>NC_084663.1:169125466-170411300 GCF_028389875.1 Rhea pennata
ACATCATTATTTAATACCTTAAAATTAAAAGGTTCTTCATATTTCACATGTGCTGCAGTGACTACTATCATGCAATCTTCTCTGTCTTAAATAAATGAAACAATTGGTGCGGGAAATAAAGATGTATCTACATATAATAGACAACTCTACAGATGGAAAGGAACATGGGAATAACTTCAGTTAGTAAATCACCGAGAATTTTACTTACATCATGGGAAAAGATGTCTTTTCTTAAAATGTCACAGGACTGTGCCTACAGGCAACATTTGTTCTACATTACAGAAGGAATTGTTTCTGTTTGTTCTGTGACAGGAGATGTTAGAGAAACAATCAGCCAGGCATGGCATGTATAATATTGAAGGGTATGAATGATACCTTGTTTTAGGTAAATGACATGATTCTGATCTTGTATCCTCTTACATGATGTCATCTGGAAAAATCTTTTACATAGACCAGTTTCACCACTCTTGTATATATACAGTAGCACACAAACTGATAAAGTTCTTGCTCAGAAATTTAACTGCACCAGAAAATTCAAAATCAGGCAAAACCCTATAAAGTTTCCTCTCTTCAGAAGATGCGAATAGGACAACTGGCTGGGAAAATTAACCTCATCAAGAAAGAGGAAAATATTGATATCAATCTTTTCCCAGAAAATATACCTAGCTCAAATAGGTCCATGTTTGTTCAAAGAATCACCTTTTTAAAAATTTTAAATCATATGTCATAATATATGATAGAAAGCTATTTCGATTATTATGTCAATGTTTCAAAATAGGAATTATATAAGAGCAGAAGCTAAAAAAGACATCATATGATTTTATCCTTAGTTAGATAAGAGAAAGAAAAATCATTTTTTCAGACATAATATTTTTTTGTAAATCCACCTTGCTAAATTTTGCCAGATGAGTGCAGGAATAAAGCACCTTGCTAATGGTTTGACCAGCAGATTTAGCAGATGAAAACATCTTTTAATCTCCAACCAGCAGATGAAGAACAGATTTTGTCTCAAGTTGGCTCATTGTCTGCAATCAGTCCATCATCTCATCAATGCAGATAGAGATTAGTTGAGGAGTTCCTGGGCCAGCCAGACAATTAATGACTTTAAGGAATTATGTATCCAGCATGTACCCAGCTATACCACAATTTTTAACTACAGGACAGTGTTGACTTTTGTCCTTATATAGGTGTCTTTCGTACTTATAGCTGTAAGTATCCATCATATTAAGCTAGATACTTCTGGCTTAAATTCAATAGCTCTTGCCACAATACCCTCTTGAAAGTCCAACACAGTGTGGTTCTCTGTGGCTGTAAGACTGTGTCCCGCTTGGGTAAGGTAATGTGTCAAGACTGCTCACACCATTCGGGCACATGCTGCAGGCACCACGGGTCTCCATCTGGCAGAGGCCACAACTTGGGGCTGCCAGAAAGCCCAATCTACAGAGCTGCCAAAAAGGACCCTCACTGGGCTGGGGCAGCACTGGCTCTTCATGACTGGCTGTAAGGATTTTGTGACTGGCATTGCAGCATTAGGGAGCTGGGTCTACCCTAGGCTGGCCTGACCAACTACTGCTCTGAGGAGCTTGGGAGCTGGGGAGCAAGATTGCCTGGCTGTTGGAGCTTGATCCAGTCATCAGCTCTGACTGTGTACTGGAGGCTGTAAGGGGTGGTGAGAAGGTCAGCAGCACAACCCTACACCCTGAGGTAGGAGAGGCCAGAGCAGTGCCCTCAGCAGAGAGGCTGCCAAGCCCACCCTGAGCACCTGCTGCCGATCCTTCCCAGCCCCTAGCTCTGTCCTGGGGGCACCCAGATTCTCCTTTTACCTGTGCCCAGGCCAACACAATTTTCACGCTCCTACATGGCCGTGGTGTCCTTCAAGGTGAAATAGCATCGGTGGGTGCCTTAGCAGCACAGGAGGAGCAGGTGTAAAGGAGTAAAGGTGCCTAGGAAAGCAAAGAGATTGGTGGCCACAACAGCCAGGGTTGGCAGTGGTGCTAGGGAGGCAACCAAGGACACAGAAGTCTGAGCAAAGGAGTACCTAGCAGAGCTCCCTAAACTGCCCCCAACTGAGTGCCCAGAGTCCTTCCTCCCAGAGCCTTTGGTGAGGTGAAGAGCCTGTGCACAGCCCCAGGAGCACTTTCACCTGCTTGGAGGACTGCTTGGTCAGTGCTAGCATGTGAACCCCTTCTCCCCTGAAAGCTCAGCAACCCCATGGCTGCCCCTTTTCTTGTTACTCATCCTTTGAAAGGGTTTCTTCCCTCTCTTGGCAAAAACTTTCAGAGATCTAGTGAGACTGGGATTATGACATCTGCTGCCTCACAGACAGCAGGAAAGTGCTGCTTTGGTAACTTCCCCACTTCTGCCCACTGCCTTCTACATAACATTAAAGGCTGGCATCACACTGGCTGCCTCTCATACAGGTCTGCAAAGGCATCATCTGCTACCCATGATGGTTCTCTGAAGGAAGAGGAAAGGAAAGTCATGAGCCCCTAGTGTAAAACAGATCCAGGACATCCCTGACCTGGTCTTCAGTTTCAAACTCCTCAGTGGAGCAGGTCTCTAGATTAGCAGTATGCATGAGGGCCAGGATTGCCCTAGGAGTGCCATACAATCAGTTCTGTGGCCTATCCCGGACCCAGATTCTCTTTCTGCAAAACAAGAAAGATGATTCTGTTCTCTGCTCTCAGAGGTTTGTGGAGTCTGGGTAGAAAACTAAGATGGAAGTGGGGCTCTCCTTTTCCTGAGGAGAGTATAGAGACAAGAAGTTGACTCCAGCTCAGAGGAAAACAACTGGGCAATTCCAGAAAGATCTATCCAGATCTCAAACCACAAGGACCCCACTTCTTGCTCAGAAAGAATGCCTAGCACACTCCTGAGGGTAGCCCATATCTTCTTCTCCTCCCAGCAGTCTCTCCCGTTGCAGGAAGATCTTGGTGAGAGAGCCTCTGGGATGACTCAGCACATTTTTTGTGCCCTTTGTCTGCCTTTTGGCACAGGAGAAAGGCAGAAGAGAACCAGTCTAGTGAGGACCTGGATCTCTATCAAAGAAATTTATGTCAGGAATTTCTCCCTGTCTTTACACTAGAGCATTGGAAACAAAACAACTTACTGCAGACAGCTTATTGCTGTAAGAGCTGCACAACTAGTGTCATCAAGGTGCTGCTGCTGTTCCTCTGCTGTGCCAAAGGCATGACCTCCTACCTGGATGCAGCCCTGATGCAACCACACATGCCTACACAAGAGGCACACTATAGTCTGGAAGGACAGTTTTTGTCCATGTTCTCCAGGCAGATAGCACAGAAATTCTCAGTTCTAGTATGTCTGCACTCTTTGTATGAGGTGATGCTTCTGGCACAAGGACTTGTGGCAAAGGTGGAAGAAGCTGGTAAGATCAGGAACTGCTGAGTCCTTCCAGGGTTCTGGATAAAGGTGCCACAAAGGTATAGAGTGTGACAGTTCTCCATGGGCAGTGTGTACAATTCTCTTCCTATCACCTTCTTCCCTGTGTATCTCCCAATCAAGGGCTGTGACATGTTCTGGCTGAGGCCTGGGCATCAACCAGATGGGCCTTAGGGCACTCATGCCAAAGTGGGGCCTTGCCTGCAAGGAGAAGGCCTGACAAAGTTGTTTTCAGCCCAGGGCCAGAAATCAAGTCCCCATGGGACTAAGAATATGGGTTTCTTAGGCCATTGCTTGGAGCAGACCACCCTACTTTACTCCTGCACACAGGGCAGGGTAAGAGGAGGGAAAAAAGTCCTGCACATCCTCGCATTGGCTGTGGGAGAATACCTGGGGGTGTCACCACGGAGCAAAGCAAGCAGATTCCTCATCTTCTTCTCCAGTGCAGGTAGGAAAGGCACTGATATGTGTTGATTAACACCCTAGGTGGAAGATATATCCATCCCAGAACTTCATTGAGGTGGTTCCTGTCACAAAATTGACCAAAGTGCAAATAGGTCATATAAACTCTTCCTGCAGATGCAGATACAGTCACCTAGGATAGACTTCTGTACATATTTAAGGTAGTTAGGAGATGCATTACAGACTCATCACAAGCCAGCTAGCAGCTTCTAAGAAATCTGATTCCCCAGCATGAGCATTACCCCATCAGCTCCAATAAGCTCCCTTTTTAATAAACACTCTATCCTCAAACGCTCAGTGCCTGTGCCACAGTATCTGGTCTATGGTTTCTGTATGCTGTGTCTAGTTGTCAGGTTACCTTTCTTTGAGGCTTAGCCTGGCTGTTATCCGAACTCAACAGGTACGTAGTTCAGTATTTCTTTAGCAATATCAAGCATTCAAAAGCCTTATAGCAAGGAATGATTTGGCAGGATATATAGAAATGTCCTAATGTCCTCTTTCCATGACATTTGTTCATTGTGTTGTGGGTCAGATGACTACTGTCATAAAATCATTGTGCTTTATTTTACAAGCATTCTGTAGTACTGCAATGACTCATAATTAACATGGCGCATAACACATCTGATATGTTTTGTGAGAGCAAGAACCACATAAATTTTAAATTAATCATAGAATCACAGAAGAGTTGAGGTGGAAGGGATCTCTGGAGATCATCTAGTTGACTCCCATCCCTCCTCGAGCAGAGTCACCTAGAATACGTTGCCCAGGATTGTGTCTGAAGGTTTTTGAATATCTCCAAGGAAGGAGACTGTACAACCTCTCTGGGCAACCTGTTCTCGTGTTCCATTACCCTCGCAGTAAAGAAGTTTTTTCTCATGTTAAGATGAAATAATATACTTGAATGTAAGCATACTGGGCACACGAGGTTATCATATTATTAAAATTCAATATATTTAATTCTGAAGCTTTTTTACAAAGTCTTAGCAAAGAATTCATGCTAGGGAAGAGGTCGCTACGCTTGCCAAAACATACTGAACTGTGTTTATGACTGCCAGAAGTGCATCCTCCATCTGCTTCTATAGTTCATAAGCATCAGTTGTCTCTCTAATTGGTGTTCCATTATTGTTCTCATGTGTGCAAAGGCCTGGGTTCATCTGGCTGAATTTTCTTCCTCTTTACTCTAACAACAAAATAGTTTACCGAAATAATATGGAAGACAGTTGGAGAAGCAGTAACCATACTAATAATTTGAACAATTTTAAAAATCCTTCTGCAAACTGTGACCTTGATTTTGTTTCTTACAAGGATCCTAAAGTCCAGTTCTCAGTTGAATCATCTCTAACTTGTAAGTATGGGAATTGAATTAATAAATAAACTCAGAGTTAATATTTTGATGTTAAGATCCTAGCAATCACCCACTCATACCCTCTCACAGAGAGAGAAAAGAGTGGGACTGGAATTTAATCATCAAATCAAGCATTAATTAGAATTAGTGAAAATGTCAGAGCAGCAGAAGTACGGTACTTTAGATAAGCACAGTGACAGAAAATATATTCATATTTCTACAAAGGCATCTTTATTTATGAAGATAATAATTTTTATACTGATATAAGTAAAGGTGAAGGCTATAGCATAATAAATTAGTTTCTGCCTGTTTGAAACATAGCAATAAGATAGAGGCAGTTTCATAAGGTATTTCATTCTGTCTTAAAATAATTACTTAATTTCACATACAGGAGATTTTGCCATTTTGAGGAATAGATATATCTTCATTGAGGATGGAAGGAGACTAAGGTGATTAAGAAAAGACTAGTAATTTTTAGGTGGTAACAAGTGTGTTCAGTCCTGTTCTTAGTAAAGATTTCCTTTGCTATTCTGTGAGATAAGTTTTTTGTCTACTATAAGAAGTGTCTTGCGGACAAAGTTCTTTAAGTTCAGAGTAAGAGCAGTCTTATGTGAGTTTTCAGACATTATACAGAAGTTCCACTTGAAAATGAGGTCTGAATATAGGAATTAGCATATAGGACTGTGACCTGTTAGCAGCCAACAGAAAATTCTTACTTGAAGGCTGGTTGCAACTACTCTATATTTAAATACAGATGACAATAATGACTGAAAGTCAATTTTGTTCTCTGCATGAGGTGGTCCAGTGTCCTCTAATACTTCCTAGAATATCTCATTGTTAAGGTGTGTTACAAACCCACCACCTCCAGTGGGCTCCAGGACTGGGGATCCCTCTGGCCTGGCTGCTGGAGCCCAGCCCTGTGTGCCTGGTCTCTCCATTTCAGGCAGTGGAGATGGCTCCTGCTGTCTCGTCGCAGGTTCAACCAGCAGTGAGACTGAACAGGTATCCCAGAGATACACGGACACACTTACAAGAAGACACTGACATGGCCAGCTACATGGATGGCCACAGTCAAAGTGCTGACTTCAGCAAAACTCACACACACCACCAGATCTCACTTAAACGTAAGCACAAGTAGGTGAGTCCCCTCCTCCTCTCTGACTGGCAGAGACTGAAGTTTGCTAGTGAAAGTGCACGCACCTTTGCTCTCCTGCTCACAAGCACACACACATTTGCAGACCCCCTTGAACACCAGTGTGGCCTCTCTATCCCTCTGATATCTCTATCTGGATTTTGGGCCCTTCACTTGCTCTATAAGCTTTTTGCTTTCTCATTAGTCCAGCTGAAAGTTTGCTAGCCAAATACACAGTGTGGCCATTCACACCAGATTAGGCGAACATACTAATATTCTGGCACTCCGGTGGCTGTCACCCACGCACACAGGCGGTATAACCTGTCATCCCTGTGACAGCAGCTGACACTGGGACCCTCACTCCACTTTCACCCCAGCTCCCTCAGTAGCTGCCCTGCAGGACACATCAGCTCTGTGACCTCTGATCCTACTCCATCGAGTGACCCCTCGCTCCTGTTGCTGGCACCACAGACATGGGCATCACCACCACCTGCAGTCTGACTCTTGTTGCTGGCCCTATATTCATTCCTGCTGGCAATTCTGGTAGCTGTCACTCCTGACACCCTGTGACCCTTATTTCCTTGTCAATTTTTATTTTCTTGTCAATTAAAGTTGCATCTCTATCAGGGGTATTGTGGAATGTTGGAAGTTAATCCACAAAGCTATTGCTCTACTGGAAAAAAAAAAAAAAAAAAAAGTATTCACTGGCTTATGTTCACACTTCCTTCTAGATAGCTTATGTCTTGGAGAGAACTAGTTGAAGAGATTGGAAACTGCTAGGATATGAGCTAACAACTAAACAAATTTGACAACCTATGATCTAGTATTCAACTTCATTCTCAGGCTCACTTCTTTTTTAGCTATGTAGATATATCCTAGTGGCCTTTCTCCTGATATTTTCTGCAATGACTATAGTTTCCATGTTGAGGTGAAGAACAGTTCCAGATCTAAATTAAATGTCATTTATGCACATACGTCAGAATTCAAAGCAAGCAAGCAAAGAAACTAAAAAACCAGCATGCCAGAGCATCCAACTAAGGTAGCCTGGGAGATTGAAAAGTGGCATTTACAAAAGGGCATTATCAGCTGGTGCGTTAAAGAGACCTCCTGGAGAGAATGTGTACAAGAATACAAGCATGATAACTCTTAGGACTTCTAGCTACTTGGCTGCCAAATAGAAGTCAATCCCCTGGGTAAGGGACTTACAGTAAGATTTATCTCATACGTTAGAATAACATCGTGTTCATATTGCCATGTAGTTGCTTGGCAGGAGCAACTGTCCCAGCCAGCTTTCCCAGACTTGTTAGAACAAGAAGCCCCTGCCTACTACATACGCAGAGACTGCCATTTTTCACAGCATCGTATCCCATGTGTTTTCATACTACTCTGTGACTGGTTCATTATCTTTCTGTGAAATGCTCATGTGATCACAGAGCACCATCTAATTGGTTGCCCATTTGCTCTTCAACAAGAATTGCTCATTATATAAATAAAAATATAAATATATATAGCATATTCATATATATAATGTATGTACATGTGTATAAAATATATAAAAGAGTGCATAAATATTCACAAGTATATAATTTATGTATATAGAGAGCTGATATATGTATATATTTATATATGGATATATATAGCACACATATATATATATATACACACACACATATTTAAAGATATATAAATTAAATATGTATCGATGAAAATATAGGCATATTATTATTTAATAAGAGCTAATGAAATAAATAAATAAATAATAATTAAAATTTAAGTGTGAATAGAAAATAGAAAAATGTAAAAGGCAGGTTCCAGTCCCTACATTTTATAAAGCTGCAGAATGAGCCCTACTGTGTCTGGAGTGAGGGGACTCCAAAATGGTGAGGGACATGAATAGGCTGGAACATGCCTAAGGGCTGTGGTCCCCTCCTATGACACCCCTAAATGGCATATCTGGTGAGATGTCAATGGAATGTTCCCTTCCAACTTATTCAGAGTAGTTTCAGAAATATCCTGTATCAGGTCATGAGATGGAGGGCAGAGCATTTCTGTACTCTACTGTGGGGAGAACCAGACCAACAGCTCCAGGGAGGACGGTGTCTTTGATACTGGGACATCATGCTTTCAGCTTTGCACCAATAACAAGGCAGGGTTCAATAGCAATGTAGGGTGTCAGTCTGGTTCCTCTCTATTGCAGTGCTCCTTCAAAACAATATTTGCTTTATTAGGAGGAAATAAAATATTATCTCTAAGACTTTCAGATGTATCCTCCACAAATTTGATAAAAGGATATTTACAGAGCAGTTTCTGATGCAACAGTTGCCAATAATTGTTAACACCACACAACTTTCTCAGGTGTTACAGAAAGCAAGCAATCAGTATTCTCCAAAAGACTTAACAAAATAACTTCTCATAGTTATTAAGCCCTGTCAGAATAATGGAAAAGGGTTGTTTCTAGTGCATGCCCATGATCAAAAGCTGAAAGGGGAAGCTGTTAAAATTTTAGTTAGTATCCTTCTGTCACAGACCTTCTGCATTTTCCATAGGAGTCTGGTTTCTATTGCCAACTAGTACTTGCTCCTGACTACAGAGTGTTGCTCTATCACGACCTTTATAAGATCATCACTCTCTGGATTTATGCTGTAGTCCAACACAAGATCCCTTAGTGCCTCAAAATTGATCTTTTGTCTCTTTGCTGCATTTAGAGTGATGCCTTCAACCTTTAAATGCTTTTTGCTTCAGATTGCAAGCAGCTGTAGGAATTGGGACATGATGACGCAAACTCAGTAACGTGCTCATCTGTCAGCAACTCACTTGTCATTTAGCTAAGTAGCCACTGAGCATGGAGTTTCAGTCCCCAGACCACTCAGGAATATCAGTCTGTAGTGATAACGACAACAATCTTGCAGGGCATCTGAGATCGTAATGCTCAAGACGTGCGTATGCAGTGCAGAAGCAAGCTATAAAAATGTTAGTGTTGTGCTTTGGAGTTGCACGTCTCTTAGCGTGCTTCCATGAGATGGTGGCAGCACTCTCATTGATCAAAATCAGAGGGGAACACAGCCTGCACTGCAGAAAGAAGTAGCTGTATAACATCTAAAGAGTGAATATGCATGCAGAGCACCGCTTCCGCACACTGAAACTTTCTCTCTCAGAGGTGCCCTGAGTGAGAAGAAGACACAGTGAGAACACAGCCCAGTTGTCTGTCCCTCTGCCAAAACAGAGCAGCACCTGGGCTGGCTGCTAAACTTCTCTGCAGGCTGTGCCCTGGTTTTTCCTCTGCTGCTTCCCACCTTGGGGTCCCTCAGGACTGGGGGAAACGTCAGAGGAAGGGAGCCAACCTCTCCTCCTCGGTCTGCTGAAGAGCAGTCCCAGCACCCGTCTGGGCAGGGTGTTCCCAGGCATTTGTGAAGGTTAATCCCAAATACTGAATTCAAAGTATAGTGGGGGTACTATACAGCCCTATGGGGTTTGAGGCAGTCCTATATGCTCATGCTAGAGGCAGCTCCACCTCTATGATTAGCTATGGTAGACTTTGGCAGTTCTCATCGTTAAACTGTGTGATCTCAATCCAGGGCTAATTGGGTTTCCCACAGAAAATTTCAATTTCCTTCAATTTGATAACACAACCACTCTACGGACAATTTATCAATGTATATTTTATAGATAACTTCTCCATCTTTTAGACCATCTACTCTTAGATAAACTGATCAGCTTTCAATCATCCATTAAGATGTATTTTTCCTCAGATATAGATTACCATTCCTTTAAGATATGGTCTTTTATTGATGTTTTTCCATGTGTGGTTTCAGATGGTTTTAATACATTATGAGTCACAAATACATTCTCACTTTAGGGATCCCAGATTTTTCAAGGTCCTTGGAAATTCGAGTTATTTAAAACCAGTATATAAATAAATAAATAAATAAATAAATAAATGCATATATATGTTTATATCCACACACAGTATCATTCTAAATTGTTCCTAATAATTACAAAGTCAATAGTAGTTATTAAACTTGTTTACTTAAATTTGTTTGATTTTCTTCAGACTGTATGACTATTAATAGTAGTAATATTGCTGTCATTTCTGAGAAGCCAGGACTTCAGATATAAAGACTGCCTTGAAAAGATCCTGAAATACTAAGCCACATAAAGTTCAAATTGTTTACCCTGAAATAACAAAATGCTTCATCAGTCTCATCAGAATAGAGAAGTATAGTTCCAGAGTCAAAGCATTTTGAACTTGCAATTGAGATCATTGAGCAGTTTATCATTCTGAGGTAGCTATTAAAATAGAAAGTTCTTAAACTTCAAAAATAGTTTTAATAATGAATCTTAATATAGTGAACATGTAGTAGAAGTTATATACAGAGTACTTTGTAATATCAAGGTTACAGCTGGGCATTTAGTAATATATAACTATTACTTTTCGAGTTAAAAACTAAATATATAATTTTAATTTAAAAATTAGACTTTGTAATTTCTAATTGAAGAACTAAGAAAATATTACTTACTAGTACTAGAAATGGTAGGTAGTCATAAAATAACGTTGCAGCTATATTCTTGATGATACTCATTAAGGCTCATATTCTGACAGTATTCTTTGTAAAACAAAAAAAAATTACCTCAGATTACCAAAGATGTGTTTTCTGTATGAAAGTACCTCCTGTCCAATTAAATTGAAGATTTATCTGTCACACATTGAAGTGCAATGGACATGTTCAAGATGAAGGGAGAGTGCCTAGAACAGCTTAATGTGATTATACAAACTAGCTACATGCACCAGGCAATGGTTCTAGATGATATATTTTTTTGCCTTTTCCAGTGCAGGATTTCAAAGCATAAAATATTGATGTGGACTTAATCTTACTGAAATACATACTGAAATATGAGCAGCTTGTTTCAGCTGAGAGAAGATTTAGGCATTATTGAGTGCTAATCAAAATCTGAACTTTAAGATAAAAGTGTAATAATACCATCAGCCTCTTAGCTTTCATTCTTCTTCCAGTGTATACCACAAAAATTGCAATAGTTCACTTTTGAACATTGTAGTCTCTCTAGTCCACTCTATGATACTCTGAAAGAGAATGTGAATTGCTATAGAGTCCTTATTCTAAAATTATGTAAGATTATACCAGCTTTTAGCTTCAGAATTCTGCAATTTAATCACAATTATATTAGCCAAAAATTGCAGTCATAAAAGTGTTTCTGTTCTTTTCCTCTCTTATCTTACGAACCAGACTATAATTCATTACTATTATTATCCACAACATACCTTAAAAATGCATTGTAAAATTACACTTGTATCTTTAACCTGACATAGATTAGCAAATATTCACTAGGGGAAAAAAAAAAAAAAAAAAAAAAAAAAAAAAAAAAAAAGAGTTAACTTTTGTTAAACTACATAGGAAAAGTTCATTCATGATCCATATTTAGTAATATTCTGTTTTATGGTTGAACTGTAAATTTTCTATTATGATCCTACCATACTATCAAAGGTAAGGGCTTAATTTTGCCAGATACTACACTTAAACAGGGAAAGAGAAATTCTCTTTTATAAAAACTGTACAATGTAAGTAGACTAGGCACAAAGCTCACATGTAAAAAGATGTGATTTCTATTTTCTGTACTCAAGGTACAGAAATTTTAAGACTCTTCTTCCATGCCACATGAAAAGCCATTGTAAAGTAAGGAAGAACCCTATGACAGTCCCAGTTTAGCAGTATCTTTCTCAGAAAGGAATAACGACTCTGTGGTTATCTTTGACCGATACAATGAGATATACATGCATGCTTAATATTAGTCTAAAACCAACTTTAGTTATTATTATTTTCTTAATAGTGACCCAAAATGTTGTTTATAAGCTTTACCAACCCATTACTTTAAGATACACTGAAGCTTAAGCACTTTGTTATTAAAGTATTATCTGTAAACCTTTCCAGTTCCAGGAGAAAGATAAATAAATAAATAAAAACAGATAATCTATAGCCTCAGGGGGAAAAAAAAAGAAAAGTATTTCTTTCATTTCGTTATATATCAACATATAGCAGCAGTAAAATATTTTCTATGGCTAAAAAAAGGAAATATCTCCACACAGCCAGTTATTTGACCACAATATTTAAAAATTATGCCTTCAGAACACAATAAGGTAGCACTAGAGCAGCTATGATAGAATTTCTTTGCCTCAGAATTCTTTCATTTTATCTGCTATGAGTTTCCTTAAATCTCAGCGTGTATTTTATAATAGGCAACATTTAGTGACATGCATTGTAAGCATCATCAATTTCCTTCTTTTTCAAGACACAGAATTCCGTGAATGAGCACACACGTAAAGGTCAGGAGCAAAAGCTGAATTACTCTTTTTTATCCTTACTGCAGCTTACAGTTGAACCAGCCTAGATTATTTTAACCAGCACCCTGGAGAAATAAAAAGCTGCCATATTTCTGAAATATAGTGTGTAAGAGAGTAATTTACTTTTTCATGAGTTTAATAAGTAGAAATACTGAGGAACACTCTACTCAAGTCATTTTATAGTCAGCAACTCATGCAAATGTCCAGTTAATGAAGGCTGAAAAAGTTTTGGAGATTAAAATAAATATTGACTTATTTTCTTAACTTTGGTATATATTCACTCAGGAGAAAAATTCAAACATCATGATAGTCTAAGAATATTTTAATTTTTGTTTTTAAATAGAAGCAATTTAAACTGATGGGACTCAAAAGCTCTTTCTACTTCTTAAATGAACTTCATTATCAAAATGTAAAATGTAGTGATCAGGATCTTGGAAATGGAGCATGCTAAATTCCCTACTCAGCAGGTGGGTTCTCAGAATTTGTGTTTAAAAATAAATATTCTCTTCAAAGACACAGAGAACCTAGAGTCAAAGATAACAAATTTCTAAGGTATTTGTGATATCTAAAAATTTCCACCACAAAAATATATTATAATATATTATATTGCTATGTCTAGGATAACATAATATCTCACATGAAAAGTGAATTGATGCCATCAGGGCATAGGTCCTGAAGATGAGGTAGCTGACAAGAGAGAGTCAAGGTAAACTCAGCTTTTAGCATGTGCTGGAAGGCATATACTTCTTTATCTGCATCTGAAAGATAGATGGCTAGGTCAAATAGGAGAAAGATGATAAAATACTTTGTTTCTCCATCTTTTAAAGGAAGCTAGAAAGGAAGGATGAGACTGATTAGACTATACTTGTACTTAGTATTGTCTCTGATCTTAAGTAGAATGTATTTTAAAATTATGCTGAGACTATACAATATTAGTCCTGAAGTCAATTCTCTTGTACTCCCTCCCCCCCATCAAAGATACTGTCCCTAAAATATTCTATCTTGATGCTTTCCTGACCATAGCTTCCATTGCCTACATGTACTTACTGATATATATCTGCTACATAGATTTGTTTCAGGATCCTTGTACTCAGTAATTATTTTCGTTCTCATCTACCTCCTGGTCCCAACAAGTCTTTGAAGAGCCCCCACAAAAGCTCCACAAATCTCTTCTCTTCTGCCTTCATTCCACTATTATTTCTATATCACACATGCAGTTTTAATTCTTCCATTTTCCCTGATTTAAGTTCTCCAACAAAGTCTAATAAATAAGCACAATGAACTAGGGTCCATTCTAGAGCCCTGAAGTCAAGCTGCAGAGAGTGGTTCAGCCTCTATGGTTAGCCTATTTTCCCCTCAAAAAAACAAATACTCTTGCTCTTATAGTACCTAAATTTGGGCTGCTTTGGTTATGTTCAGCAAGAACGCTTACTGGCCCAGCAGCAGTGGATGCACTAACAGGTACACACCATGGACTTGCCAGTGCTTAATCCTGTGTCTCACCTCTGCTAAGTTTAATAGTGTATTCACAGCTTCTGGATATAAAACTGTTGTTAAATGTAAAAGGGTCAGGCACTAGCTGCTGGTGCTAAGTCCAAAAGGCACATGCTGTTAGCACTCTCTCTGCTTTGGGCTATCTTCCTCTAGAACGTCTTTGTCTGGTAGGGAGCAGGTGGGACTGATCCAGAAGTAGAGAATGAGCTCAGTGATCTTGTAACATCTATGTATATAATCAATATGAAACATCAGTAATTTAAACCAACAAAAAGTTTCTAAGAGAAAAATGACCCTGCTTATTATCTGCAAGATGTCGCCAGAGAACAAACTGATTACAGGAAATGGTAAGAGATACTCAGAGGACTAGATAGATAACACTATCAACAACTAAACCAAGCAAACAACCCACCACCAATAACCCCCCAAATATCTCAGAATCCCAACGGCTTTGGGAGCCGTTTATGAAATTTATGAAATTGGAAAAGATTGAAAAAGTAGGTCTCTAGAGGTGAGATTTGCTTCTATGGCAACATGCATGGCAGGGAGGAAAGAACTCATTCCATTTGTGGAGAAACAGTCATGATTAAGAAAAGCAAAATCAAGAACATTCATTCCGAAATTTAAGCAGAATATTAAGCTTAATACCTCTCATTTTATCAAAAATGGTAAAAAGCCTTTTCAATTAAATATTATTATATAAATCTGAACAAAATATTTGTCCTTAGCTTTGTCCTTGTAGTCACAGATTCCTAAACAGAGATGTTATGCTTAGTGTCCTTTTGTTTACCTCAGTTTAACCTTTTTTGATGGAATTACTTAGAATGGTATAAATTATTAGAAATTAGACAGCGCGAGTTTCCTCCTTTCACTTTTCAAAAGTAATTGTGTAAAATTTGTAAATGTTTTCTGAGAGATAGAGTATTAAAAAAGAAGAGACATGGCGTAATATTTCAATTCACTTGACTTTTTTACTAGTGAAGGTTGACCATTCAATAGACTCTTTCACAAAGATTGGGGCTACTCTTTAAGTAATTCCAAAATTATACTTCCTTTAATTATGTTACGGTAACTATATTAAACCGAAGGAATGAAAAAAAAATTACACATAACAGTTCTGAAAAAAACATCTGCTACTTTGTGGTTAATTTTATGTATAAAATATATATTTGTATTTTACATGTGCATGTGCACATGGATGCATTTGCCCATACAGAAGTGAAATGTCTGCAAAAGGGTGTGCACATTGCTAGAAGGTTTTCAGAGAACACTGTTTATAACAAAAACAGACCTTCTTTAAAGACAAAGTGAATATATCAGGTCTGACAAGAAACCTGAGGTAAGGAAATTCTTTACTGGGACATTAACGGATGCCAGGGATGAGAAATTTAATTCAAAGAAAATAACTTTCCAATTTAGCCAAACTCCTAAGTATGAAGTATGAATCAGCTCTAAGTTTAACATTCTTTTTTCTTTTTTACAATTTACAAATTACAAAATTTACAATTTTGATAAGAACTATTGGAACTGTAGAGAAATCAAATATACTTAGAATACACATGAGTCACCATAGTCTTCTTTTTGCTCACATAATCAGAAGGCAATCATTCATGCTTCTCTTTTCTTAATAATAGCCAGGATTTCAGTAATCAGTTCTTCCACGTGTTAGTTCCTCTGAACAGGACCAGAAGCAAGATGAGATGAGCGTCACACATCCTGAAGCATTAGTAACTTTGAAAAAAGTTTCAGGCCATACCTACAAAGGGATGCTTGGTGGATTAATTTGCTCACTCTGAGAGCAGTAACCTGACTCCACTGAATTGATGTGCATCTCTAGGACTGGGTTATGTGCATCTCTAGCACTGGGTTGTACCATCTTAAGGTATTTTCTGTATAACAGTTGCACCTGCTCAGCACTGCTCTTGATCTAGTTGACTGTTTAGAACCTCAACAGATATTTCATAACACAGTTTGCTGCTGCCTTGTTCTATATCTTAGTTTCTGGGTTCTTTATTCGTTCGTTCGTCTGCTTACTTGCTTGTTTCCTGAGGGTATGCAGTTGGATACTGGGACCACAAAGCAGAGGTTGCCTGTCATGATGGCAGAAGTCACAGTGCAGAGCGTTTTGAGCAAGTCCGTGAAACCAGGAGAATAAGATATTAATTCTTGTTTGTTAGACATGTTTGTGTTGGACATGTCTGTGACTTCAGCTGTTATAAACATTGAATGAGACTATACCTTATCCTGACAATCTGAGAGGCTCTATTTCTTTCATCCTAATCAAAGGTTTTCACTAGTTGCTTGGATAATAACAGTTTAAATTTACTCTGAGTAGCTGAAGAGCATCAAGAGGGTCAGCTTTAGGAAATGTGAAGAGATACAATGTTCTATGAGAGTCAAACACTTCTCATCTTTGTATGTCTTTACATCTTGTTTAACAAAAACGAGAAAAGATACTAGAAGATAAAAGGATTATTTTTTTGACACAGATAAATGAAGATATTATTTTGCAAAACACATAAAAAAGGAAGATCAAGACTACATTTACTCAGCCTCAAGTGCAAAAAAGTGAATATGTAGGAATTAAGGAAATGTATCACTTATTTTATAAAACTGATAGTATGAATTGAATGTTATGTAATTTACAGACTGAGATGCACCTATTAACATTGATAGTAGTTATTAATTTAGTATGTTCATTTTGATATAAAAGCATACCTAACAAGTTGTTTCCATAATTAAAGATGACACTTAAACAATTATGAGAAACTTAAAACCAAAGGAAGAGTAGAATCTTTTTAATGAATGTCCCCCAAAATGCCCTTGGTGACATGCTCAAGAGGCACCCTTTTTCCCATCTATCACAGTGAAAGAAGGAGGTTGTTGTTAGAAGACTTTTTGTGTTCACTGAAACAGTGTTCCAAACATATTCTGTTTTTTTGTAGTTTTGCAAGATAGAGCCGGTCTGACCTTCCATGCCTCACTCAATAGAAACTTGTCTGGCAAACTATTCTGCCTGCATAAGTCAATTTACACTGTGTTCACAGGTAAAAAGCTAATGAGCCTTTGTGAGCTTTTGAGACACTTTTTTTCTATAAATTTATCTTTGTTGTGTTTTCTTGAATTTCTAGAAAATTTCTGAAGTAGACTCTTCCTTTCCTTCTCCGAAACAAGTTTTCTGAAACTTGTGAATATTTTTACTCTGGATTGAGCTTGAAACCAACTATTTTATAGGAAATACAACCTCTTAGAACTTTTGAAAACCTTGCCAAAGAATGTTAATTTTACTGATTATCGGTTCCTATGGGCTACACATTTAATGCGATTGTTCCAAGGCCAGAAATCATCAACTTTTAAGATTCCCAACTACATGGAAGACTTGTCTGTTCAGCTTCCCTTCCAACTATCCCTCAGCTTCCTGTCACTCATCTTTTGCTTCATATCCATTAAGAATCAAAAAAAGATTTTTTCAGAAGCCAAGTTAGATTAGATTCAAGATTATTAAGTCTGATATATTTTAAAAGTAACTGAGTACTGAGATCAGTGGATTCCTGTTCTAAATAAAAAGAACTTCAATTTCCATCCCCATAAAGTGTCTATTTCTTGTTTAGATCTTGTTCAAATTTAGCTTTAGGGGTCCAAACTGAATTTGAACCAAGAGTACTCCCTAGGTAGGTGCAAGAAAGGGAGCAATCATCATCACACTTTCTAACAAGAAGGGATAAGCTGGCAATTGGCTATGTACTTCCCCTAAAGGCATATGGGTCCCAGTATATTACAACAGTAGCTGTAATGCTTTTTAGTTGCATCTCAGCAGGTAGATGTAATACACTTTCTTGCAGTTTGGATGTGTTTTGGTGTGCAGTTTGGTGTTAATATGTGTGCAGCCATGCTTAGAAAAAGAGGCAAGTAAGACTCAGGAAGGTTTCACCAGGGCTACGAAGTTCTGTTGTTCATGGGCCTCCCATGCCCAAAGCTGCCCCTAAAGTATAACCCAGAGAGCTGCAAGCATCTTACATGCCAGCAAAATCTTGCCTCTGGCTATGGGAGGGGAAGACGGTGTTTGACTGAAAGAGTTTTGGATGAATCTATCCATGCCTTTTCCTTCATAGAGCTGTTGTTGCTCTATTCCTCACAGCAACTGCTTTTCCAGAGCTAGTATGCATCACTGACTGGGAAAGAAGACAGGGTATAAGGCTCCTGCAGCATTCTTGGAATAGAGTAAGTAGGATGTTTTTCTGAGACAGGTATGACTACGTAGCTCCATTGAGGCAAAAGTTTAAGGCCTGGAAGGCCTGGGATTTTTGTTTGCTTCTTGAAAAATTTTGTTTGGTTGATCAGTTGTTTTTTTCCCAGTGATGCTTAACAATGCTCCATAATTAATTCCCAGTCTAATACTTTGTCTGTGGTGAAAAAAATCAGTAAGAGTGTAGGTATGTGAATATTTACCTAAGAATTGTCATCAGCAAAACAATATCTTCTAATCTTTAAGCGGAAAAGTCTTGAAAATAGTAATTTGCTTTTTTTTTCATTGAAATATCTGCTTATGCAATCCTTCCTCTTCAGTACAGCCAGTATGTCATAATGTCATAGATGAGAAGAAAGGCATCAGTCTCAAGGGGACCATTAGAAAACTTCTTTTTGTCTTATGCTTTTTGAATATATAACTAATATTTTCAGGAGAAGATTCACCCCACTGCCCCCACCCCATCTCCACCAAGTATTATCTGTCCTATGTGAAAGAGCATAAAGTGTAGTTCCCAAGCTAAGGCACAGTGGGCTGACTTTGAACTGTGCACATCAACACAGGAACAGAGGTAGTACGCCTAGATTGCCTTCTAATGCAGCTCCTACACCGTACGAAGTAGACATGCCAGCCTATTCTGGAACAGCTTGAGAGTCTCTAACATAGTGCTACTTGTGCCATCCAGACATGGCCTTAGACATCCAATTCTACCTAAAGCAAATATTCTACAGAAATTACTCCCTGGATCATGTATGCTCATTCTTAGTTCTATTCTTTACAGGAAAAATGCAGAAAACTGGTGCAACTCCATTAGTATTGCAGTCATGACTCCACAAACATCCAGTGGAATCCAGGGCTTCAAGGAGGGAACAGCTGGGTGTCATGATTTATAAGGCTAAGCCTTATAACATCATTAATGTCAGCTACTGCTTCATTCTGCAGTAACTGAACTATTTTGCTCAAATAACCATACAACTCCTGCGTGCCTGCGTTTAGATCAGAAAAAACAACAACTCTTGTATTCTTAGATTAGGATTCTCAGTACTGGTAAGCATGAAAGACAAGTACAACTCATTGATTTGCCTACATTCAATGCCAGAAGAAATTGCTGAAGCATATAGTATGATATGCACAATCGGTTTTCGGAAAATTTCTAGTTAAGCACAATGACATTTTAAGCCTTGCTTAGAGTCACAGTACCTTCTAGAGTAATCTCCTTCCTAAATTTTGTCATCGGAAAACAACCAGCTCCTCTAGCAATTTGCAAGGATCAGTCTTCAACATTTTAATTACTTTTGTCTTCAAGGTACTTTCACATCTTTCTTTACCTAGATCTAACACATCTTCTGGAGTAGCAATTGTTAAATTCAATAAAGACTCAACACTTTTCAGTTTCATTTTGCCCCCACACTACCAAACTATCTTAACAGTATAGAAAGATTTATTATTCAGTGGTTAAGGGTAGACAATTTGCTACATAGCTGAAACAACAGGTCAGATTATTTTCTGTGTAAATGGAAACAACAAACAAAGAAAATATAGCCAGAATCCTAGTTTCCCCACTGTACTTATTTCAAGCTGCCTAGTGCTGCCTATCTTGTATCTAAGTATATCTCAATCTTTACATTTCTCTGTGCAGTTTATATCTGCTGAATATTTCTCTCACTGTTCTTTGACTACTGTTGATTTTTATAGTCTTGGCATGAGGGGCTGGTGACACATCCTTTGGGCTCTTTTTCCCCACCTGTTTATACGTGGCATGAAGTCTGATGGCCTCATTTTCAAGGCAATCATCCTATACAAACCTTTATTTTCTAAGTAGTTTCTTCCCTCTCTCTCTCTCACTGTCACTCTCTTGTGCTCTCTCTCTCTCTCATTGGTTTCCCTCTTGTTAGCTAATAGAAATACAGATGATTTTGTCAGACCTCGAGTTTCTCAGAGAGATATGGGCTATCGTCCTTCTCACCTACTCTCACCCCTGCCAGAAAAGTTAGCATAAACCACAGGTCTCTGCTGAGTTACCAGTACTAAAGAAGAAAAATATCAAACATCAGTTGTTCATCCCTTAAGCATTTTCATGATCTTTGTTATGTTACTAGCTTTCCATAACCATGATGCATTATCAAAACAAGTGACAGATTTTGTGAGGAAATAGTTCATCTAATTTGTTTATCCTCAATATATTACTGTATCAAGGGCCCTGATGTTAACACCTAGGATGTAGGAATGCAAACCCCTGGAACACTGCTTTTTGGAGGGAGGTTGAGTCTAGTTTCTTTCTTTTTTTCTTTTTATTTCTTTTTTTTTTTTCTCCCCTTGTTAGCATAAGTAATAGAGATCTCTATCTACAGCTCTTTTGTTCACTGCATACCTAATTACTAAAACAACACAGCAGGGAATCCACTCTAAGGTCTACTAATAGCCTCGGGACAATAAAGGATTAAGCTTAGGAAAGTGCTTTTTCTATCCCTCTTGCAACATTGCTTTAGATAGATTTGCTCTTTTTCCTTCTTGCTGGTGAGGATGGTAGCATCTGCTGGTGGGATACTGTTTCCATGGGCTCTCTCCAATAGATATTTGTATGTAGCTTTAGGAAATTAGGGAATGAATTGTTTAATTTTCCCTTGAATTCAGCAATCTAGTCTGTGCTGGCACCACAATTTTGCTATGATAGATGGAAAACTATTTTTATTAAAATAAGCACAGTGGATAGCATTGGTAGTAGCTGAATGTCTTTGTAGAAGTAGCTAGAACTGTGGCTGTCACAATTACAAGGTACTTTTTTTCCCTGCCATTTTTACAGTAGTCAGCTTAATAAGTATATTTTTTTAACTGAATTTTATAGTAATACCTAAGCTCTACAAATTCTTGGAAATACACCATCAATTAAGCTGAAAAATGTTTTATCTTGCATTTTTAAGTTTTTAAACTTTCAAATGATTATCTTTAAATAAAGAAAAGAGGAGGAAAAAAAAAACTGCTGCTCAGAGGAAGTTTGTAACAAACACTCTTCAAAGTAGTATAAACCAAGGCTTGAAACAATTAAAATGACTAGTATGCAGAACTAATAGGAAAGCAGCAGAAAACAAATGAAAAAAACAACAAAAAAAACCATTATTTCACTCCAAATCTACAATGTACCAGCTTTTTAAATATCATGTACAGTTATAAATTCCCTATTCTCAAAGAAGATTTAGCACAAAGGGAAGGCAGAAAAAGACACAGATAGGAGCAAGAAGGATTCAGGTTTCCACTCGAGGACTAATTAATAGATTAGGTCTCTTCAGCCTAGAAAGAAGACGATTGGAAATACGATCAAAGTTATAAAATCACATGTGGCCTGGAGCAGGTGGTTGAGGAATTTTATTCATTGTGTATTCCAGTGTAGGAATTAGAACGAAACTGCAGGTGTACAGTTCAAACAAATAAAAGGAGGCATTTCATTACACAGTGACGCTGAGGCTGTGGAACAGCTTTCCACAGCATGACTGAGTGTAAACATTTTGCATGAGTTCAGAAGGTTACTGAATGAAATCACATAGAAAAATGCAACCTCTGGCTTGGGCTGTTTCTGAGCTGCAGAAAACAGCCCCAAGGCTGGAAAAGTGTGCTGATGTGGAAATCATTGGAAGTCTGTCCTGATCTTATGCTTTTCTCCCCAGGTATCGTTGTTAATTCTTGTCAGAAATGTGACATTGACCTAGATATTTTATTCTGATTTGGTAAAATCATTTTAATATTCATATTTGTGCATTTAACAATATTGCTGTTTATTAGATATTAACTACTAAATACAGCAGACATTTCTAATATTTGCTTGCTTAAAGTATATGAAACCTAAGAACACTCTATACATTTTCCTCATTCATTCGTGTTGCTAAGAAGTATGTAGAAATATTAAACTAATTATTCACTTTACCATTTGAATATTACCTTTTAAATGTCTCATTTTTTAAAATAAAATGCAATAAAATACTCTTTTTTTCTCCCTCTTAGTATGCCTTAATAATTTTAATTGATTTTTGAATAATATGCATACTGCAAAGTAAAGTTATATTGAAATGTTAAATAGTCTACTCTCTAGCACTTCTCATTGAAACTACGTTATCTTATTTCCAGGAGATGAGTTAAAGAAAATGATAAAAACAAATATCTGAGAATCTGCTTTTCCAGGAAAGTCTGCTTTGTTGTCTTTTCTTCGTATTCCTAGTTTTGCGAGCAGTAGTTGAGTATCCAGATGGTCAGAGAAAAAATAAATTAATAAAAAATAAAAAGGAATACAATCTGATACAATCTGTCTCTGAATGCACTTAAATTGTCAAAATGTCAAAATATTTATAAGGCCCAATCTAGAGCAAGAAAAGCAAAAAAAAGAAAAAAAAATCACATGCTCATGTTTAACTTCGCTTATGTGTATAGTCTGAAGCATTTACACAAGAAAAGATAAAAAGGCATTTAAATCTTTACAGGTCCATACTGTGCGTACTACTACATAAACATTTTTGAGATATTAAAAAAAATACAGAAAAAGTAAAGTAATTTAATCTAGCTATATATGCAATATTGATATAGTTTAAAACAAATATTATGCATAACCATTCACTTTTCAGCTCTTGTTCCTGCTTGCCTAAATGTACAGATGCAAATTTGAAAAGGAAGTAAAATATTTGGTAAAGAAATCAGACAGAAATGGGAATAACTAAAAGTATCTCTTCAGGCTGTTGTGTAATGAATAGCACTGTTGAATCTATGTGCTTCTGCCAGAGCAGGTTTGAATCTCTTTCCAGTGGATGTATAGTCACAAGACTGAGTTGCAAATAGTCACTGTGAATTAGTAAAAGCATGTGACTGAGATGGGATGTTGGAAGAGGCATCGGCATGACCCCTCGGTCCAGTATCCCTGCTATCATTGCACCCAACTCTAAACAGCAGAAAAACAGCCCTGTTGCTATGCAGCGATATTTCTGCACTTCTTTATTCCCAGGGTCAGCAAGTTCCTCAGAAGCAGCCTTGTTAGAGAGCAGGTTGGTGGTCATAGACTCTTTGGCTTTTGAGAGAGTAACATATCTTTTGTTTCCCACATGCCCAGTCACTATTATGACTTTTCTTTGCTAAGAATGGTCCTCCAAAGAGGGCTACTCCTATATCGTTACAAAGAGAATGAGGTAAAACACTTTCACTGGCAAAGCGCTGTGATATAGCAGGGATCAAAGCATGGACTTACTCTCTGTGCCAGACCTGCAAAACCGCGTACTAAGCAAAAGTGGAGCAGCTTGTTGGCAAAACGTGCAAAGCTAACGGTAGGTTGAGAAATTAACAGCACACAGGTACTTAAATAAATAAGCACATAAAGGAGCTCATCAGAATGACTTCTTACATAAGCCAGCAGCTTTCTGCTCTTCATTTTGGTGTTAGGAAAATATAATCAGCAATTTTATGCAACATTTATTACTTATGCCAAAAGCACAAATATCTAAACCAGCATCAGTGCTAAACAATTTTCTATATGAAATAGCTAGATTATTTACTGGAATAGAAAGTGTTGCAGAAAGTTAAAATTTCAAGGATAATGTTGTTCATAATATTATGTATTTTATATATATATGTGTGTGTGTGTGTGTGTGTGTGTGTGTGTTGATAAAAATATCCTTCAAGATGTCTGTAATGAAAGCAGTTCCATGGTCTCCCATGGATTTTTTTTCTACATCTGTTAAAGGCAAATTGATTGTACATTCAATGCAAATCAAATAATTAAATACTGAAAATTTTAGGGATGCAACATGCTTTGGTATCTAAAATGACACTAAGATGCCTATGTTTAGGCAGTTGAATAACTTCAAATAGTCTTGTAATGGTCTGTAGCAACAGAACTTTCCTCTGTGCAGTTTACGTAGCTCTGAACACATACGTCCTTAATTGTTTGCCCCTTTTTCAGCATAGATCCCCTAAGTAGAGAAAATTCAGTTATATATGCTCTCTAATGCAAGGACTGGTAAAAGCCACCTCTGGAACTAAAAAGATCTCAGTGAGGATCACTTCATATTGTACATTCCAAGCTCCCTTTTCCATGAATCTTCAGTCGAAATTCCCATTACGTTTTTGGGGAGGTTCCACATCCCTTTTATAATATGTGAGTGTCATTAATAGAATAGAATGGAGAGACAGAAATAGAAAGAAAAGAATGGAAAAATACATCTTGGAATTTGAAAATCAAATGGAAACTCAAGCTCAATCAGCTTTAGTTGCACTCCAGTCATAAAGTGTTGTTTACATAATTGGGCTTCCTCAAGGATCAAGCACTGCATATCTATAAAATACGAAGGCATAACAAGAGTGTTCAATAATAACACATCTAAATCTGTCTGACAAAAGTTAGTAGGATGCTAGCTATTGGCTTTTTTTTTGTTGTTATTGGTGTGGTTAATTGATTTTATTGGGAGTTACCCACATATAATCTAGCAAAAATGAAATGAATTATTTCCATTCAAATACTTAAGATCTTCACATATGGTGGAAATATATATCTATTCATATACATGTGTGTATATACATGGATATATGCATATACCTGCATAATATGTATCATATTCTCATCAGAAAATTCTAAATTTTAGATCTTGGCAAAAATAAATGCCACAGTAGATTCATCATGTCTATAGAGGTGTGTTCCTGGCTTTGCTCTAAAAGGATTCATTATACTGTAATTTTTTTCTAGTGGATGTATTTTCAGTTCATTTTTCCTTTTTTTCACAGAGAACAACAGCAATCCATCACTGAATTTGCCTGTTTTAAATCATAAACATTGGCAGGGTTGAAAATAGTGTGGTGAAAGTAGTGCATTAAAAGCAGAAGAAATATTGGGGAAATAGGAGGGAAAAACTGTAGATCTTGAAAGCATATTTATAAACTTTTATTTCCCTTGATGGACTCTGTTCTTTGGCTGAGCCTCACTTTCTTTCAACTCAGCATGTTTGTCCGCTATATAGTTACACAGTTCCACATTTACTATGCTACAGGTGGAAAAGTACTTTTTAACATTTTATCTACATCGTTTTTCTTTCATTTCTACTTATGCTCATCGAGCCTGTCGTCTGAAATTATCTGGAAATGGTTTCTTTTTGCTGTTATTAACCATTCCATTTAACAATGTGAGTATTTTAATATGATCTTCCTCTTTTCAAGTCATCTTTTCCTTTTTAAGAGTGTGCAGGAAATGACTTTTAAAATCTTTACAATCACCATTTTCTGTAAGGCAATGTTACTGTGGAATTTCTGTTTTATCAGCATAGTACAAACTGCTGCATGGCTCCTTGTGCAATATGTGAGAGTATAAAAATGCTGTGATGACAGATCAATCTGGTTAATGAGAGATATAATTCACATGTTTTCAGATATTAAAGCACTCACCACTAACACGAAGTCAATGAAGGAAAGAGTTTCTCCGATTAGTTGCAATTGTTTTATCCTTATTGCTATTATTTCAATCAATGAATCAACAAATAACAAATTTCAATTGCTAACATAAATCACCATGAAGATAAAAACTTTTCTTCAAAGAATGTGGGAATGGTGGAGCATTTTAAACTAGAGCAGCTTTTCTTTTTTCTTTTTATGTTTAGCAGGCACCTGATACTATTTAGATATCAAGAACAAAATGACTGTGTAAATGGGCATCTGTTTAAAAAGACTGAGAAGAAAAGACAAAACCGCAAGAGATTTGAAGAAAAAATAAAGAATAGTTGAAGCTTGGCTACTGCAACAGATTTTCTTTTCTCAGTGAAGAATAATTATGAAACGAAGAGACGAAAGATGAATAGAAGGAGATTGAGAACAGCTAAGCTATTGTCAATGGATGGGCTGAAGAAGAAAGAAATTTCAGCTATTATCAGCAAAGAGGGATTAAAAGATGGTAATTAATGTGGATTGGGACAGGTCAAGATTAAATAGAAAAGTCTGTAACTACAGAAAGGGGAGGAGTCACAAAATCAAAATTTATTGAAAACTATGTTCAATGAAGCAGTAGTTTAAGTTATATTACTCCCTGTAGGCCAACATGGAGCTTAATATAAGTGCTGAAAAGAAAAAGGAAAACAGAATTTTGTCAGACTAGATAAAATGTTTTTGAGTGTTCTTGTTTTTCATAGGGTGTTAAAACTGCATAACTGTGTACGTTTCTAGAAGGCAGAAACTTCAGGATGGGTGCGTGACTTTTTAGAAAAAGTGCCTGGAATTCACAAAGCCAAGGACTGTACTATTACATCCATTTGAGGTGGGCAAGTGTTGTGAGAGAGCCACATAGGCATGGCAGGCACAACACAGGAGCTGCAGGAGCTCCAGGACTTCTGCAAAAGGAGCTGCGGAGCAGGCAGGAAACACCCTTGTGTTTCAAAAAGTTCATCATGCTGATGTGAGATTTTTGAGTATGACTTCATACTCAATCAAATGATTTCTCTCTGTCCAAAAACCTGACAATCCAGAAGTGCCTGGCACTGGGCAACTCTCTATTTCTCTTGACGAACTCCTAATTGCCTAGAGCTTTGCCCGCAGTCTGAGTACAATGCTAATTAAAGTGGTGGGAAGGTGGGATTCAGATCTAGCTGGATATTAATAGGTTATTCATCTACATGCAGATATTTACCTGCATGCTGGGTGTCTGAACTCCCACTGTAGTCAGCACTATTCTAAGTTCAGCACCACTGAAGCACCATAGGGCATCCAAGAAGATAAAGGGTGCGCATGTTTACCTGAACTGTGGCCCTGTTCTACACAGCTAGTGGGTACTAGAGAGTTGTATCTGCTGTGATTGCTGCTTTAGACATGAACATTGCTTTCATTTAAATTTTGAACAGACGAATTCCATTCTTCCATCTTTTACTGCGTTTAGTGCAAGGTCAATAAATCTTATTATAGCCATGAATAATTTCCAGTGAGACAGGGAAAGACATCTGATTTCAAACATAATATATTCAAAATCATTACTACAATCAATTATTTTCAATTATACGTCTGGTTTTGTCGCTACAAAGGACAAAGCATTGCAAGTAACAGTCATAATGAAATTTCATAGGACAACAAGTATAAGACTGAAAGGAAATTCCTATAGCTCAGCCTAATCCACTTCTAGCATGTGCCAGCACATCGTATTATGTCATTTTGTAAGACTGTCAATATCTCATCTCTTATTTAAGCATAAAACACCAGTACCAACTACCTTGGTCTTTCTTTTCAGAAAACATAACCATGGTAGGGTGGAATATTATTCCATTAGAATATGGATTCCTGATCATACAAATACAAATATGCAACAGACATTGCGATATGACAGAATTATATGAACAGTAGAAGGATTTCTGAAACTTTTGTCTTCTTTTATTCATAGTTTTCTATAGCTGTTTATTATATTTAGCTTTTAACAATATGAAAGGTGAACGAAACCATTAGAATAAGGAGATAAAACATAATCCTAATTCAATTAAGTAAATGGATACAAAGGCATAGTTACCTGAGTTTGAGTGTTTTGAAATATGGTTTTGTTTTTCAGGGCAGAGGGAGGGATGAGATAATGACAAAGCATTGATATAAAATCAAAATCATGCAAATTATACTTTGTAGATTATTGTTCTTTATCACACGAGTATTGTTTTCTGTTATTTATTTTTTCAGAATTTTTGAATTTCATTTTATAGTATCTAATGGTGGAGAATATGGTTGGAAAGCACAGGGCACAGTAATCAGCACATCTGTGTTGTAGAGCCTTTCATCAAGATGGAGTCAATAAGCATGTGCAGCACTGTCTAAAACTATTGAGAATATTTTTAAATTAAAAATTAAGTTTTACTTCCTGGACACACTACACCCCATGATGTATGAAGCATCAGTTTATTCCATATATTTTGAAAAATTACCATAATTTTCAATATGAAATAATGTTAAATGTAACTAGAATGAGGAACACAGGTGCAATTCCTGTATTCTGGTTTTAATCATGATAACTGTCAAATTAAAATGCAAATTAGGGATAATTCGCAAAAACAACAACAAGAAAAAAACTCTAATAAGTTTCAGAATAAGAAAGCAAGCCCTCCACAAAAATATTAAAGGAAGGGAAGACAAGGGGAGGGAAGGCAAGGCAAGGCAATGAACATTTAATAAAACCTATTGGCCACATAATTCCTATTTTATGAAATTCTCATGATATCTAAGCACTAAATAGTTGCTTCAAGGGTCAGATGTTCTAGGGAACATCTAGACTTAATGATTCAATCGCTCTCATGATTCGGTCTGTACTAGTTTCTAGGCTACTAAATGATTACTACTTGAATTGATTCATTTGGCAAGTGACCCTGAAATGTTCAGTGGGAAAGTATTGCAACAGATGAATTACTTAAATGATTAGATTTTTTTTTTGACAATAACAAATTGGATGTATAATCTTACTTTAAACCTTCTAATTGAAGTTTTAGTAAGGAGATTACGTTAATATTGGACATAAAGCGAAATGAGACCTAACATATACTCAATGAGAATTTAAAAGTTGTTGCTCATAATAAATAACTTCCTTGACTTATTCCATATCTATTTATTGGCTACTTCATTTTTATTTATTTATTCAGCATCTAGATAGAAGATAGAAGCTGCATGTTGCTTCAGACAACAAGCTTTAATGTTTGCATAATTATGACAATGTTGATTAAAAATAAATATTGTTTTTATTAAACATTCTTATAGAAAAGATAAAAAAAGAAAAACAGTGAAGTAAAGCGGAAGGAGAAAATAAAGGTAGAGAAGACTGGCAAAACTAAGAGGAACAAAAGGTCAAAATATATGAGGAAGTTATACAGGTATTAGTGCAGTGGTTTAGACCACAGAATTAGTTACTTACATAGTGCAGTCCTTGACAAAGACCAAAATTGGATGATAGAAAGAGTCTGACCCATGCACAGTGCTACTTCGTGGATAATTTGCTATAGTTAATTCATAGAAGGACACTGCTGGTAAGAATTGATTTATTAAATCTTAATATTAAATATTACATAATATATATGTATTTCTCCCATAATGTTGAATATAGAAGTAAAATTTCAGTTTTGAGGGGGTTTGTCTGTTCTCAGTTCTTCAACTTATATGCACAAAAAAAAGGAAGATGTAGGACACTTTAAATCCAGTAACAAAATTACCATATAATTTTTTAGATCTAGGATTTATTAAGTACTATCGATTAAGTACTACCTAATTAAACAGAAAATGGGATCCATCTATCTAACTTTAGGTAAAATCTGATAGTCTAGATTATGATTTTTGAATTTTTTTATATATATATATATAATATATACACATACACACACATATATCTGTATGTATGTATGTGTCTATTTATCTATATGTATGTATGTTTTTATGTGTGTATGTATATATATATATA
The DNA here is from genome assembly GCF_028389875.1 of Rhea pennata. Classification (NCBI taxonomy): domain Eukaryota; kingdom Metazoa; phylum Chordata; class Aves; order Rheiformes; family Rheidae; genus Rhea; species Rhea pennata. The sequence goes on from NC_084663.1 coordinate 169,155,322, forward strand.
TATATTTATATTTGACCTCATCATTTCTGTGGCCAGACTTGGAACATACCTCTTAAGCAAATGCATCAGCACCATGCTATGCATAATTAAGTGCTGGCATATGTAGGAGCAGGCAGAAGTAGGAAAGAATGAGACTGTCTTAAATCAGTTTTTCCAACAGAAAACACTTACGGAATTATATCCTGCCTTTGTGGAAATATGTGATCACCTTGTGACTTCAGTTATACCCTTGAGTAATTCAAGTGAATTGCAATGAGATTGCATCTGAAATAAGTACTGCTTAACATGAGCAAGTAAGGTAGATTGAAAACAACAAACACAACTCATCTATATTGCAGGGTTTTTTTCCTAATTTTACTTTATTTTTAGGATATTATAAATGAACAATTTTTGTGGTTCTCTGCATGTATGCAATGTGCACTAAGTCTCTGACTTAGCAAAAAAAATCTATAATCATCGCTGAGGAGAACTCATATCATTTAGGCATACAACGTGACTCTGATCTAAGTCAAAGATAATAGAGTGAGAATTTGATACTCCATTTAATTAAACCTAGATTAGTTTTCATTGAATGTTGCAAAGTTGATAGCACAAAGAATTCTTTGTTCATTTAAATAGTCGTATACTAGTTGACAGAATATTTTTTAAAAAAATCTCTAACTGAAAATTTTGTTAGAGCAATGCTTCCATAAAAGAGGGATTATGTTGTACATGATGCTCAAGAGGACTCCAAAAGCATAAAATGTTAAAATATTGTGAAGGAATATGCAATTCTGTTCAGCTGAACGGTGATGCTGCTTTTACTGTACATCAAGGAAGATCAGACTAACTTGGTTGTAACCAAGTATGCTTTGCCATTTCCAGAAGTTTGGCAGTTGTCTTTCAGGGGATTTATGACTGATAACCTGTTGATCACACAACCTGTATTAATCATCTTTAAATTGTACCATAAATAGTGGCTGTAATGTTTCTTATGGGATAGAGAAAATAAAATTTATAGAGCCTTGTCTGAATCACTTGTTTGAGTGGATCAATACAAAAGCAAATGAATTGCTTAAGGGAACAACAGGATGTTGACCTACCTGCAACATATTGTCTGAAGGTTGCTTTTCTTTGCGATGTAAAATATGGCAGTGCGCTGTAGTACATTTTAAGAGGGATGGACAGCTCTTAGGTCTAGGCCTCTGAAGACTCCTGAACATCTGCAATAGAAAATTAGTTATACACATATCATATGTTGTACCAAACAGAAATGCATAATAAAAGCAGAGAATTATATTTTGACAGGCTTTGGCATAAATGAGTTGAAAACAGATGGAACCAATGCCAATTAGTTCGAATTCAGATGCTGAGTGTAGGTTGTATCTCATCTAACCTTGGACATTGGCAGTATGTATGTCTACATCTGAGTCAATCAGGTCTCTTCCTGGTTAATAGATGGATATAGGCATTTTTAGATTCAGTGTGTCTTGCCAACGATAGGCATTTACCTTAGAAAAAAAGATAAGCTTTATCCTAAAAAAAAATCTTTCTGTCTATTGACTACAGAAAAAGCTTACTAGTATGTGAAGGCTTACATACAGAAAGAGAGGCGAATCAGACAAATCCCAGACAGGGACTTTTCTTTTTTTCTTTTTTTTTTTTTTTTTGCCTGCACTGACTTTTGTGTGTACAACTAGGTTGTGCCCCAAGGGCTCAGCAGCACTCCCTGCTCCTTCAGTAGTCTATACAAAACCCAGTTATTGACTTTGAGTGATTCCTACGTTATAGGTGATAGCAGGAGTAAAAAGAACCAATAAATTGTCCTGAGTAAGAAAAGAAAGTAGAGCAAAGGTTGTCAGAATCTTACTTAAAATATTCTGAGCTGAAATAAAACTTAAATATCACTTGTGTTATGGTCTCAGAAGCACCACTCAGAGAACTGCTAGGGCCAGCATTCAGGGGTTAGGTTTAGTTCAGCTGATTAGAGCATGGTGATGTTAATGCCAAAGCTGCGGGTTCAATCCCTGTACGGGCTACGCTGAGGGTTGGACTAGACAATCTGCAGAAGTCCCTTCCAATCTTACCATTCTGTGATTCTATGATCTAGTTTACTCCAGAGGGAGCTAACCTTAGAAATGTGGACATGAGCCAGGCCTTGATAGTCTGTCTATAGAACGAGAATTACTTTCTCAGTCTTTTTTTATTGAGTACTAGGGACTGCCATTTTCTATTGAATGCACCTGATATTACTCTGATGGATTTTCTCTGCGTACAGAAAAGAAAATCCAAAAAAATCTATGAGTGCATGAACCTGAAGCAGAAAAGCATTCAGCATTCAGCATGCAAAGCTTGATTTCACATTAAAAAATGGAGATATGGGGCACAACTAATATGTTTTTACACATAGTACTGAGAACAGCTGACACAATGTTTGGCAGAAGATGTAAAAATTATTTTAGATTGCATAGTTTTTCAAGACCATGTAAGCGATAACAGTGAAAAAGAAGTGGATAAAAAATGATAACTAGTTACTTAGAGTGTTTCTTAAGGGACAGTAGGCACATACTCAGAATAAAATGAATTTTTATATGATAAGGATACTGGAGGTTACAATGCTTGTGGTCTCAGCCGAGCTCTCCTTCACCAGTCTGTTAAAAGGAAGGCTGCTGCTAGATCCTCATCCACCAGTCATAGAATCATAGAATCAGTAAGGTTGGAAGGGACCTCTGGAGAACATCTAGTCCAGCCTCCCTGCTCAAGTAGGGTCACCTAGAGCATGTCAGACAGGGTTGCAACCAGGCAGGACTTGAAGATCTCCAGAGAAGGAGACTCCACAACCTCTCTGGGCAACCTGTGTCAGGGCTCCGTCACTCTCACAGGGAACAAATTCCCCCTCACGCTCAGGCAGAACTTCCTGTGCTTCAATTTCTGCCCTTTGCCTCCTGTCCTGTCACATGGGGCAACTGAAAAGATTTTCTCTCTGTCCTCCTGACACTCTCCTTTAGATACTTGTACACATTGATAAGATCCCCCTTCAGTCTTCACTTCCCCAGGCTGAACAGGCCCAGCTCTCATAGCTGTTCCTCACAGGGCAGATGCTCCAGCCGTCGGATCATCTTTGTAGCCCTATGCTGGACTCTCTCCAGTAGCTCCATGACTGGGGAGCCCAGAACTGGACACAATACTCGAGATGAGGCCTCCCCAGGGCTCAGGAGAGGGGCAGGATCACCTCCCTCCACTTGCTGGCAACACTCTTCCCAATGCAGCCCAGGAGATCATTGGCCTTCTTGGCCACAAGGGTACATTGCTGGCTCATAGTCAACTTGTCATCCACCAGCACTCCCAGGTCCTTCTCTGCAGAGCTGCTCTCCGGAAGGTCAGCCCCCAGCTTGTTCTGGAGCCTGGGGTTATTTTTCCCTAGGTGCAGGACTCTGCACTTGCCCTTGTTGAACCTCTTTGCCCAACTCTCCAGCCTGTCCAGGTCTCTCTGAATGGCAGCACAGCCCTCAGGTGTGTCAGCCACTCCTCCCATCTTGGTGTCATCAGCAAACTTGCTGAGGAGGTACTCTGTCCCTTCGTCCACGTCATTGATGAAGAAGTTGAACAGGATGTGAGCCAATACTGAGCCCTGGGGGACACCACTTACCACAGGCCTCCAACTGGACTCCACACCACTGAAGACACCCCTCTGAGCTCTGCCTTTCAGCCAGTTCTCAATCCACTTCACTGTCCACTCGTCTAACCCACACTTCCTGAGTTTATCTAAGAGGGTGTTATGAGAGACAGTGGCAAAAGCCTTGCTTTGTCAAGGTATACAACATCCACTGCTCTGTCCTCATCTACTCAGCCAGTCATTCCATCTCAGAATGGTTAAGCACGATTTCCCCTTGGTGAATCCATGCTGGCTACTCCTCATCACCTTCTTTTCCTCCACATGCCTGGAGATGACATCCAGAATGAGCTATTCCATCACCTTTCCCGGGATGGAGGTGAGGCTGACTGCCCTATAGTTTACTGGGTCCTCCTTCTTGCCCTTTTTGAAGACTGGAGTGACATTGGCTTTCTTCCAGTCCTCAGGCACCTCTCCAGTTCTCCCTGACTTTTCAAAGATGATGGAGAGTGGCCTTGTAACAACATCCACCACCTCCCTCAGTTCCTGTGGGAGCATCCCATCCGGGCCCATGGATTTGTGGATGTCAAGCTTGCCCAGAAGATCTCTAATCCTATCCTCCTCAACCAAAGGAAAATCTTTGCTTCTCTGGACTTGCTCTCTCATGTTCAGGCTGAGAGATGGTCTTAAGGCTGCCCTTAGCAGTGAAGACTGAAGCAAAGAAGGCATTCAGTAATTCTGCCTTCTCTGTATCCCTTGTCACCAGGGCCCCCACCCCATTCAGGAGTGGACCCACATTTTCCTTAGTCCTCCTCTTGCTGCTGATGTATTTGAAGAAGCCCTTCCTGTTGTCCTTGACATCCCTTGCCAGACTCAATTCCAACTGGGCCTTAGCCTTCCTCACTGCATCTCTGCATGCTCTGACTGCATCCCTATAATTCTCCCAAGTAGTCTGTCCCCTCTTCCACAGTCTGTGTGTGCTTTCTTCTTCTGTCTGAATTTGGCCAAGAGCTCCTTGCTCACCAAGACAGGTGTCCTGCTCCCTTTGCTGCTCTTCTTATTCATAGGATGCACTGTTCTTGAGCTTGGAGGAAGTGATGTTTGAATCCAGGCAGGATTGAGGCTGAGTATGTTCCCAATAGGTACGCAAGCACACCCACAGATACCTTCACACACTGCTAACACACTCAGTCAACATATTACCACAGCCAGGGAACAGTGCCTTCGCCAGGACCCAATAAGCCCCACCAGCACTCACATCAACATGAACAAAACAGATGGCCAGATCCTCTTCCCCTTCTCCAGTGCATCAGATTTCGAGTTGGCTAGAAAGAATGCAAGTGTGAGCAATACGAGTCTCTCCTGCAGCTGGTTTTAGACATTCAATACCTCTGGTAGCTAGTCCCAACCCCAGTCTCGTGCAGTTGCTATCACCCAGAAACACAAGTCCACCAAGCCTGTAGTCCCTCTCTCCAGTGGTTGGAGAGGCCTCCTATAACTATTTCCTAGCTGCTCTGACTTGAAGCTTGTTGTAGTTCACAGACACAGATTCAGAGTAAGGAGCACACGCATAGAAAATACTTAGATACAGACTTGCAAAGAATGTAAGACAGACTGCAGTGACTAAGCATGTGGTTCAATTAGATAGGTATACTAACCAGCTGGTTGTTTAAATGCAACCAGTCTCTTTTCTTTTTTCATCTGTTTTTCCTTGCTTGTTCCTCCTTGAGTCACTTTGATCCCTCATTTTCCCTACCTTTGGTCTTTCCCATAAACATCTTATAGAAAGTTTTGCATGTTCCTACAATCTGAGCCCTTGCAAAATCCCACAATGAGTTTAGTATGAACTCCAAATGCTTTCTAGTGTATCCCCAAATCCTCTCCCTGTGTCCTACAACTCTTTAGGCAATACAGTCCTTTTGGTAGTAACCCCATAGTTTGCATAACGTTCAGGGGAGAGTTTGTTTTACTGTGTCTTCCTTTTGGATTTTACACCACGTACCATGAATTGGCCATTTTCCTTGGGTGGGCTTGGGAGCAGCCAACTCAGCATTACCTTTTCACTAAGAAGGTTAATGGGGTCCCTCTGCCTGCCTCTGTTCCTCTGATACTTGCCAAGCCCTTGTCAAATGGCAAGTAACCTAACAAGGGCTACAGAATATCTTTTTTTTTTTTTTTTTTTTTTTTTTAAGTTAGACAGTGTTGTGCAAACAGTGACAAAATCTGGGATGTTCATACTTAAGGAACTGCTAATAGAATTGTGTGAGTAGAATTCAGAGCTTATAGCGGTGACCTTTTGCCACTGCGAGGAAGGAGAGGAGAAAAGTAAGGGGATAGGCAGGAGAAAAAGATGAAGAGCTCTAAAATACTTACATAAACAAATGCACTCAAAAGGTAGTATATGTAACAGTATGCACAGGAAGGGGTCTTGGATTAGGAACATAGTAAGTCCTTTATCTCTTGAAAAACACTAGGGATAAAAACAAAAGATACAGAATTTAGAGATTTTGCAATACATTATAAAACTGAAACATCACAATGATCAGAGGTTTATGCTTTTAGGAGAGTTTCTTTGTCCCTGTAGCAGAAGGTAAAGAGGTACTAAATAATTTAATGTTCCAATGAGTCATCACATAAGCAGGAATATTCACTGATTAATGAGCAGGAAGGGAAAGAAAAATGTCTGTTTTTTTTTTCTTAAATAGACTGTGAGAAGAACTAAACAAATATGTAAATATCTCGTAACCCTTGCATATGATGAATTGTAGAGAGATTCATCTTAAAGCAAAAGGGCATAATATGGATGTTTATGTTACGTATGTATTATTTGATATTAAAAATGTTTCAAAGCACAGGCTTTTGTTTCCTCTACTTTCTCCTCTCAAATGATGAATTGTATTCTGTTCTTTCCTCAAAGAGGCTTAGATTATCTCTGTGATGATCACAGTAAAAGTGAAGTGAAATAAATGCTCTTGGACTAGAGTACACTAAAACAGGAGTGCTGCCTGGGGGTATAACAGCTTGTATTATTATCTTTACTTTTTTATTTTCTTCCTTTCTTTCTGTTCTACCATGCAAGCAACACTTAAATGAAGTATAAAGATTTCTAAATAACTTATCAAGTATGCATGCAACTATGTTAGTGTTTATGGCCTTTACTGAGGGAATTCCATCAAAATTAATTTATAATCTCTTTCAGAGAAGAATGGGGTGTCTGAAATGTAAAAATATTTTAACTCAGAAATAATAAATAGATTTTTTAGTTAAGGGACTGATAATGCTAATTCAAAAACAATATTTGTGTATTTTTCAAATTTTGCTGCAAACAAGTTAATATGATACCATAACTCCTCATTTATCTTTGTAAATGTTCATCTAATGAAAAATGTATATGCAGAAAAAGCTATTGGATGTTTGATGTGTTCAGCTGCAGGAATCAATAATCTGAGCTTTAAACAAATATTTTTATGAACAATACAGAATGATTTAGAATGAAAAGAATTATCTCTTCTCAACAGTAAATTTCTTCTAAACATCAAATGAAACAAAAGAAAAGGAAAAAGCATTTTCTTTTAGGAGTTCTGTTCTTAAAAGAAAAATTTCAAAAATGATCTTGTATTTCAGAATAATGACACAATATAGATCATAGACAAGCTAAATATTCTTGTTTGTTCAATATCGTAGCTGTTGATAGCACTTAACGCCTGACAACATTTTAAATAAAAAATGGAAAATATGCACAGACATTATTTCCTATACTAGATACAGGAAATCAATTTTTGGTAAATGCTGAGTTTTCTGAGTAATGTCTTGTATATACTGTTGTAGCTTTCTGTAACAAAGTCTACTAAAGTTGTGAATGCTAAATTACAAATAATTTTACATAAGAAAATTTGAAAATAGTTTAACCCATCAAAAAGCTTATTTCAAGGTCTCAGGCCAAGGCTGAGATGAGAAATACCTTATTTTCTTACTCATAATCTTACTATACCTGTGTTTCCAGGTATTAGCAGGTAAAAAGTTTAGTATGTTGGGAATCCTATAGTTCTGTTTTATCACTCAAACCCACAATAATTTGACCGCAAATCCTTGATTTTGGTTCAGCCAGCTAGAGAAGTCCGAACGCTAGTGATAATCTGAAGCAGAAAATAATATTGAAGAGAGAAGTAAAACCCATAGTTTGCAAAACCTTGTTCTCTTGAGTTCACATTAGCACACCAAATTTGATAAGGTGGTGATTTAATGGTGATGTTCCCACTCATCAGATTTCAGCATCATATATATTTTGAAAACTCACAAAGATTTGGATATAATTTTTGTCCCAGAATACTAAAAATCCTCAGTCAGATGAATGTGACTTGCTTGTGCCATTACATCAGCCTTACAGGCTAGTAATACTGAGCTAGTTACTAGAGAAGTCCAAAGTATCAGCCCAGTACCTTTCCATGTGCAACCAATAAAGTCAGATAAAGATACTCAACAATTACCCAGACTTAGAAATGGTGAATCTATGTCACAGCTAGACAAAGGCAGAATGCAAGATTTTCTGCTGTCAAGCAACATGGAATCATTCATAATATAAAGACAGGTAGCCAACAAACAGATGGTTATATATTTGATATTATCTAAATCAGATAGGTAAGATTTTTAAAAAAGGGAGAGATTTAGTACTGACCAAAAAATCAAATGAAATAAAATAAATAAGATGCAGTTTCTCTCTTTAGTTGGAAGATTTACCTTTTTCTAAAGTGAAAGAGCATCAGCTCCAGGCAGTTTTTTTCTCTTTTGCTGCTGTTGCTGCTGAAGGGAGAACACATCTTGCATAAGAGTGTGAAATCCAGAAAGTCTTTGGAAGGCACCCTCTTCATGAAGCAGCAGGAGCCCCAGCTTTCCAAGAAGAGAGATTTTTGATTCTTCTCAAGCATCTTCCTTCTTCTATAGTTCAATAGAGTATTAGCAATACTCAATAGAGAGTTCATTAGAGTATTAGCATTTATTTTTTTTCTCATTGACTTCCTCTTTGCTCATATGCTTGTTTAATCCTTGTTAAAATGAATTTATTTCTCCTATAAGCAAGTAGCTATAGATACAAGACTCTCTAATCTTCTCATCATCAACTTCTCAAACATTAATAGTGTTAACCTTAATTCCAAACACTAGGAGAAAATCATACATCAATCTTGAAAGTCTCACTGAGGTCACACATCTATAAATTCCCTTTCAATATCAGTTCTTGAATCACTTGCTGCCCTTCACTATATCATCTTAATTTTGTTCTTTTCCTCCGTTGTTCAGGAAATTCACAGAGGAACTCCTAAATCATCATTATTTTGAGCACTTTCACATATTTTATGTCATCATTCTTTATCCATTCAGTTGACAATTTGTCTCAAAATAAAGAATTGTTTTACTATTTCTATTATGATTCTTTTTAATTTCATGTTCACATTTTCGTCATTGATTTTTAGTTGCCTATTCTTCTTTTCTCTATAGCCATCATGTTATTTTTTCTTTATAATAAATCTCCATTCACACATCCTTTTCCTGCTTTTGATATAACCCAGATTTTTTTTTGTTTTCTTGCTTGTTTTCATTCCTCTCTTTTCCTTTTTCTTGTCTGTAGAACATCTTATCTCCTCCCCTTTCTTTCTTTCAAAGTCTTCCACATATTATCCTCCTTCATTTAGCATCTTACATTTCCAAAAGTTCTTCTCTTCTTGCAAGGAAAGCTTTCACATTCTGCCTTGCCACTTTGTTTTCTCTTTTTGTTTATATCTCTTTTACTATATATATGTTTGTAGTTGTGCTTCTGGAAACTGTCTTCCTTATTTAGGAACCTGAAAATACTGATTTTCCTGTAAAGACTTAGGTCTTTTCTCTTCCGTAATATCTTCATTTTTCCTGCCTGAATCTTACCATTGTTTCTACTATATTTCATATTGTTAGATTTTCTCTTCCCTGCATTCTGCTGGAGAAACAAAGATAGGTTCTATATTCACCAAAGGAATATGTTTCCCCAGAACTCACTGAAGATATTTCTGTGAAAGAAAGCAGCTCCAGCAACTATGTAGATCATGCTTGTCAGTTGCAGGGCTTATGAGATCTACCCAAGAGGAAGACTTGTGTGAGCCCTTTTCCACTTTGAAAATATGATTTAAGTTTCTCACATTTTCAATTTCTATACTTTCACACGTTAATAATACATGACCCTACAATTTTTTTTTTTTATTTTTTTTTTTTTTTTTGGTCAGCTGTACAAAGAAATATTTCCCTTGTAGATTTGGGGACAATGAGCTACTTTTCAAATACAATGACAAATGGAAAAAGGGAAAGGAGAGACAAGGGAAGAGGAAAGGAGGAAAGAGGAGAAGAGAGGAGACCAGAGCAGAGCAAAGCAGAGGAGAAACGTAAGAAAGAAAAGTGTGAGCTGATGAGTTTCTCAGCTCTCACGTCTGCCTCTTTAGACTTGTCACTAATCAAGGTCTTCATCTCATCATCATCATCTCTGCCTTTTATTTTCCTCCAGACACTCTAATTATCATCTGTTACAAATGTAAATCAAGATTATAGCACTGGTGTATACTTAACATGTTGCATATACATGAATTGCAATATTTTATCAAGGATGCTTGCTCCTAAAAATAATCTTTATGTATCATTTCAGATCTGCTCTTGGCATTTTAAGGACTCATCTTCAATAAATTCAGCAGAACCCAATGGAGAAATTGGGTAAAAAAAGTAAAGCCCCTCTCCCTCTTTTTTTTTCAGCGTATGAGGAATATTAGTGCTTCTCTCTCTAGCAAGGTACTATGTTGAGAAGAATCTATACAGCAGCTTTAAGCTCTTTTACTTCCTCATTTGAAGCTTTAAAAGAAAAAAAATAAATAAAAAGAACAGCAAGCTTTCTCAGGTTTTTGATAAACAAGTAATTAAACTATATTTTTTATAATCCAAAGCACAAAGCCTTGTGTATCACAGATTCAAGAGAACTCTCTCAGATTAATGTAGTCCAGGGGCATAAAATACATCCCTTGCTACTACTGCAGAGGTTCTGCAATCTTGCCTACTAATTTCAAAGACTTCAAAAACTTTGATTCGATACTTTGACCATAAAAAGGAAGCAACAATAAAACTTTTTTGTATAACACAGCAATGACAAATCTTTATTTCACTAGGACTCAGTTTCTTTTTCAAGGCTGGAGCCTAAGTCACTGACAGACGTTTCCTCAAGTACTCACCACATATAATGTGGATGTAAACCTTAAGAGGAATAGACAGCTCTGTAAATTAAAATTCTCTACTGCAGAGACACTTACTTTTAAAATCCCTAGAAAATTATGCATGGTTGTTTCATGTTCATGAATTTCTAAGAACTTCTCTGTTATAGTTACTGTAGTTTTCATTTCAATTCAGTGATTTCTTTCACAATAAGCTTTAGCTTTTAGGCAGTTTGGTAAAAATGTAAGATGTAAAATGACTGTAGCTCTCATAAAAAGGCAGCAGTAATAAAGAAAATTGCTGTGAATGATGCTCTGTCATGTAGGTGATAAAAAGGAATTAAAAACAAATACTGAGCCAATTGCTAACACTGTTCCAAAACACCACTATTTACTCTGGAAACAGGTAGAAATAAACATTTGACAATCTCATTATATCAGTACCATTATACAATTACTATTTTCACATCTTTAAATATGAAGCAAATTAATAATCAGAACTTTAATTTAAGGAGCTAAGAAGTAAAAGCCTAATGGTGGGGAGGGATTATAGAACAAAATTTGAGATACTGTCTGATGAATTTATTTTCAGTCTTACAGAGGTTTTTCTTTATTGCACAGGGATGGCCCAGACTCCTTTCCCTTCTCTTGAACATTTATGAGTCTTGGAGGGTCTCATGAAAGGAGTTTGCTATTACTGGATTATAACATCTAAGGTATCTTCTTTGAGCTCTTAAGTCCAAATAGGTGTCCATTCTTGATTTTTTATTAATGTGACAGCCAAATAGGGAGCCACCCTCTCTGCCAGACTTGATGCCACAGAAAGAGAGTCTCATGGGCAGGTCACATGAAACTCATGGCATCCTACAGTCAGGGTCTGACATCTGGCAAGGTGCCTCAGCAAGTGCAGAATGGCAGGTGCAGCTGACTTTTCTGGTAGATTATATGAGCCTGCTTGCCTCCTGGCTTATTTTCTCATGAGAGCAATATAGTCTTCCAGGATGCTGTGAAGCAACTTATGGAGACAAATGAAAACCTTTGTATGTGATTTAAACTGATCTAGCAAAACTGCTAAGAAATATCTTACATTTAAAAAAGGTTGGTGGAAACTTTATAACAGGTCTTTCCTATGTCTTACCTCTAGGGTTCTGTGAAATGAGATTAAAATTAGTAGTATTATCCTCTCTAACTTATAAAAATAATTTTGTTCTCCCATATTGTGTACTAAAATATACCTCAGTTACAGCAAACAAGATCACCTAGAGGGCATATTTGAAATTACATTTAAAATTTGACTTTTATTTATTTATTTATTTATTCATGAAAGAGACATACTCAGTTTCCTGTGTATGTTAAGAATGGTGAAAACTTTCCCTTCTAGAATATCCATGGTAATCTGCTCATTATCTTAACTAAGGGAATTATTGCTTAGAAGGACAGTGCTTTCAGATTTAAAGCATCTGCAAATGTATGGGATATTTGAAAAAAGAAAGATTTTAGGTTTTCTTAATATATTTTATTTTACAAATGAGCATCCGTATAACTGATCAATTTGTATTAATTTGTCCAGATAAATTACGAGTAGCAAAACAGATCTTATTATACCGAGATTAAACCACACATACTGTATTTTTATCTACTGAAGTGTGTATTTTATTGACAGGGCATATAGAATGTAACAGTCAGAATCTCTCTAGCTATGTACTCATAAAAATGACTGCATTATATTTTACTCCTTTCTAAAAATGATTTTTTTTTACTATGATTCATTTTTCCAGTTGTTTAAACTAGATTGAATTAAGAAGAAATCTAATTCTCTTTCCTTCTTTATTTGCCTTGTAAATGACATAACAAAGCATAAAGATCTATTTCAGGTGAAGTTATGGGACATTATTGATACTAAATTAAACACTACCAGAAACATTGTAATTTTTTTAGATATGTGATGTCCTTCTTGAGTAGGTGTGTTAGAGGGCTGAGAGTCAAAACGTTAAACTTTGTTGAGGAAATGGATTACTATTACTTAGTCAAACCTCTGACATTTCTGTCTCTACTATTGAACTATAAGCCAAAAATATATTGGTAAATAAATGTATAAAACTTGTATGCTATATACGACTATTGGTCAAGAAAGTGAGAATATAATGAAGAAAGATTCATAATCTTAGAAATAACCACTGTCTTGATTCTGAAAGATAAAACGGCAAGTTTTCAGAATAGATCAAATAGATCTGTTAGAATAGATCTATTCAAATAGAATAGATCAGAATAGACCACTCTACGTAGGCTTTGTATCTATAATGGTTATGCAACAGCTGAGCAGCATTTCTTATAGCATGCTACTGAGTACCTTAAAATCACCCCTAACAACTGTATGATAATTAACAACCATTCTACAGGAGGAGAAAAAAAATAATAAAAAAACTATTTCAAATTTACATTGAAAAGTTTAAAAAAGAAATAACTACAGTAAGATCCTACAATTTATATAGTAACAGCATGAGTGGCTGTTAGTGGAAATCGTTGAAAAAGAATCTGGAATATGAATTTAATTTTGGCTCTACAAACGAAACCAAACCTTAAAAGCAAAGGCTAATATGTCCTTCCATCAAACCAAACTTAGCTAAGTGGAAGATAAGAAAAACAATGAACTTCCCTTTTTCTCATCTCTCATTTTTCAGTTTTTGTTGATCTGAACATATCAATATGATATATGATATGGAAAATATTAATATAACAGAACATGATATAACATGGTATAAGATATGGAAAATAACGCATCTATCTTTGAATATATGACTCCACTCTCTCTGTCTTAGACAAGAGAAAATAAGTTTCTTTCTTTCTTCTGTGCATTCTATGTAGAAAGAGATATGATATTAACCTCAAATGTTTCTAAGCAGAAGGTTACTTTCATAACAGCTCAACCAGCGTAGTTTGATAACAGAAGGCTAGGTCATTTTGAAAGCACACTGGGGAGGCTCTCATCTGTATGTCATTTGCTTCAAATCTAGTTTGAGATGGATATTGACTAAAACTTATTAACACTTCATGACCTTATAAGGGCTCTGTGACAAGAGCTACTAGTAAGAGTCCAGTTTAGTGGCAGGATAGTCACACCCTACTAAGCACTAATTTAACACATATTGACAATCTGAATGTATACAGTAGCCAAATTTCCTTCCCATCATCAATGTCTTTATTCTAGGCTAAAAAAGAGCAGACACTGGCAATGTAAGTGTGAAAAGCCTCAAGTATAGTAATTATATTTTTTACTATTCTGTTGAAAATAAATGGTATATGGTAATGGAAAATGTGAAAGGTCTCTTGCATAGATACTAAAACTTTCCTTACAAAGACAATTATCAAAGAATGTCATTTGATCTTTACTTCTTTCCTGGCACAACATAACTGTTTTTATGTGGGGAAGGTACTGGTTTCATGACAGCTTAATCACTCTTTATGTAAAAATATTTTTTTGAGGACTCTTTACCATACCTCCATGAGGAAGCTAGAGCATTAGGTATTGTCAGAGGGAGAAGTCTAGTCTTCACTTATGGTCCTCAAGTTCCAAAGTGCTATTCTTAAAATGTGGCCTAATGAATGTTTGCTTTCATATTGCAGTTTTCTAAATGTCAGAATTTCTTCTTCTGTGCTAGTATCTGTATCCTGTAACTGTATCCTCCCAGTGCTAAATGCCTATATTATGTAGGAAATGTGAGTTTAATAAAGTGTCATCAGAATAGGTCTACTGCAATTCTTTATTACTGGAATATTTAATCTTTCATGAAAGTTAATGTCAGGGTGAGGAAGTAAGACCTGCCCCTAATAGGTGCTATAAACTGGTGAATAGGATAGTCCTCTGAAAAGATGTCAGATTTAATTATTTCAAAAAACAAAGAGGGAACTTGGAATACGTTCCCTGCAGAGAAGCTCAAGCCAGATGTTGATCTTTGTGCAAGCAGAAGATGGATCAGTACTATTCTACATCTTTTTTCCTTAAAAGACTTATTCTTTCTCTTAAAGAAAATGTTTCAGGGTTATGTTGTCGAAGTGAAAATAAGACACACTTTTTTTTTCAGGCAGGAATTTTACCTAAAATGTGCCCCATTTTGAGATGCTTAACCCTTTCTTGATGATATGCTTAAGTCAAAGCTGCAGATGTACTCCAAAAACTCAATAGGTAGGCATTAGATCAACATGACTTTGCTGATCTAGTCATAAGTTAACTTTTGTCACATTTATTTCTGCTTATGAAAAAATTATACTGTGGAAAATTGCATCATACCAAATATTTTGTGGCTGTGAGAAGCATATGTATAAATATACTTCTCGTCTCTTTCTGACCACAGCATCCATTAATAGGAATATTATCAGCTCCAGCTGCCTGAAGCCAGATTGTAAGGAATACATTTGTAAAGCAATCTGGTGCCTAAAACATGTAAATTTTTATACACTGCATCAAATCATATGCCTTCAGTTTCATTTTAAATTCATTTGCCTGTCAGTGTAGATAATGCAAATTGAAAATATTTCTTACAGATATTCTCAACTAGCCTCATTTTGCAACACTCTAAGAGCACGATCTCATGCAGAATGCAAGGCAATGAATAAATGTTGGAATAGAAATATATTGCTTGTTTTTGATAAATGTTTTAGTGATTTTTTTCTAATACTTCCATCCTATAAGCAAGAACATTACATAAAAAAATTTCAGTCAGGAAACCTTCGATTTTGCAGAAATGAATCCAAATTCAGCAGGGCAGAGAAGTAGTTGATATGCTGAATGTGAGTGCTGCCATGAAGAGGAACGTAGGCAGGCTTGAGCAATGGGCCAGAAGGAACCTCCTGGTGCTTAACAAGGATAAATACAATGTCCTGCATTGGGAGAAAGACCCTGTAAAGTGAATCAGGCAAGGAACTGACAGACTGGGGAGCTGGTCTTTGGAAAAGGCCCTGGCACCCTGGGAGACAGTAAGCTGAACATGAGCTTGTCTGTGCACCCTGGCAGCAAAGATGATCAACAGCATCTAGGGCTGTGACAGTGGCAACACAGCCAGCAGGTGAAGGGAAGTGATTATCCTCCTCTGTTCAGCACTTGTTAGATCACACCGGCAATACTACATCCAGCTTTGGGCCTCCCAGTACAGGAAGACTGATGTCTCTCTGGAGTCAGTCCAATGGAGAGCCATTAGGATGGCCAAGCATGGTGCACTTACCCTGTAAGGGCAGGCCGAGGGACCAGGCAGGGCTAGTTCAGCCTGGAGAAGGGATGACTGCAGGGGGACCTCATAACATCCTCTAGTAACTATGGAGAGGTCATCAAGGAGAGCGAGACAGGCTCATCAGCAGAGCTTTGCAGGAGGACAAGAGACAATAAGAATAAGCAGAAACAAGAGAGGTTCAAAGAAGGTATAAGGAGAAATATTTTCCCCCATAAAGAGAGCCAGGCAGTGGAGTAAGTTGCCCGGAGTGGTTGTGCAGTTTCCTTCCCAAGAGGTTTCCATAAAAATGGATAAGGCCATGAGACACCTGGTCTGATGTCAGAGCTGCCCCTGCTGTGTGCAGAAAGCTACTAGAGACCTCCCAAAGTCCTTTCCGTTCTGAATTTTCCTGTGTCCCTGTGAAATACAGTCTGATTTTGGGGAAAAAAAAAAAAACAAACAAAAAAAAAAAAAAAAAAAAAAAAAAAAACACCAGAACTGCATTTTCTGAGATATCTTTGCTTATACATCCTGCTGAACTGCATTTGTAAGACTGTATGTGACAGTCATGGTATTAGCCTAGTTCCATGAAGCATTCAAAGTAAGTTTCAGTTTTGATTTTAATGTTGTTAGTAGACATTAACTATTTTGATTAAGTATGAAAGGATTATTTTATTTATACCAACATAAAAAGCTGAAAACAGGAAGCATCTTAACTTCATGTCCAAGCTTTTAGTATTATTTCAATAATTCCCTGAATTAACCCTCTATATTAATTCAGGTGGTGAATGACATGATTAGTATAATGGTGAATGACATGATTAGTATAATTGCAGCAACTTAGATAGGTGAAGTAAATCAAGTGACTTAGGTGATCTGACCAAAGGTAATCAAACAATTCATCTTATTGCATTGAATTACGTTAGAAACAGAGCAGTACCGAAAACTTTGTCTCTCCTGAACATGCACAGACAGCTCTGTACATTCAGAATCTTTTCTAAAAGAAATAAAAAGCCTTAATGCAAAAAGAAGTCTGGAACAACTGGCATATACCCCTTTCAGATTTATCCAAGGGGAAAGTTATTTAGAACAGCTGTCATGCGTGTCCTGTCTCTTTTAATAATTTCCCAGCTGCACTAAATGGCTCAGATAAGATGAGCATTCTGAATTAGTTGTCATCTGCACATCAAGAATTGCATTTTATACCACAGCATACCACTTCACTAACCTTCTTAATGGTATTGTATGCTTTTGGAACAGGAAGAGTGACAGAATTTTTGCAAAATCCCATGGGAGCAGGTGCTGCACACAAATTCAACATAATCCTTCGAAATGCCCCAGAATAAAGGAACAAAAGCAAAAACAAATGCAAACAAAAAAAAAAAAAAAAAAAAAAAAAAAAGAAGGAAGAATTCAACATCTTCCCACACCCAAGCCCCTACAGTCAACAAATGCATTAACCCTTTTATGGCTAAGTTCATAACAACATAATACAAAAGAAAAGCAAGATATTAAATTCGTTACTAAGAAAATAAAAATAACTCAACTATCTGGCATAGTTTTTGCTAAAAATAAAAACCTCAAGTGAATTATTTTGCTACAACTTGACCTGACTATTGCATATACTACTGATCATGGTCCGCTATATTTTTTCCAGTAGAAGTCCCCAGAAAAAGAAGTTATGGAGAGGGATAAAATAAGAGAAATGTTCATCTTCATGAAATAATTTCTGTTAAAAGTATAAATTTAACCGTTTCTTAATCATCCTCCACTCCTATTGAGGGAAAGAAAAAAAAAAGAAAAGAAATAATAAAAAAAATCCTTGCTTAATTTAAGGAGAGATGAAGAAGATAGCACAGAAAGTACGTTATGCTCTTTCCAAATGGAGACTGAGAAGAGGATACCTGTCAGAAATCATTTCAGTCCATTGCCAAAAAATCCCTCGGAATGAAATAGCAACTGACAATGTTTTTATTTTAAGCATGGCCTGGGAGTGGAAGCTTGATGCTACTTCCCCAATTCTTTCTGGGTAGACCTGTTAGCTGGATCTTCTTCCCCAGCTGGAATCATTTCTTCTTAGTCACTTCACTCAAATTTGTGCCAAATTTTGAGCAGGATAGAACAATCTTCCCGTTTGACTCTAAAGTCAGAAGAAGCTTATCACATGAACAACATCAAAATTTTCCAGTTACTCGTAAGCAATCAACAAGCCAGGACTTGACACAGAGTTATTTCAGGTGTCAAATATGCGCGCACACACACACACACACACACACACACACACACGAAACAGAAAGTTTTCTAAGTCTTCTAATCAAAGCAAAAGTAAAAGTCTTTTCCAGAAAGTTTCAGCTATCCTTACAGAAAACTCCTATGACAGTCTCTAAGACACAAATGCTGTAAAAGGAAAGGATTTTTATTTAAAGATCTAAGCAATTTAAGACACTCTGAAGATCAAATGTTAACCAAAATGCATAATGCCTAAGAATATGGGTTGCTATTCTTTAGATTCTGATCTTTTTTCTGAGTCAATCTTAGTAAGACTGGAAAAAAAAAGTGCTACTGTATTTCTGCTGCTTGGAAGAGAAATATGTTCACGGGTTCATATTTAATTACTACAAAGTCTGAGCATATCTGTTTCTAAGGAAAGGTCTTTCTGGTTGGCATGGGCTGGGTATTATTCATCTTTCTGATGAATTATGCTGCTTATAACAGTCAACTTTACCCAGAGGGAGAAAGAAATCCTGGAGAGAGATTAAGTGATCTCTGAATCACAAAAACATCAGAAGATACTAGAATGATCTGAGATCTGTGAGAAAGATCTGAAGTGTAACAATTTAATTCAGAGATCATCCATTTTGAGGAGAAAGAAGGAAGAAAGCATTATCAATCACTTAGCTGTATTTTGTTCCCATTAATCCTGTTTGTGCTCCATCTTTCCAGTGTAACATTTCCCGGATGAATTAAGTATTTACCTACACTGATTAAAAAAAAAAAAAATCAGTATGTATATAGTTGATGATTTCTGGTGGTTAGTTCAAGATCAAATAGCTACCATGAGAATAGAAGGCCTAGGGTAATAATGAGACTAAGGTAAGAATTTACAACAATATTCTGAAGCTGAAACATTAATACATTTTACAGTTGACTTATTCCTTCTTAAGCCATTAATTTCGTATTATATCTTGTCAAGTGCCGTAAGTATTTGACAAATGAAAAACAACAAATAAATACTTCTATTCTGTAAAGCAGTAGCTATTTTTGAAGGCATAAGGCACTTACAGATTATAAATTGATGTTACAGATTTTAAATGAAATGCATAACATAAATATTTATTCATCAATTTCCTTGGATTCAAACTCCTACAGTTTTCCCAGAAATTTTGTTCTGATAGAAAATTGAAGTGATTGAAGTGAAGTTTCAGATCAAAGTGAATGAACTTTCCATTAAAATTACTTCAGATATAAAAGGACTGTGATAATTATTTTATAGCTGAACTTCTGGAATCTGCTGGACATTTAGAGGCACAGCACAAAAGGTCTTCAAGATTTTTTTAATTATTTATGAAGAGGTTACTGAGTTTTGTCTTTCATTAAAGGTACCTTTATTTGACCAATACATAATAGAAAAATCAGCTTGTGATAATATATTTTGTGTCTCATCAATCTTGGATTATAAATACTGAATCAAGGTATAATATGTTTGTAAATAATAAATAATGCAATGTCCTGTGTAAGCTGAGAGTATTATAGATCTTTGTATGATTTATTTTTTTAGTACTAAACTTTGTTACAGAATTAAAACAAACAAACAAACAAACAAGAGTAATATTTAAAACTTTTAACTAATTGTTATCTTGTTTATGGTACAGTAGCTATGGTGCTAGGGAATTTTAGTCTGTTATATTTTATCATATTCCATCTCATGTGATATTCTGCAATTATAGCTCCACATAAAAGATTAAATAAAACTTTGAAAGAGAAAGAAATAAATAATATGATTTGAGTAGAAGAATTCCAAAGCTGTAATAAGAAAGTATGGATGCATACTACAAAGTTGTAGTTACATCATACTAAAAAGCCTTCAGTTCAGTAAGTGAATATCAAACTTGGACTGCAAAACTCTAACTATGCCCAGTTTTTTGACAGACTTTTAAAAATCATTTAGACAAATTATTAAAAAACTTTAGAGTTCCCATACATAAAGTATTACTTTTGCATGAGTAAGAGCGTTGCCTGCAGGTCACGGGAGTGATCCTGCGCCTCTACTCAGCCCTGGGGAGGCCGCATCTTGAGTCCTGCGTCCAGTTCTGGGCTCCCCAGGACAAGAGAGACATGGAGCTACTGGAGAGAGTCCAGTGTAGGGCTACGAGGATGATCAGAGGGCTGGAGCACCTGCCCTATGAGGAACGGCTGCGAGAGCTGGGCCTCTTCAGCCTGGGGAAGAGAAGACTGAGGGGGGATCTTACCAATGTGCACAAGTACCTGAAGGGAGGGTGTCAAGGGGACAGGGCCAAACTCTTTACATTTGCCCCGTGTGACAGGACAAGAGGCAATGGGCAGAAACTGAAGCACAGGAAGTTCCGCCTGACCGTGAGGGGGAATTTCTTCCCTGTGAGAGTGACGGAGCCCTGGCACAGGTTGCCCAGAGAGGTTGTGGAGTCTCCTTCTGTGGAGATCTTCAAGGCCTGCCTGGATGCAACCCTGTCTGACATGCTGTAGGTGACCCTGCTGAGCAGGGAGGCTGGACTAGATGTTCTCCAGAGGTCCCTTCCAACCTTACCCATTCTGTAATTCTGTGAAAGCAGGAAAGCTTTCAAAAGCTTTGCACTTTTTGAAAAATAGATATGCTAATTTTGGCAAGATAATGTTCAGTATATTCAGATGCTTTTTGGTATTATTGTAGAAATTCTTACAAATGTATTAACTCCACTTAATATAACGATTTATTTGTATACAACACTTTCTGTAACAAATAGGTACACACTTCAATCAAAATATCAATTTTGCAATTTAGACGTAGTAATTAAAAATAAATTTTTATTTTCTTCAGTAGAAGAAATGATATTTTGACTGACATTTCATCAACAAATTGTAAATGGAATATAAATATATCTCATCACAAAACTTTTGTTTAATCTTAGAAATATCTCAGTTTTAAATGGAAACTGAAAGCAATCAGGGATTTCCATCTTTAAATATCTGAAGTTTTTTCCTCTTTCCTCAAACCTGTCCTTTCTTTTCAAAGATGTCATGAGGTAAACTTAACTTCTTTCCTATTATAATTTCTAGTATAGAAATGTAAGAAAAATAGCTACAATCTACTTATTTAAATTATAATAATGTTCCTTTCAGCAGTAGAACTTGAATAATGCCAAAAGGAAAAAGAAATCAAAAGGAGTTTTAAAACTCCTAATATTTGTAAATGCTTTATAATTTTTAATACTATTACATAGTAATACCTATTAAACATCAGCAGTGGACTCATAAGTGAATAGGAAACATAGAAATGTGGCCCTTGTTACAAGCAGTTGACTAAAAAAAGGGCTAACACAAAATGCACCTTGAAGGCACAAAATTCCCTTTCAGATATTGCCTTTGTTAATGAAAAAGTTGGGTAACAGCACTGATATTCACATTTATAGTGTTTGTAAAAGTACAGTAGTCATACATTCTGTTGTCAGATGATAAAGATAGGGAAGATAAGGTAATTTTAGATGCTAACTGTAAAAAAAGAGAAGACTCTTTTTGACTAAGAGAAAAGTGTCAAAAAGAAAAGTGAGTTAAATGAATAGGCAGGAATAGCGGTGAAGAGCAGAGTGAAAGGTGAAATCAGAGTTGTGTAGAGATCTGAACTCACAATAATTTCATTGATTTGGATAGTATAGTCTATTCAAAAGAAAGCATTAAGTTAAAAAGTACGAAATGACAATGGTAAATATTATACCTCTGTGTTTAAGCATAGCCTTTAATTGTAGAGCATATAAATTATTTCTGCAAGTTTCTTGCTTTAGAGGGAGACATTCTTCCACTGTAGAGGAAACAAGTTAAGTAGACATAGTTATTGCTGTGTGAGGACTACTTCAGAAACTTTGGCAAAGACAAACAAAGAAGAAAAATCTCCAAATAGTCTAAAATAGAAAATTGAATTAGATAAGCACTGTAGCAAGCTAGAATGGGAATTTCAGAACAATATGTTGCAAACCAAAAAATGGCAGCTAAAGACTTTTTTTTTTCATGCTATATGTAGCTATATTCCATGATTCACAGCTGAGAAGCTATTTCAACTTTCTGTCTTTTTGCAGCCTACTTTCATAAGTCCTACATCACTGATGACTAAGAAAAGAACCAGCCTGGAATCTAATATCATATACTTTTTGAAGGTAAAACATGTTTTATACTCAGAGTGCAAGTCAGAGTTTGTACAGGGAATGTAGATTCATGCTATTGATCGTCAGTGGCATGTTCACTAGGAAAACAGATAGATCTGGAGAAGATAATAACTGACCCAACCAGAACAGCTCAGTTCTGTCTAATACAGTGTCTCTTATCTGACCATATTCAGCACCCCATGCAGAACACAAAGACACCCTCCAGCACACATCAAAAAAAAAAAAAAAAAAGGGAGGGGGGGAGACAATTATAGGTGAAACAAATGCTCCCAATCAATTAATATTTACCATTCAGCCTCAGTCTTGTGTTCACCTGATGGAAGCAATTTAGAATATTTTTATCATAAATTCCTGAAAATTTAACTTAATTTTCCATACTGAAAAGCAGAAATATAGAAAATGTTAATCATCTGTTATATATACTCGTAGAAAACATAGGTTTTTATTTTTGTATGACTGTAGGAGATTTCATTATCCATTTAAAGATGGTTATAGCCATAAATTGACAAACTGATAACTAAAATAGTTAAATTTTACTAATATTTCAGAACAGGAAATGTAGGAAAATATCCTAGCACTTTTTTTTTTTTTTTTTTTTTTTTTTTTTTCAGGACACTGAAGCTTTTAAATAATGGCAAAGATGATTGGGAAAAAGAATAGAGATTGTCATATTATTTAATATTTATGTGTATGGGTTATGTGTGCTTCATAAACTGAGATCCTCTCTATTCCTTATCTTCAAATGATATTGTATATAATGCAAATACATATTTAATATGATCTATGTAGAAACTATGTTATTGTTTCAAACAGATAGTATTTGTAGAATTCTAAATAATAATAAAAAAAGTTGGTATTATGAATGCAATGATTTTCACATAGAAAAATGCAAAACATCTGTTAGAGTAGGACAGAACACCTTGCAAATTGCAGGATGTGTACTAGATTTTTACTAAAAAGTTGAATTCCTTTATAATTTCATTTGTCTAAGAAAAAATTATTTTAATGAATTTTTAAACTCCTTTTGCTGTTTTTGTCAAATAAGAATAAGAATAGATAAACTAACATAACCTATATGTAATTAAGATTTCTTCTATTTATTTTTAATCAGTATCCTGTGCAACTTCCTCTTACAACAATAGGGTGAATTAAATTCATTACAGTGCAATTAGTGGACTAACAGCCTGAAAGATAATTAAACTCTGTTTAAGATCTGAAATAGTAGGGTATGTTTATTGATTGCAAGGACTAGAATTTCTTAGGGCAAATGATGGTAAACATGTAGAAAAGGGAAAGAAAATATGCTACTAGAATGAATTTCAAATGTTTATGAATTCTAATTGAACTGGAAATTTAAAATGACACTAACAAGGTGCTAAGCTGGCATATAGAAGAAAGTTTTTTTATTAACTTATTGATAATTATTCACCTATTAATGGAACAACCTTTTTTGCATGATAATAAGTCTAGTAGGAATGAATTATATTTTCTTCAACAATAATTCAGATGTCTTATTGGGACAAAATATTTTGCCCTTGGCTTCACAGTTTATTCACCTGGGAACCAATTATTGACTTGAAAAATGGAGCACCCATTGCAATAAATTTTAAATAATTCATATCCTAAATTCATGCATACGCATTAAATTGAATCAAGCATGATCATAAATTTTAATGAAAAGTGCAATGTTCTCTCCAGAATAGTTTATCTCATAAAATTACCAGCTTTCATTCTGCCTAGATTTCTTGAATAGCGTTGATCAGAGGTCATTGATTTTAGGCCTTTAATTCTTGCTTACTATAATTATACACAGCACTGGATGAGAACGTTTATAAAATCCTGCATGAAGATGAGAAGGTGAGCGAGAATTCTGATAAGCGTTAATAAATCTTTGTGTCTATTACAGACCTCGAAATTGTTGACAATATTCAGTGGCTGTACATGAGTGCTTCTGTACATTGTTGGAAGACTGTAATTATCAGTAAAATTTTGCATCCACTTCATCTGCTTCCGATATGAGTCATGACTGTCATAAATATTGTGTACACTATAAACTTAGATTACCTTTTATGGGAAAAATGTTTAACGAATTTCTATCTAGCTATCTATTTATTTAGTTATTTATCTTCTTCTACACCCTTAAAAAAAAATCTGAAAACAACTCTGGTGCAGTGAATTATACTCCACATTCACTACTGATCATTCAGATTCACTCAATTTAAAATTAATTTGTAATATTGAAGTAGAAAATAGGAAGATAAAATTTGCAGTAGCTTAGAAATTTTGCAATTTTTGCTCTCTAGACTCTATTATTGTGATGAAGACAGGTTTTGTGTTCATGCTAAGGAACATACGTAGTGTTTTGCTTCAAAATGTGATGGATTGATTAGGCCCTGTTGTAAAACCTGGTAAACTCTATGGAAACCGTACATAAAGTTCATCTCAGCTAACAGTAGATGTCCCAAATGCAGGAGCTGTCTGAGAGTTTGTCAGCAGCCTGGATTCTTCCTTTAGTCGGTAGAGAGAAATAGGTAAATTTAGAGTGCTATTCTTCTGACCTATTTTTGATACCAGAAATCATAGGTAAGAAGAACATAATCCAATACCCAGAAGAGTCTACAGATTTATTTTCTTTTCTATTCTCATTTAAATCTGCATGTAGGATGCATGACAGATGTTTCAGTTCAGAAACTGTTAATACTAGATGATTATAGCTCTTTCTAGCTGATTAGAGTACTAGAGTTGCTGAGGGTTCCATGCGGACGTGTGGAACGTTTTCTAGAGTCAGAAATCTATTCCAGGTCTACTGGTGTACATCAACCTAGATGTTCAAGAGATTTGTTAATGAATGCATCAAGATTCAGAAAAAGAGAAGATATGCAGTCAGTAAGACTCTGGAGCAGTAAGGGCCCTGAGGTAAACAAGCAGGTTGATCTAGATGGAAGCAATGTCAGCATGAGAAAATGGTGTGAAGACTTCTGGAAACATAATCATTAATCTAAAATATAAAGAAGTACACAACAATATAATTTTGGAATAACTCTTGCCAAAGCATTAAAGTCAACTGGAAGAAAAAAAAATAAAACAAAATAAAACAAACAAACAAAAAAACTATTTTTAAACAAAGAAAATCTGTGGTGCTCTCTTTCAAGAAGAGAAATGCTATGGTGCTATGTTGCAAGCTAGAACTTGTGGCTCTGCTTTGAAGGAGCCACACTAGACATAACATTCTCAGCCTAAGGTCAAGTAACATGAACTTGTCCAGCATAGCTGTGATTTCACCCGTTAATTTTTTCCTAGATTTGAGCCATGCCTTCATCACAGGACCTGGTACAAGTAATAACATGCACTGGGACAGAAGGAAGTTGGTTATCTTAGCAAGCGGATTGTTGTTATCGATATGTCAAATAAATGAGAGTTGTAGTGGCCTGCCTTGGCTGTCTAAGCTATGAACAATTTTCTTTATACCTTTCATCAGCTGTCCAAGCCCTTACACCTTCCTGACACAAGACACAGTCTGAAATATGCACAGACAGAATTTTACTTTTCCTTTTAGTCCTGTTGCAGATGTCCCTGGACAGGCTGAGCTAGGGACAGAGACTTCCACATAAATGGAAGCAAGGATTTAAAGAATTTGCAATTACTTTAAAAACTAAAACAGAAAATAGGGATCACAAAGGGACATAACTGAACATCTGGAAGAGATGAAAATGGGAAAAATAGGAAACACAATTGACAGATGGTGAGAGATACATAAAATCTCTTTCTGAATTGTATTTATGTTTCAGGACCAGTGTTTAAAGGGGGTATGCAAAGAATTCAGAACTATGCAATTGAATGAAGATTGCTGGGGAAAGCAAGCAGACTGGAGAGGGTAACCAGCAGAGGGGTTTAAAAAGTCTAAAGTGTATTTAAAGTATATTTCTAAATGTACGGTAGGAAAGACCTGAAAGAAGGTGCAACTAAACAGCTATGGAATAGATAAATGTTTGGTGAAATGCTCATGTTCATATCCGTATTCATGTTATTTACATCTATTTATATATTTTATACATATATAATTTATATAGTTTATGCATATATAGAGGCAGCAAATACCTTGTTGGCTGTGTATTTACAAACATTTAAAACTATTGGGGCTGCAAGCAAATTCTTAGGCTGCTGAGAAGGCCCTGTCTAGAGGTCAGGCTAACTGAATGGCACATGGGAAACTCCTGGATGTGACAGGAGGAGCTGTTGGCCACAACAGATGACAATGTGAGAAGCTGACAGAAGTTGCTAATAGGGCTGTGAGGGATGTCTGGATCACACAGGTGGTTCAGGGGTGTTGTATGAGAAACACCAAAAGTCACAGATGGCTGAAGGGGAGCATGGGGACCTTTGGGGAGCAGAGTCCTGCCAGGCCAGCAGTGCCTTGATAGCCCTGCTGGTGACATGGCAGAGATGGCCTAGCTAAGGGTATCAGAACTACCAAATTTGTATATGAGCATAGCAAAATTGGGATCAGCGGAGACTGGGGAGTGACTGGGGCTGTTTGAGGGGCCCTGTCTTTTATTGAGACATCAGCAAATGATACGAGCAGACGTCACGAACAAATGAAGCCAAGGATGAAATTCCTCTCATCTAAGTGTGGCCATCAGACTCACAGCTAATGACAGAGTATTGTCTATCTCTTCCCACTGTAGGCAGACTAGATTACTTCAAGTGATAATTTTCTAGATCCTCAATTTGTTGTGTGGTAAGGGAAATGAAACGGTCATAGCAAGAGTGCTGTTAGAATGGAAAAACCTGAGATACAAGTTCAACATGTTTAAACTTACACATGACACTAAAAATATGGTTACAAAATAAGATCGGGAAAGGTAGCAGGATTAATTTGATGTAATGGAATTTATGAAGAAAGAAATGCTTTCAAATGTTGCCTAATGAATCCTTAAGGGATTGTGAAATCTGCAGAGACTGAGTTCTGACTTCATCAGATTTATCTGGGCATCCAAGAAGAATTTCACTAATTAAAAGCTGGTGCGTCTTTTGGTTCCCATGAGGGAACCGTAAGTTCTTCAAAGCCTCAGTAAAAAGTGGGAGTACAAAAACGCAGGGAAGGATCCTGCAGGCTGGAATGAGTGACAGGAGTTTGCGTTTTGATTGTGGGTATTGATTGTGATTTGATCTCAGTCACTTTGCAGTCATAATTATTAACAAAAATAGGTGAAGAAAGTGCACAGGTAGTATGTTGATATACATAAGAAGTGAAAAATTTGGTCTTGTTCATACAAATGTCAATTATGTCAACTTAATAGTTCAAGTGCTTTCATAGTCCTGAATTTCCATGTTCTTTTAAAGCTACTGTTCTAATGATCTTTTGTAAAATCAAAAGCCATTTTAAAAGGACATATGTGTATATATATATATATATATATATATATATGTTTTAGCACAAGAAGCAGAAATGAAATATTGAAAGTTATCAGAAATTATCTTTCTTTTTTTTTCAAAATATCAAAGAAAAAACATATTTTATACTTATTCACATTGCATTAGTTGCTGGAAAGTGACTTCATCAAAGTTTCCTACCATTTTATTTGTAAATGATCCAATTTATCCAACATAGGAAAATTCTAATTATTTATATTGCAATTATCTCTCATCTGAGATGTAAGATTTAGCATACACTGAGAAAAACATAGTATTTAAAAAGAGAAAATAAGTATGTAAGTGAAGTATGTATCACTATTTGGCAAACTGGCAGAGAAAATGATGAAAAACAAGGTCATTCAAGACTATTTTGCTTTTAGTTTATAAATGTACAAGAACTTTTCAAATCTAAAAGTCATCCTCTGGGGAACACTTAAAGAATACTTGGATATATTTGATGAACCATTTATGCAAATAAGTGCTTCTAAGTAAATTATCTGACAATACAAATTATTACATTATCAACTGAAATATGTAAATTTAGGACATTGAAGTGTCTCTAGGATTGCTAATGGTGCTGCTAGTTATGCAACCCAAGTCATAGTCTAAAAGTTCTAACTGCTTTTCACCTGCTCTGGAGACTAGAATTATCTGTTCATCTTTTAGTACTGTAAAATTTACAAACTTTCTTGACTGAAAGAAATTTTTTAATTTTTATTTTTTCTTAAGGACAGGAATTGATAACAGAGACTAATTATTTCATCTTTGGAACAATTAAAAAAAATAGGAAGTTTGTTTTGTTTTGTTTTTTTTTTTTTGGTGCTTCAGTACTTCTAACTCAGAATCTAGAAGATAACGTTTGAGAGGCAAGAAGGAAAGCTAGTCAGTCAAATATTAATATGTTAAGACCAAATTCTATAAATACTGAAAGTTTGATTCTGAAAGGGAATAAACCTCTCAGTGCTTCTTGGCATATGACTATCAATGTACACAGGGCTTATGGTTTATCCTCCCAAACTGTAACATCTTAAGGCAGCTGAAGAAAATAATTTTCTATTATTTTTCTAGTATTTTGTTTAATAGAGAAATGATGAATGCTTGTGGTTCATTGCTATTGCCTACAGGCCGCTTCCTTTTCTAATTATTTATAATAACAACCAGCTAATTTTCCATGTAGCTTATTTCTTTCTAGTGATGAAATATCTCATAGGTTATAGGATGAAATCCAGTGCCCAGAGGATCTATATGTTGATTGCACTTTCTTTTCTGGAAGAAATGTGAATGCATAGATCCTTTTATTCTGATTTAAAAAAAAAAAAAAAAAAAAAAAAAGAAGAAAGAAAAGAAAGAAAATCGCCAAGGTAAAGAACTGCTGATACAATGATTTCTTCATTTGCTGCAATAAATCCATTCCAGAAGGAACTGGCTCTTTCTAATACAAACACAGCAATCTGAACACCTCTTGGGCATAACTATACTGCATTAATGCATCTCATCAAAGCTCAAAGAAAATAAAGCCAGACAAGGAGACACAAGCAGGGGACAAGATGTGGATTTAATGGCTCAAAGCAATAAACTCAATGGAGCAATGCCTATTTACATCAGTGGAGATTCTGTCCCCAAACCTCCATTAGAGTCATGGTTTTATTACCTCTAACAAATGCTAATTTATGTATTTTTTTGTCATTTAATTCTGTGATATGTGAAATTTAAAATATATGTATTATATTAATAAAATGTGATATGCACAACATACTTTTGAAAGGAAATGTTTCAAGACACAAATGTGTATTTCAAAACAATAAACATGGAACAACAGGGAAATAACTGAAAACCTTTGAGGATCTAAAGTGTATATGAGAAAACGGTGTATGAAAGGCTTTGGCATTCATGCAATCAGCAAAATAGCACAGAATAAAACAGATCAATACCCTCAGCTGGTTAACATACAACTTAATCAAGGCAAGTCTATTACGGATTATGGACTTTTCAAAACAAATAAACAGAAAATCTTCAAGGTAGTAGGTGTAGATGAAAGGAAGAATTCATAGTGACAGTGGCAAAGAATAACTATCATGGTGAAAGATTGTTAACCTAATGAAAAATGCAAATAGAATAGTTTATTTCAAGACTGCCACATAAGCAAATGATCATATCAGTGTAGGTTTTTGGCAAGCTAACCTCCCAAAGGTTTATCCTGTTATTCTGAATTTTAAGTCCCATGTGAAAAAGGGGAAAAAAAAAATCTGCCTATGAGGTAGACTTGCAAAAGTGACAAGAGGTATCTGGTGATATACCATTGAAATAAAGACCAAAGGAAAAATGAGTAAATTAAATCTCAGACAATATTCCCAGGCAGTTTTTAGGTGCATCAGTGGAAAATCTGAAATCACTCTTGACATTTTTTTATTAATCACTATATGTGCGTTTTTGCAAAAACGTGAACATTTGGGGACATAGGGGTAATAGTATACACCTAAGAAAAAAGGTAACAGAAAACAGATAAAGGGAAGGAGAATAGTACTTGTCATAGTTCTTGTATATTCCAAAACATCCTAAACTACTTCAAAACATACATAAACGAGCATACAAACACACATAATTTTGCAGTTATAAGGTCATCCTATGCTCTCAAAACTTTTTATAGGTCTGTCATTCAAATGAAAGACACGTGCACTTCATTAACATAAACTGAGTATGAATAGTTGCAATGAAGAATAAAAAAGTGCAGAAATGCAGTAATCTTTCATATGAAAACAGTGTCTCCTATGTGATAGTTGTTGTTGTTTGGTTTGTTTTTGTTTTCAAGAGAGCTATATAGTATTTGTATTCAAGTTTATAAGGTTATATTTATGCACATTATATCTTTTCTCTCTCCTTCCCCCACCTTCCCATAGGCATACAAGCCACAAGCCACAATGTAGAAAATATAGAAAAAGTAAAATATACACAAATGTCCAAAAAGAATAATATCAGTGTTTTATAAACTAATATAAAGTGAACTTCTACCTCCAATTCTGGATCTTGGATTTGTTTTCAGGACTTTTAAAGGGAACTCATAAATCATTTCATAGAATCACGATGAAGACAAGCAAAAAATAATCTAGTTTATTGAGAACAGCAACAGAAACTAAACGTGATTGCTTTAAGCTGCTACTAATATATATAGAAAATAGACTAAAGGCATTTATAGACCTGTCTTTTTGATCATATTATTATATCAGAAAGGAGAACAGAGATTTTGAAAGAAATGATGCAAAGGAACTTATCTCTGGAGAAAAAAAGAAAAAAAAAAAAAAGGAAACTCTGGTGGAACTGGTTGGTCACCCTTTCACAAACCCAAATCTAGCTGAAGGAACAAAAGCTCTTCTTCCCATATCTCAGAAATTGTGAAACACACATAAAAGAGGCTTGCGATTTGTTTTTCTTTGAGGCAGAGCTTGATATCTCATGGCGCATGTATAGGTAAGAATCATGAGAAAATGACAGTTATTATTTTAATAAAAAGAGTAGCATAAATATATATTAATATAACAAATAAGACTAGACAGACTTAAAAAATACAAGCAAAATAGTATTTATATTTAGTGATAAATTTCCAGTTGCAATTCATATTTGAAATACTTTCTTAAACACAGACTTTTCAACAAGAAATGCTGTCCAGTAGATAGTTCTGCCTTATGTTTATGATGTAATTTTCAATGAAATATATCCAATAGAAAAACTAACTCAAGTGGAAATATAGGAAATATCATTTAGCCTTTTTATTTCACGAAGATAACAGTATGGTGGTAATATAAGAAAATTATGGTATAAAATTGATAGGGTAGAACCATTTATTTCATAACATTTTACAATCAAATCTATCACTACATTATAGATCTTTTGATTATTTTATTTATTTTGCATACTTTATTTTATTCCATCTAATATTTCATATATTATAGTATTTCTTCATGGATGTATAAATATAAATAGATAAAAATTTTAGATTCTTTCTTTCTGTAGAAAATCTCTAAATTTTGACATATTCTCACTTTCAGGTGAAAATAATTTGAAATTATAATACTTTTCAGAGGGATACAAAATCCTGATCCTATTTGAATGTGTGTAACATGACATAACCATCTTCTTACAAAGGGCTACCAGGAGTAGATAAGTAAAAACATCCTTTCATGTTACCTGATTATGTATTTTCCATTTAAATTCATTCTCCAAATAAATACACAAACCTGCCTAGATTCTGAAGTGCCAAACAAGCCTCTATTTCTCAAAAATATAGAAAGAGAGGGAAAAAAACTACTATTCCATACACATTTCCATCTGTAAAATTTTACTATTTCTTCTTAATTGCTTACTGGAACTCTACTTGGAGAGAACACTGGGAACTACTTCACTTGTGAGAATGAGGAAGTTAGAGAATTTTTAATTAGCTAAATAAGACAGGAAGGGATGCAGGAAGAAAACGGGGATATAAAATAATAACTCAGAGTTAGCTAAAACTTGGCTGTACTTTTTTTTTCCCCCAAATACTGAAGAAATTATTTTTACTTAGCTCCCAGTGTAAAAAAATTCATAGGCACTTGAATGACTAAATTTCAGTTAACATCATGAAGATATTATATTCATTTTTTGTTTCATACATGGCGATGTAAACAAAATAGCAAGTTTATACAACTTATGATTAAGTGCTGATGCAACTATGCCAGCATTCCTGCTGAATAAAATGAAAAATATTTACATTTGATGTTACTGTTGGCTATTTAAATTAAAATGATCTATCTGAAAAATAAAACACTAACAAGTCCAGTTTTAGTTATATACTTCTGTAGAGACCAAATGAATTTCAAATACATTTTAAATATGCTATATTAAATTTAATGGTATAATTAAATTATTTTTTTTTCTGTTAGATATATGTTCTTTACAGTGCTTGGTTAGCTTAGGGGAGACCTTATATGCTTGTGTCTGAAAAAAAGTATTAAGGATTCCAACTGTATGTTTTTCAGCAATTGTCTCACTGATTGTGAATTCTGAAACAAAATAACTGCAAGAAAGAGGACTGGATCGTCCGTGTTTACTGCATTAATTCTTCCTTTGATATCTGCAGAAGGCCTTAGTCATGAACTATACCTGAAATTTAATGGAAAAAGTGGGAAAAGTCATCCTGTTAGTAAGATCATTGAAAAGGATAGTGAACCTACTCATTGGATTTTTTTTTAATTTATTGAAACAAAAATGATTTACATCAGCAGTAAATATATCTAAATCTATTTAAACATTGATATACAATGATGATTTGTATATCACAGTCTTGGATTCAATGGCTACAAGTATTACAAAGAATGATAAAGTTATCAGGCACTTTTGAAATATGGTATTTTATTTGTTTCCAATTTTGCACAGTAAAAATGCTGACAGGCTATCAACTCACAGCCTTCAAAAAATAAAATGCATTCACCTTTCATTCAACTGTCTTATATTTCATATTATAAAAAGAGATGAGAGGGAAGAAAGTCTTTTTTTTTTCCTTTTTTTTCTCCTCCTTTTTTTTTTTTTTTTTTTTTTCCTTGAAAAAAACATTGTGCCATGGCAGAACTCCACAGCTTGAATGGATGGACAGCAACACATGTTTTCTGTCAAACATTTCATTCAAATTGTTTCAATATGATGGACTGCATGCTGTCAATCTATGTGAATAATTCAAGAAGTAGCTGAAAAATGAAGTCAGTATGTTATATTATCAAAAAATGTGCTATAACATGTCATTTAAAGATCCACTACTTAATGTGGCAGGTAGAGAGAAGTATCTTTGATAAAGCACAGGTGCTGAAAAAAAAGTAAACAGACATATAAATTATCTACCTTATGTTATGCACCTCCCCATTGTCGAGAATACTGTTGAAGCAGCAGTAATCTCAGTCTATTAAAAAAAAAAATCTTCCAAAGATACTTTAATAACTTTAAGAAAAATGACTTTTCCTCTGCACATGATGGGCATAAGACCTGTCAACACGATAACATAAAGTCACAAACACTGCACAGAGCATGAACTCACTTATTTTGACTTTTCAACAGTTTCCACAATCCTATCCCTGAGTTTCTGGAAGTTACCTCTGAACGTTGGGAACTTTACTGTTTTATTTTACCTACAATTACTGTCACCTTTCAGGAGACAAATTACTGTGAATGATTCATTGCAGATGACATGTACATAGGTCCAATTCATTCTCCTGTTTCATGTGTACTGATATCCTGGAAATGTATTGATCATATATGATCCTGGCCTGTCTGGCTTTGCCTTGGGCCTGCTTCCCAGCATGGATTTCAGGTGATCACCAAGCTTCAGCAGATGCTAGTCTCTGTCCCCAACCTGCCCTGCCAGGCCCTAGGGACTGTGCCTATCAGCAGGTTGCTGCTTGATCGGCCTCACCACCACCCTCAGCTCCTGGCTTCTTGCTCTGGTGGGATGACTTGCCTCTCACTCCCCAACAGCATCCTACCATATCTGCTTCTAGCCAGTCTAATGAAGAATTAAAGTCTCTTGGCAGAACCAAGGTCTGCAATGCAGAGATCTTCCCCTTGAAAGAAGACATTGTCCATGCTCTTGCTCCGATCAGGTGGTCTGCAACAAAATACAGCCACAGATATCAACCTCACGGCCTCTTCTCTCATACAAGCACCCAAACAAATTGTCATCCATCCCATATAAAAGCTTCATAAGTCTAGGCCCCTCCTTCATGTAAAGGGCAGTTCTCCTCCCTCCTTGTCTTCCCTGAAGAGCTTGTGCCCACATCCATTGCAACACTCCAGCCATGTGAGCTGTCCCACCACACATCAGTTATTCCAGCATCTCTGTGACCACACACGGCACTCCAGTCCCTCCCGCTCATTTCCCAGGCAGTGTGCATGCCTGCATGTACACTTGAGGAAAGTCTTCTGCCCTGTCTTATCATTCCTGAGGTCTCTTGTTCCTATCAGCCTGAACTCTTTGCTCTCTGTCCTTCCCATCATTTCCTCGTAGATCCATAGACTGTGATCTCCTTCCCTTGTTGTTCCTAGTTTAAAACTCTCCTCATCAGGCTGGCCAGCCTGTGAGCAAAGTTATTCTTTCCCCATTTAGTCAGGAGGAACTTAGTCATTTACCTTCAGCAGTCTCTGAGCCTCCAAGGTCCTAAAAGTCAAACACCTGCCAATACCAGCAGCTGTCCAGGTGTTGACGTGCATTTTCTCCTCCCCAGGCCTTTCTCCTTCACTGGCACAGTTGAGGAGACACTGCCTGGCCTCCAGGTTTCCTACTGGTTTCCTTCTGTTTGCAGTTCTATATTAAACTCCAACATAAACAATGCTGTAAAAAGTGTTTCTATCCCCTGAATGCCACAAACAGGAAGAAGACTGCAGTGTGCCAGAGAAGCAGTATAGATTTTTTTATTATTGTTGTTTCCTCTATTCATCAACCACTTGATTCTTTTCTGCTCCTTCATACAATATTGATGCAGTTAACACAAAAGGAAACCGTTCCACAGTTACAGTTATCTGGAACACTTTCTCTGTACCTTTCTACCTCAGTGACCTTCCAATTCATTTCAAATGCTGGTGCAATGTATCTTTCCATTAAGAAGCCTTCAAAAATTTCACTTTCTCTACTATTGTTTATCTCTGTAATTGTATTGTTTATCCGTGGAACACAGGGGAACTCAGTGTGAAATACATGATGATATATAGTACAAAGATATATAACACAAAGTGGACTAGGACGAATGATTGCAAAAGGGGAAAAAAATATACTTCAGAGCAACATTTTCAGAGGTACATTTTCAGCTCCTAGTGCTTTATCTCTGAAGTTGGAAATGGAAAACAGTACAAAAAAAATTCAGGTCCAACTTTAAAATGACGTTAATAAGAATTCCATATCAATATTAGTTGTATAACACCATATATTTATACAGTGAAAACACTGCAATCTGACAATTGTCTTTGATTTTGCTGGTTCTCCTTTGATTTACAATTTACTATTGTAGCTATGACATTTTCAGAGTCACTTTTCAAAGTTGTATCCAGCATCTTATACGTGTCTTTTATATTTTTTTGCTGTTAGATTACAGTTATACAAGTTATATTGATATATGTTTGCACTCAGGATATCAAAGTGACATAGTGTATCTGGATAGGCAAGGTGTTTTGTACTGTAAATCATCCTTTCGATATTCATATAATCTGAAAAACCCAATATTTTCTGTAAAATCATAGATTGAAAATTACTTTATGGATAGATCTCTAGAGCAATTGTACAGAAGAAAGTACACTGAGTGTGCATTTTCTGGCAGAGTTCTTCAGAGATCATTAAGCAGTCCATTCTATTTAATATTTTAATTTGTAAAATGTAAGCAGTATTGATTTTGTGTTCTTCCTTTTCCTTTTTTTTTTTTTTTTAAGTCAAAGTGTTGTGAGGAAATGTTTCTAGCATTTTACAGTTTATTATACGAGCATCATTACTTTTATTAATCATATTGTTAATCCAATGAAAAATGACACTGGATTAGTGTGACGAGATCTGTTTACCATAAATCCTTATTGTTTGGCAATAGATTTACTTCTAGTACTTAATTATTATTTTTTATTGACAAGTTCTGCTTCAGAACTCCATTTTTTTCCAAAAAATCAATACTATTTTGACAAACCTAATTGCTTGGATCATCCTATTTATGCTTTTAAAATATAAATACAAAGGATTTTGTACTCTCTGACCAAAATAGTTTGCCTGTTTCCACTCCTTTTCCCCTCTTCCCCTGCCTCAGGGGATTTCAGATATTTTAAGAATAAAAAAGCATTCACTATTTGACTTTCAGAGAATGATTGTGTGATGTTTTAAGAACTAAATTCTGTAAGGATCTGACAATTTCAAACAAATAAAAAAGTCTAATTTAATTATCTGGCTTTGAACATACTACTCAGCTGTTAATATAATGGATGAACTTCTGATACATAATCTGGCATTTTTTTTAGAGATACAAATATCATTAATCACTTTTCCTTTACATACCTCTTTAGCATCACATATAGCATTTACAACTAATGGACCGATTTAAATAAACTATATAAAAATATGTCTCAGTAGCACTAAGACCCAGCACATTATTTTCAGTCATCTTTATTTTTCATTATTCAGTGAGCAAACTTGGCTTACCTAATGTAGCAAGATAAAGATATTTTGGGATATTAGCTGAATGGTTCTGCATCAACGTTTTCTAATTATAAAACTACTTTCCCCACAAGGTAAAAACGATATTATTACTGCAAACTTCTCTCTCACGAAAGTATAAAACCATTGTTTCATTTATCGGTTCTAATCCAGCAGCTGAGGATAGTAGTGAGACCGGGTGGCAGCGACCCACTAACGGGCACAGTCCCTTGGTGCCTGGCAGGGAGAGTGGGGACGAGATGGGAACAGGACTGGGGTCAGCAGAGAAAGTCCACGGTGAGGAGGCCAGCGGGGAGGCCGAGGCAGAAAGTCCTGTGGTGGGTCAGGGTCCAACTGTGTGAGGCAGGCAGCCAGGTGGAGGCCACTGCCAGGCTCAGGTGGCACCAGCGGACCGCTATCTGCAGTGGAGAGCACGCACAGCGCTCCTAGCATTGCCTAATTTGGGGAGGAAGGTAGCATTTCATGCTAGCAGGCTTTTCTAGACTATTGCACAGCGTAATGTGACGTAGCACACCTGCACGACAAGATGCTAGCTTCCTGCCAAAGCATAATCAACAAGAAGCTGTTTGCAGCTCAGGGAAGCTGCTATCAGTTCATAAATTCAAACTAAAAGTATCATGGGAGCTTTATTGGTGTACAAATTTCTTACACCTGTTCTTTTAATGGATACAGATGAAAACAGTAGGATGCTGGCTCTTTAACACAGAGCAGAAGGTATTTACCTTACACTGTGCAAGTAACAAACTACAAGATTTGTATGTCTCTACAAACTTGAAGATTTAGTGCAAGATTTAGCAAAATCCTTACTGTACAATAAAATAAGTTTCCTTTAAATAAGAAATTTGTCTTTGGCCAGTGAATACTCTTTCATTTCTTTATTTTCCTAAGATCATAGTCTGTCACCTGTCATATCATGATATTAAAGAATGATATACTGATGTATCTACCTCTCACTATAGGGCACATTGCACACATACATGAATGAGATACAGGAAACTGCATATACAAGAACAGCAAAATACATCTCAGGAGTAAAAATGGGGAAAGAATTATTGTTTTCTCATATTTGTATTACTCTGTATAATTTATATTTATACTTAAGTATTTATATTGTGAATTTATTCTTTTGTGAATCAGAATAGGTTGCAAATACAGTCAAAATGAAAGTCAGAGGAATCTAACAGATTGAGTACCAAACAAATCACATTATGGTAGAAGATAGGGCTCTTTGTTGGTTTCTCTAAACATGAAGATGGGAGGTTTTCTAGAACTGAAACAGAATTGCATTCCAGATGATGAATGTACTTAATGCACTTTCTCCTTCCTCCCCTCCCCCCCCCCAGTCTCTACTAGTAGGTAATAACAGAGGAAGATTAGGGAATTTAGAAGGATGGATGAGGCAGAATAAGGAAAGAGTATGATTCTCAGGTACCACACCTCCTTAAGAGGTGAAGCACATCTGAAAGCACCATTCATGTAAGTGAGATCTAAACCGTATCTGCCCAGCCAACTAACTCAATTAATCCATTTCAAAAGTGAAGAAACAAAGATAGTCTTGTTATGTTACTGTTGTCAAGCTCACACCTTGTCACACATTCAGAGTGGGAGAACAAGGAGCAATAAGAATCCCAGTTACAACCATTCATTGGCCTTAGATATGTAGAAAGTCAAAGCTGTTGCAAGGTTTATGCCAACACTCTAATTTAGAAAGCAATAAATAGTGAAAACAATAGCCTCTTCCATGAGAAACTCCACACAGGGATTTTTGACCCCTTGTTGAAGACTGAGCACAAGGTGGAACAGATATGTGCAAAAGATGCCAGGCAGGACCAGACAGGTTGTGTGGTCGAAGTGAGTGTCTTTCTCCTCCCTCATCTGCAGTGAGGATCTGAAATTGGCCAGAGGAACAGGGGAAGTGATTACTGAGAGTTTGGCGTATGTGTATGTGTGTGTGTTAAAGAAATCTCAGACCAGAAATCATTATCCACTATAGCTACCATGTTTAGTAAATAAATATTAGATTAAATTTCATTATTCTTGCTGCCACACCCTCAATCCCTTCATGACATTCAGTATGCATTTGAAGGTCTTTTAAGATCTGGAGCTTTCAGGGTGGTGTAAAAAGCATAACAGGCTCGAATGGTGTCATAGCAGGGAGAAGTATGACAAGAGGACAATCCCATTAAACTGTTCCTTTTATCCTTTCCATCCATTATTGCAGACACTAGACCTTTCGATCAGACAGTTCATTTCAACCATCTATGGAATGAGAGAAAATAAATATGCTGAAATATGCTGAAAAAAAAAAGAATTATTGGTTGGTTAAAGGAAGAGGCACAAACTGAAAGACAGAACAAATGAAAGACGAAAAGAAATTAGCCTGATGGAATCAAAATAGACGAGCCATGTACAGCATTAGGAACTGCAATATCTATCATGTATAACAATTATGAAGGAATGAAAGAAATAATAACAGCATTGTTTCTAATTCAGGAAGAGAAATTAAGTTGTGAGAAAAAAAAAATCCTAGAACTTAATTAGAGCTTCCTGGTGAATAAGAAGGGATGACTGAATGCTTATTATCTCTGTTAATGGAGAGCTCTGTTTGGCTCTTGGTACTGAGTTAGTTTAAGATTTTATATAATTTTCACAACAAAATTCAAAGTAAAGTAAAAGATTAAGCAACAAC
Organism: Rhea pennata; assembly: GCF_028389875.1. NCBI lineage: Eukaryota > Metazoa > Chordata > Aves > Rheiformes > Rheidae > Rhea > Rhea pennata. The sequence goes on from NC_084663.1 coordinate 169,195,033, forward strand.
TTTCAGATGAAAATATCACAATCATAAGAGAAATAGATGATAAATTAATACCTTGAATCCAACCACAGATAAAGCGACACATGAAAATAGACACATTTGCAGTAGACTCATTTCTAAGTAGGAAATGTTAATTTAAAATGTAGATAAAAATTGGATTTTTGATTTTGTAGAGAAATAGTCCCTTTATATGATTATCTGATACGTGATAATCAGTAATATGCTCCATTGACGTAAATAGGTTTTATGTATAACAAATGCACAGTGTATCTCAAAATCTGGCTAGGGGCATCTTGTTAAGGTAGATATCTAATGTATGCAAAAGAGGAAGTGTTATAAGAAGCACAGACTTTTGTTTTGAAGCTCCCTAAACAAACTAATTAGAATCTAATTTGATTTTAAATGATTATGTATATCATTCTTCATTCAAGATGGAAGCAGTTAAATAATGAATTCTCATTACAAACTTGTTACAGAAGAAAATGCTGATTCATCATAGTGATGGACAAGCCACATTGAGAGATTTGACAGAAGCCTGCTCTGGCAGAAGGCTTCTCAGCAGGGAAATATGGGCATATTGGAAGAGGAAAGTCTGCTCCAGCTGGTCACGATCCAGATTTGTGTCATTTCAGCCTAACAAGAACCACCCCTAGCTTCCCTGAGGTAGTGATCAATTAGAGCTGGTCATTTATTCAGATCCACGCATAATTTTTTGATAAACTTAGCTAATTAATAGGCTGACTCAGTAAATATCTGCTCTTTGACATTACAGAGAAATATAACATTTTTTCTTTGTTCAGTAAAAGTTAAGTCGTGACTTTCTACTCTAAATACTCCTTCCTTATTACCATTTTTCCCGTAGTCTTTAGCATAGCAATCATTTAGTTGTTATCAAAACATGGTTCAATCCTTTAAACAGACCATTCTAAGTGAACCATATTCAACATATATATTCACATATGCAACTATATCCACACATCCAACCTTTTGGAACAAATATGTAAAAAGATATTTTCAACTATCAGAAAAAAGGTGTAGAAAGTCTATCCTTAAAGCCTGTCCAGACTGTATTTGTTTTCTATGATCACCGTTATCTATAACAATTCAAGGTCATTGTGCTACTTAATTTGCTAATATTTTGTGTTGGCCCAATCCTGTAATAACTTAAGCGAGCAAATACATTTATGAGTGATTAATTTCAACAAAGTCTATGGACTTACTGGACTAAGTGCTTTCAGATGAGTGAAATATACTGACTCGCTAGATCCTAAGCTATATGTACCTTATCCAGAGGGCTGTGATGTGCCGCCAGAGGGATGTCTGGGATTCTTTTGGATTCTGGGGTTAGTTATACTGAACTTGAGAGATCACCGTTTGCCAAGTGCAAGAATTTATTAGAGAAAACAAGTTATAACAAAGCTAAAAGTATAGTAAAGTTAGAAATATAACAGAATTGAAAATATACATACACATCAGAGGTCTACAGTTAAATCAATGGGTGCACAACACAACAACCACTCTTGCCCTTTCCTTGAGGGTGACCCCTCTGATACAGTTTTCTCAGTTTCTCCTCACCTTGCTGCTGACATCATGGGTGCCTCAGCTGATGAGTGCATCCTTGGGTCTGTAGGCCAGCTGAAGGTGGGTCTGAGTCCACAAACTTGTATGGCTTCTACAGCCAGTCAAAATACTGCCAGCCTACAGTTGTACAAAAGATGCATGGCTCTAGAGAGCGCATAAAGGGTGACCTAGCGCTCAGTGCACGACACTTCCGCCTTGGTAACAGCACGTCCCTTAGCAGGTCGTTCCATGGGGAAGGCTCCACAGCAGCCAAGATGTCTATGGTGTGGGTCTGGAGCATCACTTCTCCTTTACCTGGACTTCTCAATCATGGGGTAATTAGAGGCTGTACCCCCAAACTACAGCAACCCCACAGTGTGGTGGCTCCAGCCATGGTGTACCTGAGGTTTGTTAAGTCTTGAGGAGCACCCCAGAGCAAACCCCACTTCCATGGGCTGCACCATCCGGAGCTCCACATTTACCTGTGTGGCACCTGTCAAGGGTCATTTGCCTCTACTGTCTCTGAAGTTTAAGTTAATTGGGTACCCTGGCTTTCTCTGCCCTATCTCCTCAATGTCACCTTACCTGTCCCCAAACTATATTCCCAGGCTGAATTCTAGGATTTACAATGATTTGTTTATATGACAAGAGGCCCTTAACTTTGCAACGATTCAATTGCTTTACAAGCATTTCTTATTTGAAAATGGGTGCAAGCTTAACATTTCCTCCCACTCAATAGTTAATGAGTTTAAATCTTTCTGTTTAACTCTGTCTTGTGCCTACTTTTCATTTACCTTCATGGTCCTAATCTATATTTGGCATAATTTTATATCAAAGTATTTTAACAGGCATACTGATTTAATTACAATTTAAACAAATAAGCAAACGCCTTATTGAATTATCAATGATGAATTAAGACAATACATGACTAGGGAACTGTATTTTTATTTCAAATTATTTAAAAGGAATACTAATGAAAAACTAGATAAATTTAAAGAAAAAATGTGTTAATGTTATTACTGATGATTATGAAAACACAGTGTGATGCACGGTGTATGTAAATGCAAGTCTGCAACTAGGAATGCCTATGCTTAGAACAGATCTGAGGGTCTTTGTCTTAAGGCAAGTTAAGCTAAACAATCTTTTAACAAATAATTAGTACATTAACTAACTCTGTCTACTCAACAGGAATTTTTCAAATTTTCATAATATAAAGGATCTATTTCACACATCTGGCTCGCAAACAAAATAATAAATAGAGATAATCTGCCAAAATGTAACTACTGAGGGGAAAAATCACAGCCTTGACCTTGACCTCATACTTAATGTGTTATATTAAAAGGGATCCTTGAACTTTTCAGGGAACTGATAGATCTGTCTAGGATTGAGAATTTTTCTTGTATAAATACAAGAAATAATTCATACTTCTAATATCAAGAGGGTGTTCACACACTACAGTATAAACAAAGAGGTCAGAAAAAAAAATGCAGTTTAGTATACTGGTTCTCATGATGTGCTTCATGATCACTGGAGATGTTGCTGATGAAATTTGCTAGCTTCCCTCTTTGCTTTTGTTAGATTGCTTTAACTGCCAAAAATATGTTTTAGCACTAATTCATCAGTAAGCGGTGCTTCTAATTAGTCCAGTGATGTCACATTCTAACGAATTATATAATTGTCATTCTAGCACATATGAGAGGCAGAAGGCCATCTGATGCAAAGTTTGATTGCCCCTGGAACAAAAGCTTTCCAGGGTTTTCTTTGTTCTCATGAAATTTAGCAGAATTGATCAGAGAGTTGTGTTCATATTTAAGAGATATGACTTTTCTTTTTACAAAAAAGTACACTCATTCAGGATTTTCTTTTGAGTAACTTTAGGCATATTTTCTAATTTTCTGTATAATTCTATTCACATTTTGTCATTTCAGAAGTTTTTTTTTTTTTTGAATTTGTGAATCTTTTCTAACTTGGTTAATTAAAGGATTTTCTTTTGAAGTTTTCTTAATGTATTTCTAGTCTATTATTAAAGTAATACATACATTACCATATTTTAAACTATAATATGTAACACAGATGACATGATAGTTCAGGATATTGGCTATGCACTATGGACATACTTTACTAGTTTTTCTGTTCAAATATGTTTCGTGTGTCCTTTGATATATAACTTTGCATTATTTTTCTTTCCTTTGGGAAATAGCCTTTGTTTTCATTCTGTTTCATGAAAAGATATGTCTATTTTCCATTCATCTGGTCACGAATTAAATCTTCTGCCAACAGCTTTGAAGACAGGCTAGTGATCCTGGTCCTGATCCTGCTACTGATACAAGAAGAGTTGTAACATAAATGAACCTTTCAGGAGAATTAAGCATAGCACAGTAACTTGAACTGGCTGGGAAATCAGCTAGATAATGTGGTAAGATCCCTTAATCCGTGAGCACATCTGCTCATGTGCTTACAAATAAACAAACGCCTGCATTTGGCATGTGCTCAAGCGAATGGAAATGCAGGGCAGATATTTTCCCAACCTTACTTTCATCTCTCTGTACTTGTGTCAAGTAGAGAAATCACACACATATTTAGTTACACCATGAACATCCTGACAGGATCAGAACAAGCCCTCAATGTTTATAAAATCATAAAACCATGGAATAATTTAGATTGGAAGGCACCTCAGGAGGTCACGTAGTCCAACCTGTTACTCAAAGCAGAAAGATCTTCAAAGATAGATCAGATTGTTTAGGATCCTGCCCAGTTAACTTTGGATATCTCCTCCTGTGTCATGTCTCCAGTCCTCTAATTATTTCCATGACCCTCACTGGGACTTGCTCCAGTATGCAGCACTTTTCTTGTACTGTGGGACTTAAAACTGAATCCAGAACTCCAGATGGGGTCTTGCAAGTATCAAGCAGAAGGGAATAATCACTCCCTCAACCTGCTGGGTACCATGTTGTCAGTAGAGTCCAGTCTTCTAATGTTTTATTCAGTAAGAAGACTGAGAGCAAAGGCTGAAAAAGTATTCTGTAAAACAGATTTTACTGCAATTTACACTTTGATAGATGTAGATTACATTTTTTTATGATTCACCTTTTTTATGTTAAAATTTGATTCCTGATTCAGACAACTAAGTTTAGGTGCACAACTTAGCAACAAAGGCTTCTGTTGTCATTCAATATGCCCTAGATCTGAAGCCCGGTTGCTAGAAGAAAATGGATCTCCCCGCTAGGTTTCATAAGACTCATGTCTTATGACATATTAAAGTCATGTGTAGATGTCCTGGATATCATAAAGATGAGTTCTCATCTACTCAGTGACAAGTTGGTATTATCTTCAGTCAACTTTGCTAGTCTAAAACTGAAGCATCTTGAATTATCTGTTTAATCAATTAAAAGAGTTAAGCTGATAAAGAAGGTAACTCATGACAGTAGTCTTGGACACCTGCTTCAGGATGAGTAAGTCATTCCTTCACTGATACTCCCTATCTCATTGTCCTGATGATGGGAAGCGCTTTGACACGTAGATACACAGCTTAGGTGATACCTAACTAGATACCTAGCTACTATACCTAGAAGGTTGAGGTACATAAAATAAGTCCCACCCTGGGCAACCTATATATGTCAGTAATGTTTTGTTTAAGCTCTATCAATGGCCTTGAAAAATCTTCCTGAGAAATGACATGTGACTATTAGGAGTTTCTAATTTTAGTTCAGGAGATGAATTAATGTTGGCAACTTTTGTCTGGATCTAAATACATGACTAAGTTTTTTTTTTTTTTTTTTTTTTTTACACATACAGTGATAAGCATAATTTTTTAAAAAAGAATTATTATTATATACAAAAATAACTATTCTTAGCAATATCTTAGAGGATCTTTTAATTAAGCACATTAATATTTTCTATTGCATTGTGTGCAGGTATCTCATTTGTATTTAACAGGAGAAACAAGCTATTGCTGCTTTGATTTTTACTTTCAGATTCTTGCCCCTTTTTTCACCCAATTTTTTTTATCACTTTGGATACACCATTTCGCTGAGTGGGTGAATTTCAATCAGTCAACAATTTAGTTATAATAAGGCCAGGAATAAAGACATACTCTTCAGAATCTGACTATCAGGAGCACTATGCCATAGTTCAAGAGCTCCCTCTTCTGCTCACCATAAACCACTAGAATTTCATGCATTGTTAAAACAACAACAAAAACAATTGCGTGCTTTCAGAAAGGTACTTTAATGATTCTATGATTTTTCATGGCCTCTAAATATTTCTATATTTTTTTGCCATTAACATTTCCTGCTCAAATCAAATCTGATATTCTATACAGGTTACTTAATTTAAAAATCTTACCTGTTAGCTAAATCAAGCATTTCCTAATGAAAAGTAATTTTCCACAGTAGCAGTACTTCACCATTCTGTTGTATACACATTCAAACCGGACAATAAATTGTAAATGCTATTGCATCCACTTAAAACACACTCTTTAAAATCAAATCTTGTCCAATGTCAACATTTTGGGTGATAGAAAGTACTAATAAAGATTCTGAAGCAGCTTAGTCTTAGCTATTGGCAGAAAAAACATATTTTATACAGAATGGATTGTCAAGGCAAATGTATTATATTAGTTCTATTATAATACAGTAGATTCCATGTTTCTAATCCATTGTAACCAATTCTTACTCTACATAACTTAAGCATTAAATAAAGGAAGAAGTTTGAGGCTCTGAAATCAGACCTGAAATTAAGTATCTAACTGTTGGAGAGATTTAAAATGTCTCTTTCTCTCTTTTCAGCTGATTTAACAGTCTTCTAGTGAAGAATCTGATTCTGAAGATCTAACTGGATTTTTTTTCTCATTCTTTAAATGTAATTAAATTTTATGTATGAAAATCCTGAAATCATACAACTAATGATTAAGTGAAATGATACTGAATGGTGAGAACTAAGGGTAGGCTGTGTGTGAGTGAGAGTCATGGCAACATGTGCATGATTAAAACAAAATAGGTAGCCAAGTTAGGTATTTGTAGAGATCATCTACCACACTGAATGTATTCAGTCAAATTAATTAGAAGAACACTTCCATCTGAATCCAGCTAATGTGTAGGTATGCAATATGTGTCGTATTCCTCAGCCATACTAGGACCAAAGCATTTTCACATATGACCAAGAGGGGCTTTCTAGGGACTTTTACTGTTGAAAGGAAACTAGAAACCTGTGCGATATAGAGATATAGATACATTTAGCTGAACTGCTGTTTTAAGCAATGTAAGTTAAAGTTTTAAATTTTACCTAAAGTACTACTTCAATCACTTAGGTCTTTGGGGCATTTTTGAATGACTTTTTAGTTATTCTACCAGTCTCACAAAGTGTTCATCTCTTTCTCTTTAGACATCTTAATCCTGACCTCTATCAGCTAATTTTATCATCACCTTTAATGTAGGATGATGTTCAAAATTAACAAAAAAAAAAAAAAAAAAAAAAAAAAAAAAAAAAAAAAGAAAGAAAAGAAAAAGAAAAGACCAACACATATGGGTTTTCTAATACTGAACCAAATAGTTTTCTCAGATGCACATATATGCAATAAACACACACACTTTAAATATATATGTGTATCGTAAGCTAAGGCCTGTCACATTATTACTAATGTCTTTATTTTAACTTCAATACCGGTTATATCTATACTCAAAATAAAAGAATAAGGTGCAGAGCTGTCATATATGTGTACATGCAAGGTATATACATACAGTGTATGTATGTACAGAAGGATGAAAACAGAACTCCCTTTGTCCATTTGGAAAGTGTAAGCAAATATGAGTTAAGAATTTGTGTTGTTATGTTAACATAGTTATTTCTGAGTAAAAAAAAATGTGCTTATTAAATCACTTGATTTCTACAATGATTTGCATGTTGTTCTGTAGTCATAATAAGCACTGAAGAATACACAGAAACTTTAGAATTAACAAAATATGCTTTCTTGTAGTGTAATATTGTTTCTTGAATACATTCTTATTCCACAGGAGACCCTTATCTAAAGCCTCTGCATAAAATATATATTTTTCTTTCCTTCCTTTACAAAGATTCAGTTCATATCTATGCACCTAAGACTTAAAATACACCTTTGTTTATCAGGAAAGCTTGACTTCTTTGTGTTTCTCCTGAAAGGCTCTGTCATTGCTATATTCCTAGTTTTCTCAAGACTAGGATTTCTCAAGAATCCTCTTCTTATATCTTACGTACTAGTGGGCTTATGTACACCTACCTGTCAGAAGGGCTCAGTTGTTAATTTGGACCTTAACACAGAGCTTTAGGACATAATTTCGTACTGTTAGGCTCTTGCTCATCTCTTGGATCATTCAAGTTTTTAAGTCACATGGCCCTAGTCTGGTGGACTCTCTAGAGTCCTGAAAACCTTCTCAGGGCAGAATGCCAAAGGAACAGATGGCCTCCTCAGTGAATATGAATTCCTTTTTACATGCAGTGTGCATCAAGAACCTCATAATAAACTCCAGCAACTAGCAGATAAAAGGCAATAAAGGTTAGCTTTGTATACCATCTTTCAGCTATATTTCTCTGTCTGAGATCTTTTCCAGTCTCAAGCAAAATGAAAGCTATTTAAGGTGCTGCTGCATTTCAGCTGTTGAAATATGATGCCTAACAGTAGTGATATGTCCATACTACTAGGACTCTTAGTTATCATGGACTGGCTCAAGTCCATGGTAACTGCTCAAGTCTATTCCCTTCTGGAGAGGGCTGGTCTTAGAAAGATCTGATGGTCCAAAACATGGCTTACAATTAAGCACTGTGGATCAACAGGAGCTGAGTATTCAAGCAATTTCCTTCACTCTTCTTTACGCAGCAGCAGCAAGTGGCCCAACATCAGAAAGCAGAAATGTGCTAGACAACCATAAATACATGCTCTTGACAGATTTGAAAGTTGGCTACAAAAAATTATTACCTAGAACTCTGCTTAGTAAGAACTTAGGGATGAATATGAAATAGAGCAAAAAGAGTCCTTGATATTAGCAGTAGGTAGAAAAATTGAATTATGAGCTCATCAAACCTAAGGGAGCATTGGAGCAAAGTATGGTTATAATCAGCCAGTTAGCAAGGGGCAGACAAATTCCTCAAGCTGAAACAAAACACTAGAAAGAATGGATGAATTTTTGTGGCAAAAAATGTCTATGAACTTGACTTCTCTTGTATCACAATCACTATCCAAATGCTAGGCTGAATTCTTCTCAACTTTAGACATTTTTTAGTGTAGACAGCTATATCTGAAAAAAGAGATTTCCTTTATAGAAAATGTAAAGAAGTAGTTACCTTAGAGAATCAGTTTATATGATCAGATGTAAAGACATCTACTCTGAAGTAAGATGAAAAACTTCCCAGAAGTGTTTATTTCTCTCTCTCTCTCTTTTCTTTCTTTTTTCTTTTTTCTTTTCTTTTTTCTTTTTTTTTTTTTTTAGGAAACTAAGCAAGTAACTCAGATGTAGAGATTTACAGTATAGATATCTATATTAGATCAGATGAATACCACCATGTAGCTAAATAAGCTATGAGAAAAAATTATATGAGAAAGGGAAATATGAGCCACAGAGAAATACTTATCCATTCACAGAATGATTTGGCAGTTGTTTGTAACAAAAAATCTATAGCTAAGAATTAAATCTGCCCAGATCCTAAATATTTTTTCCTTTCTACACTACACTGGCCATAAAGTCTGCCTGAGAATTAATCCCAAGCAACCAGTGGGAAACAGGAGGATATTTAAAATGGAGGAAAGAAAATTATAAAATTTGAGAGTTAAAAAAAAAAGGAATTGTTATCTGGGGACATTATTAAGCTACGAAAAGTGCACAAGCGTGAATGAAATATGTATGTTTGTATCAAGAAAAAAGAGAGAGAAATGAGAAATAGAAGTTAATGCATAACCTCCAGTAAAATAAAAACTATTACTGGTTTAGAAGGAGTAAAGTAATCCACTGTATGACATGCTAGAGCATGCCGATTTAGCGATCTCTTACCTAAACGTCTGTATATGGGTGTGAAAAATAATGAGTTCAGAGCCTGAAGTAATAAAACTTCAAAAGAATGATTTTATAGGAGTGTTTTTATTAACAGCACTTGGTCTTTGACAGCACATTCTTTATGAGGAGAACTGTTCTGGATTTACAAAAGAATTTTACTCTGGCATATTACAAAAAATGTTCTGCTTTACAGTATTTTTAGCATCAAGGACCACTTCCATAAATTGATGCCTCAAGGAACTTCTTTTTATAAGGTATCTCATGAAGGTTTGCTTGAATTGCCAACAAGGCTCCTTTCAGGCACTGCATAAATTTGTCATGAATCACTGTAATGAATAATAAAATTAAGTTATCAGATTAAAATGTATTAGGGAATATTCATCACCTTCCTCTATCAAAAAATCACATAGAATATTACAATATCAGCATAAAGATTCATAAATGCTGAATTTTGGAGATTAGAAAGTATCATCTAACTATTTGGAGGCTGAATTATACAATGACTTTAAAATTTGCTCAGCAATTAGTACTGCAATTTTAGTCTGAATACCATATGTTGTACTTTAAACTGTATAGAATTGTTTCTTACAGCTGTGGTTGCAACTGCCCCGTACTTCAGTGACAGAAATAATGGTAAAAATAGTTCTTATGGTTGTAGAGTAGATTTCAGTTTTGTTCAAATATTCTGTCAAATTTTAGAGCTTAGTCTTCTGTTCTGGTAATAGTTAGATACCAAGTATCTCTGGAGTCTGGAAAGAGATGAAAATGGCCATGAGGATGATTTATACATATCTGTCATGCATCTATAATGGAAAACATGAGGTAGATAGTGCTTATGTGAATTCCCTTTCCCAGTAAATCCTAAAATGTACCGCAATACCATTCTTAAGCAATGCCCCTTTGACTATTTACAGCCTGAAAGTTTTACACAAAACATTTGCTTACACAAGAGAAGATACACAATGGACACTTTTAACCTACACTGGAAAATATAATGTTCTTGCAACAGATAAAGACCTATTGACCCCATTTTTAGGGTGGATTCTTGCCAACAAGTAAATCCTGCCAAATGCAAAAGCTGGCAATAATACAAACATCTCTACTGAACTTCTCCCATTTTACCTTGAAACCGATGATGTTGAAAATTCATTACAACCAACTAGTAAGCTGGTACCATAAGGAAAACTTTACTTGAGGGAATCTTAGTTCAAATCCAGCAATGCTGTTTACGTTCTGGTTTAAAGAAGTGTGACATGTTGCCTCTACCAAGCCTCATTTTTTCTTATCACAGGGAAATACAAGACTACAAAAGACAAAAATTCCTATTTAATTGCAAATACAATAATTAATGCAAATTTGTAGTGTAAAAAAGGTGTGAAAACAATGTAAAAAAAATGTGAAAACATCCCTTAATTCGTTGCCAGTCTACCCTTAATTCTTTGTAACTGAACTAACAAATACATTAAAAGACCACACTTTCTGATTGTAAAGTAATTTCTTTTGCCATTCAAGTACTTCTTAAGTATATTCATATGTAAAGAAGACTGAAATAGAGAATTTTTTAAGAGAGTGTCGAGAGAGTTATTATGTCTAAACTGATACTCTTGGGAAAATGCTGTTTAGCTCTATATAGCTAGAAGAAGTGGAACTATATACAGAAAGAGTTAAAAGTCAAAAGGGTCCCACACTGGTGCCCCCCAACACTGACTGGTTTCTATCAGGGAAATCTGAGTGCCGGAGTTAGACAGAAACTGCAGGATTCTTTGGCCAGATTCTTGATGAGTTCAGTTGAGACATCATGGGCACATTGCATGCTGTGGAGAACATCTTCCTGCTGGTATTGGAGATCATTATTTATATAGAATAATTCATATAATTAACTTTATGCCACAACTTTTTTTTTTTTTTTTTTTTTTTTTTTTTTTTTTTTTTTTTTCCTGCTGAAGATATACTTAATTCATAAAACTAGTATGGAGGAAATTATAAGTAAGAAAACAAACAACTAAGCAAATAAGCAATAAGCAAAGTCCCACAGCTTGGCCACAGTCTGATCAGGTAAATTTACACAAGATAGTGCATTTGATTTATTCAGACAAACATTACACAAAAAATTTAGCAGACTTTCTGACATCCTATTCTGTCCTAGCCATTCAAACATTTTAATGATAAACTTGAGTTGAGCAGACATGTTCCCTTAGTGAAGCAATCACAAGAAATATTTTTTGAGGTAAAGTCGAAAAAAAAGAGATCTCTGCACATCTTTATATTTTTTATACATTAAAGAGAGAGGGAGGTGATCCTGCCCCTCTCCTCAGCCCTGGGGAGGCCTCATCTTGAGTCCTGTGTCCCGTTCTGGGCTCCCCAGGACAAGAGAGACATGGAGCTACTGCAAAGAGTCCAGCGTAGGGCTACGAAGATGATCCGAGGGCTGGAGCACCTGCCCTGTGAGGAACGGCTGCGAGAGCTGGGCCTCTTCAGCCTGGGGAAGAGAAGACTGAGGTGAGGATCTTATCAATGTGTACAAGTACCTGAAGGGAGGGTGTCAAGGGGATGGGGACAAACTCTTTTCAGTTGTCCCATGTGACAAGACAAGAGGCAATGGGCAGAAACTGAAGCACAGGAAGTTCTGCCTGAATGTGAGGGGGAATTTCTTCCCTGTGAGAGTGATGGAGCACTGGCCCAGGTTGCCCAGAGAGGCTGTGGGGTCTACTTGTCTGGAGATCTTCAAGGCCCGCCTGGATTCAACCCTGTCTAACATGCTCTAGGTGACCCTGCTTGATCAAGGAGGTTGGACTAGATGATCTCCAGAGGTCCCTTCCAACCTTACTGATTCTATGATTCTATGATTCTCTCTCTGATCTTGATATGTCTGAATAATTATTCACATCTAAATGCTACAAAATAACAGAAGAGACAACCTTACACTATACCTGCAGGTTTTTCTCAGGTACTTCTTAATGAGTAGGCTAATAGAAAGCAAATAAAAAGCTTACTGCTAAGCATAATTTCTATGATTGTACCTATAGGTGCTCAGTGCTTTGGGGAATTGACTGCTTGCATAATTAAATGCTACTGTAAAAATTAAGACAACTAATTTTTAAAAAAGATTTTTGACTATATGTATATTGATGTATATATATGTGTGTTAGTATTTTGTTTTCATGTGACATAAATATTTAGCCAAACTTTTTGTACATAATAAATATTTAGCCAAATTTTTTGTACATAATGTGGTAAAGATGTAAACTAAAACAGCATATTGCAGCTAAATGTTTATTCATAAAAGTGCTGTAATTTAGCTGATTGTTAAGTATCCATAAATGTATGTTTTTAAATAACTTAAAATCTTATCCTGCATATTTTCAGAATTTGTGTTTATTGTATCATTTGAGATTTACAAAATGGACAATTATATATAAATCTCTTTTTGTAGTTCAGAATTTGTAACTCAGAGAAGCAAGAAATAACTGAAACAGTACAAAAGTAGAAGAGCTAGTGCAGTCAACTTTATGTCATGTAACTGGAGAATGACATTTTATTCAGTTTTTCCTTCTTAGTCAGCTTAAGAAACTAACTTCCTGTAGTTTTATCATAGAACACTGTAAAAATATTAGCAAGAACATTGCATTTTCTTTCTCTTAAAATCTTTGCTGTTGACCTTCTTCACATATGCTTGGCATTTTCCATCCATGTGCCTTTGGCAGTAGTACTAGCACATTGGTGAGTCATAAAAATGTTTCAAAGCAGCCCACCTGCCAATCTGATGTATAAGAATATCTGAGATTTCTCATATTTTCATTTTTATCTCTTTTATCTCACTTTTGCAAAACAAACTCCTTTCCTGAGGTTACCTTTCTCCCTCTTTCTCTTTTTCTATTAAAATTTATTTGTGTTTTAATACTATTCTGTTTTTGCAAGCATGTTTCTATGACCCTATTCTTGTATATGTTATACATATCTTAAAGCTTCTTACCCCTGTTCATAGAGGAGAAAATACAGATACAATATTTGAAAATGTCACTTAAAAGTGAGCTTACAATATACATTTTTTAATTATCTGACAAAGTTAAAAGGTTAGTAGATTAATAGCTTGCATTTTTTTGGTAAATCTTATTATCTAAAAATAATAATAAAAAGTTTCATTAGTTAAACAAGGAACATAAAAACTCAAACATGAGTATACCTTTTTAAAATTGTAAATAGTGTTACAAGATTTCAGCAAGACCACATTTTCTCCAGAAATCTTTTATTTTAACAAGGATACTATTTTACTCTGTGCATCATAGTACAGTGCAAAGATTTCCATAAAGAGACTCTGACATTCTAATACAATTATTTTTTCATAAAAATATGTGTTGTGTGTATATGTACATATATATTTTGGTATATTCGCAAAGGAAACCATGACAGATAATCTCACTTACTATCCGAAATCGACTATGCGCACAGCCTTACCATTTAGTCTTGCTCAGAGGTAAAAGCAGTTAAAGATATGTTATTGTGTGGGGTTTCTTTCATAGTTGTTTTGGTAGTATGACTGACCCATTAGAAGTTATTAAATAAATCTAAAACTGAAATCCAAGGATTTCTGTGAGATAGTGTAACAGTAAGATATCAAATGACACAGGGTATCACCTTCACTTTTAATAAGAACACTGCAAATCCTAGCTTCTGTACTGAAATTATCCTTCAAACTCTAGTCTAAAAGTATAATTTTTGAATGATATTGACAAAGACAAATTCAGCACAGATTGGCAAGGAAAACAAAGTGGGTTCTCTCAAAAAAAAAAAAAAAAAAAAAAAAAAACTTATCATCTACAATTTACAACCCTGTTAAAGATTTTTTTCTAATTTCCCCTTTGAAACTTTTTTATTAAAAAAATCCTTTAAAAATAGAAAAGATTATATACTTCTTCAAAAAAGATGTAGTCTATATCTTTGTTCCATAAAAGCTTAAATTACCTCAGTGAAATATTGTTTTAAATGAATTCTTAAAGAAATTATTTAATTTACCCGTATCAAATAGTACTCCTATAGCTTCTTGCATATTTTCTGTCATTATTAACATTCATCTTCAATATTAACTGCATTTCTCTCTTTCAAAAAAGTAAATTTTGAGTTCCTGTAACAAGGAACAGCCTGGAAGCTTTTTGAATACCTGTTCCTTAAGCTCTCAAATAAATGGCTAGAGGAGCTAAATATTCTTGATAAACTGTCAGAAAGTACCCCACAACATGCATAGTGACTGTCAGTTTTATTTTGTCACTTACTTGCCCACTGTAAAGCAAAAGTTTCCCTTGACACTGAGCAAAATATATTTCGCACCATATACTGTCTCTAAACACTCAGTTTTCTGAATGACCAGTGGCCTGGAAGAGCTTAAAGGTTTATGCAGCCTTAGAATGCCAACACCTTCTAATTTTAAATCTTCTTCTAATATATAATATTAGACTCTAGTTACCCTGTGTGTCATTACTACCCAAAACTCTAATTGCATCATTATAGATTATAAAGTAAACATATTTACTAGTATTCAGTCAATGTACTCCTAGTGGTCTTCTTGATTTTATTACAAGTACTAACATTAATTTCTACTCTGAATACATAAAGATATGGTAAAAAATATCACTCCCTATCTGTTTGCCTATCTGTCATAGCTACAACGCAGTGTGATGCAAAAGGATACTGAACTTGGGGATTACTAGTTTGTATTCTGCCTGCCGTGTGACTTAAACCAACAAATACTTTTCTACAATTTGTATTAAGATGTCATATTCTTTGTCTTGTCCACTATTTAGCAAAGATGTGGTATCTAACTCATTAAACTAAGGTGTTTTATTTAACATTAAAATAGACCAAGAATGGCCAATTTTTACAATCCATTCAGGAACAGACAGTAGTAACTGAGGAATACTGAATTCTTACACTGTTCGAACTGCACTGTAGACTTTTATGGATACACTTCCTGAGTCTGAGTAATTCAGAATAAATCAACTCCTCTGCCTTGTAAATTATACAACTCAGTTAAAAGCCTCAGATTGTCTTAGTTCATGTTTAAATATGTACACATATAACAAATATATGTACATGTCCAAACATATATAATTCTAAAAATACCACAAAAAATAGAAAATAATAGCCTTCCTCCTACCGAGAATACAAAATTTTTGAAGAACTATGCAAACATGAGTCAGCTAATATGTCCTTGCAACTATACATCAAGGGAGATATCTCCCAATCTTTATTACATGATTTCATAGTTAACCAGAATGATTAATTATAGAGAAATACACACACAATTAGAGCTAGGACCTAAGGCAACCGAAGCAAAGACTCTTCTTTACTTAAGTGGAACTTGAAGTAGTCCCTTTTACCATTAGAGCACTATTCTGCTAACATAGTTTGTCATCTACAACAGGAATCAAGCATGGTATAGTTATCTGAAAGCAATTCTAAAAGCTTAATCCATGGTCCAAGTAAAGTTCTCTGTAAATTTTCTGAACATGCACTGCAATACTTTTGGTGAGTTAATTCCCAGCTAAGATCTACTCTACAACAGGAGCCAAAATGTGTCTTTTCCTAAGCCCTTGGAAATATTAATTTCTCTTAGCACTCTAACACACCCACACAGTTTTGAACACAGTCAACATATATGGACAACATTAAATTTAGTGTAAAACACAGTAATTGCAGGAAATTTATTCATACAAATCAAAGAAGCATAAGCCAGTTTTACATTTTCTCAGGGTCTGCCCAGAGACCAGGGGACATACACCAGTCTGTCCTTGGCCTCTACATTTGTCGCTTCAAGAACAACCATAGTAAGTAAAGTACAGGAAAGAATTGATGCACTTAGGGCAGCACTTTCACTAACCATGTAAAAATTGGAGCACTGGATACCCAAGAGGAGTGAGAAATATGGATTCATAACTTTGAATGGGCTTTGCCTAACTTTAGATAGCTAAGTTTAAAGCATCTTGTACACTCAGTTGGGACAAATACATATTTTCAGCAGGCACCTGTTTTAGTAGCTATTTTAGAACCTATATGGTCTATCTGAGGAGGAGAGCAATTGGCTAGTGGAAGCACTTCTTTCTTAGTCCAAAGATTAAGTTGAGGAGCCCAGTATTCTGTGTCCAGATTTTAGGTGCCTAAATTCAGGTCCAAATAAATAAATAATCTATTCTCAAGGGTTAGGACACTTATTCAAAAATGAGAAATTAATTCTCCTAAAAATACTGCCTTTTTGTTCTGAATCCTCATTATAATTTCATTATAATTTTTAATTATTAGCCTACTTATTTCTAGGAACAGAGATCAGAACCCTATTTTTTTTCTTTCTTTATATATAAAAAATATGATTACAGTTTTAAGATATGACTCAATTTCATGAACTAGTTAAGAAAAGTATCAGTTTAAAGATTTTATCACTGGATAAAATCCAGTTTTCAGTTAGTCTATTGTAAACTGTAGCTCTGATAATCCTGTCACTTTTCAAAAAGAACTAAGTGATAGCAATGAGTACAAAGTCTCATTTCGTCTAACATCAAAATTATTTTAAATTAAATTAATCTTTCATACTGCCATAATCTGTCTTTTTAGTCAGATGGACAATTATATAACATTTACCTTTTAAAATTAGTTTCTGCATAGTCAGGACTTTACTGATAACGGCTTTGATTCTAATGCTTTGATAAATATTTTCTGCTATGGGGAATATATCTGATTATCTGAAGTATAACCTTTTTGAAAATTTGCTATACCGATTCAATTTATGAAAAATTCAGAATGAGCTTTGCATTTTGTTTGAAGTATATCTATGTTACTGGATTTGGGAGTTCCTCTAAATTCCCACATCTAGGAACATAGCATGACTGCATCTGATTTTCTTTGAGCATGACACTAGAATATACTGACTCATAACCTCCTCCAATATCCCGTCAGAAATAAAATATGGGGAAAATAGTTTAGGGAAATATAGAGGCCTTATCCACTGAGTGCCTATGTCAAAGGATCAAGACCATTCTGTGCAATCTGACATGAAAAGCAGCGCAAACCGTGATATTAAAGATCTATTAGGCTGCAGACTGTGTTAAGGAAACAGTATAGACACAGAAAAAATGAAACTTTGCTCAGGTTAGTTTACCATGGCTCTCCCAAATAGTGTTTTTGTCTAATTTCATGTAAACTGTTCATATAAATTTAACAGTATAATTTCATGTTCACAGACATAGTTTTCATTGTCAGTAGCCTTATGCAGGACTATTCATTGACTCAACTGTTTATAGATGTAATATATGTGTTGGATATTTCCCCTTGTCTCCCATAAGAAGATTCACCCCCAGAGAACAAAGTGACTAATTGTGGATGTCCACGTCTGACCTGTTTACTGTAGACTCCTTTTACAATATCAACTTCTATCTATAAAGAAAATAAAGTGACTAAACAAACCTATAGATATCTACATTGTAGAAATCTAAAATAGATGAGAAGAAAGGCGCCATAGATGTACTTGCCACAAATATTTTTTGAAGTATAGAAAATGTATCAGAATGTGTTTAGAAATACTACTTAACTGAATGGTGTAGTAGGATGGCAAGGAGAAATAATGAAGTTGGGCAACAGAAGAAAAGTCTAAATGGCAATAAATACTCTTACGAATGTAAAGCCAGACTCTTTATTTGAGGAAAAACAATGAATGATGCAGGTAACAGTAAGAAATGGCAAGATGGTCCTATAGAAAGGGAAAACAGAAAATAAAAGTGGAAATATAAAGAGTAGGAAAAAATGATAAAACAAAAGCTTGAAGTGACAAAAGGATAGGAGAGTAGGCGAGCAGCAGTCAAGTCAAGTAGAATAAAAAAACAAGAAAAGATCATATGAAGTGAGGGAAGAAATTAGAACAGAATAATGAAAGAACAGGAGTACAATAATGACAGAAAGAAATACCTGACATGCTACAAAACTAGGAAGAATAAAGAAAATAAAGGAGTAAAAGAAAGTGCACTGGTTAGCATGAGAAAAGAGACTCTCTGCAGGAGCATATTGTTTAGACCAGTAGAAGCTACACTGCATAAAATTTATAAGTGTAATTTTAAAATGATGAAGAACAAAGTATTTCATCTCTTTTAACTGCATGTTTTATAAACACATTGTGTGCTCACTAGGTATGATGAGTTTTCATTTTAATGCATACAGAAAATCAATTGTCATATTATCATAGAAACATGAAAGTGTTATTTAAAATGTGTGTTGTTCATATATTATACAGAAGCATAAATGTTGAAAAGAAGCAGAAATAGAAAGTAAGAAAGAAAAAACATTTAAGATTTTTCAGGACATTATGAAAAATGTCCCAAAGAACAAAAATTATATAAAACTAGTACATGTAAATTTTGACAGGTGGAATAATCCATTTTTTTAAATTTTTTTTAATTTTTCTTCCTTTTTTCTTCTCTTTTTTTGCTATTTTGCCATATCACTAAATGTGCACAAGCACCAACATATGTATCTTTTCCTCTGAAAGTCTCTTACACTGTCTTTCCTTTCTTATCTTTTTAACCAAATCTTATGTGACATCTCAAATATAATGTCAGAAATGTCATGTTACATAGACAGCCTCAGTATCTGACATGGATTTGTAAATACATTTGTGTCTTACAAAGCTAAGCTTTCTGTGTTGGGAAGACAAGATTAAATAAGATGAAGTAAAAATAAATGTGTGATCAATGTATTTTTCATTCTCTCTTTGTTTGTTTGATATGTTTGATTATTTAAGAAAGTCATTGACTTCAGTTGTATCACTCACGTTTCACTTTCATTTTACTGTGTCTCATACCAAGTGATGTTTAGAAAACATGACTATGGACTAGACTACATTAATGCCAAAGATAAACACCACTCTATAAAGTTATTTTTTCCTTTAACCTGTGACCAGATGCTAGATTTCTTTATTAAACCTGTATAGAAACTTTTTGCTATGCAAATTAATAGAATGGACTTATCATAATGAATTAGATCAGTTTAAAATTAAACTTTGAATACTACATATGTCACCTTTTATGTTCTTTTCCTATGTCTTTCACAGAGTAGTTTATTTTCAGCAAAAACAATTTATGTATAAAGAACAGGATAAGTACCATTTTACTGTTCAGGTAATTGCTTGACCAATTATAACGATTGTAGGTTTAAAATGAAGAAATTTCCAATCATGTTATAAACTTAATGTAAACACGTTGAATAAAATAATATTGACTAAAATATATATAAAGTTAATTCAATAAAGAAATACACAAAGATACAGATTCATTTCTCATATTTGGAGTTTATTTCCCATTGCAAATCTAAGCTCGATGTCCATATGGGAAGGAGAAAATGACCAAGAAAAAAATATACAGGGTTCGATATTTCATCTGAGAAGTAACAAGATAAATATATGAAATTTGGTTTGTCCATCCTTAGGGGAAGAAAAAAATAAGTCAAGTCTGGAAGACATCAATCCCTGTGTCTCTGCCTAGGCATTACCCAATCCCAGCATGCAGCTATGTATACGAGCTGCAAGCTTCTCAGGGAGATATCAGGGTTTACCTCAGCTTCTCTCATACTCCAATTTTTATGAAAAAGAAACACTAGACTGTATCAGATTAGTAGATGATAAAGAAAGAAAACAAGTAAATATTCTAAATCACAGATACGTGTAAAAAAAAGGCAATATAAATGAAGATAGAATCTAAGATCCTGCACAGTGTTCACATAGTAAATATCTTCACCAAATCATTACATTACCCTCTGATTACAACTTCTAATTTTCTTCCCTTAAGCCAAACGAGGTCAGAAGCACTTTGCATTTTACAAGAATTCGGTTAATGTTTCCTGTAATGTATGTTCTTTCCACTGAACAGACTGTTTTCAGTAACACTGTCAAAATTTTTTGACTTGCCAAAACAAAACAAAAAAAAAAAAGTGAGAATCACAAGTGGCACACAGTTTGTGTCAGATTTCCAGAAGAAGAAGTTAAGAGAATCTGTGACCAAGCACTCAAAGTTAGGATAATTGTCTGAACTTAGTATATGAGCACGATAACCTCAGCGTAACTCAGACGAAGGGCAGAAAGAGCCCTCGGGAGCAAAAGATGAGACACTGTGTGTCTCATCCCTTCAAGAAAAGCTAGTTGCTTTATAGTTAAGGCAAAACCTCACTCACATTTATCAGCATTGGGCCAAAGCTTTTTTTCTCTTCAGAGGCTGAGATATAAAATCTTGCTTTTTAATTCAGAGCTATAGTACAGTTGGCCAGCACTGCTTATAATTCACAACTGAAAGACACCATTTTTCATGAATCACTGAGTTACAAACGAAAATAATAACAGCAAATAAAGTTTAGCAATTCTATAGCTGCAAGTGAGACTAATTCATTGAAAAAAAAAGTAGATTGTGGAGAAGAAATCTTGACTTTTTCAGCTTTAACATGTGTAAGGGTGAGGCGGGGGCACCCGCCTGGACCCCAGCAGGGACAGACACACAGGCACAAGGCACGCTGTGCCTGAGCAGAGGTTCCCAGTGTTTTCCCAATCGAGGCAACAGGGGTGCAGGAGAGTCCCTGGCACCACTGAGCATTGATCCATGACAAGGAGAGCTGTGGCGGGGAGGGGGTACTATGTGATTTCTTTATGTACTATACACAGATGCAGTAAGCCTATTGAGCTCATCACTAATCTCAGTTCAAAGGTGTAGAGCCACACTGGCACGGGATCAGCCAGTTGACCATGTCTATGGATCAACATTTCCTGTTGATGCTCCCTTTCCTACAGAATGGTCTGGCTAGCTTCCATCACCTGTCTCCTCGACATTCTTCTGCATTTTTCCATACCCTTCACCCCCTCTACAGAAAGTTAGTTACCGGCTGTCTCAGTCTTCAGAAGGGTGTTGGGATGGGGGCAAGGGAATTTACAAAACAATAAAATCAAAATTTTGGCATGTGTATATACTGTAGTGCTACACAGAAGGAACTATCCTAATGGTAGCAAAAGGTGAACAGAAGCATAGTGTCATACTCTTAGTGTCATTACAATGTACAACTAACTGTGTATTGATTACATTTCATGAATATTCGCAAAAGCGAATATCTGCTTTAGACATGCTAGCTATACAAAAAGAGTAAGTCCAAGCTGTCACCTTTAGGGAAAAAATACCCAGATCATATAAATGCATGAGAATTATAGATATATCTTTTTTTTTTTTTTCCATTAAAGTATAACTACAATACTGAGAGTGAATCTGGTACAACTATGTAACACGTAGTTAACATATCATCCACTGATCACCCTCCTGCAATGCAGAAAGCTGAGATGTTAGCTGATTTTTGTACAAGACAAATCCATATATTTACATGGGAAGATGGATTGTCTTGAAGATCAATGGCATCTGTTGTGATCAGAAAGAGGCAACACCCCTACAGCAACTTACAGATGCCAGCATGATAACTTGCTGATGGGAAGAGAGAAAGGAATGATACCGCCATCAGGAAGAACTAGAGCGGTGGCTCCTGGACCATCTTCTAAAAAAGTGCAGGGTAGTTTCTCCTTTGGAGGAATCAGTACATGTATTCACATTGTTGTAGCAGCTGCATTAAGTATGCTAAGTAGAATATAAATGTCCGCCAAAACCCCAAAAGGCCCCTCAAAACTTACAATTTTTTTTTTTATAGTAGCAGGAATAGGTTACTGTAGAATAGCATTGCACACTTTCTCAGGGATAGCTTTCGTCTGCCCCTCCAGACTGTCCCTAAGAACTGCACACTGACGTCCACCACCTGTGCCTTCTTAGGGTTTACAGCCCACCTCTGCTCCTGTAGGGTCTCTACTAGCAATAATAGCTGCTTATGTACTCCTTCTTTAGAAGGCTTAGTATCTGGTTCACCAACAAGTGCCAAATCCCTTATATTGTTCACCAAAGCCCCTACTGTCCCAGTTGCAGGCACCACTACACCAAATAGTAAGAGCTTTAAGGCACTTGGACCCCCCTTTAATAACTGGATTTTCATCTGCCATGTTATTTCCACACCATCTCCATCTTCTAACCCAGTGGCTATAGCAGCAGCATGTTGATCCCTTCCTCACAAGTACGGCATGCTCCCACCGTAGTGGCTAATGCTGGGAGGTAGTTAGAAATTCACGCAGTTCCTTCGAGATATACGTCCCAGATTGCTCCGCTGTGTTTCCATCTGCTTGCCTCTCCCCCTTCAATGCACAGAAGGTTGGACCTGGGGCGTAGCCCGTTCTCCTTCTCATCCACAATCAACCTCCGAGTCAGATGAAGTACTGCAGATATCGCCATCCCACTTGTCTGAGTCCCAGGAGGGTCTAGCTGTTGTCACTCTCACCTGGGCAGCTGTAGCTGGGGCTTTACCATCGCACGCAGGGCGTTTGTTAGCCACTCGTAAAGCAAATCACTGCACCCTGTGGGTTAATTCCTGGCTCTTTTCAGTTTGGGTCATAATCAGCCTCTGTGCTGCCGCCTTCCCACCATGTAAATCTCCATGCTCCTCCTCCAGACCTTTTACTCACTGCTGCAAAGACGCTGCCTCATTACCCAGGGCTCGAATGCCCATCAGCAGCGCCCACCCTAATCGTCCAGCTAGCTTCCGAGCCGCTTCCGAAGCAGGGCAGAGCCTTAAGTGCAGATTCAGCTGCCTTTGGGGTAGCATTTTCTCCCTGTGCCAGCTCTGGCCAGTCCTCGGGGACTGCTAGAGTGGCAACCAGTGCAGCCACCGGCCCCCACCGCTCGGTCTGGGGCCATCTGGCAGCTGCAGGCGAGCAGCCCCTGCTCGGCTCTCGCCCTCGCCCTTTGCTCTCCTCGGCCACGGCGTTGCCGCTTGTGTCTCCTGCCAACCAGGGCAATTGTAAAGGGGAGGTGGGGGCACCGCCTGGACCCCAGCAAGGACAGATACACAGACATAAGGAACGCTGTGGTCCATACTGAGCGTTTATTACCCCTGCACCTGAGCAGGGGCTCCCCAGTGATTTCCCAATCAAGGCAACAGAGGTGCAGGAAAGTCCAAGGCACCGCTGTGCGTTGGTCCATGGCGAGGAACATCACGGGAGGGAGGCACTATACGAGGTTTTTATGTACTATGCACACACGCAGTAAGTGTATTGAGCTCATCGATAATCTCAGCCCAAAGACCAGATGTACACACAGCACAACCCTGGCATGGGCCAGCCAGTTGACCATGGCTATAGGTCAACATGCCCTGTTGATGCTCCTTTTCCCACAGAACAGTCTTCCCAAGATTTTTCCACATTTTCCCATACAATATGGATTGATGACAGCCTCCAGAAGTGTAGAAAAATAACATTGCAGTCATTTCCCAGAGGAAGTGACCTAGGTACAACAGCAGAAGTGAGCTGTCACAGCCTTTCTAGGAGGTAAATCTTTCTATAGTCGCAGCTTAAGTAAAATGTATAATGTAGTCAGGGAGAATTTAACAGAGTAACAGGCTAAATTTTAATGAGAAAAATCATATGCTGCCAAGTTACTGTAATAAGAGTATTTTTGAAAAGGAACAAACAAGAAAAGACATTTATTCATAAATTCCATAGATTTTAAGAAAGTCTTTTGCAGGCTTCATCAGAAGTTTCTCTAGTATGCCACTACAAAGAAACTGCAATAGCCCCCAAGGAGAAGTTTTGCTCTTTATGTAAATCTAACTTGGAGCAAAAGATTTGTTACAGAAAATGATGATAATCTAGGATTTATTCTTCCTCAGTTTCTTATTTAACATTGCCTTAGATTTCAGTAAGAAGAATCATTCAGGTGGTTAAGAAGGCAGTACACTGTATGTGGCACAAAAAGAGTATATTAGAAGACATAGAAGGTTTTGCTGTATAATATGTAATTTTGTTCTATTTTTTACTGACTAACTAACTCAAGGGCAAAGAGTGTGAGGTAGGCATGAACATGGATAATCATTAACTGGAAAGTTGGTGGGAATATATACATGGAGATATCACCAGTATATATGCTAACAGGTACATTCATTAAGTCTGAGATTTCATCATCATCTCTCTAAAATATGAAGATGAAAGTATGATATATTCAATTTAAATTACTAGAGAAGAAGAGACAGTTTATTGTTTTTTCTGAGGAAAAAGTAACTTTTCAATAATCTCTTACACTATATATCTAGAGCGTACCCATGTAGAAGATCTTGCCAGAGTAAATTCAGACCTCTTGTTTTCAGGGGCAACAAAATCTCTTGTTATAATTCAGTTTAAAACAATCTGTCAAAATAAACATGAAAATCTCTTGCTCCAGAATTACTTCTCTCCCTCTCAGAGGCCGTCTGCTCATGATTCTTCCTTGTCCTTACTTCCTAATGTCTGTATCCTCTCAGCTCCAGTAATAATTATAATAATCCTCTCTGCCTCCTTGTTTAATGCTGACATAGCCAACGTAGCCAGCTGAAGTTCTTTGACAAAAAGGAGAATTGAAGGAAAAGGCAGCAGTAACAAATAGGCAGAGAAAAATGGAAAACAGAAGACAGAAAGATTACCTTTACTGCTACATTCATGTCACATGGAGTTGCTCGCTCACACCATGTATAGTGTTACCACAAAAGAAGCAATACCGCACAAGCACTCAGCATAGTGATTCAGCACAGGAGAACTGTTCCCACACCTGGAAAGAAGAGATGCTGATAACAGTTCCTGCAAGGAGAGATACTCACTCATGATTTAGTTTCCTATTTCCATTCCCAGTAGAAATGCCTTTTTTTGTCCTTTTGTATTTCTTGTGAATCATATGTGAACAGAACATTTGGGAAATTCATTTTGAGTAGCTAAAGGCGCCGAAAACAAAAAGTTCCCTATGCACAGCTTACCCAAATCTCAAATACATGCTTAATATAAAGTATAATATTGAGAAGAAAAGTGAGTTATAGAATTCTTGGTGGGTGGGGAACAATATCTCATCAAAAATATATTCAAGGTCTCAATATTATTATTATGTGGTTATGCGCAACACCAGACTAAATATGTTCTGGCAAGACGGTGCTCTTACTATGTGAAATATACTCCCAAATTTTCAACTTACTTCACATTTAAAAAAAATCTAATTTTCTTTCAGTCACTCTTGTCATCCTGCTTTCCATTCCTGAGATCATTTTGATGTCACTAGATGAGAATTAAAATTCTGATCTCTGTATTAGATTGAATCATAATGTAACAATCAAAGACTTCTCTGCCTTAAACCAGAGGACTGTGGTACACAATGCTCCACTGGGGCCCCCTGTCTATCACAGACAGTCATCTCGGGCTTCACAGTTGAAAACTTTATGTCTTCACAGTAATCCTAAAAAGAAGAAGATCAGGAAATATGATTTATTTTAAATGAAGACTGACATTGTTCTTCAGAAGGATCAAACTTATTTTTGCTGGTAGAAAAGCCACACTGAGCTCTCACCTGCAGTGCTGCGTTATATTTCCTATGGGGTGAAGCTATTACACTGCACAGGGTTGTTGGAAGCTTTTATAGTTTGAGGTTTGCCCTAATTTTGGTGCTATGACTATTTCTAACCATCAATAGCATAGGCAGCCAATTCCAATTCATCTTTGATGAAAAATATTACTTGCTCTGAATACATAAAATATTTCATAAAGACTGAGGTTTTCATGTCTAGACTTTCTACTTGCGTTCCTATTTAATTTAGAGTCCCAAAGTATTTTATTGATAGTGCTTTACACCTATTTTTTAAAATTACATTAATTTGTAAAAAAAATACCATGTAAATGCAGTCTCTTAACCGCCATCCCAGCTTTTTGACAGCTTGTGATCGAGCATTTTAAATTATATTGTGCAGTTTTCAAAGGTACAGAAGAGAAAGAGAAGCAACGGGTAAGAAGTTATCAGTCTATCCACAATGTAATATCCAGAAATGTTACAGGAAAGAAATAGTCTCCTACGGTTAATTTAGTTGGCTTCCAGTAAGTTAGTTGAAGTCTGACCTAATCTCTGTGTACTACTGTGAGAAATCATCTGTTTTGTATGTACTATTTCTTTTTACAAAGTCAATATTTCCTTGCTCAGCTGCAATCTGGCTGCTGTATTCTCTGACCACCCCCCTCCCCCCCCTTAGCGAGCAAAGGCTATTATTATTTTTTACACTGTAATAGCTGATTGCTGCCCAGCAGCCCCTAACCACCTCAATTCCCTCTGCTTCTCAAGGCATAAGATTGGAAACTGACATTGCTGCAACTTTTGCAAGCTCATTGACCCCAAAAGGCTAAGAAAACCTTGTTAAATGCCTCAGAAGCACACAAAGGAATATATAAAAAAAAGATCAGAAATGTTGCACCAAATCCAAAATCTCCCAATGTGCTAAGAGAGCAATCAAATCAGAACTCTCAAAGAAAAATGACAGTAACACAATGTAAGAGGAACTCCATTGCTTTTATGCATGGAAATCTAAGGGTAGCACAAATTGCTACCCGTGAAAATTGCGAAGAGGAAAAAACTTGCTATCTTAAAACTTCCGTAGTATATATCAATCTGAGATTGTTACATGCTTTTCTTTTTAATAATTATAGACTTCCTTTTTATTTGTCCAACTACAGGAAAAATCATTGTCATCTATATACAAATGCTTAATTTTCTTCTTGTAGCAATATTTTTGTAAGAATAACAACAGAAACTTCCCTAATCATTTTATATCATTTATTGACAGGGAAGCACAAATCTGGGACACACAGAATTTTATACATATTCACCTAGTGTCTGGGTTCCAGACTAAACTACCTGAATTTAGGACTCTGTATGCTACACTCTACAGTGCACTGTAAGCTGAAATTTATAGGCAATAAAGGACACATGATTGGTCATCTGAAAATTTTCCAAACTCCATTGACTTTATTGACCTGATCATGATCACTGAATACTGCATTTCTGGAGCTGCAGAGGCAGATATTTGAATACAAAATTGCACAAGCTTTTATGATATTATTTAATAATTTACCTTTTTTCACTTTTATCTCCATCTTTGTGCCATACAGAGTTCAGAATTACTTGAAATTACTGTTTGTCTCATGTTTGTATTTTTCAGAATGCTTTTATTTCAAGTTCAATGGAAAGTACTCCAATTATCCACTAAAGTTTTGCTGATCTTTGAATCTGTTTCATGAAGGTGAATTGGCTATGTCTGAGTTTCCAGGGAGATCTGTTGTATTACTCTTTATATAATATGTCACAGCTAAGAATAAAGCATACACTAATTTGAATTTTTTTTGCAAAATATCAAGCTACCTGCCCTACAGATAGTTTATATCAGACTGATTAAAATTGAAAGAATGTTCAGCTAGCTCTAGAATACTGTATATTTGTTTATAACATGGTAAACGAGGTACATTTTCTTGTAGAAACTGAAAAAAGACTGTATGAATCTTTTAGTGCAGCTGCATCATAAACATTCTTTGTATTAATACTAATCGCTGAAATTTTAACCGTTTTTGCTCTGCACTAACTTCTAATGGGTTTTCTTATTCAGAAAGTTTTTCCAGCTTTTAGTAGTAAGTGAAAATTAGTGGTGGTCTACCCAAAGGCTCACAGAAAATAATGAACACTTCCTTACCATAGCTTCCTTCAGAATAGCCTCAATTCCAAAACAATTTTTTTTTCAAAAGTGTTTAGGAAATAAAAAAATCCATTCTATGAAAACTGATTTTTTTTTGATATTAATATGAAAAAAGATATTAATTTGACTGCTTGAGATATTGTGCAAGTTACTTAACATGCAAATAATGGCTTAAAAATATCAGAGACGAACACTTTTGCTAAAGAGACATGCAATTACATATAATTGATTATACATAATAAGTGCAGAATAGTGGAAATTTCAGCTGTGATTTACTTTAGATTCCAAGATAAGTATTTATTTATACTGTAGATTCTGAAGATAATTGTTTTATAACACCATTCTAATTTTTCAGATTTCTGATTTTTTAAAAGAAAATAATTAACATATTAGTAAAGTTCTACTTTTATTATATATTAATTTAATAGTAGTACCCAAAGTCTCATTATATTGGGAATGCACAAAAAAAAAAAAATAAAAATAAAAATATGAGGGTTCTGCTGGTATAAGAGCAACAAAAAGTATGTGTAAATGTTGTCACAGAATCACAGAATCTCAGAATGGTTGAGGTTGGAAGGGACCTCTGGAGATCATCTGGTCCACCCCCCTTGCTCAGGCAGGGTCACCTACAGCATCTTGCACAGGATCATGTCCAGGTGGTTTTGTATATCTCTGGAGAAGGAGACTCCACAGCCTCTCTGGGCAACCTGTTCCAGCGCTCTGTCACTCTCACAGTAAAGAAGTTCTTCCTTATATTCTGGTGGAACTTCCTGTGGTTCCGCTTGTGCCCATCACCTCTTATCCTGTTACTTGGCACCACTGAAAAGAGTTTGTCCCCATCTCCTTGACACCCTCCCTTCAGGTACTTGTACACATTGATCAGATCCCCCCTCAGTCTTCTCTTCCCCAGGCTAAACAGGCCCAGCTCTCGCAGTCCTTCCACTTAGGGCAGATGCTCCAGCCCTCTGATCATCTTCGTAACCCTACACTGGACAGTTTCCAGTAGCTCATTGCTGGCACATTGCTTGCTTATGGCTTATGTCCTTTTGGTGGTATTTACACAGGTATAGGGTTTGCCTATTTCAAACCTATTTGAAATCTCTGAGATTATTCATCTCCTGGGATGTCTCCCAGGCACCTCAAAGTTTAGTACTGTAGACATATTTGATCATCTAGGTGTCCCTCCTCTACTCTGCTTGTTGTAATCTGTTAAATTAAGTATATCTGCAGATGAAAGCACATGTATATGAATGGCTGAATTCTTCCCATAAAAGTAGACAAAAAAGGCAACTGTAATGAAAGCATTGGTAACAGTATTTGTTTCTTATACTTTTCCTTATACGTTTTTCTTACACGTTTGTTGTCGCTTATACTAAGCCTTCTGCAGAAACACACATGGCAGTGAATTTTAATTTTTATTACTGAACTTATGTGTTCAGTAAGGATAATAAGTGTTAAATTTGAGAATATACTGAAAGTGCTTTATTTTCCAGTCTCTTTGAAGTATAAAACAAAGCTTTCAGTTTTCACATTTACAGGTTGTGATATACAGTCAAATGTACTAGATGATAAACGAAAAAATGTCATCTCGCAGAACAGACATATATATAATACATGTCTGAGTGAATATTTAGTGGATGATCTTTCCTTTAAAAACAATCTTTCTTTTCTCACTGTTACCAGTTTTTGCACTATCCCTTCTGACCTCATATAGGAGTGAGCAATGGAATGAGAAAGATTGCATGCTTTTTCTAAACACACTTGTCCTTGCATGCTTGCCCTAAATATTTTCTAACACCTAA
Organism: Rhea pennata; assembly: GCF_028389875.1. Taxonomy (NCBI): domain Eukaryota; kingdom Metazoa; phylum Chordata; class Aves; order Rheiformes; family Rheidae; genus Rhea; species Rhea pennata. Next base: position 169,225,037 of record NC_084663.1, read on the forward strand.
CTTTGGAGTGCTCTTTGTTCAGCATGCTGATCATTGTTGATCCCCTTTTATGCTACCTCCTGTTTTTTTTTCATATGAGGCACTCTCAGCCTTGTTTGGTCAGGCTTTTTTTCTAATAATTATTATGATTCTTTAAGAATTAATATTTCTTTCTAACATCAAAAGAATAAAATGTCTGTCTTGAAAGCCTACTGTTCTTATGTTTTTACATGACACTAAATTTGTATTTTGCACAAAGGCTAGGCACAAAAGTGCACTGAGAAAAATATTGAAGACTTCACCAGGCATATCTGGCACAGTTTTGTCCTCATTACCTCTTAGAGTATTCCCTTAAACCTACCCGTTATAGAACCACTCCTCTGTTTTGTCTAGACAGGGGTGTTGCCATATCCTTGGAGGAAACCCAAGGACAACCTGACTTGTGTCAGTGACTGGACCATTGAGTAAAGCATGGTGTGATCCAGTCTTACCATGTGCACACATCCACCGAGGCAGAAAAGTGACAGCTAAAGTGAGAATACAAGGGACCTGCCTAATGATAACTGCTAAAACTGAGTGAGCAAAGAATAATTTATTTGCCTTTGGAATGGAGGTGAACATAAAGGTCTGATTGTTATCATTTTTCTGTTATTTCTATTTACTCATTTGAAAAATGAGGAATCTAACATTAATTTAGTTACTTTGTTTTGTTTTTCCCTCAAAGAAATATTGAGATATTATAAGAGCTGGGGTGTTTGAGAAATCTCTTATGAACTTAATCCTTGAATGTGCCAGTTCAGGTATAAGTACTTAGTAGCTCAAAGTGGAATTTTTTTTCTCTTTAGTTGTCAAAATCAGAGAGAGATAACCTCAGTAAGGTACTGTTATCAGTATATTAAGTGTGGATGCTCCTGAACAGCAGCAGAAAGGTTTAAACTTGCTAGTACCATAAGCCATCTAAGTGTCTCAATTGTAGAGCTAATGATTAGTCTTTTGCTGACTGAAAATTTTTAAATAGCCTTGGTTTTATCAATTCTTTCATTTTAAATATCTTAACACGTTTTCTGGAAAAGAAAGAAGGAAAAAAAAAGTGGTTTCCCGTACAGCTTTGTTCAAGAGAGATTCTTTTTACGCTGTCTTTCAATTTCTTTTCAATCTTTTATTCCTCAGCGCTTTCATTTCTACATGACTTATATCTCTGTATCTCTATTAATCCTCTACTTTCCATGCATTTAAGATTTTTCTTTAATTTTCTATAGCTTCCTGAAGTAGACTTCCAGAGCAGAAGAAACCAACACATATCGTTCAAGTGTAGCATAGCATGGGTGCCTGAAATCTTGATGAACCTTAAACTATAGCAGGTTTGTGTATGACTCCTCTAGAATTTAATTTTGTACCTGAAGTAATTTTCTTTCAAGCTCACTTTCATTCTTAACTAACTCCTAATTTTATTGATTTCAGGTACTAATGAGAAGCACAGGCAACAAGAAAATAATAGAGACAGTTTTTTCAGTAAAAAATAAAACCATTTTTGGTTTCTAATATTAACATAATAGCAGCTGAAAATATTAACAGCTGAAAATGAAAATTTTATTTCATAAAGCAGTAAGAATTCAAAAATCTTTTTTTTTCCCCAAATGCCTGCATGTAATATTGTATTTGTATGAAGCAGATCTTGGTGAACATGAAAAAGAACTAATTTCTCTTCTCATCAGCATATATACATATATAGATAGATAGATAGATTCATTATGTATTCTTTTTTTCCTTCATAGCTAAACCTTATGTAATTAAAAAAAAAAAAAAAAAAAAAAAAAAAGAAGAAGAAGAAGAAGAGAATAACTTAAAATTCTGAAAACAGACTGTAAAAGCTTGTATCTGCACAATATACAATAATGTTACCATAGTTTTCAAGTTGTATATCTTGAAGATGTCAGCCTTCACCAAAGGATACTCATAGATACCTAAATTTCTGATGGACTGAGTATCTTCATTGCAAACTAGATGAACTTTTGAATTATTATAGGAGTTGCTCTGTTAACAATAAGGTTTTGTTTTGTTTTGTTTTGTTTTTTAAAAAAGACTATAGTGTGCTCCAACACTATCAATGAAAGCACATAATACATTTTAAGCCACATTATGCTTCAGCAAAATCATTCAGGAATATTTAGGAATACTGCAATAGTTTAAATGTGTTCAGCTCAAATAGGAATACAAAGCAAGGCCCCTGTCAGGATTTTACAAGTACATGTAAGTACCTTGCTATTTTTTTTTAAAGCCCTTTCTAAATTAGATAAAATGCTATAAATCTTTTGTTAAATTAACTAGCCAGCTGAAGGATATTTTTGTTTTTCTGTGGTTTCTCAATGCACAGTCAAAAAGGTGGCAGCTGCATGACTGCTAACTCTTGTATTTTCTTCTTTTGTATCTTGTGAAAACAAAACAATTGCTCATTTTCTTATAATTATTACCTGGAGTCCTAGACATCAAATACAATCTGAACCTTGAAGGAGATACAAAGTGAAAGCTGCATGAAACTACGTTTCTTTTTTCTAACTGCAGAACATTCTTTCGCTACTGTTTTTTTCCATTACAATTTTACAACTGTCAGATGACATGCAATCTGTGGTACACATTTAAATGTTGTAAACACTGCCGGTTATGTAAAACTCACAAGTCTCAGCTAAATAGTCCAACAATTGTTAATTAATAGACTGTCTTCTTAGGAAAATAAGTGAAACACAGATATGGACTTGTAAACTATGAAAAGTTCTCCTATTGGCTGAATCACTTCTTATTCTAAAAATTTTGACTATTTGAATAAGCATTTGTGTTATAATCCTACGGGCCCATGCCAGTAGATGTTTATTATCTACATTGGCCCACATAGCTAGAAGCCAGAATAAATTTTCCAGATGATCAGAATTAGCTGTGAAAATGTGAAAAGTATTCCAAAAAGGAAAAGTAGCAGTCACGTTTAAAGTCCTATATAACAAAGCACTGCATCTACTTTTTTCCCACACATCCATTCATAAGAGAAACATAGAGAATTTAAAGAAGTAATTGTTTTACTTGGTCTATATGATTAGAAAAAGAGATATAAATAAGGTGAGAAAAGTTTAAAGTGCAAGAAAAACAAACAATGTAAATAATGTTTTTTTTCTTCAAAAGACCAATCATTAGTGATTCTGAAAAATGATGTGCAAAGTTATCCTCATTTAAAGAGTATTGTTACAAATAAATCTCTTCTCCTCAGCAAATGTACATTTTTATCTTATTTGTGTGAATGAGCACTTATGTCTGAAAGAGAAATTATATGCTTTGTAAAACTCAGTACAGTCGAGGTTATTAAAGTTCTGCTCAAGTATCAAACTAGAGAAGCAGAAATCTCTTTAAATTGTAAAACTTTAGAACTTCATTCTCATTATGCTCTTACAGATATTCATCTAACTCTGAATAAGGCTGGCTCCTTCTAAACAGAGGGATCTGGGCTCCAAACACTTCCTGTACCAGCTGCGTCCCAACTTTATTTTGAGGGAAATGCCATATTCTGTTCCAGCTTCAAGTCAAGTGCATATGCCAAGTGTAATATTTGTTGGCTGCCATCTATCTTTCTTTGCCTTATCACCTGCCTTACATCATGATGTTAGTTTTCTATTCCAGGCCGTTGTGCCCCAGATGTCACTTTTTGGCAGATCGGCTTTCTAAAGAGGTCACAAAATAGCTGAGATAAAACAATACAGTTGTGGGAACACGCTGCACTCAGGGAAACATGTTGCTAGAAAGTAAATTTCTCATCAATGGTCCAGTAACCTCATCCATTTCTCTTTCAATCTAAATACACATGGGGGACCTCAGATGATGGCCAGATCTATGAGTTTTACAAAACTGCGCAGAAACTACAGACAGCTTTATAAGTTTGTAATTCAGAGAGAGAAAGAGATAGAGAAAGGAAGAGACTGAGCCAGAAGGATTTGGACTGGTAACAGACACCTTGTGGATGGATCTCTTTGGTACTCACAGCATGTGCCAGGTTATGACACGTTTATCTGTTTACATGGGAGGTTATGGTCTTCAGAACATGAAGGACCTCCGCTAATTCCTTTTATGGCAAAAAATGGAAATGAAATTACAATTTTTGTCTTCATAATCACACCTAAAATTCTTCCCTGCTGTTTGTTCTCAGACACACTTTCTCTCAAATTAAATTAGGATGTTCATAGATATGGTAGGATAGTGGTGCTCCCTAAGATCTGAATGGATCAAAAGGGAAGATTCAGATCATTCCTCACATGCATCACCTGAGAAATTAAATGCAGGATCAACAAAGCTTTAAAAATCTGAAAGGTATGAAAGATATTTTAAAGAAACATGTAAGCATAGATGAAAACATTGGTGGGAAGATGGTGGAAGGCGGAGCAAGAAATTAATAGGTATTTAATCTCAACAGGACACAATAGCTACCACCACCAAAGAGCCAAGATACTCCCAGTCAGTCGCTCTAGGTAACACAGTAACCCCCTACTTCTGCTAGTTTTCTGCAGGCAATATGGAAGAGGACGTTCAGATCACAGTGAGCTACCACTGATGGTGGTACTGGCAGATGGTCAGTGCAGCTGGTGTTAGAAGAGATCTGACAACAAACTATCAAACAAGCTCAAAAAAACATAATATTGTTCAGAACACATTTTTTATTGAAAAATATTACACTATGGTCCCTTTCAAAATAATAATGAAGAAGTGACAGAGTAGACAGATCTTCCATGTAACAAATGTTAGTTTTATCAAAATTCCAATTTAGATTTATGATCAGAAAATGCCTCCACATTTTTTTCTTGTATGGCCTTTGCTATGTATAAAACCTGTTATACTGTTCTAATAATTAATTTCATTTGATTACATTCATGAAAAATAACCAGAAATGAGTGCATTTTTGTGTGTGAACGCATGTGTTTGTGTTATTTATCTTACTATTGCTTTAGGGTAGACCTGAATTACTTCTGCTTAACAGGAGTCTCAGTAATTTGGGAAAAGCAGTGAGGAAGGATCAATCAGCAATGTTTGCAAGGAAGTTGTTCAGATGCAACCAAATTTTCTGATCAAAAAGCAGATTAATTCGATTAAGAGATTCCCCATAATTTTTGTACATGCCAGTGATTCAGTTAGATTCCCGGAGGCCAAACGTCCAGTTTGGCAAGCCAGCACAAACTCTCTCTCTCACACACACACACACACAAACACTCTGCAGTAGCAAGCAGTTTATTAGTAGATAGCTACAAACAGACCGACCCGATGGTAATCTCAAGCAGGACCACCTCAATGCTTGTCCCGATCATCTGCATGGTGAGAGAGAGGAAGTCGGCAGGCACAACCTTTTTGTGCGTCCCCGGGGAGGCAACGTGGTCCTCTGTTGTGTAGCAGCCTTCCCTCCTTTGGAAAAATCTCGGTATTTATGGTTATTTGCAGTAGGCAGGAGTCCCGGCACCTGGGGCCAGCAAGTGCGGGGAGCCCAGCCCAACTCCGCCCCGGCTGCATAACCTGGCTGTGATACTGCGCACGCGTGCAGACTTATTTCGGGGGCCGCATTTGACTTTGGGGGTCACTATTTCATTACTCTTCATCTTCTGACCTTCATGTTGACTCCTTCTCATGGTGATTCTGTGGCTGGAAGCCGCAGAATCCATATGTGACCAACCGCTGCTCTTTCTCACAGATTTCCAAGACCTTGCTAGTCACTTATTTGTATTCTGCTTAACACAGAGGTGTTGTTCTAGACACCAAAAAGTTACAACACAGACCATTCCCACCAAGTACCAGGTAGTACAGATACAGCCAGTTTGGACAAAACTGAGCACAGAGATATATTTGCAGTAAAATGTACAGATCTTTACCATTCAAATCATATTATAGGCAATAGAATTAATACCACTAATCTATTCATCCTATTATTTTTTTCAACTATATTAATTTAAGAATATTCAGTGCTTTGTGACAGTTAGTTAGAACAGTTAGTTTGTTAGGATGTTAGTTCTTAACAATCTGGTATGGGTAGTAAGCACACAATTCAAAATGTTCTCCCTGGATGTTTCTTTATAAGTACATCATTTTGTGAGGCTGGTGCACATTTACAATGGTGAGAGCCTGTTTTCAGGCAGTTTCGACTTGCCAGATTTAACTGCTCAGGGTAAAATTTACCTCAGGACTTTTGGAGATCGTCCATTTGTTCAGTTTTCAGCCAAAAGAAGATAGACAATTTGAACAGGACATTTCTCTGTTGAGAAAACATGAAAGTATGATAGAATCTCTACTTATATGATCATCATACACTCTTTTTGTTTATTTTATTTTATTTTTTCTCATAAGCTATCTGACCCCTGAACCAGCAGAATAACCAAGAACAATGGTAGGTTGTTATCCCTTGTGTAAACTGATACAAGGGAGATAAGACATTAAAAAAAATACCTGTCATTGATTTGTTTTATCACCAGTGCATGCTTAGCCTTCTGGAAATTAATACAGATAGAAAAAAAGAACCAAGATGATTTGTTCTGAAAATATTTTTGGATCCCAACTGTACTTACATATATGATATGTAATACGTGGAAATAAGACACTTCTGAATAAATTTATCCAAAATAGCATTACAGTAAGTCTAAAATGTATCAGTTTCCTTCAGGATAAGAATAAATTAAATTTGAGCCTCAGCATGCTACACTCAGAGAGCATAGCCTCTTTTTCCAAGAATTTGCAGTCATTATTAGCTGGGTTCGCAACCCCTCTCTTTCCCCCTGTCTCTCTCTCTCTCTGAGGCAGGTGCACCCTGAATAGCCTGACAGAGGGGGTGGGCAGAAAGGATTGTGCTGAACGTATTGCAGGTACTCAGGAGAAAAATGCATATGCTTTTCCCCATTTCATAGTTAGATATCATAATCTCACATCATCATATATTAGGGTGAGGGGGGCAGGAGTCACCTGGACAGACAGACTAGTAATGATTGAGAAATAATATTATTTCATCCATAATGATGGACTTGTTTAAAAAACGTGAGATGAAAGAAATTAGCATAGTTGCAACAGAATGATTAATCAGTTTCTGTTGTGTATTTTACAGATGTGACATTAAAAAAAAAAAGGCTACTTCAACGATTGCAACACTCAAAAATCTTGTTTATGAGAAAAAAAAGAAAACAGATCTTATATATAAAACCAAGATTTGATTGTTAGTGTAACTGATCTTAGCAGTCGAGTCCAAGAATCATCATCAAATTATTACAGAAAATGAATATATATATATTATATAGGAAATTAAAGTATCAGTAATAATAATAATAATAGAGTTAGAATTACCCTACATACACTTCCTGGTTTCTACCTCTTCTCCTGGTATTGTGTTCACCCTTCTATGGCTCCCCAGCATCCTAAGGTTGGTGATTTCAGCATGGTGGTGGTGCTTGTGTCATCAGAATCTTGGTCTTCACCTGGAGGACTGTGATGTTGATGCTAATGGCTTATTTTCCCTCATTCCAGGAACCACCTGGGATCTTTTCTATGTGTTTTTTAACATGCTTTTACACCTTTGCTCTTTTCTCATTGCTCTGCAGCTCCTTGTTGCATCTGAATTTACTATATAAGGTGCCTATAATGCATGTTAAATGGTATTTCATTGTTCTCTTTATTGCTTTCGAGAATCGGTTTGGACTAGCTCCAGGTCTGTATTTCTCTAACTGATCAGAGCGAATCATTTATAGCTGCGAAGTCCTTAGGGCCATTTCAGCTAAACCAGGTAAACAAAGTTCCAAGCAGCTCGAGATATGCTCAGTCCTGAGGCCTTACAAACTCAGTACAAAGCGTGTGTCCTGTTACCAGCAATGACAATACCATACTGCAAGGTTACAGGGTTATGTTACGTTATTAGTGACATCTTTTGGTTATGTTCAGGACAAACAAAAACAAAAAGCAAACAAAAACATCCTTTTTTTTGTAAAGATGAGGAACAAAAATGAAATGATTTCTCACCAACAAATCCACAGAAAGAAACATAGATCTAAATGCAAATTCCTTGTATCCATATTTACTGCTTTAAATATAAATTAACTTTTATTACTCTGTTTGAATAATAAAGCACAGGAAACAATTTGATATAGCTGTTTAGTTCTAACTCTATTTATGAGAAACTTAAGATCATTTTAGTCTTCAGTGTATCCAACAGGAAAGTCTCTGTAGATTTAATACAGAAAGTATTGGGCCTACTCTTAACAGTAACTACAGAAATACTTCTATACATCTATAAACTGAATGCTAATTTTTAATGTTTGGCTTCAATTTGCTACTCATTCTTTAGTGGAGTGTGTAGTTATTTTGACTTATAGCATCCCTGTTTCTAATGATGTTCTATAAATTAATAGTAAAATATTTACAAATTTAAATGAATGTAGTGGGTCTATAGTCAGTAGTTCCACTGATTTTTTTTAAAAAAAATAATATTACAAATTTTAGCATCTGTCTGCTTATAATTAATAGTCTTATTAAAATAAAACAGCAGGTTTTCATCCATTCATTTTACATAATATCAAACTTTCAAAACCAAATAAATCAATAGTCATAAAAATCTCATTTCATTAATAACAAATTTATAACATACCTGGTACCAAATATTACATTTAGGAAAGGAAAAAGTGCATTTGAAATTACTTAAAATTGTTAAAAATCTTTTTTTAAGCTGCAATTTAATTTAACAAGTAGCACTGCTTTTCATCAACCCAATGCTTTCGGCATTGTTAAGTGGTATTCTCTGCCCAGGGTGGTTGTTATATGGCTAATGATCTGTTTGGAAGCTATTGTAAGTTGTGTGGAAAGTAATTGGCTCTATGAGAAAATCATTTGCTTGCAAATCAGACATGGCAAATGGTAGCCTAGGGGCCTAGACCTGAAAACTCGCCTTTGTGAGTGTGCTTAACTTTTACACATGAGTAATCCAGCTGTAGTCAAAGGCTATCTGCTTTTGTTTGTTTATTTTTTTCTCTTGTTCATTATTTTAGTGCCTTTTATGTAAGAAATACTAGTGATATCCAGGTGCTTAATGGATTTTTAAGCTACCTCCAAATGAAGAAATATGAGAGTAACCTAATTTCTCTGAAAATGTGCACATTTTCGAGTTGTGTGCTGATTCCAGTCTGTGGGGTCCTCGCTCAACAGCTCCATGGGATGTGGGTTGCATGGGGGTCACAGAAGCTTCCTCCAAATAAGTGGAAGGAATCAGAATGACCTTTTTATTTATTTATCTGTTGCTTTTCTAAAATTTATAAAAATATCAGCCTTTGGTAGGTTTGGGGGATTTGGGTGGGTTTTATAGTCTACAGGCTGTGATTATTGTTCCCATTAGAGAGAAATAACTTTTGCAAATTTGGAAGATTTCACTGTTTCTCAGGGTTTAATTTCATCTTCTCTAGAAAGTATTTCTGTGGTCTGACTCACAGGATGATAATTTTTTAAAAATCCTTTGTGTTGTTATTTTTGCACAATATAGTGTTATGTGTATTACTTATACACACTTGCATGCATACACAGATACACATGCACAAACACACGCAAGCTATCAGACATTCTATAATTAAATGTCTGTGTAAAGAAAAACATATTGATTGAGGAATTAAAGAATACTATGAATTAGATACTGTTGCCAAGATTAACAAAGATAAAGTGTAATGAATTTAATTTTGAAGACATACACTGATCACACAAAAAGAAAAAAAAAAGGATTGGAGTGCTTCTCAAAAATCAATGAAACTGATTAAATTCTATATGTCATTCCATTTTCCAGTGCCCCTGGATATTTATGACAGAATATAAGCTATAGATTTTAGAAGTAAAAAGTTTTCAAAGACGTTATTTCTGACTATGGTCAGGAAACTTTTTTTTTTGCTATGTCATTGGATGATTTCACTTTTCACAAATCAGTTATTATTGCTAGAAGCTATGTGAGGAAAAATGTCTTTCAAAACTTCTTGACAATATTCCGTACAACATAAATTTTGTATAGGGGAAAAAAAAAGCTTACTGAATTGTTTGAAGATATTTTAATACTACTGTAATTTTAGAAAAATAAAATAATTGTTTAAGAAAAGGGAAGATATGAACATTTTTAGTTTACAAAACTAGTCAAATTAATCATATTGGAGGAAATAAAAGATAAAGGTCAAATAGTTTCATAGAATTTTAAAGATTATAATGAAAAAATGAACTCACTTGTACACTTTAAGTATGTGTTACACATCAACTGATAGCATCTTTTAACTTGATTTTGAACAGCTATTTATCTTCTAATCTTTCCTGCTCATGTGTATGTGCAAAGTCATGGTACTTGATCCTAGAAAAAGAAGGGAAAGACTGCATCTCTTCTTGTTCAACAAAGATTTAAAGGAGATAAATTACAAGTGTGAATTCTTTTCTCACCCTGGACGGAGTTCAGTGGAGAACACTAACCAAAGAATGTAGAAGAGATAGAACCCTACAGCACTAGCTATTACTTACCTTTTTTTTTTTTTTTTTTTTAAGCAAAGTGGGAGAAAGGTTTTGTTTTTTTTTTTTTTTTTCCATTCTGTCACCTCTGTGTGAGGGGGCATGTTCCTCCTCAAGCCCAAGAATGTCCAAACAGATTTTCCAGGCTTGTTATCAGGCCCTTTTGGAAAACCAGCCAAAATAGGAAGGAAAACAACTGTAATAGCTGAAAAACAAGAAAGATATGATATGTCCTATTATTTTTTTTAATAATGCACATTCATTTGCAAATACTATAGATATAAATCTGTGAAATAAAATCTTTTCCTATTTAGTTTCACACAACCGAATTTGTAAAACTGGTTTATGCTACATGATGCACTACCTGAACTGCTGAAAGCAACTTCATACATTAGTAGTAGTTTAATACTGTCCTAAAAATGCTGGCTATTATTGTTATTGATATTTATAAAACATCATGAATATGGAGGATGTTCAACAAATAAAACTTTGAAGCTACTGCTTAACATAGACTCATTGAAATCACAGAATCGTTTCTATTTGCTGTCTAACTATTTAATTACTGCCTGGTAAGAGGCAAAATGATCATTAAAGGGTGAAAATCTGATCAATGATAACATTAGAAAGTGGGTATTTGATAAAGTGCAAGTCTGTTGCTAAGGAAAGCAGAACCAAGAAGGAAAGATATTTCCTCCAAAAGAGAAGAGGGAGGACACATGTCTATATTTTCTCTTGAATATAGACATAACAAACTCCTGTGTTACATCAAAAAGAAAATACTCCTAAAAAAATCCTAATTCTTCGGGGGTTGTTTTTTTGTGTTTTCATTTTGGTTCTATTGCTAGCTGAAAGTGTTTCCTTTGGGCTATTTAGCAACTATTGTTCAGTGACATTCAGTTTAAATTTCTTCAGCTGTGCTGAATATTATGTGCTATTTGCTTCATTTAATCCTTTTCTCTGATCTCCAAGTGAAAAGGGTAAAGAACAGGGTGAGTTGATGTGGTAATATATTACATGTGTTTTGGTGAAATCATAACGTGCCTGAATTTCTGCTGCAATAAATCTGGGTCCTATAATATTTTCATAATGATTGGTTAAAGTGGAAGACAACAAAAATAGCAAATGTAAATTCAGCATTATAGCATCTCAGTCCAATCTGGTGGGCAATATGCTCATTTTCGAGCATCTATTTAATATGACCACAGTGCTTTAATAGTTGTCCGAGTGAGGTTTCATCTCCCTCTAGTGGAAGGAGTTCTGTAGGATCAAACACCTCATTTCCTTCATATACCCTTACTTACACATAAAATTTTGTCACTGAATTAGGTTCCTGTATAGCAGAAGTTAAGGCTCACTAGATCAGATATCATCCCTCACAGTACTGCAAAACATTATCCTTTCCTCAGTAAAGCTTTATCAAGTAGTAATAAGATTAAATAGACATGTTTTGCAGATAATTAGCACTTTAAGTGGCTGCATGAAAGGAGGAAATTCTGTTATCTACAGACAGTTTATTTCTTTGTATGATCTCAAACTATCTTTTCAGCACTGCTTTTAATTACGTCTGTTTCAGAATTTTTGTTTTGTTTTGTTTTACGTTGTATAAAAGGGCTTTATCTCTAACTTTATATTACAATGAAATTTCTTTAAATCTTTACATATTTCTCTGTAAGTTTGAGAACTCTTTTCCTAATACTATATTTTTCTGTAATACTTATATTGATAAAGTGAACAACAACAGTGTATTAGTCTTAGCAAGCTACTGAAAAGACAAAAATGATACACTTAATAGCATAATCCAAAAATAAACCCCTTTGCAAAGCTATCTCAAAAGTTATTTAATAGCATAACTTGACAAGAAAGAATTTATATCAGATTACTTTTTCAAATATTCAGTCATATAATGTAACTATCAAGGACAAATAAAGATTTGACTGTAAGAGTTTTTAGCTTATTTCCATTTCTTGGTAAAGCTTAAGTATACATCCTATGCAAGGATTCATTTCAATTAAACATTGGCTTTAACATATATTTAAGAATTTTCTAGAGTTAGGTCTGTTATTCAAAAAGCTATTGAATACAGAGATTATTTTAGCTGATCAGCTATACAAGAGTTTTCATGGCAACATTAGAGCAAAAGAGAGCCAACAGTTTTTGGATATATATTTTTAAAGTTATAGAAATATGATCTTTCTACACATTATAAAGAATACTTTTTTAAGAAGACTGACCTGGATTCAACCTTCATGTTATAGGCACCTAGATTATTTAGCTTATCTGGTATATTTATGGAGTCTATAGACCATAGGAAGAGGTTAACATATTTTAATTCAGGCATGGCCAGATCATCCCTCTTGAGAGTTCGATCAGTTTCTGGAAATGCTCATTTTTTCTTCTTGTATACATCTTAAATTCAGTATGCTCCTAACCTGGTAAACTGAGTAAGATACATAAAGATAGACAAGGTTAATAAAAGCAGTCAAAAAAAACAAATGTGGAGTCAAGAAGGATATGTCTCGATGTTCACCACGAATCCTGTTCTTCAGGAATTGATATTGGAACCCATGTTGATCAAAATCTTCCTTAGTGACCTGTGCCATGGAACACACTCAAAGCAAGTTTTGGTGGCATCAGGTCAGGGGAACTGTTGTTACTCTGAAGTACCCTTCAGAGTTATGTAGGTTTCCTCCCACGATTCTCTATTTTTCCCACTTAGAGGACCAAGTGGAGAATATCTTCTTAGTGACTAGTTTCTTCAAGTTGTGCTGTTGTTTTCGGATTTGCTTCCATCATTCCTGGCACTCACAGTCTGTTTGTTCAGGACATTTCTGAACATGTTTGCACTTCTTGACGATTGAAAGGTTGTTTGCATAGTTTGGCCATCCATTTCCTTGAGCACACACAATCTATTCAAGGTTCAGTCTGTTGTTTGGGAAAAGAGGTTGGTCTTTTTTTTTTTTTTTTTTTTTTTTTTTTTTGATTTCTATTTACATAAAATTTTGTTTAAAGCCTACAGGCTTATGCTAGCATTTATGCTATGCAGACCTGACTCATACTAAGTGCTTCAGCAATTAATATGCATTACTAATATGCATTACTAGTTGCCCATGAGCGTTTTCAGTGAACATATTCTAAATTCTCTGTCTTCAAATAAACTGAAAATGACTATCATTTTTCTGGGGATTAACTCCCAGAGGACTGTAATAGTTCAGCTGAATACATTGCAAGTTACTTGAATTGTATTCATAAAAGAATAGAGGATCCTTTTTGAACTTATGTGAACTATTAGATACATAATTTTCATCTGGTAAATGAAATCTCTCTATTTCACGGAAACCTCAGTGAAGAAAGTGGAGAGATATTGTAATAAATCTGGTTATTTTTATGTGCTGTAACAAATTATGAAGTTCAATGGCTGTCTAAACGCTGAATTTCTCAGAAAGAGATACTGGACATGAGGGCAGTTCTCCTGACGTGTAACTGTTCGCTCATGCTCTGTCTCCTCTCTGCTTCCTCTGCATCCTCCGTGTGTCTGTGGCAGACAGCCTCTGAGCAGACTGTCCTGCTGGGCCTGGGTGGTGAGTTAACCACCTACCTGACACACTGGAGCAGGTGAGATCTTGTTGATGCGTGTAGGATATCTTCTAGCTATTTCTAATCTCACTGTTTCAGACTCACTGTTTGCCTGATCCTTATATAAGATCCTTAAATATATGCCATAGAGCAGTTTTAGGAGAAGGTTTAGACAAACTTTAAATGTGCACCTTAAAAATAAATGCAAAACCAAGCAAATAGACAAATAAACAAACAAAAATAATAACAATTATATCTCTACTGGAAAATTATACAGAAACAGGGAAAATATCCAAGCACTAGAATTCAACCAACTATCCTGCTAAAATCCTGGAATGATCCCTGACACGATTTAGCCTGTGCTAGTTCTCCCAGAAAATTACCAAATGCAGTTTGAGAAATAGCACTGAATAGCATTCATAGTAGATACTTGCATGCTTTGGAAGTAAGAAAGTTGAACTGTAGAAAGAATTGTTCCTATTGTTTTTAGATTTTGTGAGGTTTATGATTTTGTGTCTGTTTATGTCATGTCCAAAATATTTGTTAGTAATAGTATTATCAGGAACCTAGTATACGATAACAACTGACAGGCTGGTGTCATGTAACCATCCAACCTGTAGTGTTGGATGTGACAGCACACTGTCTCACCTCTGTGTTGTGAGGAGCTAACTTGGTTCTCCACTCTGCTGCATATGCAGATTTCCTTCCTCAGGGAGGAAACAATAATATGTTCTGGCAAGTCTCTTCATGGAGATAATTAGAGCACATCTTCTTAGGAAAGCAGTGTGGTTGGTGGGAACATCCTGCCCACAGCAATGTGCTGTAACCTAGACTCAGTCGCAGAGAGCACTGGAGATTTTTGGATGTTAAAGTGTGAAAATTCACTGAAGAATTTTCATGAGTTGCATAAAAGCTTAAATGCACCAACATGCCATTACTAAGATTTTTTGCAATGAACAATGAAGGAAGAAATATTCAAATCAGTTAGTAGAAAGAAAAATGTGGAAAGTACAGAAATGTATTTGTGTAAGTCTTACAGATCTGAGTATAACAAATAGCAATCATATAGTTCTTTTTGCTGATAAGGAGGAGAGGGGAAACCGAGAACCCTATGTTGTTAGCTTGGGATTCATGGGTCAAATGTTTCATTACGTTAAAATAAATTTGATGATTTCTGCTTAATCCACAAAGAGTATATTATAATCTGTTCACAAATATGACAGCACTCATCAATCATCTGAAAGACATGGGATCAAAAACAGGGATCTTGCATACCAGAAATGAAGTGCAGCAGCAAAGCTATATGTGAAAATGTACTAATATAACCCACATAATCGTTAACTCATGCCAGTGTTAATAATCTCAGACTTCCAGAAAGATTTACATATGTTCTCAGTTATTATATTTTTAATTACATTCCAATTTAATGAGTTTTTGGAAAGAAACCACAAAAGGTTGCATAATTAATAGAGTAGATAGTAAATACACTGAGAACTTCATTATCTTTACTAAATGTTAAAAGCTTGTACAGGTTAGCTATTTTAGGAGTGGATTTTATTTCCTTTGAGATCACAAACTGTTTCCAATTTCTTCCAAGGCTTCCTCGTAATTATCATATTAAACATTCCCTGTACTTGAAAGTTAGTAATAATCTCTTTAAAGCTGAACTACATGATCTATTTTAACATTGAAATATTATGACTAATATGTATAAATGTGTTTGGATATTTTTTCTTATATTAGGGACAATTTTGTGAGTATATCAACATTTACATGCATAATATGGCATTAAATGGTGAAAAATGCTGATATGTTAATGTAGTCTTTATTTGACCTCTTCTATAAATATAAGCATAGTTTATTAGCTAGTTATCCATATGTGCATTTATATTTCACTGGGCCTGGAGACTAAGCAGGACAGAACAAATCCAGTTTAATTATGCAAAAGAACAGAATTTCAGTAGCTAATTTATGAGAAGCAATCTTTTTTTTTTTTTCTTCTTGTGTAGCGTACATTGTAGGAAATCTAGTCTGTTGGCAAGAGAGCAAAACAAAACCAGAACTTGTATTGATAGATTCATTCATTTATCAGTCAGTCTCTGCAGTTGTACAAAGATTGACTCAAACTTGGGACTGAAATAATGTAATCATCCAATAACTTTAAGAGAAAAGGCTTTGTCTTTCTATCCACCAGTTTTCTCAAAACACTCTTTTTAACATGAAACAGGGGGAGGGAAGGGAGTCTCTCCTCTAAATATTAGGTTGATTATTTTTCAATGTAATGTTGTTTAAAGTTATCACTGCGCACAGTAGTAAATACTCGATAGTAAAAAATCCTCACTGGTAAAAGTTGTTATAAATTCAAAAATCATCCAGGCTCCAGAATTCTCAACAGTTCCAATACATCAGTAATATCAACCAGAATATCAGCTGCACAATGTTGAACATTATTGTGTTACTAACCCATAGAACAAGTCAGAAAAACATAGAATCACAGAATCAGTAAGCTTGGAAGAGACCTCTGGAGATCATCTAGTCCAACCTCCCCACTCAGCAGGGTCACCTACAGCATGTCAGACAGGGTTGCATCCAGGCGGGCCTTGAAGATCTCCAGAGAAGGAGACTCCACAACCTCTCTGGGCAACCTGGGCCAGTGCTCTGTCACTCTCACAGGGAAGAAATTCCCCCTCACGGTCAGGCTGAACTTCCTGTGCTTCAATTTCTGCCCATTGCCTCCTGTCCTGTCACATGGGACAGCTGAAAGGAGTTTGTCCCCGTCCCCTTGACACCCTCCCTTCAGGTACTTCTACACATTGATAAGATCCCCTCTCAGTCTTCTCTTCCCCAGGCTGAAGAGGCCCAGCTCTCGCAGCCGTTCCTCACAGGGCAGGTGCTCCAGCCCTCGGATCATCTTTGTAGCCCTACCCTGGACTCTCTCCAGTAACTCCATGTCTCTCTTGGACTGGGGAGCCCAGAACTGGACACAGGACTCGAGATGAAGCCCCATTAGGGCTCAGGAGAGGGGCAGGATCACCTCCCTCCACCTGCTGGCAACACTCTTCCCAATGCAGCCCAGGAGACCATTGGCCTTCTTGGCCACAAGGGCACATTGCTGGCTCATGGTCAATCTGTCACCCACTAGCGTTCCCAGGTCTTTCTCTGCAGAGCTGCTCTCCACAAGGTCAGCCCCCAGCTTGTACTGGTACCTAGAATTATTTTTCCCTAGGTGCAGGACTCTGCACTTGCCCTTGTTGAACCTTAGCAGGTTGCTCTCTGCCCAGCTCTCCGGCCTGTCCAGGTCTCTCTGTATGGCAGCACAGACGTCAGGTGTGTCAGCCACTCCTCCCAGCTTGGGATCATCAGCAAACTTGCTGAGGAGGCACTCTGTCCCCTCATCCAGGTTGTTGGTGAAGAAGTTGAACAGGATGGGACCCAGGACTGAGCCCTGGGCAATGCCACTAGCCACAGGCCTCCAACTAGACTCCACGCCACTGATGACGACCCTCTGAGCTCTGCCTTTCAGCCAGTTCTCAATCTACCTCACTGTCCACTCGTCTAACCTATACTTCCTGAGCTTATCTAGGAGGATGTTATGTTATGAGAGATAGTGTCAAAAGCCTTGCTCAAGTCAAGGTACACAATGTCCACTGCTCTCCCCTCATCTGTCCAGCCAGTCATTCCATCATACAAGGCTATCAGATTGGTTAAGCAAAAATGGAATTTTATTCACTGGAAATTCCATTAAAAAGGAAAAAAAAAAAGTTTTCTGTATTTGAATATTCAAAATTTACAATGAAATAAAACTGCAAGCTCATTTCAGAAAATTATTGAAAAAAAATGTGTTCTGGAGATATTAAGTAATTCTCTGCTTTTATTTTCTAAATATCATAGAATAATGTGTAATTTATAATTAATACATACTAGTACAAGCATAGTATAGAGTATGGGGGTTGTATTACTGAAATGTAACATAGATCAGGATACTGTTTATAATATGTGGTCATAGTTTATTGTTTATGATGATGATCATAATTTGATACCTTATCATGGTAAGTCAAGTTAATAATTTCTCATAGTAGAATACAGGTAAATTTAATAAATTTCAATAAAATATTAGCTTTTTCATTCATCTCTTTTGGATGGGAAAAATATTCTGTTGTCAAGTTTTGCTCAGTTGTACATTTTTGGCCTTTTCATATAATTTCAAATTTTGTAAATGCCTTCTCAAAATTTAATCATTCAAAACAAAATAGAAATTCTGAAAAATTCAAAAGAACGTATGAAATGTAATTACATTCACTTTAATGTATTTTTTTCAAATACAAAAAAAAAAATGTGTTTAAGTTAATTTTTAGCCAGTATTCCTGTGACACCACACTAATTTTAAAAAGCAGAAAATGATGGTAAAATTCATTATGTTAAGCAAGTAATCAGACAGTAAGAGAGAAAACTATCAAGGGTAGTTAATGCTGCAGGGCAAATCTGTTGCAAAAATTATGCTGGGAAAGAAAAGCATAGACAGAAGCCAAATACATGACGTGCATTAATCTAAATACTAAAATGGGAGACATGAGAAGCAGATACATTTTCCCTGAAGAAAATTTTCTGCTAGCCTTTGGGTTGACAGAGATTTTTCCTCCTGCCTCTTGAATGCAGTGAAACATTTCTTTCTGATTCAAATCCAACAAAATGACTTTGCAAACTCTGCTCATAAAATTGAGCGTATCAGTTATACATTCACACATCTGTGTCGTTTCATTGTGATTGCATAATCTGCCTGCTATTTACTTCTTCTAATTTTGCTTTTGGAACACTAGAATTTATGGAGGATGGTTTCTTCTGCTCGATTAGAAGAGGTTGAGTTTTTTCAGTATGAATATTGAACATGGTATAGTGGGATCATTTAAAGTAGACTCAGGATCTAATTCTATACCTATTCTATAAACATAATTTGAGTTCTTCCAAAATGACACTTAAGTTTCCCAAACTGGAATTTAAATAAAATAATGTAAAATAAAATAAAATAAGAATGCAGCTATGCTGACAATTGTGTCATACAACATTTATTGTAAAATATGTAAGAGAATGCACAATCTAAATAGACATTGCTCCATGTAAAAGGCTTCTTTTCTTCTTTTTCCCTAAAATGGTTACTATCTATATTTATGCCATAGTATGTTTTGACAATATTTCCTTTTGCAATAAAAAATCTTCTGTTGTATTTCCATTTTTCTTGACCAGCAGGACAGTCAGCCTTACAGAATGTGATAGTAGCTGTTGTATTGTTCTGTTGTGGGTTGCAAAACTGCTATTGATTTTCTATGTAGATAACGGCACAACTCAGTGGTGAATGCAGTAAGGATGATGTATACCATTACCATGAACCTTTTTGGAGACTTATCAGGAAGACAAGATGTTATTCAGATGCAGATCACATTATTTGCAGAACTTTGTACTTACAGAGAATCCTTCACTTAAGAGACTTGAAGCAGTTTTCTCTCCAGTAGTCACAAAATCCAGGTACTGCTCTGTAAGCACGGGTTGACTTTCATTCTAAAGATGGGGAAGCAAAAACTGCATCCAAGTTACTCACCACACCTCAAGCGAAGAGAGTCAGACCAAACACAGGCAATAATGCTCTATTTCCCTTAAATGTTGCTCAGATAGGGAGCAATATGAGATAGCCTGCTGATCCAACTTGTTTGCTATCTTGTAAAATAAGCTGCCTGTTCAACCAGTTGGCTTCACTTCAGATCTACACACAGTTTAAAGGTATCTCTAACTAGGCTTTCAGTGATGGGAAGTAGACATAGGCTGTTACAGACAGAAGTGCTCAAGCTATATTCCAAAACTAGTTCTGCCCAGCTATCAAAGTTGTATTTCTTTAGTTATCAGTAATAGATGATCTCCATACCCTTTGATATCAACATCTGTGTGTGCCTTCAAGGTTTCTGCTCTCATCTTTTGCTTATGCTCTCAGGAGTCCCTGTTACACAAGTGAATCAAGATGCTCAGCAGTATTTAGGACATTCATCTCTACAAATCTTTCACACAGAAATGATAAACACTCTTTGATGCCTGTTCCTGGATCTATCTATGCATTCCCAGGTGTAGATCCTAGGCCCTGGGTCTGAACCTCCTCTTCGCTAGGTGACTAGTGCATCATGCAACCAGAGGGGCAGCTGGGCTGAAGTCCCCAGTTAGGCATTTCTCCTGATTACTGTCAGTCTGTGAGAGCTCTATTTTAGTTGATTCTTTAGGGAAATGTTCAAGAAAACAAGAAATACTTTATTCCTAACAGACATCTCTGAAAATACAGTCTTCAAGGTGCATTTTTTAGTCTGGTCCCCTTGCTGTCTGAGAGTCAGATTGGTTAACATTAAACTGGGCAAGCCTTAACCTCTCCCCTCAACTTGGTCTTTTATTTTTTCTCTGGGATCTGGTACTTTGCTCAGACATGCATCAATTTTTCCAAATAGCCCTTGTTTCTCACACTATTTAAGGTAAAGAACTCCGTGCTTTACCCTCAAGCCTTCAGGAAACACACCTTCTAGTCTTTCATTACTAATGATAGACTCGAGCTACAGAGCTAGGGTGCTCTGCAGCAGTCCCTGAAACATTCCCCTACTGCAACGAACCACAGCTCCCTTCCTACCTGGGATTTCTTTCAGAAAGGAATCAATGTACATAGGATAATGGCATCCATATCTTCTCAGATTATACAGTCTTGGCCCAACTGGGATGTGTGTAGGACGAGGACTTCAGGAGTGCACCACAAAAAACACCTACCACATAGCTAACACAGTCCCTCAGAGCTCTCGTTCTCTGGTTTAACACAGAAAGCATAGCCTAATCTGCAGTATAAAGCCATAGCTTTATCTAACCTGGAACTGTAATTATAAATGAAAATTATAAGAATTTTGTAATATAAAAAGACATTTACAAAACTAGCTGGTGATTGTTTATCATACAATGTATATATACTTTTTATTTTTTTACCTTTCATTTCTCAAGTCTAAGGACTTCTTCTTGAAGCTCTAAATATTTTTAGAAATATTCTAGTATTTGGGAGCAGTTAAATAGATTCATTTGTAATAAGCATGCTGTTGTACATACTGTACACATTTCTGCTGTTTTTCCCCCTAATACCTATGATTCAGGTTAGTAAATAAAAATGTCTTCTGTGGATATGTGCAAGACAGATAGGAAGCCTGTTCTGAACATACAAATTTTCAGAATTGTATTTGACTAGTTAAACCTAGTTTAAGAAAAATTAACCTAATTTATTAGAATGGAAATCAACAGCATTTTTAATAATAAATCAGAACAACAAACTAATAGGTTTCATAATAAAAGATTGTCCTTAATAGTGTGTAATCAACTTATTAATACTGTACCTAAAAAACAGTGGTTCTTGGCTGCTAGCTAGAGTAGCATCAAGTAGCATTATTTTTCTTTGAAAGTTTTAGAAATCAGTGGACAAAAATGCTTATGAGAAGAATTTTCTAGTGGTTAAAATAAAAATGAACTGCAGCAGATTCAGATAAGTGAAGTGCAAAAGGAACTGTTTACTTGATAGCTCTTTTTTCAATGAACTGAAACTGTTTATCCAGCCTATGAAATATGGCATATTTACATATGGTTTCTTAAACATTTTCAGTAATAATGTCTTAACAAGTCTGGAAGGTAATGATTATTTATACATTTGAATAAAATATGAAGTATTATGAATACCTCAGCCATTTTATACATAAATTAAGTAAACCATAAAAACCAAAATATAAATGAGATGGAAAATGTACATAAAAGTAGTGTTATAGTTTAATATAATTTGATTGCATAAATATCAGGGTATGAGAAGATGTTTAGAATAAAGTATATTTATATTGTTTTCCTTTATAAGATTTAAGATACTGTGAGGAGTAAGAAGAAAATTAATTTTGAATTTAAAATATCATATTTTGCCATTAAAATGTCAATTATTCTTTCACAAATTTCAGAGAAAATAAGGATATGTGGTAACAGAAAGTATATAACAGCATATGGAAAAAACTATTTTAGGAGTATTTTAGGAAGTTTTATCTATGGAGCTAAATGAGAATTACCTGTCTTCTATAAGTTTTAACCTCTCCTGTAGAATTTTATAGTGGTTCTGTTATCTATTAAACTTTACAGAAAGCTAAGAAAACCCTCTGGAACAGGTAATAAGTTATAAAAGTCTTTTCCCATAAAGGTTAGTGAAACCCTGAGGTCTTCTCATGGGCACTGAAGCAAAATGCATAATACTGGTACTAGGAAGATCACAAATTTTATGCATAGAACTTCTGAGTTAAGAATCAGTATGTGCTTCATTCCTGAGGCATTGAGAGTTATGTTAGTCAGTGCTTGTCTCCGAGAAGGAATTTGCCTAGTGGTGGTACAATATTATCTGTTTGAACTTAATGACTGAATGATGTTCTTCACCAGCTAAAGTCAAGATTTCGGGAGATTTGGCTATAAGATCAAGGACTCCATTGAAACACTGCCTGTATATATGTCAACAAAACCTTTGTGTTGCTAGATTTAGGGTCTTCATTCTTCAGATCTCATATATGTTGCCTATTTGTGTGAATTGCCCAGACGTAAAGGACAAGGGTCAGATTCAAATTCACTACAATCTATTTCAACTATGATCTTTCCTATTTACTAAAAGTTGTACAAATTCTGCTTTTGTCTGTGTAAAAATATCTTTATAATCAATTAGAAAGGGTCCCAGATGAAAGTAGATTTGATTCTGACAGATGAGTGATATGACAGCCATTAAAAAATAACCACGGGAGTCTTAAAGATGCATTGGGCATATCTATACTAATAAATATAGGAAATCTAATGACCGGTGATGGTCCTAAGGGGAATTGACCAAACTGCTTATGTCTCCAAGGCTTCTCGAAGGCTCCTTCTAAAGAAGATTTGTCTAGGAGAAAACTAATTGGATTGGACATAGCTCATGTATTTGATTTTGAACGTTGTACCTGTGCACACACACACGCACAAATGTATGCATACATATACAACATAAATATATATAAGCAAATATTAAGCAAATATGCACATATGTATGTATGCATATATGTATGCACATACACAAATATTTGCTTACTATTGGGATTTAAAAGTGTGTCAGTTAGGAGAAGGCAAATAAAAAGCTGTCATTTGTGCTAGGACCCTCTTCAGAGAAGCTAAAATTCTAAAGCTTTTTATAATCTTTATTAACATTTCTGAAGCAGTGTTACTTTGGACTTCCATGAAAGTTTATCTCAAAAAGAAGAAGGGAAAAAAAAAAAAAAAAAAAAAAAAAAAAAAAGACTTTCCCATGTCAACCCTGTTTAAACCCATAGGGATTTTGATTATAGCTTGAGCAGGACTTCTGATCAAGCTTTTCAGAAAAATTTCTTTGTATGTGATATTCCTTCATTTTAAAGTGAAGAATAACTTCACTTCTTTTAGTGAAGTATAACGTGCAGTAACTCTCAGTTACTTGTTGTTGAACTGAAGCTTTTAAGCAGGTTCTTTCATCTTTCTCACCCCAAAAGGCAAGAACAGGGTAGTGAGACCACAGGAAGACACTTACAGTGGTGGGTTAGAGAAATCTTCACATAGCAAGTCTGCTATGGATATTTATTAACTTTTTTTTTAGCACTGATACACTGATTAGTCAGGAGCCCATGCCACCAATTCACTACAGAAGATTGCACAATCAGTTAAATGATCTAGATAGCTAGCTACACACACATAAAGCATATATACATGCATATATAATATATGTATACCTATACTCATGCTTATGCCTATGTGGATACCTATGCCTACATATATATGAAGGATAAATCTGTGTAAAGAAAGGAGATTTAACTTGACAGCTAGGCACAAATGCAGCTAAAATCACAGTCATCTATTTGATATATAGTGTTCAAACTGGATGCCTGTGATTCCAGTGATTGGGAAATAGTCTTAAAAATATTTCATTTCTTTTAGCATGTCTCATTGGTTTGTCATGGCTTGTTACAGTGATATCACTCAGGACGATTTTTGACATGACACAATATGACATATTTTGACCAAAAAGCAACATGACTTCATACAAAATGTCAGAAATTTGCATTAAACAGATGATTTGCTTTGAACTATCAAACTGGGTTTCAAATAGTAAGTATGATTTCAGTTTGCATGAAAACTAAAAATTTCAATGTCATGCTGCTATACTGGCAACTTTAGAATATCTTCATTAATCAAAAGATTTCAGAGAAGTTTTAACATAGTGATTTATAAAAGAAGTTCTGTTAAAGCAATAACTACAGACCCAACTATATTGTTTTCTGCAAAATAATTAAACATTTAAAATAAAATAAAATCCTCATTTTACTTAATGGTAAATCAATACTTCCTCCCAACCTCTTTAAATATGAAAACGTGTATTGCTTGTGTATCCTTTTAATTATTACTTTCAGATACTAGCTACCAGTGCTGTCTGCAGAGAATGTCAACTTAAATTACTATCACTTCTCATTTTACTGAAGACTTTGCAGAGTGGTTTATTAACCACCAAATTTATTTTCATTTCTGTTAAAACTAAAAATAAAAAGGGTATTATGCATGTGTGATTCTGCTGGTTAATATATTTTGCCCACTGTTATAAAGTGTAATTTTACAGCATTGATATTGTATAGCTAATTTTGTATGAATTTGCTGTATTTGCTTTATTAAAATTCCAAATCATGAGAAAAAGTTTAAAAGATGAAAGTATCATTTCTGAGCAATTTAGTTAAAAGTCAGTGTGGAGAAATAAAGAAACTCGGAAGTCTTAAATCAAATAAAATTTTATAAAATAAAGTTTTATAAACATATTTAAAAAGATCAATATATTTGGTATTGCCTCCTGAGGAATGAAACGGTCTAAGATAGTCTATCATCCATTATAAAGCCAGAAAGGTTTTATGAAATCAAAGCAATAATTTATAATCTAGAAATATCTCTAGATACTACATTATTACAGGTCATTTTAAAAGATCTTAAATATGTTTTGTTATTAATTATTTAAATTTGAGTTTTGGATGTTTTAAACATGCTTCCATTGATATTATAAAAGTTATCTGACCATTTTCTGCGCAGTCTTTGTATTAGTAATATGTCCTTGTACCCTTTTCCAAGCATGACTCTTGCCTATGACATTTCTGTCATTCTGAAAAGAACAGAAAATCCTTTAAATAATACTGACAGCAGTTTGGTACCAGTTCATAGCTCTTGAAATGTGTTTTTTAAATGTTTAAATGATATTTCCATCACTTAGAGATATACAGCTCTTTAGGTATCAGAAGTATAAAATATATTCAAAGGCCTAAAGTTAAACTTCTATCTTAATGTTTTATTATATAATATTTTCTCTGTCCACATCCACATGTCAACAGCTCCTTTTTCCCTTGTCTCCGTCTTCCTCCTTCTCATCTGTTACATATTCATAAGCATTTATAATTATGTGAACATATATGAACCTCTCTTAATTGTACTGCTTTATGTTTTTCTGATGATTTTGTTTTTGAGTTTTAACTCTGTCATTCTTCAACTCTATTAATCTGTTAGTAATGCTGCTATAGCTGCCAGAGAAATATTTTCTCTTTGACTTTGAAGACTGCAAATTCTAACTTTTCCTAATCATTAAAAAAAAAGACTAAAAATCAGTATTTTTCTTCCTCTGCATCCATTCTGACTTGGAACTAAAATATTAAATTTTAGTTATGACTCAGATCAACCTCTGAAAAATCATTTTTTTTGCTTGAACTAATTCAGACATAAGCATTAAATTGCTTCATATCTTTTGAGAGAACAAATTAATTTAAGGAAGATTTTAATTACTGTTCATGTATAGATGAGTGAGGTTCATAAAATGAGGTCTTTATCAAAGTTTTCTCAAACAAAAACTTTCTGTGAGTTCTGTGATTATTTTGTTCTGAGGTACCTCTTAAGGTGCCAATGGGAATATTCATTTTTGATTGATTAGCACATGAAACAAGATTTAGTTCAATCCAGACACAATTCTCCCCCAAAGTAGGGAGGAAAGCTTCCCATCAGCATGGGTAATACTTATCTTATTAAAGCACACAATGATGTAAAAGACTGAGTAGAGTGAAATTTTATGGAGAAAGTATTATTCACTCTGCTGTGCCTCAGCAACAGGTGAGGTTCAGCAGCTTCCACTCCCCTGTGGCAATACTAAAAACTGACACTTTAGTGGTGCTTCCAGAATATGAAAGATGCCTTGAAACTTCTTCCACATGAAGCCTTGTCCTTTTCAAAATCATTGTAAGAAGCCCACTGGCGTCATTCAGGATGGGATTCTCTCTCTTTAGCTTGCTGTTCAGTACAATGTATAGAAATGTATAGAAATGAGAAGTACTCCAGAAATAGCAGTATGCTATAATATTATTATTCTTTTTGTCATATATCTCCTTTTCAAGTATGTTATAAACTACCCTTTTTGAAATGTAGGAGTTTATATTCTGGAATGAGTTGTATTTTCTGCATGTTCTTTTTTTAAAAAATCTCTAATTGATCATTTACTTTCTCTCCTTCCCCTTAGAAATTGGAGTCATTTGACAATTTATGTTACCTTCTTTCTATAATGAAAGTTCAAACTAAAATAAAGCATTGCCCATAATATTACTACAATGCTTTGGACTTTTACTTTAGAATGCTATAATGATTTTAGGACCCTTTGGCCCAGACAGAATATTTAATCTTTCTAGAAAAGAAAATCTGCTTCAATGGTCCCAAAAGTTCAGTCTTTCACAGGGTGTAATGATACATAATAAAATCTCTCAAAGTCTCTGAAAAGCATTTGAACAGGAAAACTTATCTGAATGGGGATTGTGATAACACTGAGATGGGATTGGGACAATGAATAAATATATATTTTTTTTAACCTAGAATGCACATTGTTTTGTGCTGTGTTGATTATGATCACACAGAGAACATGATGTAATGTGATATGACATTACTGACAGAATTCAGTATGACTTGACACACTGTGACATTTTGGAATCTAGTTCTATATAAACTTTCCTTAAAACTGTAATTTTAACTGTTTTGTACCTCTGTAGATACACAAACTCATTTTCCTCCCTATTTATGCTTTCCTGCCTGAAACGCAGAGTGTTTCTACTAATTCATTTACTAATCTCCAATTATACTTGGTCGTATGCAGGAACTTGACTATTTTTACTTCACTGGTATCTGTAGTTCATGAGTGTTGTAGACTGTGTATTAAAGAATTCATAATTAGTTCTGTTCAGGAAAATGTTGCTATGAAAAAATGATATTTTTTGATCAATATTTCTGTTTCCTAAGAGGTTTCAAAAGTACATTAGGTTTATATACATATATACATACATATACATACATACATATACATACATACATATATATATATGCATGCATACATACATATATATATGGTTGATCTTGTTAGCCCTGTGGCAAAAATTGAGATGAGAAGGGAAAAGTTAATTATAACTTATCATTAAATATACCATCCAATAACTTCCAACTGCAATTAAAAAAAAAAAAAAAAAAAAAAAAAAAAAACTATTGAAGATGATGCTATTTTAATGGTTACAAGTTGACTTACAAATTAAGATATCTTAATCTGGATGTCTATATGTTAAGTCAGGGTCTAAGCTAGGTGTCTGAGCACCATAGTCAATAGAGTCTGGGAAGCTTTTTAACAAATAATATGCAAATATCTTCCCTAAGGTGAGCCTCAGTCTCAAATGGGCGGGATTTAGTTGCCTAAATATATACATTTACCATCACTTAAGATATCCTAGCATAATTTTCCTGACCCCTAGTTGCTGATTGAAAATGATGCAAGTTTCCTGTAGGTTCTGTGTCATATTTGCCAGCACAGTGAAGATATCTTGAATAGAGTAAGACATTTATACTGATGCCAGACACTACCTCTCTGTAGATGGGTACATTGAGCTCTAAAATTTCCTTAAGAATAAAAAAGAACTTAGAAACCTAGGGCTCTTCACCTTCTTGGACAGTGATGCAGAAGATTTATTCTATCCAACGTTGCAAAGTGATTATTAATACAAATTAAAAATCTAGTCACTCTAATCTGGGACTCCAGTAATGAATTCCTGACCTTAGGGGAAAAAAAAAATGTACAAGCTGTTGTTCGTAATGTATTTAGCATGGGCAAACACAGTACCTTTTTCTTACCAAACATTGCATCTTTTTTTCTGTAGGAGGGCTTCAGCTTTCAGCTTTCCCTCTTTTACATTGAGTAACATACTACAATGCAGAAGGGAGTGAAGCTACTTCCTTTAGTTTTTGAACTAAAGATTCTCCCTCCTGTGACCAATTTGTTACATCTCGGTTATAGACTAGGTTACCAAAATTCTCCACTTGTTTGTTTTTGTGCAACTTTTGCAGTTTATGTGTGGTTAACTTATCATTAGTCAAAAATAAGACTTAACAATCAGATCAAAGAATTTTTCTTAGTCCAGTTATTAAGATATTAATAGTAATAGTTCCAATTTTATACAGTTAAAAATTATATACACAAACCTTTTAGTATCTACACCTTTCTATGATATTTTACTCATCCTTTGGCTCCTAATGTTGATGACTTCAGTCAAAAAGATTATGATAAGTCCCCATCTTTTCCCAGGTGGTATATGATTTTTCATGTCAATGTTTTCTTCCTCCTTGTTCTTAGGTCAACTTGGGGTCATTTTTATCTGTTTATTAACTCTACATATCACTCTTTCTTCATTGCTCTTCAATTCCACATTACACCCAAATTTACTATGTATCAAGCATTTTACATATATTGGATAATTGCTCTTTGTTCTCTTTGTATTCCTAAAACAGATTTACAATCAACTGAAAACCTGAACCTATCTTTACTGCCTAATATTTAAGCCTAATACATTATTATTCTTATGAGATCTACAGTTTCTAACAAGCTCAAAAAGAAGGCATGAGGCTACATAATACAAGCATGGAGAAAAAAAAAACAAAACAAGTAAAGAGCTTACTAATTATTAATAATGCATAGTAAACTTTTGCTAACTGATGTAAAAAATTCTTCTTAGAATATAAAGTTATTATGATAACTCTGGGGCATCTTAAATATTTGGTATATAGTTTATCTTTGCCTAACAAACAGGAATGGAGATTTTTCATTACATACACACTATTGAATTAGCTTATTTGCACATATTAACACATCAGGACTAATAAAAAGGGAATGATCTGTAACTGGAAGTAAGGCTTGTGCAATAAAATTTTAGATAGATTTGGGTCTAAGATGCATTTGCATTTTTTACTACTAGTAACAAACCCCACCGGGAACTACTTCCTCTCTACTAAGATTTCTACAATATTAGTAACAACTTTGTATTTGCACTGGGGAAAGATAGATAACTAATACTCTGTAAGAAGTCTCACAAAATGTTATTTTGTTCTTTTGGATTCATAAAGTAAAATTTATATACTATTATTAGCTGAATAAACCTCTTTGTGTTACTTTTGATTTTTTTATTATTTTCCAGCCTCTGTATTACTGTTTTATATCAAAAACTATCAACAAATAATAATATTTTTCCCTTCTCCTGCCCTGTTACACAGTTTTTCTAAGTTATTAGAGATATTTAGCTGTTCTTGTTGGGAAAGAATGAAATATATCACAAATTTCTAACTCACAGATTAATTTCCTTCAGAAAAATAATCATAGAGAAAAAATTGCAAAGAGACATTCAAGCTTCATAAAAATGACATTGATACAGATTAGCTTGTTCCTTCTGGTACATTTTACATTAGTTCTTGTCAGACACATTTGGTGAAATGCTTAAATGTTTGTGACAGTGCAGATCACAAACATGCAAAGCAAAAAAAAAAAAAAACAAAAAACAACAACAAAAAGAATGAATGTTTTGTGGGCCAGCATGTAAAATGCAAATGGAATAAAGGTTATCTTAAATGTAGTATGAAAGGAGTATATCTAATACTTAAGTTTCAGAGATGACATGGAAAATGGAAAAAGCTCGTCTTAACAAGATCCAGTATTCTACACTCAGAATTTTGTGTCTTTTCTAATAGAAGAATATCATTTAAGAGATAAAACAATAAGTGTTATTAGTGATACGTTAATTTAATTAACTGGAGAGCTGATCATTTACATAACTTCTTGGCCCTTTCATATTTAGAACATGTTACTGTTGCAACTAAGTGTGCATATGTATGTGTATATACATGGAGAGAATACGAGATCACTCAGTGAATTGGATATTATTGTGAGGGGAACATTTACAAGACTGACATAGTAGGCTTGTTTCAAACTTCAAAACAGCTCTGCTGGCCTGACATTCATTAACAACGCATTGTCAATGATTAGTTCCTGCTCATTATCAACCGTTATCACTGTGTATTGAATCAGTCATATCCTACATTAGTTGTGCATATGTAATATAGAGCTGATCCTACGTTGTCAGCTTTGATGGTTGCGGTCTATGATGGTCCCTAGTCCCTGAAGTCAAAGTGGCCAGTCTCTAGAGCTCTTCAGGGAGGGAGGCTGAGATAGACGTCTTTCATCCCGACCTTTCCCCAGTCATCACTCATATTTTATGTTCCTCATCTCTCTTCCCAAAAGAAAAAATAATGATCTTCCATAAAATCTTTATCTATCCTTTTACACATTTTCCTTTTATTGACATGCATAAGAAAAAGTTTTTGCTGTATTAAGATGTAGAATAGCTCATTAAAGTTTGGGGGTTTTTTACTTTAAAAATTGAAGGCAACTTTCTGCCTAAATTGAGATTTTTTTTTATGTATGGGAATTGTTCATCCCTATAATAATTTAGCTAGATAATCATAAACTGTCTTTTACAATTTCCCAGTCTACTAGCATTTTTTTTTTAGAAAATAATACCAACAAATAAAAGCTCCTCCGTAATGGAAGAATCGGTCTTATGAAATCCTATGATAAAATATAACAAGCTCTATTACCATGTGTTGGGCTATTATTTTAAAACATTCATTCTGGTTGCTCTTCTAAATAAGCCTCTTGATGCACATTGCTGTTCAATTAGGGTATTATTGCTCTTCAAGGACTGACCCAGTGTTCCAATTAATTTATCTTTTTTTTTTTTTTTTTTTTTTTTTTTTTTGAGGAGATATGAGTATGGATTTGGAGGAGATATGACTATGGAGATACATAAGACTAACACAAAGTACTTTTCCAACTTCAATGCATCAGTTGAGCAAGAAAATAATTTTGCATTTGCAGTTATGTATGAGTTGTAATATACTTAAAAGGACAGAACAATGCCACTAATTCTCTAATTGGCGGCAAAATCAAGGCCATTTTTATTGAAATAATTATTCAAAATAAATTATAAAAGAGTCTGGTCTAATTATAGATCTATATTTTATCTCTCACCACATCTGATCCAGTAAATATTTAATCATTTACAGGAAGTGGGCCGACTCCAGCAGATCCACGTTAGACTAACCTATGACTAGTGATTATTCATTTATCTGGAAAGTAGAAATCATTTTTGAATCTCTGCTCATCATCAGTAACACAGCTCATCTGAACACTTTTAACTATTAACCAACCAAAAAAAAAAAAAAAAAGGATAAAAGATTTTCCTTTTTCTTTAATATCAAGAGCGCCAGATGTGACCCACAGGCAATCTAGGGATATGATAGTAAAGTTATGAAATTTGATAAGTTTTCCATGCCATCAGGAATGGGCAGACTTAACAGCAAAAATGCAAGTATCTGAGAATTTCCCCTCACAGATACCTAGGCACCACTAAACAGCAGAGGCAGGTAACTGGCAGTATGTCTAGCTCACACTGCAGTCTGATGCTTGAACAAAATCTTTCTACAACTGTTCTTACACAAAAATCTCTTAACATATTTTAAGTATTCCAAAACTACCGTAATCTGGTGACTGTAACTGCACACAGCTGTCAATGCAGTTGTGACTGCAATTATTAAACCCCTGATATTCAAATACTTTGACACTATGACCTAACATAAACTCTTAAGTGAAAGAAGCTAAGCTCATTTACATGGAGGTAGCAGAGATGTGACCCAGGCTCAAGTGTACTGGGAAAAATATGTTTCTACTAAAACCATTATCAAATTAGGAACTAGGCTTTTAGTTCCCCAACAAGATACTGAATCTATGTCGGAAGAGAGCTGTCAGTATGAAGAGACTGGGATGTTCCTGTAACTACCTTGAATAAAAAAGAATGTTAAATACAGGATAAAAAAGAAAGTAACAGCAATCACTAAGATGCAAACATGTCAGTCAAAGTATCAGTGTCAGTGCTCACTCCTAAATGTCTGTAAATCTTTAATAACTGTGAGTGATATACTTAATAGTGTTTTGTGACCGTAGCAGTGGTTTTATTCTTACATTTAAAAGATGGAAGCTGTTGTGGGTTTTGTTAAAGGGAAATGTCATTTTGTTAATGTTGTTTTAATTGCTATATTGGCCACACAACTAATTAGTTGTGTAGAAAATTATTTCCACGCATTCCATCACCAAATACAGCCATATTTGTTTCTTAGAAACTGGCATAATTTGTTGGCAATTGTTATGTTTATCCCCACTGTTCCCAGTGAGGATGAAATATTGTTTCTCTATATTTTCTCTATAAAAAATGACAGTCTCTCTGACTACTTACTATGTGCAACATCAAGAATCAAGGAGGGGAGAAGCTATTGCAGTCTATTTTCAATGTGCTTAATTTTATTTATTTGCATAGATTGTGGGATAAATCCATCTTAAAGAACCAACAATATGCTGGAGCAAAGTGGGGAGAGAAACTGCATCTATCCTGCATCCTTCATATTACCTCATTCAGCAATCAGTCTCTTTAACCTGCAAGTTCCTGGATTCTCCACAGAAAGGAAATGAAATTTTAATTACTTGCAACACACTTCAGTTTTTTCTTTGGGCTTGTTTCAACTTCCAGGTACTCACATGAAAAAGATGCATTTTATTAAGAACTTTACCAGTAAATACAAAAAATTTCGGTGTTCATCCTGTATTAGACTGTACAATACTGATTTTATTCCTCCAGGCATACCAGAATACATGGCTTTGTACTGTTTCCTTTTCTCTGTTATCTGGGACTACTTAACTGCTTGGGATTTTTTATTTTCTTTTTTTAATTGCATAAAAATAGCCTGTCTTTGCTACCTGAGATGAATCCAGCAGCTAGCCAGCCAGATAATATGCACATTTTCCCCTTCATTTTGGTTGGGGGAGAGTTAGCGGCATAGGGCTAAGGGAACTGCTGCTTGTAAAATTAGAGAAGAGTGAGGAGGAAGTTAGATGGGAATCTCATAAAAATATTTTTCATTTGTGCTCCATTGGTATCTTTCTATTTTCAATGAATCAAAAATGATCAGACTTTTTACTGGAATACACAATGACAACTGAATAAATATTCAATCTGCAGTTTGATAGATCTCCAAACATCCTTCAGAATAAATATTTAGCTCTCAACAAAATTTCTCACATTCATAAATGTTAGGATAATCAAAACAAGAAATAATAAGAAATGAAGTCTTCTTTCTAATATATATATTAGAATTATCATTAGAATTGTTGGAACATGCATATGGGCTCCCCAGTAAAAGAGAGACATGGAACTACTGGAGAGAGTCCAGCATAGGGCTACAAAGATGATCCGAGGGTTGGAGCACCTGCCCTATGAGGAACGGCTGTGAGAGCTGGGCCTGTTCAGCCTGGGGAAGAGAAGCCTGAGGGGGGATCTTATCAGTGTGTACAAGCACCTGAAGGGAGGGTGTCAAGGGGACAGGGACAAACTCTTTTCAGTTGTCCCCTGTGACAGGACTAGAGGCAATGGGCAGAAATTGAAGCACAGGAAGTTCCACCTGAATGTGAAGGGGGAATTTCTTCCCTGTGAGAGTGACGGAGCACTGGCACAGGTTGCCCAGAGAGGTTGTGGAGTCTCCTTCTCTGGAGATCTTCAAGGCCCGCCTGGACGCAACCCTGTCTACCACACTCTAGGTGACCCTGCTGAGCAGGGAGTTTGGACTGGATAATCTCCAGAGGTCCCTTCCAAGCTTACTGATTCCATGATTCTATGATTCTATGATATGTATGTACATATAAACTTATATACACATACGTATATTGATCTCATGGATATATATGTCAGCAATAGTACTGTGAATAATTATATTTAATCTATCCAGATCTCATTTTGCTCTTTTCAGAAATGTAAACTACAAGATTTTTTAGGTGTTTTGTGGAAAAACAGAAGTGAAAGAAAAGCAGAAGCTGTTGAAAATATTTTTGAATAAGTGGTTTGAGTTTATAGTTTTTTTTTTTTTTTTTAAATTGAAAATATAATAATACATTTAGTTTTCATGGCAACACAACTATTTCATTTGAAATCTTTTGCTTTCCCTGGAAAAGAAAAACACAATTTATATTATCCAATGCCTTTAGCATATCATAATTGTATTTGTGTCTCTACTTCATATTTTGTTAATATATTTGTTGCCTAACAATATTGTTTCATCAGCTGGATCATTCTAATACATATACAATTTTCTCTCTCTCTCAAAAAAAAAAAAAAAAAAAAAAAAAAAAAAGTAGCCATAGATCTATTTATATCATTCAGAAATGATCATACATTATTCAAGTTTTTGGTTATTATGTGGACAAATTTAATTGGCTGTTGATGAGTTTTTAATATCCCCTTTAGCTGTACCTTTTATTACTTCTATAGTGATGCACATAAAGTGAGGAGAAGTAACTTTTTTCATATCAAGAGACACTTTTTATGGTGGTGGATATTACACAATGTTGGAGTAACAAAGAGAGAATAATGTTTAAATCAGCTTTATACCTTGCATTTGTCAACGATCAAGGTAACTTTAATGAAGGCATCCTCTGAGCTACAGCTAAAATTTGTACAAGTGAAATGGTTCAAAAGCAGCAGTGGGCTTGTGGTTATGGGCCACATCTCACTGTTTTACTCCACTTTGCACATTTCCTATCTCTCGACAGAAAGGGACTTTCACATGGGTATCAGCTGCTTCCACGCAAAGTGCAGTTCTTCAAAGTACTGTTGAAGACAAACTTATATCAATGCCTGAGGAAGGGTTTAGCTCACCTGAATTTAAAGATGGGCTTCAGTTGCTGAACCATAAACATCTGTTTGCCTTTTAAATGGAACGTGTTATCTGAAACAAGGTTTTCAGACACCAGACAGAGCCTAGAGGTTCTCCATGTCTGTTTGCAGCATGAGCTGAAGCCCAGACAGATTACTCAGGAATGTCTAAAGCTTCATGAGGCATCTCTGTGTGGACAGCTGAACTGAGTGCAAAACATCCTTTACATGTTTAAAAATTATTTAGATGAATTCTCTTCCAGCCTGAGTCTTGCTTTCTTTTTATTTTCTTTAATAATAGGCCTGGTAATAATAATATTTTAAGCAATTAGCAATAATATGGGAATAAATTAATATACATAAGAAATCCAGGTAAAAAGGGAATATGAAGAACAACTCTTTAGATTTTGCTTTTAGATTAAATAAGGTATGAAACTGTCAAAACTGTCACCGGGGTAAATCAAATTATGGGCATCCTTCCTATCAAAACTTTATTCAA
Source organism: Rhea pennata (assembly GCF_028389875.1). NCBI lineage: Eukaryota > Metazoa > Chordata > Aves > Rheiformes > Rheidae > Rhea > Rhea pennata. The sequence continues at coordinate 169,260,812 of NC_084663.1, forward strand.
TATTTGCTCAAATACTAAGTCTCTTCTTTTTGGTTTGGTTCTCATGAAAATTCATGGGGATTTCGATATCTCTAGCAGTTTTAAAGGTACCAATTATGCTAAAGGAGTTTAAAATGATCAGTTTTGATGGTTCGAATCAGAGACAAATACCCAATATGAGAGTAACAAGATCCTGATATGTCTGGGTACAGCCTCATCTTTCGATTGCAAACCAGGCTATTTCCATTGTTTTAGTATGATTATATTATTGAAAATAGTAGCATAACTTAATGTTGGACTGGTCCTTTAAAGGTTTCTGGTTTGCAGACCACCCTATTAGTTAGAATCAGGAAGAACAAAAATGGCTGAGAAAATGAAGGATAGAATCTCATCATTCATAAATGACCGCCAATAAAATGTTTTTTTGAACACTTATGTTTGTATCTGATTCTTAACATTCTATTATGTGAACACAGGTGAAAGAGCAAATAAATAAATAGGCCCATTCCTGTGCAGACTCATTCCATGTGCAGACTTCAGCCTGACAATTGAAGTTTTTTGTCATTGTGATTTGTCATTTTTTGTCATTGTGATTTGTTGAGGTTGTCAAAATCCCCAAGGCCAGAGCTTTGGATGGTGCTTAGATGCTTTGGGTTTTTTGTTTTGTTTTCTTCTTTTTCTATTTTTTAATAAGAACTAGAGTAAAAAAAAAATAGAAAGAAAAAAATCAACACGAAAATAAAATATATTAAGAAGTCATGATGAGACTGAATGTATGATCATCTTTTTTTCTCTTTTCAGCCATATGACAAAGTGAAAAACAGTCAAGTAAAAATGTATACCTTTATTTGGAGAAATGCATACATTTATGTGGAAACACGACTTGATTATGATTTTACTATTTATCTTTTTGAATGAGAAGCACTTCAACTTACAAGTAGAAGAGATATAATGCTAAAGACAAAATCACAAGTGAGGCACATGAAGGTCAGGACTAAACTGGACAGACAGAGAGGAGACTGAATCCTCTAGTGATGCAGGAGGAATGGAGACAGAGAAAAAAGAGATATGAAATAGAAGAGATATCAGTCACTTCACTAAGACAACAGGCTAAAGGTATCAATGATTCACCATGGGTGGAATTCAGTCTTGTAGAGCGGGGCCAGAACACTTTTGTGTATATCATTCAAGCTTCACTTCAGTTCTATTTAAAGGGCTTTACCAGAGGTTAAATGGAGCACTGATTTTCTTTTGCATTTCTGAAGAGGATTGCACTCCACTTGAGAATATTCTGGTTCCATCCCATGCACGGTTTAATACACTGCTCACTGTTGTATCTAAGTGTCTTCCAGCAGTGTGTTAAAAAGAGGAGTAACATCTGTGCCAGGTGAGTTCTGGCATCTTCTTCTCAGATACATTTCCAATGCAGTTGTTTGAAGCTGTTATTTTCAGAAGTTTATAGGCACATATGAATTTTGTTGACTGTTTATTGCTGTGCATAATGGAAGAACAATATAAATTGCAGAGACAGAGTCAAAGAAAAGCACCCTGGGTTCATCACAGGAAGTAGTGTTGTTGGGATTTTTCACAGATTCCATAGGAAAGTTATTTCAAAGAAATCTATCACTTACTACAAACTGGCTTCTGGAAAGCTAGAACAGAGCACTCTGAGATCTTAGCTTCTCATTCCCTAGGCACTCTGTTCTTATGGCCTTGAACAAACACAGTGTCCAGCCCTCTGCAGGGCTCAGTGAGAAGGGCAACAGTTCTCAGATCCGTTCCTGTTTACTCACAGTACACACTGTGCCTTTCACCGATGAATATTGGTTCCTAACACCTTCTCAGCATTGACATATACATTCTTGCACCTTTCCTTGAGATATTTCAGCTTCTGATGATTCTCATCGTTGCATCATCCTACTTATCTCTCTGAACTCAGGGATCGTCTGCTCCTGCTGAAATATAGGCAGCATTCACTTCTGGGCTGTTGGCAATGGTAACAAAAATTCTCAAGTCAACGACAGAGCTGAAAGAACTCTAGAGATACTCTGAGTGACGTGCTTTTATTAATTACCGCCAAAGACAAAATCACAAGTGAGGCACATGACGGTCAGGATTAAACTGGACGGACAGAGAGGAGACTGAATCATCTAGTGATGCAGGAGGAATGGAGACAGAGAAAAATGCATGTAATGAAATGTAGCTAAGTTCAGGACTGCACCAACAAAAAAATATGTTCTGCAGATCAGTAAGAGGTATCTATGTGTAGTAGCATTTTGCTAGTCATGGAAAACACAGATGAGTAAAATTAAGGAGGGAAAGTTTACAGAAATTCAAGAAAAGGAAGCTTGCCTCTCAGAATGCTTTATCATCTAGGAAGAGTAAATTCTATCTGCACAAACATATACTACTTTGAATTTTCCCATTCAATGCTCTCTTCTTCTCTTTCTTCTCAGCAAATTATTCTTTTAAATACAGACTCAGCTCTTGCAAGTATGGGCTCTTATAAGTGTCTACAGAAAGAATTTAGTTTGTCTAATAATTTGAATAGAGTTGAAATTTGTAATTTTAAGAGAAAAATATTAGAATAAAGATCTTGTTTCTACAGAGGTGATCACAGGAATGGAATCAGTTCTTCTTTTGTAGCTAGGTGAAATAAAACTGACCAAAATAATAATTCTACCTTTAGCACTATACAGAGTTTTACACTACACCAACATTTGCTTGTTAGATCCTGACTAAGTCAGAAGTTACACAGGATCAGACCTATATCATTTTGCAGAACCCATAACAGGAAATTACATAAAATTCATCTTGAGGTTATTATCTTCAATTAAATTTATCAATGTGTTTACAAGATGAAGATTTTTTTTTAGTACACCATTTTTAGTACATTGGACCCCATGATTCTTGCTTAGATATCAAGATGTGGCCCGCTTTTAGGAACACTGGGTAGCAATAGAACAGACGAAAGACAATGATGTATAAATTTTTGCCTTGCCTCTGGTTCTGCCAATCCTCATTCCACTTTCCCTCACACATACAACATTTCTCCTTTCAGTATCCCCTGCCTTTTGTAACAAATGGCAATATATGCTGTGAACAGTTTGGAGAAGTATTTGTACTGAGTGAGCAGTAAAGAACAGGTGCTGTCTGGCCATCTGATTACTGCCTGTCTGGTAAGAAAATTGACTAATTGAGTTAAACCTACTTTTTTACTTACACTCAGCTAGCGGTTGTTCCTACAAAACTTGTAGGAACATCGTGTCTCTGAGGTTTGCAGCCCTCTTGTGAAATTTAACTGCAAGTGGCCGATGGACTCAGAGGTCATTGTAACAGACAGACAGACTGATGGATAATGCAATTTCATAAACCTTTTTTTCCTTGCAAACCACATTCCATCTTAAAACAAAACAGAACAAAACAAAACCTTACATCCACAGAAATGGAAAATCCAAATAATAACCATCAGAAGCGTAAACAGCCTCTTCAAAGTTGAAAAGAGACAAAATGAAAAAAAAGAAAAAAAAAAGGAAAAAGGAAAGGCTTGATAGAGATGTAACAGATAAATATCTTCTGCACAGAAGAGGAATATTACTCTGATATTTGCTTTATGGAAGTGCAAAAATATTTTGTAAGATATTAAAGATAATAACTGTGAAATATACTTCTGATTGAAAAGAAACTTGTTTTTTATGTGGAATTACTTTCTTGTTTATAAAATCTGACATATTATTTTTATCAAATATTTATTTGATTTGACAATATTGTTACTTATATCTTCAGCTTTGCAGTTACCTGGATTAAATAAAAGGTCATTGCTTAAAAATTGATGTAGTGAGTCTCTTTTGACCACACTATTAGAAAACACATAGATGTTTAACTGCTAACATGTCGCCAACTCGATAAGTTAGTATAGTAGCATAAAATAATGTTCTTCATTTCACAGAAAGTTATATTTGCCTGTTTTTCACAAACTTGTACTTCAGAGAGATTTTTCTGTTTTTCAAAATATAAGTTTCCTTTTTTAATTAAACATTTTTAAAAGCCTCTAAAAACTATACATCATTTACTTACTTTTGTTTCACCCATTTAAAATCATTCCATTGACTTTTAAGGGGGCTCATTTTCTTTTTTGATACAAAATGCACAAAATTAGCATCTGATTTTCATTATTTAAATTAGGTGACTTATATGGGTTCATATCTAAGGTAGTTTTAATCTCTCCTGCTTTAATTACCTGACACATTTTTGTGCTTATTGAGTGATTCAGAGGACTCATAACATACTTCTTTTTCTATATTCTTTCTTAAATTTCTTTCTTTCTTCTAATTGTAACCTTCAGTGTCAAGATATATGTTATCCAACCATAGATAAATCAATTATATTAATATTAAAGTATTTGTAGTTATTATTTCTTTTTTTTCGTTATCTTTTTATGTCATCTACCACCAACATCTAGAATGGTGCCTCCAGGGTTTTCTAAGATACTTTCGTTTGTAGAAATCCATTTGGTGATTTTTTTCTTGATCGACTCTTTAATCTTATTCACATTATATTAAAGAGTTTTAGACCTTCCATCTCCTCTCTTCTCTTCTCCTCCCTTCCTTTTCCTCTCCTTTCCTCTCTCCTTTTCCCTCAGACATTTTTGCTGAATTTTCAGTGCTTAGGGTGAATTTACATAGGCAGAGGAAAAATATTATTTAAATAATTTATCACTTTTTTTGCTCTTTCATTAGTAAACTGAATGTAGACTTTTTAAAAAAACCCATAACATCTTCAAATTAAAGGATTTTCTCCTTTTAGCTCAAATGATACAAGTGTATCTCTCAGCAATAGAGCACACGCTACCATTTCCACAAGCAAATACTATCTATGCTTTCTACATGTCCTAGACACTCAATTTCCCAAAGGTAGCCTCAGTGCACTTCATTATCTTTGTTGCAAGAGCAGTCAGCCCCTGAAGAAAGGAACCGGTAATTAGATTTTCTTCTGTATTGCTGAATGTCCATAAAATTTCAATTTACAGGTATGGAGTTTTATCTCAAACCTACATTTTTATAAACTAGTACTCAACATTCTTACTTGCTTTTTCTTACTTGACATTCTCCTTTTTCCTATGAGGTTCTTCAGAGGAAAAAAAAATCTTAAATCTGAGTATAAGATTATTTGGCAGTAATATTTTGCTCTATGAAATCTGCACATGCTAATATCCTGAATAAGAAAGGCACACAAAAAAAATCCAAATCTGTTTTTGTGTGTCTTTCCATTCTCATGTAGTGGAGGTGGTTTGTATTAGCAAACACTTTTCTGTAGAATTTGTAAAAGCATTTTTGGAGACTGAATTTTCTGACCTACAGAGAGTTAACAGAACTTTATTTTTTTCAAATATTTCAGTTGTTGAATATACGAGGAGTCTTTCAACAGTTTCATAAAGAAGCAACAGTGAAAAGAAATCATTAAAAGATATGGTTAGTGTAACAGGGGAAGCTATAAGAAAGTCAGCAGCTGCTACAGAAATCCTTTGATGTGATGAGAAAAGTTGACCATGCTGACATGCTATATAAGCTATGCCTTCCTACAGATAATAGGTACCATGGACATGTCACTAGTATTGCAAAAATATGAAACCTTTCTTATAGCTACATCTGAAATATTCTACAATTGGTCATAAAAGAATCATGCAGAGGTACTCATTGCATTATCAGCCATAACAAACTTCAGTTACAAGATTTGTCATCCTGAGCTACAAATACTTGATAGAGAGCCTACCGATTTTAATGGGAGTGTTTACACTGAATTCATTAGACTTTTAATAGAACTATTTGTCCATATCTCCCATAAGAAACATTAATATCCATTCAAAAAATTAATGATAGTAAGCATATATTGGAATATTAATAATGACTTTTTGCAAATTCTTTTCTTTATAGTAGATTCAGTTCATATTAATGAACTTTGGTTTGTTGTTTGTAAGGGTGAGATCTGATTGCTGGAAAATAAGTATTTAGTGTTTTTTATAGTGTTCTGGTTATCTTTCCAAGTACTAGTGCTGCTTCAGAAGAGCTTGGGTTTCCTGTAGGAGACTTGTTTGTGGGTACTTGTAGACATCTCTTTGTGCTTACACAGTTGAGTCCTGTGGAGACAGGTAGAAACTAGTTGAAGTGTATCCAAAGCACTTAAAACTTAGGTCAAAATTCAATCTCAAAGTTCAGTTTCAACATTTCTATTGTATAATCACAAAGTTCCTGAGCCCTCAAAGCATTAATTACTTCATCATTAACTTTCTGATGCTCTTCCACATGCCCTAAACTATCTGTTTCATGACAGGATTATTATGTACTATCCTCAAAAGTGGAGATTCAGGAAAAAAAATGGTTTGTTACTATATTGATATTCCTCATGTCAGTAAAAAAAAAATGTCTTAGGATAACCAGGAGTAAGCATATATATTTTCAAAATATTTAATCTTTGCCCTAAACTTAGTGAGGGCTTTTTCTTCACAGTGGCACTTCTTTTTTTTATTTATTTATGAGAATTTACTGGTTTTGTTGTTTCAGTTCTATCAAATTGCTTAATAATCATAGCAAATAATCAGAAGTCTTTTTTTTTTTTTCTAAGCATATAGAAGGTTTCATAATGCTTTCCATATATTTTTGATACTGGAGAGAGATGCTAAGCTCTTATCCTGAACTCCACTAAGGGGATCACTTAATACTAAATTCCTTCTGCTGAGAGAAAAGGTTTCCCCAGGTGTCAAAAGTAATGCTTACTTTTGATAGACCTGTACATATGTACCTGAAAACAAATCAAATACTGAAAGACACTATTTTGCCATGTTAAATCCATTGGAAAGATAAAACGATGTGTGTATGTACACCTGCATGTGAGTAGATACATAAACAGACACACACATACACACACACATGCACATGGCTATATAAAAAGTAATAAAAATCTATCACTGAAGGTCTTTTAAAAGCATAGATTGAATTGTCTGGGGACGAGGCGTACCAGAAGGGATGAGAGGAGTACCCACTCAATTTGAGTATAAGGTTTCTATGCACGTACCAGCTATTCATCAAAAAAATAAATATGAAATGTGACATGTCAACATCATCATTGCCTCATAGCCAGTTATCTGAGAGAGGAAGAAATCTTTAAATTCAAGAAGGGGGTTTCCAACCTCAAAATTTAGGTATCTAATGTAAGTTACATTTCCTTAAAGAATAACATTTAATCACTGCAACCCTGATTCTGTTGCTTCAGCATGGTTTTCTAATGCCATTTGGCATGTCACAGAGCATCCCAGCTGGTTACAGAAGGGTGTAGATCTTCTGCATAGTCTATATCATATCTATCAGCGGCATGTCTGTACCTTGAATAGCTTAATTATTGCAAACTTAAAAACTTAAAGAAAATAAATTGTTCCCTCATTGACCATAATAGGAGTTTAGATACCTAGTTTTCATGCTGGTGTATTTAGATATCTTAGCTCAGGCATCTTCAGTCTCTACATAAGTGCCACCTAAGACTTGCAATACATTTTTAAATATGATTGGGAAAAATATAAAGATTCTCCCTCGAAACAAACATCTTTACTTTCTAGCTAAGCTCAGTATTACTTGACACTATCTCCTGTCTCTTATCTTTGTTGTTATATTACTAAAAGAACTATAAACCTGAATTATAGCAAGGACAAGTAGATAGGAAATCTGTGTGTGACTCTGAGCTTCAGACTCGCATACAAAGGCTTTTGGACTGGCTAAGTAAAAGCTATACCCTTAGAAGTCTGTAGTATAGATTCACTGATTATGAATGTGCCCAAAAGTTCTAGGTGTGCTAAAATGAGTTAAGTCTTCCTAAAGCACCTGAAACACTCTGAACACCATAAAAAGTTTGCACTATGCACCATACATTGCACTATGAACAGCATAAAAATGTTTGATACCCCTATACATGCCCTCTGAAGAGCAGAGGAAGAACAAAAAACTCACAAGGTTCTACTTTTGACCTTGGGTAACTGAAATATAAAGATTGATACATCATAACTTTTTGGCCAACATAAAGTGTCCCTCTGCCGAGTACAATAGCAACTGAGCACACTTTGCATGCTGTTACTAAATCATACCAATATTACATTAGCATATTGTGTGTTTATTTATTTTTTTAATGTGCTGTTGAAAATGGGCATGATGGGAGTAGCACTGTTATGAGCTTTGTAATCTGTCTAAATAAGTCCAGCTGCATACTATGAAGCAATACTTGATTTATCTGGCCGCAGCAGGCACTGAATTCATTACATTACACAGCAGCCAGCAGAACTTAGCCATTACAATTATTCTGATGCTTTTCTATATTATTCATCTGAGGAAGTTTCACCCATCATTTTCCTTGCAGTGGAAACTTTCCAGGAAAGCTCAGTTTTAAGGATGTTGGCGGCATTATTATTACCTATTAAAGTCATAGTTTCCAAAGGGTGCTTATGATGTTAAAAGTCCCTCAATCACATCCAATAAAATGACACAGCCCCTGCCCTGAAGAGCTTACAGTCTAAAAGGCACTTATCTTAAGAGGTGAAAGAAAGGTTTCATTAAAGGATTTTTAAATGCACTGAAATGCATTATTTGGCATGTGAGAGTACAATAAGCAAAGCAATCAGAGTAATGGTAGGAAAACGCTCTTCAGTTCTATTTTAGAGGTAACACTGTTTATTTCAAACAACTTTTACCTACTATCTGCAAACTTTTGATTATAAAATGGTTTAAATATCCTTATCACATAGCTCAACTACTACAGTGCTTTTGATCATCCCTTATTTCTACCATGTTGCTGGAAAAGGTGCTTGGCGGACTCCGCTTGGATGTGGCTAGAGGAACTTGGTGGTTGTGTGGGTTTAGCTCGTTACAGCAATCAGGAGGCACAACTCCCTGGCAGATCACACAGTTCCCATGGGGCTGCAGTGTGGGCAGCGCAAAATGTGCCTTGCCTCCAGATCCCGTGTGCCAGACCCAGGTGGTGGTCACTGGCTTGACCAGCTGTGTCTGACAGATGGCTCCCAGGTTGGAGCAGGGCTGTCCTGCTAAGCAGCGAAGGTGTGAGCCATCAGCTTCAGGATATGAAGATGAAGGAAAAGCATTAGTGCAGGGATACACAGCTTCTCTGACCTCTCATCAATACACAGAGAAATACAGAAATGAACTCATTTTCGGAACGGAAGAATTTACTATAAAATTATTTTAGTGAAGGGATAAAAAACCTTCAAGAAAAACTTTACAACATAAATATATTAAAAATAAAAAAATAAAATAAACTATTGAATAAATGTAACTCTAGAAAAACACCCTTGGAAGCAATGTTTAATAGCATTTCCATTCTTTACTTGAAATTCCCTATCGCTATGGAGGATAGATCTGAGAACACCTAAGGTACTGTATTTTGCTTAACAGTGGCATAGCTGGCTGACAGAAAAAAGTGAAATTATTTGGGCAGCTGTTTATCGGGGGGGGGGGGGGGGGGGTCTAAAACTGCACTACCATGCTGTTTAGTGACCAATTTGAGCTCTATATCTCCCAAGAAAATGAAACAAAAAGAGAAAATGGGACACAATGTGTCCAGTGTTCTCTAGCTCAAAACTACACATGAGACCCTTCCAACGGCACCTTTAAAATGCAGCCTGTCTTACATTTATATGGCAAAAAAGCTTTTTCTATTATACATAATTCTATACAGCTTTGGCATATTGTAAATAGTATTCACATTGACTGGGATTTCAGAGCCATGCTTAAAGGTAAATGCATTGTCCAGATCTTAACTAAGCAGCACAGAAGAATATCACAGTAACCATGAAAAATTACGTTGTCATATGCAGTCATCTTAGTAACAAAACAGAAGTAATATATATTAAAATGGAAATCTATTAAGGAGAAAAAGGCCTCAAAATATTTGGTACTAAATGACAGCATGATTCATGGGTTAAATCCTTAGTGTTATTAATCAATATCAGTCCTGTTCTGCTTTTGAATTTGTTTAAACCTACTGCAGGGAGTCTGAGCCTGCATTCAACTGAGCCGCTTGATCCAGATTAGATTAGGGTTTCCTAGTAGACTGAGAAATACTTCAGACCTAGCCAAACTTATATTTCCATGCTTCTCTCTGAACTCTAGTGGGAAATGATGTTTACTCTTTTGAAAACTCAATCTTGTACTGAACCTTGATCTTCTCAGTTGGGCATTGCATCTTCACTTGCTATATCAAAAAATAAATCAAGCATGCTTGTGTAGAAAATGTTATCTTTTTTCTCCTCTTACATCTGTCAATGCTGTCCAGTTCATCAGAACACATAAAATAAAGTATATGCAGAGAAGGTGGACCAGAATACACCTTGCAACTAAACGCAAAAAATAGGCAATACACTGAAGGAAGTCAAGAAATGGAATAGTAATAGAAATCTTAATATCAAGATTGGATAATTTTTCTGTAAAATATGTTCTTACTCAGTAAGAAGTTATAGAAATCAGTGGATAAACTTTTAAGACTTCTCAAATTAAGTCAAAATGTTTTCCAGTCAAATTTGACCTTAAAAGTCTATGAATACACTTGGCACACTTTTTTCTGGAAATATTCATAAAGCACAATTCTTTGGTTCATATTTAAAAATAGCAGCTTTATCTTGTTCAAAAATACTATCTCTTTATTTATATAAATTCTTATATATATATATATATATATATACACACATATATATCAAAACCACATTTTAAAAGCATCTGTCATAGAGATAACAATGACATTTATAGGAGGATTCATATGACTAAATATGTATATTGAAGGTGCAAGGAGCTTATTTACCTGCCTAAACACAGGCATCCAATGTTATCTGAGATGCCCTATCTGGGCAGCTATATCTTCAGAAAGGTTCAGATTCTTACGTCTGTCAGCCTAGGCTGATTCGTTGGATGCTATAGAGGGTACTAAATTTCACTAGATATTTCACTAGATACTTGATGCATCTGATAGTTCTGTATTCTCCATTGAGTTGAAGAATGGCAGTTTAAGGAAACTAGGGCTCTGTTCAGCTGACTCCATACTGTCATCCGATGTCATCTAAAACTCCTCATAATATCTGGTGTATGTACTTGAAGCTGACATATACGTCATAGGACCAGTGGGATACTTATAGTCAGATACACTAGAGAATCTCATATGATGCTAAATGTCTATATTTAGGTAACATAATTAAGCACCTGTTGTCTACCTTGTAGATCACTGTGTACTATATTTTAATGTGCTGTAGTTGAATTTAAGACTAAATAATATCTGACCAGATATAAAGTACATTTTAAGCATTGGTCATGGGAAAAGGAATGTTTAATTTAATACAATAGTTCAGTATTTATGATATGAATAAAAATACTGTAAAATACTGCGAAATATATTTAAAAGTTCTTTTCTATGTAATAAAGCTTGTTTTCCCTTTGAAATATGAACTTAATACACATATGTAATGGAAAAGATTATGTATACATTAGTTTTTTTTTCTTTTTGTATTTCTGGGGTATTTTCAAACAGTTCTGCCTCAGTATATTTATTCTAAACACTGTGGATCCAACATACTAGTGGACTGAAGTAAAAAAAGTGGAAATTGTTACAGCTCCCTATTGCCTAAAATATGACAAACATGGCCATCCTGAAGCATTTTTCGGATTATCACAATTTTCAGACCAGTATATTAAGGTGAAAAGAGACTGGAGAAGCTTCACAGGCAATTTGATTGCAATGATTACTAGATGTAAGAGCCTGTGTCACACAATCTACAATTTATACTAATGTCACTGCCTCTTGTACTAAAGTGTGACAATATTTTTCTTTATTTTGCATATTTTTGCATGTACAGTTTGTGTTATAATGATTGTAAATTATCAATATGTACTTTCTAGATGATGAATAATCAAATACATGAATTATAAAACTGTGATCTACATCTCTCGACTGGTTTCCAATTCTAAGAATCAATGATCCTGAAGGTAAAGGATTTTTTTTTTTTTTTTAATTGGTAGTCTCACTCATATAATGGAATGCTTTTGGGTCTGTTGAATTCAAAAGATAGTGATTTTTAAAATATTTGTGAAATAAAGTGGTAATCTAGGAAAGTGAGTAGAATAGAATGAAGTCTTCAGATACAATATAAGCTAACCTCTACTAAAATGAATTTTAATCAATTGTTAATTTTGGCCCCCAAAATTAATTTAATTCAGTATTTTGAAAGTTTTGCCTTGTTTTGATAAGAACACACCAATAATAATGCAGGATACCATTTACTGAGGAGAAAGATACCACCTGCAGTTAGATATCCTGTGTGTTGTACTTGTGTAGAAGCAGTTGGCCCTTTCAGGAAAGCAACACTGCGTAGATCATTCTGGGTTGAGCCTGTTATTGTAGACTAACAAAAGCTGATATCAGTAGCCTGACTGACACATAAATCCGTTATGTTCCCACATATTCTCTTTTCTTCTGTGTTAGTGAAATATTTGCCCTTGTATTAAAGGTATATCATAGCTACGCGATCTGAGTTCTTCCTGATTGTATCTCTGAAAACAGCACATTGAAAGTGAAGGTGGAAATATTAAATTAAATGTCCCTTAACATTTAGGCATTGCTTTTTCAGCTCTTTCTTACAGAAAGCTTCATGAAATTTTTCAGGAAGTACTTTCCCCCCTCCCCCTTACAAATATTGAATTAAATGTATGGAAAAGAATACAGATCTCTATTATATTTACTGCAGAAAGCTTAAAAAAGCAATAGTAACAGCCTAGTAACAGCCTATTGAATAAATATATATGCAATCTGCAAGTTAGACATATATTTATGCAATTATTTGATAGCTTCCTAAATAGTGTTTCTAGCAATTCCTACCATGGGACCAGAAGCAAACAAGTAAAGACGAATTTAAAATTTTCATCAATTTTTCAGTTAGGATGAGATTCACCTCACCAGGCTTTAGATATGTATAATGTAGATGTCTATATCTGACTAATCAGATAGCAGTTACAGTCGTTAAGGAGAAATAAGTGCTTCTGAAACACAATTGATCTGACCAAGTATGCAAGTCTACCTGAAAAAAAGACATAATATTTTCCTAGAACGGACATAATACATTGTTATGGAGTCTAAAAAATACATCTTTCCAGTTGTTAGAAAGGAAGCCTACAGCTACTAAAATATACAGAAATGTATATATTCATTCTTTCAGGAAAAAAAGAGATCAGCTACAAATATCTGGGATAAACACAAGGAAATAATTAAAGAATCATGCTTGGTAGAATATAAATTCAAGTCCCTAACTATCCAGATTAAATAAAGTTAATAATCTCATAGCTCATGTAGACTACATGGTTTCCATTCGATCCTGCTCCTCAGGGCAATACAATAGAAGGTGTTCTAGTATAATGCACTTTATGCTGAAACCCAACATCCATATGGCATGGTATCAGTGGACTACTGGAAGTCTGAATCTCTGGACTCTGCCTCTCTACAAAAAACTTGGTGTAAATCCACTCCTGTAAAGATCTTTCCTGCTTTTGTAACAGCTGACATCTCAGCAGGCTGCTCTGAGAAGATGTAGGGACATGGCCAAGGCTTCCTTTAGTGAGATGTCCATAGCAGTTTCATCCACAGTAAATAAAACTTTGGAAGCTTAAACGCATAATCAAGAGATGTTTTCGACCTGTGGAGTCTTATATCCTCTGACATCCTCTGGCGAGCATTTATCTTACTCTATATGAGCAAATTGATAGTGGGCTTACCATGAAGCATCTATCAATGAATCAATATCTGTCAGTGAACGTGTCAATCCTTAACTCACTTTTAACAAGTAGAATATTTGTTCTTACACAGATTTTGTACTTAATATGCAAATATTCACATAATTTTTTAAGCAAATGTGTGAACCCTTAAGTCATTGTGTGCCAATATAGTAAAAATCTATTTAAAGAAGACAAATTATTTCAAAAAGCTGAAATAAAGTTTTCTTCTTATTAGCGAATATCTGGGAAGAGTCTCCCAAGTGACATTTATCCATTTTTGTTAATATATAAGAGGACAAAAATTGAGAATATCTTTTAAAAACTTTTACAGACTCAGGTATGCTATCTCACTGAATAGTCTGTAACATTTTTTAAACTAAAGCAACATCAATTTTGTATATGAAAATAATAAAATATTTTATATTTTCCAATTTACACAGAGGTTTTTTTATTCTATATTTGAAATGCAAAAAGCCTTAAATGATTTAGGATGTTCATGTACAATGAAGCCTATTTAGACAGTTTTCATTTCTCTGAGATAAATTATTTAGGAAAAGCAGTATGTTGTAAGAGTATGTTGATTGGCATTGACTGTATCAACAAAAACATGTTCAGCTATTTGAAAAGTAATTTACAGATGCTAAAGTTTCAGATTTAAATAAAGAAACATTACCTACTGAAACATAACTTACGTCTGAAAAGAAAAAAAAAAAAAAAAAAAAAAAGAAACATTCCTCAAATCCATTATGATTTAATGGTCCATTACCAATCCATTAGGTCCATGTGGTGAAAGCTGATTACATATCTGAGGAGCTCAGGCTGCCAAAGTTTCAGAATGAATCTAGAGGATCACAAGCAGAAGGAATACAAGCTATTTCTTGGATTAAACTGTAACACTGTTTTTACTCAGATTTTCTTTCTTTGTCTCTGTTTTGCCTCCTAGCTTTAATGACTGAACAGCACAACATTATGGGCTGACTCTCAGAAATGTTCAGTATGTTTTCCATAACTTTCCTAATTTTAATTAAATAACTCAAATAGCTTTGTTTGAAAAACATCATCAAAAACCCACACATCTATATGAACACTTGACAATCTCGTTTTGCCCTGTTAGATTAAAAGTAACTGCATCCTGTCTAGGTAGAAGTGTTCACAGACTTTTTTTTTGTTTTTCAACAAGTTCATACACTCTTGCTGAAACTCCCCTTCTTTCTTCATTCTGTCAGATATTTGAAGAATCTCCATTAGTCACAGGACCTCTTGGAGCTTTATCCTAAATCTGCTTCTATCCTTAGTTTAATAATGGAAAGAATATCAGCAGATATTTACCGGCTGCTGAATTCGGATCTCTTCAAGCTCTGATCAGATTAACAAACAGTTGAAAGAAAAGAAAACAAGCAAACAGACACACACAAGAATAACCCTCCAAAACATGTTTCTTGGCTTGGAGCTAGAAGCAAATATTTTCTCATAGCTCTGAGAAGAGAGCTACAAAGAAAGTACAAAATCTTGTTTTATTCTGGTACTTTCAGGGACAAGAAAGGCAACTGCTAACTGAAGCATCAGGAAACATATTAGCTCCATTCTATTCTCTGTCTTCCTCTTCCACGCTAAAACTAAAATACTTTAGGAAATATCTCAAAAGTGAAAGTGTTGCTAGATTTATGGAAGTGTTCTTTCCATGACCATAACAGCAAATCAGAAGTAGTAGTAAATTGTCACAAAAACACAAAGGTAGAAGGTACAGCAAACAAACTCTAAATTAGAAAACTATAAAAGAACAAGATTAAATGAAACTGGAATGTGTGGTGTTGAGTTCAGACTCTGGGATTTCATTAAGTTCAGTTTTATGTACACCTCATCTAGGTGATGATGCTGTTACCAGCAGATAGATGCAAAGTATAAGTAAATTAACATCTTTTATTCACAATGAAAAAAAGGATAAGTAATAAATTTGCTTCCTGAAAATGCATTATTAGATGATAGTTCAAGTTTAATTATGTAAATGCCATAGACAAAGTGAAAATATAAAGGTAAGAAATCATATCTATATTTTATGTTGATTAGGAAAAGGTTAAGTTCATATAAAGAAAAAAATATTTTTATTTTAATGAAGCAAATGGGGAAAAAAAACTTTTGTCATTAAACAACTAAGACTTTCTTCTCTTACATATTTACAGCAAGTAGTGAAACCATTTTATTCATATAATGTTAATGATTATTATTAATTCCTGAAAATCAATGTTTTGATATTTCAATGTTTGTCTATTTTCAAGGGATATCAAACAGCTGACTCTTCATGGACTACATTCTTTCTGAAATTTAAAAACAGATAATAGAAAGATATTGGGTTTTCTTTAATAACTGAATTATATAAAAATTTTGAATTTCACGTGAATTGATATTATTTGTTTTCCCAATGTTTTTATAAAATTAGTTCTAGACATAAGTTTGGAACAAAAGGAAAAGCTTTAGGAAAATTACTGTTTCAAAACTTTTGTTCACTTTTATGTTCTGTTCATGCATTGATGTCAATATTACATGAAATCAGTGTGGAAAACTTTCTTACCTTTTCTGAATTCTAAATCTTGTGCATTTAGATCACACTGTATTGAGTCTGTGGATTAATTAGCCTAGAACTGATCTGTTCCTTCTGTGCCATCATCCAGTGTTTTTGTAGAGATCATGACATTCTCTAGAAACCTTAATTTCCACAAATCCCTGGGAAGAGTAGTATCCAGGGCACACTTTGATCCCAGCTCTCTCCTTGTGGCCAGTAAGGAATTTAGCCAATAGCTGGATATTTTTTTAGTGGATACTTTTTGAAAGATATATCTATTTTAAACTTAAAAATTAAATAGACTTTTGCGGGAAGATATACTTCTAAATCACTTGCAAGCCTTAGCCATAACCTGCTTGAGAGTCTAGTCATGGAACAGCACTGGCAAGCTGTTCCATCTGTCTTTTCTTGAAATCAAAGATTGAAAAATTGATTAGCCTGCCTTACAAATGGTGAAATTACAAGTGGAACTAACATGTGTCAGCATTAGTGTGGCAATAACGGTGCCAAAACTGTATTTGACTTCTGATTCAGTGAATAAGTTTTACTTCAGTTCTATTCCTGAAATGATTATAGCCACCCTACATTGTTACATATTATCTTAAAATGTTTATATTTAACTTGTGTATTTTGATTTTACTATTCTAAATATATAATTCAGTTTTTCTACTCATATACTATTTGAGATATAGTCAGAAGTCAGAAATATGCCAATACCATAAAGACAGCTAATCATTATTAAACATTAAGTTGTCTATAAGCCTTATTAAATTACTGTCCACAGTACTCCATGGTAACTGAATAGAGTCTAATCTTTTTTTCTTTTCCCCTTGGTAGACAATTGCCAAGGACAGACAACTTTTCTTTCATAGAAGCCAACCTTTCTTTCAGCCTGTGTCCTAATCTGGAGATGTGGGCTCTGTGGTAGAAACAGGAATAAAAAGGTTGTAATAGATTGGGGGTGGGAAGTGAATAGATCTTTATACAGGTGCTTGGAAAAATGAAGAAAACTATGCAGTTTTGTTTCATTTTAAAATAGCTTGGAACTCAATTATAAATCCTACTTGACAGCTGACATTGCCTACAACTGTATCCGAAACACAATTTTTGCCATGCTGGAGGATTGCCAAGACACATACTGCAGTTATGGATTTGAGGTACCTGAACAAAAGATGTACCTGAACTCCCAAAGAAATCTTTTTATATTTTGTCTAAAGATATGGATAAATCTGTATTCAATTTAAAGAAAAAGGAAATGCAACAAATTAATACCAAAATTATCATGCCTCATGTATTCCTCAGATCTTTTCCTAAAAAGTAGAAAAATATGGAAAAAAAGTATAAAATGGAATGTGCAACATAGCATTTTTCAGCCATGCAACAGTATATAATCAAATTTCTAGAGCATACTTTTGAAAGCCATTTTGATTAGGAATGTTTCACCAATATTTCTTCATTTTTATATAAAAGTCACCCCATGGATTCTAAGTAAATGACATCTACTGTGAAACTGGACCAATGCAGCAGTGATTTGACCTTTCTCTCTCCAGAAGCGATTGGTTTATGCCCTCCCTGCGGCAGTAAATCAGTTATTAAGCTTTATTGTTACTACAGCCTAGTTTGCTTAAGCATGAACTTTAAAAGTCTTCACAGGCAAGTTAATTTAATTTATATTCTGATAGGCAATGATAAGCAGTGTCTTTCTGTGGGATCCAAGGCTGATGGCTCCTTGATGACTCCTATGATCTCAGATCATGCTATTAAGTTTTCCAAAAAGGGATCATAACACCGTTAAGTCATGTTTAATGACAATAGACTTATACATAACTCAATCAGCTAAGAACTGAAATCTCATCCAAATTAGTCATGAGGAAACAGCTACATTTCTCTCAAGTAAGAGCATTCAATATTAATTTTAATTTGGATGGGAAAATAGGACTGGCAGAATGAGTTCTTGCTAGTTTAGCTTTCAGGGTGGATGTTTCAGCTCAAGGTTGCAGACTCCTATATATTAATGGATAAATATAGGTGACTTATATAGGCTTGATGGAAGACAGTCACATGTGTAGTACCATTTGAGATGCTCAGCACTGTCTAAAAATGCTCATGCATATTTCTTGAATACATATTCCAGGGCATCTCAAATGGCACAGGATGATGGTATTTAGTCAGTTGAATTAAGCATTAGGTGACCAGACAGCAGTTATAGTCAACAAGCATCCAGGATGCAATACAGTTACTAAAATTTTGGTTTCTCATGTTATTTTAGGTGCACTTTGATATCTCACCTATTCTCCAGGTGGCAGTCCAAAAGGATGCAGGTCCCATATAGATCCTGTGCTATACATGTCATATGCGTAGGAACAACTCAGAAATTCCAGGCATTGGAATACACTGGGCAAATGATAGAACTGCAATATGTCATCAAAACAGTCAATGGGATCCAGGCAGCAGTGGAGCTCACCCAATCTAATTGTTTATTCAAATTACCCTAAATGCCTCATTTTTTTTTTTTCTAGTCAGTTTCTATAACATCTAGCAGTGTTTTGGAAGTGTGAAATGTAGAAATTCTTTTCTAAGAAGCTGAATCAGATAAGTTTAAAGGTGAACTATGCTAGATGGCTGAATCACATGTTTATCTGAACATACTATGAATTATAGAAAGTTGTTCCTGTTCAAAATGGATGAGTCTTTTCCTACATTTTAAACAAAAAACAATCATCAAGTAGATGCTAGAAGTTATATATAAAGTCTTCCTCTCCTTTCACCCCATCCTAATAATAAACAAAAATATTAGAAACTTGTGAGGATTATTTAGAACAGAAAAATCTTAAGAAAAAAGATAAACAAGCTTATCCAGAAATACTACTTTATCCTCATCCAAAATCATTTCTCTCTTACACTACATATCTTATGAGTTACTTAATTTATAACATTATTGTTCATTGGACCATATGTTCTAAATTCTAAATGGTGAAATTAATCCTTTTGCACATAAAAAAAAATTACATGATAACAATATCAAAAATATGTGCATATAAGTTTTTAATTAATCACCTGTAAAATGCAGACAGGAAGACTTCTTATGCTACTTGATGAGTGCTTATATGAATGTAGCAAATTTAAATACAGTAAACTGCGTGGAATTTCTGTGCATAAGGAAAAAGCTGTGCAGTGAAGCACAGACCTTTTTTTTCCTTGACGAAAGATAATATGAACCTTCAGCATTGCAAAAGGGAAACAGATGATTTCACACCTGCTTTCCAGCTGTTAATGATTAAGATATGAGGCATGCTGCTTATTTGATGTAGTTCCCAGACCAATCCTGTAAGCATAATTAGCCAAGAAGATACACTCATAGATTTATCTTCATAAAGAGAGTGAACCACAGCAAAGTCAGTCAGTTTCAGCCTAATTTGAGGTTTAGTTGCATGAAGCTGTTTACCAATTTTATATGTAGATACATCTGATAATCTCTAAGGGTTGATTGTTTTTGGCTATTATCTGAGTCCTGAATATTAGATATGCTATTTCTGGTAAAGTATTACACAGTAAGGTGCATCTCAAAGTTTCCTTCACCTCTACCTTAAAGAGTAGAATTTGACAGTCTTTACTATCTCAAATCACACTAATGCATACTTGGTTCATGCAAAATATTCTTAGTTTACAACTACTATTTTACTGAAAACTTATTTTTCCACCCAAGTCTTTGTGAGAACTACAAAAATAAATGGACAGGAAGCCACATTTCCTCCCTTTTTCTTTTGCACAGTTATAAATTAATAAAGATTGAAACTTATGGTGAGTTCCTAAGATGTAAGACAATAGAAGAAAGGTGGATTGATAGATCAAAACTCTCTGCAGATTCTACCAGAATTTACTAAAATTAGAATTTAATATATTAAAAAAATCTGCATCTGTGAAGTATTAACTATACTTTCCTTCTCCAGAGTAAGATGGAATATACCCTACTGGACCTGAGCAATTGAATCATAGATTTGTCAGTTAAGTTGTGAACAGAAAAATATGATGGGAAACTGAGCTCACTAGAACTATAACAGATTTTAAAATTTTTTGAAACAGTAGCACTAAAATTCCATATTGATTTTACTACACTGTTCTAGAGCACTAGGAATTAAACAGTCCAATTTTGCTTTCAGAATTTTTGATTCTTTATCTGGTGTTTTTCTTTTTGTCACCTTAAAATAGAATGTTTTGAAATGAAAAAAAAAAATAAAGAAAGAAAGAAAGAAAGAAAAGGGAAAGAAAGAAATATTTCCAACATTTCCTTCCATTTTGTTTGCTAAAACTCTGTCATGGTAGGGTAAAGTTTTTGATGTTTTGGTTGTTTTGGTGCTTTGGAGATGTAGGTCTTTTGGTACACTGACAGTCATGAAAATGTTATTTTGCAGTACTATAGCTCCTTTGCATGCAACAGAATTACGGGGGGGGGGAAAGAACTATTTAAATGCATACAACATAATACACCATATGGTTCCTAAAGATAGTAAAACATTTCCTCCTTGAATTTTCATGAGATTAAAGCCTATCTTTCCTAAAAAGGGATAGCACTTGGTCAGGTTGACCTTTTTTTATCTAAAAAATGAAAGTACTTGCTGAAGAATTACTAGATAACTCCTTTGGTAACCCAGAGCTTTCTCACCTACTGAGAAGTCTCCAGTCTGGATATAACAAATCACCTTCTTCACAGAATGAATAGCTCTGAAAATACATTGTGGGTAATAGTCACCATTCCACTTAGCAAATATAATGAGGTGTCCTTCCCAATTACAAACACAACTTATAATCATGTTCCTGACAGAAGGAAAAAAACTTTGTAAATGAAGGAGCTTAATGAGAGATACAATATGAAGTGCAGAAGACCGTTAAAATCATATAAAAAAACAACAGGCAAAATATTTGCTATGAGGGAAAGTAACTTTCTAGATATCTAAGTAATCACACTTGCAGGTGAAATCCAGTGAATGGATGAATAGATTTGACTAAGCTTGTTATATACAATATAGAAATAGTAATCTGTAAAAAGTGAACACTGACACCGTCAATGAGATCAGCAGCTACAAAGCGATAAAAGAAAGAAGAGTAGATATTTTGGAGAACCTATGGGTGCAGAATCTATATGTAAAGTCAATTTTAAACACAAGAATACTTATACTAGTTTGTCAGTTAAGACACACTTAATATTGGCAAATGCCAAAGTAAAAAAAAAATTTTTGTGTATTGAAGAACTAGTAGCTCAAGGCAAAAGAGAAGGTAGTTTAAATACATTTCTATAGATTGAAATTATAGGAAGCTAGAGAGAAGAAGGAAGCAACAATAGCAGTTATCCATTCTTGCTGGCACTCATGGTACCCTTTATAATGATTTAAGACAGAAAAAAACAAGTATCTCTTAGATTATATATGTCTATTTCTTTTTCTCTGTTCCATGTTTCATTTTTATTCACCAGAATGAAAACAAATTGAGAGCTAGTAGGATTTTTCATGTATTGAAACTACTGTTTGGGGGATAGTTTTATTCTTCTCTCTCTGTGTCTTATGTCTTGAAAGTCTCACTCTCAGATTCAAAGTCAGCTCTCACCTGTGGCTGCCATTTGTCTGCTTAAGGTCTGTTTTCATGATTCAGCTCAGCTATTGACATGTCCATATGTCTACATGCAGGCATCTGGAAAGGAAAAGCTGTTTAGGCTCCAATTGTAAGGGTTCATAGTGCCATATTTTTTGGATGGAGTTTACTCCATGATCTTGCATGCTTTCAGGAGTAACAGAACCACGGAATGGTTGAGGTTGGAAGGTACCTTTAGAGGCTGTCTAGCCCAACCCCTCTGCTAAAGTTGAGTAGTCTTGAACAGGCAGTCCAGGATCCTGCCAGACAGCTTTTGAATATCTCCTCTTCTTTGGGCAAACTCTTCCAGCTCTATTAACCTCATGGTGTGGGGGGGAAGCTTTTCCATATTTTTAGAATTTCTTATTTGTGTCCATGGCTTCTTGTCCTGTTACTGGGAACCGCTGAAAAGAGTCTGGCTCCAGTAAAGGACTATTAAGATGATTAAGAGATCAGACTATCTCTCATATGAAGAGAGGCTGGCAGAGCTGGTACTGCTCTGCCTGGAGAAGAGAAGACTGGGAGGAGATCTTACCAACGTGTACAAGTACCCGAATGGATGAGGTCAAGAGGATGGGCCAGATTCTTCTCAGTGGTGTCCAGCGATGAGAGGCAACAGACACAAACTGAAGCACAGGAAGTTCCATCTGAATGTGAGAAAAAAATTCTTTACTGTGAGGGTAACAGTGCACTGGAACAGATTGCTCAGAGAGGCTGTGGAGTCTCCATCCTTGGAGATATTCATAAGTCATCTGGACAGGGTCCTAGGCAACTTGTTGTAGGTGACCCTACTTGAGCAAGGGGCTAGACAGTCTCCAGAGGTCACTTTCAATTTCAACCATTCTGTGATTCTGAGATTCTGTGATTCTGTGAAGTTTGAAATTTAAATGAATTCTTTTAAGGCTATCTTCATCAATTTCCAAAGTAATACATGACAAGGATGACAACAATTAGAACACAAAAACACCAGTGAGAATCCATGTCAAAAGTAGATGAAGAAGAATGGTGAAGAACAATGTACTGTGCAATCCTTTAGCATGCTGGACTGAAGAGAAAATATAAACTGCGTAACTCATCAGTTGACATGCAGATCACGTATACACATGTACAAAGACCAAGAATAATTTTCTAAGAAAGCACTGAGTGTATATGGTTAAAGAATTTATTTAAATTCATTTCTTCAAAATATTTTTACAAGAAACATTAGACCTTGGCCAAAGCAGAGGCCTGTACCACCTAGAGATTATAAGTGCACTACTCAGGATACAGTTAATCAGTATGTAGCTTGCTTTGAACTTGAATAGAAGCATACTAAAATAGTGTAATCAAAACCAGCATATAAGTAATTTTTAACACTGTGAATGGCATAGCAAGACATAATGTACATGCGAGAAATGTGACCACCAAAATGGCAAAGAAGGACTGATTTTGTTGCACTAAGTAAGCATGGGAAAGCAGACAACTCAAGTACCGGAATTTGTAAGATAAAGAGCAAAACAATATAAATGAGAAAAAAAGATAAGATAAAGACTGCAAATAGAAAGGATGTCCTGCCAAACACAGGAAGGATGACTGGCAAAATCAAACACAAGATAAGTAACATGGGAGCAGATGACATTCCCCTTTCAGGAGGGGCCAAGTAGTATAAAATACCAAAATATAAAAGTGAAAAAAATATAGAGAAGAAATAAGAGAGGCCCACTCCAGTTTCTACTTCTCTTGTCAGAGTTGCCTGGTCTGATCACTTTGACCTCTGTGACTAAGGACCATAGCCACCAGGGCTAACTGCATGCCATCAGCTCAGCATTGTGTACCAGCAGTATAGGATATGAGGGTTAGGGACTCACACTTCTGTGCAGGTAGTGATAAGGGAAGGAAGGAGCCTGCATGTATGGTGTAGGTGAATTGCAAGCCAGCGTGTCATATAAATAATAGTTTACCACATAAACAAATTGTAAGAGTGTTTGAACTGAAAGTTTTGGTGGACGCATATAATGTCTATTTTATGGGGAATTATAATGGTGAATATTATGGCTCAAATAGGTCTGAGATTTATCTCTTACTTCAGCTGGATAATGAAATGATAGACCTTAGCACTAGTATCAAGAATAGTGACTAAGTATTTTCCAAAAGCCAAAGGCTTGGGATGAAAATACGAGGGATGGAGGGAGAGAGTAACAAAGAATGAAAAGGAAAGAAGAAAGGAAAGAAGGAAGGAAGGAAAGAAGGAAGGAAGGAAGGGAGAGAGGGAGTGAGGAAGGGAAGAAGGGAAAAAGAAAAAAGTGGGCAGTGAGGAGATTAACAAATCTCTTTAAATTCTTTGAACTAACATAACAAGCATATAATCTACTCCTTTGATAGTATTCTACTGCAGTAGTAAACTAAATAAACACTAATCATAGAAGCTGGATAAGAAGTCTAGAAGGAAGGATGTGACAGACAAGATTAAAGAAAAGGGTTTGGAGAATCTGAGGAGACTGTGGACCATAAGCATGTGTTGATAGCAAACTGCACATGAAGCAGAACACAAAATGACTACATCAGAGTATTTCTTAAAAAATTCACACAAAGATAATAAACTATAAGTATCTTGTCAAAAAATGGCTGTAAACAAAAATTGTATTGATTGAATCAGAATCATTCTATTTACACAAGAAGTATCAAAAGTATATAAGAAAGATATAAGGACAAAGTATAGGATATAGACCCTGTCCAGAGGGTGCTATTTGTTGTGTTGCAGAGAAGGTTGGAGACTAGTATGAAATATGTTATAGGGAAGTTGGTAGTATTGTGCACTGGCTAATCTTTCAGAATTACCGACTACAGAAAGAGACAAATAGGACTGGTATGCCCCAGACAAAGCTATAGAGAGGAAGACTGTAAAATATTACAGGATTTTATAATCATTACCTTTTCACTAATTATATACAAGATGAACAGGAATGGGAGCTATAAAATAAGGAACTAATTGAGGGAGAGTGCTTTATCATGGACTTTCTTCTTCTGTTTTGCAGAATGGGCAATAAATATGACATGAAATTGAAAAATATGGTAATTCATGCTTTAAATTGAATAATATGAACAGAAGAATAATATCAATAATTTGTATGTATATATTATAGCAGCATCGTGCAAATTGCAAATATGATCTGTGCTAAGACAACAGATCCTTAAAAAGCATCATTAAAGGATACTGAGCTGATATTCTTATTTAACTGATGCTTTAATGTAAGACAGTAAGAAATAAATCTATGCCCAACAACTCAAATGCATAACAGTTGAAGTAACCAATATAATGAAAATGTATTTTTACAATATAAACTAGACTTTTTTCTGTTTTTCCTTTTTCT
The DNA here is from genome assembly GCF_028389875.1 of Rhea pennata. Lineage (NCBI taxonomy): Eukaryota > Metazoa > Chordata > Aves > Rheiformes > Rheidae > Rhea > Rhea pennata. Next base: position 169,286,131 of record NC_084663.1, read on the forward strand.
TGCCTTTTGTTCTTATTCTAATTTCTATTCTTATGTTCTTATTCTAATTTTCTACAAATATAGCAAAGCTATATAGAAAAGTTTTATTAAATTATATCTCTAAGGATTTCTATAGGCTTTGGTATGGGTTGTAAAATCCTCATATGTGGCTTGTGGTCATGTGCATCTGTTGATGCTTTAAATCTCATGTCTAGCTAACAAGGTTTGCCTCTGCCATAAAAACAAAACCTACCAAACAAAAAATCTCAGCCTCCTTCCCCACAGTGCTGATTATAAACATAGGTATACAGCTTTGGAATAAAAGTGACCATCTGATTTAGAAAACCAGTGCTTCTCTGAAAACCAATGTACATCTGATTCCCCCAAAATTTGTGATATTCTACCCTGTGAGCTTTTTGTATTCTGCTCAGATGAGTTAACTTCACTCAGCATGCAAAAATCTATAAGATCTGCTTTTTTTTTCTGTTTAAATCAATAGAAATTTTTATATTTACATTAAAAAGAACCGAATCTGATTATACAAGCATATTCCAATTAACTGCAGTTAAGACTTTCCTTCCAAATTAACATTATAAAAAAATACATTTCTTTTTTTTTTTTCAGAGGGTCTTTTATTCACTATGGTTTATTTTTAAGATAGTCTTGTTTCTTTTAAAAAAGGCATGCTCCATTTTCCAACTTCCTTTGCATAAAATGTTACACTCATACACAGAAAGTCATACGCTGGAGGTAAGATTCAATGGCCTTTACCCAGAAGAAACTGTTTCTTAGCAAAAACTTCTAAATCAGATGGTCACTTTTATTCCAAAGCTGTATACCTATGTTTATAATCAGTTATATATAAATTGTCAAGTAGTGTACAGATGTCAGAGAAATGGGACTAGTGAGGCACCTGAAAAGAAGTATTGTTCATGCTGGATAAAATGCACACTTTTATAAAGAGCTAGCATTAGACAAATACACTAGGCAGATATTAACTTAAGGTGAAGTCCTATCATGCCAGACTCAACAGTCATTTTGACTAGGAATTTATTATTTTGCTTTGGAAGCACAACTTACAATTCATTACAAATATTTTTAAAAGCTAACATTTTTTCTTCATGCTTTTTATGAAGTTTTACGGTCTTTTTGTTTTTTTAATTAGCATCCTTAAGATGCAAAAGAGTGGGAAAGGAGACTAGAGATTAAAGAATACAGACCCATTGAAAAGAAACAGCTTAGCGTGGTCTTGAGGTTGCCAGCTCCTGAATGCACCTTTTGTCCACACAAATAGCTTCATCATGCAAGTAAACTAGCACAGCTGGAAAAGGACTTCTGCCTTGCAACTGAGAGTACACATAAATGCCATGTTGAGGGTTGTGATCCGGAGGTCTGGAGACTGGAATCATCTGCATCATCAGAAACAGCTGAAAGCTCGTTTAGGAGTCTGTTCAGTACCACCTATTAGTCATCTACTTATTGCTGCATAGAATTGAAATGCTTTTGACAACCTTCCTATGATTTCTGTTGACTTATTAGCCAACATATCAAGAATTAGTTTAGGATCAAAAATTCAACTGTTGTGCCACCAAGCCACATCCTTATCCTGGTCAGATTCTTTTCCTTCTGTTGCAATAAGCTGTTCCAGGAGTATGCTTTTCTCATAATTAGAAACTTCAGCTTCTATTGTGTAGAGCTGTTACCTATTTATTTGTGTCAGTCTCAGACTGTATTCCATCTACCTTATGTGATCTTTCATTCAAACTCGTTTTTCACTTGAAATCAGTACTATCCACGATTGGCATAGTGTTAGCATAACTATGGAATATTGGATTTTTGAAGCACTCTGCTATTTTTGAATCAGAGAGTAATAGACATTTACTTAGTTAGGGTGAGGTACTTATAAATTTGCAAATGGATTCTTTGCTTAGTCTTTTAAGGAATCAGTGACTCCATATATAAACAGCAACTAAATAGCCATCATTCTACAAAGTCTAGTAGCCCAGGACTGCATGCATTCTGAAAAGGATTCAGGTGTTTTCATAGAATCAGTAAGGTTGGAAGGGACCTCTAGAGATCATCTAGTCCAAGCCCCCTGCTCAGTTTTAGTATATAGTCTGAATACATACTATTAAGCCATGATATCAAATGCATATTAAGTACTTTAGAAATTATCCCTTTTTGAATTTTCCTTTAGCCTCTCTTTTAATTAAACTTTTAATTCTATTTGATTAGACTTCCAGCTGGGGTAGGCCAGGCATATAAGCTTGTTTTAAGATTCATCAAAGCTATATTCCTCCTTTGGCAGAGACTTTGCTTCATCCTAGCAATAATGCTTATCAGTCTAACTTTACCAATGGTATTTAAAGCAGATCCTGCATCATCCCTCGAAATGCCCTTTTGCAGGTAGGACAAGGAAGTACATGTTGGCTGTTCCACCCCTCATTCTCCATTTGTCCAGCAGCAGTGGAACAACATCCTGCTCTTTTCACTGAGCTGAATCAGAACGGCATAGTTTTCCCTGCATATCAATTCCATATTTTGTCATTTTTGCTTCATTCTAAATTTCATATGAAGATCCATGGGCTCCTTCCCATTCCTATTTCTGTAACTGAGTTTCTCTCAGCTTCTGACCACACTTATAAACAACAGGAATCCTTTCTCAATGGAAAATCACTCTCACAGACTACTTTCTTCTTGGATGTGCCCACCTGCAGCTAACCCTGCTTACACAACACCATTCCTGGTTCACAGTCCCAGGTGCTAATGAAGTAAAGGTAACAATAACAAACCTGTTGATTTAGGAACAGACCTCAGCAAAGTTTTGCATATTTGACATAGCTGTATTTTGCTAGAACTCCACTGAGTTCAGCATTGATACACTTGTTTGCACCTGCAGAGAAGCTGAGCAATATTTCCTGTAGATGAAGAAAACAAGAAAATGCATTAGAAAAAATACTAGGCAGCTCCAGTATAAAAAAGCAGGAAACAAAGCAATTTGTAAAAGCTTTTTAGTACTATTCTACAGGGAAATGTTAGAGTACATTAGCATATTTGAATCAATTCCAGCTGCTGAATGATAAACACTGGTATGTGAATGTTGCTGTTTTGAATTTGCATTTGCAACCCCACTTTCCTTAGAAAACAAAGCACAGAATATTGTCCTCAGAAGTATATTTGAAAAATATTATTTGTCAGTTAATAAAACCAGCACAAGCCTTCCGAAAGCTGCAGTATATGCTCAGCATGCAGAAAATGCCTAAATAACTTTTGCCTGCCTAACATAAAGAAGCATAAGAGATTGTTGGCTTCAGGGCCTGATCACTACCGGTTAGCCTTCGTTGTTTACTTCTTTCATTTACTACGAACTTTATGCTTCTATTTTTCAGGGTAAACCTGAGGGTTTCAGCCCACACTGTAGCAATATAAGACCTGACAATAAGCTATATTAAATAATTGATATTACCTGACATGTATGTTACTTTACTGTTACTATATTCAATGCACCGCATTATAATAATTGAAATCTAGATTTAATTTCTGGAAAATTTTACTAGGTAGGGTTTTTCTGAACTATTCTAGATCATTCACAATATTAAACAATCCACACTGAAGTACAGTTCAGCTATCCTTAAGCATGTAACTTCCCCCCTGCCTTTTAATCTTCCAATCAAGTAACAGTTTAGTATTCAAGATAATATTTGCTTTATAATTATGCTGGAAAACTTGAATGTGCTTTTACAGTTTTCATCTTTTTTTTTTTTTTTCCCCAAGACAGCTTGAGACTGAGACTGAAAGATAAAACTACTTTTCTTGTTTCCACCTTACAATTTCCAAATCAAGGTAACATGCAACACATGTCAATAACATGTATATGCCCTGATGTATTTATTATTCTTAGTACTCCATTGATGTCTGAAATGGTGGCTGACAAATACTTTTACTTCTACTACTTCTGCTAATTATTTAAATTGCTTCATTTTACTGACAATTTAGCAGTGGTGTTACACAACATTTATAATTAAAATATTGTTAATACAGGCATACATACTTAATGTTACTTACAATTTACCATAAAACTGAAAAATAAAAATCATTATTTTCCTATAATTAATTTCCGTATATATTTTAACATATAAAACAATCACATAACTGTTAGATTCATTTTGTTACAGACATAAAATGGTAAATAAAGCCAGACACAACACAAAGACTGAATACGAATTTGAAGGCTGTCACTGCATTAACAGACCAGCATTTGTTTATAGTCAATGCACAATGGCTTAAAAACTTACAATTTATCAATTATATGATACATAAATAGATGTATCTACATATTATGTATGATATATACATATATACATCATATATCATTTATCTATGTTTTAGGAATGCAGATGTTATATAGCTGCTACCTCAGTTATACTGAAGAGCTCACTCATGAAGAGTGCAGTCTTTTTAGTTGGAGACTTAATCATATAATGAAAAGATACATTCTTGAATATAGGGATTAAAAATAGATTTTGGCTTATTTGTTTGTCCAATATTTATTGAGGGTACAGAGAAGTAGAGGAAAGATATCCATGGGATGACTTACTGTAATTGCTTCACATAGTAAATTATTCAAGTGCCACTAAAATATAACAGCATGAGGATATGAAAATAGTAGAAAAGTGGTTGTGAAAAGTGGTCAGACTTGATCATGCTTCCAATGATTCTAAAAGCAGACCCGGTACCGTTGAGGCATATTGAGTCCATAACATATCCTAATGTCATCCAGATTGGGAGATCAGAATATTCCGCAGCTACCACTTTGCCCGTATAGAGAGATTTTCTTCCAAATGAAATCCACTGTAGTAAGTTATTAGTTCACATTCAGATAACCCCTGGTAAGCTGTTGTGACATGACTAATGGGTACATCTCTATCGCATGTCTGATATGCAGCCATAGTGCATATCATGCACTAACTTTTGGAAAGGTATTATTTTTTATTATTATTATTATTATTATTATTATTATTATTATTTTAACATGATGTTTCATAGATTCATCCACCAATTTAAGATCACAAAGAACAATTACTAGCCTACTAGCTAAGCCATTCAGACCATCTACATAATATAGAAGGCATAATTTCATCCAGTATTTTTTTTAATCGAGCTATGCATTTTGCATGAGTGAATGCACCTTTTTATAATTGTGCATGGCACAGTGTGGAGAAATAAACTGTTCCCTAGAGATTTTTGGGGCTATCCTAACTCTGCTTTCAAGAGGTTGCACTAAATTAACATAATGGACTTTTCTGACCTGAAGGCATTTGGAATTGTGAAATGGCTATTGCAAGTACTCAGGGACAGCAAGCCAATATTTCTGAGCACCACAGGAAACTAAAATAACAGCATATGACTTTTTCTATCACTATTTGTTACTGTTCATCTGTTTCCACATCCCTCTTACCACTGCATCCCAGGAAAAGCCTGTTGACAGTAATAAACATTACATTCATTGTCTAAGTAGGAGGTCAGAGAGGAAACTGGTTTAGAGATGCACATTTCTGTGCTGCTGCGTTGCCTGTTTTAGGAAGTACATCCCTACGACTGTAAAGTATGTAAGGTATTAAACTTTTGCTGGAAGATGTGTAATACAGAAGTGGAATGCAGCAGCAGCTTCTAGATATCCTCCTGACTGAGAAGGAAAGTTAGTTTATGGTGCAGATCCACTTCTCCTTTTCACGCAGACTCATGGAGCTAAACTCCTATCCTCTGTCTTTGAACTCAGCAATCTTGCACTTATCTGAAAAGTGGGTAAATGATGAAATGGAATTAAGGGAAAAAGGAAAATATGCAGAAATCAAATAGCTTACAATGATTTTTCTGTACTAAAAATCTCCAGAGAACATACAATATATTTTGGCTGGATGACTAGTTCTGTTATTATGAAATGTCCCTTGCTTAGAGTGTATAGTCAGTGGGCAGCTGAGGTTATTTTAATGGACTCATTGCTACAGAGTAAGCCTTCACCATCTGTCCTGCCCTCTAATTAGGATGCAAAAAAACCCCATAATTCACAACTGCATAGTAAAAATAGACTAATAAGTCATTAAAATGCATGTGTATGTTCTTCATTCATTGCTGCATTCATCTGTTACACTTCGGACAAAAAACGGCAGGAAGCTTTGCTTCCTCTACCATCAGACCAGATCCATATTTGTTTCAATGCAATGTTTTTCTGTGAAGTCAGAAGTCTGAGAACTTGACCTATAGCACAAATTCTGGTCTATTTATTGTTTAAACAAAATAGAACAACTTCTTGCAAAAGATGTTGTAACACCTCGTTTCATGTCTCTTCATAATTAACTTATTTAGGAGGATCATGCATGTTGCTTCTTCCTGAAGGGTTATTTTGCTCAACATTCTTTTTAAGAAACACAAACATCATAGAATACTTTATTTTGGTTTCAGTGGAATGAATATTATTTTCCCCCAATATTATATCTATGAAGAGTATCTACTAATATTTTGAACAACTAGCTTTTTTGTATGCTGTCTACAATAGGGTTTAGAAATCTTTTCTGAAACAATTTTCAGTTTAAATAACTTATTTTTTACAGTTCTATATTGTTCTCTGGCGTTTTTTAATTACCATTCTAAAGCAAAATCATTGTCTAGTTGGTATCATATTGCTTTTGTTTTTGTCAATTATATGATGGTTGGTTTCAAGATTAGGAGAAGATATGGTAAAATACAATGATTTTCCTAGAATACATGTGAACAAATCCCTCATCTGGATTTAAAACAGTTTAGTATTTCCTTTTTTGCATTTTTTTTCTTTTTTTCCCCCTCTGTTATGTCAATTATTGTTTCCTATCATTTCACTATAATTAGTCTTTTCTTATTAAAGACTGGCCATTCTATTATAACATTGACTGATCATAATATCCAGTCCCAACTTATGGAAGAGCTCAAGACTCTTATATGATTATGTTATTCTTAATTCACTGCATTTTTGATTTCAGGAAAATAACAAAGTTAGTAGACTGTATTCCACTCTCAGAGAGTAGAATACAGAGAATTTTTCTACTAAGCTCTGAAATTTAGAGAAAATAAGGCTTTATATCTAAAAATGAAGAAAAATATTTTTTCTAATATTCTAACTAGAAAATTCTACTATATGTTACATATAGGGATATGAGATATTAAAAACATTAAAATTAAAACTGTCATTATTACCTATCTCAAACAAATACACCTCAAGAAATAGGAAAGCTATATGTATATGTATGTATGTATGTATGTATATGTATAATATTACTGTGACCTGGATAGTGCTAAAACGCTTCATTACATTATAGAAATTTCCTCTCTATTGACTGTCTTGTGAGCTATGGTAGGACTCAAAATTGTGTCTAGTGACAAAGACAGGTAAAGGAATGATCCTCTTTCCCCTCTCTTTTAAAATGTGGGGAGTCCTCTACACAGATCTACCTGAAACCATCCACGAAAATATTTAAAATCATATACATGTTCTTCAAAGCTAAGAAGAATAGAAATCTGCCTTTTGTGTCCAGAAAAGAACCCATTTCTGTTCTAAAGTACCTGTAAATGTCTCAACACCTAATTTCCTATTTTATATGGAATCCAAAGTCAGCCAGGTAACCAAGAGATGGATTTGGACAAGTTTTACTATTGACTCTGAATGGTGCTTCAGCCAGATGACATTCTTAACATTTTTCTTCAGCCTAAAGGAGTGGCAAAATTGATTTGCCTGCAGACATTTTGCATTTATTCATTCACATTTCTCTTCAGCAATGGACAAATTATGAGCTAAAAATACTTGAAGGAAGTTTGCAAACACTTTGGAAATGGGTCTTAGAAACCCTAATTCTACTAATTCAAATGTCCTTGGGTACACAATCTTACTTATACCTAATGTTAATAATAAATGATACTGTTTAAAATTATCCCTAAGGCATCTAATTTTTTCCTTTATGCCTCCGCTGTGTTTGATGCCTTTCCAAAGTCCAGTCACACTAATCAATATAAACTTTACATTAAGGAGAAAATTACCCATAAACTGCAAATGAACCACGAAATTAATTTTAAAATTAAGCTTTGCCAACTGTGAGTCTTCTCAGGCCTTCCATGAAGAGATTAAATGGGTGTACTGGACTTGATTCAAGTGCACCAACATAGGTGTCTACGAAGATGAGCAATGCCCCAGCATATCCTGGCTGCTCTCCAGAAGCCATTCCACGAAGTTGTGGGTCTCACAAAGTTGATGGTAATGGAAGCTTACACAGCTAATGAATACGCAGACACCTAAATTTAAATGTTACAATCTTGAAATAAATCTCACTCCTGTCATCCAGAGAACCCCCAAATATACAGATGATTCACTGAGTCTGTGGTTTAAATGAATGGAACTCATTTCTTCAAACATATTTTGTATTCTCACTGCATAGTATGCAGTACTATTTCATCCATCCTTTTTGTAATATTAAGAGATATGACAGTGAAGAAGACGAAAAACAGGAATCATCTAATTCTTAAAAAGAATTCTTTAAAAACATTGAATATTTAACACAAAAGCTTGCTGCATAAATCATTGTCTCTTTTTCAGCATTTATTGATGTAACAACCAGATGAACAAGTTTTAGGAGGTTTTGGGTAACAAGGACCCTACATTAAATGCCTACAGTTAGACTAGGATTAATCCACATCTAAAGTACAGTGTATATGGAATTAAAACAACTATCTGGAAGTCAGTATTGCAAACCTTCTGTCCTCCTCACTCCCATCTCAGACATATAACCTGCTTAAATGCCTTGAAAATTAACCCTAGAAATTTATGTAGGAGCAAAAAATTTCTGCTGCCAGACTACCTACTTATATCTCATTGGCGGAACCTGATTTTCACCTTCCTGACACAGTTTTTGCAGCTTTCTTGTGCAAAGACACATCTTCAAGGGGACATGCAAAAACTATTCTTGGCTTTCACTGAGTTTCTCATATGGAACGGATGAGGAGAGTTAGAATTGGATTCATAACATCTAAAAATACTGAGTAGCCACTTATTTAATCAATACCTTGATTTTGAGAGAGGAGAGATCTAGTTTGAAATCCCTTGGACTAAGCCAGAAATTAGATCCAATCTTATCGCTTTTAATGGAAGAACTACAGCTATCAGATTACAACACAAAAGGTAAGCTTCAGCAAAATACACGAAATAGCTTCTGATTCTGAGTTCTACATTCGTATAATTTAAGTACACTTTTATGTGCCTAGCTGCAAGGGAATGATAGGACTACAGCTACCTCCCTCTCTTCAGTGTTTCTGACTAGTCTGGACATCTCAACATAAAGTATTAGTGTTAGAAATTCTGATCACAACTATCTGTCTCTCTATATTCAAGATACACGAAAATCAGAGCTTCTTTCTTCCTTCTTCCTCAAAACACATCTAAATAATATTTCCAAATGAAAGAGGTAAGACTTCACATAATGGCAGACTATAATCTAATTTTAAGATAGATTCTAATCTGTCTTTTTATTCTTTACTCATTTGGGAGTGGTGGAAAATCTTTCCTTAAAATTTTGATTTTATTACTTTTTGTCATTAATTTTGTAGAGAAAATGAAGAAAGTGACTCAAAAATAAATTTCTTGATGTAATACACAATAGAATTAACATTCTTGTTGTATTTTCTCAAAATCCTAGATGGAAAATCAGACTTCTTGGGTTTTTATTTTTTGTAACTAAAGTTACTGATATTTTCTTTGCATATAAATTTAAATAATTTCAATATTTTCCATAGTGCTATGTAAAATTTTATGTATTACTATGATAGTTAAAACATACGGAAGGTTTATTTTAAAAATATTTTTAAAAATATAGAATCCAAACTGAGCACAGATCTAATAGAGGTATGAAAGCTTTTCATACATGAACATAAGGTACTTCATATTTTATAGAGTGATAAATCTAACAATGCAGCATCTGAAGAACAAAATGAGTAACTGATGAGGTATTTGTGTGCTTATAGTAACATTTTAAAAATTCAAATACAAACACAGTTAAGTGAATATTCTACCACCTGTCCTACAAAAAGTATTAGTCAAAACCAAGATTAATTCTCAAATAAAACTCAATCAACCAATTTTTATGTATCAGATTCAAACATGATAGAAGTTAGCTCAGTTCTAGAACTGGCAGGCAAGGATTTTGTCTAGAGTCAGGAAATCTTGAGTCTTTCCTTGTCTCAGCCATTGATTACTTTTTATGAGAACAAGTTATTTTATTTTTCAGCCTCTTTCAGCCATCATCTGTATTACTTATTTATACTGAAAACTGGTTTCGGTCACAATCACCTTTCTCTTCGCATATGTGCACTGCCTCACACAGTGGACCCAATTATTATAATAATGTCATATCTAAATTATAGGAAGTTTGCAAGGTCAAATATTTTCAGTAAAACATACAGTGTATTTCTATCTGCTGAAGAATTTGCTTTGACAAAGAAACTTATGAACCAGTACTGAATGAAATACAGCGCAAAGTGACATAGCATTTCAGTTGGAAAACCAACTGTAATGATCTGAAATACTATTTTCCCACTCCAGCTGAACTCAGTTCAAGCTATAACACTAACAGCCCAGAAGCAGAAGTGATACATTTATAGACAAGCAATTTCCTTAGTGGAATGTGAAAGGTCCTTTCTGCCTCTGTTAGAAAAACACAAAGGCTGGGTCAAGATTTTGACGCGGCAATGTCAAGAAAATCTATTTCAGCTATCCTCACTGCATGGAATACAAACTCTGGGAAGAGGGCACAAAGCAGCTTATGGTGCTGACAAAAAAAAAATTGTATGAGTGAAAGTGAACTGTCATGAAGCTGAGGTTTTCTTTTACTAATATTTGGAGGAAAAAAAAAAAAAGCCACTGAGTTTTTTAATGTTAAAGGACAAATCTGAAATGTCACCAGAGAGGAAAATATAAGAGAGTTTGAGTATTTATTCTTGTTTTTTCTCTTCACATTTCTGTTACTCTTACTAATGATACTCAGAAGTGAGTATTAATAACTGTTGTGTCAATCAGGCATATAATGAGGATATGGAATAAGGTGGAGGAGTAAGAATCAGTTGTCATCAACATTATACACCTCCTAGCAAAGATCTCTCTAGCAAAGCATGACACCAACGACTTTTCATGACCCACTCTCCTTCCAGACTTCTCAAGGAAGTTTCACACTATCAACCTTAGGCTCCAGTGGGATTCTGGAAGAGTTAGCATCAACCCCAAGAAAAGAGATAGACACTAGGAAGTGTGTGTATACTAAGTTTAATATATTATTGCTGAGATTTCCTGTTACATAGATAATTTACACTAAGAGTATTGGTATCATTCTTATTGGACCAATAATTATTTGCTATATTTTGATTAGTCTGCTAAGATTTTAATTTAACAATAAATTCTTGTTTCTGTATATATATGGCATGTTGCTTTTGTAACATAACAGGAGTTTGAGTGGAACAGACAATATCACAGGAAAGTCATCAGTTAATTAATGTGAAAGGATGAAACAGGAAAGTATAAACTGTGTAACTGATGCTCACATCTTTCTTTCTGCTCACTTCAGTGACTGTTCAGGATTCTATAGCTGTCCAAAAGACTATAAAAGCAAAAACAGATGAAGAAAGAACTAGCTGATAATTAAAGTAAAAATGTTGCAGCAGCAACAGAAGCATTGAAATATTGTTTTTGCTAGGTGAGGTGTAGTTGTCAACTATGTCTATAACTTTTTTTCATTTTAATTAACCTGATATAATTATAAATAAGATTTTTAAAATTATTATTTTGAGAAATGGTACATTTTGTGTCTTTCTTCTTACAATACATAACTCCTTTGGTTCACACAAGTAATCTTTTCTCTATTTGTTAATTGATTATCTTCATTTTAAAAGCTTAATTAGTTAACACTCTTGAAAAGCAAGTAGTGAAAAAGACTGAAACAGTTCAGTTAAACATCTGAGTGTCCCTTCATGTGTGCATATACATGTACATATACATTCTCAGTTAAGAAAAAAATTTATGACTTCTACTTATGTCTTATTGCATTTTTTTTATCTAAGTATAAAATTATGTAATATCTGCTCTCTCTGTGAACTCCAGAGTTTTGCCTCTGATATTCTAAGTATTTACATTATTTCATCCTAACAGCTTAGATTAAGGGGCGGTCATTTTTATTCAAATTTAAATATGATTTTACAAAATCTGCTGTTACATTCAAGTTATTTTGTAGTATAGTATAAAGTCATACATTTCCCTTCTTGTATTATTTCCTTCCACTGCCTCTCATTTCATAATTTTGGTGAATTTATATATATATATATATATATATATATATACACACACTATATATAAAAATTTCAGGCTATTAAGGAACTACAAATCTATATATATTTTTTTCAGAAAAACAATAAGGTTGAAATTGTCACATGAAAGTACTTATGTACAGGAAAAATAAGTCAGTGAAAGGATTCTTAGTTCTTTCAGAATTAAAATCAAATTCATAATTTTTAAATATATATGATCAATAAAATTAATAAATATAAAATTGATAAAAATATGAGGACATTTTTTAATTAACAAAACAACTCCACAATTCAATAGATTTCATTTTGAAGATTTTTTTTTCCTCAGATATTTAGCCCAAATTAAAAAACAAGCTACTAGTGAGGGATAAATAACTTCTGGATGTGAAACACAGCATAGTATCTTCACACAGTTCTTTCAGATTGTCTTTTATGCGAATCTCAGTTTGGCAGACATCCCACTAAAATATCTGCCAGTCGCAATCCTACAGGTGCTATCAACAGAGGTCAACACCCAGTTTGAGAAGGAATATCTGAATTACTTCAGGGACAAGCTAGACAATCATTAGGCATCAAACTTTATACAGTAAAGCCCATGCCCCTGGGTGTAAACGCAGGCATGGGAAGAATGTCCTGGCAGAAACACAGGCACCTCCAAGGTCAGGCAAGAGCTGAATTTGAGATACTGAGCACTAACTGAATGTTCAGCTTAGGTACTATAAAGCAGCAGTTATGAACCTAAATCCTTTCTTAGATTTAGCCACAAATTAGCAATGCAAGACATTTTGTTGCTTTGTCTCTTTTCCAAATGGACTGTCAGGCTGATTGCCAGCTTTCCTTTCCTCTGTTCCTTCTCTCTCCATCTCCTCTGATCATACTTTTCTCAACCTTTTTTTTAGCTCTTTCAGATAAGCGTCTTGCAAACTAAAAGTTTAGTATGAAACTGATGTAGTCCCTCAAAACATCAGCAGCTTTTGAAGGGAAGCACAGAAAAGAAGTTAAGTTTGTTAAGATACATATGAAAATGTTATGGAAATCTACCAGATGATGTATCTTTATTAATTAATTCTGTACCTGAAGCATGCTGGCAACACAGGCATAAAATTTTAGTTTATAAAAACTTTTATCCTTTCATAAATGTCATTTTACCAAAAAAAAAGAAAAAAAATTACAGTTCTTCACATAAGCTGACAGATATTAAGTGTGACATACAGTCATTTGCTAGAATTATAACACCTTATTCAAACACCTGCACTCCCACACATTTTTGCCCTTGCATGCTCCACACTTCTCCTCTCTGTCCTCACATCAGTCATGTTTGGCAGTCTTTTCAAATCAGCAGCTGCAAAATAACTATAGTTATGGTCTTAAAATGCCTGTCCTTACATTAAGAAAACATTCCTTTTTGCCATAACAAGCAGTAGTTTGGAAAACCTGAGTACTTCAAAAAAGGCAGAAGCCACCTTTAGCGACAAAATATAAAAGCAGCTATGGACTATTAAATAAATGAAGGTAGTAGAGAACAGGTTCAGAATAAATAATAGTGATGGTTATCCATTTTTACAGACAGAATAGGTAGCATATCTGTGGAAGTCACCTGTGCTGAAAATAGATGAAGGCTGAAATGTTCTAAAATATGATGTGTTTTGCGCTGTTCTTTCTCTTTCCTGTGCATCCATTTATGGCTATTATTGGAACAGAATATTAATTCAGATTGTCCCTCATCTGAAACAATATATCTATGCTTGTGTTTTTACTTGGGATATGGTAACTTTCTACCTCAGTGCATATGTTTATTTACTTATTCTCTGGTTAAATATTTTAAAAAAAATCTATAAAGAAGGTCAGGGTTAATTTTATAGTGTTTATTTTCTTGAACATATATTTTTTCCCTAATGCTGTTTATCATTCTCTTCATTATATTCCAAGTATTTTATAGGCATGAGGTGTTATATTTTCTTCTCACCTCTATAAATAAGTAATTTTTTATACTCCAGTTACAAATGGATTCTGTTTCCTGAAATTTGTTTTTCCTTTTCTTTCCTCTTATAAAAAGAATGAAGAGTACTTATGATTTTTTTTTTCTTCCTTCTTAGTCTTCACATCTAAGTGGTCACTTTAGATATCCTTTGTACTTTAAAGAGGAAAAAAAAATCTGTTGGGCTGAGATTTAATTAACCATTCCTGAACATATACTTTAGGATAAAAATCACATCCTAAATGTACTTATTTCTTTCCATTAACTCTAAAGAGTGCCTGGGATGACTAAGGCTGCTGCAGATGTTCTGCTGTTAGAATACTGTTAGCACTGGCACAGGTTGCCCAGAGAGGTTGTGGAGTCTCCTTCTCTGGAGATCTTCAAGGCCCGCCTGGATGCAACCCTGTCTGACATGCTCTAGGTGACCTTGCTGAGCAGGGAGGTTGGACTAGATGATCTCCAAAGATTTCTTCCAACCTTACCCATTCTGTAAAATACACCTGAGAGGTTTTTCTTAATGATTTTTTCTATATACTGCTCCTTTACATCTCACCAACTTGTACACAGGGTATCTGGGTTTACAGAGTAACTAAATTTGCTCAGGAAAGGAACTTATTTGAGAACTTGGGTACTCAGTTAGGATATTTGTATAACAGGATATTTAGCATGCTCAGAGACCGGCCCGCATACTTAGGCTAAGTAGCATGAATAGTCATTGTCTACACTTATGAATTGTCAGGTCTTCAAAATAAGGTATGACATGCAAACTGATTACTAAGAGTGGTCCATGATTTTTTTTCCTACTATTAAGCTGTTCCTGAGAATTATTTGGAGTATTCACTAGTTGGAAAAGACCAACTTTACTCTGACTACCATTTTAACAGTTTACTAGCATACATGATTATACACTAGTGCCCAGAATCACATCTAATTCCTATGCATGCTTGAATTTACTTTTATAAAAAATGGGTAAACATCTTCATTTTTTTCATTTTTTCCAAATTAATTACATATTACTTCCCATAGTTTTATGAATATTTTATACATCCAAAAAAATCGCTACTGAGATTCTCTCAGGTTTACTTTCACATCCTGATTTTCCATCAGGAAATGTTTTTCATCATCTTTTCTTTGCCCATGTCCATAGCATACATACTGATTAGGAGTCAATTCTCATCACTTCAAATACTTTCGATTCAGAAATGTGTTTCTGAGATAGTTGTCTAAACTTCATTTGTTGTTAATAGAGAAACAGTAGGTACTTTTCAGATACAATTCAAATGTGCTGTATTAGAATGAGATGAATCACAGTTTAATTTGCCTATTTCTTCTAATAGAGTTCCTTTCTACAAAAGCAGTTTAATGAAAAGGTTAGATGTAAATGTCTAGAGAGAAAATATTGGGGAGAGAAAAGAGAAAAGAAGAATTGATTAAACTCTCCCTGGTTATTCAGAGAGCATCTCCCAGAGGCAGCCAATTGGCACAGCAGTTTGTGCAGCAGTTTCTGGGCTGCGTTTAGAACTTCGGAGAACCCTGTTGGAAGTTGTGGGGGCTTTTGAGGGACTCTTTTGAGTGACAGGAGGGTGACTGCTGTGTGGTAGGCGAAACGGGGCGTTGCGGAAGATCACGGGATGTGACGTCACGACGAGGCAGGGCTAAGACAGGAAAAGACAGTGCGAGCGCGTATATAAAGAATTGTAACGACGCAATAAACGCCATTTGCCGCATCCTCCCTAGGGAGTCAGTGTGGTGTGGCCCAGGGGCGGGCGGGGTTGCGGGCTCCTGACCTCACCCTAACTCTGGGTATTGTTGCGACGGCAACAAAGTGGAGACCCCGACGTGATAGGGTGAGGGTGGTCGCCGGGGCGACAGGGGTGGCGCCAGACAGACGATGGAAGCGGTGATTAAGGTAATTCAAACGTGCGCGAAGGAATGGGGAACTTCTGTGAAGTCGAGCGCAATTTCGGCGTGTGTTGAACGCCTAATCCCGGAGGGTGCCGTGCAGCGCCCTGCGGACAGTCTTATCTCATCAAATTGGCCTCGGCGCTCCGAGGTGTTAGCAGAGCGGACTATGTCCGGCCGCTCGGGAAAAGACCTTAAGGCTTGGGGTGTCGTGCTTACCCTGCTTCGCCGAGCGCGGGAGGAGCGGGATACTTGGCGTGCAGCACAGGGCTTGCTGTATGACTCACAGCCGCGGGGCACCCAAACGGGGGACCCCTCGGACTCGCCGGGGGTATCCGAATCGGTGACACGAGCGGCTGACAATGCCGATGAGGACCCTTTGTCCCCATTGGGGCCGCAAGTTCTGCCGGTGCAGCCCGTGTCGGCTGCAGCGCCGCAAACGCGTAATCCTACACCTCCTGGTTATCCTTGGGAGGAGTTGCGTGCCGCCCATTACACTCCGGGCGGCGGAGGATTGCCTCCTGTCCTGGAAGAGCCTGAGAGTGAGGCAGACGCCTCGCGTCCATCGGCGCCCATCGACAGGCGTCCGGTGGTGCCTGCCGACGAATGGCTACTGGGGTGCTTGATTAAACCTAATTGGGGAGCCGAGGGAGCACCGGGGGGAGAGAGGAGCAGGACAGAAGCTGATGCAGACATGCAGAAATTAACGGAGCAGTTGCGGCGTATGCGTGGTCCATCAGCGGCTGCGCACTCGCCCGAGTGACAGGATGTGGGCCAACGCTCCAAGGTTGGACTCACTTGCGCATTATTCACCCATCCGCGTCAGTCCGGGTACTGACGCGACCTCAACCAGGCCTGACAGTCTTTACAGACGCCGCGTCGCAAACGGGCCGAGCAGTAGTAGTATGGCAAGACAAGGGTGAATGGCAGTCTGTTTCTGCCCAAGATACCGCTCAATCAGTACAATTTTTGGAGGCTAAAGCTGTGTGCCTGGCTCTCGACTTACCTTATGAGGGCCATGTAAACATTGTCACAGATTCTATGTTTGTCTTTAAGCTCCTGGCCTCCATGGCCACGCCCGGCTGGGCGGGCACGGATATTGCCTGTATGCTTGAGCGCCATCTACAGGATCGCGGAAGTACTGTGTCCATACTACATGTAAAGAGCCATTCCAATGTCCCTGGATACTACCAAAGGGGTAACGCAGTGGCAGACCAAGCCGCGACCCTTCAGGACGCGCGCGCACTCCATGACCACTTTCACATAGGTGCATGTGGACTAGCCAAATCGTGTAACATTTCTGTCTCGGACGCCAGAGCAGTGGTAGCCACCTGTCCATACTGTCAACATAGCCCTTTGTGGGGGGCGGGAGTTAACCCTCGAGGTCTAGAGCCTAACCAGATCTGGCAGACTGACTTTACCTGGTATGCTCCTTTTCAACCTCAAGCATGGTTTGCTGTCATCATCGACACTGCAAGTACGTATATCGTAGCTACCTGTCACGGCAAAGCAACCGCCAAGGCCGCACAATCTCATTGGGAAACAACCATCGCTGTCTTGGGACTTCCTGAGGTCATCAAAACAGACAATGGAGCTGCGTTTGTTGCTCACAGTACTCAGGAGTGGGCCAACAAATGGGGCATCCAATTAAAACAGGGAATTCCATATAACAGCCAAGGTCAGGCCATAGTCGAACGTACCCATCAAGTTCTGAAGCAACGCTTACGGGCGCTTGGGGAGGGGGACGGATTGGGCATAGGTGGGAAGCGTGTCCCCTTACCCCTCCAGGCCAACCTTTTAGCTCGCGCACTATTTGGCCTGAATCATTTTGTGCGCGGGGAAAATCGAAATGCTCCGGTCGACAAACATGGGGCCAAAGCAGCGGTGGAAGACGGCCCTCCAGTCAGGGTTCGAGATCCTGAGTCAGGGGTCTGGGAGGATGGTTGGACCTTTATAACAGGAGGAAGAGGATACGCGGCGATCCTCAAGGGAGAGGCAATACGCTGGGTACCAGCGCGGTGGATACGTCCTGATGTCCATCAATAATACTCACCTTAGTTCTCAAGTGTCTTTTGCAGGTTCCGTGAGGAGGAAATACATTCTTGTGACCGGCTGATATCACGAGAACAGCGTCGCGGGAAAGAGAATGATGCCGAGTTCACAAGGACTGGGAGTTGCTATACACGCTTAGCTTTGCTTTGGGGCTTTCACCCTGACTTGAGAATTACAAGGCTGCAGCCCGCTTACAGCATTGGCATCCCTGGCCTTGCCGCATGTGTACGCAGCTTGCGGCGCACAATTAATGAGTTACGGCGTCCTCACTCTGGGTATCAACGTCTCATGATGATTCAAGAAACAACGGCTGTATTGTAGCATGGAGAGGGGGACTTGTGGTAGGCGAAACGGGGCGTTGCAGAAGATCACGGGATGTGACGTCACGACAAGGCAGGGCTAAGACAGGAAAAGACAGTGCGAGCGCGTATATAAAGAATTGTAACGAAGCAATAAACGCCATTTGCCGCATCCTCCTTAGGGAGTCAGTGTGGTGTGGCCCAGGGGCGGGTGGTGTTGCGGGCTCCTGACCTCACCCTAACTCTGGGTATTGTTGCGACGGCAACACTGCTGCTGACAGGTAAGGAGAGCTAGGTAAGGATAGCAACACGAGACCTTAACTTCTCTAGCCTGGGGCCTCTCCATGAGGCTGTGGCTGGCAGTCAACTTTTCTGCAGAAGATGTGCTGTTGACAAGTTTTGTCACCAGGTAAACGAGATTTGGGAGTTTGAGGACTGACAACTGTTTGGAAGAGATCAGATCTACTTCATGAAATGAGGAATATGTATCTTTACCAACAGACTGGCAAAGCTGGTAAGCAGGGCTTTAAGCTAGGAAAGATAGGGGAAAGGGAGAGTTATAGACACCATGCAGTCAGCAAAACAGAGCTCAAATGGGGGGTACCTCCAGTAAGTGCATGCATCTCAGGAAGAGCCTACAAGATGAGACTACGGGGAAACCTTTTACATCCCTTCTGGGAAATCAGCATGCTCAATTACCTCTGGGAAATGCCTGTACAGCAATGTATGCGGTGTGGGGAATAAACAGGATGAGCTGGAGATCTGTGTGTGGTCCCAGGGCCATGATCTCATTGCAATCACAGAGACATGGTGGGATAGCTCACATGACTGGAATGCTGTCATGGATGGCTACGTCCTTTTTAGGAAAGACAGACCAGGAAGGCGAGGTGGTGGAGCTGCTCTTCATGTCAGAGAGCAGCTGGAATGCATCGAGCTCTGCCTAGGGGTGGATGATGAGAGGGTCGAGAGTTTATGAGTCAGATTATTAAAGGTTATTAAAGGGTGAACTAATGTGGGTGACACTGTTGTAGATGTTAGCTACAGGCCACTTGATCATGAAGAGGAAGTCACTGAGGCCTTCTACAGACAGCTGAAAATAGCCTCATGATCACAGGCCTTGGTTCTCATGGGGGACTTTAACCACCTTGATATCTGCTTGAGGAACAACACAGCAAGGCATAAACAATCTAGAAGGTTCCTGCAGAACATTGATGGTAACTTTGTGACACAGGTGATAGAAGATCCAGTGAGGACAGGTGTGCTGCTTCCTAACAAACATGGAAGTGCTAGCTGGAGATATAAAGGTTGGGGGCAGCCTTGGTTGCAGTGACCATGACATGATGGAGTTCAGGATCCTGCAAGGAGGAAGTAGAGCAACAAGTAAGATCACAACCCTGGACTTCAGGAGAGGAGACTTTGTCCTCTTCAGGGACTTGCTTGGAAGAATTCCATTGGATCAGGCTCTAGGAGAAAAAGTGGTCTAAGAGAGCTGGTTGATATTCAAGAATCACCTCCTTGAAGCTCAAGAACCATGCATAAGTAAGAAGTCAACTAAAGGTGGCAGGAGACCTGCACAGCTGAACAAGGAGTTCCTGCCAAAACTCAAACAGAAGACAGAAGTGTACAGGAGGTGGAAGAAGGGACAGGCCACTTGGCAGAAATATATGGACATCATCCAAGTATACAGGGATGAGGTTAGGAAGGCCAAGACCCATTTGGACTTCATTATAGCAAGGGATGTCAAGGACAGAAACAAAGTCTTCTTCAAATACATCAGCAACAAAAGTAAGACTAGGGAAGATGTGGGCCTGGTGATGAATGGGGCGGGGCCCTGGTGACAGAGGACAGATAAAAGGACTCAGGCTCTGGAGTCCAGACAGAAAGTCTAAAGAAAGGAGGACTTTCCTTTGGTAGAGAAGGATTGAGCTAGGGATCATTTAGGCAAGTTGGACACCTACAAGTCCATGGACACCTATGGGATGCACTCATGAGTGCTGAGGGAGCTGGCTGATCTCATGCCTAGGACACTCTTGATCATCATTGAAAGCTCGTAATAATCCAGAAAGGTGCCTGAGGACTGGAAGAAATCAAATATCACTCTAGCCTTCAAAAAGGGTAAGAAGGAGGACCCAGGGAACTACAGACCAGTCAGCCTCACCTCCATCCTTGGAAGAGCGACGGAGAAGCTCATCCTGGATATCATCTCTAAGCATAAGGAGGATAAGATAGATGGTGATCGGGAGTAGTAAGCATTGGTTCACAAAGGGAAAATCATTCTTAACCAACCTAACAGTCAATCCATCATAGAAGGCTAGCTAAGTATATGAGGGGAGAAATCTAGGGAGAAATAACCCCATGCATCAGTACATTCTGGGTAGGGGCTGACCTGCTGGAAAGCAACTCTATGGAGAAGGAAAAGGGAGTCCTGGCGGACAACAAGTTAACCATGAGTCAGTCATGTTCTCTTGCAGCCAATAAGTCCAATAATATCTTGGAGTGCATTAGGAATAGTGTTGCCAGCAAGTGGAGGGAGGTGATCCTGCCCCTCTACTTAGCCCTGGTGAGGCCAGATCTTGAGTACTGCGTCCAGTTCTGGGCACAGGACAAGACAGACAGCTACTGGAATGAGTTCACTGAAGGGCCACAAAGATGCTTGAGGGACTGGAGCATCTCTCCTATGAGGAAAAGCTGCGAGAGCCTCTTCTGTTTAGCCTGAAGGAGAGAAGACTGAGGGGGCATCTTATGTGTGTGTATAAGTATCTGAAGGGAGGATGTCAAGAGGATGGAGCCAGACTCTTCTCAGCAGTGCCCAGCAATAGGATGAAAGGCAACAATCACAAACTGAAACACAGGAAGTTCCATTTGAATATGAAGAAAAACTTATTTACTGTGGGGATGACAGAGCACTGGCACAGATTGCCCAAGGAGGTTCTGGAGTCTCCATCCTCGGAGATATTCAAAACCTGCCTGGACTTGGTCCTGTGCAATGTGCTCTGGGTCACCCTGCTTGAGTTGGGTTGGACTAGAGATCTCCAGAGTTCCATTCCAATCTCAGACATTCTGTGTCATTCTGTGTGGACAAAGCTGATCAGGAGAGTTTCTAATGTAAATATTTACTGTTGTAATTTTTGTGGAGAGATGTTCATTTCTCTAGATGTTGATTTCATAAAAAGAATCTTCCTTGGAAATAAAAACACATAAACAAACCAAAAAAAAAAAAAAAATGTTAAGGATAGAGTTCCTGATCAGCATGGGAGAAATTCATTCACTCAGGAAAAGTTAATAGACTAGGGAAAGTAAGGAGCTGAAAGACCATGAATAAATATTGGAGATCATGTTCTTATATCCATATTCATTCTTATCCATATTCATGTTCTTATATTCATTACTCTAATAATCATTATGAGCCATTTTGCTATGGATAGTCAATTTCTTGTTTGGGTAACTAAAACCATTACAAGGACATATCTAAATTTAATGTCAGTTCTCAGATACCTGGTCACTCCTCCTTATACCCTGTGCAATGTATGTGATCTAAAAAAATACAATTTCTTCAAATCCAGGAACACACTGTTAGTTTAATTAAATTTTAGTGCTCTAATCAAAGAATCATCATTAGTCCAGTCATAAAGATACTGACAGATGCTCTTCAAATTATCTGATTAAAATAGAACACATCTAATTTATAATGTAGTTCAAATTATATAAGCAAACCCCTTGGTTTGTAGCCATTTTCCTACCTCTGTTCCCACCCTTTCAGTGCCCCTCCACTTTCAGTGCTCCTAAGGATGATGATCCTAGAAGGTAGGAAGAGTTATGGCCAGTCATCAGATTTTGGATATCTTTGTCAGAAGGAATAATATTATTATAGTGGTGGTTTCTCTTTCCTCATCTTATGGTCCTCTTGGGGCAATTTTTACATTTTCCAACATAACGTTAAATTTTACAGCTTTTTCACTGGTCTGTAGTTCTGTGTTGTACTTGACTTAATTATACATGAAGTGCTTTACAGGTGTTGCTTATTGGTTATTTTCTCTTTGACATTCATAAAACTGGTATTACCCAGCACCCAAGACTGTTTACCTTTAACCACTAGTTAAGTGCTGAGTGACTAGCTGATAGCCCCGGAGCCTCTGGTTTCAATCTATGCTCCCACTTTTGAAGCCTCTGCGATCATCCTATGAGTGCACTGCTCTGCGCATCATTATTCTAGGGTCATGAATAGCTTGTACTACATGGAATAACAGTACTTCCTAGCTATTAGTTACAGAACTATCTTAAAAGTAATATAAAAATGCATTGCCTCAGAAAGTCGTACAAAGCTAAGCAAAACTAAAATGAATTAGGAAATTGTCATCTGTCATCTAATTGTTTGAAAATTGTTATTACAACTAAAAATGTTGAAACAAAGCTCCAGGCAGGCCAAGACAAATCATTCCTGGTAAATTCTTGTTCTCAGGCCCTGCAGTTGGTACAAACTGGCCTGCTAGGGGTAATGGTAATCAAAAATCATTAGTCTACAGAGCTGCAACAACATTCTAATTTTTGTTTGTGTGTGTGTTTTTTTTTTTCTTCTTTCTCATTTATTTTGTTCTGTTTTTCTTTGGAGACTGGAACACTATACAAACCTCTCTTCAGGTCACTCCTACCCTGTTGCAGTATGAGAGAATATTTTTTCTGCTGTAGACAGGAGAGATGAGACCTCAAAAATTCTCTGAACAGTTTGTGCCTTTTCTTTCTAGTCTCTTCTTTTCATATCTCTATATTACTTCACTTTGTTCTCAGATAGCTTCATCAAGTAGGATTTTTGAGGTTCCCTTCCATATTGTACTGCTACACACCAACTCTGAGTGTACTAAGACAGCTTGCAAATTGATTTTTGGAAGCCAGATAGCTTGCCTTCTTCAGTTTTATGTAGAGGACCAGTGATTCAGCATATTTTCATTTTGTGCTAGATTGAACACTGAAGTCAGATGTGATCAGAAGAATCCTGAGCTTTTGATCTATTTCCTAGAGAAGGGAGGAGGGAAGCTTGAAACATTTGGGAAATAAAGCAAAATTTAAAAAGCTTGGCACTTTGAAAATGCTTCCTGGGATTTAGGAATTATTTTGACAGTTAATGGGAGCTTGCAAAGAAAGCTGTTTTCCTTTGATTTTTTCCAACAGGTTTAACCTTCTGAAACAGTTGCTTTAATTGACTGAAAATGCATTGACAAGATTAGCATTCAAACCAGACAAACATGTAACATGAGGTTAAACATAACACTGTTCTGTGGCTTTCAGGATTAAGAAACCAACTAATACATGCATAATAGCAGATATATTCACAGTTATATTAGAAGTTTCAGCACCCCAGTGAGAGTCAGCAGAGTGCATGGCTGAAATTCAAGACAGCAGAGTGCAAATAGCTTTTGTTTCATAATGCATGTTTACCTGGATTCATTTCGGCTTTCTTCATTTTAGATTATCTCTTGGCAGTCTGGAAGATGACTGGAAAAAGATAATTTGCAAAAGGACCAATAATTGTGCTGGGTAGATATATTATGTATGTTATTGAACGGTTGAAAGGTAGTGATGAAAACACTTGCATGGTCATCTTTTGCATCTCAAATATTGTTCTAGTATATTCAATGTTGAAGTTACCATGTCCATCTGGTGAATTTACAGCTTTTCTGCACAGTCTTATTGTATCTCAAAAAGCCATAAAGCAAAAAAAGAATATATATATATATATGTAACTTTAGTCCTTATCCTTATTATCCTTTAGTCTTTATTCATCTGAATAGTAGTATGGAAAGCAATGGTGTTATTTGTGTGAAGAAAGAGAGGAAGCAGCTGCTGATACCTTATACTTTTCTCTGTGAATATTCTCAACTTAAGAAATATTTACCTAAAGTAAAATTAAAAGTTCAGAATATTTAAAATGATTAGAGGCTCGTATATAAATTTTTAAGTAATATGAAGAAAAGGTTACATTTCAAAGAAAAAATAGTCAAATTTAATGCACAATATTCACTTATCTTTAGGCAGGTGTCTTTAGGCAGACATGCTTTGTTGCAATGAATTTCTGAAATAATATATATATATATATATATATATGTAAAAATACAGATATTTTACTAGTTTGCATCTGTATTATGCAAAGGTCATTTATGAGAAATCTTGTACATTTAGGTTGCTGCACAATCATTATCTATACGAAATAGGCAAGTGAGTGTTCCATTAAAAGAGTGATAAAAATCTGCCACAGCACTGAAAGTACAGCTAAAAAATATACTTTTTACTGAAGCATTAGTAGATCTAAATCTTACAAGTGCATTTTACTTCAGCCAGTACTTTACTTCAGCATTACTTAATTCATTGTTTCACTTTTATTTTTTTGTCCTTTAAATCACATCAAGCATCAAATATTCGTCTGTGAATATTTATTTCTATGATTTTGGGTGGTTGGTAAAATATTTTAAAATATTTTTAAAATGTTATTATGTGGTTATGGATTTTTTCATTTCTATGTAACAAAAATGTCTATCTTTTCTAGTACATTTTTTTCAAAGATTTCTGTTTAGCACAAATAAATTTAATGTAGACTTTCAACTAGTTTGTGTGACATATAGGGATTTAAACGTGGGCAAAAATCTTGATGAAAAGAGAAGAACATAGGCTTTTTGATCTCACAAGTATACTGAAATCTTAAAAAAATAAAACCTTAATTATACTCAGGTTTCTGTACTGAATAGCTTGAACAACCAGGCTTCAGGAACACTCAGAAAGGAACCAAGATTTAATTAGCTTTTTATTGATTATCTTTTTCTTTCTTGCAGTTCTTTTGGTACCTCTCTGCTCACTTCTGATATCCCAGAATATATCATTCAGAAATGCTGCAGATACAACCAATTTCAGTGAAACTTATTTTCCTCACAAAGACAAATGATATGATATTTTGAGAGAATCAGAAATAAATGTATTTCACTTACAGCACTAAAAATTTCCTTCCATACTGAATACTGTTATCTGATTAGTAGCTAACTGCATTTCATCAATACATAAATCTTTGCTTACCTCAGCTGAAATTTCTCTCTATATATTAAATTTTACTGTTTTTTAGCTTTCTTTTGTCTTTTCTTGTTTGTTTTCTTTTTTTAGCAACATTTTACAATAGATTGGCAAATCTCATTTCAATGCTAATTATCTTAATTTTCTTTCAGATGGTTTGTAGCTTTCTTTTTTTTTTTTTTTTTTTTCTTTTTTTTTTTTTTTTTTTCCACTTATTGTGGTTTTGGAGGGAAGAATTATTACGTGGTTCTTGAGGACTGTGATTGTTCTTCATCAGGAATTTTTGTCAATATGTAAATTCTTAAAATATTCCTGAAACACACTAAAAAATTAAAATGTAAATAGTAGAAATAGGAATTCTCTATTTTAACAAAAATAATAAACTGAATAAGTTTCAAATCAGTGCTGATAATAAGTCACAATTTTTCTTTCTTTTGTTATAATGTATTGAAAATGACATATATTAGGCAAGATTTTTTTGGGGGGGAGTAAAAGTTTCTGACAATTTGGAAGAGTGGAACTTTAAATCATCTTACGTGTATCTTTCACAGACAGATATAATCACAAATAAACAATACAAACAATATATATATGCAAAATAAGAGAAAATTGAGATCATTAGAGTTTTATATTGATTCGAGAAATTAATTCTAAGATTTATAATCAATAAAATAAGCTATAGTCTGTTCCTTGTTCTCTTTCATTGTGTCTTATTTCTTACAGATGTATTTGATCATCTCTTTTCCTCACTTGTTTCAGTGTTTGAAAAATAAAGGCATAAATGTTAAAGATGGTACTAAATGGGAAATGTAATAATGACATTAGAACACACGGAAAATTCAAATCCATCACTCTCGCGTCTCTCTGGGATCTTGTATCTTGCTCTTGTATTTTCTACTTTAAAATTCATTACTGATGAAAACAATAGGATTTTTTATTTACTAGTAGTAATATATTGTTAATTTGCATGGCATTGTTTTGATATTTACTACCTAAATAAATATATAATCCCATTAATAAGGTAAAAGAAAGCCTGCAATATTATATCGTTATGTAGTACTACTCTACAAAATTAATCGCATTAAAATATCACAAAGGAGTTGATTTTAATGTAATTGTGAAAGCTTAGTACTTGTTCCCCTCTCCTATATGATGGTTTTGTACCATTAACCTAAGAGGAGTTAGTCTTGAGTTTTGACACTAGTCAATTACACAAAGAAAGAAGTATCAGGAAATCTGCTAGGCAAAATATGACAGAGGCCCAATTCCTACAAAGGGAGTATTGCAGTACCTTTAGATCTATTAACAAGGAAATGAGTACATTTCCACAGCCTCCTCAGTTCAGGAGGGAGAGGGAGATAAAACTAAGTGAGGGATGATAGATGCCTTAAAGAAGCTTACGTGAATCTAGCAAACACAGCCATATAAAAGCTTTGCAAAATGAGTTTTCATCAGAAGGGCTTTAGTGATACACATGGAGCTCTCTAGTGTATGAAAAGAGCTTTACATTATAGTATATCAACCCTACATAAATAACAAGATTTGCCAGGGTGGAAATCTCTGTCTCAGCACCTCCATTCCTACCCTGATTGCACCATTTTTTCTCCCTCACTCTTCTCCAGAAAGGAAATCTACCCCTTCGTGTTTCCAGGGGAGACTACAAAGCCTTATGCTGAGCTGGAAAAGGCCTCTGAATTGCTCTCAGTTGTGAAAAAAAAAAAAATAGAAGAAAAGAAGGTAAGGCCCTTAAAAAGGATTACTTCCCCAAAGCTTGTCATTATATATGTCCCGAGTGTTTCCTCCTCAATCTCTCAAGCCCAAGGGCTTCAGCAGAACTGTCTTTTCACATGGCAGAGGTTTAACTCAGAACAGATATTTGTAATAAACTCTGATCACAGGGATGAACAGGGACTTTGGATGGAGGATGCTGACTTCTGTTTTTAAGGGACTAGCTCGCAGCTGATGTTTACAGGACCTTGATAAAGAGAGAACAGACAGTCTTCCCACCGAGACACTCCACTAGGCTGGCTGCAACTATAATCTCAGTTCTCAGGATGTTTTCAGTATTGATTTCTTCCCAGGATTTTTTTTTTTTTAATTGAGTGATAATGCAAGGCAGTAGGAAAATTATATTACATGCAGACTGGTTGTATGTAATAGTCTTAGCCTTCCTTGCCACATCTCTACATACTCTGACTGCATTCCTATAATTCTCCCAGGTAGCCTGTCCCCCCTTCCACAGTCTGTGTGCTTTCTTCTTCTGTCTGAATTTGGCCAAGTGCTCCTTGCTCACCCATGCAGCTCTCCTGCCCCTTTTGCTGCACTTCTTACTCATAGGGATGAACCGCTCTTGAGCTTGGAGGAAGTGATGTTTGAATATTAGTCAGCTTTCCTGGACCCTTCTTCCTTCTAGGGCCTTTATCCATGAGACTCCACCAATTAGGTCTCTGAAGAGCCCAAAGTCCGCTTTCCTGAAGTCCAGGGTTGCAATCCTGCTTGTTGCCTTACTTCTTTCCTGCAGGATCCTGAACTCCACCATTTCGTGGTCACTGCAGACAAGGCTGCCCCCAACCTTCACATCTCTAACCAGTCCCTCTCTGTTGGTAAGGACAAGGTCCAGCAAGACACCCTTCCTTGTAGACTCCTGCACCATTTGTGACAAGAAGTAATCATCAATGAATTTCAGGAGCCTCCTGGACTGTGCCGGGTTGCGTAGTCCCTCCAGCAGATGTCAGGGTGGTTGAAGTCCCCCAGGAGAACCGGGGCCTATGATCCTGAGGCTACCTCCAGCTGTCTATAGAAGCCCTCATCAACTTCCTCTTCCTGATCAGGTGGCCTATACTAAACACCCACAACAGTGTCCCCCGTGCTAGCCTGACCTTTGATCTTTATCTATATATGTATTTATTTATATATAGACAAATATAAATGCAGATTTTATATGTATATAAATAATAATATGATCAGCATTTTCATTTCAGCAGTGGCAGTCACAGACACACTGTGCCAAATGAGTATTCTTTCCTTTAGTTTGTGTCAGTTATATCAGATACATAATTACATGGTAGGAAAGCTTAGTATAATATATATTTATTACATATGTGTGTACGTGTGTTGAGTTTTCATTTTATTCAATGAGATGACACAAGTGGTCACATAATCACCAGATTATTATAATCAATCCAATACAAAGTATGGCTCAGAGAAATCATGGCCCAGAGAGGAGTGGAGACCAAGACTAATTCTTTTACTAGCAGCAACCTGATTAGATTAAACATGTCATGAAAATGAACCTGATCTTCTATTTTAATGTCTTAGGCATTGCTCTTTCATAGTATAGATACACAGAACAAGAATTTGTGGTAAGCAGTAAGAGATAAGTAGCAGTCTTGGATCCTGCTTTACACTCCTGGAGGCAATTTTTTTCTGTTGGTGTGAGTGACATACTGCCAATGAATTAGATGCAGCTATGGCAATTTAAGCTCAATATCTGACCCAAACATTCTGCCTACAAGAGCTACAATTTCTTATTAAGTTTTTGGAGATTCTCTAGTAATCTCTAAATAAATCAACTGGTCTGTATCTCCCCCCCCCTTCCTATGGACAGATTGCATGTGTAATTATTGCAGAATATATATACATATATATATGAAATACAGTACATCAGCCTACATAAAATTTTGTATTTGCCATCCAGGAACAGATAGATTTTATTTTAAATTAAATAGAGGAGCAGGTCTTCATGAAGAATAAATAATCTACTGACAACAGTCTTCCTTTGTAATAAGCTCTGAGTGTTAATATTTGAACCAGTTCTGCTGATGACAAATTCCCTGCCTTTTCTAAGGAGAAAGATGAATTTAGTTTGCATCCAAATTTCTTCCTTAAGTTTCTAAAAGTGTTAAAAAAAAGACTGTTAAATATTTTAAGCTTCAAAGTGTCCTTGTGGTCTTCTTACAATTCTGTCATGATTTCCACTATAAATGCTATCTTTCAAGGGTTACTTCATCAGCTGTTTTCAAAACACAGACTTGGCCTGAAAATTGTCAGCTTGGAAAGAACTAATGGAAAGCTAATTAAAAGCAAGAAGTGAGCAGCTTGTATGTTGTATAATTACAGCAACAAAAGCTTTGAAACACTTAAAGAAAAAAAAGGCAGTAAACGTCACTGTTTGGTCAGGAAAAGTTGCAAGGAAGTGATCTGGTAGGTATTTAAACAGTCTAATTTTTCCCCTTTATTACTAGTCCAGAGCTGATACCAGTGGATATCTCATTGTCTTGCTAATCTTAAACTGTTTCTTTATGTCTCATAATTTAAATATATGACAGTGTGGACAACAGGGGAAAATAAATCCAGACACAGCTCCACAGCAAACCATACCAATATTAGCTTCCTTTCAGCTACTTTGTAGGTCTACAGAACTGAGAAAAGTATAGAAGGATGTTTGCACAACCAACAGGACCATTGCAGGCACTATGTTTAAATGAATATTGAGATTGCACTACTCTCTTTTCTCATTGACTTGTTACCTGGAGCAAATACAGTCCTGAGGAGAGATGGAAACATTGTTATCCTAATATAGTCTGCAAAGTGAGGCAAGGACACAACTGATAGCTGGCTGTACTCCACTCCAGAATGCATACTGCTTCAGGATATCTGTATCACATCTTATTCCTAGTTGTGAATGAAGCATAATACTTGATTTCAACAAAGAAGATATAACATATTCTTAAATGCACATAATTGAATAACTATACTGTCATAATAATTTATTCACAGACACTCAGAAATAGATTAATAACAATATATTTCATGGACTATGTCTGAGAACACTTGATCTAGAAGGACTTGATGGTGAATTTCTAGAGTTACGCCTCAGCATGCAGAATATTGCTTAGTATTGGTAAATGTAGGACTATGAACTGTTAAAAAAAAAAAGTTTAATCAAAAGAAACTTCCTGCAACATATTCTTTAATTATTTACTATTAAGCTGGCAACAAATCAAAACATTCTTCTCTTATCCGATATTTATACTCTAAGTCAACTTTTATTGTAACTAAAAAATGAATTTTCCAGTAGTGCAAAGACATTTAAATCCATCTTGGTGATAAAGAATACATATTCATACATTCTGAAAGTGGATAAAATATCATTTTGAGTTTTGTGTTTCCATTTTATGCATTATTTTGACAGAAAGCAGGAGTGAGAGAAATTGGTTGTCTACATCTCTTAATGTAAAAAAGTTATCATTCCAATAAATTTTCAAGATAATTACTAAGACATTTAAAGATAATGCAGAAAAAAAAGAAATCTGAAAAGTCTTTGCTTCACAGCCACATTCCATTCATCTTAGGCACATTTCTGAAATACCTAATTAAGGAATAGAGTCATTCCAGACTCTCAGTTTTTCCAGAAAATAATTTAAATTTGAAATCTGAATTGTTCTCTGGAGATATCTAACTCTCTTTTGTGAGCACAGGGAAATATAAATGAGCTAGGCTTTTAAATTGAATACATCAACTGGTGTTCAATTAAGGCAGGATGAATGTAGACTAAGCTGCCTGGCTCATTTCTTTTTGCTTTCTTCTCACTGAACAGTCTGTCTGGATTTTGCAAAGGACATTTCCTCTTTGATTCACTGAGGGATGTCATGGTCTTGATCCAGTGTGTACTCTCCAGCTCAAGCAGTTCTTACATTGCCTTGGCTGTTCATTGTTGTACAAGGGTTTGAGCAAAAAAAGGGAGAGGAAAATAGAATAATAAAGGACTTTTGACTCTTCAGTTCTTAACGATTGAAATAAAAAATGTGACATTAAATATTGTTCTCTCAAAGGAGGGAGATGGAGGGAGTGAGAGAGTGAAAGAGGGAAGGAGAGAGAGAGAGAGAAATAAGAAGGGAGGGAGGAAGACAGAGAGATCTCCATCAAAGATAAATACTCAGGATGCTTAAGATTAAATGCCCCTTGGAGATGTTGTCTCCAGCATTTCCCATCTTTTACACCAGCTATCTCTTCATATCTCAAGCTAAATCTCTATCTGTAATTACTGTTGGAAACTTCCTCTAGACCTCTTTAATTACTTTACCTATCTTCAGTTATAATCACAGAGTCTCTGTAATTATCCCTTTAAGTTCTGTCAAAGTTCACAGCTCAATCCATATTAAATCTAGCTAAACATATATCCTAAAGCAGTTTGTTACAAAACAAACAAACAAACAAGAAACCCAATAAGTTCTCCCTGACTAACAAAATATAGGATGATCATGAAAGTGACTTTGTCTTTTATACCACTCAGAAAGCCTCACTACCAAGAGGGAAACTTCACCTCCATACACATTTGGGAAATGTAGTTAAGATTTGAATGCGTCTTTAAAGCAGAGCTTGCTGAGGAACTTGGATGAGTTTTAAGTGAAGTAAAAAGTTACTTAGATAAACTTATCTGGTCAGAGTGGTACTTCCATGTAATGCAGCAGTGCAAAACAAGTCAATAAGGAACTTTTGACGACTAACATAAGCACTTTGTGCGTTCACACAACGGGTGAGAAGAATTACACCATAAGACCTAAGTGTGTAAAGACTTCTCAGTGTTTGAGGCTCAGACTAACCTGAGCTTTTGTTCTCCTTTTCTCTCCTGTATTTAATGAGCCCAAATCTGCCACCCTGGCTAAAACATTCAGTGTACACAAAGATATGTTGTCAGATGATAAGAAGTTTGTAATAGTACAAAACTAAAGTTAAATACATGTAGTTCACAATATCAGAAAAAAATAGCTAGTAAATATGTTTCTCAATTAAAGTTTGTAGGTTTTTTTTTCTTTTTATTTATTTTTCTTTTCTTTTTGAGGAAAGCTTCTAAATGACTACACGACATTTAGGTCTGGATTTAGCATACTCAACAAAAATGTTAAGTGATCATGATCGCCATACAGAAAAAGATATATCCATCTAAAGATCCCCATTATCTACTGTGCTTTCTGCAGAATTTTCTCTATGTCCTATCATACTTCTCAGATAGCTGTTTTCTGTAATTACATCTACTTAGTTTTCACAAGTAACTTGTTATGAGGATTCTCTCCCCTGACACACACACAAACACACACACACACACTGACAACCAAAAAACATGTTGAATGGATTTTATGTGAATGTCGGCGTATCCTCAGTCTTTCCATGTTATCTGTTATATCATTCTGTCATGTTGCATCCTTACTTACTGGGATACAATCTTGAGTCTTTGGGATAAACTATACTTAAATATAAGAATCTTAATGCCCAAAAAGGAGTCTTTAAGTATCACATTGGAATCTCTAAGAGTCACAGAGATAAAAGAGGTATCAAAGAGAAAGAGTCAGAGCTTTTTTTTTTCAGAAAGGTACCTAAATGTTTCCTATTCATGAAAAAGATTCACTTGGAGTTTGAGAGAAAGGATTGAACTTGGTTTAGCACTTCTAAAAATGTACTGGAAGAAAATTGAACTCACTCAGTTTGGAACTTTTTTGAGTGTCTCTAAAGAATAGTGAATTACAAAGCATCAGCACTCTCTAATACGAGTCAGGTTGAGAGCAGCTGTAGCCTTAAGGAACTTATGCTTAAAAACAGAGTAATACTTGTCCACATAGGTAGCCAGCTTGTCTAGGAAAATACCATCAGTAAGGCTTAAATATAGCCTAGATACATGACCACTCTTCCTGGTTGTTCTGGTGGCAAAGAACGGCTGTACCACATTCTCTTCCTGTGGCAAGGAAACTTCACTTTATGAACTCTTTGATACCTTACAGGTAAGTTAAGACTGCTACAAAGTGACTCATGTATTTTAATGTCAAAAATAGCATTTACATTCCATATCCTTACTGAGTCCAAGTTTGATCTTGAATTATTGGAGTCTAGTTTAGTCAAGCTGCTAATGGCCTATGAGGGGTATAGAACACTCTTACAAGAGCAAACTCATAGCCCCCAAGCTTGTGCAGTTCATGCAAAAGCTTAGATCAGGGTGGCTCAGTGGTTTTGGTGCATCTGGGCTCACTTTTCTTAACATACCACAATACTCCTCTGATTTCACTAGTCACCCACACTACAATTCCAGTCATACATCTAATTTTTTACTGCGGTGAGAATCAATCTTAGTATGACACGGGGACATTGAAACTAGTCTAGAGTAGGCAACAGAGTAGACTTCAGCAGCAGGTCTACACAGTGAAGACATGTTGCTATGAAGTTAATGAGTGTTTGGACAATGTATGTTTATGTATATATGTATACTCACATATACATATGCATATATTTATACACACAATTTCAAAATGAAAATCTATATATCTTAAAACTTTCAGAAGTAGTGTCAGAACTCTCAGCTATTGTAATTATAATGATTTATATGATGAATAAAGTTAAACAGGTAAGTACATGTCTGTAAGACTGAAATGTAATTCACCATAATAGACAAGTGCAGAATTGCTTTTGTATGAACTTTCAGCTTGTTTTATCATTAATAGTGAAGTTCAACTCATTCAAATATGCATTTTAAATTGATAATAACTTTAAGATAGTTTTATATCTCATTATACTTCATGCTAATTTGTGGAATGTAAAAAAATACTTACTAAGTTTTATACATTTCTGTTTTCATATTCTTAACAAGAATCTCAATTGTAATTGTAGGCAGACTGAATAGATTTGAGATGTATAGCTCTATCAAGTGTTTCTTTAAAACACTACCGTCTTCCTAAGATTAATCTCAAGTATAGCTTTGTTATTTGGTCAGTTTTATTCAAAATTGATTCCCTGGGGCATTTTAATGAGACCAAAATCTGCAAGGA
This sequence comes from Rhea pennata, assembly GCF_028389875.1. NCBI lineage: Eukaryota > Metazoa > Chordata > Aves > Rheiformes > Rheidae > Rhea > Rhea pennata. Next base: position 169,320,579 of record NC_084663.1, read on the forward strand.
CCCACATATACAAGCTAATATAAAAGCATTTTAAATTAGATTTGACTGCTATTAGGAGCTTCTTCTGTGGTAAATAAATACAAGTCAAAAGATACACTGTTTATCTGCAAATTTGTGTCTATAGAAAACCTTCATCAGAACTTAAAAAACTGCTAACTAAATAACTGATAACAAATTTTAAATGTTGAAAAATAGCATATTTTCAAAGGTATAAAAATAAAAACAATTCAACACATTCTGCTCAATACAACTCTTGCTTTCACTGTTTTTCTCTTTTCCCAGGAAAATTAGGTCCAAGTGAACTACATTCCAAATAAACCAGGAGAGGTATCTAGCAACTGCACTACTGTCCCTCACAATTACCAGTATCAAAAGGCTCAAGCTAGGTCAATGGGGAGAAGTTCTGTACTGTCCACATTCATAAGAGATTTAACAATACAAAAAGGGATATTCATATGGGCTGAAAACTCCTTAACTACCACGTTCAAAGGGTTGTGATCAGCAGCACACAGTCCAGCTAGAGGCCAGTCACTAGTGTTGTACTCGAGGATTGACACTGAGGCCAATTCTCTTCAACATTTTCATTAATGACCATTCCATTAATGATAATGGGACTAAATGCACCCTCAGCAAGTTTGCAGATGATACAAAACCAGAAGAAGTGGTTAATGTGTGAGATGGTTGAATTGCCATTCAGAGGGACCGCCACATGCTGGGGCAGAGAGGAACCTCAAGAAGCTCAGCAAATGGAAATGTGAAGTCCTACACGTGGAGACAAATAACCCAGGCACCAGCACAGGCTACAGGGCAACTGGCTGGAAAGCAGCTTTGTTATCCTGGTGGACAACAAAGTTGACTATGATCCAGCAATGTACTTTTGCAGTGAAGATGACCAATAGCCTCTTGGATTGCATTAGTAAGTGTCACCAACAGGTTGAGGGAGGTGATCTTTCCCCTCAGCTAAGCACCAGTGAGGCCACATCATAAGTATGGGGTCTAGTTCTGGGTCCCCAGTGCAAGAGAGATGTGGAGCTACTAGAGAGAGTCCAGCATAGGGTTACTAAGACAATTAAGGAACTGGAACAGTTGTCATAGAAGGAAAGGCTGAGAGAGCTGGGACTGATCAGCTTGGAGAAGAGAAGACTCAGGGGAACTGATCAGTGTGAAAAAGTAACTGATGTTAGGGTGCAAAGAAGATGTTTCTCTTCTCAACTCTCCTCAGTGATGCCCAAACACAAAAAAGAGGCAACAGGCACCAATTGAAGTACAGGAAATTCTATTTAAATATATATAAAAAAAGCTTCCCCCCCCCCCCCCCCCCCGCTTCCCTGTGAAAGTGGTCAAACACTGGAACTAGTTGCCCAGAGAAGCTGTGGAGTCTCCATCTTTGGAGATATTGGAAACTTGACTCAACTCAGTCCTTGGCAGCCTGCTGGAGCTGACCTTGCTCTGAGAAGGATATTTTGACCAGATGATCTCCAGAGGTAAATTCCAACCTCAGAGACTATGTGACAGTGATAATATTATGACTTTGGAAATTTTATACCTGTAATTGTATACATTTGTACACACACATATGTATATTTAAACTAATATATATGCTTATATATTGTAATAATTCAAGTCAGTCAAGGATATTCTTATATACAAAAGTAGCTATCTTATATAACTTATAATCTATGCATCAATGAAAATGCACAACTGGAAAATAAGTGAGAAAGTGAAGTTGGAATACAAAAATATGGTTAAAGTTGTAGATCTTTATTCATTTCAGGTTCTCATATTTTAATCTCATGCACAGGTCTATGAACAGGATTCATCCCAACTTAAGTTATCTAGTAGTTAGTACAATCAAGTTAAAATGTCTGGACTCCCAGTAGAATTAGTAGTAGGATATAGTGACCTTCACATAGTGATTCATCACATTTTAAGAAATCTGACTTGCACCTTAGTGGTACCTTTCTCCACTAACTACAAAATGAACTAAGATGCCTAGCTTAAACTATACGTTCTACTTCCTAAACAGATGTCTCTCATGCTTTGAATCTTTTTTTATTATTATTATTTATTTTGTGTTGGAATTTAACAAAATGGAGATGTACTGGCTGTACAATGTATTCTGGTTCTACTAAATGCATTAGTCTTTTGTGAGGAAATAAGTCGCCTGAATGGAATAAACAAACACGAATTTTATATTAAAAAATCCAAGACAAGTAAAATTCTAGACATTATTCATTAAGGAAATAAGAAAAAAAATAAAGTCTAAATAAAAAGTTTATTGAAAGCTCTTATTTTTATAATATTAATTTCAATATTTTTGTAATATGGTATAATATTATGTTTATTTATAATATTTTATAATATTTCAGAGAATCACATAATGCTTGTAGTTGGAAGGGACCTTTGGAGATCATCTAGTCCACCTTGCTCAGGCAAGGTCACCTAGAACACATTGCCCAGGATTGTATCCAGACAATTTTTAAATGTCTCCAAGGATGAAAACTCCACAACCTCTGTGGGCAACATGTTCCAGTGCTCTGTCAGCTTCATAGTAAAGACTTTTTCCTTATATTCAGATGAAACATCCTGTATTTCAGTTTGTGCCTATTGCTTCTTATCCTATTGCTGGGCACTGAGAAGAGTCTGGCCTCATCGCCACACGCTCCTTTCAGACACTCACATGCATTGATAAGATCCCCCCTCAGTCTTGTCTTCTCCAGGCTAAACAGACCCAGCTCTTGCATCCTTTCCTCAGAAGATAGATGCTCCTATACCCTGATCATCTTTGTAGCCCTATGCTGGACTCTCTCCTACTCCTTATTTCCATGTCTTTCTTGTACTAGGGAGTGCAAACTGGACACAGACTCCAGATGTGGCCTCACAAGGGCTGAGTAGAGTGGCAGGATCATTTTCCTCCAGTTGCTGGCAATGTTCTTCCTAATGCACTCCAAGATACCATTGGTCTTCTGGGTCACAAAGGCACACTGCTAACTCATGGTTCACTTGCTGTTCAGCAGGACTCCCACGTCCTTCTCCGCAGAGCTGCTTTCCAGCCCTTTGTGTGTCCTGGTACATGGGGTTATTTCTCCCTAGACGCACTGTAGTAACTCTGCACTTTCTTTTGTGGAACTTCATGAGGCTCCCCTCTGCCCATTTCTTCAGCCTGTTGAAGTCCCTCTAGCAGGGCAGCCCCCTGATATTCCAGTTTTGTATCATCTGCAGACCTGCTGAGGAGACTCTCTGTCCTTTCATCTGTGTCATTGATGAATATATTGAACAAGATTGGACCCTGCCTTGACCATTAAGGTACACAGCCTGCTACAAGCTCCCAGCTAGACTTTGCACTGCTGATCACAACCCTCTGAGCTCTACCTTTCAGACAGCTCTCAATCTGTCTCACTGTCCGCTCATCTAGCCTGCACTTCCTGAGCTTGCCTGTGAGGATATTATAGGAGACAGTGTCAAAAGCTGTGTTGAAGTCAAAGTAGACAACACCCATTGCTCTCCCCTCATCCACTCAGTCAATCATCCCATAATGGAAGGCTATCAGCTTGGTTAACCATGATTTCCCCATGGTGAATCCATGCTGACTTCTCTTGATCACCTTCTTTTCCTCTATATGCTTAGAGATGGCATCCAGGATGAGCTGTTCCACCATTTTTCCCAGGGATGGAGGTAAGGCTTACTGGACTATAATTTCCTGGGTCTTCCTTCTTGCCCTTTTTGAAGTCTGAAGTGGTCATTATTTTCTTCCAGTCCTCAAACACCTTTCCTGTTCTCCATGTCCTGTCAAAGATGATTGAGAGTAACCTAGCAATGATCATAGAATCATAGAATCAGTAAGGTTGGAAGGGACCTCTGGAGATCATCTAGTCCAACCTCCCTGCTCAGCAGGGTCACCTAGAGCATGTCAGACAGGGTTGCATCCAGGTGAGCCTTGAAGATCTCCAGACAAGGAGACTCCACAACCTCTCTGGGCAACCTGGGCCAGCGCTCCATCACTCTCACAGGGAAGAAATTCCCCCTCACGGTCAGGCGGAACTTCCTGTGCTTCAATTTCTGCACATTGCCTCTTGTCCTGTCACACGGGACAACTGAAAAGAGTTTGGCTCTGTCCCCTTGACACCCTCCCTTCAGGTACTTCTACACATTGATAAGATCCCCCTCAGTCTTCTCTTCCCCAGGCCCAGCTCTCACAGCCATTCCTCGTAGGGCAGATGCTCCAGCCCTCTGATCATCTTTGTAGCCCTATACTGGACTCTCTCCAGTAGCTCCATCCACCAGCTCCCTCAGAATTCATGGATGCATGCCACCAGGACTTGTGGATGTCACGGGCCCATGGACATGCGGATGTCATATATTTTATTATATATTTATACTATTTCAAAATATATAGAAAATAAAATAGGATAATAGAATATGATGCACACAGTTTAATACAGTTTCTATGCTTTCAGTCACATGGTGAAGCTTCATATCAATTTCAGCCTTCTTTTTCAATGTTAGTTCAGAAAAAATGGTCATGACAACGTGGTAATTAAGATAGCAAAGGTAATAGAAGCTTGATCTATCGTACCAGAGAAAAATTGGAAGAACTACAACAGATATTGGTGCCTATTATATCCTTGGGTAGCAATCCAATTGATACTAATTGCCCACTTAAGTCAATGAAACTGCATTCATTTATGCCAACTGAACCCCAGACTCTTCATTTACAGATTTGAATCAGTCTTTGGCTCATTTTGAATTTTAATTACTCTCTCTTCTTAAAAAATGTACTTTATTTAGAGTTTCATTATACCTTTCTTCACATCAAACCATCATATCTTTTCTTTACAGTATGCTAAAGAACCCTGTAGTTTTATGTTTGCATATGTTTTCAGAGAAAGGTGCTTTGTAGACATGGTCAAATCATTGTAATTATTTTTTTTCCAGTTTCTGTAAATACAAATAGAAAGCAAACTAGAAAAAGATAACCATGGGAATGAAAGAGAGAGAGGAAGACAAAGCTAATTTGCTGTAAATAATTAAGTTGAGCAGGAAGTTTCATAACTAGATCAAGTACCAAAAATCTGGATTATAGTAAACATTTTAGATTAGATATGGTTGTGTTTTGTTCTTCTGTTACTGTCCTCCTGATAGATTTCAGAACAGCTGAATTCAAGGCACATCTACTAGCATCCTTCTAGATTTGCCCTTTCTCAAGACAGGACAAATTTCAAACAAATCAGTAGAGAATAATGGACCATTACTTCCTCATAAACTTGCTAATTACAAAAGCATTGAGATCTATAGCTACCATACAAATGCATGATGTACTGTCAAAACGATGGGTTTGACTTTTATATCACCTCATGAACTCACCAATTCTGTGCCCATATATTTAGCTCATTACCCAAGTGGTATATTTCTTGCAAGTTTCTAGCCTTAGAGAAAATAATGAACTATTCAGAGATTAAGTATTGTATTTTATTTTAATCATCATAAAGGAATAATAGGAAAATAGGAAAATAGGAATAAAGGAATAAAGGAAACAGATACATCTGAAATAAAGTGAGCTTGTTAGCTCTTTACTATCCATATCAGGCATTTTCTTTTACATCCATATTCCACAGTCCAGTACTGGACACTTATCATCTGAAATCTATTTACATTTAAACATAAAGGAAAGTATTGTTTCCAATATTTGGGTTGAATATGAAACGCTTTTGGTCCCTTCCTACATTACCTTCCCCATGAAAGTCCTATGTTACTTAATATGAAGCAATAACTTTCTTATATGTGTTTCGAAATGGATGTAATGAAGATTGAGCATCATTCTTATTAAAAGCCATACATTTTGATATGATTACTGTAAAATTCTATTTCAGTTCTGTGCAAGTCAGTTTTCTTCATAATTTTATCAGGAGTGTGCTGTGTTATTAATTAAAAATCAGTATACTAACTATGCACAAGGCAAAAGTCACTGCAGAAGCCTGTGGCTCATATGTATTGTGTAACCTTTGCTCTCCTGGATAAGATCACCTGTTCCCCTGACAGGTTCCTTTCTAAGAGAGACCCTGAGCATACCTCTTTTGCCACCAATTTTGACAACAACATACTTCAATATGACCTGTGTAATATGATACTAGGAAATGTGAGAATAATAGTTCCCAATGACTCTTAAATTCTTCTGTCTATTTTCAAGTGCCATGAACTCTAGAGTGACAATAGCATATGTTAGGTCTCAGCCAATCCCCACACCTCACATTAATCTGTTTTTTAATTTTTATTTATTTACCTATTTTAAAATTCTATAATACAGAATGAGATTAAACATTTGGGGAAAAAAAAAGAGAGAGAGAGAGAGAGAAGAGTTATACACCCATCCTCGTATTGCTGTAATCATACATAGCTTATACGTAGGGTCTATTTTACAGAGATCTTGTGAAGCTGAAGAATAGCCTTACTTCCAAATAATCAACAGGTAGAAATATATATTGAGTAACAAATGCAGAGTAATATATAGGGGGATAATCCCCCCGCTGCAGCAGGCACATTAACAGTCACCCTCTGGTTGTTTACAAATGGGTAATGTAGACGAATATTAGCAATTCAGATATAATTGCTCTGAAAGAAAAATGAACCTGTGACATTTTATTTACTAATCTCCCTAGTGCTAAAAATTATTTGAACTGAATGTTGAATTGAATATCAAATTTTCTGAATAGATCAAAATTACTCTTTATATTCTCAAATGAGTCTATTTTGCTAACATACTATGTGATTACAGTAATTATCTCAATACTACAATATTTAATAGTTTTGTGATACTGCATGATGATACCTCCAGTGCCTCTTTTGACTGATAAATGTTTAATAATTCATTTGAAAATTTTTACACTTTTTCAAGAATAAATTATTTTCAATTATTTGAACATTTAAACTATATGCTGCTTACCATTTTGACTGTATGTGACATATATGTATCTGTATTTACATACAGATGTAAAATTAAGTGAAATTGAAGACATTTTGGTTTATACATTTAATCATGCATCATTAACTTGATTCAGTAATGAAATGGATGTTTTAGCTTTTCTTTAATTTGGCTCTGGATACAAATATTTCAGAATCAGAAGTTGCTTGATTGCGAGCTCTTGATTTGGGCTGTTTTCTAACATTAAAAACTTCCACATTATAATTCTAGTTATTCAGAGATAGCACAATTCTGCCAAAAAAATAAATAAAAAGAGAAACAAAAAACAACACACTGAATTAACTTGGAGCATCAATTTTAATAGTTAACTGAAATTCAAATTTCTGTTACAGTACTTCAACACTTTAACCTGTTAAAGGAGAGTTAATTAATTGGGAATAATGCTAATTCAATATTCTATCTGTTTATCCATAGAATGAGAATTCTGATTTCTGCACAGCTCTAGTCAGGATATACTATACCACCAGAAATCATTTCTTTGTAAGAAAAACACAAACAAAAAATGCAGAAGCAAACACATTATGATAATGTTTAGTAACTGATGAATATGCTATGAATGGCATTTTTTTTCAGGTTGCTAACATGAACTATGCAAAAAACATAGCTAGCTATACCCTCACCTGCAAGAACAGAATTCACATTTTAGTTGTACTTAATTTCTGAAAGAGGGGAGGTAGATCAAGAACATCTTCTGAGACTTGATGAGCAATCAAAGTGAATTCTCCATCTTTCTGATGTGTGGTTTTTGAGAATCCTGATGAACAGATGTGAAATATGTAAGTTGTGAAAAAAATGTATGTTAGTTATAGGGGTGGACAGGTTCTGTCAGGAAAACTCAAAAGTGCAGAACATCAAGAGCACATAGAATAATCAACCTGATATGCATTTTTTTAATTAAAAGCTAACTTACTGTAGGTGGGAACTATGATTTATGAAATCATAATCCTTTTTAATTTTTAAATAAATTTAATTAATTAGTTGTTAATTTAAATAAACTAAATACTTTTTTAAATACTAAAAGAAAATCTAATTTCTAAATCACAAGAAAGTAAAAAGAGTAAGTTAACAAATTAAAAAAAATAAAGAAATAAAAAATAATTAAGCAAAAGAATTCTGAAAGAATTATGAGTTAATGCTCATAACTGAAGGAGCGTGAAGCCTGAAAGCTTTGAATAAAATAATTGATAAAGTAAAATGAGCTTTTGGGAGTTGGGGATGGAGAAAGCTTGATAAGGACAGATCTAGGAGTAGAAAGTATACCTTCAGAGAACAGCATCATTTAGGAGATGGTTTAATGGCAAAACAAATCAAGTTATCACGGTAGAATAAATCCTTAGATTTCTTTTTAAATATCTGAATCTAAATGAAAATAATGTTCAAGCGAAAATTGAAAAAGTTTTCAACTCTTATTTTGCCTCAGAAGATCACGTGCTTAAAAAAATTCTGAAACAATCTACAAGAACTCTAATATTTGTCAAAATTTTTCAAAAGATGTCCAAATCATAACCAGGAGTTATCTGACTCAAGGCTGTATACATTATTCTAGCAAAGATATGCTAAAATATTTATAAAATATTTGCCAGTTTATTTTAGAAAACAAGCCCAACTTCACCTCCAGTTAAGATTTTAGCTTTTTGTATTTTTTTTACAGGAAAATAAAATAAATAAATAAAAACTTTATATTTTATGTCTGTGTAGAAGAAACAGAACTACAATCTGATAAAATGAAAATTTGTCAGTGTCATAACCCTCAGAGAAGAGGCAGAATAACAGTGAGCTAAACTGTAAGCTCGTAGATGTCACTGAAACTTTACTTTGTCAGAATGCTGATAGACAGTTTGACATAACTACATTTATTTTTATATAAATCATATAAGAATATCTATAGATTAAAAATGCAAGTAGAAATAATTTTTTAAGATCTCTCCTTTTCCATCTCTCCAAATTTTTTTCATTTTGTTTTCATGGTATTAGTGGCAACTTTATGTAACTGCATTGTTGTATAATTAACAAGTTTAGTGAAAGACATTGGCTACTCTGGGTAGTTGAAACACATAATTTAAATATGAAAATTATGTGTTGTAAAATATTGTTGTTTAAAATTTACTAAATTATGTCCGTCAGGACAAACCTAGTTTTAAAAGCCTTGAGGAAACTATACAAGAATAAGGAGTAAATCAGATAAATGACTAAATGATGTTCAGAAGGGAAGACAAAATTCCCTAAGGTTCCAATAAAACCATTCAAGTGTTTCACCTTTTCACAGTTCTATTGAAAAAGTGACGTATGAATCATTTATATTATAGATGTGTCTTGAATAAAGGCTATACCACCACCACTCCAAATTTTGGTGAGATCATGTAAGGTTTTTACAGTCCTGCACATGCAGTCATGAATGAAACATTAAACTTTATGTTAATATGTTCTGTAAAAATGTTCACCTAGTAGTATATATTTTCATTCTAGTTTCTGCATGAAACTCAAGAGGATTGTTCTGTTTTTAGCTTTTCATTCTGCAAATATTTATTTAAAATGATTTATTTATGCTGAGAAGTTTCTAAATACTGAAAAGCTAATCATATTAGCTCTCATTATCCAAAACAAGCTATGATGGAATATTTTAAAATTATAATAGAGAAATTCAGTATATGATATGCAACATGTATTATATTACAGTCACACTTCATGCAGGATTTGGCTTTCTGCTGAAGTAAGCCATTGATCTGTTTGTTTGGCTTGTGCAATTCTAAACATTCCCTCTATTTTGTTAGAGGCACAAATAATTCAATTTCAAGGCACGGGTTATCTGTTTTCTTTCTTTCATAGCTAGCTTATTTGTATGGAAAGGCGATTTTTATTTTAGAGAAGAACTAACTGGGAAACAGAACATATCTTCATGAAAGATTGATTAAAAATAGCAAAAAATCAAAATGCTGTCAGATATGTTCTGTTGTAGTTGCCTACATGCAGGTACTTGAAGCCATTTATAATTATTCTACCTGGATCGCCATTTTCTTGCTAGAAAGGTTCATCTCCCAGAGGACGTATCATATCTGAATTGAGTCCTGGGGTCAGATTCATCTTCACATTGAGACATTTACCTTTGAGTATCTTCATCATAGGTATCTGTATACAAGATAAGGCTCTCAAGAACCTATAAGAGAAAGTTGAGTCACAAGACTCAGTTTACTCTACAGGAGGGGCCTGATCTCACAGACGAACACATAGAAGCCAGCCAGGATGCTTGAAGGCATCTGACATGCGGTAGATACCACTGTTTGTTAATTTGTTTTAGATGACAAAATGGAGCCTTAATCAATACAGAGACTTGACTCAGTAGTCCACATACAGGCTTCCCATGCTTTGGGGGACACAGTACTGAGCTGGCAGGTATGACAGATGGGCTTTAGGGGAGACCTGTGTCCCTGCGTGGTGACAGCGGTCGGCCAGGCTGGAATACCCAAGAGTGTCTCAGGGAGCCCTAGCACAAATGTGTGCGCAGCTTGTAGACCTGTGCTTCTGCGTTGGCTGTAACTGGCTTCTTAGGTTTTCCTTTAAATCTCAGACCCTGTAATCAAGAGATCATTAAAAGCTACAGTCTTTTTTTTTTTCCTCTCTTCTTTTCCTTTGCTTATGAAACTTCTATCCCTTGTGCTTGCAAGGAAAGTGCTTCGAGTGAAGGGCTCTCATCGCTGAACTTTCCTTAGAGACCCTGAAGAGTGACAGATAACATATGAAAACTAACTTGTTAACTACAGTCATAAGATTTGAACTTCAGCTACCTACCTAGAGGTTTAAAAGATTATTCTGGGCTTCAGCTTGTATATTTTCAAATTTTATGGTGATTTTTTGTGATTATTTTGCTCATTGACTTTTTAAAAATATTTTATGGAGTTAGAGCTAATTAATTAGGGAGAAACAGGGAAAAAATTTCCAGAATCGGAGCTAAATATTTAGAAAATAAAATGATCACGTGTAATTGATTAAATGAAGTCTGCTATTTTAAACCTGATAGAATACATTGCATTAAAATAACATAATTTTCTATGCAATTTTGGAGGGATAGGCTTAATATTGGTTAGTATATATAATCTAGGAATAGAACAGGTTTTTATTTTTATTTTAGTAACATCTTATTAAATACGGTACTGAATATGAAGCAACAAATTCTATACTTGGAGACGACTGTATATCATAAGTGATTAAATCAAGAGAACTAAATAAATACATACTCTTGTTCCCTGTATTTCTAGATGCAAAAAGATAGCTAATATTATCCTTACTTAAGTGGCATTAGCTGTTCTAGCAAGTAAAAAGAAAATATTTAGGAGAAAATAGGACCTTCCTTATATTCTTCACAGATTTAATTATTTCCTCTATTTTGTCTTATTCATGTCTTACTTGTTTACCATACTGTAATTCCATTGATTTCAGTATACTTTTTGCTAATTTATATTGAGAGAAGAATTAGGACTATTAATTATCGCTTTGATCATGATACTCTATCCACAATCATAACACAGTGAAACAAAAAATATCTTGAATAGTTACTGTGAAAGGGAGTGTGACAGTGATTGGCTGGTTGATTGGTTTGTTTGCTTGTCTTCAGATCCTTAACCTTTAACAAATGAATGATGTTTTTATTAAAGAATAATGGGAAATGACTAATTCGCTTGAAATTTCCTCCACTTTTTAGTGAGATAACTCTGAAAGTTGTCAACAAAAGACTAATAATTGTGCTTTCATTATAATAAGAGGGTCTCATAATATTGTTGCTAAGCATAATGACAATTTGAAGGGTCTCTAGGATATGCTTATATCATACTTTTAAATTGTAGTTTGTTGTACACAACCAGACCATATAAAATGAAATAAAAAATTACCTAGAAAATGTCATGGACTACACAATAAAATGTAATAAAACATATACTTGCAAAAAATTGGAGGTGGTTCGGTAATGATTACATATGCAGTATAATTGGTAGAGAATATAAAATCTGTACATTTAAAATTTTCATGAATAGTAGTAATGCATGAATACACAGAGGGAGGTATATCAGTGTGATAGTTAATTATGTTTCAACATCCATGCAAAAGAAGGGATAATTCCATTGTAGTCACAGGAGCTAAAATAACAAGAACATTTGATCACAGATGTATGTGTTGCTTCAGGTGTACTCTAGCCAGTAAACTCTAATAAGAAAACAAAATTTCAGCAAAGGCAACACTTAAAAACTTGTGAATGAAATCACTTATTATTCTAAGATGATGTATTTTCTCAGCATTAAGCAAACATAAAACGATCCTCTACCCTCTCAGGACAAAGTACAATGAGCTCAAAACAACTTAACCAAAGGAAGTTAGTTCTAAAAAGAGAAATACTATCTTTTCATTGCCAATTTCATCAAATGTATTTTCTCCTTTTGTATTAAAGCTCTATATCTCACTTGCTTGGGAAAACAAAGAATTTCTAGTAAAATCAATTTCAATGGTTTATAATATAACACAATACAATTATAATTTTTACTAGAAATTTTACTAGATTTTTATTAAATATTTACTATAAATTTTAGTCTGGAGAAGAGAAGACTGAGGGGGGTTCTTATCAATGTGCATAAGTACCTGAAGGGAGGGTGTCAAGGGGACGGGGACAAACTCTCTTCAGTTGTCCCCTGTGACAGGACAAGAGGCAATGGGCAGAAATTGAAGCACAGGAAGTTCCGCCTGAGCGTGAGGGGGAATTTCTTCCCTGTGAGAGTGACGGAGCACTGGCACAGGTTGCCCAGAGAGGTTGTGGAGTCTCCTTGTCTGGAGATCTTCAAGGCCCGCCTGGATGCAACCCTGTCTAACATGCTCTAGGTGACCCTGCTTGAGCAGGTGACCTTGCTTGAGCAGAGGGCTCTAGGTGACCGTGCTTGAGCAAGGACGTTGGACTAGAAGATCTCCAGAGGTCCCTTCCAACCTCTCCAACTCTTTGATGCTGTGACAATTTGTATATATTTTATGATGCAATTAACTGCTTTGCAAACATCGTCCCTGCCTTTCATTGTTTTATCAAGGACAGTATTCAATCGATAACAAAGGCATATATATCAAGTATCAAGGGCAGTAACAGTCCTTTGCTAGCAGTATTATTGCACAGGGCATAATATATATCCACAGGAATAGAAGGTAGCTAAAACCACTCAGCTTTGTTCACCTTTCATACCTGTATACAGGAAGTTTCCTCTCTGTCAGCAGTTTTTCTTATTCCTCATTGTGGGGGGGAAGGGGAAAGCATTGGGCACTGGAAACATTGATGTATGCTTGAACAGCTTTGACTGAAATAGAAGGGCCATAGCCAAAGCCACTACTATGACTTACATAAAGCCCACTTTAAAGCAGATTTGTTTTGAAAAGAATGAGTTGGAAACATCCAAAGCAGAATAAGGGAGAAAGTAGAGCAGCGAAGGAGTGCTGACAAGCAGGGATTCAGCATTCATCTTCACTCCTTGTGTCCCTTTGACTTAGCATTATAGAAGGTCAGCAAGGGTGTACCGCTGATGTTATCACATTGACCTGTATAAAGCACAAAGTCTTCAAAGTTAACAAAATAGATACCAGAAAAAGCAGGAAATAGTTAGAAATTTCTAAGCTCTATTTTCTGAGATAATGTTCAATATTATTATTGGAAGCAACATCTCTTCATTGATATTATAGGACTCTGGAATTGTTTTATATTTTTATTTTGCTTCAGAAAAATATGAATGTCTCATTATTTGTTCCAATGAAATTGAAATTAATTTTGCTATTGTTTTCCTCTGACTCTTCTTTTTATTCAGACACATAATGCCATAACATAGACATAATTTCTGACCCAAAAAGTGATTCTCTTAAAAATAATAAAACTGAACACTTGAACTGTAGAAGAAATTTTTATAAATTGTTCCTAAATTCTTCATTATGTTCAAAGGTTAAAAGTTGTACTTATTATATGTGTGCATTTTTAAGATGCATCTCAGATAGATTTCATGTAGAAATTTCAGTAGTAATGATATCATAAATAATAATAAGGAAATGGATAGCAAACTACATATGCTAGTAGAAATCATTAGCTAACCTTAAAAAAAACCTCAACTATCTGGGAGATGTTGGTTTTAGGTTATGTAGATGAAACTGGAAGTTAATTACTGCAGCAGTTATTTACAAAGCATAGGAATCAGCAATGTTAAACATGTTTGCCTGTACCGAATTCTGTTTCATGCATGAATCATGGCATTAGTTCCTGACATGAATGCTTTAGTATATATTTAGATCTTCAATAGTTTCCATAGAGCTTTATAAAACACACTGTGTACCATAAAAGTAATAAAGTCACAACTCTGAAGAGCTTAAAATGCCAAAAGCTTCAAAATTTAACACGGAAATTGTAGGACAGACTGCTCCTCTTGACAGAGGAACTCTCAAGAGGAGCATCAACACTAAGGTACTTCCAGGGTCCCTATCACCATAAGAATAATGAATTACCAATTACTAGTCTTTTTAGGGATAAAATGACAGTTCTGTATTCCCAGTATGTCCAGCATGCCTTACCCCTTGTTTGAACTCAGGGAAAATAAACATGACCCTAACTGTGTATATATGCATATAAAATCACAACATAGAATGAACAGTCCTCAGTTAATGGGAGTTAATGTGTTATGTGTTATTACACCTCTAGCCCACTAAATAGATTTTTTAAACTGAAATTGAATGATATGAACCCGTAACGGCTTAAAATTTGAGAAGATAAAAAGAGATTGGAAAGGGAAGTTAGCTCACAAAAAGGATAAAGATACAAAAGACAGCAAAGACTGGAAGACTCAGCCCTTTACCTGTTGAAACTATATAAAACATTCATAGTTTATAAAGGGTAATTCCAAATGTTTCAAAAGTTGACATCTCAACTACTTTCTATCTACAGGCTGAAACGTTAAATATGAAAACACAAACATAATGAAGAATGCTATGAGACTTTTTTCTCTTTTTATTTCTTTCTTTTTTCTTTTCTTTTCTTTTTCCTTTTTTTTTTTTTTTTTTTTCCCCTATGAAGCTTTCTGGGCAAATACATTACTGACAAGTTTAGAAAAGTTGTCTTATGGTCTCCATGGCACAAAAATTATTTAAACACATTCATAAATATATTTTATTAGTCTTACAAGAGGAAAACATTTGGATAAAGAAGAAAACAATTTTATGGATAAAAAATGATGATAAGAAGAAATGCAGTATGTGTTTAGGTTCATGTTTAATGTGGGGAAATGGTAGGATGGATAGAGGGTTACCAGCTCACAATTTTCTTATATATTTTAGTATCTGTGGTATTTTCCTTAAAGAAAACTACTTTAGTTTTCCAGAGGGTGGCTAATCTTAATGGCTTCTACAGTCTGCAAAACAACTAAATACATAGAGACAAGAAAAACAATACAAAGAAATATATATTTTAAGGCAAATGTAAAATTTTGTAATTTTTGGAGTTGGTAATGCTTAAGCTTTCAAAGACTCCTTTCAAAAAATGCCCCGTAAAAATTAAATAATGCAACATTTTTTTCCATGTTGAGGGACTCAGACAAGTCACTTCATAGATGTGAAAGCAAAATTTAGCAAAAGATGAGATTTCTCTCTACATTCTGATTCTTAAATAAGAACAATGCACCTGGGAGAATGAGCAGCACTCTATAATAGAAGGATGTGGCATCCATAGCATGAAAGGATTCTCAAAGTTATTCTGTCTCTCAGCAAGACAGTGCTTCCAGGTGGTCTCTTCAGGACGTTCTCCTATAGCACCGTGCTCTCAACTATGCCTTTTCAAAACCTGACAAGTTTAATACTACTGAAAGATTTTTATTTTCTTTACAATGACTTTTTTTTTTCTTTTTTAACTGCAGTACAATGTAGTTATACTCTATGTTAACAAATCTAAGAAAGGAGAAGAAAATTGAAGGAAATAAAAACAATAAGAACAACAGACTGTTAGTGGCCAGGTTATTATTGTAGTTCATATTGAATACATCCGCAAGATTTCTGATTAATATTTGAAAAAAAGAGTTGAAGAAAAGTTAAAGTATACTGAAAGCAATGATAAATCCAGTTTACATCACTATTTATTTCTGAGAATCTAAATATAGATACTGATAATAAGAAATACTAAAAAAGAGAAGACACAAGAAAATGATACTTTTCCTTTGCCATTCTGTTCTTTGATATTAGGGTCAAACAGTAGAAATTCTACCAGTTTCATATATAACCCCACAAAAATATCTTTTTCTCTTTTTTTTTTTTTTTTTTTTTTTTTTTTTTTTTGCTTTGTTGCATTTAAGCACAGTCAGTATATGACGGTTGATACCAAATGCTTTTGATAATTGCACAATGGCATGAGCTATTCATGGCCCAGTTTCTTCAACAGTCCAGACCCCACTCATTGAGATCTGATTTACAGTACTGAGGAAGTGTAGCTGAATGTTTTTGATGTTACTGAAGGACCTTCAGAGGAAAATGTAGCCTGTTTTGATTTCACTTTCTGACAAATTCATGTATCAGTTTCCCAATTCCTTGTCCTTCACTGTCTGGACTACAGATCCTTTGTTTCATCTCACTCCTGACAACAAGGTGTTTGTTACTTATATTGACATGTTTTGCCATGTGCCATCTATTCCCTTTGAAATAATCCTGACAATTTTACACACACAAAAACTAATGCAGCTGCACCTCTATAGTTACACCTAGCCACTTGCTTGAGAATCTTTACTTTGAAAAGTGGTATAGATTTTCCCCTGACACTCTCTCCAAGGTTAGCATGATTGATCTCATTTTCATGCTCCTCTGTAAATCACATCAATCTATGTCCACTGCAGCTGTTAGTTATCGAAGTAACTTGACTCATACACACTAAAACCCAGTCCAAATGCACATCTTGTTAGCCACTAGATTTTGTGCCAACACATTACAAGGTGCTTCATGTCTTGATCACAGGAAGCAAGTGGGGAGAGATAATTAAATAATCCCTTCATGCATGTATTTACTTGGAATGGTTTAACTGATGTATCTGTATGCTAGTAGAATGAGCAAGCACTAAGAAAGAGCCTTATATAAGGGGATCTAATGTGAACATCACATTCAGTCTTTGTCCCAGCAGGGCTCAAACATTTTTTTTTTATTACTTTTCTAGATAGACAATTCAGCATTTTTTAACTTCTGAACACAAAAAAATCAAGATAAGCTGGTTTTTTTTTCTGTTTAGTTGGTTGTTTTTTCCTCTTGTGCAGAGATATGAGAAAAGTAAGTCTCAATTGCCTTCTCTGTGCAATTTTCATTTATCTTTGTCCTTTAAATAGGATTGTTTATATAGACTTTGATTTGTAAGATTTTATGTCTTCAATATAGCAATTTTTTAATATGGTATACTAAGTTCATGTTCTGCTTTTCAGAACTGCAGAGTTGTAAGCACTATTTGATATTGAGTGATGGGAGATGAAAAAAGTGTTGTGTGTAATTATATACTAAAAGAGATATTTTCACAGCTGTGCGCATTGGTACTATTGGAGCTGAGCTTGCTAGCAGCTCAATAAACTCTGTTTTGCTGTGTGATGCACAAGTTCAGTCCCACTTTTGCATAGTCAAACAGAAACATAGAACTAAAAAACAGCATTTTGTCCCCAAATAGATCAAAGTCATCTTCCTTCTTGCTAGATTTTTTGCCTGATTTCCTAAGGAAATAGAACATATTTGTTCACTGTATTTGAATATACGTCTGACAGTCTTCTATCTAAAACCCTGAAGACCACTGACAAATTTTAACTAATGCCGAAGGCAGAGAGGGCATTCAAAGATATGAAATTCGTCCAAGTTTCATGAAAGATTGTGTATGGGAAGTGGACAGAGAACCTTTAAACTCATGTATAATTTGCCAATATATGTTTGGATACAGCTGCAGCACTTCTTACTATCCAGTAATTAGGGGACAAGGGAGGGAGATTAAGATTTTTGTGACTAATGTGAAATTGGAAAGAAAGTGGAAGTAATATCTCTGTGTATCTGTAAGGATATGCACCAATGACACTTCTAGGAAAATAATATACAATTCCATAAGAAATCAGAAATCCTTAGTTTTCCTCTTGGAGGAATTTACTACTCATTTTGGATTTTTTTTTTTTTTTAAAAAAAACTTCATCTTACTGGGTGAAAAACTTACTACTTGGAAATTTGTTGATGGCCGCTATACAGCCACAAAACTTTGGTCAACATTTTCCTTTCATCTACGTAGTTATTTAAAGCTGACCACTCAACATAATCTTTTATATCTAAATTGTTGTTTCAACTGTTTATATACTTCTGTTATTTCTGCCGCATGGAATTTACCATCCTGACAAGACTTCTTGACTAGGTACCTGAAAACTATCTGTGTGTTTTATAAGTGTGTAAGATATAAATTTGTGCTATTAAGAAACCTCCCACAAAAGATGGCTGAAGCAAGTTGTTACTGTGTAGAGTTTATCCTTTTACACTCTTGATAACTTAGTCACTGAAAGAAACAGTTGTCTTATAGATTCCTGGACTCCAAAAGGCTATTAAGTTTTATGCATTTGCAGAGTTGAATGAAGAACACTTCCCTGAGTGGAAGAGTGGAGCAGTTAAAAATTCCATCTAAACTAGAAACATATAGTAGAAACAAATAAATAATAAAAAAAGTTTCCTCTGTGTCTATTAATTACGCTTTTTAGGAAAAAAAAAACAATAAAATGGAAATCGTAGGGACCAATACTAACAAATTCTTAAATATTTGATATTACTAAAAAGTTTCAGGTATACTCAGAAACATTAATTAAGTATGAATCTGTTACAAAAAGAAAATAAAAATATTTAAAAAAATACCTCAAGGTTGTTTAGGAATTAAAAAATCCAAAAGAGACCAGATATTTTTGTATTATCTGCAAACAAACACTATCTTCGTATCTAAATTTGAGCAGCTTCTCACATATATCAAAAATACACAAATGATAGACCATGGTGAAAAGTGGAGCATGCTTTGGTAAGCATAGGTACTCTTATGATGGATAGAAGAATTAATCTAAAAAACTGTATACATATATCTCAGATTACTTTTTTCCCTCAGTCAGCCATAAAGAAGATGCTGCTGTTAAGAAGTTACCCTATTTACCAAACTGCTTTTGCTAGATACGATATACTGTCATACCTGTTTCTGTGAAGGGTGACAGTACTGACTGCCATTTGAAACGGCTCCTGAAACTGAGGCTGTAGCTGTACATCAGAGTAGTGCTGCACCCATGGGTAGGACCTAGGTGCTTGATTACCACATGACTATGATAAGGCTGACAGTAGCACTGGAGACAGGCTGACGCACACTTATTGCTGAGGACCCTGTGTCCAGAGTGCTTTTAGCTAGGGAACACACTCACAGAATCACAGAATGGCTGAGGTTGGAATGGACCTCTGGAGATGGTCTAGTCCAATCCCCCTACACAAGCAGTGTCACCAAGTGCATGTTGTCTAAGACCCACTATTGTGCAGATGGCTTTTGAATGGAGGAATGGAGACTCCACAGCCTCTCTGGGCAACCTATTCCAGTGCTCCCACGTCCTTCTCTGCAGAGTTGTTTTCCAACAGGTCAGCCCCCAACCTGTACTGGTGCATGGAGTTACTCCTCCCCAGCTGCAGGACCCTGCACATTCCTTTGTTGAACTTCATGAGTCCACACAGCTCTCTAGTCTGTCCAGGTCTGTCTGAATGGCAGCATTGTCCTCAGACACTCCTGAGGGGTATCAGACATTCCTCCCAGTTTGATATCCTCAATAAATATGCTGATGGTACAGTCTGTCTCTTCATCCATGTCATTGATGAAGAAGTTGAGCAGAATTGGACCCAGTATTGACCCCTGGGGGATGCTGCTAGCTACAGGCTTCCAACTAGACTCTCCACCACTGAGCACAACCCTCTGACCTCTGCCTTTCAGTCAGTTCTCAGTCCATTTCACTGTCCACTCATCTAGCCTGCACTTCTTGAGCTTGCCTGTGAGGATATTACAGGAGGCAGTGTTAAAAGCTTTGTTCAAGTCAAAATAGACAACATCCAATCCTTTCCACTCATCTGCCCACTCAGTCATTCCATAATGGAAGGCTATCAGCTTGGTTAAGCATGATTTCCCCATGGTGAATCATAGAATCAGTAAGGTTGGAAGGAACCTCTGGAGATCATCTACTCCAACCTCCCTGATCAAGCAGGGTCACCTAGAACATGTTAGACAGGGTTGCATCCAGGCGGGCCTTGAAGATCTCCAGACAAGGAGACTCCACAACCTCTCTGGGCAACCTGGGCCAGTGCTCTGTCACTCTCACAGGGAAGAAATTCCCCCTCACGGTCAGCCCGAACTTCCTGTGCTTCAATTTCTGCTCATCGCCTCTTGTCCTGTCACACGGGACAACTGAAAAGAGTTTGGCTCTGTCCCCTTGACACCCTCCCTTCAGGTACTTGTACACATTGATAAGATCCCCCCTCAGTCTTCTCTTCCCCAGGCTAAACAGGCCCAGCTCTCACAGTCTTTTCTCGTAAGAGACTCCTCTCTCCTGATCATCTTTGTAGACCTATGCAGGACTCTCTCCAGTAGCTCCATGTCTCTCTTGTACTGGGGGGCCCAGAACTGGACACAGAACTCAAGATGAGGCCTCACCAGGGCTGAGTAGAGGGGCAGGATCACTTCCCTCCACCTGCTGGCAATACTCTTCCTAATGCAGACCAGGAGACCATTGGCCTTCTTGGCCACAAGGGCACATTGCTGGCTCATGGTCAGTCTGTCATCCACCAGCACTCCCAGGTCCTTCTCTACAGAGCTGCTCTCCAGAAGGTCAGCCCCCAGCTTGTACTGGTGCCTGGGGTTACCTCTCCCTAGGTGCAGGACTCTGCACTTGCCCTTGTTGAACCTCAGGAGGTTCCTCTCCACCCAACTCTCCAGCTTCTCCAGGTCTCTCTGTATGGCAGCACAGCCCTCTGGTGTGTCAGCCACTCCTACCAGCTTGGTATCATCCACAAACTTGCTGAGGAGGCACTCTGTCCCCTCATCCAGGTCATTGATGAAGAAGTTGAACAGGATGAGACCCAGGACTGAGCCCTAGGGGACGCCACTAGCCACAAGCCTCCAACTGGACTCCACACCACTGATGACGATCCTCTGAGCTCTGCCTTTCAGCCTGCTCTCAATCCACCTCACTGTCCATTCATCTAACCCACACTTCCTGAGCTTCTCTAGGAGGATGTTATGGGAGACAGTGTCAAAAGCCTTGCTGAAGTCAAGGCACACAATGTCCACTGCTCTGCCCTCATCTACCCAGACAGTCATTCCATCGTAGAAGGCTATCAGAATAGTTAAGCAAGATTTCCCCTTGGTGAATCCGTGCTGGCTACTCCTGATCACCTTCTTTTCCTCCATATGCCTGGAGATGACATCCAGAACGAGCTGTTCCATCACCTTATCAGCGATGGAGATGAGGCTGACTGGACTATAGTTGCCTGGGTTCTCCTTCTTGCCCTTTTTGAAGACTGGAGTGACATTGGCTTTCTTCCAGTCCTGAAGCATTTCTCTGTATTACTACAACCTTTCAAAGATGGTTGAGAGTGGCCTTTCAGTTATATCTGCCAGCTTCCTCAGCACTTGCAGGTGCATCCATCAGGGCACATGATCTCTAGCTTGATCTTCCTCGCCCAAAGGAAATTCTTCTTCCTTTCTCCAGATTTTCTACTTAGTCTTTGGATCCTGGGATTGCTGAGGGTTGACCAGGAAAGTCTGAGAAAGAAGAAGGGAGTAGCCATGCCAGATATGATTATTGAAGGGATGTCTTCCATATACATGCAACATATAATGCTGCAATCAGTTCGATTCAAAATGTTCAGCTAAGTTACCTAAACAAGGGTATATACTGCTACTTGATAAACTTTAGGATATCCAAGGACATAACGGGTAATCCAGTACAACATTATATAACAGTAGACCCATGCCTTTCTGGACTGGCAACTGAAGGTGAAGCAGGATACTGTAGATTATCTTAGATGGCCTGAGATATCCATCTGTGAGGAATCAGACTAGTCCAGGAATTCTTCATTGCAACTGATATTCAAGTCTTGAGTATCTTAAGATTCTATATCTATTTCATATATTTAATGAATAAGAAACAAGGAATCACAAGGAAATACTCGTATGTGATATAAACACCTGCAAAAAGGAAAAAGTCAAAGAGCCAATTGATTGGAAAGTCAGAATTGAAGTAAAGGTATCCATGCAAATTTAATTTGGTTCTCCTTATGCATACACATTATAGTTCAGTCTTTAATTGTATGTTCACGTGTTTGTTTCTATAATTTGTTTCTATATATTTAACTCATTGTCCAAGATAGAGGATTTATTCTGATTGATGGCAATTTAATATATTATTTTTCATTATTTTTGAGAATGTGGTGGTAAGCCTATTTTAGTGCTCCCTATTCAAAGTGCCTGTGATGTCAAAATTAGTATTTTTCCTTATGGAAATTTCTCAGCTGAATACTTCACATTCCTGCAAGGTCCATCAAATTCATTTGTGTTGTCATCCACAGCTCATTCATAGCTGCGACTGTTAGATCTTCTTCACAGACCTCTGACATTTGAGCTGAAAGAGAGAGTATTAAAGTACTACTCCTGCAGTAGCAGGAGAAAGACACATAGATTTGTTCTGACAACAGGATTTGCAAGAATTACAGATCTTTTGTTCTACTCTTGAAAATGCAAGGACTATAAACTATATTAGCACAGATAGTTTTTTTTCTCCTCAAAGTTTGAATACTTCTGCTCTCTCTCATCAAACTTCTGATTTTTTTTTTTCAGTCCAGCCTATTCTCTTTGATTCCTTTTCACAGCTCTGTTTTTCTAGCCTGGGATTCAGTCTTCAGTCTCCAGAGTTCACTTCCCTATACCAATACTTTTACACATAAACACTTACCACCCAGTCATTTTTATTGATCTAACCCTCGTAGTCTAATATAAATACCTACATTTTTATGTTGTGGATTACCCTTTGAAGGCCTTCCTCATCGGCTTTTGAGAGAACGGAGACATTTAGAGTAGGGTTCAGCTGCCAGCACACTGGAAAATTTGTTCTTTGTCATGTTTTAGATGGTGTAGGGTTTCATATCTGATATCCAACTACTGTTTCATAAAAGCATAGATCTCTCAAAGGTCCTACACTATATCTGCCAGCCTTCTGTCAGTCAATGTCTTGGTTACCCTATATGCATGTACCTAATCACTGGCAAACAAAGACTGCCTTTACTTTAGAAAAGAATGTTCAAATAGACTGCAAAAGCTTAAACAGGTAGTAGGTTGACTCGCTCCCAAACTGAGAAAAGATACTAGGATGTAGAAGTTTAATCAAGGTTAGTTATATACCTCTTACTTTTTACAATCAGCTCCACATTGTCAATGACAGCATGAAAAGTTAGGAGAATAGCTGTTCTGTTCCAAATGGGCAGAAGGCCACTTTACATTTTTTTTATTCCAAACAATGATTACTCAGGGCTAGATAATAGTCATCTGTCTTTGATCAGATGTGAAGGAATAGGTATCTGGCCTATAATTAGAAACATTTAATTATGCAAAGCCACAGGGGAAAAATCAAACAAATTTATTGGAGAGTGAAATGCTAAAAGAGAAAATTGCATAATAGCTTACTAAATAATGAAAGGTGTAATTGGCTGTATGGCTGCTTTTGTTGCTTTTAAGATGGAGTAGGCAGATTTTATATTAGTTTAGTTTAGTTTAAATACTACAAGCCAACTGATGGAGAAAATCTATCAAGATGTAGAATAGCTAAAGAGAATTTAGAAGTGCTTTTTAATTTTTACTGCAGCTGTTCAAAAAATTCCAAGCATTTATAGGTAAAAATATCAAAAATAGCTTTTTTCTTTCTTTGAGACTCTTTCCAGAAACTTTTAGCTGGAAACATTTAATTTTACTGTAAGGTTAAAAACAATGAATAAAAAATATTAGAAGGAAAAGAGAACAGTTTCATTCTATCTACAATTTTATAGAAAAAAATGACTATTTCTCATTCTTCTCTAGGAATTTTAATACGTTCTGGCCTTGAGAATGCATTTGGCTACATATTCTGAAGTACATGGGTTTGCTAGCTAGAAGCGTTTGCTAGAACAACACCATATTCTATGCTTACTGGAGTTATACAGTATCTATTTCTATTTTAATATTCCAATTGATACCAAAGATATAGTTTAACCAAACAAGCTCTCTGCTTTACCTACCTGCTAAACAATGTAGTTGTCAGGTTATTTTGCTATCTTATTTATAGCTCAGCATACAATAGAATTTTATTGTTACTCTAAAGTTCTATTTCAATGTACTCAGAAGAAATAACTCGAGAATGAGAGTTTTGGATATGCTACAAGCTGAAGAACTTTTTCCAGTAATGGCCTAGGCACTTATAATGGAATATACTATATTATATAGGAAATTAGTCCTTAGAACAGAGATCAAAATTAAAAAATCCACCTTCTTAGATAGATACTGTGTTCACTAGAGCCAAGTAATTATAGGCTGCTTTTTCACATATTGAGACAAATTCCACAACAGGAAGGAGGCCTTCCCGCAGAAAACAAGAAAACAGCCAACAGTGAGATGTTAATGCCTTCTTCAGCAGAGCAGGAGAAGTAGAAGCTGTGGTTGAACACAGTCAGAGGAGACCCCTAAACTAAGTTTAGCCTAAGTCTTCTCTCTCTCTCTCTCTCTCTCTCCTTTTTTTTTTTTTTTTTTTTTTTTTTTTTTTTGAGGGCAGAGGCATAAAGGAGGAGAAGTGTAGTAGTCACCTTCATTCAGGAAAAATGTGTCACACAAAAAACATAAAAACATAAATGTGTAGAAACTTTACATTGCTCTTCACTTACCCTTTAAGACTTTAGCCAGAGTTCAGCATTTCTTATTTCAAAATGTTCAGTGCACTGTTTGACTTGGACGTGATTCAAAGGCATTAACTTTTTGCATTCACAAGCAGCAAAGCTCTGTAATCCTGACTGTAGATTCCAAATTTGATGCTGCAGCATCCACAGTTTAGTTGCACATATCTGTAATCAGTAAATGAATTGGCCTTGGTAAGCCAGGTATCCCAACATCTTACTGAAGTCTTCTCTGAAGTGAAATCCAGATCCATACGTATTTTTCTGAGTCTTCCTGCATTGCAATAACTAATAATTCAAAAAATTGAGATGCTGAGAAAGAAAATGAACTAGAATCATTGCATACACTAAACATAATAGCATGTGTGAAAATTCCCAGGGCTATAAGCAAAGATTTCCATCCATCTGAAATACAGATGGAGAATATTCTCCTGAGGATAGTTCAGATACAAGAGGATAGTCACATATCAAAGATGTGATCAGGAACTACTATTACTACTCTGAAGAATACTTAGGAGTAAAGTTGGAGGTGGTGCCCACCTGTTCCGTAATGTCCTAGGAACTAGAATTGTCATAAAAAAAAATGTATATCTGGTTTCAAACCTGCCTTCTTTAGTCCTGTTGAAACCTACATTACCTCAACTCCTAGCTTTTTATTGCCTGCTCTGCCTACATTTTGGACTGCAGAACCTCAACTCCACAGCTGGTCAAAGTACATGAGTTCTTGTCAGAACCTGCTCTCTGTTATGGTTATTTATTTATTTATTTATTTATTGTATTTTTCTTTCCTGACTATGAGAATTATTTAGTACTTTGGAAGTGTAAGTAATTTATAAAGATGTACAGCCAAGGTTTTCTCAGATGGTGAAATGAAGATGTCCAATGCACTCTGTCAAAATATCAGGGCAACTGAATGTGTTTCTAAATGCATTTTAACTTAAACATCTAAGAACGAGTACAGTATCAGTCACTTTTTAACCTTTTGATGATGGAACCTAATTCCCAGCATTTTTTTTCATAAACTTAGTACTTCATATTTCATATTAGATTGATGTTATACATTTCAAAATGATGAAGCCAATCTAAGATTTTCTTCTTAATAATATTACAGAATTACAGTTTCCAGAGGCTTGTAACAATTAAGCAGATTCCTTTGCAAGTATGAAAAAGTGTCCATTTTATCACTGACTATTTAGGTGGCATCTAGGCCTGATAGAAATTGTATGGCCTTATTTTCAACAAGCCTTCTCCAGTTTTGTATGTATAACTTCTGATTTACATCATTTATCTTTGAAGATACTATTGAGTCAAACGAGTTCAGCTACCAGGAGAAGCTGAATCAGCGTCATCATTCTGTTTGTTACCTGAAACAGCCATTCATGCCACAGCAAAACTATTAACTACGCAGAGAGGCACTTCCTCCTCCATATTCCCCTTCAGCTCTGCTAGATCTAGATAAATTGCCATAATAAAAACCACTAGTGAGTGAGGAAATATGGCAGAGGAAGGGAGAGAAAGAGAAAGAAAAGATAACTCATCTGCTCCCCTATTAGATTAATCGGACCCTCTAAACAGATTTTAAATGCCTGTGACACGTTTTTCATTCTCAGGGTAATAAGATTCTATCATGCGACTAGTAGAAAACATCACTCACATTTCTGACAAAAAGGCAGCTATCATAAAAACACAATGTGAGATACTTACAGTTAACTCATACACTGTTTATATAAACTAATCCAAGGAATAAGCAATATGAACTTTAATAGGAGGAACACAGATTCCCATGTGAAGATTATGTAGGAAAAATCAATAAAATGACCATGACTTAGCGTATAAAGTGAATGTCTATAAATGTAGAATATCTTCCCTTCCAAATATAGAGGAAAGGAGAGGGGAGAAGAAGAAAAGAGAAACAAAGGGTTCAACTGCACTGAATCCATCTGTCTGGTGGCTCTTTACACAAACTTCTTTTGAGTGGCTTCAGCTTAGTGAACATATTTGTTGTGAACTCATTCCAATTGTACTGTGCCCAGGGAGCAGACATCATGTTATTTAAAATGCTCTTATGTTGTGATGATGAACTGCCTGCCAATTAGTGTAGTAAAATTGCTTTATGCAGTTTTTTTGTGGTTGAATCTGTTTGTAGGGCTATTGCTATGGGGATTTTGCAAGTTTTCTATTAGAAAACCTATTTATAGTCATGTATATAGGAGATGCTGAAAAACAAAATATACAAACTACAACAAAATGACACTTCATTTCCCTTGCTGTTAAACGAGATTCTTGAAACTATTTGGTAAAAGTCAGTATTTGTTGACTAATTTATGGGAAGAAATGCTTCACATTCATGGATCAATTTAATTTTGTGGGTTGTTTGCCTCCTTAAATTTCTCTTTTTTGTTTTATGGTGAGTTTGGACTATGAAATATGGAGCCAGAGTCTCAACTACTGTATTGACTTAGTTCTATCAAAGTCAGTGAGACTATATTGATTTACACAAGCTGGACTTCAAGTAGTTCTTCTCTAAATTGTATTTATAGAAGGTATTTGGAGAGTGTTCTTAGTCAAGGAGCTAGTTATTAATCTCAACAATATTCCTACTATTCCCACCACTAAGACATACTATTTTATTCAAGTCAACCAATATATGTTATTCTAGTCAGGTGTGTTAAAGACTCTACTAAATATTTATTTGTTTCCGTAGAATGTGTATCAGTAGAGGTCTTTAAAAATTATGTCAGGCAAAAACACCAAGATTAACATAACTGTATTTTATCCTGTCTTGTACCTTCCTGGGATAAGTAATTTAATTAGAATTCTTCCAACACAATCTTTCTAGGATTCTCTATGCCTTGGGAGTCATCCTCTCTTAAGCCTGATTACATCAGTTGTGGTCTCCACTTTCACTTGTGTTCAAACACCTCCACAATGATCAGCACTCCCAGATTCTCCATATCATATAATCATTACTCCTCGTGTCTACGTGTCCCATCAGTACGTGGTCAAACCCAGTATGAAAACTTCTCTGACGGTATGAATCCCTAGCCTATATTTAAGTAGTGCTTTTTGTTGCAGCCAGTAATGAATCATCACTTGTTTAGGATGGGAAATAGCTATCTTCACTTCTTGTTGTTTTTCACCCTTTAAAGTCCATCATCTTCTTCTATGTGGCAAGAAGGATCAAGCAATATTCCAACTTTAAGATGTAGAATGATAGAATGAAGCTAAGGAATAAGTGAGTTATGAACAATTTTTTAGTCACCACCGACTCACTACTAAAACAGTGTATTCTTAACACTGATTAAGAGAGAACAGAGAAGTGGCTGAGATTATGGGTTTTTTTCCATTTTATTTGTTTATTTGTGTGTTTTTCTGGGATCAAAACTTTTTTTTTCTTTTGTTATTCTTTCTTTAATACTAGAGAGAAAACAACACATGCATCTGGAGATCCAAAGCTAAGGTGCGAGAAAGAGAATCAAGGGAATTATAGTCTAATAAGCCTTGCTTCAATTCATGGGAAAATGATGGTACAAATAATCCTTAAAACAGTTTCCAAATGCATTAAAGAAAAGGCAATGACTGGGAGCAGTCCACATGGATTCATGAAAGAAAAATCATGCCTGACCAAACTGACAGCCTTCTATGACAAAACAACTTGAGCAGTGGATGAGTGGCAGTCTTACCTGTTTATTTATTTTCTTGACTTAAGAAAACCTTTCCACACTGTCTCTCATAATGTCCTCATAGACAAATTGATAAAGTGTGGAATAGATGAAAGGACAGTGAGGTAGACTGAAGACTGCCTGAACTGTCAGTGTGAAAGGGCTGTGATCAGCAGCACAAAGTCCAGTTGGAGGTTAGTGACTAGTGGTTCTCCCCAGGGGTCAATATTGGGGCCAATGATGTTTAACATCTTCATTAATGACCTGGACAATGGGACAGAGCGCACACTGTCTTACTGGGGTGAGTTTGCTGATGATACAGAACTGGGAGGAGTGGCTGATACACCTGAGAGCTGTGCTGCCATTCAGAGGGACATCAACAGGCTGGAGAGATGGGCAGAGAGGAACCTCATGAAATTCCTCCCTGAAGCTGGGGAGAAACAACCAAGCACATGGCTGGGACAGACCTACTGGAAAGCAGCCCTGCAGAAAAGCACCAGGGAGTCTTGGTAGGCATGTTCACCATTAGCTAGCAACGAGCCCTTGTGGCAAAGAAAGTCAATGATGTCCTGGACTGCAATAGTCAGAGTGTTGCCAGTGGGTTGAGACAGGTAATCCTCTCCTCTATCTGGCCCTAGTGAGGCCACACTTGGAGTGCAGGGTCCAGTTCAGGGCTTCCCAGAGCCAGAGAGACATGGACATATCGCAGTAAATGTTGTGAGGGGCCTCAAAGATGATTAAGGTCTCAGAGAAGAGGTTGAGAGAAGTGAATCTGTTCAGCCTGGAGAAGAGAAGGCTCCAGAAGATGTTATCAATGTGTATGAATATTTGATGCGGGGGGAGCAAAGAAGACATAGACAGACTTTTTTTCAGTGGTTCCCAGTGACAGGACAAGATGTAATAGGCACAAACTGAAAAACAGGAAATTCTGCTTAAAAGCCTTTTTTTTTCTTTTTTCTTTTCCTTTTCTTTTTTCTTTTTTCTTTTTTCTTTTTTCTTTCTTTTTCTTTTCTTTTTTTTTTTTTTTTTTTTTTGAGGGGATCATACACAGAAGCAGTTTGTTGGAGTTGTAGAGTTCTTATCCTTCAAGATATTTGAAACCTGATGGTACACACACTGACTCTGCTTTGGGCCTGGGGGGTTTGGACTTATGTTCTTCAAATGTCAGTGATTCTGTGATTCTGTGACACAGGATAGAGGTAGTTTTACTATTCTTACATAATATTTTTTTTCCTTATGGAAATTACTATCCAAAACTCATAGATTTTTTTTCTTCTTACAATGCTTTAAAGTATTTTTGGTCTTTTATTCTATTTTTTTTTTAAATTCCAGAAAAGTGAATAGTATTGCAATAAGCATATTTTATGAAGATCAATATTTTGCCTGCATTAAATCTATAGAATATATAACATTCTATCCAATTTATTTAAATTTCATTGCACAAAAGTTTTGAAAGAAAATCAACATTAAGATGTCATGAAAGAGACATGGAGCTGTTAGAGAGAGTCCAGCATAGGTCTATGAAGATGATCTGAGGGCTGGAGCACCTGCCCTATGAGGAACGGCTGCGAGAGCTGGGCCTCTTCAGCCTGGGGAAGAGAAGACTGAGGGGGGATCTTATCAATGTGTATAAGTATCTGAAGGGAGGGTGTCAAGGGGACGGGGACAAACTCTTTTCAGTTGCCCTGTGTGACAGGACAAGAAGCAATGGGCAGAAATTGAAGCACAGGAAGTTCTGCCTGAACATGAGGGGGAATTTCTTCCCTGTGAGAGTGACGGAGCACTGGCACAGGTTGCCCAGAGAGGTTGTGGAGTCTCCTTGTCTGGAGATCTTCAAGGCCCACCTGGATGTAACCCTCTCTAACATGTTCTAGGTGACCCTGCTTGATCAGGGAGGTTGGAGTAGATGATCTCCAGAGGTCTCTTCTAACCTCTAGTATTCTGTTATTCTGTAGCCTCGTCACCTTTCGCCAAAAGAATACTCCCAACACTAAAACTATTAGACACTGCAGCTTTTGTATAAAACATGTAATGAAAACTGTGAATTCCCTACTTATCTGAAACACCTGTGCAGTATTATATTGCATAATAAATATTTCTTTTTTTAAGATAAAGTTAATGTGCGAGAATTTCAAAGGTATATTAAGAATGCACAACCTAGTGTATAAATTTTGCTTAAATTCCTATTATTTACCAAAATGATTAAAGTAGCG
This sequence comes from Rhea pennata, assembly GCF_028389875.1. Lineage (NCBI taxonomy): Eukaryota > Metazoa > Chordata > Aves > Rheiformes > Rheidae > Rhea > Rhea pennata. The sequence goes on from NC_084663.1 coordinate 169,351,397, forward strand.
GGCAAAAAAAATAGATTAATACGTTTCAATTTCATCACACAAAATATAGAACATCCAAGACTTGTAGTATCAAGAGAAAGGCCATGTAAGAAAGTCTGAAGATGTGTATGTATTAACCTGGCTTCTGGTGCAGCTTGGCCCCATTCAAAAGGTAAAACATTTGCTCTTCAAAGGTAATTGTACTAAAGCCCTAGAACAATTCATCTGCGGAAGAGATGGTTACACATTCTGCATGAAGCAGGCAAATTGCATCAGGGAAGGAAAATCACCCCAAGCTTCTACTTAATTTGATGATGGAATTTTAACAAGCGCTTCCCAGGTTTCCCCCTCAGGCACTTCTTTGCTACAGTCCTTTGTATGTTGAAGGACATTGCGAAGATGCGCCTGCTGCTGAAGTGCAGTATACTGCAAGAAGACACTTCATTTGTAGCACAGCAAGAAAGAATTTCCCAGGAGTCCTTCAGGGAATGTTTCATATAGAACATGCACACATAGAAGAAATACAGCAAACTGTTTACTCTGCTTTTATACCTATGAGAATAAAGCTATCAATTTAATGCTCATTTTCTCTATTTAATTTATTATGCCTAACAGCTAGTTTTTTAAAGTAAAAATAAGTGAGTTTTAAAATGTCTTCTGGGCTTACAGGTGCGTCAGAGCCCTCTTGATATGCACACTGAAAAAAAGTTAGCTTAAAAAAATAAAGAAAGAAAGAAAAAGAAAAAAGGAAGAAAGAGTGAAAGAAGACAAGTTTTTCTATTAGCATGGGATGATTATTATTTATTTAAAATATTAATGTTGAAATAAACATTTTCAAAAATACACGTACACTATCTGCATATTGTAAGGACAATTGTCATAATTACTGTGTTTACTGAACAGCATAGTGCTAAATCCTGTGTAAAGAAGCAGATAGCAAACTAGTCTATTCTCCTCCTTCAAGTTCAATCCTGCACCAACAGTTTGGAAAATGACTCTAAAATTATATCCCATGAATAGGCAACATTTGCTGTCTTTTGATTCTCTACAACTCCTGTTATATTTTCTCCAGAAAGGCCACATTTTCCTGAGTAATAAGCTAATTTAAAATATATATATACCAGTTTATACCTGATCATTTTTAGTAGCATGATGTGATTCTAATTTCTCTTATTGCAATGTCAAACACAGATATCTCAATTAAATAAAAAGAATTGCACTGACATAAAAAATGGAATTATTATGAAGCTTGAAGGGCTTGATTTCTATCTTCTTTTTTTTCTATTTCCCATAAAAATATTTTTTTACTTTATTGTATTATTGTATCTCAAAAGGAGTTTTTACAGTGTCTGTGCACAGTGGTGGTCATTCATGTTCACAGAAAATGAAAACAGTCTTAAAAAGGTGCAGAGAATCATTACTAGACTAACTGGGAGAAAATAAAGTATTGAGTGGAAGAAGATGGAGAGGTGCACACACTCATGAACTCAGTGCATGTGCCAAGCTAGTGACAGCAGAGCCAGTGATTAGACAGGAAGATATACATGTGTGTTAGATGCACTAATATAACGTCCCATTGACAAATCACTCATTTACAATCAGCTCAGAATGATATCATGGGCAGATTGTCTTGAGTCTGCATCTACCCATACAGACATTGCCTACTAGGGTTAGACTTACTTAGACTGGATGAATTAAAGTGGTCATGGTGGAGTGGGCAGGTGGATGCCCAAGACCTATTTCCTGTGCCTAGATTACCCTATTCCTTCTTCAAAGAAAAAAAAAAAGAAAGAAAAAGAAACTCAGTAATACATACATAGTGCATTATTTTAGAAAACAAAGCAGAAAAGTGCAGAAGTGTCTGGTTTGTCTAGTTCATTTCTTTGAATTTCAGGATTCCTAGGCATTTCTTGTCTCTGAAGGAGGTACAAAGTGTAAGAAAATCCCCAGATATCTTTTGTGAGGCAGGAACAAGAGCAAGGGCAAACAAATGTCAAATCTCTTGCGCAGAGGAAGTAAGGGAAGAATTATTCGTGAAAATTAGAAAAAATTCATGTGAGAGCACATCAGTTTCAATAAACCCCACAAAAGAAAACTAAAACCTGTTACTTTTATGAGGTACTTCACTTCACTCAGGAAAAGGCTTTATCATAAGGACAAAATTCTTGTAGCTAGCAACCAGCTCTGTGTGAAGAAAAGCCAGCAATACGTGACACTGGCAGGCAGAACTTCTTTCCATTTTTTGAGTTTGTCTTTGAGATGTACGGTCTAAATCCTTATTTTATTGCCTCAATTTTTAAAGCCAAATTGTACTCCCTAGCTACCTTAGATTTAATCTGTTTTATTGTAACTGGCTTTGTAGAGTCATTCAGGATTAATATTATTAGTTTGTTTACTCTACAAAATTATGTTGTTTTTTAAGATAGTTACACTTGCTCAGTATGGAAGCTAATGCTATTTTTAACTGTTTGATTGCTAAAGAAAGATGCTTTCTTTCTGATATCTTTGAGGCTAGATACATGATCTGCAGTATATTTGCTATAAGGTAGAGTCTGAAACTAATTATAATGCACAAGCTGTAACAGGAACTGCAGAACTACCATCCCCCATTTGTACTGCCTTAGTAAATATTAGTGTATGTTATCTAAAACTGCAGTGTGAATTTCTGGCCTTTTTTTTTTTTTTTTTTTTTTTTTTTTTTTTTTTTTTGCAAGTAAAAGATATTCTTTTATCTGAAGAGTTTACAGAGCCAGAAGAGAAACATCAGTGGAGCAAAGGATTCATACTATTTGCATGGTTGTTCAATTGGCAAAAACAAACAGTTGAGACAGCAGCTTAGCAATTTGTAACTATCACTATCAGTATCTGCATGCTAATAGATTGTACAGTTTTGTAGCAGTTAAAAGGACAAGAGAATGAGCTACATGTGTCTCATTTAAGCTCCTAGATGTCATTTCCATTTCAGTCATTTATTTCCATTCACATATACATGACGAAGAATAGCAAGAAAGAACAAGAAAGAGAAAGCCATATTCAGCCTTCTGGATTTTGATGATCTCATATATGTGCCTTCAACTTTATAAATGTTATTGTTTAAAATAATCTCTCCTACAGACTAGATAGACATTTTACAAGCTGAATATTCTGATAATTTGGCTCTTTGTCTCGTCATTCTTCTTCCTAACAAGGAACCTAACACAGTCAAAGATTATTTACAGAACTGTCACCCTTTCCTGTAGAAGAAAAAATATACATATCCTAAGGGGAAAAAAGAACCAGTTTAACCAACAGAGCAGTTGTTTACATCAGATTCACCCTTTTCTATGGCATAGATCAACAACATTACTCATTATTGGTATAAAACGTTCACAGTGGAGACTGTGATGTAGACACTCCAAGAGAATTATTGGAAGATTTTAGGTTGATTAGTATATATCCTCTCTCTCATTCCTCCATTGTTTATAAGCTCTCTTAGAGATGATCTATTTATTTACAGCTTTCAATTCTTCTATTGTCAGGATCTTTTTATGTTCAATGACTATATTACCATTATACAATGACTGTATTGCCATTTTTAATTAGTAGCCAGGTGACAATTTTTGATGTGCTAGTTGTAGAAGTTTCGATTCCAGAAAAGAAAAAATGTAGGACTATTTTTGCACCTTGTGTTTGAAAGAGAAGTATATTTGCAATGTAAAGAACTGATTTACTCTCAAGGGAATGAGTTAAAGATCTCTTAGAAACAATTAGTTCTTAGAAACAATTAGTTCAGACATTATTATACATAATTAGTGCTCTCTTTTAGGCTGTGAGAGTATCTTCACAAAACTTTAGAAATAAGTGGGGGGAATGATTTCCCACTTGGATTAGTTTCCCACATAATCCAAAGCATAGAGATAGAGCTGTATATTGCAAAAATTTCTGAAAAGTTCTGAAAGCAGTAAGCTGTAAATGAAACTCAAGTGTTCGGATTCTCAAATGCAGTTTTTGAAATACTGTTCAATATTTTAAGTAAGTTTGAGAAATATGTATTGAATAGATGTCAGGTTGATCATTTGATCCCTACATCTGGGATCAAAGCAGCCAACCTATCCAGGTTCTCTGCCCCTGCCTCCAAAGTCATTTCAAATATATATTACATACTTAAAAAAAAAAAAAAAAAAAAAAAAAAGTTGTGATGAAAAATTTGAAGGTAAGAATGTATAAATCTGTCTGTAGTTAAGTCAAATCCAGTCAGCTGTGTTTCTATTATCTCATGCAGAAGAATAAAAAACCTCTAACCCCTAGCTGAATAGTCAGTGTCTGAGTTTTCAAAGTGGATACTATTCATGCAGAAAATATAGTATGGATTAAACTGGAAACTCCTCACACAGACAGTATAACTAGTGATTTGGCTTTATTAACATAGGCAGTCAACAGACTGTGAACCAAACTGCTGAAGTTCCAAAAGAGATGGGTGAATTTCAAAGAATTCAGTAGGTCATTTGTCATAGCCTTCCAAAAGTTCAATATTCATCTAAACCTTTATGAATAATCCAAGCTTCTTAATTAAGCAGGAATGCACTTAAAATGTGATGAAAACAGGCTCCATGATTTTTATGCCACATTCATCTCTGGTCAGACTATTAACACCAGCTGACAGCTCACGAGGTTTAGGAAGTGTAGAAGCAGTCAAAACTGAAAGTCAGGGCTTTGTGCCTTGAATTTCTATTATTTAATTATTCTATTTAATTATTGTATTACAGTAATCCAGAAGCAAAAATTTGAATCAGGGATATAGTGCATTAAATGATATACAAACACTTGGAGAGATATTTGCTAAGCAAAATGTTAATCTTTTATTATTTGCATCAGACAATAAAAGCTGCTAATAGAGGTCTCAAATGAGATTACATATTTGGTTATGTTAGGTTCTACTGCAAAAGACTCCAAAAAAGAAAAAAAGCCAGAAGAAGCAAGAGGCAGGTTAGTGCTCACATCCTGTAAACACTTATTGTAACTTTGAAAATTAGTTTAATGATTGTCATGAATCACAATGGAGCAAAAATTGCAAGGAGCCCTTTGCTTTGTCATGTCTAATGTTACAACATTCATAAGTCAAGTTTGCTTTTACATTGCCACAGAGAAAACATATGCAACTATGTCTGAGCAAATTTATTCTGGAAATAGTCCTGGCTTACACACAGAGATGAAGCTAAATCTGAACTTTCAAATAAATTTGTGTGTGGGGGGGGGTTATTATTATCATTCTTTTCCTCCTTAAGATGTTATTGAGCTTATAAGTAGTCTGTGAGAATTGTCCTGAAATGGGAATGATTTTACATAGTCTTTATCAGGACTGCATCCATTTTGGGATGATATATTCCATCTGTCTACATTAGACTACAATTAAGCATTTAAGACTACAATTAATTTTTAAATATAAAATATATTCATTTGCTATACACACATTTTTATGTATTCTTTAAACTATAGTCTTAAAAGGAAAGTGAGAAAATTGTATTGATGGTACGGAAAATAGAACAAGTTCTTACTCGTGCATTGGTCACCTCCATAAAAGATAGCTGGAGTCTTCTTAAGTTTGTGAGCAAAGCTCGAGTGAAATATCATTCAGTCAATATCATAAGGTCCAAAAGGTTTGATGTTTATTACGTAGTCCCCATATTTCATGAGATTACAAGTAGGCAAGCTTTTGTCTAGCAAACCACAAGAAAGGCAGACTTTTGCAAACCTGTTAGGCTTGCATCTCATTCATATTCTCATCTTCAAAGACTACAGAATGATTCAGATGTGAAGTTACCCTAGAGGATTCCATACATGTAAAGGAAAGAACTTTGAAATTATATTTGGTCGTGATGTGATTCTGTTCTTAAAAGCTGGCATTTTCTCACTATAGATATAGTTTATATGATTCCCTGATGAAGTCAGAATTCAAAGTAGGATTAAGGAGAACTTACTGTCATGCCTGTTAACCCATTCTGTCTTTCTTAAAGGCATGGGGAAATACTTGGTAAGCCTTCTAGTCTTTCTTTGTTACTAGATTTTGACTTCAGACTTTGTTACTATATTAAGATATTTTGGTTTTCTGTTTGTTTTTTCCCAACCTAAGTGATATTTATTGTAGTTCAACAACAACAACAACAAAAGTTTATTTTTTTCTCATAAAAATCTAATAAGTTTTAACTCTATTTTCAGTTAGGCTTTGAAATAACTGAGAAATTAACTTCTCTAATATTGTGAAAATACTGGCTAGGTTATCTCTGAGTGGTGTGAAACTTTCTCACACCTGTGGATAAGCATACTGTGCTTGTGGATAAGCATGTCTGTGAAGCTAACAAACTAACAATATCAAATTTGCAGTATAATCAGAGAAGCTGTTCTTCAGAATAAGTAAGCATCAAAAGTCACAAGGAGACCAATTAGGATAGGAATATGTATGAGAAGCAGTGGCTCAAAAAAAACAACACATACTATTTTTGTATAAGTTGCCTGACTGATACGTAAGGAAAAATCTTGGAAAATCGATAGATGCCACTAGAAGCATTTTGGCACTACTTTATCTTAAAAAGTAAATAAATAAGAGGAAAGCCTGCCAATAAGACAGAACTCTACATGTCTTTAAGATGGAGATGTTTCTTTGTTTCTAGTCATATTTAAACTACTAAATTGTTTGATTCTGATGACCTTTTCACATAGACAAGATCTATTAGTAAGACAAGTTGAAGATTTCTACAGGAAGAAAGATAGAGATGCATTTCATAGTAATATCTGTGAAATTGAATCTGATTCTAAAGATCAACTGACAGTTAAAACCATCACTAACTTCAGTAGAAATTCAAAGAAAAAGTCTGTCAGGACTGTGTTTGGATAATCATGAAAGTTTAAGAAAACATAAACAATATTTTGCAACATTAATGGTAAACAAATAAGAAAATAACATTCAATTCTGAAGAAAATTTGAAAGTATGGCAAAATGGGGAACTTTTTCTGCATTAAGAATTAGAAATAAAGTTCATTTTACATTTCTTAAAATAAGTGATTTTTTCTTTCTGAAGATTTTTCCTAGTCAAAATATAAGAAAATATCTTGTGTTATGATAATTGGAATTGTTCGATTCTTCTGTGCTAGCTGTAAATCCATTAAACGTAAATCCATTTACTCTCAATACTCAAAATGATTGTTTTACTGTTCTTCCAAAGTGAAGAACAAATTCCTCACTATTTAGCTTTTCTACAAATTAAGGAGGCTTAATAGAGGGTAACTGCATAGCTGAGAAATATGTATTTTTTGTGATTTTAAATAGGAAGTATTGACCCTATTAATAAAGGGCTGATTTATGAATAATATTCTCATTGAATCAGGTGCATTGGAGTAAGACTTTTCAAAGCCTCTATATCAACATTACTAGTTTGGCTATTTGTATTATTTATGTTACCCACAAACTGCCTTCCTAACAAATGGTTACATGAGTTAAAATGAATATTACTTGCAATAAATTCGAAAGGCTGTTACTACTAAAATGAAATTCATTGACTACACTTCTAACTCCTCTAGCTGTTAACATATTATTCATTTCATTGCACAGGAGATTTCATTTTAAAAAGGTTTTCAGGTTGATTTTAAGAAACAAGAGGCATTCAGTATTATTTGTGTTTAGAAAATGCTCAGGAGGTAAATACAATGCTATCAGCGCACAGACTTTCAGACTATATCCCTGTGAAATGATAGCCGAGAGTCTCATTATTTGTACTCTTTGAATTGACTGTAAGTTACAATTTTTATTGTTCTGGTATCCTGTGATGATGTCCTCTTTAGATCAAGGAGCAAAGAAATTATATCACCGGGCCTTTCTTCTTTTATATTACATTTCAGACTTTCATGAATATCAGAATAACAACTGAACCTTCTCTCAGCCATCTCTGTTCTCCTTGTTAAAAAGAAAGCCGCTTGACCTGTATAATCTATATTTTGTTTTGATTTTTTTTTGGGGGGGGGGGAGTCTCTTCTTTGCACATCCTGATTTCTCCGAGTTCTTACACTATAATTGATAGTTCTAATTTTCTATATCTTCTCCTCAGTCTTATTTAATGTTCAGATGTTAGTGAATTTAGTGTGTGTAAGTATAGACACTCACATACTACTTAGGATAGTATTTTGAACCTTGAAAGGGATGGGATGCAAAGGGCAACAGGCATGGTTTATATAGGCATATCAGCAGCAAAAGGAAGAATAAGTAAAATGTGGGTTTGACGCAGAACAGAGCGGGTGAAGAGCAGACACAAAGATGACATAATGTCTCCTTAAATCTTTACTGGTATGGTCAGCTCTCAAGTGTCTTGTGTTTCCATACTTATTTGCAAAGTAGGGAAACAGATATCATAGTAAAACAGGCTAAAGTTAGAAATCTCCTAGAAATGTTGGACATACATGTTGGTAAGTCATGGGACAAGACAGGATGTCTCTGAAGGTGCTGAGGCAGCTGGCTTATGCCGCTGTCATTTTTTCTTTCTGTTGTCATTAAAAAAATTATGATGTCTACGGGAGTTCCCTAATGACCTAAAAAAGGCAAATGCTATGTCCATCCTCAAAAAAGCAGAAAAGCATAAAAGAATCAGGGAGCTACAGGCCACTCAGGCTCCCCTCAGACCCTGGGAAGGTCCTCCTGGAAGACATTTACAGACACATGAAGGACAAGGAGGAGAATGGTTGATATTTTGGAGGGTAGGACTGCTGCTCAAAGGGGCCTGGACAGGCTGGAGGAATGGACTTGACAGGAACCTGATTAACCTGGGGAAGAGACAGCTAAGAAGGGACCTACTGGCAGCTTTTCATTTCCTAAAAGAAGGTTAAAGAAAACCAAGTCAAATTCCTTTCAGAAGTACAAAGCGAAAGGGCAAGGTCACAGCCGCAACAAGGGAAATTTTGATTTGGACATAAGGCAAAAAAAAATCACAATGAAAGTAGCTAAGCATAGGTTGCCCAGAGATCTTTCAGACCTCAACTGGACATGATCATGAGCAACCTGGTCTGACTTTGATATAGCCCTGTATCAAGTAGGAGTTTGGACTAGGTGACTTCTAGAGGTCTCTTCCAACCTCAAATTTGCTGTAAGTCCTGATAGTCAAATAAATTTTCTATTGCTGATCTTTCTGTGCTTATTTTGTTTGCCTTATGGCTGGTATTAGAGCAATTGCATGCAACAGTTCATCATATGTAGGAAGAGTATAATATTATAATTGTCTTAAAACAATCTGAAATGTTTTATCCATAAATGTTTTATTTGTTTTGAAGTTATATCTATGAAGGTAACTAAAAAGAGAAGTTGATGGATAATGCTACATGAATGATATACTCACAGATATGATGCAAGTCTATATTAATAGGGCAATTTCCCTTGGTTGTGACTGCTAACATCAGTAATATTATGCACGACTAATACTGGGTTTTAGTAGTATTGACCCTTTTGAAAGTGCAGTATTTCAGTTTACTTAAAAATAATTGCTGTGGGATTCCTTAAATCTTTATCTTTTTTTCTTAAATCTATCTATTTTTATCTTCAATCTAAATCTTTTATTCCTAGGCTGTTCAGTAACCCTTTGTCCTCAGCTAGCTTTTGTATTTGTATTGAAGAGGATCAAACCTTTCTAGCCAGAACTTCTCATTTTATTCCCTCTAACCCAGCCTTAATCATTCTTCGTAAATATCCATTTTGGATTCAGTAAACAATTAATAGATATTACGCATTTGGCATAATTTCCCTGTATTTATTTTTTGGAAAAAAAAACAGATTTTTCTCTTCTTTTTTGAATTAACCTTCATCTTTAGAAAAAGTATATGATCAATTGTGGCAAAAAAGTCAGTCCTTGCCAATAATAGGCTCATTTTCCTGTCGTTGTTTCTTTTTCTATTAGATCTACAGATCAACATTTATTTATTTATCCCATCATGTGCAATATAGTAATCTGACACAGTGACTCGTTGTATTTTTTTTAATGTGACTCTCTTCACCCAAGAATTATTTACACAATTTGGTTCACAAGTGCACGTTAAAATGTCATCTGAAGGCCATGAATAGCTTCAATATAGCTTACCTTTTCCTTTTTCATGGGAAAAAGAAAAGGAATACAGATCTTTTTTAATGGAAAATAGAGAATATAAATGCTAATTTCACTAAAATCTAATTCTGGGTCAATTGCAAAGTGAAGGAAGCAATTAGAAATACCAATGCAATATATAAAAAAAAGAGGGGGACTGGGGTAAATTAAGTTTCAGTTAAGAATTATAGAAAATGGGTAGTGAATGGAAATTAAATGGAAGTCATAGTTGGCAGTACTCTCTCTCTCTCTTTCTTTCTCTCTCTCTCTCTATATATATATATGTATATACACACATATATATGTATTTTAGGTATATTAGAAATAAAAGTATCCTAATATCCCTGAACAGAATAGGCCCATTACTACAAGGACTCTTTAAATTGCTATAGGAAGGAAAAAAAGGAAGGAAGGAGGGAAGGAGGAAGGAAGGAAGGAAAGAAGGAAGGAAGGAAGCAAGCATTCTGTAAATATTTCTCTTCTATTGCTGGAACAAAGCAGGAATGTTGTACTCATGTCATAGCACGTCAATTAATGGCAAAATGAATTATAATAATATATCAATATTAATAATAATTGGAAGAAATGTTAGGGAAAATCCAACAAAAAATCAACTAGTAATTTTAAACCAGTAGACATGACTTTTGGAAAATAGATCTTATCAGAGAAACCTGATTTTTCCTTTAATGAGATTGAAAATTTAATAGAGACAGGCTAAGTAGTTTAAAAATTGAATAATAGGAAATTCTACAAAAACTAGTTATAAATAAGGAGGCCACATAAAATAAGAATGCTGCTTATGTGAGCTGCAGGAATCAGTAGAAAATGTTCTATTCAAAAGATGCACTGATGATTTTGAAGCAGACAGAAAATCCTTGCTGATAAAATATGCTCACCTAAATATTCCCAGGCAGGCAAGAAATGAGACAGTGTCATCAGTCATATGCTAAAAATAATGAAGTAAAATACAGAGGGAAATGCCAGTATTTCCATTTCCTAAGGCTCTCAAAAGAGAAATGAATATTTTAGAAGTTAAGCTTTGGCTACATACAACACAGTTTCAAAACCAAGTCCCCTGTATCAGAATTACCTTGCCATAGGTGAAACTAGGTAATAGAGTATTCCTTCTGGAGATAAACTTATGAAACTAGAAAAAGTTCTGTGAAACTGAAAAATGATTAATGTGTTACCTACATGATACCAGACAAAGGTAATGTAAGCAGATTTATAAGTCATTAAAGGAGATACCAACAGTAGTATCATATTGCAGAATAGTAAATATGTTTGCTTTTTACTGATGCAGGGTTTTGTGACCTTCTTTTTCAGCTGCTTCCCTCCTTTAATTTTTGCCCTGTGGAAAAGTCTATTATGGGTTCTCTTTGTGTAAGGTCTTCACCAGAGTGTTTTATGCTTTTGTACTTCTATATTAGATTATTGCAATGGAAGGTGAAAGCACCAGGCAGACATGAGGTTGACCGGCCAGTAAGTAACATTAAAAGACAAATTAAGCCAGAAGAAGAAAACTTCACACTTTGGTAAGCACAGAGGCTCTTTCTGCCAGTTCATCTGGAACTCAGAGCATGTCACAGGTGCAATTTGTTCCCCCCATCCCCAGTGAACTTTACAACATGTCACACCAGCCTGTACGAGATCAATTTCCTGAATTAAGGCAGCGAGCATATGCTCTGAGTGGAGAGGAGTGAAGAAATACTTAACGTTTGATGAAAACTGTGCAGAGCACTGCCTAGATGAAAGGCGCATGATCTGTGACCACTGTGAAGTTCTTATGAATTTTCATAACTGCCATGTGTGCTCTGAAGTATACGACATTTTAACTGCTAATTTGTCAGCTATTTTTCAGGAAAAAAAATAGAGCTGATCCTTGCAGAGAGTGCAAACTTTAAATCTAAGTTGTTAACAAAAAAGCATTGTGGAGAAAACATATTCACATTCAACATTACATGTCTTTTTATCAGCACCAATTTTAGGAGTGCCTATCTGGACTGTCATCTTGAGATGAATAGCTGACTTTGAAAGTTAAGTTAATTTGGCCTTTAGAAAGATACTTACAGCACTGAAACAAACATTATATACACTTTAAAATGAGCATCTAAGGCAGGGCAAAGAAATCTCTGTACTTTACAGTGATATTCAGGGAATACTAATCAGAATTTTGTATGCAATAGCAGCAGATTTAGAGATTTCTTGTCCTCTCCTGCTGAGGTGAATCAGACTAAGTTGTGAATTGTGAATTGTGTTGGTGTAAAATTAGTGCTGTTGAGAGGAGTCTCAGGTCTTTGGTCTAGAGGATAAATCAATTGCTTATGTGATACACTTGTTTTTCAGAAGAAATAAGCTGCTTACTCCATATATTTGAAGCAGTGCTAACTGAAAATCTTATTTCCCAAGCTACTGTATATCTGTCAGTTAGGATTTCTGAAGTGTCCGTCATTTTATTATCTATACACCAGGAACACAGAGAACCAAGAAGTAGCAGATATAACCTTAGGTGATGAATTTTGGATTCTACTGGTGTTAGCAATTTCTCTGCCTTCATCTGGTCACCAAATGAGGTTCTAGTTGTTAGGGGTATAGAGATTTATGCGCTAAAGCACAAATCACTGAGAAATACTTAGGGACCGGTACTTAAGAGCAAAATCGAAAAAACACTATCTTTCTAATTTTTGTAGACGCCTGAGAAACCAAGAGGGCCTCAGACGTTACTTCTGAGGTCTCCTAGAGGCACGCTGCTGCGTATGCCCAAGGACAGGCTGGAAGTTATCCCTAAGTGCATTCATGCAAGGTTCTCACACCCTGTGTTCCCGTCCTCTTTCTCTAAGGCACTAGATCTAATAGTTGTGCACAGTGCGTAACAGTACACACACTATAGTACTGAGTTCAGTAAGAGGTGCAGTAGTCATAAATAAGCTTAGCCATAGACTGAGTGGTATTTGACTTCTGCACAAAGCTTATAGCTGAGGTTGCTCACCCAAAAACTGGGAATTTCAGATCCCAAACATTCCTCAGATTGAGATCAAAGCAGAAATCTCACTAACCAGGTTAAAAGCCTATTGCAAAGGGGGAAGAGGACACAGGAAGGAAGGAAAGATAAGTGCTGTGAATCTATAAGAATGCTAGATATTTCTTCTCTGTGTATTTTTTTGGTATTTTCTCCAAATGTTATTGAAACAAAATCCATAAGGAATGTCCAGAAATCCCTTGAAACCCCCTTCAACTTCAGAATCAATTTGAGATTCAGCTGAACATTAAGTTGTATCTCCCAGCCTCGTATACGGCTTGCTCAGAGTGCATTTCTCCTATTGTAACAAATAATAGGGTTATTTCCTTACAGTATATACATATATTGCATCACTAGGAGACTCTTTTCCTTGCAATGTAAATTTCGGTTTGAAAATTCTTTTTTTTTTGTTTGTATTTACACTTCAGACCATCTTGATTGTATCTCTCTATTAAAGATCAAATCTGAAGTCTCATCTCTTTATTAGCAGTTTTTTTCTGGCAGCAACAACAGGCTACAGGGTATTTTATAGAAAGAGATTATCTTGCCTTAGAGAGTTTTAAAACTAATAGAGACAAAAGTAGGCTCATTTGGACTAGGAACCTTTGCAATCATGTCCCTTAAATCAGGTGTACACACTGCACTGACTCATGGTAAGAGTGAAGAGAACTTGCCATAGTCCCCAAGAAACCTGCATTTTTAATAGCAAAGGAAAAGAAAAAGGAGAAGGGGAGTCAACTGCCTATGCGTAAATTGTCTTGTGTAGCTTTAGGCACTAGGTGATAGTCTTTTAAACTTGTAGGTGCTGCTCAGAAAAATACAAGTCTCATGTAAGCCCACTCTCCTATCTATGAGCCCCATGTGACTGTCTTTTCCTGAGGCATCTCAAATGACATTAGGTTCCTACTGTAGACAAATTAATAGTGCCCAAAATGTGATCAGTGGTAACACAATGATAAATGTAAGAGAAAGCTGAATGTATACCTTGCCAAAGTTCTGCAATTCTAATTTGAGATCGTTTTAGTCTATCTTCTACATAATTAGTACTATTCAAAACAGATGGTTAAAAACAATCAGAGTTTCCTTTCTAATGAAGAAATAAATTTTAATAAAGTGTTTATTTTACAGAAATAGGAGAGACTTAATCTTTTTCTTTATCTAGGAGTGATTTGTAAGAATTAAGGAATAATTTTATTGTAATCTTGCTGTTTTTCTTCCCCTGCAGCACGAGAAGTTAAGAGGAGTTTTTGATGGAATTTGAAAGAATAATGAGTAAGTGACAGTATTTGTAAAAGGGGTATACAGCATTACTTATGCTCAGGAGTGAAGAGAAATGCAGAGTCTGTGAATTCCAGACAAATGAAGAATTCTAGAAAGAGCAAGGTCAAGGAATGAACATTTCTTCCAGAAAAAACATGCTGGTGCAGCAACAATCTCAAAATAAGCTCAAAGCCATTTTCTCAAACAGGAAAATGATACAAATTAACTTAAACTGCAGGAATGGAAACACAATTGAAGAATTTGCCCCATTATCCTAACACATTTTTTTCAGGGTAACAAGCAGCATGGCAAACAATAAAATCATGAAGATTAAACTTAGAAATTGTTGAATGCCATCAAATAGAGATGAGCAGATAAATACTCCCCATAATAGTAAGGGATGGCTTTCAAACACACTGATTATAGGACACATTTACTTTTCCTTTCTAAATATGTGAGAATGTCTTCTAAACTCACTCTGGCTTCATCTCACTTGCCAGTGCTAATTGAAGGTTAAAAGGTGGCTCCAAATAATCACAATTGAACATATGCACCATCAAAGACTCCATGTTTCTGAAGGGATGACCCAATTTTTGGTGATGGCTTTACATATTACAAAGGCAGTTATCACGTACTACTTTTGGAATATTCTTTAATTAAAACTTTGACTATTTCAAATATGAAGTATTAACACTAACGCAAAAACTTGTCCTACTTAAGAAAATACTTCAGAAAATAAAGATTAGAATAGTAAAAGAAAAGTAAAAGAGTTCTCTATGATTTGTTTGTTTTATTAAACCTTGCTTTTGATTTCACTGGCAAACTGCCAATCCATTGCCATAGAAACAAGGCCACTTTAAACTGCATCCTGTATATTTTAATCCATAACGATCCATATTACTAAGCGTTTTTTCCATAAGCTAATGCAGAATAAAGATACAAATATGATTAAAATTGCACTGTCTGAAGCAATATTGGCAAGCTGATACTACTTTGAGAGCTCCATCAGGAAGGACTTTTAGAGAAAAAAATGATATACTTCAGAAATTAAAAATTTGCAATACACAGTTAAAGACACATACTTCACGTGCATAAAGGAATGTCCTCCATCATGACGTATGTTAAATTTCTAATTTTACATTTTGAAACCATAAAGTTATTTTATTTTTTAAAAAAGTTTCGCTTACAGTTCATAAAGATGATGTCTCAACACTGCAGAAACTGGTTCTTGTTACAGTATTGGCTAGCACTTCTTTGATGAAATGATCTTCATCCCCCTGACATCTCTGAAACCCCATTTCTGATTAAGATAACTTCTCACCATCTTCATTATGATTTCTCATGTTCTAAGAAGAAGATGTGCAGAACTGACAAATGAAATTGAGCTCCAAAGCTCAGAAGGTGCCTCCAGAGGTACCTCCAGAGGTCATCTATTTCTGGCTCAAAGCAGGTCCAGTTAGATCATGTTGGTTAGGATGTTATCTAACCAAATTCTGAATATCTCTAAGGATGGAGAATCCACTCTGAGCAACCTGTGCCAGTGTTTGATCACTGCCATAGTAAATTAAAGAGAGAGAGAGAGAGAGAGAGAGAGAGAAAGACAGAATTTTCTATCTTCCTTCATAGGAAAACAGGTATTTGAAGGTATTTGAAGGCAATAATAAGACTCCCCTTTTAGGTTTTTCCTCTTAAGGGTGAATAAACTCTATTCTCTCAGCTACTCAGTCTACATCACATGCCTTAACTCCCTTACCTTCTTGGTGGCTTCCTGCTGTACTCGCTCCAGTATGTCAATGACTTTTTTTAACTGGGTAGCCCAAAGCCAGACTCAGACTCCAGATGCAGTCTCACAAGTGTCAAACAGATGGGAATAATCACTTCCTTTGACCTACTGGCTGCATTCTTTCTAATATAGGCCATGATGTGGCTGGCCCAAAGGCTGCAAGGACACACTCCTTTCAAAATGTTCAATTTGTTGTCAGTCAAGATCTCCAGGTCTTTTACAGAAAAGCTGCTTTCCTATCAGTCAGTTCCTAGCCTATATAGCAAGGGTTTTTTCCTTCACTCATGCAGGACTTTGCATATACTTTTGCTGATCCTCATGAACTTCCTGTCAGCCCATTTCTCTAGCTTGCTCAGCTCCCTCTGAAGAGCAGCTTTACCCTCCAATGCACCAATGGCTCCTCTCCGTTTTTTTATCTTCAGGAAATTTGCTGAGAGTGCACTCTATTTCATCATACAGGTTGCTAACAAAGTCGTTGAACAGTGCTGACCCCACTATTGAACCTGAGACCCTACTAATAAATGAGTCCCAGTTGGATGTTGCACTGCTGACACTTTGTGATCGGGCAGTTTTCCACCCACATTATAATCAACCCACTTACATTGCATGACCAGACCATAATGTCTTGGAGGGCAAAGCATGCAGTCATTTAAAAGAGAATTGCTTTGAAGCAGGCAGGCAGCCTGTTGATGCACGGGCTACCATGACAGCCACAAGAAAAAAAATATATAATTGTCTCAAAGTGTAGTATCTTATCTCTCTAAATCTTGTAAAAATCTGGTGGGTCACAGCATTTTCCAAACACTTTTATGCTGAATTATGCTGTTAAAGTGAAGAAAGCACATTTAGTGAATGATAGATGAGACACTTGTAGGCAGAAGGAGAAGGTATTGTCAGCCACCTGCCTTCTGAATGGCAGTTAACACAACTGCATACACAGAAGACTGACATTTAGATCAAATGACACTGTCACAAGCCAATGAATACAACATCTCTGTCTTGTATGAATCTGCTTAATAAAAGAGGTTGATATTTCTCTCCAGAGTGCTAATAAAGATTCAAATGTTTTATATCTGATAAAATAATTTTGAATTATAATACTGCTAATATTTTAGCTTGTATGAATATAAACTGTCTTCTTCAAAATGGAATGATTATTTTAAATTTTGAAATAAGGAGGAATATTGGGGGTTAACTTTTTAATTCAGTGCTCTATAGAAAATTGTCTCTGTACAGTCAGTGCTTTGTCTCTTCCCACTCCACTTTTTGTATCACAAATCTTCTTTTCCTCTATATTTTCCCTTATTTCCAAATACTGAGGGTGGCTTGTCAGATCGTCATTACCTATCTCCTATACTTCTAATTTTTAAAAATATTAATATTGTTTGGACTAGGGCACATGATTTCTATTGTTCACTTTCAGAAATCATTAACCTGTTACATCATTTTATCATTATCTCTAAAGTTATGCTACTAATGAGAAGTAAAATTAATACTGTAAACACCTGTTTCCCAAGACAGATATTAATTCATCATAATATTCCGGTATAAAGCTTGCAATAGAGAGGAATATCTAATGATATCTAAATATCTGCATTTTTGCTGGCATTAACAGGATACTAGCAGAACTCATATCAGTACTCTGAATTTGGGCTTAAACAGGGAAGCTGGTAAGCCAAAATTTATCTGATTATTTTTGGAATGAATACAGTGGGATAGACTTTGATCCCAGTAACTATTATTTTTATTCACATAGGACTTAACAAATTTCACCCCAGCCTGCTGATCCTCTTCACGGTTCCAACCAGTTTCTAGCTGTGAACACGAACCGAAGAGAAGCATTAGTGAAATTCCAATAATTTTTTAAGCTTTATTAAAAAGATCCAGGCTCCAAATTTTCCGACAGTGTAAAATAAATAAAAGATCATTAAAGTACAAAGAAGATAACCCTTTCTTCATAAGCTGTTGCTATCATGCTACTATCTTATTACTCCTTTTCAGCCCTACATCAAGTTTTGTCAAAAAATACTACATATATTTAACATTCTTGCCTTCTCCCTGAGATACGGTCTATTTCATGAGTACTACTATGTTTTTCTAATCTTCATACTGACAGAGAATCAAAGGTAATATTGTAGCGTATTAATCAAGGAAATGGATAGAGTTTTCTGCAGCCTACCAATCACTTAATAAGGGGGGGGGGGGGAAAGAAGAAGAAAAAAAAGAAAGATTAAATTACTGGTTGTTCAAATGCCTTGCATTTGCAACGAATAAATCTCAGCTTTTTCAGTCTATTGTGTGGTCTCCAGCATTTGATTAGCAAAGGCCTTTTTTTTTTTTTTTTAAGAAGGCTATGTTTTAGTTTTAACGAGAAGGAGACGCTTAAAAGAATAAAAAAAGTAAAAGCAACACAAAGGCTGTGAGAATAAATAGAAGCCGTCAGTAAACTACGTCTGCTTCTCAAAGAGTTAAAAGCGATGATTCTCCTGCAGGCACGGCTGACAAGAAATGCTGTGACTAATGTGAATGTCCTTGGCAAAAGGATAAAGTTATCTGCCTGGAAAGGAGACGTAGTTTAAGCTGGTGGTGTCAGAAGCTAACTGGACACCAATGAAGCGTGACCGCGCTGAACAATCCATGCATGTTCGTGTTTGCCCCGGGGTAAAAGGCAATTGCAGCTTGATCAACTGATTGCAGTCCTCACCTGGGAAATCTGAAATCACCACCTGTTGTTTTCTTTGGACGCCGGCGTGACACGCTCCGACGCATTTCAGCAGAATGTAAAACATCAGTGAGCTCGGGGCGGCGGGGAGGGACGCTTACCCCGCTCCGCTTGTTTCCGCGGAGCAGCCCGTTGCCCAGGTAGTCACTAAGGCTGTGCAGATTGCTTGAAATGTGGTTGCTGCATTTCTTCATGAGAGCGCCCGACAGCAAATGCTGCTGTTCAAAGGCTCTGTAGTAGTTCTTGACATTGAAGAATTTTTGGAAATGGATTCCCCTGTCAGTATTTTGTAACTGCACTGCTGTATACATTTATATAAAAGTCTCTTTTCCCTATTACTTGATTCTTTTGCTAACTACAGGTTCCACAAGTGCATGGAGCTGCTCAGAATCAGAGCCCTGACCCTACTCATTTCTTATAGAAATCATGTTTTGCCATGATAGGCCTTCTTTCAGATCTTGTTCTTTTCCATTTTAGCCTCCACATAAACCTCTGCATCTAGAGCAAAAGGCCACAAATAATTTCTCTCTCGTTTAAAATTAATTTTTCTTTTGACCTTATATAATATTATTTAGGGGTTATGCTGTGAAAAATACTTTTTTTTTTTTTTAGTAGAAAAGAGTATGGAGTTATTACAAAATTCTTTCACGCTGTACTACTGCATGGGAAGTAGTAAAATAGTAGAGTTTGCTTTTGCAGAGAAAGGGCTGTTAAGCTAAATGATAAAACTTCATGGTTGTGACTGTTACACAAATATATAAGTTGGACAAATAGAGCCAAACCTTTGGTGAATTTAAGAAATAAAGTATGAAGTTCATATCTTTTATAAAGTAAGGTCAAAAACAATCTGCAAAATTATACAGACCTAAACATACATTCCTAGATAAGCTATTTCATTATACAATGAACTGGAAAATGCATCCACATCATTTCTCTTTATTTTGAGTACACTTACACAGTTCCTGCTGCTGAGTGTATGGTAGGAAAATATTTGCACTGATAGCTTTCCAAAGTGAATAATGAGAACATCCTTTGTACACTGTCAGCAGGCAAAAGCAGAGCAGGCTGGAGAATAAAGCTGTCCAAAATGGATTTTGCAGTACAATGCAGCATTTACTCCACCATTCTGATGCCATTTCAGTTTAAAATACAAAGGCACACAGCAACAAAAGTCTTGGAGTAAAGACAAGCGAGCTGAGATAGTCCTGTTTCAACTGCACTATTAACTGTATCTTTCTCTTTGTAAATAAAAGAATGAAGATTTAAACATTTGCACAGCCAAACATTAAAATTGCTGCTTCACTGTCAAGGTAACAAATGGACTGGGTGGTCATATAGCAAAGCTACAAATAAATGGATTACACCCCAACCTCAGTTAAAAAATACAATACAATACAATACAAAAATAGAATGGCAAATTTTTAAGCAGATTACATATATGTAGTTACTTATAATCTTTATACTGGACCTGAGGCAATCAAGTGTATCTAACCACTTTAATCTAGTGGTGAATAAAGATTGATTGTGGCAAAGCAAGGTCTTTGTCAGCTTGTACTTTGTGGAATTTTCTGTATGTATGATTAATGTGCAGAAGGCCTGTGAGACCAGCCTTCAGGCTTCTTGCTAGCTCTTACTGCCATCTACTGATAAACCCCTTTTTATTTATTTATTTATTTATTTTTATTATTTTTTGTATGTGCGTTTGCGACAGCTTCATTGTGCTGGTTTTATAGCTACAGTCCTGTCTCATGAGAGTGCTCTCCTAACTTTTCTCTAGGGATTTAAAACTCAATAGTAATGATCAAGGTCAGGTTAAAAGCAAAGAGCAACATTATAAATTAACTGCAGCACTCCCAAAGTCAGGAATAGATAGGAACCTTCTTCTTGAAATGGAGAACGCAATGACTCATGGGTGTGCAGAACAGGCAAGGTTTCTTCCAAAACATCAGTCAGGTTAAATGGAATGGTATTAAAAGCTACATCTTTGTGTTTAAAGCAAACTGAGCACAGGACAAATTAACAACATTGTGGTACTATTATCTGCCTATATGGGGAATAGATACTTAAATTACAGCTCCATGTACTATAATTAGAAATGAGATGCATTTCAATCAAAGGTCTGGTTTTAATGGACCAGAGCAAAGTGTTGAATTAAACCCCTGACCAGCATGATTAACTCACAAACAAGAAGTATGCTTAGAGATTTTAAAAATACATGGAGGACATCATTTCAGAGGCTGAACACTGCAGTGGGAGATGCATTTCAATCAAAGGTCTGGTTTTAATGGACCAGAGCAAAGTGTTGAATTAAACCCCTGACCAGCATGATTAACTCACAAACAAGAAGTATGCTTAGAGATTTTAAAAATACATGGAGGACATCATTTCAGAGGCTGAACACTGCAGTGGGACAAACTACAAAAGCAAAAAGTAAAGAAGCTTCAGCAGCTATTTCTGAAGGCTTAATTGGGTATCTTGGGAGACCATCACACCATTTCACACTGGCACCTCTGCAAATATGCATCTGGAAGTCCCCACAGAAGGCTAAAATGTGCTCCATAAGACACAATTTCAAAATTCTTTTCCTATTACTTGATGTAGTTTTAAAGAAAACCATAAAGAACTTTTCTTCATCAAGGAGTATCAGCTTCTTCAGCTCTCTGGTGATTCCTCCTATGCTATGTGCAACAGAAAGTGGAAATTTTAAACCTGAGAGGGCCTTTTCAAATGGTTTGTCTCTTCAAAAACTTTTCTAAGGACACCTAATAAACTCTTCATCAGGTCTGCAATTTAAAGCTTTGTATCTGTTTGTGGTGATTTCCAGACATTGGAATTGTCTGACTGTTTGAATATGGCAGAACTTCTGGTCATATAGATATATCATATGGACAAATCAGACTATAGATTAACACAGAAGAAACGGTAATTTCAAAATGATGTTTTTTCTTTTTTTTCTTTTTTTTTTTTTTTTTTTTTTAATGTGAGGAGGTAAATAAACCTAAAGCAACAACAACAACAACAACAACAAAACCCTGGTAATTTTTGAAAATAATATCCCATAAAAAACATGGAATCATGTGGTAATCATTCTAGTTTTTGGGGTGATCAGATGTGATTGCTACAAGTCTTCTGTAGCCTGTGCCTCTCACTATACCTGATGCATGTAGCTTTTGGCCAACAATAACTCATCCATTGCAATATATCTTCTTTTGTTTCATAACACATATCAATTTCTTATTGAATCCTAACTCCATTAATCCTTCTTCAGCACCTATACACAAGGCAGTGAGAATGAAAAAGTTGTCCTCTTGAATTAGCGCTGGATTCATATTATCCAACTTCAGATGTCTGAGCAGTCATGTATATCTGAGAAAGTCTCTGCAGTCATTAAAAAGAAAGAAGAAATTCTAGTTCATAACTCATTTTATTCAAAAATAGGCCAGATTAACTTTTCTTCCCAGGGTCCTACTTCACTCAACCTCCACTTTTGTTTGATGCCGGAAACCATTTTTGCCCCTGAACAAAAACTAAAATTAGAATTTATCAAATGGTAATTTAATGCATCTTCTCACTGTTTTCTCTTGATGTGAAAAGGGTGAAAAGTCTGATCTACAAAGGAAGAAAAAAATTTCTTTCCAACTACACAAAAGAATCAGTCATTACAGTGCTGGGAACAAACCTAGATACTCCAATTCTGGCCTAATCTCATGAGGAAGAGCTTTACTTCTGGGCACAAACAATTCCTAAGAGCAAAAAGAGTAAAAAATAAACAGTTTAAATCAAGAGATTTTTCTTTTTTAATGTGCGAGGTGTCCTGTCCATCAAGTAAATTTCCAAGTTTCAGCATTGAAATTGTTATAGTTAACTAAAACAGTGATACAAATTTGCTTGCTTCAAAAACATTTACTCTTAGATTACATATATATTTGTATATTTAATTCTATCCTATAAGTTAATATACCCTTTAATGACATGCGGCAAACAGTAAAGCATCTTTCTTTCATCACACAGAGGCTCAGATGCTCAGAGTAGGAATATTTAGCAACTTGCAAATGCAACTATTTTTACATTTTGAGTTTAAGTCATTAATCTTTGTTTTTATATATAGAATACATATAAAGACAAAGAAACAAACTGAATTTACAAAATAACTGTGCTAAAATATTCCAGTAAATGTTTATCTCTGATAAACTAACAAGCAGTTACATCAATAATAATAGCATCTAGAATTAGTTTAAGGCTATTGTAAATTTTAATCCTTTTTACTTCTTTTTTTTCTTTCCTTTTTAGGTTTGTTTGGAGGGTGCAAGTATTGGTAATGATGGTAATGACATGACTGATTTATTCGATGTCGTTGCCTGGCTTCAACCTCGTTCTTGCTCTTTTGCTTCCTAAATATGCCTCCACCTCAGCCACTACTCAGCATTTAGGTGTGTGGTTCAGTTTAGCTATATGAGCAATTTACATTGAAGACAGTAAGACTGCTCATGAGCCCACAAATAATTGTGTGTTTAAGCACCTTTTTGGAAAGGGGCTTGGACGGTTAGCACATATTTTCACCTTCTTAATGCACACTCATGATTCTCAGATCATCTAGTGTCAAAATACATCTCCTCCTTTCTTTAATCTCTCGCTTGCCCTCTGTTGTAAGTAACATTAGTCTTATTATTCATTATTTGACAAATATTGATAGTCACTGCTATGTTTCTTCTTGGAATACATCCCAAACTCCTCCTATCCTGTACGTGATCACATTTAGACTAAGGAACATTTTTAATAGTCAGGCTGCAGCTGAAATGTCTAGTATCTTTACTAATGCCCCTAGAAGAAAATGTAAGTTTTATCATACCTCCCTTGACTCTGAAAGTTCCATTGAGCAAATAATTCATTTAAAATGTGGCAGGGTTAGTGCTCTTCTCCTACTGAGTTATGAATCCATAAATTATTTATAATGGAAATGTTGACACCATCTTAACTACAGCAGTATGAACATGCTGCTATAAAAAGTGATGAACCTGTTAACATGTTAAACTGAATACTTTTGCCCAGATTGTAAACTACTTTAGTTTTTTGCTACCTAGGCAACAATACTGAGGAAGTGTTATTATTCATATGGACTTTAAGCAAGTTATTTGCATTTTGTTTGCACAAATATCAAAAAACAAACATTCTAAATCAGATACACATTTCTATCAGACCAAAACAAAATATATTTTGCATGCATCACTTCGACTGTAGCAGAGCTGGGAATTCTTAGAAAACTGTTGCTTTTGGTACCACTGGTGGTGTTTTCATTGATCGCCTTAGTTACACATGCTGAAACCCAAAGTGAGAGGCAAGAGGAGGGGAGAGAACAAGTAGATGTGTTCCTCAAGTTTCTCAGAGCAGACAAAACCTTTTGGGGGATAACTATTCATTCTGTCAAAACTGTATAAAGTCTCTTTGAGTTTCAATGTTCAAAACTGTTTATAACATAAATTTATTTATAATACTAGTTGTACTTTGCAGGACCATTTCTATGTCCAAGTCAAAGACTGGCACTCATTTGATATATTGTTATATAACTACAGATTTCCAGAAAGATTTGCTACCGTTGATTTTTCTATTTTGTTTTTCAAAGCTAATAGGTATATGATATCTAAAAATTCAGGGGACAAGGTGACTGAGGCAGGAATCTTTTGATTAGTACAGGTGTGAATGAGACTGTATCTCCCCTAAACCCATACCCTCCTTATGTCAAAGTTTCTCACTCCAACAACTGAAGCAAAGTGTCATCTTTTACAAGCCTAGAAAAGAATGAAGAGATTTAAAGTTACTATTCCTCTCTTTGGTACCTAATGTTCAGAAATCCCTAACAGTTGTTTCACTAACCTTTTTTTTCTGATGATCTAACCAACAAGCTCTGCTGAATATTGTGGAGGTGATTAAACAAGGTACTGTCCCTGGCTGTCAGTCCTACTTAGTTTTCTGAAATTACTGTTCCCACTGCAGTGGAGACCAAACAAGGATGTGAGCCTGCACCTCAGTCCCATCAGGTCATGCTCTGGATTTGTAGTTGTAGCTGAGGAAGTTAATTCTACACAACAGCCTGTGAAATGCAATTTATCATGAGAATTAATGATTACACATCCCATAGATGGTATGGATAGGTATAGAAGAGCACCATATACACATTGACAGCACATATTTTGCAGGTCAAAATATGATTTGAGTGCACACTGGGAAATTCTGCCATCTAGACAAACCTGCAAAAACTTCCTAAGCCAGCTTGATCGCTCTCTGAAGAACCCTGTCTCCTTCTGTGGACTGTATGAGTTGATGGTGATAACTTTGTGATAATAGGTCTGTGATGCTGGGTGGGATGAATCTGTGTCTAAATGACTTGTCCTAACTTTCTCAGAAAGCCTGTGGCTGAACTTGCAATTGGTATAGATAATGTAGCTGTAACTAAGTTATATTCCTACAGAGCATGGGAGTGTGGATGACAGCCAAGCATCACTGGAAACTGCCTTCGTTGGTGCGTGTGTGTGTGTGTGTACGTGTGTGCGCGCGTGCATGTGTGTAGGTGAGCATTGCCTCCTCCCTCAATACATACAGAAATGTGGAGCTGTAAATGTGAGAAGTTTCCACAAAAAGAAATTTCTCTCTGTTTTGGGCTAACTTTTCATCACACCATCAGTGAAGATAAAAAAAGGGGGGGGAAGCTAAAAAGCTACACCTTTATGATTTCTGAAATCCTAAAATCCTGTTTGGGTTTTAAGCTGAAAATGCCAGACGAAGCGATAGTGAGACCATTTACTCAGCGGACTGGAAAAAAGGTTGAAGGAGGCTGGTAGACTATTCAGTTAGCTTTGTCATAAACACCAAGCAAATAGGACCTAAGTGAGAAAAAGTGATGCATAACAGGATCAAAGTGTGTGTTGTTGAGATGAGGGGAAATGAGGGAATAAAAGGGGAATGAAATCAAAAACCAAAGCCAGGAATAGAGATTTCTAGAAAAGATGGTGCGCAAAAGCTTCTGGAACGGTATTAACCGAAAGCCCTGTTGGCATCTGTCGTTTCTTCCCAACAGGTTCCCTTTGTCAATCATCATATTTAAAGTTCTTCAACGACAATCTTAATCAGCCTAGCAACAACAACATTGTGAAGAGCTTCCTACTTATAGATTATATAACTGTATAACAGGATGACAGTTTCATCATCCTTTCATGAATAAATGACATTAATAGGTAACTCACAAGACTGCTCTAAACAAGGAGTACGTGACATGGTGCTTCAAAAAGTTAGCAGTGATAGATCCCCTTAAAAAAAAAAAATAAAAAATAAGGAATTGGCATTACATTACCTATTATACTCTTATTTCAGTGCATTTTAGAGAAATGGGTCATCCAGACAATGTAGTTGCTGTATTGGCAAATATAAAAGCCATTATGCACTCAACAGTAGTTCACAAATGGTAATAAATATTAAAAATTGAGATAATTAAAAAATCTGGAGTGGCAAGTTTTGTCCTTGGAAAATACTGATTGGATTAAAACACTTTCACAAGAATATATCTGTTTTATCAAGTGTGTTTATAAGAAATTACTCAAGTACTTCACTTGGTAAAAACAAATTGTTCCTTTTAATTTAACAAAATTCAAAATGAACTATTTTATCAATTTTATCAATTTAATACCAAGAAATTCTGATAGGTTCTGAACAATTTTTTTTAGAATATAGCATACTATGCAAAATCTTTTTTTTTTTTTTTTTTTTTTGGCTGTTTTCTTCCTTACTAAAATCAGTGGAACACGGATAGAGAGTAAATCTCCAATAACATAAAAATTGCTTTATTAGTCTCTGTTGTAAAATCTTCATTATACAAAAAAATAGATGTTGTGTAAGAATTAAATACTTAAACTAATAGCTCATGCCTGAAATATTATCAGCCTGAAATATTTGTCTAAGAAAAAAAAGAACAACAAATATGTTAACAGAAAAATTAGGGTCAGTTCATGAATTATTCTAATAATTCAATTTATTGCAAACAATATTGTTCCTAGTAGCCTTTTTTTTTCTGTTGTTGAATAAAGAGAAGGTAATGCACAATTTTTGTGAGTTTACATTATGAATGGCAGTTTTAAAATCAATATAGTTCTGAAAAAAAATCTAATTTCTTATAATGTTAAAATCTTAACCAGCTATACCTCAGACAAAGATGCTATTGGGATTGTTTTCTTGTTTTTCAGGTTAAATTATTCCTTCTGGTAAATGTTTTGAAATGCATGAAACACAGCAATGATGTGTCACACAATAAATAAAACAAATATACAAATATTTGTTTGTATATTTATTTTGTAAATATATAAAAAATAAACAAAAAACCCATAAAGATAGCAATCCAAGTTAATTAGTAATTAAACATCGGAAGATATTCATTAAAGAGTCAATTATAAACCACTTTTAGTTTTAAAAATCACTGTGGATGACAATATTGTTTAAATTAATATTTGTCTTCAACAGGACACAGAAGCACCATTTCTGTCAACATCCCACTTTATCAGCAAGAGCCTCCCAGTTCAAACCAAGCTATGGTTTACTTGCCCTGCTTTCGTGAGGAAATGAGGATGAACAACTCACTTAGTGACCTGCAGATTGACTTGTCATAATGCAATTCCACGTGGCCCAGTTCCAGACCCTTTACACTGAAACAACTCCCAGCAGTAAAAGTATTCACAGGGGTGAAGGATAATAGTATAATAGATAATAAAAGGCAATAGATAATAATGAATAATGATAATAGGATGAATAAGGCCTAAAACAAAAAAAAAGTAAATGTTGGAGCAACAAACACATGAAGCAGAAGGACAGGATCAAGAATGACTAGAATAAAAGGTTAGGAAAACAAACAATAGGAAAATGTGCAGGCTCTGGAAGATTGTTTTGATTTATTCTTTTTTTTTTTTTTTTAATGTATTAGCAGTATCAAAAATCTTTCATGTCTATCTGCTTTTCCAAAACGACTGCAGCATTTTTTAATTCCTATGTTCATGGCTAGACAACAGACAGATTTTTTTCTATAGGAATGTTAGCTGATACTACTATAATAAATCAACACAACAGTTTACTCAATATTTCATTTGTAGAGAAGGAGAATCAACCACACACTTTTCCTCTTCTTGTCAGGGAGAATAAATATCCCATTTATTTCCTGGGCATTTCAAGAATTGCCAGACACCTGTACTGTTTATACCCAGCATTAATCATTTCACCACCTGTGCGTATCCTCATTTACAGAATCTTCCTCCTTTCTAATCCAATCACCACCACTGTTTCCTGTAACAACAGGGTGCAAACAGTTGGCCTGACATTAATCTGTTTCTCATGTACTTAGCGCCACATTTGGACTTTTTAATTATTTAATCATTCAAACTTCAGTCCATTCTTCTCACATCTCTAACAATCTGATGCTTAGAGCAGAGATTTTTTTTTATTATGAAATATTAATAAAAGGATCTTTAGACATATTGGTAAATGACTTTTTATGAATACAGACTGTCAATTGTTTACCCCTTTTTCCTGTAAGGCTACACACTGCTTGGCCTTTATAAGAAAATGCCTAATAAACAGAAGAAGGAAAAAAGGAGGAAAAATGGGGGAAAAAAAAAAAAAAAAAGAGGATAGAACTCTGGGTGCATCAACCTTTTCTAAACTACATAAAGGTAGTCTGTCAAGTGTCAATTGGTAGCAATGAGGAGGAGGTTCATATTATTCAGATAGCTAGCAATGTTCTGGTTTAAGTCTCCCCCCAGAAACATCAGAGGACTAAACTATAGCTTGTGATGATCAGCTTTCCCCTCTTACAAACAAAAATCAATTGCATTAGCATACGATATTTTATAAAGAGAAGAAAGAAAAAGATTATAAAGGTAGATAACAAATTACATTTAACGTCTAAAGTATAACCATAGCTCACAGCTCTCTCCTCTGGTGAGGCAATTCCAGGATCAGCTCATTGCTTTCTTTCTCCTACATTAACATTTAACTTACAGACTGTGGATGTTAAGTCTTGCTAGGTAGCTACAGATTTCATGGTACATGCTGCTCTTTACTTGCTAGCTATTCCCAGTGCTCCAGCTTCATTAACAGCTTCTGTTGTCTCTAGTTCTTAGGCAAAATACATGTAGCGTAGAGCTCTAGCACAGCAGACAAATATCTTCTCACACTTCACAGCATACATGGGGGTTTTTGGCAAAATCTCCTGACTTGCTTCTTTCTTTAGGTTAAAATTTTTGAACTTTTTACAGTTTTAAAAGCTATTGCCTAGTACCAGCATGGCTGCTCACCTAATGTACAGAGAGGCACAGATAGGCACAGTTAGTTGTTACAGACTTCTATACATTATGATCTTTCTAAAATGTTAGCCTGCATATTACCACATTAGAAATATCTATCCTTTCCGTACCAGATGTCAAGAAAGAGATCATCATTTTCAGATTCCCTGCCTTTCTTGGAAGAGAAACACCAGGGGTGATTTACTTTTCCTTTAAGCCTCTACTACTAGGCTGAATCCCAGTCTAAATGCCGCTCTAAGACTGCAGTCCTGAGCAGCATGCCCTACAAAAAGACGTAGCAATGTGTAAATTTTCCCCAAAAACATGAGTTAGTAGGAGACATTTATTCTATATTATTCTATATAAAGTGATATACCAGCTAAAAGTGACTCAAAATTTGAAAGGGTGAGGGAAACAGCTGAAGCAGCTTTGTTCATCTGAATGTTACTAAAGCATCTATGATAAAAGGCTTACTCCAGCTAGAAGCTTTCTCGAAGAACGTGCACAGCCCAGGCTCTAACACAACAGCAGTCTTAGCTTGCTGATTCTTGTGCACTATCATCTAACTGTGCTGAAGGAACCTAGGAAGAGGCCTAGGCTTATAAATAGCTTTAAACTAACTAAAGAATAAACTGTACTTTAAGTGGCAGTAAATATACGGCATTTTCTGAGAAAAGGGGGAAATGAAAATAAACTGAAGGAACATAATCAGAAACTTTGTCAGTGTCTTGCTTTCATGGATGGGTGAAGGAAGTAATTTACTGTGTAAAAATAAATGGAAGCTTATAAAATGTCACAATTATGCATTATGATATGTATTGATTGGAAAGTTGTAGAAGAAAGACACCAGGGAAAGCAGAACTGAGCACATCTGAGTATCTTCAGGTAGAACTATAAGCAGCATGAGAGTGTTGATTCAAAATCGTTTACAATTCTAACTTTAGACTACTAAAATCATGTTTAATAAACAGGAAGAGTTTAACTCAATTAGATCTACTTGGAAAAAAATGATGAGAGAAAGGGTTATTCTAGCTTGTGTGCATTTGGGGGTTCTCAGGGAAAGAAAAGTGAAAGATTGAAAATTCCTGTGGGAGTGAAGAGAGTATGGCATGGCTTCCCTGGGTCTCTTTCTGTCATTTGTGCACCGTTAGATTTACTGCGATGTCTTGACCTTAGTTCATGAGTGGGAACAACTGACAATCACTCCTCCGTTAGCCATAAAAATTAGCCTAAAAAGAATTTCACCTCTATCTTCTCATAATATTTATGTATTCCTTCCCACCTCCCAGCCCCTTGTCCTTCCTATTTCTTTTTCACCAGCCTGCACGGCACCAGCAAAATGAGATGAAATGGTCCAGCAGGTTTTTGCTCAGACCTGAGAAAATCAGACGAATCACATTGTAGGCTGAAGAAATGAGCCAGAGTACAGCTGATGTACTGACCTGCCAGATCAAGACATTGTCAGCAGCAATTGTCTTGTATCTGACATTTCACGCACACATAACATCCTCCCTCTTTTCTTTCCACTTTTGTCTGTGTGCTGCATTAAAAATTGAAAAAATTATACTATAGAGATAATTGTTTTCTCCTTACTATGAAGGAGTATTTGACAAAATAGATGTTTTTAACTATGATACTTTGGGAAAAATTACTTTTATAATAGATTCTTCATAGGGAGAGGATTTTTTATTATTTTCTTTTCTATATAACTGCTTGATTTCAAAACGCTGAATGTCTGCTTTTTATCTTGTTATTATATATTTTATTAATAGTTTGTGTAATGTAGTGAATAAAAGTTTAATTTTTGTCATTAATTTACAGGTATTTTATCATGCTGCCATACAGGATGCATACAAAAGCAGAAAACGTGAATACATGTTTAACATTTAGCCACTGTAGGGTCGTATCTTTGACCCTTTGTTTTTCTGGACACACTTTATCCCTTTAAACAAGCACAACTCCTTTTAATCTCATAAGTTTGGTGATCGCTCGGTGAGTGTCTGACGCAGGCTTTACCTAATTTATCACTTTCAAGGTAGATGAAATTGCTGTTAACATCTAGTTTGACTGCCTCCACTTAATCACCTTGTTTCACATTCCAGCAGTAGCTTATTCCCCTGCTTCATCCCCAGGCCTCCCGGAAAACACCTGATTTTCATTCCTCAGAGAGCTTTCAAGTAATTTAATAACTTCAGGCCTCCACGTATTACTTAGAGGACCTGTTACAACACAAACGAAGTCTCAGTGCTGCTCTGGCCCATTCCGCTTTGACTTATGACATTTATTCATGACTTTCCCCATGCTTTTACTGATATGTTTTGATTCTTTATTTTTTATGAAACAAAACAAATCACTTATTCATACTATCCTTTGCCATCACTGTTCATACCATCAAGTTTCTGCTTCACAGTCTGCATTGAGAATGTTATGGGTGACAAAAATTTGTGCAACCTTATCTGCTAAAATGTTACTTATGCTCAAGAAAGCCATCTAGACTCCCTCTGAGGTAAGTAGAAAGAAATAGATACCACTCATCACCCCCCCCCCCCCAGCTTTCCTTAAATTGTTACGGTGAGTCATCTTCTACATGTGCTTATATTTTCTTCTATTAGCTGTATTAGTAGCCTCAGTGACTAGCATAAATCGAAATAGTCACCTTTTGCATGGAAAAATTAGAAAAGAGAAATCATGGCACTTTTTTCTGTAGATTTGACTCTTTCATAAGAAAACATTTCCTGTGAATTAGCTTCTCTTCTTGAGTCAAAATCTTACATAGTTTCTGCTACCTAAAATTTTGTTCTGTTTTGTTCTGTTAGAATCCTCATGAAAGATTATTCACAACAAATATAGTCCTTCTATTTTTCTAGGAAATAAACCCAACGGGAAGTATAAAGAATATTGGTCATATTGACTAACTATCTAGTTTTGCTAAAAAGATATTGCAATGAAAGTTGCATCAGGTATTGAAATACTTGCATTCTCAACTTCATTGTTTCTTCATCAGGTTAAAAAAAAATTACAATTGATTAATAAAATTAAATTTTTCAGAAACAATTTACCAGCATATGTTTATTGTGTTACTTGTTTTGTATTGATGGCAATGAAATGCAATTTTCCTCCATTAAAAGTGATTTTAAAGGATTATATATTCATGCTATCTCAAAGAAAAGATATTTCTCTTAGTTTATGTTCGAATACTTCAACTTTTTTGACATATATATAATGAATTACATGTTTTAATTCATATATGTTGGTTACAAATAATTTTCTGATATTAGTTAGTTTACAGGCTGTTGTCTTTAAAGTGTGGGACACTTCAATTTGCTACTATAAAGAGGGTACAATATAAGTGTTAATCCTTCTTGTATTTAAAGAGGAAGGTAAGGATGCTGTAGAATCTTTGTGAAAACCATTTATGACAAAAAATGTGGAAAAACTATTGCTTCACAGATTAAGGAAATCACATTTCCATTAACCTACTCTGTCAAAAGCTCAGTTTGATGATTTTCTGATTTTCTGTTATATATTATCATTACAAAATGTTATTGGATTTTTTTTTAATCTATCGCACTTAGGTTTCTTGATTCATGTATTAACTTGATTATCAAAATTCCAGTTGAGTTAAAAACAACACTCCAAATATCCCTACTGTTACTCAGAAAGAAATTTTAAACTTCCAAAATGAAAAAAAAAAAAAGGAAAAAGGGCCTCTGTTAAGTTTAGTTTGTCCCTCTTCTAATAATGCCTCTGCTGATTGTCATGAAATTTTGTTTATAACAACTGTCATAACCACTTGCAGGAACTCACAGCTGTTTCCAACAGTAGCAGAGGTCTCAGACGACCATTAAGCTGTCACTCTTGATCAGCTTTTAGAGGCACTTTATTTAGCTAACACCACTATTCCTGATAGAACTGAGCACGGCACATTTCTGTGGTTGCAGCCGAACCACGGCAGAAGTGTCTGTTGCTGGCCTCCCCTGCCCTGGTTTTCACCTCTTACTTTCAGAAGGTTATCTTTACCTGCTAACATGCGCTATTTAGTATCTTCCACCACATTTCTGCTTCATACTTGTTTCTGTCAAAAACTCTGGTATTGAAAGCATTCAGTTTAACTCAGATCATCTTGGAAATACAAAGTTCAAGACCATATGAATGTGCAGCTAATACTGCATATCTTGGCAGATAGTGATGTAACTGGGGGGCAAGCAGAGGTTAAGACTATTTTATTCTAGCACAAAAGAAGCCAAAACAACATAACCAATTATAGCTTAAATTTAAGCAGTGGAACAGATTCAGGTTGTTTATTTCCAGAATTGAGAAATAAAAACGGGATGTTAAACAACAAGTCTAACACTTCAAAGCTTGCTTTATAAAACCTTTATAAAACCTATAAAACTGTACTGATGAGGTCACTTAAATGATAGCACTAAAGTCATGGGAGAGTATTGTAAAGATAAACCACAAAGCTCAGATGAGAACCCAAATCAGGAAATCATGATAGATGTGACACAGACACTATGGACATAGTCTTAATTAAGACAGTAGAAATACAATAAAACCCCTATTCTAAATAAAGTACGGAAAATTTTCTGAATTTTCTTTTCTTTGTCACCGTATGCCATTTAAAATCTCATTTATGTGTAATTCCTTCTTGCAAGAAGCACCATACAAAAGCTGCACCCCTCTCTTCTAATTGAGCTGGCTGCTGTATAAAGATACCCTGCCACGGAGCAGTCAGGAATAC
Organism: Rhea pennata; assembly: GCF_028389875.1. Taxonomy (NCBI): domain Eukaryota; kingdom Metazoa; phylum Chordata; class Aves; order Rheiformes; family Rheidae; genus Rhea; species Rhea pennata. The sequence goes on from NC_084663.1 coordinate 169,385,314, forward strand.
TGCTATAATAAATTTCCCAAACCATTCAGCCCAACTTGCTGCTGTCGAGAGCTCATCACTTACATTACTCTCTGGATGGTTAATTCTTGTCCAGCCAGCCAAGCAGAGTACAAACTGGAAGTTTGCCTTCTTCTCCTGACAACCAGTATGCTTTTCAGTCCTGAATATGAGAATTTGTAATGCAGACGTCATCAAGAACTGGTAAGTTTTGAAGACAAAAGGACAAAACATTTGGAGATCCTGTGATAGAAATACACACGGACGCATCTAAAATCTAGTGAGATTATAATGGAAGTGGCCATAGAGAGTTTTCTTGTATTTTCCCACTCTTCAACAGCTAAATCTTATAAAAAAGCATATTAGTTTTGTAGTAGAACCAGATATGTATCCTGTTTTCATTTTGCAAAACAACAAAGAACCTAGTAATATGTATTCTGAAAAAGATGCTTTGCCTAACCGGTTTAAAAGATTAAAGGAACTTTGGCCAATCACTTGGCTATACCCTAAAAGGTCAATGATCGACCTCCAACGAATGAGAAGTTAAAGGAACTTTGGCCAATCACTTGGCTATACCCTAAAAGGTCAACGATCGACCTCCAATGAATGAGAAGAAACTAGAACCCTAGCAACAGGACTCACATGCGCAGAATGCTGTTACAATAGGAAGACTGAATGATATAAAAACAGGAACTGGGACCCACCTGGCTCGGCAGTTGGCAGAGCGGAGACTCCCCTGTCGCCCAGCGCTGATATTTGCCTATATCTTGCTTGCTGTAATTAATAAAATTCTTATATTGGCTACACTGATTGAGTGAAATTTATGACAGTTTTGCATAAGGGGATTAGAGCATCATTTTCACCTACACTGAGGTTACTAACCATGAATAGTCATTAGCATGTTCCACATCCAAAACAAATGAACCGTTTCATAAAATTGGACATATTTATGGAGAAGGACATTCCAGAAGTGTCAGTGTGCGTGCATGCACACGTGCAGACACACACGCACACACACACACACACACACAAAAGCTGCCAGTTCATAGGGTGATGGTGAAATACAGGAAGCTATTGAATTGTTGCTAATTCTGAAAACCTCACCGGAAATATTTGCAAAATGGAAGTTGATATTCCTTTTTAAAATTTTTCTGATTTCAGGACACTATGTCTTAATGTAGACACTGTAAGTGGTGTGAAACTCCCTCTTTTGAAAGAAAGAGAAAAGAAAATTAATAAAGAACTATTCTCAAGCACATTCATAACGGAAAATTGAATTCATTTTAGTCACTGAACTATCAGCTATTTACCTAGGTTCTATCTTTAATCATGTTAATTGAAGACCTCTCCAGAGATGGTATTAATATAGTCTTCAACTTTCCATTACCCTACTGGTATGCTGATAGTAGAAGGAGACTAGATGGTCAGTGAGAGCTCCTATACACATTTAATTTTATAAAGTTTAAAACAGAGTTATTTAAGTGATTCACTGTGGATCCTTTCCTAGCCAGCTATTGAACCTGGTCGTGTAGCACTGCCAGGTATGGACATTCTCTTCCCTTTCTTAGATTGGACACAGTCAACCTATGTTCTAGACATCTTCAGCACCAAACAGACCTTGAATACCATGGCCTATTTCTATTCCTTTTTCTGTGAGGCTGAGAGAAAGTGAATCTCTTTCAAAAACTTCATAATGAGTAGGCACGTGTAAATGCTTAGGTAAAAATGAATTGTTCATATATCTTTCAGAAGGACCCATTCTTTTCCTTCTTCCTCTAGTAGCACAACTTCTGTGGCAGATCTGACAAAAGCAATGTCTTCTGTACAGTATTAGGGGCAAATATTAAGTTCAGAACTGTGTTTCAGACAGGAAAATTTTGCATTGAAAAATCTCTTTCTTTGAATTGTTGACACAAATGCTGCATTAATTCATTCTATCTTCTTTAGTTGCCATTATATTCCATTGTTAAAAACTAAGTACTTCAGATATAAAGTGTGTGTCTTGCATTGTATTTTCAAACTTTATTATCAAGAATCTTGATTCAGAAGTTAAAATAATGATGGAAAACTCTCTAGTGTGTTTCTGTTTTAGGCTGAAAAGTATATTCTCTCTTTCTCTTTCCTTTGACAGAAAGTAATTGCACTTGCCCATAGTACAGAAATAACGGCAAAAAGCCAAGGCATTTGGCTGCTTTGTCTTCCTTAAATTTATTCTTGACTTGGTATAAATAAACTGAGAGTACTTTACCACAAGTACTTTATTTCCCATGAAAATAAAGCTTACAAACATGGAAGCTTTATGATAAATCCTAATTGTAAGGGTCCAAGTGCCCATCCTTTTGGGCTGCTAATAAGAAGAGTATAATTCCAATTGATTACTCTTTTAATAAAATAATAGTAACAATAACAATAATAATAATTTCGAAAGTTTACTTAAGTGGAAATGTATAAGGAAAAATCTTACTGTAGACCTGATAAGACTTTTATTTCAAACGTGGTAGTCTATAAGTAATGTGTTTTATGCTAATAAAGCATATAGACTTGAATTAATAGTGATCCTTTCTTGCTTTCAAGAATGTATCATGGAGATACAGAAAACAGACTCCACTCAAAGCTTATTTTGTTTTCAGATTTTATATAAAGTAGAAGCCTGTTTCCAAGCTATCCCAGCTACCCAAGGAAAGATAGTTTGTCATTTAACTTGAAGGGAAGGGAAGGGAAGGGAAGGAAAGGGAAGGGAAGGGAAGGGAAGGGAAGGGAAGGGAAGGGAAGGGAAGGGAGAGATTAAAATTAATATATGGTCAAGGCACCAGCCTAGACTATAGATCCAGGGTTTATCTTAACTCGATCATAACTCTCATCAGTACTCTAGCTCAGATTTGGAAAAGTATCCGTGAAGTTCATACACACAGATCTACACACACATACAGGCAGACATTGAAGAGAACTGATCAGAATCTGTTCTTTTCTAAGAAAAAAAATAGTTCTTTTTGAAATTATACTGTTTCACTTTTTTAAAGACAAAATCTTTCAGTTAATTATTTTTAATTAAAAATGATTAAAAATGCCTACTAGAACTGATAGCTTGTGTGCCTTAGATTAAGAAATTGGTCTTGAGATAAGAGTTGACTACAATTTTTTTAATTAAACCATTTTTACACTGAAATAGAAATTATCAAAATGGAAGGTTTTGAAGAAGATAATATTACAAACTGTTCTTCAAGTATGGACAATATTTCTAATCAAAAAGACAGGGAGAACTCTCTTCAGCATACTGAATAAATTTTGTAAGATTAAAAAAAAATTAAAAAAATCAGATTTGAATACAAATCTACTTTAGTAAGACCATTATTACTATTATAGAAATCTGAATTACATGACAGCCCCTAAGGTATTACTAATTGAGAAACCTTTAAATCATTTTTGTTATTTATTGTTATTATTATTAATATTAGTTGATTACAACATCACACAGTGGTCCATACCATCGTTGTGCTAGATACTGTACAATGAGTCAGCAGAGGCAATGAAAATGCAGTAATAACAGGATACAAATTTTCTGAACACCCGTTTTTCCTTGACAGAGTCTACATATTCATTTATTTTGATTACTTACAAGTCCTTTTTATAGATTAGCTGTAGATTAAATTGAGATTTTCCAGGAAAGCTGTTTTACTGGTGTAATATAATATGGATTAATAACAACAAAAGGAAAAGATCAGATCTATATCAGATCTATATCAAAACTGGAGGACCTTAAAGCACTTTTGGTCAAAGTTTTTTTCTTGGCTTGGGTTCATTTCACGTTGAAAGCTGAAGGCCAATCTTATATTTCCCCCCTGCTATGCACATCTTCAGAAGAAAATCCAGGCATGAAGACTGAATGGGAATCATCTAGCCACTTTCCCTATTGGAAAAACAAAGACAAAGATGTTGTTTAATGCTATGTGACATATTCCTCATTATTCACCCAAACAGCTTATTGATACTAAAAAAAGTCTGGTAGGAAAGAAATGAAAATATAAGTATAATTCCATTCATGATCATATGATCTCTGTGATGATAGCTGTGAAATAGGCTTTTGAAGACTCAGGCTTCACTTATATTATTCAAAATATCTAAACATCCAAAAGTCAATCAAAAAAAAATCCAAAATCAATCCAGTCTTCACTAATACATTTAGCGTATGTCACGGAATAAAGGTGCTAAAATAAACTACGTACTTTGATATTAAAGTGTATCCTCTCTACTAGTCTTTTATCAAATGTGATGTAACCCAGCTTCTTTAAAGTTTCAGTTATTTTTATGAGACTGCATATAAGGCTGTATTTGTTAATATTTGTTTGTTTGTTTGTTTGTTTTTTATTTATTTGCATTCGGAATTAAAGTGAACATCAAAAGCTGAATCAGTACTTCCCTAAAACTGGAAAATGATTCTGTAAGTATAATTATATTATCCTCTCTCATATACAGAAGAAAATAAAAGTTTGAGAATCAAGACTAGGAACATAAACTGCCTTTTACTCTGAAGAATGAATGACCTTTATAAGGATTGATGGATCCAGACCTTGCTATATTTTGCAATAAGAGGACAGTTTGGTTGTCAATGGCACTGAGTCCAGATTTTGTTGAGTAATCTCCTCTACACAATGATTTTGCACACATGATTATAGTATATAGTTACAATTGAGAACTGAATTGAATACCTTAGCCTTATTTTGATCATTTTCACAAAATCACCAGTTCCACTCAGCAATGATCTCATATTTGCATCTTCCAGACATTTGTTATTGATGTAGGCATAAAGGATCTTCTGGTTCCCCGACATTTCTTACAAGTCTCCAATCCTTCTTTTCTGGCACCATCCATATCTGCACTAGCAGTGTTTCTATGTCCATCCTTTGTATCCTGTCCTTGCTTCCATCTCCTGTATTCTACCTCTTTGCACTGGAGCTCCATAAGTCCCCTGTTTAGTCAAATTTGCCTTGTCTTTTTTTCCTGAGTATCAGGATGAAGTGTTCTTGTGCTTGGAGGATGCTCTCCTGAAAGGTTTGCCATTTTTCCTGGGATCCTTTGTCCTTCACAGCTGCTTCCCATGGGATCTCCCTTCCTACTTGCCTAACGAAGCCAAAATTTGCTCTCTTGATGTCCAAAGTCTGTACTCTGCTACTTACCTTCCTTACTCCTTTAGGACCTTGAACTCCACTTCTTTGCAGTTGCAATGGACAAGTTGTCATTGATTATCAAGTCCCCAACTAGTTCTTCTTTGCTACTGAATAGCAAATTCAGCTGTGTGTCACCCCTGTCTGGACCATCCAGCATCTGCATCAAAAAGTTATACTGAAGCACTCTAGAAATCTTCTTGACTGCTTGCATTCCAGAGTGCTGCCAAGTAGATGTCAGAGAGAAGAAAATCCTCCATGAGAATCAGAATCAGAGATATGGAGCCTTCTTTGAAGAGTTTAAAGAAGATATTATCTACCTCCTCACCCTGACTAGGTGGTCCAGAACAAACTCCCACTACATTGTCACTCTTATTGGCCTCCTCTCTGATGCTGCTTCTGACCCTGAGTTCTGTAAGAGTAATAAGTTGTTTGTTTTTTTTTCCCCCTTTCCTTCTTATTGTGGATGGTTGCTCTTCTAGAACTAGTGATTCTAAGAAGAAATACAGCTGTCATAAAATTACACAGGAGATGTTTATAATAGTTTACGACACTATTCTCTGAGATGACAGAAATGTTTGTTGGAAAGTCATAAATGTCCATTTGCAGATCCATAGTCCAGGGACTCATGTGAAAGGAAAAAAAGAAAAAGCCCTCCTCCCCCTCCCAGCAATTTAATAAGAAATTATCCATTTAACAGCTCCAACTGAGTGTTCAACAGGACAGACAATTGAATTTGTATTATGGAATGAGTCATTGACCTAGTATGTTGATGGCAGTATAAGCCTTTCTCAAATGTCAGACAATTGTCTGAGACATGTCACAGTTTAGTTCATCCTTATTTTGCCTAAAATACAGTATTGTATCTGTCATTAGTCAGAGTAAACACGATTAGTACCTCTGCTATTCCAAGATACATTATTTGTTCCACTTGTAAATTTTCATTGTTCCAAATATTTGAGGTGTTTTTTCAGAAACTCATTAGCATCACTTTATTCACTAAGAAGTTGTTTATACAATAAGTGTTTAAGGGAAACAAACAAATAAACAAAGCCACAAATCAGTAAATGCATTAAGACCACTTTCTTTAATATTCCCAGCTAGACTTTCAAGAGCTTTAGCTATGGTTAACAGCTGGTATCTTCATGAATTGTACAAATTTTTGTAGAATAAACAGCAGTTTCATGACAAAATTTGCATAGCAGTTAACATTACTTATATTACCCAACCTAGAAAGCTGGATGTCATTTCTGTCTGTATTCCTGCAATTTTCATCTGCAGAGTTGGCTCCATTTCATCATTTGAGTTATTCCCCCATATTTTTTTTTAGTAGGGGTCTGGAGGGGATGAATTTTGGAAAGCAAGGAAATAAACAGAGCTGAACAAGCTTTTTCTGGTTAAAGTAGTCCTTCTGCTGATCCAATTTAGGAAACCGTCTGTGAAATTATAGGCAACTTCAAAAAGAATATATAACAGAGGGCAAAATTAAGCCATTTATATTAGCGAAAGTATTACTATGACTCAAGGCAGTATATATATTTTATATCCTAAATCAAATATGTGGTAAACTATTTTTTTCAGCTGAATTTGAAGAGTTTAACCATTTCTTTTTTGTAATAATTAACATCATTTTGCTTCCAAATCTTGGAAGGAGCATTTAGATAATAAACTGAAGTTCATATTTATTTAGGAACCTTATACACCTTCATTTTTATCATGATTTTTAAATTCCAACCTATATGCCCACTTATCTGATTCTGATGTCTGCTTATCTTAACTGTATGAATGTCTTGCCTTTTAGTAAGATAATTTAGTAAAATAGCCTTCTCTATTCCTTTACATCTCCCAGTCCTCCCTTTGATCTCTTGAGCGGTTTCCATCACATTAAGCAAAGGGTTAAAAGTCTTAAAGGTAATTAAAAGTTCCAAAAAGTTTTGTGATTAATAGCACCACAGTATTCAAGCCTGTGCCCTCACAAAAATAAAATGTAGCAGAAGGTAGTTTTTATATGACACTTTTAGCAATATCAGACTAGCCTGTCCTCATGCATGCAGTACCTGCTGATGCATAGCAGCTAAAATAAAGCCCTCTCTCTTTTTGGGAGGGTCAAGGGAAGTATGATTAGAGCCACTGTTATTATAGTAAAAGATTTTCAGACCAAAAATCACATATTCATAGATAGCAAGGCTTCATTATTCTACTGTTTGTGTAGAAATATGTTTAGTGTTAAAGTTTTCTGATCACTCGTTGTCTTGTAATTAGGTCATGTTTAAAGCTTCCAGGAATCTGAAAAGATGATCTACTTGGCTTAAGTTATTTCATGGAGGTTGACTGAGTAATTTTGTTTTGAAAAGGTCTAAGAATATCAGAAATTCATCCTTTATGCAACAAGCTATCTTCATGAAGAAAGTGGGATACCTATGTTCAAAACTGTCAGGAAACTTCGCTCTCTCAGTGAGGTAGATTAGCTAACACAGCAAATTTATTTCTAATGTGAGGGGAAGCACATTTCCCAACCTGAATTTGTTCTCTTGCAGAAAAGAAGTCAAAATACATTGGATTAGAGAGAGAACAACTTTGCTGGAGAGAATAACTTTGGTTTTGCTTTATTTTATTTGATATTGTTTCTAATTTTTGGTAATGATTATGTAATAAGGAATGAATGAAGAGTTCAGAAAGCAGAGAATAAGTTCAGGTCTTCTTCCTTACACTCTACCTTGAGGACATTTGCAATCTTATATGCACAATGACCCAGGAACACTAGAATCGGTGAAGAAACGTGCTTCAGTGTACTACATATGTTTGGTCTGAGGGCTAAGATATTTTCATGAGACACATGGATTTGAATTTACTGAGACTGATAAGGAAAAGTGAATCTAACTCTTCCACTTCCTGTACATATATTTTAACCACCAAACTAAATCTAAAGAACTTTATAATATAATTACAGATGAGATTCTCCAAGATTAAATTTCTCTTTACAGATTAGAAACTAGCCGTGAATATTTCTTTTTGTAACTGATATACAAGAATTTAATCTCATATGATTTTTCCAGATAAAAATCTGACATTTGCAGGCTTCTTAGGACTCCTATTTTTTCATTGTGCTACAAAGTCAAAAAACAGCTTTTATTGGCTGATATTTCATATTTTAACTTGACCTTCCATTAATACAGGAAGTGATAAAAATATAATGTTAGTGAACCAAAAGAAACTATACATGAGCACATCAACTCAATTTGACAAATTTGAAAATATAATAATGACATTAATAACTATTCTTTAAAATACTCTGAATAGCATATATGACTTCACGAGTTTTGCCTTTCTCCTCTTAAAAAATGGTATTTTTCAATGTAAGCTCCTTTGCTGTACAATTGTCACAGTCTCCAATTTTATCCTGCCTTCATCTCTTGTTACTGATGATGTTACTGATGTTACTGAATGATGATCTGTCTTTGGGGCATCTAACTAATCCTGACATTCTAATCCAAATTTGTGCAGTGAAATGATTGAGCTTTTCTAAAAACTGATCTACAAAAGATAAGGCTATTGTATCAGTTAAGAAAACTGCTTCTTTTTCTAAAATAGGAAAAAAAAAAAAAAGAAAAAATAAAGTTGTTCTCTCCATTTCATGGAGTAAAATGCTTAAATGGGAGCCAAAGAATATCAACTCTGTTGTGTTGACCAGCCACATATATATATACAGGCTGTCATTACAGATGAGTACAGTTAAAAGTATTAACTTCAGAAGAGTGTAATTGTGAGTAAATTGTGTAATACTCAACAGGTTTTTATCAAAGATAATTAATTCCAAACTAACTTCATACTATTCCCTCATAAAATGATTGATCTTCTAGACAGGAGATATAAAATATTTCAGCATGATCTAGATTCCAGTAAATCATTAGATACAGTTTTCCGTTAACATAGAAAATTAATAGCTTAGAAAAATTGAAACAAAAGATATGAAGCAGATGAAAGACTATGATGTAAATAATAAATTCACCTGAAAGAGGAAATATGAGAAGATTACTTCTTGGAGTCTTTAAGAATCAGCTCTGTTAATCATCTTATTTAATGTCTTAGCACTAAAAGCAGGAGTATTAGCATATTCTGATGATATAGTAAAGCACCCATACAAAGGTGGATTAGAAACTGTATAAAGTTTCCTCATAGAGGAGAGGTGGTTTAATAATGAAACAAGATGCAATAGAATTCTTCAGAACCAAAAACAAACAAACAAAAACCAATAATTTCTGCTTGAGACTGTTTCATCACTTTGTTTTGATTATTTGAGATATCACTTTATTATTTGATCCTTTAACTCATAATCGGATCCTCTGTTTAACTCATTGATATATGTAGTCGTAGATGTTGTGACTTCTTGGTCATAAGTACACACACACACACACACACACACAAATAGTGATCATTTAAACAATTACTGAGAGTTCATCTGAAATATTGCATGTTAACAAGTACATTCATGCTTTTAAAAAGATGAAATTTAATGTAAAATGTTCAGGACTGTATCCTCACTAGTGTTTCCTCACTTGACAAGAAGAGTAGTCAAATTCTACTGTACTTTTAAATTAATAGTTAAATTCCTTTTAAATGTAAATAATACACTAGAATTTAAAACATAGTTCAAATATGGTATTTAAGATTCCATTTTTTATGGCGATATCCTTTCATGGTATTATGAGATTTATATGCTTTCATACGTTTCTCATTCTAACTGGAAAAGGCAAGACAACATGTATTTTTGTCATTTTTGTGTTCAAAGTTATTATTACTATCATTATTATTAAATCTCTGGTAACTGTGCAGTAGTCCTGTTGACAAAGTGCATGTGACCAAGAGTTTATTACCTTAGAAAAGCTGTGAGGAGGTTTTTGTTTTCCTCAAAACTTTTTGTGGACCTCTGACTTCATTTAAATAAGAAAGACTCATGGACTTTAATGGAAATTTTTTAGGCACATCTCTCCCAGGAATGACTAAATTAGAATGGAGAACCAGTACTGACAGATAAATGAGATATATTTTCCTCCAAAGAGAGTGAAAAGCAGACTATATTATAGTTACGTGATATTTAGAGAGAAGATTGTTCATTTTTAGTATTCAGATAAACAACAGTTGGAAATAGTTGCAGGCTCTAGACAGGCTTTTTTTTTTTTATATAATAACTTTAGTTCCCTAATTTCTTCAGGGATTATATCAAGAAACATTCCTTTCAACACATCCAGAGGGCAACTTGATTAACTACAGATGTATGAAACAGATTTATCTAAGTATCAATTTGCTGTCAACCTGCCTGCCATCTCTATAAATTATGTAAGAAGTTGTACAGGAGAAAATAGCATTTATGTTGATTTTTCAGGAAGCGCTCTATCATTTCATTTGATTATGATAAAAAGGTATTTTGCATGACTAACAACTTGAATGAAATTGGCAGAACTGACCATTTCAAAACATTTAGCTATTTGATTATAGGGTTTTTTATATATATTTATGTCTGCTCAGCTACACAATCAGCAACTGAAAGACACATACCTTCTGCACCCTAAGCACCTTACTATTCCACATTAAAAAACATTATCCTGAAGATGTTTTTTGAAAGAGAATTAGGAAGTAAAACCATGAGGTTTTACTTAAAAGAGAATGCTACGATTTAAGAGGTTTCAGATGACGTTATTTATTTTTCCTCCATAAAAAAAAAAAAAACAAGGTAAAGAATATCACAGTAAGATATTGCTTTTGCGTTATTGGGGTTTGGGGGGGGCATGCGTGGTTCCAAATAAAAGGTGCCTCTATTGTCTACCTCTAGTATTTGGAATCACTCCGAGAATGCCACAACCACCTAAGAGGATAACTGTTCCACCTAAATTAAGTTGGTCTGCATTATAATCATAACAGTAGTGTGATCCAAATGTATTCCAGGACTTTAGAAAATGTTAGGCTCTGATTGTGGCTGAACTGGAGAAAGAGAAGAAAAATAATCACATTAATATTAAATGTATATAAGCCATGCATGTGAATGTGAAAAGGGGATGAGTCTTATATATTTCATTTCCTCTACTTCTTTTACAATAGTGTATGGTAAAGTGAGTATCATATGCTGCATCTGACTTAATAGCCTGCATTATATGTAGGTGCTGCTGTTAGTGGACATGTTGCTCTATCCAGATTGTAGTTATGGAAAAGTTTGTGGTTACAGATCCTCCATTTCAGTCTCCGCCTTTCACCCCTACTAACTGTCCTGTAACCCGGGAAATGCCAACAAAGAAACTTAGCAGTAACTTGAATATAAAAATTGAATATTTGTTTTCTTTCAGAATGGGCACATGACTGGTTTGATCTTCCATATCTTGATTGCGGCATTGTAGAATTCATGGTATTCAGATGTTGTCTTGACAATTTTGACATCTCTGTAGGAAGGAAATATGACAAGTAATATTCCTATGATTCAAGAATATTTCATATTTTGAGATGTAGATCCATGTCAGTGAGTAATTGTAAACTTTTATTCACATCTTTGTGTTCTGTTTTTTTTTTTTTTTTTGGTTTGTTTTTCATTAAAGGTTAATGATTACTACTTTTGTCCAACAGGTTAAGATTGAGCCAGTTACCCTTCTATAAAATTAATTAATTTGAAAATTTATATGAAAGCCCTTTCTTGGAAAAGCATATCAACTGAGTAGAAATTAAACAAGATACAAGTTATTTTTTTCTCTTGCTAAAAGTAAAGCACTTTAAACAAAAAAAAAAAGCACCTATATCGAGGAATCTGTAAACTCAAAAAGTAAGGTGATTCATGTATATGGGAGGTATCCTCAAAGTAGATATCCAATATATCCCTTGAAGTTCTGTAGAACTTCTCTTTAAATAAAAGAATTTTATATCTTAACTTGTTAGATTTATATGTCCCTTTTTGGATAGGATGTGATCACACAACTGACAACTGTCATTTACGTTAATACTGCTTTACTTTATTATTAAACTATCATTACATCAGCATCAATATTTTGATTTTTCAAACAAAATGTTGAAGTTGTCTTATCACTAAGGCCTGTATCAAATCTAACTTGGGAATTAGTCGGTGTAGGTTACTTTGAAATAAACTGTGACATCTGACAAAACTAATGACTAAAAAATACAAGGTCACTCTCTACTGACAGCTAACACAAATCTACATCAGTTTTTCTGCATTAGAACAAACTATTATAGTCATCATCTTACCCATAATTCATTTCTTAATAGTAAATATTAAACACACTGAATAAATAGATCTCTCTGGGACCTGTTTCTCTTCTAGTTACATGGATGCTGTACTAAGACTTTAAATCACTCAATAAAGTCAAGACAATATAAAACTAGATACCTTAGACCTTGCCTGTTAGCATTTCTCTTACTTTGTCAAGGATAGTACCATGAATATATAAACATGATGAGATTTTAAATCACAACAGTAACAACAACAACAACAAAGAGAGAGATTGCAAGAGAAGGATAAAACCCTCCAGATTGTTCTACTAATGTTGGCAGAGTAATTTGAAGGGGCGGGGGAATAAAAGAAAAGAATAGACACTCAGATTAGTCTCACTTGGCTTTAATGTGGACAAATGTGGATCAAGTGTAGACATCTAGATCTGAGCTAGTCACCCTAAACTCTCTTTATAGTCAATGGAGAGAAAGAAGAGCTTCTGACCACCAATTTGCCTGAAACCTTTAATACCTTATTTAGGATGGGATAAATTTTGTCCCACAAATACCTGTTTTTACCCTTTGACTATAAAAGAATTTAAAAGCAACAGTTCATATGTAAAAATCTACATATGATCATCCGTATCCCATCTACAAAGGTACTGCATCAACAAACACGAATGTGGAATACTTTCAATGCATACGTTAGTCAGAAAGCCTAATAACCCCCAATCTGCTGTCCAAGGTCCTGAGCATGAGATCTAGTGAGGATTCTTTCCTATTTTTCAAAACAAACCTCTAAGATTTTAATAAGAATATGATCATTTTGCACTCACACTCCTATTTTCCTGACATGTAATTAGAAAATACCATATTTTGAGGTGTCCTATGTTAAAAATGTTCTTTTCTACATCTTGATCAGTGCATCCCATGAAACGTAATGGGTCTGGATTTTTTTGCATAGGAAGCCACACATAGATTCAACTGAGTGCATCTGACTGATGTGAGTGAGGATGTGGGATGTCCTTGTTGCCATACTTCATTGCAGTGATTGCGCAATTTCTATCAAATGGCTCTGTAAGCATGGGTTACTGAAATGTTTGAGGGATCAAGATTGAGACAAAAGTACATAAGTTAATGCTCAAAATGGATAAAATTCATCAATCATATTTTACTAAGTTTACCTCATAATATGATCTTATCAAGTATTTGGAGTGTCTTGGGACTAGTTTTTAAGATTGAAAACAAGATATAAGAAAGACCTAAAACAAGAATTCTAAGGAAAATTTCTCTGAAAAGCCTCGGTCTTTAACTAGTTTCTTGATATTTTAAAAGTGTTTTGTTTAGTCTCGATGAGTTGATTTAATTTATTTAATTTGATTTTATTAATCTGATTTATTAATTATGTATGCAAAATAAAAAATAAAATTTTAGATAAAAAATCAAACTAGGATGCCTCCCTGCAAATAGTCTACTCTGCCTTCTTGTACAAAAAACATTATGTATGAAACATGTAAAAAAAAAAATCACATTCAATTGTGCATCATATGTATATGCATATGTATATGTATTGCATTTGCAACAAGGGGATAAAAAGACACCATCTTTCCCTCTTTCCCATGTTGCTCATACACCAGCTTTTGCAAAGGGTAACTATAGACTACATAAAAGAGAGAAGCAAGACAAGGTGAGGCAAAAACAGAGGTATCTGTGCTGGAATTTTTGTAGTTGTATTAGAACAATGAAGAATATGTAAGACAATTTTAGCTGCTATTAAATACTCTACTGCTATTTTCACCTTTAGAAAAAAAAAAGTTGGAAAACAGAATTTTGAATTATATTACACACAACTCTCTTAAAATACATTTTTATCTAAAAAATAGATAATAATAATGATGATAAATACCCTAACCATGAGCACAGGAGAAACATCAATCTTTTTAATGATCCTCATCCCCTAAAAGATATCACACCCCAAAAAAACTTGAAAATTAGAAACAAAAATTGTGATCATCAAATGTTAACATGAATACTAAATATTTGTCTTTTCTCTGATATGTTATATAAATTAACAGTTTATTACTGCTAAGAGTTCATTATTACCTGTTTTTTGTCAACAGCCAATTAACATCCTGCACTTTGTTATTTTGTCTATTCCAAGCAAACTGTTATTCTGTATCCTCTTCAACCTAGAAAAACAAAGTGTTTAAAGTTTAAGGAATTTTTGCATTTTTCAAATCATGCTTTAACTATTTTAGTGCTATGTTTTACATGCCAGAGCTGTGAAACCTCTGAATATCTCTGCTGGCTATCTTACTGGTCCTGAGAATGATACTATACACTTAACAAGGGCGTCTTTGAACAATTGAACATTTAAAACTACATATTCTGATGGGATTCGAACAGAGAGAGATTTCAGAGACTGAAGAAAAAGCTCATCAGTTAAAACAAAGTGAAGAAGCTTAGGTTAACAGTCATAGAAATTTCCGAAGTGTATAGGAAACTGTTTCAGAGCTCTGTGTTTGTTCATGGTTTACTTGCCACTTTTATGGATGTGTTACTAGGGTCCAAGAAATGAAGGCTATTAATAAAAGCAATTTCTTATTGAGTGTTCTACATAGAGAAATGACAAATGTGTATATCTGGAGATACTGTTCCCATAGAAACCATAATTCAGTCACTTTCTGCACGTATATTAGAGAATATGTTTATGTAAGAGAGATGAGATATGGTTTCTGTGGGAACATAACTTTGACTTCACCGACTTTTTTGTGTGTTAAATGTCAACCATAATTTTGCATTAATATATTTTGTACTTTCCTTATTGCATTGTATTTGCTGAATAGTGTGCCAAATGCTTTTATAATGAAAGAATGTCTTGTAACACTTTCATCTTGGAGATAAGTCATAAGGTGGCAACAAGAGCCCAAATTTCAAGTATCCACTCTTCTGATGTTATTTTCATAATTAGAAAGCATAGAATTGAAAGGCCAGTTCTAGTATCAGATCTACACAACTGCAAAGTCGTATTTGCTTTACTTTAGAGAATTTCACTAGTAAAATCCTCTACTCTGAACCCTTACACTTTTAGTTTTAATCTTAGATATAAATAGAAGAAAAGAAAGATTCAGAGGGACAGAAAAGATGAGGAAAGAAATGCAGAGGTCCACTGTCCTTAAACTAGCGAGAGTATAGCTATTTAATACAAAATTAATCATAACCTTATAAAGTTATGTAGAGCTCATTTTATATCACAGACCTACAAAATGCTGTCAAAATAACAAATAGATAAAAACTGGTTTTCAAATTGCTTTTGATGATTAAAACATATTCCATTACAGAATTAGAATTAGGCTTTGTACTAGGAGATCTTGAACCTACATCATTTCTTTTTATTATTTTTATTTTGGAGTAAGATGGAAATGTAAACTAAAAGCCATCTATTATGTGTTTTCCATATAGATGGTAATACTTAATGTATTGGAAAGATTAGCTAGTGTTTTCCAGGGATTATTATGACCCCACTGAACTTTGCTTTGCATGGTGCAAAGGTATATAGTGTGTCCTATTCCTTAAATTGAAATAGTTTTGGATAAAAAATGGTTGCAGATATACTAAGTGGTAAGCCTGTAATCCCGCAATGGAAATTTTTTGCTTGCTTGCATGGCAACCAAGGTACTAGAGAATGAAAGAAGTAGCAATACTTCTAGGCATTTTCCCAGCATTGAATTGGAAATCTCTCGTATGCCCAAACGATAGATTTCAGAAGCATGTGTGGGCCTGTTGATCTAGATCCAACCCTAAAAACCTGTACTGAGTAGATAGAAAGATCGAAATTCAACATTCTCTTTCCTTGCTAAGCTTATGCATTCATAGTATAGTGGGAACAAGCATGAACTAGGAAAACACTAGCCTGTTCCTAGTCAAAATATATGTAGGTTGTGACGACCAGCATTGAAGCCCAAACTAATATATTTTCTCAACAGTAAAGGTTCTTATCTCAAGTTTGGTTCTGTGTTAGTTTTCATGCATTTTCATATCTCCTACACTATATTGAGTAGACATTACCTTAGAGTATGCTTTTTAGAGCATGCTAATGACCTTTTCGACTTTTAGAAATGGATTTAGAAAAACAGATTAAAGAAAAGCCAAAGGGTATACGAGAACATACTACAAAACAGTTGTTTTACTTAAAATTTGCTTACCCACATGCTTATATAGATGAGTTCTTTCTTGTACCAACCATTATCACAAATAGTTCTGCTGAAGTCAGTGAGATTCTTCATGGAGCAAGATGCTACCCGTTTTCAGCTAAGTTATCAGAATCTGCCCCATAAAGATTATAGCGAGTCATTAAAGTCTCGACATTTATCAAACTGTGGTATTTACCATTGGTGAGGCATTTGCAGTTTCCTTATGCTTGGAAGGAGGGAATATCGCAAATACCATATGAAGTTTAACTACCATCAGCAGTAAATGTCAAGATTTCAATGATGCTCACTGTGCATGTAATATAAATTTAGAATGAAAATGTTCATTAAATTCAAGTTCTGAACTACCTAAATTTGATTTGTATCCTAATGCATCCTGCATTTTTACAATTTTCAGTTACACTTGAGATTTTGTTGAGGTTCATGGAATCTATTGAAGACTTCATTGCCAATAACTTAATCAAAATTTCATTTTCCCGTCAGCTTGTGCCATGCAAAACAGTCTGTTCAAGCATACTTGAGATTATTGCCATATATGATAAGTAATAATAGCAACTTGTTTTACAATAATATAATATAAATCATTTTGTAAATTTTTCTTCATGGACTAGTAGGGACTTTGGAAAATTATAAGTCATTGACTAATAGTAACGGAAGGTGTTAGCTACAGTAAACATGAAGAATATCGGAATCATCAGTATAAATCTCTGATAATTTACAAATACAATGAACAATGCTAACAATAAGAATTGACATATTACTTTTTATTCATTTTAGATATATTTTTAAATTTATTTTGGCAAATTCCTTAAGACAAAGACATAGCCTTAGAAAGAGATTTTTTTCCCCCCCATCCATTTGGACATATAAAAGTCCCAAGGGGTGACTTTTTCTCAATCCTTTCCTTAGAAAAGAACTCATGTATTTTATTAATTATTTACCATCATACACTGCAAAAATATTAGTCCTTAAAAGTAAAATGGCATTTACATTGATCAAAGGGAAGTGAAGGACAGATTGTTGCTTTTATTTTTAACTTATTTCAAGTTTATCTCTAGTTTCATTTGATGCACAAATAAATGAATTTCAATTATTTATCCATTTTTCTGGTAGTGGCTTTAAGCAATCTCCTTTTATGTCAGGATATTAGGTGACCTTTCCAGCGCTCATAGATTACTGTTGTAGATGCAAACTATGTAGAAATATCTGATATTTTACTTAAAGGAAATAAAACAATAACAGTTAAATCTACTGAGTACATTCATTTACTGTTTGTATTTTTCCATTGGAAAGAAAATAAAGGTTTTATGTAGTAGGGTCCTTGGTATTTTTTTGATAACAGAAGGCAGAACAGCAAATGTTGGGAGGTATTTAGTATGTAGTGAGTTAATGTATTCAAAATGGCTAAAAGGGACTTTTTTTTCTTATATATACAACCACAACACTTCTGTATTACAGTTCATTTGGCTAGAGATAGTCCCCGAAGATAGATTTATTTTAATATCTTAAGAACAAACAAACAAAAAACTAATACTTGGTTATCATAAACATATATGTTCATGGAGATATTTTTTCTGGATACAGAAACCAAATTCATTGTCAGTCCAACATTTCCAAGCAATTAATCGTTCTAAGTAAAATGGTAAAACAATCGAAAAAGATCAGCATCCCTTGAGAATTAATATGTTCACTTACACTCTGACTAGCCTGGCATCTAGAGTTGCCTTTCCTCCAGTTGAGTATAGAGGGCATCTAAAAGGACTAGGCTTTCAAGCTAGTTTTGACTGGTGCCTATAAACAGATAGGATGAGACAGGGACTTGGTGTCTTAGGAGGTCCCTTGGTTAACTTGGCAGTTCACTTGGGAATGGTCAAGTGTGAGAAGCTATCCCTTACAAACACTACCACATCCTTCTCAGATAAGTCATTCTCTCTTCCATCATTCAGCATTTAATAGCTACATGTGATTTAAAGAGTAGTATGTTTTGAAGTCATATATGAATATGACCAGTGATGCTTTATTTCTGGAAAGTTATTAATTACTATATGCTTGGCTCTTAGTTGTCCCAGAGCCCTCATGCATCTAATAAACAATTTTGAGTCATCTAAGGACATTCTGGGTCCCAGGTGATGGCAGAGTGTGCAGTGATATTTGTATACACACTTCCCGGCACTCTAAAAATCTTGGCTAGGAAACTCTGCATGATGTGAAAACTGAATTGAACTGAATTACTCCTACAAATTGGGAGTTGAACCTGTGGATGACAGATAAAGATATCTAATTTGTGTGTCTATACGCTATTTAAGTACCTAAGCTCTCATTACTGTTTAAGGAACATTACCTGGAAATCTTAGTTGCCTTTTTGTAGCTGTTGGTTGTATGTTGAGATGCCCTACAACATCTGAGACAAATTCTTGGGCCTGGAAGGTATGACACAGGACCTACGGGTCTTCTTAAAGTAAGATATTGATTTTAGCCAGAACACTTTCTCTCACGACATCCTAAATGTTCTGTCCTACCACTGTTCTTTAAACCTGGAAAAAAAAAAAAAAAAAAAAAAAAAGATGATGATTCATGAATATATCAGTTTTCCCTTCCTCCCCTAAAGAAAACACACACACACACACACACACACACACACACGAAACAAAACTTTATTTGTCTTCCAAAGACAGAAAAATAAAAATCAGGAAAAATATATATTACTGCTATGCATAGTTTTAGATATGAGAATTAAATCTTGTTGATTTTCATTCTAAAATAACTAAAATCTTATCTATTCAAAAAAAAGGGGGGGGGGGAAGGAAACTAACTAAACAGAAAGCCCAAAGTAAGAATTTTATATTTAGGAATGATATTAATATAAAGCAAAATTAAAATATTTTTTCTTATTTAAAATAGCAGTAATTTGTATGTAACTCCCAACTTCGTGGAGATGTCCGATACCTAGGACTGAGGTCATCCTGGTTGCTCCCTCAAGGAGTGGTGGGATGGGCCCTGAAGGTGTGACTCTGCCCTTCCACCACCAGAAGCACCCATTGGTACCAGCCCTGAAGAAGCCACTAGCCTACACTGCTCCATCACAAATATCTTAGTAAATTTGGTTTCTCTTCAGAGACTCCTGCCCAGTGTAGGTCATCAGTATGCACAATGGTCTATCTGGCTGCTGGAAACTGAGTAGAAACTCAGATTACTGAAATTCTATTACATGTTACAGTTCTGTAGCAGTTCAAAAATTACTCCAGTCAACAGAAAAACTCCATATCAGCAGGGATAATTTGGCCAAAAAAATGATTTGAAAGTTTGGGACCTTAGAAGGAAGAACTGCAATGGCTGGAAAACATCTATACCACTACATGCATTCCACAGAGTAGTTACTCTTTCATTCACACTGCTGAGGACTAGATAATGACAACATATCAAAGAATAAAGCTTCCATCTATGTACTGGTATGAAT
The DNA here is from genome assembly GCF_028389875.1 of Rhea pennata. Taxonomy (NCBI): domain Eukaryota; kingdom Metazoa; phylum Chordata; class Aves; order Rheiformes; family Rheidae; genus Rhea; species Rhea pennata. The sequence continues at coordinate 169,405,347 of NC_084663.1, forward strand.
TTGTGGTCTACATCTCCTTGAAGAGATGAGAAATAAAACACAGCTGGTATGGGAGTTGTCTGCTTGTGGAATTCTGGAAAAGTGAGAAAAAGGTAGAAGCATATGGCATCTGTCATCACCCAATTCAGGGTAAATTCTTTGATGTGCTATAAATAAAAACTTTTACAGATGGAAAAATGAGATAACTTAAGAGGATTGCTGGGACTTAAGATAGATGGACTAGTTACTACGCAAGGAGAGAGCAGGCAGATGGATATCTCTTGACCAACCACCCAGTGCTAACAATCAGTACTACATCTCCATAATGAAGGCAGAAGAAAAAAAACGTGGCTCAAAGATTGAAATTATTATTTGCAAAAGGAAATTGTAAGGCTATATGAGGCAAGAAAATGCATTTTTAGGAAAATTTATATTCTTATCTGTCAGAATGACATATCTTAAGAAACTTACTGCCTGACTCCTGTCTCCTGATATTCAGACTCCTGTCCGACTATTAGCATTGAGGGCTGATGAGAATTTCTTGGCCTTCTGACTGCTGTATCATCATATCTACATAGCATTACATATGTATAATAATAAATTAAGAGAATGGCAATATTTCTCTGTGAGTGACAGCTAAAAAGTTGAAGATTTAGTTGGGATTTTCTGAAATTTCTCAGCCAAGTGTGAAGGTCTAGGATGAGATATTCATCTCAGGAAAAATGCTCAAATTTGTTTTGAAGAAAAAAGTTTTGATTTCTCAAAAAGGAATAAATATTGAGCTGAGATTTAGTTTTTTTATGATAAAAGGAAGAGCATCTTTGCATTTTCAAATACATAGGAAAACTGAATTAAATTCAAATGCATTTGAAAAATGGGATAAATTAAATAAAACAAGTAAGATTCAACTCAGAAGGAGACTGCAGAGTATTGTAATTAGGAAGAAATTCTATATAAATACAAAATACAAAGCTAAGCAAGGAAAGAAGTATGGATTAATATCTAGTCTAGAATAAAAAGAAGGAAACACAACTGTTGCAAGTTGTGTATTCTGCAGAAGAGAAACCAGAAGGGAAACACAGCTCTTCAAATACTTAGAGTATGGCAGCAAAGTAGAAGAGGATATTACTGAAAATATTTGCATAAGACAAAAAATTATGAGTTCAAGTCAGATCAAGATAGTTTCCACACTGTGCTTTCAGAATTTTAAAGATGTCCTAGCCAAACATGAGAAAAGTTTGTAAAAAATACTTCGCATAGAAAGCTCCGTTGATGTAGACTGTATTTCCTTTGGGCAACATTTGTCTACAGTGTTAATAGTGGATTCTGCTGTTGGGCTGGAGGAGGACTTACTGACCTCTTCAAGTCTCTTACAAACATATTTTCTGTGATATCTCAGTGCCAGTCCCTGAAGCAACTGATCTAATTCTGTTTTTTTCTCCCCTTTCAATATACAGTTGAAGATTGTATTTCTGTGCTTAATCTAATCTGTTTTTCTCCTCTCTGAGACAAATCCATGTCTTTAGCCTAAGGCTTTCCTTAGACTTCCATACATATAATATTAATCTCAAAGCAAGAAAGTTGTCACTCTGAGGGTTATTTTCTATTTAAGCATCATGACTGGTTGCTGAAAAAAAAAATAATTGATTGTTCAACATTTAAAATATGATTGTGACACTAATTCTTTTCCACATTTAGTGTAGAAAAGACTTTCTTGTCAAAGTAGAATCTTTCATTTGCTGTTATCCCATTTCCAGCCTTTCCATTTACTCAGTGGATATTTTTTTGCAGATGGTAGATAAGTGTGTGCTCAAGTAATTTCTTAAATCAACAGTTCTGCTGAACAGAATGGCGCACCATTGGTTTACAATATATGAAGATCTGGATTACTACATTCATTTCATGACAACTCTTTTGTGGCACCTGGATACTATCACCAGGATATCTAAATTCTGTGAGATTAAAATTTGTCACCTATTTTTGACAAAACTGACAAAAAAAGAAAGGAAGATCTTAGAAAAGAGATAGACCATGATTTTCTGCTTCTGGTAATGCTTTTGTCCTTAATCACATTTTGTTATTAATTTATTCCTTAAGTTGAAAGCCCGCCCTGAAGAACTCACTCCTTTGGACAAACAAACTGAGAGAGATTATCTCAGGGAAAGTGAGATTTAAATTGTTAGGTCTTCTTGACTTAAGCTGAAGTTTTGTATGCAGTTAAAGAAAAAGAAAAGGGAAAAGGGAAAAGGAAAAGGAAAAGGAAAAGGAAAAGGAAAAGGAAAAGGAAAAAAGAAAAAAGAAAAAAGAAAAAGAGAAAGAAAAAGAAGAAAAAAGAATAAATACGCTGGCAATAAGGAATTAAAGGACTTTAATTGTTGCTTTTTTGTCTTGAAGAAAGTAGAAGACAGATTTCAATCAATTTCATATGTATATTCTTTAAAACAAAACAAACTAGAACACAGTTTCCTGTATTTAACTGCATTATGTTACAAATGTCTTTTAAGAAGAAATCTCAAAAAGGGTCAGAATCAGGATGTTTGTGATAAATAATAAAGGATAACAACAAAGTAACTTAGAAATGAAACAAAAACAAATTATTTTCTAGATAATAAAGAAAAGGAGAAAAGAGCAATGTATTTGGAAACTGTGAATTTCCTGGCATTTATAGCTGCTAAGGAAATATTATATAATTAAACTAATATGAAAGCCTATCTACTTCTCATCATAGAAGATACTTCAAAACAAAGCAACAGATGAATTATATGAATAACAGCACTTGCAAAAGCTGATAGTGGGCAGTATACAGAATTTACAGTTACCTTTCCCAGATTCATTACTAACCATTAATTCAAAAGGTTCATATTTATTGCTCTAGTGAATATTTTCTTTGTATTATATAACTGTTGTACTGATGAAGGCAGTGAATATATTTTAAAATGCAGATATCACTAATGAGTTGAGATATATAATAGAATCTTAAAGTCTGAAAATAGCAGAAGTGTAGTTTTATCTAAAATGAATAATAAATTGTATATCAATGTCTTGATTTTCTTTGTAAAATAAATTAGTCATTAGCTAACAAGCAAATACATAGATCTCCTCCTCTCCCTTGAATGGATAAACATATTTAACAAAAAGATTAAGATGTAAATATCCCAGAGATTTCCATCTGTATGCAGAGGAAACATCTCTGTATTTTAGAAGGATAGGCTGGATGACCAATGCAAAGATCTAGAGCAAAATCCTGACTCCTTGACTTCAGTAATAAAATCACAGTTAAATATTTTTTTTTTTCTGAAAATTATCAGTTTTATACAATAAGGTGGTTTCAACATATTTTGCAAAATGTCTAACCTAAGATAACATATCACTTTTTCTGCTTCACATAGCTACCCAACATCTTCCCCTGATGGCCAGTGACTTTGCTCCTACATGAGACACAGTACTTGTGTATTTTCTTGCTGTGATGTTGTGCTATCCATGCACCAAAAATTCTCTTGGGGAATTTGCAGTTAGTAAAGACAAGTTAGACTGTGAAACGTACACAATCATGTTCACAAGTCTTCCTTCACTGTTACTGTTACACAGTTACATCTGTTTATATGTTTATCTGCAATATATATGCTACATCTATATGTATGTTTATCTGTAATATATCACAGACGAACTGTGTCATCTCCTCAAAGTTAGTCATGAAGACGTTAGGCAGGACATGTCGCAGTACAGACCCCTACGGTACCCATTAACTACAATACTCTGAGCCCAGTTATCCAACTTTTTTTTTTTCTTCTTCTTCTTCTTTTTTTTTTTTTACCCAGCAATTTGTCCACCCATGCAGACCACAGTATCCCAACTTGGGCAGAAAAATACTATGAGACACAGTGTCAAAGTCTTGCTAAAATAGAGGTGAAATGCATGCACTGTTCTGCCATCGTCCACAAATCCAGTTACTTTATCATAGAAAGCAATTAAATGGGTCAAGCACTTACTCTCAAAAGTAAATATGCAGAGACTAAGGGTAACTGTTGTTTTCATTTGTTATGATGCAGCATTGCCTTTCCCTACAACAAGAAGGACTGTGCACAGATATAAAAAGGTCCTAACCATTCACTTTTCACAGGTTGTGAAATCAGAGAGCATTTTTCACTAAATTTAGTAGAACCAAATTGTTGGCTTTGGAACAGGTTAAGATTTTACATGCTAACTAGCAGTGAGGAAACTCTTTCTGGTGCAAGTACAGAGCACTCAAAAATTACAAAAACTTTTGAAGTCCTAGATCAGCTGTATATAGTTTTTCAATAACTTTAATTTTCTGTAATAGCAGTGCCTATGAATAGTATTCAATGTTAAAAACTGCATTTGGGTTTATGACAGCTATGGAACTCTTTTCAGTTTGGGATTATGCAAAAGGATGGAGTCCCAAACAAAAAGAGCTTTATTGGTAAAGCCCTTTTTGAACATCTGTAAAAGTATACAGAGGGTTCTGTACTTAGGAACTTCTTCAGATTGCTGACCTTCAAAAAAAAAAAATTTAGGAGATGCTGCTTCCTGTATAATGAATTTAAGATTTTTAAGTCTAACAAAAATAATAAGAATGATAATTTCCCAGCTTTTCTAAGGAAAATCAATCATTGAATTAATTAAAAGAATTGTATTGTACTAAAAATTGAAAGTTTAGTTTAGAAAGTAACATAGTGTCTGCCAAGAAGATATCATGATCACACTCTATCTTGATGCAAACTTTCTTTCCAAATCAACTCAGTCCTTCAAAAGTTCTGATAAATTAGTTGCTTCATTATCATACACGTATGCTGAAGCACATTCAAAATCTTTTAAAGACTAACAGTATTTTCCTTAATTCTTTTCTCTTGACTGTAACTATTTGATTTGACTGTACACTTTCAGAGCTTTTGAAAATAGTTTTTAGCTGTATTAAAGATGAATTTGCTTTGCCTTTGAACTTTCATTTAGATTCACAGATTCAGCAACTTTGAGTTTCTAAGCTCTGCAACAGAGCACAGAATAGAAATCCTTGACTTGAGTGAACAAGGTCCAGAACAAGGACTAACCTTTGCTAATCAAACGCAGGCACAGAGCCACATACAGAAATCTTTCTGAGGGATACTATATACTGCAAAGTTACTGCTCAATGAGCTCCTTAACGGAGTATAGCCTTGATCACCATAGATGTAACCTTTGCTTCTCTCAAGAATACACTTCAAGGCCTGAGTTACTGAGGAGTGCCACCAGCATACTCTCTGAGTATAGCTCAGGTATTTTAATTTCTCTATCCTCATACTACACTGATGATGAAAGGGGAAAGCTATATACCCGTTTTGTACTAATTTCTCTGCTCTCATTATTAAAAAAAAAAAAAAAAGAGAGAGAGAGAGAGATTCAGAGAAACCAAAGGCCTTTTTTTTTTTTTTTTTTTTTTTTTTTGAGGGAGGCTGTATGCAGTTGAATACTGTCATTCATTTCAGTAAATTTGAAAAAAAAATGTTATAAATAACTTTCAAGAGGAATTCATATAATCTGAGGCAGAGTGTGAAAAAAAAATAAAGAATAATCTTTTCTGTGCTTTTAGATGAGTACTAGCATCTGTATCAGGGAAAAAAAGCAAAAGATGTGCTTTTAGATGAGTACTAGCATCTGTATCAGGGAAAAAAAGCAAAAGATGCCATTTGTAGCTCACACGGTCCATGCCAGATGGTCTGCTGAACAAGCTAATTCCTTGCCTGCTAGGAAATCCTAATTACTGCTCTAAGATTTGTAGCTTTAGTAATTTGCTAACAATTTCATCTGATATAACTCTAAAAATAAAATAAATAAAAAGCATTTATGTCAGATATATAATTTCATCATTTAATTTTTATCTGTAAATCTGTTGCATAACTTTGAATATTCTGGTTTTTAATATAAGCTAAATTCCTTTTTATATGATGGTGATTCTGAATTGTTATATTGTAGCAACTGCTGCAATTTATTTCTTATGTTGTCCTCAATCTTACAAATTCTCTATCTCTGCGCTAGTTATTCTTTCACCTAGAGTTCCGTATGAATGTCTCAGCAAAAGAAAACTGCAAGCTTAATCACCTTTTTAATAAGAGAAAAATCGACAGAATATTGAGCAGGAAAGCATTAAAACCTGACAGTACCCCATGAAAGAACACAGCAAAGTTATGAGGCATTTTCAGTGTAAATAAAACTTTAAAGGGATAGTCAGAATTTTTAAGCACTGCTTATGTACTTCATGGCTTTCTACCTTGTCAACTAAAAATAAATTTCCAGTTGATTATATTTCTTTTGTCCATTACCACATTTATTTTTGCCTTTACACGATAAATATGTATAAATATGTAGACCCTTAATGTTTGCAATCAAGCATGTGAACTACTGAACTCTAAGCCTCATGGGATGAGAATAACCATGGCATCTTATAATTAGGATATTGGTTGGAGATTCTTTAGGTATGTGTCCACATCAATCGTATAAGAAAAATGTAAAGAAGTTGCACAGACCTTGTTTGCTTGCTGCAAACCAGAGGCAAAATCAGAATACTTAGGTACATCAAACTGAATTGTTAGGACTATTTTGTTCTTTTGTTGGCATTAAAGGAGGATGGAGTCATAAAAATGTTAAGAGAAAAAATATCCTTTACTAATTCATGGTTTGACAAATAGAACACAATGTAAAATATCATGACCTGAGGCAGATAAACTTCTGTCTCAGTAACTATACTGTAACTGACAGGAAAATCAGGATCAATTCTTTTTTATACTGTACTGCAAGCAACCAAAATAAGGAAGCATAAAAATGATAATAAAGAAAAAAAAGAAAGAAAAAGTCAAAAATTTCTGTCTGTAAAAGTGGGAAGAGACTTACATGAACACTAAAAGGATGAGACATGGGTAGATGTCATTGAATGCAATGTACGAAATGATGAAAAGTGTACTCACAAGTATGTTCATACAATAATCACAATTTCTTCCCGTGTAGGGAATAACTGCACTCATACAACAGTAAAGAGGAGAATACAAAGGGACCAATAAGGGACCATCAATACTCTTTTTTTCTGTGGAGTATACACAATGTTTAAAAAATGCATTAGATCACTCTACAATTTTCTGCAATCTAGCAGGCAAACAATTTTTAAATTCAAATCTGAAAATCATTAAGATTGTAAACCTAAATTCTCTGAAATCACAAATTTCAAATTACAATAGCATCCAGTGACACGGGCACCTAGGTATTGTCCTGCAACTTACTTCACCTTTCAGAGAGTTTCTGAGGGATGTCTTGCTTTGTTCAGTCTTTATGTTGGCTTCACTATTACACAAAAATCTCCTCCAGTGCTAGAGAACCAGTTATATTTTTAGGATAAGGACAATGGCTTTGCCACCTACCTTGTATGAAAGCCTCCAAAGGGAGGCTTGGCGAGTAGCATCCATTGCTCTCACTGTAGAAGGGAATATGGTAGTTACTGCTGGGTAAAGGCTCTTGTCCCCATCATTTCTGGTTGCATGTCATCCCATTTTATCCAGAAGAAGGAAAAGAAACTCCCCTCAAGCTCCCACCTCTGTTACTTCCATCCTGTCTATTTCTCACACTACCTATTTTGGAAGGTATTGCAAATTTCCCTTTTGCCTGCTACTATGTGAAGCTTTGAGCTAAGTTGTATAACTTTGAATCTTACTGTAAAGCTTAAAGATTCTAGAGTAAAAGAAATAATATACCTCCAAGTGCTCTACTGTTATACTGCCACATCTAATTGCTTAAACTCCCAAGTCTGGATAATGAGTGGGTCCTGCAAAAGGAAAAGTAAATCTCACAGAGGCACCAGAGATAATACTATCTACAAACCGATTATAGGTTTAAAGAAGCAACAGTAATACTAAGCATACAAACAAATGAAGCTTCAATCTTTTTAAATTTTGCAAGAGAATATATCCTTTAGTATATTATTAAGATGTTAGACAATTCACAAAAAAGAATACAAGTTTAATTTTCCTTTCCCACTGCTTCAAGGCCATACTTTATTCTTCACATGACTATTCTGCTCAGGCATTAAGAATATATATCTGTATCGATTAGAAATAAAAATATACTAAAAAAGGTATCTTTCTGAAAATTTGAAAAAAAAAAAAAAGTTACAGGTATGGGGATATACTGAAACAGAAAAGAAAGGCTTTTAGGTCTTCCAGTTAAGTCTTTACTCTGCCCATACAAAATTGTATTTGATAAAAGAGTAGATCTTAGACTATTCAGAACAGAAGTGGGAGAATATTGTAGCTAGGACCCAAAATTAAGTGGCAGGGTTTTTTTCTTTAAAGGGCCTTTGAAGGAAAGATCAGCCACACATGCATGCCTCTGCTTTGAAAGGGTATATCATAGGAGGCTCATGATTATATATAATAGGATAAATCAAAGCTGAAAATAACATTCTTACTGCTCTGCTGTAATCTCTTGTTATCAATTGCCAAATAAATACAACCCTAACTGTAACTTTCTTTAAGGGAAGAGAAGATAGGGCTGTGCAAAGAGCATTGAACTGTTACTCTATTTCGACAGCTGTAGCTCCGCAGCAGGACCCTATCATTGCACTTTCTAAATATTTGTTCAACAGTAGACATATTCATCTTGGTGCAGATATGCCTGGAGAATAAGAATTCTGTTTTATTTACTGAAGTTCCCTGACTTTTATGTACTGTGGCTTCGTATTTAGATGTGAACACGATAGAGTAGTAATAAAATATTCCTTCGGGAACAGAAAAAGATATAGTATAGAGTCAATCTGAAATGGTATGCCAGATAACTTTTAAATATCCAAGATCATCATTTGAATTATCATTGGTTCACTTGAGTTTAACTATCATTCATCTCTTCACTGGTGACAAGAGAAATTAGTATAATCTCTGCCTCTTATGTGAATACTTTAAAATAAAATGAGTTTACTCTAACTGCAATAAATATTGTACTGTCTCTATCAGAATAGTGCTTAGAGTGACAGTGACAATGATTACATTTTCTTGTAGATCTGACTGACCCTGATCAATGAAAAATTTGGACTGATCAAGCAATTTTTCATTTTTATTTTCCCAGACAGCATCTACACATTAAAATCAAAGAGACTTACAGAAAATTAAGTTTTTTTCTTTTCTTTTCTTTTTTTTTTTTAGTATACTAAAACCAGATATAAACATTGTGGAAATGTCCTATTTTGATGTTTTCCCCCTTTTATAAAGTATTTTCTTTCTATATTTTATCCAACCCCAGTGAAAAAAAAAAACATATGAACAACAAATTAGGTTCATTGTTTATCTAGTCCCTTTCACCAGAGCTGAAATGGGCCCGTTGACATCAACCTCCTGCTCTAGTAGGACACACAGGGATGGCAGGAGCTTCCAGAAGGGCCAGAGCCACCTCTCCTGCTTAGGGCCACCAGTGCTCTTTCCTCTATCTGTGCAGTGACGTATTTTTAGTGCCGTGAATTGCCATAGGTGGTCTGGAGAGGGGAGCTGCTTCAAGACAAGGGGATCCAGCCCCCTGGTGCTGCAGTTCCCACCAAGAGGCAAAATATCCCCTGGGTCAGGCTGTGAGCATCCAGAGATATCAGCTGCAACGGGGAGCAGTGAGTAGTGAAACAAAAGAGTTCTGACCTACTGACTGTTCCTCAAAATCCCACTGCAGTAACACATTCAGAAAGTTTAATAAGATCATAAAACCTGAGTTGAACTGTGATGAAAAATACCCCAAACAATGGTAACAGAATTCCAATGTCATCATCAATCACTGATTTGCATTACTGAAATGCCACAGTAGATATAATACAGTTTACAAATCAATCTGTTTTTCTGCACACTCCAGTGAGTTCTTTTTTATATGCACTTTGTGCATTTATGCTCATGTATATCAATCAGAACATTTTTTTTACCTGATATTCCCCTCAACCTGCACATTTAAAAACCTCTAGTTTAAGAGCAATCTAATCCCAATTGCAGATGGACACACTAGTTCACAAGAGTAAGCATTTCTAACCTAGACTTGAAACTGAAATCCAAACAACAGAACACGGGGGGGGGGGGGGGGGAGGGGGGGGAATTAGGCTAGAACTTCCATATATTCATGATGTAATTTTTAACTGGAAAAATCTGAACATATTACACAACAGTTATTGCTCTGAAGCTAAACTAAATCCATTTAATCTGAAAAATATTTAACTTAATTACTTAAAAACAGGTTTCTTCTGTTTTGATTAAGATTTTCCACCCAAAACCTCCCCATAAAAAAAGTCATATTTCCAAAGATAGTAAATCTTTTGGGGACAACTTTGGGGATGAAAAAAAAAAAAGGAGGGGGGAGAGATTCATCTGAATAAATATAAATGTCTGGCATGACGTAGCTATCTGATGCATGTCTACACTGCTTTAAAAGAACCAGAAGACCATGAATAAGACTAAGTAACAGATCTTTGGTTTTCCACATGCTTAATGACAAATTCCCTCTTGTTTTTCAGATTTTTTCTTTTTAAGTCACCCTAATTAGCTCTTCAGAAGACAAAGCCTGCTAATGGTTCCAGGGATAGTCCACCCCCAGGACTGCTCCTAAGAAGTAGCATGAATAAGTTTGCTCCCCAGTGATGTGCCCCTCATCTTCACTGAAAAATAATGAAACCACACATTGACTCCAAAACCTTTTGCATCCTGCTATATGTGACTTAAAAAATGTTTAAAAAAACTTTTTTGAGATCTCTATTTCTGTTAATAAAAATACCATGGGCACTCTCCAGCCCATGTTGCAGAACATGCTGTGGTGTGCAGGTGGCACTGCAGTAAAACTACAAGGCATTTAGAGGATCCTTCTCTGGAGCCTTTGCTTACCTTGAGAAGCAGAGACCATCCTGATCTGCTGCACAATGTGGATGAGTAAAAAACATCACGTGGCATAACTGAGATTATACAGAATATACAAGATTATGCTCATAATTGCCATCTTTTTTTGTGTGATTTGACAGAACCATCCTCACAAATAATCTGGCTTCAATTTTAATGCAATGGATTAGGGTTTTTTTGTTTTGTTTTTTTTTTTTTTTTTTTTTTTTTTTTTGTTGTTGTTTTGTTTGATTTTTTTAACGAGATTCTAATAACAGTGGTGATAAAGACATGGTGAAAAGCACAGTCACTCAAAAAAATAATTTGTCACTTCTGTCAGTGTGAAATCGGACCCTCTTCTGGCTCAGAGGCTAGATCTACATTAAACAATTCTAGGCAATATGTTCAGGTTCTGGGATGTGGCTGTCCATGCTGTTAAATGATGACATTCTTTGATGTGGTTTGGGCCCATTTCAACTACCACTTTCTCAAACAACATATGGGAATAATTGGGGGGACTGCAGTAGGCCAGACCATATGCTTAACAGGCAGAAAAGATGGAGATACTCTACTCTGGCATGTTCTCTTTGGCAATATTGGTCCTCCAACATTGTCCCAGCAAGCAAACATATCCTATAACTTCTCATTATGCCAAGAGCCAAGAAATGTGCTATGAGAGGAGAAAAGAGAATACGTAATATTCTCCAGAGTCCCTCAAGACAACCGTGGAGGACAAAGCAGCAGTACCAGCAAGTATATCTGCATAGTAATCGAGTAGCTCACAGATCAGTGTGTCACCACTAGAACACACATGGCAAAATGGTGGAGAACACTTTTGGAAATTTTGATCCTGTGCATGGCTGTGCTTACATACGATCTGACCAGCTCCAAGTAAGTCCAGCTTTTCAAAAGTGGCATTGTGCAACCCAGCTACATGAAGACTCATCCCTCCCATGCACTTCTGGGAACAAAGTGAGCACTTGATGCAGTAGGACTTTTCTGGGTTTCACTTGGATAAAGCAGTTGCAACAACAAGTCATCTCTTGTCCCTCACTCATACCATCCCCAATCTCAATCCATAATCTCAGACAGTTTTAAGGGGTATTGCAAATGCAGTTTTGCTAGTTTCTCCCTCTTGAGAACCAAAACCTAGGTATTGATGACAGTGCTCTGTGAGACTGAACTGATTCCTATGAAGGAAGGGAGCAGTTAGCAAAGTTGTTAGCGATGGTACAAGATGTAGTTACCATCTATGATGATCTTCCTGGGCACTGGTGACACGGTTGCCTAGCCTCGTCTAGACTTGCCACCTCGCAGTAAACTGGCCATATGCCCGGTCAAAGGAATGACGACGAAGTATGTGGAGGCAGGCGAGTGGAGAGTGAAATTGGGTGCTGTGCTAAAGAGCTGAAGAGGTTTGTAAGTAAGTAGGTAGAAAGGCTTATGAGAAAGATTAATTGCCAAGGCCTGGGGCAAGCAGGTTGCCTCCTTGTTTTGATAATGCATACGGATGTGATGTTCGCCATGCTCCTTTGCCACAGGGCTGCAGAATGATCCCAGACCCATTTCAGAACAGATATAGCTGGAACTGTTTTCCTCTGTGTGAGAAGTCTTTGGTGACAAGATCTACCTTTCAGTGATATAATTCAGGTTACTTTTCTAATTCCACCCACTGGATTATTGTCACAGATTTCTCTTTTACATGCACCCAAATGGGTTTATAACTGAGCCAGGACAATGAGGTTTTCTGATGTGGTATTATGGAGAAACAGAGAGATCTCTAACATCAACTAAGGTTTGTCCAACATTCTTTTTTTTCACTCTAGCTTCAGATCAACACCTTCAGTTCTTTCAGAGTTTCTCTTACCATTGATTTTTAGTCAGAATCTGAAATTTTAATCTTAAACGTATTAGCTTTTGCTAAAACATTACTTTGTCTTGTGACAGTGTAAATAAAGGGGTGGTAATTAAGCGAACCAATAGGATCTTTGTGAAATATCTGTGTTAAAAAAAATTAAAAATGCATACATTTCTAAATTTTAAAGTTCTCCAAAAGACTCATGAGACATTACATTTCAAATAATTATACGGTTTTCTTGAAAGAAAACTTCTTAGAAATTAAAATAGCAGACAAGAAAAATTTTTTTAAAGATAACATGGAAAAAAAGTTATAGCTTTGAATGAAAACGACAAAAGAGTTTCCAGATTAACCTGAGGTCACAGAAGTAGCTGCAAAAGAGAACAAATTGTCTTTCTGAATGAGTTAATCTATAATAATTTTTTTCTGAGTTAAAAGACCAATAAGTCAAGTCAGAGAGCCTATTAAATTTTATAAACTTGTTCAAGAATGAACTCCCACTATAGCAACAAAAGGTGAGAGCACTGGCAGACAACAATGTTTGATAAGTTATTATTTCAGGACTGGAGGTTTTGCTCAATAAAGCATGAGGAGGGGAAACAGGTAGGACTGCAATTCAGCACAGACAGATGGCAATAGAAAGTATGTTACTGATGAAGACATATTCAAAAAGGAGGCTGGTTTCATCCCAAAGATTTACTAAGACTTTTTATTTGTTCAGTTCATTCATGGGCTGTGGTATAACATTCAGATGGAGTCTTTAGAAATTTCTGCTCTGCTTTATGCTACTTGAAAGATATTTGTTTTTCCTCTGGCAACCAGATGAAAAACATACAGCCATGGGGTAGCATCAAAAGGTAGAAATCAAATATTTTTAAAAATCATATGCCATTAAAACTGTATATGAATTTGAGGTTTAAAGAGATTTTAGGATAAATGGTACCCAGAAGTCAATGTGCTATTTTATAATCAGTTATTGAAGAGGCACGTGAAGGAAGCACGAAGGATAACCACAAATCCTCTCAGGTAATTTAGTCACCAGATGAGGAATGAAGACCTAAATTTTCCATCACCAGTACGGTGAGAGCAGGAAATTACCCTTTGTGTGAGAGAGCAGCTCGATGTACAGAGCTCTGCCTCTGGATGGGTGATGAACCAGCTGAGAGTTTATGGGTCAGGATTAGAGGGCAAGCCAACACTGGTGACATTGTGGTGTTGAGTTCAGGATTCAGAGAGGAGGGAGCACAGGGAAAAAAAAAATCATAGTACTGGACTTTAGGAGAGTAGATTTTGACCTGTTCAGGAACCTGCTTGGAAGAATTCCATGGAATACAGTCCTGGAGAGAACAGAGGTACAGAAGAGGTGGTTAATTTTCAAGGATCACCTCCTTCAAACTCAAAAATTGTCTTTCTCTACATGCAGGAAATCAAGAAAAAATGTCAGGAGACCTGCATGGTTAAACAAGGGGCTCCAGACAAAACTCAAACATAAAGAGGAAGCATACAAGAGGTGGAAACAAGGCTAAGCCACCTAGGAGAACTACAGAGGCACCATTCAAGCATGCAGGGATGGAGTTAGGAAAGCCAAAGTTGACCTGGAGTTAAATCTGGTGAAGGATGTGAAGGATAACAGGAAAAATTTGTACAGGGGTATTAGCAGAAAAAGAAGATGGAAGGGACTGGGGACCTAATGACAAAGGACGCAGAGAAAGCTAAGGCATTCAGTGTCTTCTTTGACTTGGTCTTATTGGCAAGACCTGCCTTCAGGAATGCTAGGTCTCTGAAACCTGTAAGAAAATCTGGAGAAATATCTATATTCAGTAGAGGAGGATCAAATTATGGAAGATTTAACCAGCTGGACATATACATGTCATTGGGCCTTAATAAGATGTGACCCCAAGTGCTGAGGGAGCTGGCTGATGTCCTTGTGAGGCCACTCTTGATTATCTTTGAAAGGTCACAGAAGTTGTGGGATGTTCTTGAGGACTGGAAGAAAGTAAATGTCGTTCCTACCTTTAAGAAGGCCAAGAATGAACTACAGGCCAGTTAGCTTCACCCCGTTATTTGAAAGCTATGGTATATAATGCTACTGGACACCATTTCCAAACACATGAAGAGTAAGAAGGGGACAGGCAGAAGTCAACAAGGATTTATGAAGAGGAAATCACACCTGACGAATCAAATTGTATTCTACAATGAGATGACTGGCTCGATGGTTGAAAGTAGACCATGAATGATGTTTATCTTCAATTTTTGCAAGGCATTTGACACTGTCTCCCATAACATCCTCATTGACAAACTGATGAAATACCAATTAGATCAGTGGTCAATGAGGTGGATTGAAAAGCAGCTGAACCCCTAAGCTGAAAAGATTGTGATCATGCCACAAAGTCCAGCTGGAGGCTATGTGTTAGTGATGTATCTCAGGGGCAATACTGTTTCATCAATGACCTGGATGATGGGACAGAGTGCACCCTTAGCAAATTTGTAGAGGATACGAAACTGGGAGGAGTGGTTGATAATTCAAATGACTGTTCTGTCACTCAGAAGGATTTTCAGAGGCTGGCTAGTAGGTTGAGGGAGGTGATCCTTCCATTTTACACAGCCCTAATGAGGATCTGGAGTGCTGAGTCCCGTTCTGGGCTCCCCAGTACAAGACATGGACATATTGGAGCAAGTCCAGCAAGTGGCCACAAAGATGATTAAGGAACTGCAGCATCTGCCGTATGAGGCTGAGAGAGCTGGGATGATTCAGCCTCTGGAGAAAAGAAGACTCAGGGCAGATCGTATCAAAACATCTGAAAGGAGATGGAGCCTTTTCAGCTGGCACCTAGTGACAGAACAAGAGGCAACGGGCAAAATTGAAATAAAGGAAATTCCATTTAAGCATAAGAAAAAACTTTTTTTTTTTTACTATGAAGGTTTTTGAACACTGGAAGAGATTGTCCGGAGAGTCCGTGGAGTCTCCATCCTTCAAAACCCAACTAGAAAGAACAGTGAGCAACCTGTTCGAGCTGCCTCTGCTTTGTAGCAAGAGATTTGGACTAGATAATATCCAACCTCAATGATTCTGTGATTCTATGAAATCTAACATGTCCTTATCGAGTAGAAGGCTAAGTAGAAGGGAAGGGAAATATAAATATGTAAATATAAAATATAAATACAAATATACTTCAGCTGAACTGTCTTTAAATGTTCAAAATTATTCTACTGAAAAGGCAGGAATCGATATTAGTATGAAAATAATTCAACTTGAGAAAGTTGATAACTTAGAACTTAATTTACCAATCCATGCCATGCTTATTCAAATCCTTCTACTTCAACCTGAAGAAAAGTACTACATACTTACAGGGGAGAAAAGGAAACTACCATTTTCCCTGATATTTTTGGAAGGTATATTTAGAACATTGGAGAAAACACAGGGTTTGAAACAATAAAATAGCAATGCAAGCTGTGATCCAGTCTGCTTATCTTCAACACCTCAGTTATGCCAGAATTTCAATGTGCATGAACCATCTTTCATAAAATACTCAGTCGAATCAATGAGGAGAGACAGATGACCTTTTGAAGGTCTCTAAAACAAGCTTCAGTTGTATAGTGGAAGTTATTTCTGTATTTAGGAGAGACATGTTACAGCTGGTTCCTGATAAGAATTAAAAATATATATTGGCCAAAAAAATATTCCTGAATATTCATTTTATATTAAAACAAAACAAAACAAAACAAAACAAAGAAACAAACAAATAAAAACTTGAATCATAGATAGATGCCTTCTAGAGATCTCTTTGGAGAGTCTGCCTTTGTTTCCCCTACTCTTTTATGTGTGTGTGTGTGTGTGTGTATGTGTGTGTGAAGAAAGTTAACCTTTTAGATTCTTCTCTAATTCCCTTCCCAATTTTGGAAACCCTAGAACAGATTTGAAACTTAAGTGGTATTTTTTCCTTCTTCCTTTTTTTAAGCATTGCTTATGGCTTGCCTTATTTTGTAGTGTAAATCATTTAATATCTGTCACACAATTAGCACACTCATTTCAGATGTTACAATATTTATGGCAGGGAATCTATTTTTCATGAGCTATCTTTTCTCCTAAAGACAATGACAGTGTGCTGGAAATGAATTTACAGGGTTATATGCACTATTCATTTCTCTGTCCTTGCAAATTAGGACTTGATAAAATGGATTTTGTTTTCAAGCTTGAAACTCCTTTTTAATTATCAAAGAGGTGTTAAAGATGAAGAACTAGGAAGTATTTAACAACCTCTTTTTACCTTAAAAAAAGATTAAGGTATGACACATAGATGTGAAATCTGTGTAGAGGTTTTTGTCTGCACATACAGTATGTGTTTATGTGTAAAGTACTATCTTACAGGACCTCACAAAGAGAAAAAAAGTGAGTTTAATAAAGGAATGCAAAAAATCCTATACAAAAAGACATAATGACAATGAAACATAAAAGCATCTAGAAGACGTTCAGAGGAAAGATATCCAGAGTGTCATGATTACAGTGAAAAATAATTCAAAGGGGTGGAAAAGCCCGTGGTTTAAGGAAAAGAACTGTTGACCACTGGAATTTCAATTTCCTTGACAATTCAATGAAGGGTATCTATTCTGCAATCACTAATGCAACATTTAGTCACTTCAAGGTGTAATAAGACTATTTCTTTATTGTTCAATGAACAGCTAACAGGATCAATGACAACTGAAAAAATCGTCTTAGGAAATGGACCCAGTGTAATAAAATGCTAGGATACGGTGAACATTTAAGGTCTGCTGATCTCATAAAGTCTAAAATACTCTGGGGAGTACAGTTACTTATAAAAAGCAGGAGCATGTCAAGCACACTGAAATCCACAGAACAGTCTAATGAAAAGGCAACTTTATTCCTAAATGGTTAAATTAGAACTCATTACTATCAAAAGAACTCATTACTATCAAAATCAAATTTAGGAAATTGTATTATTTAAGAAATAGTTGAAAGAGATTGCAGGCAGCATTTGTAATAAAAATCTATCCTGGCTAGAATTCTGTATGAATACGAATTTCAAGAGACTTGAAGAGAAAGCAGGTAGAGACGCTAAAATGTATAAATTTATTCTTTGCTGTGCATACACTCAGGGCATTGAAAACAAGGTATTTTGCATAAGGTTCCAAATAGGCTAATATTTTAATTTCTTCCTTAAAGGAAGAACCATGTGGAAACTTTTGAGTTGTGATAAAAGCCTTCTTCATCTCCATGAAGACGGATCGCAGGAACAATGACAGCTGGAGGAACCCCAGTAATTTGGGGTAGCAGCTATTGGAGGGGCCAGGAGGTCCAGACCAACTCCTAGAGAGATGATGAGGTCTGGGAAGGGGTGGGGGAGAGCTAACAACAGACCCATTTGCACGTGCACGTGTATGTGTGCGTGCACAAGGCAAGTGGATGACAAGACAAGAGGATGCAAGGGCCAGTTACTGGGTAGACTGTATGTCTAAGGCCAGATCCACAGCATCTATGCATATATTTCCCATTAACAGATCTTCATCCAGATGAGCCAGAGAAAGAAACACAATGAGGCCATTAGTGCATTTAAGTTTGTGTGATTGCTGTGTTTTCTGTCTGTGCTGATCAGTGTGGCTGGCTGTACGTATGTGCACATGTCATATACATGTGTGTGTGTGTGCCTGTTGGGAACAGGAGCTGAGTCTCTCTTGTGGCTGGACCTAGGAAGGGGGAGTGGTGGCAGCGTTGCCTGCACTGGAATACAGGATTCAGCAACTTCTAACAGAAACAGCAGGAAATTTGTCATATATATCAACATGTTGAGGTCCTAACCATAGTCAAGTGAAAGCTTGTGTTCAGGAATACACATGAGCAGAAACAAATGTTTTTTGTTGGGTTGTTGTTCTTATTGTTGCTGTTTTCTTGTATTTCCCTCCAAAATGCTAAAGAATCAAAAGAACTAATCAGAAGAAAAATAAATCTTCATGTCCCTAAAATGTATACTGTATCAAAATATTCATGTTTTCAGATGGTGTTTGCTTCAGAATATTATTCAGAACCTATATTTTTTCTACATATACATAAACACGAGCTCTACAGGATTTTCAAGATTTTTTTTTTAATACTACTATATGTAATCTAGATTTTTCTTCCTAAAACTGATAAAGAATGAGAATTATTTAATTCTCACTCATTTTCACATCCAAAATTTTATGAAAGCTGACTCCAATATATCTGTATAAAGTTACTGAAGCCAGTAGGATTATACAAATGACATTAAGATTCAGACCAACTCTACGTACCCAATACTGACTGTGGCAGAGCAGAAGAAGAAGAAGAAGAAGTCAGTGATGTTTGAAGTTTAGATTGTTTTTGCAAGTAATCTATTTATTTATTTATTTATTCATTCATTTATTCCAGAAAACTCTTAAGACATCGTGTGGAAATAGATATGCTTTTTTTAAGAATTTCTTAAGAATAGAAGCTCAGTTTAGAGAAGCATATCCTCTGAACAGAGGAGAACCTTGTATATTAGCTATTTTATACTTTTGTATTTATGCTTTTATATAGTTTTTGAATGAATTAAGATGAATTAAGTTTATGGCTGACTTTAAGTGTAGCCCCATAATAGTAGAGGAAAGGAAAGACACGGGCTTGAAAGAATGGCCAGGATTAATTCGAAGCTCCATCATGGAGATAACTCTGGAAGTTAAGAAAAATATTCAGGAAGACTTCATTCTGTCTTAATCCAAGCTACTTTTGAAAAGCTTTTGGGGGCTTCTAAAATAAATTTTAATTTTTCTGTCCTTAGATTTTCTCCTTTCAAGTTTCCCACTTTCTTCCCACTTTCCGCCCTACAATTACTCTATTCTCTTTCTCTAGTCTTCCTTTTTCTGTTCCCTGTGCTTGTTATATATTCCTTTCCTCTAACACACATGTTCAGTCTTTCATGACTTGCTCTTGCTCTCTCAAGAGTTTCATTTAGCCTTACCCTCTTCCTCCTTTTTTATCATTTATCCAGTGACTTCCCCACTGTGTTCAAGAATCCTCCCAGTATGAGTGTCTCAGATGAGTGCCTCCAATACCACTGACTTTTATCTGTAATACGTACTGAATTTAACTATACGGTAAGGATACAGGAAATGATCTTAGCTGTTCTACAACAGTTATATGACTACAAAATTTAAATGGTAAATTGGTAAGTAGCATTGATTTGAGCTCCAAGACTTATAACAAAGCAAAGTCTTACCTATACTTATTAGGAAAGCAAATTATCAAATTAATTTAATCAACACCTTAAAAATTAAAATCAATTTACTATCTCTTAATTTAGTGGCACAGAATTACAGAATAATGCAATATAATTTAAGGAGTTCAGAAATGCGGTAAAATCCATGTTCAGGATAGGGATCTATATCAGAAAGTTTTCACATTTGTTTTTGATACATCATTTCTATACGATGGTAAACTAATGAAGTCAGATCAGGTCAGTGCTAATAATTTGAGTCATAAATCTTTGGAATTACTGCAGCAACTGAATGGTATAATTTTAACCTAAATTCTATAACCTTGACTTTTAATTAGTTTCACTGGGATCAGTGGTACTGTCTCAGTACTGAAGTTGTACAGAGCTAGAATGATTCTACATCTGTATATCTGTGTAAATTTAGGCAATAGTGACAGCTCCAAGGTTTCCATGTCTGATTCATTATGGCTGATTATAATGTGTGCTCCTATCTTCTTTCTGCTACTCTAAGTCTTCAAATTAAGGAGTATTTGTTATAAAAGTTATCACTCAAACCTAGTTATATAAATACAATGCAAAAAAAAAAAAAAAAAAAAAAAAAGAAAGAAAGAAAGAAAGAAAAAAAAAAGCTATTTTTGAATCACAGAGTGCCATCTAGTGGAAATACATTGGAGCAATACAATACGAAACTCAGCACAACTACAAGTGCCTGCGAAAAATAATAAATAATCATGACCTCTTCTTTGCTGCCCAATATTGTCTCACTATCCGTTCAAGCTTTGATTAATGAAAGTGTTTTTGAATCTTCGTTTCTAATTAACTCCAGTTAAATATTTGAGAGGGTGTTGGAGTACTTCTTATGAATTATTTAAGCGAATGGGAACTGAGCAGAGCTGTTTTGAAAGCTGTGCATAAAATTTTAGGCACTTGTTAGCAAAAGCTAACTTTCAACAGCAAAAGCCCAAGAACTTGATTAACTGCACACCAAGGCAGTATAGAGTAACTTACTCTCCACAAATAATTCCTGTCTGTGGATTCAGAGTTTTTTTCTTTTCTTCATGTTGTGACATGCAAGAAAATACTAGCAGTGCTCCTTGTTGCACTGATACACAACAATGGAAGAACCAATAAGGTTACCTTCCATTAATTTTGAAACAGGAACCTAATTTCAAGGAGGAAAATCAGACATTAGTTTCATCACACTTCAAATGCACAAATCAACACGTACATGTTTGCATGATCATGTACACAGATGAAATGCACAGGATATTTAGTCTGGAGAACATTCAGTGGACATCCTCTGTTTGTGGTGGGACAGTCAGCTGATGACCTTATCCTTTGATAGCGGGTGTTATTCCGTTTTCTGAAACCTTTCTGCTGACATCACCACCCCAGCTGTACTTAGGTTGTTATGAGCTTTACACTGAGTATTAATGTCTATTCAGGTGCGACAGCAGCTGCCTGTCCTCCCAGCACCTAAGAGGAAAGCAGTAGGACAGAGAACTACACTCAGCATGCCTACAGGAATTCAGCAAGAGTTATTGTCTCGTCACTAGTGGAAGGAGTCTCTCATTAGAGAGTCTGGAAGTCTCAACCTCAGTGTGCAGTTTTAGCTGGTTCAAGCCAATCTAAGACCATCCTTTTGTTAAAGGAGAGGTCCTTCTGCTCCTACCAACGTGAGGTAGATTGTGAAGCTGCACCTCGGGGTGGCCTGTGAGCATTATCTCTCCTCTCGGGGGCTCCCAGTGCTAGCTCACAGCTCCTGTCATGTTATAAATTCAGCTACCCTGTTTCCCAGGTCTTTTGTGAGCTCACAAACTCTTCTGAGACTGCAAAATCTCACTTTGGTTCCCAGCTCCTGGCAAGGTTATCCTAGAGCTATATTCAAATTAGCTTTGACAAGAAGGAAGTTCTCATTTCTTTCCCCTTCATTTTTAACAGTGGTGTTAATACAAATGACTAGATGATACAAAGTGTTCTGTTGTTTAATCCATCACATCAGAAGAAATAACGAAGATCCAGATCTTTTTTTTTTACTCTTGGAAGCACTAAAATTGGCACTTTATGATATCACCATGTAGCAAAAAGCAGCCTCTTTCAACTATGTCCATAACACTCCTCCAAGCACTCCATTTCTTTATGCACAATTCCCAGTTCAGTTAGTTTTATGAACTATGTCTTCTGGCTGTGGAAGGGAGCGGAGAGCCGTCACACTGAGGTTTTTTTGGAAGTTCCTATTAAAGCTTGTGCCTAAAAATGTATTCCTCCACTCTGCTACTTATTCAGAATTTTAATTGACACAAATGAGAGAAGGAAGAGCTAATGGAAAAAAAAAAAAAAAAAAAAGTCCACGTCTTAGAAGGGAATAAAAACTTTAAGATGATGAGATTGCTGTAATTTTTGTTGACTTGTTTGCATCAGTGTTCATTTAAAAAATTAAAAAGTGTCAGACAGTAAACACTACTAAATGACCACTGTTGAAGAGAGAACAGAAAAACAGAACAGAGAATATTTAGATAAACTAGATATTTTCAAACTACCAGGTCTAATAAGATTCACCTAGAGAATTTATCAAAGCGATCTCAGAGCATTTCATTATTATCTCTGAAAACTCTTGGAAGGTGGATAGGGTTTTCAAAGCAGAAAAGGAAGAATATACCATTGCACTTTTTTGAAAATGGTGGGGAAGGTGAAGAAAGGGGGAAGAGATAGGAAAATAGTTTCTGAATGAGATAGTCTAATCTCAGTTCTCAGAGATGTTTGGAAAAAAAAAATCATCAGCTGATCTATTCATAGCCTCTGAAAAACAAAAGACAATGTTAAGGTCTATTTATAGGCTTTGGAAAACAAAAGAGAGTGTTGAGAAAAAATCATTTCAGAGCGATGTAATTTATTTGCTGTGGCAAAAAGAACAGGCCTTACGGATAGAAAGAAGTAGGGGGTACTATCTCTCACTAGCTTTTAGTGTTGGCTCAGACGATCATCTTACAGCAACACTTTGGATACACAGTACTGAACACAGAAGAAATGATGAAGTGAAAAGCTTGCTAAAAACTGTACAAGATGGTTAAATTTTTGAGGTTATCCATCAAAATGGAAGGCTGTTTTGACCAGAGTTCTTCAGGAATCTGTATTTGATGTATTCCAATCTTGACATAAGTCAGTAAACGACAAGTTGCAGCAAGAAGAGGAAAAGTATTAAGATGTATAAACATGAGTGTTGTTTGTAAGACCGACAAAAAAAAGTTCTGCTTTGCTGAGAAATCATAGAACAGTAACAAGAATGATACAGAGTACAGGAAATATGACCTACCAAGAATGACTGTAGGTATGAAGACTGTTTAGTCTGTACAAGACTAAGGGCATAGTCTGTGTGTGAAGAAGGGTTGTTGGTATAAAGAAGGGAATAATTTATTCTTACTGTCCATGAGGAATTGGGAAAACATTTCCGTTACAAGATGTTTTTAAGGATAGATTTGACAAATATTTGGTAAAATGGTTTGGACATAGTTAATCTTAGAGTAAAAGACTCTACGTGACTCTCAAGGTTAATTCCAGTCATAATTTCTATGACTATAGATGACAAACACATCCGGCAAACTATTAAATGTTTTTCCTGAGTACAGGACTAATGTTCTCGGTGGTCTCTGGTACAAATCAAAGTCACTTCTGTTCCTGGATAGGTCTGAAATTTAAGGAACCAAGGTTCCTTAAATGTCTTTATAAACCTCTATGTCTTATCTCTCTATCTCCCCTTTTTCCCCTTTCATTTTTTTTCAGAGGCAGAATTTAAAAAAAAAAAAAAGAAAAGAAAAGAAAAACACCTTTGAGCTGCACAATGACTGCCCATTTATATCTTTTTCTTCAAGATATGGACTTCTGGACATTTCTAATACCCTCATGAATCTATTTAGTTGTCAGTGTAAGTTCTGGAGCATAACTAGAAGGCACAAGAAGACACCTTCGTTTTCAGTCCCGTTAGCGTACGCTTCCTCAGATACGGTCATGACACACGGCAGAGCACATTCCTCATTAGCTGTTGGAGCTGCTGCATCAGCCGTGTCACAGGTTTCAACCCAGATGGACCCTCTGACAGCAGATGCAGCTCTACAGGTCTCAGGCTGCAGGGAGTACTTGGGGCCTCTCCACAGGCCTGGGCTGGCAGTCAGCTCTCCTGCAGAAGGTCTGCTGTTGTGGACGAGCTGTGTCATCAGGTAAAGGAGTTACAGGAGGAAGTCAGTAGGCTGTGCAGCATCCATGAAGATGAGCAGGAGATAGACAGGGTATTCTCAGAGACCATACAGGTCCAGGAGTCCCAGCCCCCCACAGCAGAGGAGTTGCTGGAGGGCTCTATGCCATGTGAAGTGGTACATCATAACTCTGTAGAAGAAGTCTGGAAACTGGTCACTTCTCATAGAAGGAAAAAGGCCCCTACTCCTCCTGAAAACTTGCAATTGAGGAAAAGATTTAGTACGCTCCAGGTTGAAGGGGACCTGGGAATGGCTTCAAGGGAAGCAACTGGGCTGGCAGACCCTGTGCCTTGCTGGAACACACAGAAGAAGTGGGAGTGATTGCTGTGGGTGACTCCTTGCTGCAGGGGACTGAGGCACTTATCTGTTGACCTGACCTCTTGTCTGGAGAGGTTTGCTACCTACTGGGGACTCGAATACAAGATGTCATGGAAAGACTGCCAAGGCTTGTCCACACATCTAACTCTTACCCTCTGCTGCTCTTCGACACGGGCATTCATGGTACCAAGTACAAATTGGAAAACATTAAACAAGATTTCAGAGCCCTGGGGATGGTGGTCAAGGGTCTGGGAGCCTAGGTGATTTTCTCCACAATCCTGTCAGTGAAGGGGAAGGATGGGAGGAGGAACAAATGGTTTTTCCAAGTTAACAACTGGCTGCACTGCTTGTATTGGCAACAGAGTTTGGGTTTCTATGACCATGGGGCTCTGTCTGAAGATTGAAAACTGATGGGGAGAGATAGAATCCATCTCACTAAGCAGGGCACTCATGTCTTTGCCAGTATGTAAGGTAAGGAGGGTTTTAAACTGGAAAGATGAGGGAAGGGAAGAGTTACAAAAACAGAGTAGTCTGTCCACAGATCGGGACAGGCTGGAGAGCTGGGCGGAGAGGAACAACAAGGGCAAGTGCAGAGTCCTGCACCTAGGGAGGATTAAACCCATGCACCAGTACAGGCTGGGGGCTGACCTGCTGGAGAGCAGCTCTGCAGAGAAAGACCTGGGAGTGCTGGTGGACAACAGATTGACTATGAGCCAGCAATGTGTCCTTGTGGCCAGGAAGGCCGATGGTCTCCTGGGGTGCATTAGGAAGAGCGTTGCCAGCAGGTTGAGGGAGGTGATCCTGCCCCTCTCCTCAGCCCTGGTGAGGCCTCATCTCGAGTCCTGCATCCAGTTCTGGGCTCCCCAGTACAAGAGAGACATGGAGCTACTGGAGAGAGTCCAGCATATGGCTACAAAGATGATCAGAGGCCAGGAGCAGCTCTCTTCTGAGGAAAGACTGCGAGAGTCTGGGTCTATTTAGCCTGGAGAAGAGAAGACTGAGAGGGGATCTTATTGATGTCTACAAATACCTTGGGGGGGGATGTCAAGGGGATGGGGCCAGACTCTTTTCAGTGGTGCCCAGCAACAAGACAAGAAGTAATGGGTACAAACTGAAACACAAGAAGTTCCATCTGAACATGAGGAAAATCTTTACCGTGAGAGTTATAGAGCACTGGCACAGGTTGCCCAGAGAGCCTGTAGAGTCTCCTTCTCTGGAGATATTCAAAACCTGCCTGGGTGTGATCCTGTGCAATGTGCTCTAGGTGACCCAGTTTGAGCATTTGGGCGTTGGACTAGATGATCTCCAGAGGTCCCTTCCAGCCTCAACCATTCTGCGATTCTGTGAAATGGAAACAGTGGTAATAGAAAAAGAAGAGGGAATTAGGAGGTCTATAGACTTGGTATTCCCATTGACCCTATAACTACAAATCATAAATTCAAGTTATCTTGATAGGCCTCAAATTGATGAGTTAAGTTTATTTGTGAGTCTCTGAATGAAGTGACTATACCCAGGAAAATATGTCAACATCCAAAGGTTATGTTGTTACAAGAAATCTGACATATCTTATCATTCATCCCTGATGACTTTTATCAGAGGATATACTCACATGCACTTTTTGTCAAGTGCTTAAGTATTTTTGTTCATTGGCAATCCCAGGGAAGAAAGAGGACAGAGAGGAGATATTAGTATCCAGTTTTCTAGTTTTTATAAAGAATCACACAATTAGTTAAATTTTCCATTTTTAGTATCTTTGCTTCCCATTAAATCTTCTCTTCCTTTCCATATCATACTCACATTCCTTATCCTTGTACAAATTTAGACTACCTGTTCACTAGTGGATGAATTTGTATAATTAACTAGAGATTCATTCCTCTAAATGACATCTTTTTCTGCCATCAGATCACCTTCACATGAATTGCCTGTAGGCTGCACACTTGTGCTGCATTTATTAGGGAACTTATGAGGACATGATGACTTTTCCAGGCTCCAGCTGTAATGCATCTGGTGTTTATGGAGGTCAAAAGAGCCAGAAAACTGTGCTTTTGCTTTTATTCTGCCAGTTCATGTCTTTTTTCAGCAAAAAAGTTTCAACAGGTGTTATCCATTGTAAAAAAAATAATAATAATAATAACAAAAAACCCTTCACGGATGTGACCTATTAGGGAAGGAAACTTACTGAAGAAATTCTACCTCTTTCAGTCTTAACGTTCTGCTTCTGTAAATCTTTTCTAGTAAAACAAAAAATGTCACAATATAGTTATATAACTGGCATATCTGAAAAGATACTTGCAAATTAAAAAAAAAAAGAAAAAAAATACACACATATGCTTCAGAGTAACAGATGTGGTTTTAGGTGAAGATGAACAGGAACATACACATCTGTTTTTCTAACATAAAAGGAATGTGATGCTTAAAATTGAAGTTGCAGAGCTAGAAAAAAAGGAAAAATCATTTCCAGGATGGGGGTCTGCCCACTTTCATTCAACTATTTTTTTTTCCTCCAGAGAGAGGAAGAAAGACAGTGTCTTAACAGCTTCTCCCATTTCTTTTGTATTGTAGTATAATTCTGTGGAGCCAAGATGTCCAATAGCCTTTTCATGAGTAAAATAGTAAGTATAACCACGCTCATGACCTGAATGTGAACAAATAGAATTGCACTGGTTTCTCTGAAGACTACCCTGTGATGGAATGTTCTTTTAACTGCCACATCACTGTGTTTCACAAAGATTATGCTGAAAGGCAAGTTTGCAAATTGCTTTATGATTTGCTTATCAAATAAAATCATGCAAAAAGAACTGGACTATTCTGACCATTCCCCAAAATAACCATGCTGCATAACATACGCTGCATATTTTTGCTGACAGAAGAAATATGAGTTTGCTCTTCTTCTCAGGCAATATTTTCTGCTTAACACATCTCATTTAGCATACAGTATGTTGCACCATCTTTCAATATGTTCGATTAAAAATAAGCCTTTTATGAATTTGCAGCAACTGCACTAAAACAGTTACTTTAGGACATAATTTGCAACCATCAACTTGACAAAATGAAAGAGAATTTCTTTGTGTGTACCGGACCAAGAGAATTCCATTCAAACTCTCTTTGATAAGATCTCACCAAATCAAAACTAAATTTCCAAAACAATTGTTTTCTAGGTTGCTGCTTGGTTTGTCACAGGGATGAGAATACTGAAAAGTGCTGCTTCTCATTCTGGGTCATACCTGCCAGTTAGATCCAGTAATTCTTAAATCTATTATTTAGTGGCAATGAAAGTGTCAGTTCTCATATAATCTATCACGGGGTAAAGAAATTAGAATACCCTGAGGTCTACATAAAAGTCTGCTCTTGAGTTCACAGAAATTATTACAGAAGTCCTGGCTCTAGGTAGCCTTACAGTTTTGAATTTTCAGACTGTGTCCTAAAGATGGGATGTGAAGACTAAGTGTCTTGAAATGATCTTTCAGGACTTTTAGCAACAAGGCAGTCTGAATGATATAGGTTCCAGCTGCCAGCCTTGCCAGGCAGTCCTCCTGTAGATGTTCAGTTTAATGGGCATCAGATAGGCCCTAGCAGCTGTAGAGGCCTAGAAGCTTCTAACCAAATCTGAGATGAAACCAAATTCCAAGGGAAGATCATTCCTCACAAATCAGAAGTTCCCCCAACTCTACCATTGATGAACGGTGTAACCAGAGAACTGTTACTAGATCATATCAGACCATGCTGCAGAAAAAGGCAATAATCTTATGATCTGAGAGATACCTCAATTTTTTCTACCAAAATAGTAGATAAAAAGTATACCCATTTATTTTATCTGCCATAACATCTTTCCATCAGTGCAATCTGTAAAATAACTTAACCTTTGCCTGTCCTCTGAAGTTACCCAGGAATGTTAACTGCAGATAGACTTAAAGATAAAGCATAGATATTCACGTTTTTCTCCTCATAGTATCATTTATAACTTTATTTATAGCACAGTTTTCCCGGAAAAAAGGTAATTTTCTATCTTACCACTTTCCTTTCCTGTAATACTTGGAAGGTACTTTAGTAGTTGTTGTAAAGTAATTGCTTCTTTCAGATTAGTTTTTAGGACTTCTGCTGGTTGCAAAAGCATTACCATTTTCTTTACAGAAGTAGCTCTCATCCTGTCAGCAGGTATATCTGCCCCATGCCGTTATTATTTGCTTTTATCTGGGGGTTCACTTTCATCTTGTTTCTTTTCATATTGTTGCAGCCCTTTATATCAGCTCCAGCACACTAGATCTCACTGGGATTCCTATTGCAGTGAAGTCTTCCATGATGGGATAGTATATGGTATTTCTCACATAAGAAGTCACAGAAACAGCTTAGAAATGATTTATTTTCATTACTAGAATGAACTGATAAACTAGTTGCCACTCCGCAAACACTATCACTTTAGCTTGGTCCTATCTGCAATAGTTAAAGATTAGTGAGAGATTAATAGAAGACATTTAGAAAAGTCAGCAACTCTCACTTGCTCTTTTTTTCTTGAATAGATTTAATTCAGACAAGAACACTGTAGGGTCCCTTCTTAGTCATTTAAGATATTCAGTGCTTTTAATGCTATTAACCTTCTCACAGGGCAAAGAAGCAGACTCTTAAAGATCTTTTCACTGCCTTACATATTATGGAAAGTTTCTTCATTTTTTTTCAAAGGAACACAGGAGATAAAATAAGATCACACTTGAGTCACCATTTCTTTGAGTTTTAATTGAGACCCAAATTGGCTGAGATGCACAAGGACAACACAGACAAATGACACACCGCACTTGGAAGCCTTCATCTTTTCCATTATTAAAGATATAAAAAAACATAAATAGATAATATGGGGAGGGATACAGCATGACTGTGAACCACAAAATTAGGATATTTAGCTGTACATATTTATATGTCAAAGTTTACAGTACAAGGAAATCAAAGGAGATCCAGGAAGAATATCAGTTGCCTAAAAATGTGGCGCTAAAAATTGCCTGTTTGAAAATGCTCTTGATACCTCGTATGGACTCCATCTGTCCTTCATGAAGGGCACAAGTCTTCCTTACTCTTGTGTCATGTCTACCAACATTAAGCTATTTTGGACATTCTAAGGTGTCTCACACGATAGTGAACTTCTCTCTGTGAGGAACTGCATCAAACAGGTTTAGCTCAGTTGGTTAAAGTGCATTACTGCTAATGCCAAGGTCATGGGTTCAATCCCTGTTCAGGCTACACTGAGGGTTGGACAAGGTGATTTCCGGAGGTCCCTTCCAACTGTACCGTTCTATGATTCTAAACACTCATTGGTAGTTTCTTCAGATCAATATACTTGACCAAGTAGAAATGAGGACCTGAAGATGGACCATTTTGACTTGAACAGGAACATTTTTTATATATGAGGTACTAAGCTATCTATAAAACTTCCTAAATATAAATATGATCATGTCAATAAAGATACTAACAGAGACACCAATTAAAGAAGGAATGAAAACTATCTTCAGCTGTCCCACTGTTACTAGGTCTGTATGCCAAGGGAAGAAGAGGAGAATTTATGGACATAAACAAACAAACAAACACTAAGTAAGGAAAAACGTATAAATGGGAGAAGGGGGAGGAGTGAATGAACCTCTAGACAATTTTACCTGGCATATATATTTCCCAAAGAAGTAACAGTTATTCCAGAGTAATGTCTGTTTGCCAGAGATATTTTAATGTAGGTTAGATCAATATTTAACAAATGTTGTTTTGGAAGGAAAAGAATTATAAAGGTTAATCAAGCAGTTTTCTTGCATCTGAGAGCATTAGCTGTCAACACATCCAACATTATGTTATCATCAGCTCCTAAGCTACTCATGAGTAGACTGATGGATATTTCTTCAGCTGAGAGAAATTCTAATGATCAGCTGGTGCCTGCATTTATAAAGGCCATACTCCTGTGCCACAAACAAAAAAGAAATGTTACAGAATCTAATAGGAATAAGATGAGAAGCCCTTATGCATGTCCTGTCCAACAATCCAAATAGTTATTTTGCAAATATTGGACCATAAGCATTCATTAATAAATATTCCTGGCTTGTTGGCAACTAATAAATCATAACTATATAACTAGTGAGAATTTTCAAAAAATTGAATAATTCTAAAAACATAACTCAGATACTGATAACTTCCTTAATGAATCTCAAGTCTTGTTTCCTTTTAAAATTTAAATAACATGTTTCTTATTCCTTATATGATATATTCAGTTTTACACGTTTTATGAAAATGTTGGTAATTCTTCTGTTTCCAGGTAGCTTATCACAGAGGGTTTTTTTTTGTTGTTGGTTTTTTTTTTTTTTAACCTTGAGTCATTGAGAACAAGATTAATAATCCAAAAGCATTTTTGCTTGTTTGTTTCTTCCCTTTACATTTTAAGTTACTGAGAAAAAATATTTATCTCATCAAGATATTTGAAATACCTTTATTGCATTCTCTTGTTTAAATAGAAGTTGTCATACTCTCTTAAAACTGGTATTGGTCCAGTACTGGGTTCTGAGTTCACTATGGAGTGAACCATACAGGAGACACAAAAGCACATATCTTGCCCTCATCCAATCCCAATAGGGTCCCAATGCCCCCTGCCCCTGCCATGTTCCTTCCCACCTTTTGATCAGCTGCACCTTCATAGACTCTTACAAACATTCTTGTCAGAACTGTGACATAACTTAAATATTCTGGGAAAGGGCTAATGTGACTTAATGAAAGGTAAGTATAAATGAAATACAAGAAAATAATAGAGGACAAATAAAAGCTTAATAGACAAAATGATTCCATTTGTGGCTCCATGTAGCTGCAGAGTCTGTCTCCAGCAGTGACCATCAGCAGGTACTTAAGGAGAAGGACACACAGGACAGGCCTATGTCTCCTAAGATGCTTCCCTATCCCAATGAATGTCACCTCAAGGGATCTATGGAGTCCCATATGGCTTATCTACTTCATCACCCTCAATGGACATCTCTGCCAGGTAGCCGTCAGGTGGTCTTCCCTTACACCTTACCAACCCTTTGCAGTTCTTTGGCAAGGTGTTCCTCAGGTCTGTTTTTACTGTATTTTCTCATTAGGCTTCCAATTTCTTTATGGGAGGTTCTTCAGTCTTGAATAAAGACTAAACATTTAAATGGCAACAAATTTTATTTTATTAATTTGTTTCTTCTAGAAATGTGAATATCTTTCAGAATGTGAAAAATGTTTACATTTTCTAAAGTGAAATCATTTACTTAAGTGCTAGGGCTGTAACTATCTCTCAGCTTCAGATATCAAAGAATAAGATTTTATAAAATTAAAGTTCTGAAAACAATATTACTACAAGACATGCTAAAGCAGGAGGACTTCATAAAAGGACACATTGGAGTATTTTGTAGAGACACGGTTAACAATGTGAGCTTCTCTTACAGAGCAAGTTAGTTCTCAGAAATAGTTTCAGTAAACTGGAGACTATTTTATCAAAATTAAACGGATTTATTTTCTAATTGAGAATCTTAAGTGCAAGAAGTCATATGACTTTGAAGGTGCTAAAGTTTAAACTGAACAGCATTTAGAACTTTTAAACTTGAAAATAGGTGGGTTTTTTTCTTTATTTGAATTACTGCTGTATCCTATGGAATATATTGTGTCTATTTTTAAAAATGAACAATATTTAAATTGAACTTTGCTCATGATTTCTTCATTCATTACTAAAGTTCCTGAGTATTCCCATGTGCACTCTTGGATATAAAGTGATACTAAAACATCACCTCCAGCTTTTATTAGACTGAAAAATCCTACTATTATCAGGCTTAAGGTGGCTGACATCACATAGCTACATTACTGTTTTAAGTTAATTTGTCTACATCCTCATTAACTCCTTCTCGGTTACTTGGAGCCTCAGGTCTATGTGACAACTCCATACCTTCTAAAGTACTCAAAATATAAACACTTAGGTTGCAACAAGCCTTATGTGCAAGGTTGTTTCCTGTGCTTTCTGTGGAATTTTCATTAAACCTTTCTGTAGTTTTCTGCAGGTTTCTTGCCTTTGGAAGCAACCTTTAAATATATATATATATATATTTTTTTCTCTCTCTGTAGAGCAGCAAATTCCAGCAGCCTTGCTGTAGGGCTCCACAGTTTTTCACCTGTTCCACCTCTAGGCTAACGTTTTTTTTGAGAGAGGGATACTGTCTCTATCTTCTTCCTATTTCTCTTCTCCAATTTAGTAAAAATTCTTACAGAATTCTTCCTCTCTGCACATTAGGCATAATTATTTGTTTATCTGTCCAGACTGATGTATAAACTCAGTTAACTATGAGAGTTCACATAGCTAAATAAGAATGCTTACAGAACCAGAGTAGTGCCCGTTTCATCCTTATCGAAGAGGACTTTCTTTGCATTTCAGAATAACCAAACAATTTCATTTTGGATTACAACGTTTTTCTCTCTTTGTTGTATCAAAAGATATACACATTGTTTACCAGTCATTTATTAGGCACAGGCCACCATCAAGGTGAAGGATCAGACAGCAGAATAACACATCTGAATCAGATCCTACAGTGAGAGAAGTTTAATAGCCAAAAATGAAAAAGTTCAATTTTCTTCCAACAGATGCCTAAAACTCAGTAGAAGCATTTATTTAAGACTTGTAGAAATCATTCAAGGCTTGTAGTTCTGACCTCATCATCTTTGTCCATGCTTAGTCTCTACCCTACAGAAGTGATACCTAACCACAGAAACTGAGCAAAACACTACGTATTTTTCTCGGGGAGCCAATCTGTTCAGAATGCACTAAATCCTGGACAACTCACAGAATGAAGAGACAGCCTTTCTATTTTAGAAACATAATTGAAAACAAAGACCTTCCTTTGGTTTGGTAGCTTAACGGTGAGGAATAGCTTAATGGTTTCTCCCACAGAAAGTGAGAGACTATGTTAAAAACAGTCTTTAGCAGGGAATTTAAACATACTTTCTCCCTCTTGAAATTACAAGTAAGGAGGGTAGAAAGACAGGTCTTTTGCTGAGATTTCCTAAGCTGTTCAGAAAGGAGTTCAAGATTCACCTGGTCCCAGAACATCAGAGAAGCTAGTTGCGCTCATCTGTAAATGTAGCTGAAAAGACGTTACTTCATTCTGCCCATGCTTTCGGCTGGGTGAACTTCAGTTACTTCTAGCCACAACACTTCTTTCCTGTGCCCTGAGTTTCGTGTTTATCAGCATCTATTTGTGTCAATAGACTGTATGTGAACATACCAGCTAATATATGGGACTATATTGGGACATGCATGGAAACCATAGGTTTGAAATGTTTTAGGCCAATAAAAGCACCAAATATATAGGTCTTATATTTCTTGAAGGCATACTGTAATTACTAGGTTCAAAAATAAAATGTCTCTCTCTCATGCATCTTTTGTCTTTGATCAAAGAAAAACAGTGGAGCTTGCTCAGTTCTCTGAAAGGGCATTTGAGATCACCTTGCTATGGATCCCGAGTAACAGAAAGCCTCAGGCAAATCCTCGCACAGCATAAACGGAAAGGCCAAATCAGTAATAACTGTATTTTCAGACATTCTTAGTGGTTAACTTTCAGTGTTCCCCACCGGATTTTAAGGCTTTGTGTACTATCCTTAGAGGGTACACAAGTATTTAGAAAGAGTTCTGTCACTTAGCTCTGGATTTGAGACCTCAAATATCATATTCATAGTAACTGAATTTTGAAGGTTTTATTATTATTATTATTAATGTATATTCAAATGTGGTCATCTATGTCTAGGTTATGTAAAATCTCAAAATGCTGACTGTTTCTAAGAAAGCATGGTTCTTTATTGACTAGAAGCATGTAAAAAATCTGCAGCTTTTGAAAACTATTTAATTTTTGAAATACAATTCACATTATAGCTCTTTATTTTCATGTACTTCTTAAAATAGTTACACTTACCCCACAACATCAGCATCTTGACCAAGTGACACCAAAGTTCTCACAACTACTGACACATTTAGCTGAGGCAGACAAACAGCAGAACATCACGTAGAGAACTGTATCCTCAAACAAGGTTTCCTCCTCTGTAACAGTAGTTTTCTTTTTTCAGTTCC
The DNA here is from genome assembly GCF_028389875.1 of Rhea pennata. Classification (NCBI taxonomy): domain Eukaryota; kingdom Metazoa; phylum Chordata; class Aves; order Rheiformes; family Rheidae; genus Rhea; species Rhea pennata. Next base: position 169,439,942 of record NC_084663.1, read on the forward strand.
ATTTTTTTGGTCCAGTCATTTTGTCTGATTTATATATATATATATATATATATATATATATATATTCCTTTCAATGAAAAGAGAAGCTAAGTGAAAATTGAAAAAAAAAAGAATGACATGCTAGTCTTTCTTATGTTCTGAATCATCAGTCAGCTTTGCTCGCTAAGCACCTCCCCAGGCTCAGTATTTTCTTCTGAGAAATTGTACCATGAGGTAAACTGCTCAATAATATTTTGTATTTCAGTACAGAACTTAGAACATTCTCCATTTGTGGTTGCCAAAGGTTTTCCCCACAACATCCCATTTTGTAACCTCTCTGTGAAGATTCCTTGTTTTTGTTATGGGTCTGTTCTCCCTGGGATGCTGTATCACAGGCTGCCTACTCTCAGTTTTCCAAATTGCATTATTGCCCAGGGTAATCTTCCCCAAAGTTTTTGCCCCGAACTTTCTAAAGCATCTCTCAAGCAGAAGAGAAACAAATCAACAAGAAACTTAACTCATGTAAGAAATTTCCTAGCTAACTGTTGCACTCAGCTGTCAGCTTTTGTTATTGACCCACTGTTTGGTCTCTTTTCTTTTCTTTCAAAGAAGAGTAGAGTCATATATACACTTTTTCATTACTATTTATTTTCCCCCCCTCCCTCTCACCATGCATTTCAATCAGTTTATCCTCAGAAATTGCCTCTCTCAGGTTCCTTAGCGTTAAAGGAGCCAAGCGTCTGACCTGACAGAGTTGGAGTGAGACTATTTTTAAAGAATCAAACTCTGATATTTTATCCTGTAACACAAAACTGGAAGTCCAGTAATTCTTTGGATTTAATTCATGAGCATCTAAGGTACAAATACTGACAACTCCAAGCTTATTGAATAAACAAATATTAGATATGCAATAGGAAAATGAAGTGTGAGTAAAATATGGCACAACATAAAGCAGAAAGGAAAAATGAAATACAGCTTGCTAAAGATTGTGTTGCACAACAGGATAAGGTGGTAACAGAAAAGAGGATATTTTTCATGTAAAGCAAAGCTCGATATACCCACAACATGAGAAATTTTCTGCAAAAGCTGTTGAACTGCTAATGGAAAAATTACTAAGAAAATAACAGTCTCCAAATAACATAATAAATCAGGGCTGCAGGATCCTAAAGTACTTTTCACGCCCAGAATGTAATGACTTTTCATCTCCTACATTTCAGCCAGGAATACCAGGCAGGCAGAATGATATAGAATCTTATAAGCCTTTCTGTTTCATTTCTGTGCTGAATATTTGGTAATGTATATTAAAATAGATTACAGGTACATAATTATTTTATTCTGTTAATCTGTTCTTCTGTAATCTATTTTAACATACTTTCTAATTCAGGATCCTTATTTTCTGTTCATAAATATTTCAAGATTCTCCCTGGTGATGTGCCATTTTCACAAGTAATTAGCCAAGGGTCATTCTTTCCTCTTTATTTAAACATTAGGCAGTGTAATTACTTCTGATTTGCCTCATAAATTGAATTTGCATAGCATAATGCAGTGAAATATCTAGATGCTATACTGTTCCTGATGGCACAATAGAAAACTCTAAAGGAATTGTTTGTGTGAAAGAAAGTTGCCTAACAGTCTGTAAAACAGACTATAGTTTAATTTTGCTGCCTAAAGCCTGTAGCCTACAACTGTTTTTCTTGCATGATGATTATTTTGGATCTGATTCTGAGGCATCTAATTCTCCCTCTACACTGTAAAATCAGCTTATGTGCCTAATTTGAAATACGGATGTGACTGTGGGCTGGGAACCAGAAAGTTAGATTTTAGAATATCCAGCATAGCAGTAACCATATCCCTTCTTGATTTAGTCATTCGTCTAATGCGTAAGGGAAATCTGTTTGAGAAGAACTCAAACCCATTTTTCTTAGAAACCTGTCTGTTTTGAAGCACCGTTACTGCAAAGTGAAACAGCACCTATCCCAGCAGCCAGCCTTTAGCTCTTTGTACGCACCTCACTGCATGCTTTGATAAAAAGGGGATTTTCAAGAAAACCAAGAACCGCGAGGCCCAGCTAAACTGTAAAATCTGGAGCAGAGTTCCTGCAGATACTAGAGAAGAAGCACACTTACTTCACACACTTACTGCACAATTACTGCAGACAGTCCTTACCTCCAAATAACGCTTTAACATGTGTCTTCTTCAATATGACAGATGATAGCTTTGAGTTTTCATATGTAAGCATTTAATTCCCCCAATCTGACCATTTTTAAAATACATGTCTGTTCAGTGTGAAATAAAATTTCATGGAAAACAACACAGACAATCGTTGGTAAATATCTATGAAGCATTTATCCCAGCATATCAGTTATCGTTTGTAAGTGTTTGATGATCAGCAGTCATTTTCTTGAACTGTAAATGCATAAATATTTCTCCTCAAACGACTCTTGTGAAAATGAGTGAGGTTGTTAGGCTACGTGAATCTATTTACAGGTGCCGAAGGATAGTCACACAATCAAAAATTAATGATAATAATAGCAGCAATAATAGCTACAACAACAAACCATAAATACGCAAAGGTCTAAATGTTAGGTAACAAAATACATGCGCACTTAGTTCTCCTGGTGTCTGGCTTTCTGCTTCATTCATGATACTTTCATAATGCATGAACAAATATTACACATTCAAGAAATGCCACTTACTAACCACAGAATTTACAATGACAGTTGCATTTTACTATTTGGCCTAGAGGTATTTTAGCTTTACTGAAATTCAAATTAAGCATGAAAAGCCACTGAAATCCAGGAGCTGTTTCATGTAAAGCTTTCAGTAGAAATATTTGTGTATTACTTTATGAAATAAAAAGGGTTAGGTATAATATAGAAGAGCATATTCAAAATATTTGTAAAGGAGAAAAGGGTATTTTTTAATAATTTCATAAAAATCTTGAAAAAATCAGAAGTCATGTAAACATATCCTATTGTTCCAGAAAATATTGTTACTTATTGTTAACTTATAATAGGGAAGATTTGTAGGAAACATTAATATATTTATTAATAATCTAATAACAATTATATTATTTTGTACGTGTATTAACATTTAAATAAGCAAAACCATGCACATAATAAAAGCTGAACAATGTAGTAGTTGGTTTTACCATATATGTCAAAGATTTGCTTTTCCGCTAGGATTTTTTTTTTGTGAAAAGCTTTGAAAGCTCTTCAACTTGCATTTTTATTAATTTTGTATAGTACTTTGGATGCCCAATTTTCCATTCATGATTGTTGCCTCAGCGACCATGCAAACATATTTTGTTCTGTTTTGCTTGAAACCGGGAGGCTGCTTTATCAGATCTGCTGGGAAAAAAAGGTGTAAATGCCTTGGGATCAATTGTTAAATAATTCATTAAGCAGTGTGCATGAAAAGATTCTTTGAACTTCCCTCCAAGTTGTCTCTTATATATGTGCACAGCTGAATACATATCCCTCCTGTGTACCCCACCCCAGTTCCTACCTGCAGTCAGCTGCTTCCATTCCTTAATCATCTCCAAGGATTCTTGTTTTCCAACTGTCTTTACAAGGTGATTGCAGAGTTGGAGTAAGTACTTATTTAAGGAAGAATATTAAACATTCTGTCTAGTTAGCCATACTTGTTTATGATTTGGCAGGTGGGTGCCTCCAGTCTTGGTTCATTCCCATTTTTTGTACATTTAATAACTTCCTTGCAAAATAAGGTTTTGTGTACAGTTTTATCTCTTTCCTGTGTGTAGCCCTCTGAATAATTGAGATACTTATACGCTCCACCACCTAGATCATGAAAAATATATATAATGGACACAAAATTGGTCAGCACAGTGATTAGGTTTTGCCATTAAAAAAAAAAAAAAAAAAAAAAAAAAAAAAAAAAAAAACAGTCTTGTATAATGTAACAACTTGGAATGTATTAATAGCAAGGAATTACATTTAGATACTTGGATTTTATTTTATTATATATTATTTTATTTTATTTCTCTAGATTCCCGGTAACTAATGGCTAAAGACTCAGCAAAATCAGCAAAAGACTTGTTCAAACTTTATTGATCCATCTATTACAGTTTATATAAGCTAGCTTACACAAAACAAGCAAAGCATGTTATGATCACTCTACTTATCCAATCAAATGCAATTTCATCCAGTAATAGCTTTAGAGAAAGGCAATTAAAATGAGAAAGGGAGTGAAATAGCTTCAATGTGTGGAATATTTATATAGGCTGAGATATTTCAACTGGGAAAGACTTGGCTTGGGAGAAGAGGGACATAAAAGTGGTAGATGTACTCATGAATATCAGAAAGAGAGGGGATAGGGCCTGACAGTTCCTCATCTCTTGCAATGCAAGAAGCAAGGACTGTAAATTGAGACAAGCAGAGTGCAGTTTTAAAGCACAGAAGGGGAGGTGGCTCTTCATACGGTGAGTAGCAGACCTGAGAAACGCCTCACCTAAGAATTGCAAAGGGTTGGCAAGGTGCTAGTGAAGACCGGATGGCCACCTGGCAGAGACACCCATGGAGGGAGATGAAGTAGATAAGCCACATGGGACTGCAGAAACCACCTAAGGTGAAATGTGTTGGGATCTGGAAGTTTCTTAGGAGACATATGCCTGTACTGAATATCCTTCTCCTTAAGTACCTACTGATGGACACTGCTGGAGACGGACTCTGCGGTTAGATGGAGTCATGAATTGAACCAGTTTATTTGTTCTTATGTATCAACCCCATAAATTTTAGGATACTGTTTGTTACTAATGTGCTCTATTAAAAGAAAAAAGAAAGATGTTGTATACATAGCCCACTCTCATTTTCTCATCCATCATTGCCTCACTAAACTTGATTCTTACCAGTAGCCACCTGGGAATGGATTTCCTGCTGGGTTTATTACTCTGAAAGCTGACAAACCTGTCGACTGCTCTCACCACAGCAGCTGTTCAGACATTCCATTATATATAACCCGTGTAATTCTCCCCTGTTAACTTGCCAAACAGCACGCAGTTGGCTGAGAAAACAAGTCATGGCAATTGTTCCTTTATGACCGGCTTGCATCACCTCCTCAGCAGCTTAGATCTCAAAATAGTGTGTGTTTCTTAACTATATGGCCTGTGCATTCCTACCCACATCAATACACGCAATAATGGTGCAGCGTACTGATAGCAGACGAGGTAATTGCACAGCTCCCACAAACATGCTTATATTCATAAATTTATACAGCAGAGTATACTATACATATAGTATATATTTTGATATAGTGAATATGTCTGAGTCTCTCTGTAAGCAGATCATGTACGTTTGTCAAGACGATCACTATAAAATGGTTGCAGACAAAAGCTAGATTGAGTTGGGATCATGTTTAGGATTAAATATCTACAAGTGAAAACCTGAAATAATATTACAGTGACATAATAGATTTTTAGAAAATCATTTGAAAGAAATCCAAGTATGTGTAGGCATCAAAACAATCATTTAGGGTATCCAAACAACATTAGTTCTTCCATAAGACGATGTCATTAAATAATTTAGTTTCAAGATTATTTTAGCATCTCTTTTCAAAGATTGCCTCACATTCAAAAAAAAAAAAAAATCATTTCCTTTGAGATTTTTCCTTGATAGGATGGTAAATAAAAGTGTACTGTGATTTTCCATCCATGTTTCCGCTATATGTCTTTTTGCATTACATAGATCCTGACATTTTACATTCATCACCAAGAACAATCTCAATCTTTACATGAATGAAATTGCTAAAACCACACTGCGGCTGACATCAGTACTGTTGTTTCCACTTTTCTTTTTTTTTTTTTTTTTTTTTTTTTACATAGTTTTCGAATAATTTCACACTTCCAGTCGGTTTAACAAAATCAGGTGTAATAATCCCCTTCAGCTTAAATACTTATTCTGACCAAGAAAAACATCCTAAGCAGCAATAAGAAAATATTTACTTACAGCATTGTAGAGAGTGTTAACATTTGTTTGTCTTCCTGAAGCCACATGTGTCACAGGAAAACACTATTCTTACTGGTACCTCTGTAACACTGAATAAACTGAGGCAGACCTTGCCCACAGAATAATGTATAATTTGTACTATAAAAAGTCTTAGAATATCTCTAAACACAAATTGTAAAGCACGAGGCTGAATTCTCTTCCTTTGGTGTAGCCATTGCTATAATGTAAAAGCTCTTTTCCTGCTGATACTGTATCGATGGGGTGTTTTATTACAGCAAGACCTCTTATATTACCTCAGGCTGCGAAAATGTTATTTTAACTTCTTTCAGAATAATGTCACAACCCGTCCATTAAAATTAACCATTAGCATGTGAACTGCAGGCTGCTTAGCAGCACAATCTCTCTGGCTAATAAAGACCATTCCTCCCTCCGCAGCCCCCCCAAACAGTGAAGTGGGCCATTGTGAGCCTGAACTCCTTATTAGAGCTGTTTGCCCCATTTACAACTGTCTGCGAGGGTCATTCAGCAGGCAACCTGCCTGAACTTTACCTTCACCCAGTAACCCTCCAAACTATCCATTATAACACTCATCAGCCTGGGGAGGAATGAAGCAGCGGAGAGAGCTATTAGGCAAGAACAAAAGTTACAATGAAAATAGGGCTTGCAACAATATTCTTGGCAGGATGATTTTTATTTATTGTTTTTTTCTTTTTTTTTCACTTCCCTGAAAAAATAAAAGCAGATAAGGCCCAGAAGAAAGAAAAACTGAGTCTGAAAACCAACTTAATGGAAATATTGCTAAATACAGATATGAAATAAAACATAAAAAGGCCTAGAGCACGAACAGAAAGGAGGTAATTATTTTATGACTCCCTTTCCTCCTCTTTAGTTACTGAGTTTATAACCATACTTTATTGCATGGGCGAAACAGTCACAAAAGTCAAAATGTCTGTTAGTGCTTACGCAAGTATAGCCAGAAGAAATTTGTCCTGGCTAGCAAATCTATCAGTTTTGACTAACGACATCAAACAGGTTTTCTTTCCTAAGGGAAGGATTAATTTCTCACTAATGACAATTGCAAAGATGTTATCACAACGCATTACTCAGATCACTGCCCAGGAAAAGACTTAGGGAAAGTAGTGTTCTGCCTCAGCACTTGTAGATATATAGGTACATATGTGTGTGTGTGTATGTATAGACACACACATATATATATACACACACATATATACCTACATACATATATATGTGTGTGTGTTTCTCCATTCAGATGTATAAAATCAAAATTCCTGTGCAAATGAGCAGGAGCAAATGAGAGCAAGAGAGTAACTGCATCTACTCTCACAATGCAACATACAGAAATGCAACCTCTGCACTCAGGAAAAGGTCTCCAGATCCCTTGCTCTCTCCTAAAAAAAGGAGTGTCATCAAATTCAAACAGAACTAAAACTGGAATCTTGTTGCTGGAAGCTCCTCAAAATGTATTGAATTTGTTCCTACTTGTGCTGTTCATCTTCTCTGCCTTAGGCACACCCACTCCAGCAGGGGATCTGGGACAGTTTGATCTTTATGGCTTTTTCCATGCAAAACTTCCTATTGGCAAGTCCAAGTAATTTATTTGACAGACTTTTGGATATACCATCTTCCATACCAAAGGCTCACAAAGTACTTTAGAATAAGCAGCTGTTTGACAATGTAAAGCAACACTACTTGGCAGTTTAGGACAGGAAGTACAGAGAGTTGCCACATGTAGCTTTAAAAAATTGGGGCAATATCCAAACGGGAATGAGGCCAGGATGCTAGATCTAACAACTCTATTCCCACAGGCTCTGAGACATTTATTTCTTAATCCCCTAAATCTACTTTAATTGTGTGTCAGGAAATGTCTGTGTTAATAGAAAAAAACAAGGGTTACAGTAGTTCTTTTACAGCTCTTTGTCTACACATACCACTCAAATCAAGTTTCCTCCCCACTATTACACTTTCCAATTACTGACCTCTTCTAATCTGTTCCTGTTTCCTATCATTTTCTCAGTTACTCTGTTTTTCTTGACTCTACTTCATTAGCTTACTGCTAGCTTCTTCCTGCCTGCCCCGTCCATTCTACCCCTTTTAATTAATACCTTCTGAAGTTGATTAAGGTACCAGAGAAACTGTGGTTCTCACTGCCAGTTGACTGATAAAAAACATGGAACAGAGGTATTCTTTTTAAATTTCATTCATTACAAAAACACATCCACAGTAATCACCATTTGATTGAACAGCTGTCTTGTCCTGACACTTAATTCATTATTTTTATGCATTTATTCTTACAATTTTTGTAGTTTCACATAGTTCCATAATTTGTGCAGTAAATCAGTTGTTCTGCTTTGTGGTTACTTGGCAGACAACACATTTTTAGATGTCCGTGGATCATGCATTTTGAATCACAAAGGAACCCTTTATTTTGGATGTTAGATTTTTCACCACACTCAGCAACAACACAGATAATCATTTTGGCTTTGGAGAGTCATGGGAGCTCATACACATAAATCCAAAATATCTGATTGTATCAGTTTTTGTTCAAAGCTCATTTAAAGATGTAGAGTACATGTCATTATATTTATGGATAACATCATGATCTTGAGTAAGAAAAGGTAGATATTTATTTTGCTTGGTTTTTTTACACATCATAAAGCATTGAATTCCACTGATCAAAGAGATTCTATACAGAATCTATACAAAAGAAAATAAAAATCTAAAATAAATCTTTTTTACTTTTTCTTTCCAAAATGAAGTTTAAAAAATAGGCATTGAGAGTTAGAGGATGTTTATTGTTTTCAGAAGATATTCTTCACTTAGAAAAGAATCTCATTTATAACCATAGACATTTTTTAAAAATTCCAACAGCCATTAAGAGCTTTTCCAAGAATTATGTGTTGCAATCTCCACTGGAATGACCATTTTAAAGAGATTTATATCTGTTTTATTGACATAAACTACCTCTGTGTTGTATTCACATAAACCACACTTCCAAGACATTGAAGTACATAGACTCTACTGCTGGGTGGAGTCGTGATCCTGCTCCTGGGAATGGTGCATGCTTCAACAGCTAGAGAGTATAATGTCAGTTCAACATTACATGGCTGCTTCTGAAGAGGAAGTAACTCCTTAAAATAGGGTGTAGTTTCCACAGATGTTTAGCCTGGAGGCTATGAGAGTCCCTGGAAAAGAAATGAGTTATGGCTGGAGGAGCCTTAATTCTGCATCTGCAAAGCTGTTGTTTGGAATAAAAAAAGAACCTCAGAATAGTTTACAAGTTAGCCGTCAAACAAAACTCTTAAATTACGTAGTAAACTAACAGAAATTACAACAAAATACAGATTTTCCTGAAAACTTTATACATATATATATAAAGAAAACAGCCAAATAGATAGTAAGGAAGATCAGGCAAATTGTACTAAGCAAGTTAAACAAATCCATGGTTTACATTTTAGTCTAAACTAGAAATTTAATCGAAATACAGTCCCCCTTTTCATGATATTAAGAGTGTGAATGAAAGTTTTTTAAACTTTAAATTTTCAAGTGGAAAAAGTACTACGAATCACCACTCGTATGTGCTGAATCCATCCAGACCTCATGTGGCTGAAGACTCTGTTTCGAGAGAGTGAACATGACTTGATTAGATAAGATTTGGGTTTGACTAGATTCACCTGCCTCCTGCTTTTCCTGTATTCACTTTCCTTGCTGTAGGGAAATGGTCATTTGCTTGAGGCGGGAGAAAAGGAATGAAGAGAAGGGGGCAAAAAAATGCTTTTAGCATCTTATTCCATTTTATCTAATGGCTTGATTGCTCTTTCAGAAGTGCTGGTTACCATGGATTGGGGATGCTGATTTCACAGCAGCGTTCAGTTTCTTGAATGTCTGTAGGAAACTTCGGCCATTTCACAAGAGTATGCAGTCTCCAGGTAACAGTTTTCTATATTATACCATTCCCACTGCTACTAGCTTTTCCTTTAATAGCTGTGACATCCAAAAGATGAATTTAACACTAAAACAGAGATTTGCAAAGAAACCCATCAGAGACATGGCCAATTTCTGGATATCAACTTTCTTAACAGGACTTTAAGCTTTAATGTTTACCTCTAGAGGTCTGTTCCTAAAGACATGGCCTCATCTTTATAAGAAAACATTAATGAGTAAAAGTGTATTAAACTAAGAGTTAAATATCAGTGGAAGCAGCTGGGTGCTTATCACCTGAAATGTTCACCCTACTTGGCAAGAAATCTACCTTTATGCTTTAGGTTTTTGTTTGTTTATTTTTAAAATACTGCTTTCTAAAACACTTAAACAACCAGTAATTTATGAATATTGCTGGGATTTTGTTGTTTCTTATAATTAAAAATACACAGTGGAAATCATTTCGAACATAACAATTACAGTTTCATCAAAGTATTATTAATTCTCATTCTTTAAGAACAATAATTACACACATATAATCTTCGCTTTATGTATGTCAGTATTTTGACATTCATATAGCACAAATCCAGCTGTTGCACCTAGGTGGTCATTTAAGGTGGGATTCGTCTCGCCTAATGTTAAGGGCTTGGGCTATCTTGCATCCCTCTATTGACAATAGAAATTGGCACCTCCCAAAGGAAATTCACTCCTTCTTGAGAAAAGTGTTTAGGACTGATGCGACAAATCTCTCTATATAGGCTCTCTTTACTATAGAGGGAGAACAGACTACAAGTCTGTCTTTTAAATAGCAAAGGTAGGTGTCAGGATCCCATTCAAGAAGCAATCATCTAAACAATATTTGTTTATAGGGAGTCTAAGTTAAAGTATTGGAAGAAATCAAAACATTTTCAAAAGCATCACAAAAGCTTTAGAAAATTTGGTAATAAAGCTAAGGGCACAAAAAATGAATGAGTCTAATCAGAGGCACCCCCTTTTGGAACTCCTCACCATGGCCTTTTTGACTCTACAGTTTTCTGCAGATAGATTGATCTCTATTTCATTAAATAATTTTGATGGAATAACTTAATAATCCATATATAAATAGTGACCAAGTATTTACAGTCGTGGACTGTAAATGGACCGTGAAGCCATGAATACAGAAAAGTCATCTCTTCTAGTATTATTGTGATATTTAGCATTTTTGTTACAGTCCATTAACCACTGTCAATAAAATATTATATGGGAATCAGATCAATTCATTTTTTCCTAAGGGAAACATTGGTGCATTGCAAAAAAAAAACCCAAATGGAGAAAACAACTTAAAGTCTCAAAAATATTGAGAAAATCAAAATAATTTCCAAATATATATATTTATTTTAATACTCAGGATTTATAAGATATTTTCATGGTTTAGGGGTGTATAGTTCACGTCCTGCAAATATTGTCATTATTCTTACATATTGTAAATGACATTCAGGTTATTATTCCATAGCCACCTTCATTGACATTTTTCCACTTGATAAGATGTGAGTGGGTCTTTGACTTCGACAAAAAAACAAAGATAATGTACTTTAACAGTATTGAATGTACTTTAACAGTATTGATAAGACTGAGAAATTTTTAAAAAGACACCACCAAAATTTATTATACAGGCATCTACACTCTCTCCTTCCATTTCTTTCTCTTCCCTAAAATGTCTGTATGCTACAGACTTAACATAATTCTTGGGTATTGTATTACAGAATATTCTTGTCTTATTTAAATAATATAATAGTGGATATTCATTTAGAAAAACCTACTCAATATTACATTCTTTTCTCATTGTCTAGCTTGTGATCTTCCACACTTTAAGTTTTGAAAATTATTCTTATATAAAAGTGAGATCTTTAAAATTTTCCTGCAGGACAATTCCCCCTACAATATGAAATTGTGCCTAGTCTTAGCCAGTGTTTGTATTTTTTTTTTTAATTTATTTTTGTATTTTCTTAGACGTGACTAGGTTGCTCCTCCTCCAGTAAAATTATTTTTACTGATTTATGTTTTGTCAGTTTTTTTATCTAATATAAATTACAAAACAGCTTTCACAGAACCCATCCCCTTCAGTGTTTTAAGTCCTTGCTTCAAAGCTTGGAAGTTTAAGTGAAGGTGGAGTCATAAGAATTATTTTCTAGTAAGAAAAAAATGGAAGATGCTCCTTCGGTGGAAGAAAAAGGCCAAGAGGTTCTTGCCTATTACTTTGTACTTCAGAAATCACAAATACTTTTTTCCCTAGAATTTGCTAAAATGAGGCAGGTTACGTTGGTAATGCTCTTTTATTAAGGATTTTGGAACAAGATCTTATTACTGAAATCATTGGACTCTTTCATTAGTAGGAAGCACTACAACTGCAGTCAGATGATAATTATTGCTATCTACCTGTACTATTTTCTGTTATTCATATTTCATTTTCAGATCCTTTGAAATAGTAATTACAGTCTAGATCGGCCATACCTAAAGGTTGTTGTGATATCTAAAATTTTGGTATCTGACTTTGCTAGAGAAATCTTTATGTATTATAGGGAGCAATTTAGAGTTTTCTGAACCAACACAGTGCAAATATGTGACTCTCTAGAGTAGACCAATAAGAAACACTGAAGACAGGATTATGTTTTACATGATGTTTATATCTGATCTCAGGCTTCACATCTCAGTGCTGACAACCTGGAACATCCTAAGGAGGAGACAGGTTGGCTATGCTCAGCTACACTCAGCTTGGCGCTAGGATTTTAACTGTGCTCTTTTAAGCACATCCAAGGTTTGCCTTCTTTAGTACAGTGTTTACGTACATGGAGATGTATGTACAAACCTGCAGTGCCCGTAGTGTGCCCTTCCCACTAAGCTTAACTCCTCTGTAAGAAATAAACTCTTCATTGATTCTCCATCTAGATTCCTGTTTAGATTTTCATTCCATTTCTAAATATATTACTTAAATTTTACCAGCAGCAGAATGATTAGAGAAAGAAATATTTCAAATCATTTTGTAACACTTCATTTCTCTAAGAATATTGCTACATTTAGTGCATAGCAAATCTCATTTGTAGGCAAATAACATTTGCTCTTTATAAAGCAGAGAAATCTACACTCTTCCAGAGGTAAGGACTTTGACTAACTAATTTGGTAGGTAATTTGATGCACTAGTACAAAGGTGGTATACCGTGCTGCTAAGAATAGAACCTAAATATCTTAGCCCTCCACAGAACTTCAATATATGGGGTCTCTTTGTGTCTCTTTATAGTCTGGTAACACGTATTTTTGTTGGAAGCAATGTTCAGTCTTGCATTTACTGGCAAATATACTTGAAAATAACAACAAATTTTATTAAATATTATACTAACAAAAATGAAAAGTGAAAAAAATGCAATCTGATTTAATTCATGACAATAGCCCCACTGATGTGTCTTTATCTATATATATGAGTAAAAAATGCAAAAGACTGAACTTTTAACCGATTGTAGTACATACACTGACTAGACAAATGTGTGAAGATATTGTTGTTGTAACCTTTAAAATTTTGTTTTGTGTGTAATTGAATTAAGCCTTTTTTTTTAAAAAAAAAAAAAGTAGAAGTAGAAAAAAAAGTATTTTTATGGTTTTATCGTTATGAGAGTATATCAGTCTGTCTAACTATTCCCTTACCCTGCTCTCTGACAATTAGCTAAGTGTTATCCACTGAATACATTTATGTGTGTGTGTGCATGTATGTGTGCATGTGTACACATATATACTCTCTTCATGTTAAAAATCAAGATTCTTTCACTTTTTAAATTTTCTTCTGTATAAACACATTGCTGGAAAGACGCATTGCCTTTTGCTAACCAAAATGTATGTGTCAGCTTCATCTTTATTTTCTTCTTGAGGAAATGAAGCTGATACTTCCAAGGTGAAAAATATTGGGGTACTGTTTGCTTGTTTTCTTTGTATTGTGAGGATGAAAGACATAGTCAATAGTCCCAGAATGTTTGCAGATGTTCAGTTAAAGACATTATTAAGAGAGCCAGCAGATGTATTCTCTGGCAGGCAGCTCAGGTTGCTGTGACCCTCTGTTTGTCCCTCAGAAAGCTAATTCACTAAATAATGAGGTGAATAAGACCTGTTATTAAAAAAAAAAAAGGTTACATTTCTCTGCAAAAGAAGTTTAGTGCAATCAGTAAGCTGTCCAGCTGCAATGCAAAACAAAGTAAATACTTTTCCTGGAAGACCATATCCTATGTGGAACTAAATATTTACAGTCTCCAAAGCTTTGTTAGCACCAAAGCTTTCCTTACTGTGACAGAGAAGATAGCAGGGAAAGAGGAAGATGCAGGAGAAGAAGATTCTGGATTTGTGTTCTTTCAAATTCATGGTGCTAGATGGCAATACCATATAAAATATCAAGATCTAACTAGTCTACTCTAAATAGTTGCATTTGTCTCCTTTTATAGTTAGTGGAGGAAAACAGATATTTCTTGGACGCAATCATCCTGAAGAGGACATTTACATTTCACCATCAGTATTGGGATGTAAAGGCATCAAATTCTCCTTATTGACTGTGAAGAGAGCTGAAGATCACTAGGTCAGGTGTAGACATCTACAATCTAGACTTCTAGGACTTGATTTGGTTAACTAAACATAGGAATTTACTACAATTTGAGTGACTGTAGGTATTTTCAGACATCTTCATGAGGCTGGAAGGTACAACACAGCATCCACAGGAAATCTGAAGTGACAGCTTGAAGACAGGCTGATTACTAAGGGAGTCCTAAATGGCACTGAGCACCTGTGACTAGATAAATGAATCAAGCCCTTGAAGTTATGTGGAACTAATCTCACCCTCTGTGACGATTAAATAATGCTTTGATTTAAAATGTATGTCAAAAAAAAATCTTTTTAATGTTGCAAGTACTTCACCACTGCAGGCCCAGTGACTGTTGCTATGAAGGAGGCATTATTGGCACCTTTAGTAACCATTAGTAATCCTTAACTCCCATTAACCAAACACTCCCTCAGTAATTTTTCTTGCTAAAAATGCTACGTTTCTTCACTATATGGTTACATTAGTGAGTTCTTATGACTTTTTTTTTCCTATTGCTACCCCATGAGCCCACAGCTTAAAGGTAATAAAACAAATAAATTATTATGATGATGATCTTTTTTTTGAGCATTTTGAGGGCTAGAATTTCAGCTGGCCTATGTAAATATAACTTAACTGGAGTTAATGGAGTTTTCAAAGTTTACATCAATTGAGACCTGACATTGAATGAGTTTATGCAATACATTTAACCAGTATAGCTTGATACTTTTGCTATGGGTGCTTAATTTGGTCAAGTGAGCACAGGGAAAGTCAAACTTTCCAACACTAATGAGGTTTTTGTTTTCTTTGGACTGTGGCTGCAGAATGACATACAGGGTTCAGTGTTCTACACCTGTCTGTCTTTTCTTCTTGTTGGGCTCCTGATGAGTGCTAAGATCCCACAGTCAAACATTCCCACAAGAATTGCACAACTCATGTCTTCTGGCTGGATGCTCATGCTTTCCTCTAAGTTCTCCAGCTCCCTGGCTGGCCTCCTTCAACACTGGGTTGTCCTGGCTGTCTGCCTTTAATATTTTATTTTGTGTTTCACCTCTGCTTGCTGCTGTAGGATGTTCTTTTCTCTAACTGCTGAGTGGACAGGAGGTCTATTTCTAAAACTTCCTCCAAGTGCTGTTTCCTAAACTGATGACTGAGTATATTCATTTATTTCAGCTCCTGCTCAGCATGTCCCTTGAAGGGAGCAGCCAAAGGGCAGAGTGAACATACTGAGGAAAGGACGTATTATTCTCAGCTGGCCGAATACTAAAATGTAGCAGCAACAAGATTTGCTCTCAGCCTTCTTGGGAGAAATCTGAAAGAGGTAGAGGTGAAACAAAAACAGAGATCTTGGAAGAAAGACATACAGGTATGAAAAACTGTTATAGTGCCTATGAGCACACAGATGAAGAGCAGCTTGCTGAAAATGAACCCATCAAAGAAAGGCTGGTATTTTATATTATTTTTTAAAAAATATATACTTCTGAAGAATTGCATTTCTTTTTAGATTTTCTTTTGTTGTATGCACTAATTTATGTCATAGCTGCCAGATCAATTAAACTCATCTTTAGAAAGGCAGAATGCTTGAGTATCAGAATCTAAATTTAAAATCACTGAAGGTATAAAAATGTGAGTCTATAAGTGATCTTAAAACTCAGCACAATGAGCTAGGTTATGAACTGGATTATACCACTAAGCCCTTTGAACTGTCCCTATTAGCTATTGGGAAAGCAGAGAGTGCAGCTGCATCCCTTGGAATGCAGCCTGCACTGCGCTGGGGGCTTTGCCACTTATCTGAAATAGACGGAAACAGAGAGGCTAATTTAGATCTTACAGACTCTGAGTTCAGAGAAAACTTCATTAAAGTCAGTAAAAAAGCCTCAGTATAAAATTGAAGTGAAAAGGCAAAAGAAATGTTCTAAAAGCTGGAATAAAGAAGCTTGATTCTTCACTGCTGGAGATGGGGCTGTCTTGACAGCTGTCCCTGCTCAGTGCAAAGTACATGTACGCTTGCTATCAAATCAGAAATCTCCATTCACGGAAGCATGTTTATGTTTGATAACAATTCCAACAAGTGATTAGCTGCAAGTTTTTGGTACATCTGTAGTTCTCCTATAGTAGGTTGCTCTTCAGAAAGAAGAGGAAAGAAGAAAGACCAGAGCAGAAAAGTAGAGAAGTATGACCGAGGAGATCAAAGAACATGAGGAATGAAGGAAACATTTGAGACAGGAATGTACCACACTGAACATACAAAGATAAGGGCTCGCAACAGGGCCCACAGTCATTCAAGGCTCATGAAATCAACAAATATGCGAAACACACAGAGATATTCGTTAACAAAGATAGCTGGAGCTTTCATAACAAATATGCTTAATATCTGTAACTTTTCATATGATTAATTTTGATGCCTCTGCAGAGGAAAGAAAAGTGCTCACAAACAGCAAAATAGCATGACAGTGACTTTCTAGATATGGTTCATATAAAATATTTCATGCCAACAGAAGATATCACACTCTGCATAACTTTTATTACTTTGGGTTTAATTCTGTGACTAATAAATAATTTTTTTAAGCTTAATGAAAATTTCTGATAGTAAAAAAAAAATTAAAATATTGTTAGTACACAAGGACAGAGAAAATTAATCATCATAACACTTTATAATCTTGAGGTTTTGAGCTTGTGTCAAAACCAAAACATGATGCAAGCAATAAATGCATATGTGATTTATTTTGTTTAAAATATAAAATCTAGCTTAAATATCACCATTTACATGATAATACATAATGGATAAAACTTTGGGTGGCATCCATGTTTAATTCTTACTTTATGCACTAGGGGGTTCCCTTTCCCTCCTATTGTGTACAAGTTCTTAACTAGCTCAACACATATATTTAGGCTATCAGACAAAAATTTCAAGTGTGTTTTTGATTTTATGCTATTTTAAGTAAAGGACTTTTTTCAGCACATTAAACTTTGACTGTATGAAGGATTTAAACTGTCTTTAAAAAAAGGATATGTAATACTACATCCTATTTCATATCTATTCATTTACAGATATAAAAACTTTTCAAAATTCTTAATGAGTTCTATAGGTGAACTATATTTCCTAAAATAAATGATACTTATGAATACGCTTATTTGTGGATACAGTCTTTTTCTTTGCCCAGAAACCCCCAAACTAAAACATACAAATATCGCTGCAAGTTATAATGAAGTAATTTATTCTTTAATAGGTAGTTGGATAAATGGATGCAACAGTAAGAGAAATTAAAATGTTTCTCCTGTATTTTTTGTTATTTCTATGGATTTAAATCAAATGGATGTGCTTCTAAGGACTATGTGTCATTGTGTTTTCCTTTTGGAACACATGAAAAACTTAAACCATAAAATCCTATGATGTACCATATTATGTTTATTTAATCAAGCTTTGAAAAGTCAAAAGAAGAATGACTGAATTATACACCTACATAAGGGTTTTGATAATATGGAGTTTTAGTTCAGCTGAGATTTTGTTTGTTTGAGTAATACCGTCATCAAGATCCTAACATGCCTCTTATGATAGAAACTAACTTTTGTTTAAAGACCGACTTTACCCTCCCCACAGTTTCTGTCTTACATTGAGAATAAATCTAGCAGTAAAGGAAATGTGTCTAGGACTAGGGGAAACAGTAAAACTCTAGAAACTTTTTGTATTTGATTAGCATTTTACTCTCCTCTACTACTACTAATAATGTTCCACTGAAGGCTTCTGTTGAATCAAAACTCTTGAAATATCCATACATTAATTATAGTTGGAAAAAAAGTTGTAATCATACTTTAAGTTAAACTTAAACCTGTTTCTAGTTGCTATTTTTTTCCTGTTTTTTTAATTATTATTATTTTTTTCTGTGTACCTAAATCCAGGGTACCTAGGTAGAATTCAAAGACAGACCTGAAGACAGCATATTAGATGTCTGTATATAAAGATGAATCCAACAGCCTGGTTAATACAGTAGATAGTCTAGAGAGCCATTCTTTTGACATAATGTAGTTGTCTTTGTTAGAGTGAGCTGAATATTTCTCCAGATTCCACTGACTTCCTTAATTAAATTTCCATTTTAACGATAGTAGGAGTTAGACATCCATCTTATAAAGACTCATATAGTTGCATATGTAAAGGACCTGAATCCTCTTCCTGAAATGTTTAAAGATAAAATATTGTCTTTTCCTGTCTGATTTCAAGTAGGAAATAATATTATGGACTAAATTTATTTGCCCACACATAATATATCCATTGACACTTAAAATGCTACAACACTGTAGGTATCCAAGACTTCTGCACAGGTCTTGCAGATATGATGCAAGACCTATAAAGAGACCCATGATCCTTTTCTGTGGCAGTTGAATCTGCTAAGATGCCATACTCTAAAGCATCTCAAAAAAACACTATTTGTCTGTCTGTAATCAGCTGAATAAAGCCCTAACTTTCTTATAGGAGACAAAAGTCTTATTTACTGTAATAAAACATGAGTAACTGCAGCTAGACTTTTGTGGTGTGATGCCACACACTGTGTAGTGAAAGTGTCATTCAGCTATCCCCTACTGTAATACTTACTTAAACACTTAAGACATACAAAGAACAACAAAGTCACTTTCCAGAGGAAACAGGATGGACTGGAAGAGTTCTGATGCCCTCAACATCTTCATCCCTATAAAGAATATAGCAGTGCTATATCCAGACCTGGGAACTGGTAAAAGTGCTTGTGTACTGTAATGCTATCATAGCCAAAATAATTCTAATGGCAGTATAACTATGAAATATAACTTTTCTTTATTGTTTTTTATAGGTATATGACAAATGAGATCACGAAGCATTCAATTAAAATATATTTTTCTTAACTGAGCATGGTACCCCTCCACAGCTGAGCACAGCTATCATCCGTATCTGCATTTCTAGACTGAACAGTTGACAATGCAATCTAACATAGCCTTCTGTCATTGTGAATTCTGATTAATTTGCATATGTACTTAGAAAATTGCTCAAGCTCACCGGACATAGTAATTTGCTAAGCTAATTCCCTGTGTTTGTGTTTGTGCTCATACTCCCTCTTTACCATTTAAACATCGTCTTTGCTAATTTAGTTTCTGCCTAACTTCTGAATCTCATTTCCTGTCTTACTACTTTAGATGTACATTCACATGATTGTAATTAATACATTCTTTGCAATTTAACAAGTTATCATTTGTCAGTTGATTAGCTTAATCATGTTATGTAACCATCAAGATGGTTTAAACTAATGTGCTTATAAGCATGTCTCATTTTGCCTGCAAAGAGAGAGGTATAACAGATTAGAGAAAGAAAGGTTCACATATGTTAATTGTCCTGGCTCAGTTCGCAACAGGTAACTTGAAAGCAGCAGTAACTTGATCACCTGAGGTAGTCTGAACATATTCTAAAACTCCACAGACACAGACACAAATATTTCTGGGAACGTGATAATGTGAATTGTGGAGCAGATGTCCCCAGCAGTATGTTTGGTCCTCTCTTAATGTTACTACCACTCCAGCAGAGTCCAGTGGCTTGTATCTTGTGTGTGCTCTCCTTCTGCCTCATACAAAGTCAGAGTTTTATTTAAAAAGGTTTCTACATCAATATATATATATTTTTCTGGTAGATTTTACGTGGTGCTTCTATTTAAAAAGAGTGATAAAACTAGTTTCAGAAAGCTTATGTAGCACTGATGACTGTAGTAGTCAATGATGACTGAGTCATGTGGAGTGGCTTGTTTTTAAAACGTTAGAGACATATGCAAGTAGTTTGTTAAAATAAGAATTAAAAAAAAAAAATCAAGGTGTGAACTAACATGACATCATCTGGAAAGTGTAATCCCCTGCATCCGTAATGTTACACTGCTGAAAGAGTAACTTGTGAGGGATTTTAATTTTTTAACTGAAAATACTCATCAAAGCCTGAAGAATCATATCAGATGTGATAGATAATAGAATGACTTAGTTAAAATATATATAAGTGTATGTATATTCATATATTTTTTTCTCATTTGTTAATATAAACAGTATGGTGCCAAATTTCAGTCATTAGCTACCAAGTCAAAACTTTTGCCATTGACCTACTGATGACTAGGTGATTTTGCATTCACAGGCATGGCAGATTTCACACTGTAAGGTTAAATTGCTAATTTGTGAGAGTGTGCACACTGACACTGATGAATCCACATATATCCATGCACATATTCAGCTACATATGGGCATAAGGAAATAAACAGGGTGTATTTGTGGGAGATTTTCACAATTAACCCCTGCCTTATCCAGCTGACGTCCATATAATACTTAACAAGCAGAATATCATTAAAAAATGTAACATTTGAAAAAGTGTGGTTACATTAAAATCAGATATTTATGCAGCAGGCATGATTTCACTACAAGATATTTTTAAAGGAAAAGTTTTTTAAATATTAGCATGTGTGAAAGTGAAGAAAATTTTGAACTATATAATATTTCGTTATGCCAAAATTAATAAAGAAGTACTTAAAAAACATGTACTGTTTTTCTAACGGTAAGACTCTATACTTTCAATACTATTGATATGCAGACTGAAGTGCCCTAAAGTATTCCATCTGAAAGTTATCAAGTTCCTGAGTATAACAGTAAGAGTGCCAAAAAATTATTAGAGTGCTTCACATATTTTAAAAGTGCTTAAATTTAGAAGCAATAAAGCTATCCAACCTGCCTCCTACAACACATTTTTAAGAGTCAATGTTTAAAAGGCTGTATAAATGTAGTGTGTGATTCCTGTGATACGAGCATGTGTGTGACTATTAGTGTGTGCCCATCCTTTAACTGATAATCACCTGCAACATTTTTAGCATACATTGCAACTGGTTTCTATTATAAAAATAGTGAGCCAGGTTCTCAGATGGTTTAAACCAGTATTGTTCCATTACATTCAATGAACAAAGATTGACATCAATGTGGCTATGCTGATATACACCCCCTGGAATACTTACCTACTGCATGGAAATATATTTTACTGCAACAAATTGCGTTAACACTTTGGACCCAAGATCCCTTCACTGATCGTGGTAAATACCTCTCCTTATTGGTGTCTCTCCTTAAATTTTAATCAAATACCCTATACTTTAGGGCACATCGTAACTACAGTAACTGAGGAAGTATACTTGAGCTTATGTTACTTTTAATTTTCTTGTTTTAAATTTTCTTAGCTCCTTACACTTAAGTAGCACTTTATATATAAACTGCAAAGTTATACACTATAACATTCCACTGTCAATATCTCATCTTAGAAAAAAAAGATTCCATCTAACGAATTCCTTTCCAAAATTTTGAGAAAGAATTACATAAGTTTTACTTAAGCAAGTATGTTGTTACACAGTATCATTTCACAAAAGCACTGTGGCAGTACTTAAATATTTCAGAAAGCATTTCAAGTCACTATTCAGAAATATGTGGTTTAGGGAAAGAGTGCCCAACAAGCCCTGTCCCCATTGAGTGCACCACACTGGCCCAGTGGTTCTCTCCCAAGTGACTTTTTCTCAAAACCAAGGGTTTTTCTTACACAGTAACACTTACATTGCACATCCTCACATGCACAGCCTTGCAAAGTCATGCCATACAGTCTTAGTATAGGAACTGCACTGGTCCACATTTACCTCAATATGCACAGATCACCCATCATGACACATTCAGACTCAAAAGACAAGGTCTTGGGCAAGAAACCTTTAGAAATGGCAAATTTTTATACAAAATAATTATCTCTGGTTAATCACAGAGTACTAGATCAGGGTAGTTGGCCCAGTTTGCTTGCAAGGCAGAAAAATCAATATATGTCAATAATCAATGTAAATATATATGTGTGTGTGTGTATATATATATATATACATATATATATATATACACACACTTTCTATCTTTGTATTAATGTAGCTTCATATTATTTCTAAGGTAACAAAAGGAGGACTTTGCTTTAAAACTGCATTTTCCAGGCACTGAACTTATGTATGTGCTGAAGTTTGTCAGAAACATACCTTCTGAAGCCTGAGGAATGCTTTTTCCAAACAGGCAATATATCGCCTATAGGACTTCAGAATTTAGAAATTTTACAGGTATGTACTTTTCCAAAATTTCTAAAGCTGATAATGGTAAAGGCACAGCCGTAAACTATTGTGATATTGAGGAAAGGCACAAAGCAAAGCAGAAGGCAGATATAGCTGCGTTGTTAACTCTCTTAACTACTGGAAAAAAAAAGGTAATAAGAACAAAGATATGTATCTAAGCATGAGTACAAAGGAGCAGCATGAGAATTGAAAGCTGAAAGTGAAAACAGATGAAAGTAGAAAGTAAGTTACAAACAAGTGACTTATTAAAGAAGATATAGCTCAGAATATTTAGAAAACTCAGGTCTTTCTCAGAAACTAAGGGTAAATGAAATCCATTCTCTGGCTCTAAAGAATCCAGGAACATTAATGATCTTTGGGAATTTAGAACAAAACAAAGATTTTTAAAAGAACGTAAGAAAAACCAAACAAACCAACCAACCAACCAACCAACCAAACAAAAAAAAGAAAAATAGCAATCACAGATAAATTAAGTCAACCCAAGTTTGGAACAGAGAGAAACAGTGGAATAAGTTAATGAACACTTTGTTAACATCTCAGTAATCAGGTGACTAGAAATGGACACTGAATTATCAAGAACTGAGTCTAATTATTGCAATTTCATTTATGGTCAGAGTGATGAGGTTATTGTATATGGATGAATCAGTAGACCTTTTATATCCAATAAAACTTTGTTCAGTATTGCCTATCAGATTAAAGGATGGTGGATCTCTGTCTAGGGGAAAAAAATACTTCAATAGCAGTTATTAACAGTCAGATTGCAAAGATATATCAGGTAAGCTCCTAAGGGGATCCTCCTGAGTGTTATACAAAGTTTTTGTTAACAGTTTGGCCAGCAGAACAAAGAACATACTTACAAAAATATGCTTGAGAAAAACTCAGAAGTTGTAATCATTCATAGAACAAGAGTGGAATTCAGAGTGATCTTGGTCAACAGGTGAGCGTATCCACTTTCAATTCAATTTCAAAATACTGTAAAAAACATTTCATATTATACCTTTGCTAAGAAGTGGTGGTGTTATAATAGCGTTGTGACTGGTAGTGTCACAATGACCACTTTGTTTGGTGGTTTTTTGTCTCTGATTAGAACAGTAGGGAAAAGGGGACAGAGAATTTAAATGAATTAAAGTTCTGTCTGTTCTATTTGTCTGTATTTATTACCTTGAGTTTCCCTATAAGCTTTATAGCAGATTTATCCGCGAAAACTATTTTTTTTTCTATTAGAGTTTTCCTAACCATAGCACACTCCACTTGCCATGGTGAAAGACTGCTGAGATACAGTTCTCAGATCAACATCACATCTGCGTCTGGCCCTGAAACACTTTCACTCCAGCAGGAAGCAGCTTCAAGGTGTCAAGAACACCTTTGCCTGAATCAAAAACTATGCATCACAGAAAAATTAGATTTTGCGGATATTTGAAAGATTTAAGTTATTGAAGGTGTAGACTCATAAGAAAATCAAATCCTACCTTGTCAATATTTTGTAGCTGCCTGAGCTTTTCCTAATATTTGTCATAGGTGGCAGTGTTCAGTCATAGCCTAAAAACTTTCATATGTGAAAAATACTCATGTATATTGTCTGGGGTGGAAAGGAGTTCATAACCCTCTGATGTAAAGTAACAATACACTAGTTAAAGTTGTTCGCCAAACTGGCATGCAGTTGAAAGTGCTGAAACAAAAATGTATACTTTAAAATCATCAACTGTCAGTTCCTGTGGAGTGTAATTTTGAATTAAGTTTAGTATATCAGGAGCTGGTTGATAGTGAAGCAGCTAAATAGAAGATCTCTAACTATAGGATACTCATAGGCATCTCAGAGACCCCATGAGAGAATCTGTTTTGAGAGTGAGATATTTCATGAGTGGTCAGATAACTCTTGCAGGTGATATGAGGACAGAGTCCACTGAGTGTCCCATCAAAATGATGTCACATAAGAAGAACTAGAAATTTTTTATGCAGAAGAGTCACCATCCACAAGCAGTGTAAAGAATTGTATCAGTACCTATACTTGTATTTTGGAGCAGTGGTGTATGGAATTCTAATTTTCTTGATATACCAGATACCACTGAAAAAGAATCTAAAGTATATGCTGCAGGATATTCTGATTAGGCAATCTTCATTACCTTGAAATCTTCAGTTATAATTCAAAAAAGCCATTAAAAAAATTAAGTCCTGATATAAGAAAACAGAATGCACAGAAAGTGCAGAATAGTTATCAACTTCCTTCCATACCAGATTCCCTGAATAACATGTCAAAAGCAAAATGTTTTACTGGCTTTGACTTAGAATCTGGACACTATCAAATTAAAAGGGGGAAGAAAAAGGAGGTGAAGATCACGAGGAAAAAAACATATTTATGACACCCCATCAATAATTTCAGCAGTACACCATGCTTTTCAGACTACAAGCATAAAGTCCACATGAGGGACTTTTCAGAAGGCACTAAATGATCTAATCCACATTTTGATAATTTAAGACATCCTCACGTATTTAGATGACTTCATTTGTTTCTATAAAACATCGGAAGAACATCTGGCAGGAGCGGAAAGCTTCTAAAGCTTTTTAAGGAGTAATGGTTTAAATTTGAGGAAAACAAATGTCAGTTTGTGAGGGATCGCATTACCTTCTAGGGATATGCATGTCCTGAAAATGGGCTAGATTCTCAGTCACAGAAACTAGATATTAAAAAATATTGGATAATTCTTGGAAACATGGATACCAAAGCTTATGAAGATTCTCAGAACACTGATAATTTTCCAAAACAGTCAAAGAAAATAAGCTGTGGTATAATAAAAAAAAAATCAGAAAAAATTTGACTTCCTGAAGAAAAAGTTTTTAATCCATCCAGTGTTTAATTTCCTGAAAATATTTTAGCAGTTTGTAGAAAGGTTTGATTCCTCATAACTTAATGTCAGTGTTTTAGTTCAATAGATCAATAAGAAGCTGAGTGGCACCCCTGGGAGCTCAGAAATCAAGTTATAGCAAAATAAAAATACATTATCTGAACTGTTAGGAGGCCTCAAAGAGATATCTACTTGGGGTACAATTCCCTGTAATCTCTACCTACAAACCATGAACACTCTTAGGGAAAGGGATTCACAATATGTTCTGTCACAAACTGTAATTGCAGCTGAATTGTAATTATTCATTAACCTGGAAAGTGAGGGTCAGTGTAAGTTTCAAGCTAAGTAATCTTTTTTATTTTTCTTTTGTTTTACCTGGCCTACTTGCAGCTGTTCAATGGCTTGATATCGGCCTGCCTTATTTGTTAAGGGAGTCTAACTCGAGTCTGAAGGTTGGTTTCCAGAAACACTAGGAAATTTTGTCCTAGGGAAGCTTTGGAGATATTTGAAGAAGCATCACTATATTCTTCTTCTTTTTTTTTCTTTCTTTTTCTCTCTTTTTTTAATGTTAGGTACCTATTTTTTGGCTATTTCTGGGGAAAAAAAAGAATATTAGGCTAGATGGACCATTGATTTCCCCTAACACAACTTCTCTTACATTTTTCCCCTTATGACAATAACGTAGTGAAAGGTATACCATCCACAGAAGGACAGAATAAGAGAGAAACAAATGCACTAATGGAAAATGTGGCTTTCTTCATCAAGCTGAGCCTTCAGAATCTGGGAAAGGAGTTTGAACCATTGTTGTAACTTTCCAATAACCATAGGTATCCAAAGAATACAACAGCGTTCATTATTCACTTCTGAAACAACAGGTAGTATTCCCCTCTGAAGCAATGGGGAAGTGAAGAAGGTAAATTTCATCATTCTTATTTTCTGGGGAGCAGTACAGACACATTTGCTCACCTTTGCATATAATGTTCTCACCTTTTCCAAAAGCTGCCAATCACCTTATTCTTTAAAATCCGTGAGAGCATACTCACCTATCCCTGTTTTAGGGTAGAATCTTTCATCAGTAGCTGGAAACAAGTACAGGAGCTGGAAACAAGTATATGAAATCCAAAACATTAGGAAAAATTAAAATAGGGGCCTCAAAGGACCAAAAAATACAATTTCACAAATAATAAATACAAATATTTTTAATTGGAATAATGAATTTAACTCAATAATGAAACAATGCATAACAGTATTTGTGGTAACAAAATAAATTCTCTTTTGACTGAAGCTTTTCTTCAGTAGCAAACTCTCAAGGGTTCAGCAGCAATAACAGAAAGATTGAGAGGACTCAAGTGAGCACATAGAAGGATGTCAAAAGTGGTGGAGAAATAACTCATCTTTATCTTCAGAGGTTCAAGGTGTTACTATCTTAAAAACACCGTCCCACCACAGACAGATTTAACCTATAGTACCAGATGAGAAATCCTTTGTTCGCTGAATATCTAGGTCCAATATAGAGCCCATAAACACAAGACTCAAGATGATCAATGAAGAAATATTAGCAGCATAATATGGAAGTACTTGTTGCATATTTGGACACAAAGGCATTAAGAAAATGAATTAAAACTTCTGAAGTTGTTCTGAAATTCTTATTAAACTAAAGAGCAGAAGGGAGGGAGGAGCAAGTTTTAATAAATATTGCTCTTATCTAAAATTTAATTTGGAGTTCACTTTAGCTCGTCACCTTTTGTAATCATTGGAAAGAAGCATGCATTTGGGTGGGCCTTGATGTCTAACACTGGAGAAAAAACACCTTAAAAAAAACTTGCTTCTAAGGCTTCATCAGAGAAAGCTAAGTCTTGTCTCTTTACTGCTTGTGTTAGCCTTCTGTTGGCTACTATTACCTCTAAAAATGCAAAATCAAAAGCACAGCACAAATTATAAAAGAGGGCAACAGGCTGGGCAGAATGTTGCAAAAAGGATCTGGAAGGTTCATTGCATGTAAATGCTAAACAGGATATATTAGAAGAAATAATATAAAATAGACACTTAACAGTTTCTAAATCAGTTCTATCATCTCAGAAAAGAGAGAGAAAAAGAAAAAAAGGATTCAGCCCAATGGACAGTTTAGTGTAGCAGTGATTAAAAATCTGCCCCCCTCCCCAAAAAAAAAAAAAAAAAAAATGGAAGGTGTGAGGAATGAGAGGTCATTATAAATGTATAATATTATAATATATTTAAATCAGTAGTCTTTCTTCATGCAGCACTACTGTGTTGTTCTTTCCTCTTTCTTAATATGAATAAGATTGCAAAGAGAACAACAGTCTGGTCATGATAGTAATTGTTAGTGTGGAAAAACACTCACAAAAAGAAATTCTGAGAAAGATTTAGGTACTTTTCATCAAATGTGAATAAATAATAGACTTAATAAATACATACATGACAACTAGTACAGGAAAAGGTGGAACAGATATGTCCTTTTCCTATTTCAGAAACAGAGTAATACAGAAATGATGAAATACACAGATTTGTAACAGATAAAAAGAAATATTCTCTCACACCACACACAATGAAAAGTAATTGCCACAAGATATCCAGAACCTAGCAGGACCTGAAAAAAGATCAGATGTGCTTACAAATATTAAAGGTACCCACAGAACTGCAAAAGTTATTATTCAAATACATAAAGAGGTCCATAAAGGGACATCATGTTTCAAAGCCTAAGTTGATCTCTAATTCTTTTGAAAGAAAGTAGAATTTCTCATCCCTTCTTCTGACATTTTTGGAATTAGTCATAGACAATGACAAGGTAGCAGATTTGCTGGAAATGAGTGCTCCAAATCAGTCTGGTAATTATTCTGGTGCAAGAAAAACAAGATACATGAATACTTCACAAACCTTTGTAGGAGGTAGCACAACCGTAGAGCCAGTAGAATTATGTCTCCAAATGAGACCAGAAGTCTTAAGGCTCTGGAAAGTCCCTATTCTTTTCACTGTAAGATAAGTTCTATCTGCCCTGCAAGTCAGATCGGTGAGCCTGTAAATTTGCTTCTTTTTTTCAGAGTTCTCACTTCATTGCACCATTTTCTGTATGACAGCCTGTACAAGATAACTGTTCTCCTATAACCACCACTGCATGCAACATAAAGAGAAAAAATACTGTCAGAAAGCATATACTTTTGCCATACAGGAGTGGGTAAACCTTTCAGATCACTCCAAGACTTCAAGAGCAACAAATTCTGACCCTAAAAGAGCACCCAGCTGTTTCTGAAAACACCAGTCAAAAGAAACAGAAGCAGCACCACAGGAAGACTCCTGTACAGGTAATGCCTTGCCCAGTGGGGTTGTCAGTCATCACGACCCAATTTAGATTGCTATCATGTTCTGGGACTCTTCTCTAGCCAGGTCCATGGGTGCTTCTATGCACTCCCAAAACAGACTAGATTTCAAAAGAACCTGAGCCCAAACTTTGTTTACTTCAGTTCATTCTCTTGTTTATGTACCTACTCCTGAGTTATCACATAGTGACTATAACTTTGAGTTTGTGATGCTGGAATTTACATCTTCACTGATTTTGTAGTTATTGACATTAAAAAAAGGAATATAGATTAACATTTGTATGAGGCTATGCTACTGCTAAAGTAACATGGAATGGATGCCTTACAAATGAGTTGTGACTTTGTGAAAGGGCTCATCATCAACAGATGCTTTTACAGAAAGAAGGAGAATTTGGCAGAACAACTATGTTATTATTCTCCTATTATCTAGGGTAAAGAGATAATGACAGAAAAAAAAATAAATGAGTATAAAGTGACCATGACTAAGCTTTGGCTGGAATTTAGGAGAAAGATACTTACTGTGAGAGAAGTAAGATTGTGGAGCAGGATTTGAACAAGATAAGGGGAGACAAGGAACATAACTGCTTCCGGATGGAGCTGGATACATTTATTAACAAGATTATATAAGGGGCTTGCCTGTAATAGCCAAGAACTGGATGTAGTACTTGAAAAGCTCTTTTACTTCTGTGTCCCAAAGGTCTCTATTACTAGCACAATAAAAAGTAAGCCTGAGCTCAAGGACAGTTAGAAAAACACATAGGGAGTTCATGGATGAGATTTTGAATATCAGTATATCTTACTTTTTATAATATTTACATAATAATAATAACAATAATAATAAAAACACAATCAATTCAAAAACATATATATGTGTATACATATTTTCCATTATGCATATACATATTCTCCATTTTTTGTGCTATTGTGAATCTTTATTCTTTTTTTATGAGTGAAAAACCTCTCTTGAGGAAGAAAAAGGATTTTTAAACTTCATATTCCATGGCAAAAACCCTGCAGAAATTATTTTTTAGGATTGTTAAGTATAATAACTGACATTTCTGGCATATAAGCTATCACTGAAGAGTAAGAGTCAAGTCACCTTATTTGCAGGTACTGTCTCCAAGATTTTGTGAAGGTAAGTATGCTATTCATTCCTTGTGCTATTATCAAAATCAAGCCAGACTTTATCTTCTAATGTAAAGAAATTTGTAGATGTAGTGATATAAGATATACAAAGTAATCCATAAATGACTTTTGGCACTGATAATGGCCTTTACTTTGTCCTTCTTATGACTCTTCTGTACCACATCAAATATTAATCACCATGAACAGTGATCTGAATGAGTGCTGGTTCCTCTGCCACACATGGCTGACTTAAGTTACAGGCTAGAGGTCAGTCCTTTAGCTATGGTATTGAACTTAAAATATTTGGCTATTTAAATGTGTATCAAAAGCCAGAGAAAATGAATCATTGCAGTACTATTCACAAACCTACATTCTGTTCCCTTAGCCTTGAAGAAACTTGCATAAGATTTGCAAAGTATTGGTGGACTGCAAAGAGCAAATTTCATGGAAGTATTATAAGTTTCTGCATTCCCAAAGCACAACTCTATTGCAAGTAAAATCATATTCACAATAGGTGAACTATGAAGCCTTGCCTTCTTTGCAATGCAGAGCATTCATGGCCTCTGCCAGGTGGTATCTACAATTACAAAAGCCAAATGAAGTCCCAAGGACCAAGGGAATATTGAACCTACAGAGGCTACTGCTGAGCTGCCCATATGACTTCCTGTAACTACTGTCAGCATCAATTAAATTAATAGAGGTTCCTGATGCCCACAGAGAAGAATCTCATACATCCTTTGGGGTTTGATTCAAACACTCTGTGACATCCTCTGTCAGGTAGCTGCCTCTGCAGCTGAGGAATGCGCAGCACATCTCAGTAAGGTGTGTGGGGTAAGACTACCAAAGTGTCCCTAAGCAATCCTTGCAATGTCTTCGTGAAAACGCAGGGAAGATCTAGTCATTTTCCTTTTCTCTTGTACAATTCCCTACGCATGCAAGCAATAAATTGGGCCTCACATTACGGCAGTTTTATGAAATGTCAGGATCCTCCTGCCATGAGAGCTCCAGCTGCCTAAGCCACCTCTATGACCATGTGTTCAGGGTCTGCAATATAGCAGAAGACTGAGCTTTTGTCTCTAAAATTTATCTGACACAATAGGATGCAATAATTTTCAGCAGCATAAAACTCCAAATGTCTCTCAAACCTGTGGATGCCATCTGCAAATAAATTAAATACACAGATTAGGGCTGAGTAACCTCTGACAGAAAAATGAATTCCAAAATTGAACTGATTTTGTATCTGATATCATTTATCTGTAGAATGCAATAATTTTCATTGCAGTCCACTGCTCAGCAAACTGTCACTAACAAGTGGTAAGGCAAAATACAGCTTAAGAGGATCCTGTAAATACTTAAATTCTAAATGTGCCTTGAGCAGAAACGACCTAATATCCTGTATTTAAAATGAAAATATATTTCTCCTTTGTGAATAGTTAGCTGGAGCCAAGAACACATCTGTTATGAGGATTCTATCTCATTTTTTGTGCTCAGCATTCCTGAGGACAAAAGTTTAAATAAGAACATTTATGAATTTATATCAGCAAAAACATTTGTATTATTTATTGTCTATTACATTGAAAATATTCTGTACATCTTCTACTTATTATTATGAAGTTAAATAGGAGAAAACTGATTCTATCCTGAAGGATTCTGAAAAAGAGGCATCAATGAGAGAAAAGGTTATGGGAGTCACAAAAGAATGTAGCTATATCTTCTGATAAACAGTGACCAAAGAGAGAGGAAGCTGTAAATGATTCATATCTTTGTGAAATTCTGTAGTCTGGGTAACTTAAGACATAGAGTTATATCTAATTAGAAGTAAGTACAGTATCTACCCCAGCCTTAACTCTTTTATTGGGTACTGGCTCCAATAAAATTATTTTCATGTGATCTACATTGCTATTTTAAGGGCCTCTATATGGTGTGTTGGTTGATTTATTATTATCTGATTTGCACATTGAAAATGATTAACCCCAGGAGAATTACAATGAGATTTGATTCAGATGTAAATAAATAACAGAACAGTCTTAAGAGATCTCAGCACAGTTTGCTTCTTTTCGTGGTGCTTTCCAGATTTCCTAACTTGCCAGAGAATCTTTTCCAAACCTAAAGGCATAACTTTACAATTTGCATCTCTCTCTCTCTCTCTCTTTTAGCAGATACGTTATTTGTACAATGAGCAGCTGCCTCAAATTTCAGAAATATGTATGTTCTTGTGGTCATTCCTAAAGGAAACAAAACAGACCTCTGCTAGTGACAGTTCTAAAGGCTAGGGTAGACAAATAGGTACGTTTTCTGTCAAGAGTAACATAGATGTAGCTGTTATTCCTGTTATGCATATAGGCTAGATAACTGCTCAAATCTGATAACTGGAAACAAAACAACTTTCTATTATCTGCTGTATGTATTAAAATATCATGGTCCTGCAAATATGCACACAAATACACACAATTACCCAAACATTTTCAAGACTAGGGTTAAAAGCTAAACGCACTATAAAACTTTAAAGTTAGAACTTGAAACTTCTCATTTAAGTACCTGAAGGGAGGGTGTCAAGGGGACGGGGACAAACTCTTTTCAGTTGTCCCGTGTGACAGGACAAGAGGCAATGGGCAGAAATTGAAGCACAGGAAGTTCTGCCTGAGCGTGAGGGGGAATTTCTTCCCTGTGAGAGTGACGGAGCACTGGCCCAGGTTGCCCAGAGAGGTTGTGGAGTCTCCTTCTCTGGAGATCTTCAAGGCCCGCCTGGATGCAACTCTGTCTAAAATGCTGTAGGTGCCCCTGCTGTGTGGGGAGGTTGGACTAGATGATCTCCAGAGGTCCCTTCCGACCTTGCTGATTCTACGAGTCTATGGTTCTACGATTTCTAGACATGTGGAACTCTGAGGAAAAACCAAAATCTTGGCTTCTGGCCTGTGCACCTTGGAGAGGAAATTCAGAAAACTTACATATGCTGGGCAGGGAAGTGCAGAGCTAGGAAATTTGAAATTCTGAACATCTCTAGAAATCAAGAGTGTAAATGGGACTGCCATGGGGCTCTTGTGACCATTGGGAATTCGTATTTCCTGGAGAAGGTTACCTACAAATGTACTTTGAAAAAAACAAAATCAAAAAGCACACAGTATTTTAGCTATTATTTATAAAAAACTTGGCAGTCATATAGGAATTTGTTGTATCCCAGTTCAAAGGGCTGTAAGTCCATTTGAGGGACAACAGTTTTTTAAGTAGCAGGAGACTGATACCAAGAGGATATTTGAGTGTATCTTGAGCCTACAAATACCCTGACATGTAACCTTGTACTTCTCCTTAGGTGTTAACTTTCTTCGACAGTTTTTCAATTTCAACCCTGGTGATGATATCAGAAATGCATTTGGTGACAACAGTCACCTGAATGACTTAACAAAATCCTAAATGACTAAAACATAAAGTAATTCTCTGCTCTTCACTGCTAATTATCTGGAGACGTCCGCTGTACTAATGAGCACTGAAGGAATACGCTTTAACACTAAGGGCAGCCAGAAGTATCTGTTCTTTTTACAATTTCATCTTTTTCTTTGGAAGCTCTGAAGAGACTCTTCAAATCACAGTGAAACAGTTAACTCCCTCCATGCATTCCACTTACGACTATGTAAGATGTACCAGTCCTGCATACAGACCCAGGTTTTTACCCTCCCAATGTGTGAGATATTCCTAATTCTTAATAACACTATCCTGCTTTTTACATTTTATTTTTAACCCTTCTCTAAGCCACATCCCTGAAATAAATAAACAAGTGTAAAAGATGGTGCTTTATAATAATTTCCTCCTACTGATTTCTCGTCTGACAACAGGCATGCTCTGACACTCTTGATGAGAGTCCTGAGCTAGTTTAGTTCACTTTTTTCCGATTGCTGTGTTTCTCAAAGCTACTGCCAAGCTAACCTAGTTTAAGTGGTGCTGGAAAGAGTAACTATGAAGAGAATGATGGTGAGTTATTGTTAAAAATAATATGATTTTTCTGAAGGAGATGTCTTTTTCTGCAATTAATCCCTTTTCAATGTAAGCATCAGGGAACAGCAACATCCAGCCTCCGCTGTCCGCAGAGCCCAAGCATGGTGGTGGGTCCAGGGCTGCGGCCAAGCTGTCGGGGGGACAAGGGGCCTGGGCAGAGGTGATGCAGCGCCTGGGCAGGTGCCTCAGGAGAAGGCAATGCTGGTGCTACTATAAAGCAATATTCCATGAAAGCCCTTAACTAACAGATTCAGGTGAGGAAGTTGGAAAGGCCAGAGGTCCAGGCAACTAGCTTGCCTAAAATTTCTGGTTCAATTCTTATGGTAATTCCATTACATGAGCTAGTTACCATCGTAGCATAAGTGATACATATCTTTTTTACCTCAGATTTAACGTAATGGCTGTTCATCCCACTGGAGTTTCAAACCCATCTGCCCATCTGTCACAACTAAATTACTTTGTGGGGGCAGAGTTGTAAGGCAAAAGGAGGGCAAATAGATCTTTGATTTTGCTGTACTTTGACTTGTATAATCCAGTTAATGTCCAAGAAAATATTTTTTTCTTCCTCTGTTGATTATAGTATTATTATAAATACCATATACAGTTCATGGTGTGAGAAAGTTTTTCTGCAAAGAATATCAGACATACTTAAAGAGATATATTAAAAGAAGAAGCAAGCAACAAAATGATTTCAAGGGCAAAATAGTGTGGTAGTAAAATGCAAGAACAGTAAAGTGATATAAGAAAAATTAAGAGTGGAAAGGAGAAATAAAAGGAAAAAAGAAAACAGGAATATGAATGATAAAATAAGGAAATAGACAAATAAAAAGAAAAATAGACAAAGAAGACAAATAAAAATAAAAGAAAGGAAGCAGCAGAGATAGTGATGAAAATAGAAGAAAAAGACTGAAGATAGAAATGTTACAAGAAGACAGAGAAAATTACTGTAGTTGCTAATTAAAAAACTTAATATGAAATTTAGTACATGTTATACCTATATATGAATTAAAATGTCAGTCCACCAAGAAACATCAGGGAATACCAAGCATACTCATGGAAGAGCTTGGTCTTGCTTTTAATTTTAAGTAGTGAGAAGACCAGAAGAAAAGCTCACATCAAGATATGGTATGGATATTGAATCAACCAACCAAGATCAACTGAAAAGCTCAAACATTCAATTTTTCATGAAAAAGCAAAAAAAAAAAAAAAAAAAAAAAAAAATCCTTAAAAAAGTTGGCAAATGCAAAATTTTCTGTTTTATTCAATATTTTCCATTAATGTATTTACCTTTACTTTACTCATTTTATCAATGTTTTGATTCATACTTTTGCTGAATAATTTATTTTTCCCTGTATATTTCCTTGAATGTTTGTTTTAGGTTATTAAGTTGGTAGAAATAGATGTTCAGATATATGTTCAGTGTATGACTGCATTGCATTTTATGAGAGTTTATTTTTAATGAGTTTTTGAAAGCACATTATCCAAGAACACTCAGAAATTGATTTTTTTTTTTTTTGCAAAAGAAAAATTAACTTCTGAATATTGGTGTTTGTAGGAAATTTTAATGAGTGATAGTTTTTTTCTCTCTCTTTCTTTAATAAAAAGATAATTTATATACATAACATTTCTTTCTATTAAACTCTAGTGACGATAAAGCATGATCAACTTTCTTGTCAAGGCAGTAAGGTCAATGCTACAGCCTCACTTATGTTGACCTCACTTTCATACCCACTAGTGGGATTTCATACCCACTAGGCTTTTACAACAGAATAATAATGCATATTGTTTCGTTTTTATTTGCAGCAAGTGCGTTCTGCAAGTCAGTCCTGGTCTGTTAACTGGTCACATCACAGCTCTTGTATCCCGGGTTCCATTCCAATGATACACACCAAATTCTTCTCCCAGTATTCAGTCAAGAGACATAGTGCCCACTCAGATTTGGGAGCTAGGAAGCACTCCCACATTACATGATTATAATACATTGTATAAAGGCAGTCACCATTTTGATATATCCTTAGTTGCCATTGGGTATAGGCAGAAAAGCTAAGAAACTTTTAGCATAATATTTCATCGGGGCCATCTACCAAAGGGTTAATGTTATACCAGCATGATGAGAACATTTTTAGGAAAGAGGCAGAAGGACTGCAAGCACAAATGTGACAGCCACCATAAAAAGTTGTTGTTTAGTAAATTGATAAACATATATATGAATTGAAGGAAATAAGGCAAGAAATTCCAAAGAGCAAAAGGTAAACGGGAAAAGGAATAATAAGTTGGGAAAGGCAGAAGATGAATACAGAGAAAAATGGCTATGAAAGATGTTTAAAGCAGTTCAAGGTTTTCTGTATCATATGAACAAGCTAATGCGCATTCAGAAGACATGTCTTGAAGTGCTGAGGATCTGCAGTATCTAAGAAGCATCTTCTAGGTGTTCTGACACTTTTTTTTAAATGGAATAGCTTCTACCTTAGTGACTACCTCTATTCTTCAGACTTTAATTATACTCACCAGCAAAACATTTGTTCTAGGAGGTGGAAAACATGCTTTGCAACTAACAGTCTAATTTGGGCAGAGGAGATATTTGAACCTGCTTTTACTATAACTAACTGAGTGGTCTAGCATATGGAGTCTCAGAAATATGGGGGTAGATATCTGCTTCATCTGTCTGCTCTTTACTAGCCATGTTTTTAAAAGGTCTATTGGCTCTAATTCTAGAATTAAACAAGAAATGTGAGAATCCCACTGCAAGCTCAGGTATAGGTTAGATGGTTTAACAGCTATGCCAAGATCTGAGTAGTTGTGTACATTCCCATTAGTAGAAATGTAGCTTCCTATGTAATTTGAATGCTTCCCTAGATGCTTGGAGGAAGTACAAGAGCTCTGAAAATTTTCACAGGTCCATGAGTGTCAGCCATTGCCTGAGCATGATAGATAGGTATCTAAAGCCTTTCATGAATTTAATTTCTTGTTTTTTCAAATCTTCTTTTGCAATCTATTAAGACGAAATAATAATTTTTTTAACCTATAAATTTGTAGTCTTTTCATAACTTTGTAAAATAGATCTCAGGTATCACTTGACAATTACAGGCAATACTGCAATAAGCAAACTCTTACAGAAGGTCATGGTTTGGTACCATGGCTAAGTTGGTAGGAAAAAAATGACTTCAAATGAAAGCTTTATTACAGATGAAGCAGAAGGAAGATAAGGGAGCAATTAAAGTGTTTTAGATTCTTTGAAGTTTCAGATTCTCCAAATCCTTCAAGGTCAATAGAGAGATGACCTAGATTAACTCCAACAGATATCTTCCAACCCAGTAATTGTAAAAAGGTTGCAGACATGTTCTTAAGTATAATTTTCTTAAGAGAACGACAGAGAGAGTTCTGATTCGAATGAACGATGGAAACATAATACGGAAAGATAAAAACTGTAATGGTATTAGCAGCTATCTAGTATAGTATGGTAGGTATCAGGCTGTTGTTTGGAGCTTTCAGTATACATCTAATCTACACAGTCCAGCTCTGTGCAGAAGTACTTAAGTACAACGCTTAAGTTCACTATAAGCGTTGAACGTGATTGTATTTAAACAAGTTTTATATTAATCTTTCTTATAGAAAGCATTATTATGAAATACTATAAACTTTCTGTTTACACCAGTTCTGTTTAAAACAGATCTATCCAGGATCAACAGCATTCAGAGCACAACAAACCTAAAGGCCAAATGTTTGTACCTTTCCACAGAAATGAATCTACCAAGCAGAGCTGAGATACTGATCTATGAATAAGCAGTGATCAGCACTAAGAAAAGCTAAGTTGAAAGCAAAGACATGTAACATGTGGACTCGCAGGCATGGCTATCTTTGGATTAAGGCTTACAGACATCCTGTTAAAGACTCCTAAAGATTATGAGAAACAATAAAGCATTAGCTAACACTGTTTCTTCATGCCTAGAGTATTTCTCTCCTCAACACCTCTCAAATTACTTCTGCAAAAGAATTATTGTAAGCTTTGCTTATGGATATTGCACTGGGTTTTTTGTGAATGAGATGTAATCATTCATCTGAAGGGGTGGTAAGCCTGGAGGACAATGACAATGGTAGGGAGAAATGGTTAGCTACTTTTTCTGTAAAAGCCATCTGTTATAAGAGTTTGAATTAACTCCCATTGGCCCCCTTGCACTTCTTGATTAAAATAACAGTTTGTTCAAATGCAAAATGACTTATATTACTTAAAGGACAACATACACAGAATTAAGCATCTCATTCTGACTATCACCTCCTATGTTTGTGTCACTAGTTTAAATTTTCCAGTAAAAATTACTTGGGTCCCTCAAATGCTGATACTGTGCATACCTAGAGGTACTATCTGAACACCCTGGGAGCAGACTCAATGAGAGGAAAGATAAATAAATTAAATATCGGGTCATATGCTCTAAATTTGGAACTCTAGGAACATGAAATAGTTTCAAACACAATATTTAGAGCATTCTTCTGTGTCTTTCCCTAAAAACTTTAAAAAAGTGCTCTCATTAAGTATCTTTAGAAATTAACCTCTCTTTCCATTTTTCTTTAGAAAAGGTTTGTCCTTAATGTATTTTTCAATACTAGAAAAATAATAACAGTATTTTTGTCTGAACTGTTTTAGAAGACAAACTCATGGTTAAATTATGGGATCATATTGTTGAGTAAGAGATCAAAATCTGGCATTTATGTTCATGCCATTTAGTTCAGACATCTTCAGATATCCATGAAAATGATCTACTTGGGGACAGGGACAAACTCTTTTCAGTTGTCCCATGAGACAGGACAAGAGGCAATGGGCAGAAACTGAAGCACAGGACGTTCAGCCTGAGCGTGAGGGGGAATTTCTTCCCTGTGAGAGTGACGGAGCACTGGCCCAGGTTGCCCAGAGAGGTTGTGGAGTCTCCTTCTCTGAAGATATTCAAGGCCTGCCTGGATGCAACCCTGTCTAACATTCTCTGGGTGCCCCTGCTGTGTGGGGAGGTTGGACTAGATGATCTCCAGAGGTCCCTTCCAACCTTACTGATTCTGTGATTCTATGAACTGTCATGTGGTGATCATTGTTTCGGCAGTACTGATCCATTTTTCTTCAAAGATTAACATATTTTTCATTATCAGTACAATCTGTAGATCAAGTCAATCCATATCTCTAGACAGCAATGTTAAATTATTGAAATACAGAAATTGTAATTTGAAAATTTCTGGAAATTTTGATCAATATAGCAAAACTGTGCAGTGGCCAGATTACTCCCACATCATTTATATAGGTAGAAACATTTCTACAGTCTTCAGTGTCTATTCAGAACCAGTCTTGCAAGAGGGAGAGTAGGGTCCTGCTGTGTAATATAGACGAAGATTTTAAGATTTTAAGAATTAGTCCTTTTACCGTTTGACTCTGACGTATCTGAACTGTGCATGTGTATATTAATCTGCCTGGACATGGCCCTGTGCAAAATGCTTTAGGTGACCATACTTGAGCAGGGATTGGACTAGATGATCTCCAGAGGTCCCTTCCAACCTCAGCCATTCTGTGATTCTATGATTCTGTGTGATTCCCTGGAACTCAGGGTAGGTGCAGAGATGTGTCTACAAAGCCATTCAGAGTCTACATTTTATTACTTCTCAAAACAACTTTCATTAATCTAAACAGTTAAATTTTAGAATTTTGTTTTGCACTGAAGAGAGAAAATACAAATGTTATGAAAATTAGAATCTACACATAAAGCATATGCCATGTAAACTCTGAATTTCTAAAACTTAATTAGAAAATCAATTATATTCATTTTAAGTTCATGCTTGTCTATGACTGCATGGTAAGAAATAAGACAATGTTATGATATGTAGTAGAGTCATGTAGTATATGCAGCTTTTATACTGTTCAAAGAACAAGATTTTTGTTTGTTTTAAACTGATAAATCAAATAAATGTCCAAAAAGCTCATTTAGAATATAGCAGTGCTCTAGAAGAAGTTGGGAGACTTCAATATCAGTTTCAAAATGAGCAAAATTTCATTTTTCATTGTAGCAGTATGCTTTATATTCTTCTCTCTTTCAAAAACAGCTGGTCTGTAGCACGTTAAATGTGTTGGGTTTTTTGTAACACTATATGAATCACTAAAAATGCTATTGAAAAATGGTGTATTTCACAAATAATGTCACTGTAGCAGGATATTGTCAGAGAAGAATGCTCTCCTGTCCTTATAGAAACACCAGATTTTTTGCAGTGATTCTGGACACATACAACAAGATTCTGTTTATTTTCAGAAGGGATCTATTAAACCTGTAGTAATGCTACAGTACAAAACTTTACTGAATTGCACTTATACTATTTATGATCTGTTGTACTTGAGAAATTGGAGACTAAGATATTGTCCTCTGTGTGCAAGGGCAAGAAAAGGCTGATAGAAAGCTTAGATAACAAACTTATTTGGACTGTTCTCCCTCTTTTACTACGTCAGTGATGAATATAGTGGAATTAGTTGAGTGTTAGAGATATCAGGAAAATTAAGTAAATTATTTCTTCTAGGCTGTTCATAAAAATAATAGCTAATAAAAATAATAATTAACTAGAGCCCAGCACAGTGAGTATTTTCTTATCTTTACAATAAATGAATAGTCCTGATAAATTCAATGGATCT
Organism: Rhea pennata; assembly: GCF_028389875.1. NCBI lineage: Eukaryota > Metazoa > Chordata > Aves > Rheiformes > Rheidae > Rhea > Rhea pennata. The sequence goes on from NC_084663.1 coordinate 169,480,488, forward strand.
GTTTCTATTCCTAAATCACACAAGCATAACATTGTATGAATTTTTAGAAAGACAGGTCCATAGAGTTTTCTTGCTTTACACTGATCCAGCAACCTTATCCTTGATGTCATATTCATATTTTATAGAAAGCCCACAGCACTAATGGTTACCTTTGCATATCCTCTCAATAGGTTTATTACTGAAGGAAGAGCAGTTGTACCAATATGAAAAGCTGTCAACGAGCCCACGCCCTGCTGGACAGCTCCAAATTAATCATATAGTTCATTACAAAAACAGCATTTCCCTTCTTTTCCAGATGACAGTGATTACAGTCAGCCATGGAAAAGTTTCTCCAGATGAGGTGCCTGAAGGAGTTCACTAATCTGACTCTTCTGAAAGAGCAATGCTTTCCTTTCCCAGAGGCTACAAAACGCCATAAAAGAATGTTCTCCTTGGCTTTACCCCATTTTTCCCTCCCCAACTTACACTTCTCAATTTATTGAACAGCTCCGAACCTGAACTGCGGAACTTAACTCCTGCATATCCGAGGTGAAGCTGATTAGCTTGACTTTCCTCCAAATCTCTTTGTTCTTTTCCATCTTTCATTGAAAAGGCAAAGAAAGGAACAGAAGGGGGAAAAAAACCACACAAGCTGCAGTGAATGGATAATCTACTGCTTCAAAATTGACTATTTTGTAAGGTATTAACCCATGAAGTGACACAGAATAAGACAAGAAGGAAAGACTTTTCAGGAGGGATAACCTTCAATGTGGTTAATGAAGGCCAAGAGGTTGCACAAAGCTTACTGGTGGTCCTTTAGTTATGAATGACAGAAAAATGGGATAAATGCTTAGGGTAAATCTACAAAAAAGTCATGTGTTTACTTTTCAAGTGCCACTATATTCCTTGCTCCTAACAGAGGAAAACCATGTGAGGGTCCAGGTACCCCCAACACATAAATCTTCATTTCATCTATGAAGGGAGGAAAGAGTCAGGCACCTGTGCAGCTTTTGGTCCCTTGACCTTTGCAGGGCAGCTTCTGGTTCGAGATTCATAAACAAGGAAAGCGACAAAGAAGATGAAAGTGTGTGGCACCTGTGGCACCTTCTCTTGGAGCACTCTGGGTTCAGTGACGTTTCCTATTCTCAGGCTGGGTATAGAAAGGTTCTTCAGGAATAATATAACCTTAGACTGCACTAAATGTTTAACAAAAAAAAAAATTGGTAAAAGAATGACTTGAACCAACAGAGCCTGGCACAGAGATGGTCTATATATATGCTCAGACGTCTTGCTGATCTGCTAAAGAGTCATGAATGTCCTTGGACGTCCACAGTAATCTGTTGAAGGAGGAGACATATTTCCATTCCTGATGATAATCAAGTAAAGATTGTGAAGATTTTCTCCTTTTCTAGGCTTTGCTATATGAAGGGACTGTTTCTATGAAGTGAGGATTGTTCTCACAAAACAAGGCACAACTTAAACAAGCTCTCTTAGTTATTTTACAGTTTGTAATCAATTTTCCTTTTTTTTTTTTTTTTTTTTTCTTTCTTGGTATCTAACACACTGATTTGTTTCCCATTACCAGCTACAGGAACAATCTTATTCTATATCAGTATTTGATAAACAAGTCAATGCAACAGACATATGTTATTCCTCAAAACAGCAAAAATGTAAACATCTGCTCTAAATCCCCAAATGAAACGTGTTTTCCTTGGGGACATTTAAGTTTTCATTTCCTGATATATCATCTTTCATGTCTCAAGCTCCTTGTGGGAAATCCTGCAGTCATTATTCTGGATAAAAATAAATAAATCTAAAAACTCCTAGCAATTAGGAAAAAAAAAGATTAAATTGCTGAAAAATATACAGGCCACATGATCACATCCAGATAAAATGCAGTTAAAAAGATTGGCTACAGTTTTAAAGTATTTTCTCCAGATATGTGTTAATAAGCCATTATATTTACAGTTTTAGCTTTCTAGCTGGAGGATTAGTGAAGATGTGGAGAAAGCAAGTTTCTGCTGTTTTGAACACAGACTTGAATACTTGGCACAACTTTCAATAACTATTTTGCAGGGTTAGGGTCTCAACCTGAATTTATAATCAATGTATTACTAAGGATGAGAAGGCATTAAGGATGTCACTTCTGGTCAGCAAGTGTAAGTTTGGAAGTACCAAAGGACTGGCTTTGGAACGGAGCAGTTGGTTTAATGGCTTATCATGTAAAGAATCTATATTTTTCAGCAAAGGTTTTTTTATAAGATACAAGATTCCACTGTGCCACCAATCCTGTTAAAGATATGTGTAAAGCTATAAGAAAAAGAAACACAGGATTAAATCCTGACTTTAAGGTCAGAGAGCAGTTTTGATATTGATTTCAGTGTAGGTAAAATGTACTTAATATTTTTATTACGTTTTAACATATAACAATTGACATGTTAGGTAAATTTATATTTACATCATTCTGTTTAACAGTTCTTCCTTCCTAAAATACTAAAGTATACAGAGTATATAGAATCAAAATGTGAAGTAAACTGACTGCTGGAGAGGTCTGAATACCAGCCACTTGATTCAGGTAAGCCTGAAATGAAATCAACCGCAAGAGCTTGACAAGTTATGTCTGTATCCATAATTATGAGATTACCTCAGTCATTCATTCATTATAGTGTATTTCAATATTGGATCCTTTTTTTTTTTTTTTTTTTTTTTTTTTTTTTAACTCTAAAGGAAGTGATTCCTGAAAGGAATAGCATGACTTTTCATTTTGCTACTATTGTCACTCACCTTTTTTATCTTAATGTTGGATGAAAGATTCATTACAAGACCCTCTAGAAGCAGAAGCTAGATGTTTATACTCTATGCTTTGAAAATAAGCTGTACTTTACAGAGATAACTCAGGGTGCTGAGAGTCTGCACTGAGAGATATTAAATATGTGGGAGGTGTTCAAGGCTTTGGAGTTAAAAAATGAAATACATTTTAAAGAATTAGACAAATCTTGCTACATAAAATGAAAGTAAAGTTTCCAGCTGTGTTTGTATTTTAAGAATACTGACAGCCAGGTACCTTTTTTGTGACCCATGTAATGATTTGTAATGGTTTGAAAATATTTTTGTTTTGTTTTGCTTTTCATTCAAGTTATTTGCTATATAACTACTTAGAATATCTATTATTGAGATCCAACCAAGGTCAGTGCTATTAAAATTATGGATTTGTAAATAGTTCTCTGTCTATGTTAGAAGGCACATGCAAAGGTACACTGAATTTCAAGCATGAATTATGAAAAGGCTTTATTTCAACTTTCTTAAACTAACAGAGTCATATTCTCTTTAAGACATACATCTGGCCCCTGTTGCTGAAACAGAACATACTGTATTTTACAAAAAGTGCTAAAGATCAGCCAAGTGATTTTTATGTATTTTATAAATGCATTCACACAGTGTGCAGCTGCTGTGGTATTCTTCCAAGGTGTTCCCCTTATTTGTGCCTCTGCTTTTCCCAGTGTTGCAAGCTGAAATAATTCCACTGCTAATTCCAGATTATATCATTATTAAATACCAGTTCTCAAGTAGGAGAGCAGGAAAGCCTGGGAGTAACATCAGCAGTTCAGTATCTGGAAATAAAGGCAACAAAATCTAACAAGTTTTATTTTATTTTTAACTCCTGCATAAGTTCTAATATTTTGATATGTCAAAAGAAAGCAAAAAAAAAAAAAAAAAAAAAAAAAAAAAAAAAAAAGATGTACACTGTTTGAAGCAACTTATCTTCTTGGTGTGTTACAAATAAGCAGAGCAATGTATTTTGGATCTTGGAATGATCTGATCATTCTTAAGTTCAAAATACAACAATAATTTTTTCAAACATGCACTCTCACAATTACTAATATGACTAAGGTCATATTAGCACCAAAAAACACAGAAATGCTACAAATACTGAATTCAATTAACTTTGAAAAATTATTGTCAAGGTGTTTTTGCTTCAACTTGAGAAAGTTTTAATTAATATGAATGTATAATTATTGTTAATAATTGTAAATATATTTATAATAGTAAATACTTACAACATTAAATGTTATAAATGTAGATAATGTTGACATTTATTGGAGGCAATTTCTTCACTTGAACACTCACACTATTGACCATAGCAGTAATTCATTAGCTTCTTCAGGCATAAATCCTGGCTCCTAAACTAAAACTTAGTTTGTGTGCAATAGAATCTATTGAATTTTATAGACTATTGAGAATTAATATCTGTATTTATTGTTTAACACAGGCACACATAGTATACATATATGCATACATATACTAAGTATACATATGCGTATGTTCAACGGAGAAAAGATAAAAGAAATGCAATTACAATGAGTGGTTACATGTCCAGGTTAAAAAATAAAGAAGAAGGAAACAAATCCCTTCTACCACTACTAAAGAAGGAAGTCAGCTGGATTTACAGCTCTACAGCTAAACAGATCATGTGATGGAAAGTTCAGCTGCTGCAAAAGGACATGCTGACTTGACAAATGCAGTATGAAAAACTGGCAATCATGCAATCTCAACACTACAGGGTGGATTCACCAATGTTTTCAACTTGTATGGAAATCATATCCTTCTCATGTTTTTGTTGCTCTGCAAAGAGACTTACAAATGCTTCAGGCAGGAGGAATTTCTTCTTCTTTTTCTTCTTTCTTCATTATTATTATTATTATTATTATTATTATTATATTTTTAACAGCTGAAAATTCTGGATCAAATATACCAATGCACTCATACATTTTAATGCAGCTTGATTTGCTTGACTGTTTCTCTGGCTCAAAATGTCCCATCTGTTGTTCTGAATTTTATTGTGCCCATTCAGCAAGCATTTTCTGTTCTAACAAAGTGGATACAAATATTAGTATAAAAAGGAAGAAGCTCTTCCTTATACAGATGTTATTTCATATGGATGTCGTGACTACAGTACAACCCTGAGATTCCCAGTTGAGTGAACAGAATGTGCATGAAACTGTGAAACTAGATATTAAGAGCCTAGGACACTGAGTTGGTACACAGCTGTGGGAAGAGCCCCTTTTCCTTTCTCCGTGGCACAGTACTGGCATAATTTCCCACTCCGAATGATGACCATACTTCAGCTGAGGAGAAGGAAGCTAGCTGGGGGCTACCTACTTGGCAAAACTTCCTCACTGTCCCTCTCCTCCCTGAACCCACGCCTTGCAGTGACAAGCTTCAGAGAAATAGAAGTAACTACCAAGCTTCTGAGGCACAGTGAGGAATTAAGAGTATCTCAGCTGATGGATGCTGTTGAGGAGACATTCATTTCCACCCGGTTATGCTTAGCACAGCCCCTTACTCACAGAGTAGTGTGAAACAAGTGGTTTCAGAGAACCGGTCAGCAATACGAGTCCCTACAGCAGGGCTGTAGGTGAGAACAAAACATTGCTCCTTTTATTTTCAAAACAAAGCAACAATTGAAATATCAAAGGATCCTGTTTCTCCACATCAAAGCATTGATATGAATCCTTTATGCCACTGGCAGCAGAATTTCAAAGGTATTACATTCCTCGGAAATTCTGGGAAGGAGAGGTTTGGAAATGCAAAATTATGAACTAGAAGGGTTGGGGCAACTCTAGATACATTGGGAGGAACTCACAGGCAATTTTCAAGGGCACAGTCTGAGAAAAATCCGTAGATAATAGTTTTTGTTACCTCCATTTATTTTATCAGGAGATGATGGTCAGAGTTATATGTTTAACAAGGAAAAACAAACAAGCAAAGGAGCAAACTCCTGAATTTCATGCAAAATATTTTAAGAAATCTAAGTAAATATCAATAATCCCTTAATGTTGCTGCCCTGGTCCAGCTGAACACAGAGTGGGCCCCTAGGATGGCCACTGCCCTAAATGGGCATGTCCAGTCTCCTGTGTAGTTACAGGGACGTTCAGTGCAGAGCTCTAGGTGTTCAAGCAATACTTGATCTTTAGGCTATTACAGTCCATCTGGATTTTTTATCTGCTAAAAGATCAGGGCCAGATACCTGCTGTCTGTGAGTTTTAGTGCACTCAGTGAAACTACTCTTTCTCAGAATTTCTGACCTGCAAGTTTTAATAAGAGAGTTATACATGAGACTGAAGTAGATCTGAAATTTAAAAACCAATAAATAATCAGTCATTCCAGTGTAAATCACACAACAAGTGTATATATATATATATATATATATATATATATATACAAAAACAGAAGCCTTAAAAAAAACTTAATTTTCAAACTATTAAATTATTTGAACCTTGAGCTGTTTACCGTTCATTATCGCAACAAAAGTGCTTGCAGTGTCTACTCCAGACAGTATCAGTGAAGTGAACAGGAATTGTCTCGGAAAGAAAGGTTTCTTTAGCACACAGAGATAACGTGGAGCTCAAAAATAGGCGTAAGCACAACAAAAATAGGTAGTGTTCACTCATCTTTTTTTCTTGCTTGCTTCAGACTGCTCTGAGAGATTTAATTTCAGAACAGGAAAAGATTCACTTTGGACTAAATGAATCCCTTTCGACATTTGAATTTAGCAGCTTAAGCACTTCCTATAATTAAGTCCAAAGAAATACTTATTTTAGGCTTAAATAAATCCCCTTGGAGTTGTCAATGAATGCTAAGTTTTCTGGACTCCAGAGAGATGTAGGGGTCCAGGGATTTCTCCTAAGTGCCTCATTACCCATTAGCTTGCAAAACACATTTATTTTCAATACCTGTAATATGATATTGAGTTTTAAGAGAGTGAAAAATCAGTTGAGAATCCAGCAGGAATGTCCCCTTATGAAATTTAATATGAAACTAACTTCAATCCCAGTTTTCTTTCCTGACAGAGTGCAAGCTAACATGAAACACCATACAGGAAGCCTTTTTTTTTTTTTTTTTTTTTTCCCTCCTTTCTGCTTTTTAAGCGCCCCATCCCCACCCCCACCTCTGAAAACAATGCACAAAAAGGGACTCTTCTGCTGCCTGCCAGAGGTGTCTAATTACTAGCTGGAAACTCCATTCATCACCCAGGTGTTAGAAAACACAGCCCTCTAATAGCAGGCCATTGCACTTCAGTGAACTTGCCCTGCAGGGGATTGGACTGTTCAAGGCCAAGCCTAGGGAAACCTGTTCACAGCCATATGGAGGAGGTCTACAGCTTTGTTTATAACAGTCCTTTCTTAATTCCTGTTCTTCCTGCACTATCCCCACAGAGATTAAAAAATATGTATATATTTGCAGCAAAAAGCAGATGACTTCAGCCACCTGTCCAGTCGTTCTTTTTGGCGTAGAGATCATTGCTGGATCTCCTGTGAAAGATTAAAATGAAATACATGTGCATGAGCAGCTATCTAGCTTCAATCTGAAGAAGAAATAGAAGAAAAAAAAACCCTACTAGATAATTCCTCAATTTAAAAGTTTTTTAAAAAGATTGAAATTGACTTGAACAAATTAAAAAAAAAATCTGAGGCAGTGTAGTTTTCTATTATTTATATTCTCACCTCTAAAGATCAAATCTCGTTTCCTTCCATCTCTCTTTTTTGGGGGAGGGGAAGCAGAGAATGATAGGATGAACAGACACATCACCTTGTGCACTTCCCTAGTTGAGGCATCTGTGCATAATAGCTGTATAAAACCTCACATTTATCTCCCTGACATTTTAATTGAATTTTACAGGGGTTTCAAGAGCACTGACAAAAAACATTTCTTTCACCCAGATTTCCAGAGCTTCAGAGTCTGATTTGCTAAAGTTTAATTTTAGCCAGTTTTAAACAGTCCAGTACTCAAATATCTCTGTGTAAAAGGCCTATCCCTGTTGGTGCAAGTTACACCAGGTGTAACTACAATTGAATTTTAAGTCAGATCAGGAATGCAACTTTCAAAAGTAAATCTCCTGATTACTGTGGACTGAGTTGCTCTCCTCACAATAAAGTCTCAGAAAGCGTTAAATTGATTCATTTTGGCTGAAACTAACATGGAAGACGTGTTCCAGGAGCAAACAATTTCTTCCAGCCGGTAATAGATGCTCAGCCCATGGGACACAACTGGAGTTAGTAAAACCTCCTGAAATGCACATGGTGTTGACATACTAGGTCCTCAGCACCAGCTGGTTCACTCTGCAGACCCACTTCTACAGTGCCACGCTACTTACTAATGTTAGCATGGCCTGTGAGCATCTGTTGAGTAACAGATACACTTTAGGCCAACTCTATCTAGTCTTACTAACCTTTTTTCCCTCTATTAAGTAACGGATAAACTCTCTGTATCAACAGGTTGTGACCAGTTCATTTAGAATAAGAAAGGATATTGAACATCTTAAGGCAAACCCCTAGTCCACAAATGATTAGGAAAATGCTTATAATTAAAAAAAAAGAGAGAGAGAGAGAACTGGTTAAAAAAAAAGTAGTTCTGTATGTTGAAGTTCAAAACTCATGCTTGCAGTATAGATACATTTGCTTCATGCGGTGTTACAAAGTCCAGAAAGTAGGCATCATCTAGCGCAAGCTAGTTGTCTAGGCTTCTTTTATAGACAGTGGAGAAAGATATGCATTTACAGGAAGTGATTCATGTGATTGATCTTAAATGGTTATCTTAGGATGAGATATGTCTGCCTCTGGCGGTCGTTAGCTGCGATGAACAATGTATATAATGCTCCTCACCTGCATAGCTGAGAACAACCCTATGTTTACACAGAGAATTATGTGCATAGAAAGACCTCATCTCTCTTTTTTTGATCTGCAGCTTGTACTAAAGACAAGCAACTCTGGTCTACAAAAGAGGTGGCTATTTTTGCTTAGTGCTGTTTCTAAGTGAACATGACTCTCAGCAGAGATCAGATATGTCCATCTGCATGGAAGTGATGTAGGATATAGTCCCTGTATCACTGCGCCACTAATGTAGCTCAATTGCTTCCAAAACAAAATTTCCACTATCTTGTCACTCAACTACAGCTTCAATAAGTGGGAGGCCACCTTCACCCACCCAGATAGAAATTCAAATTTCCCTTGTTGAGAAGGCTCTAGAAAATATGGGAAGCATTGGCTCCTTGAGGTATCCTAAGGTCACCTTGTTATAAAGGACCGGAAATGAATATGCACATAAATCCTAATAAAACAAGGTATTGTCCATGTATATTCTGAGTTAGCAATGTTCTTCTCTTACAATTATGTTTATTAATTTGAAGTGCCTCTAATCTAAACAATATTTTTATTTATATTCAGATTGGGTCACTGAAGGAAACAAAGAACTTTCAGAGTGATCCTGCTTTTCAGTGCACATATTTGTTAAGATACACTATTTTCAGCTGCTGTGTTTGTGAGCACACTGAATATGGTTTATGTCTCAAATTTACGAAAATAGTAAAATTTTTATCTTTAATTTATTCCTTCCACCCTATTTCTAAAGTATCGCCATCACCTCAGAAGCATTCATTGTTCAATTCCCATCTTTATTTAACAGTTGTTACACTTCATCCCTGGCTTTCCTTTTAAAAATAATGTTTGAAAAAAAAGCTGGTCTCTCTGTCCATGGGGGTTTGATATTTACTATACGTTTCTTTATATTCAATCAGATTTTTTCTGACCCTTTTACAAAAATTATTTATTATTTTTGAATATAGTATTTTTCTTTTCAGAGGTATTCTACTTCCAAGGAAACTTGTTTAATAAACTCATATTATTTTGTTTTATTTCCCAACAACTGCATCCTACATTTTAATTGGATGATAAGTGTGTTTTCTTTTCATTAACTTTCCCAGGCCTCTCCTTCCTCTGTGATGAGTGGCCTTTCCGACCGCATTATCTCCAAACTCCCATGATGACAGGGAATCATTTTCTGAGTTCCTCTGGAAGGATGATGTCTCTCTGAATCATCTGCTGACAAGATATGCTATTATCTCTTTTATTCCTTCCTCCTCCTCTTTCCTCCCTCAAGGAAGAAAATGTCTGTACCTCCATCAAAAAAATGAATGAGTAGCTACATTTCTCTGGCCTTTCATCCATGCTCTTTACATTCTACCCATTCCAGAAGAGGAGGCTGAACTGGAATTGCTGTATCAACTAACATAAATAATTTATGCCTGAAACAGCAACTGATCTTCTGCAGAACACTGATTATAGGGTCTCTATCTCATCTTAGTAAAATGCTACATTTTACTAATAGAAAGAGGCCCCGAGTATGCTATTCATATTGCTAAAAACCTCTGAAATCTGACATTTATGCACAAGAGCAAAATAAGTTAGTGATGAATTACACTTATTTAAAGAACTTAACAGAATGCATAATATTGTGTCGTATATATAGAATATTCAATTTTCAAAAGGCAAAATAGTTGGAGTAAATGAGTCCAAGATGAACACTAGAGAATCTAGGATATTTTTCAGGAAGGTATCTTAAGTTTGGAAAATTTTAAAAGCTTATGTAGAAAGTTGTAAGCATAAGAGCTATGCCTCAAAATAATATTTCCAATATATTTCAATGACACAGTAATACCAGATAAGCATTACAGCAAAAACTAACTCTCTTTCACAGACAACTATTTCATTAAAAAGTTTGTGTGATTTTGGAATATATAATTTAAAGAATCCTCTTCCTATCTGATCAGCTAAAATGACATCAGAAGAAAAAACACATTATATTTCCATTTAAATAACAAATTAAAAAAAAAAAAGAAAACAAACAAATTATATGCTGAAAAAAGAGGAGTCGTCATATTTTCACAAGCTATGAGGGACATTTGTTTCCTCTATTTGCCTCAGCTTGCCTAGGTCTTAGTCTTTTGTATCACAGAAACTTTTGATCTGGTTTCAGAATTTAAAAACTTCACCTCCAGTGATCAGGAACATGTACTTTTCTCAGGTCATATTTCAATGAAAAGGATATGACCACAGCAACAGGAATTTGCATACTTTACATATGCAGTCAAGTTGCAGAACTATTTTCAAAGTTCTGTTTTACCATTACCACTCAATAAGCAAATCATGTCTAGTATCTGCTATGAATTTTAAATCCCTGATACCGTAGTGCTCATCTGTTTGCTCTGTGCTTTGCTACTGAATGATTATTCCCCTCTATTTTAACCTATATTTACAATAAGAAGAATCAATATCCCTACTTATCATGATTCCCCCAATTTGTGTTCAAAGGTCCTGACTCTCCATGCTGCAATCGTGTCAGTTTACAGCCTCTGGTCTGGATTTCACCAGCTTCCATGAGAATAAAAGGAAGGGTAAACCTGGCCATATAACAGAAAATTGTACAACTAAAGAGTTTGACCTTTGAGAGTTAAAGGCCAAAAGGAAAAGAAAGAACCTTGATAGATAAATGTCTGTTCTGTTCAGTGATAGCCGTGATCTTATCTGTTGGACTAAGTTTCCATGCACTGTGATCACTTACCCAATTCTGCTTTTCTAACAGACCTGATATTGCTGAAGAAGTTCTTGTATTCTCTACTAGAGGCGTTGAGCCTTAGAGGCTTACATAGCTAAGCTCTCAACCCCAGAAATGCAGAATCTTCCTTTTTCCCTGTGTGTCACATGTCCTATGCCATAGGCAATAATACTGTTCTAAAATTAAACAGGCTTTTTATAGAGAGAATTATTTATTTAAGTAACCTTCAAGCTATTCACATCATAATTGTCTTTCTTAGAAGCCAATTTCTCCCTCCAAGATTCAGCTACAGCAGAGGGTTTTTTTGTGTATTCAGCTTATATATTCACCCCTATGGCTCACAGTTTGCTGATTCTCCTGTGTTAATGGAGATCTGAAAGAGCTAAACAAAGAGTGTTTAAAAGCTATAGTATAAATTACTGAAGAGAAAAATGCCTCTATAAAGTCCCCCCAAATTAATGTGATTTCAGCTGGATGTTACTGAAAATGTAAATGATACAAAGGTGTCTGAAAGGAAATAATTTTCCCAAGCTTATGCATAAATTATAACATATATCATAACCTTAGGGTTAATGACATAAAAATTGAACTGTATGGAGATGGAAATAGCATAATGAAATATAAATAAGGCACTATAAAAATATTTATGTGCACATTATATACATAAATCTTTGTAAAATAACATATAGATTCAAACCTTTCTTTTTTCTTTTTCTTTTTCTTTTTCTTTTTCTTTTTCTTTTTCTTTTTCTTTTTCTTTTTCTTTCTTTCTTTTTTTTTTTTTTTTTTTTTTTTTTTTTGAGTTAGAAAGCTAGATCCTAACTCACTTAAGGTAAGGAACTCCATTTTAACTTAGCACTGAGGTACGTACTATAGAATCCTAGTGGAATATAGAAACATCATCCTGCATCTTCTGGTCTGACACTTCTGATGATGGCGTTCAGCAGCAGATGCCTGAAGGATGAAATAAACAAGAATAGATATAGAATTTTACAACACTCCCCAAATTCATCATCATCAGAATTTCTTGAACACATAGTTGCTTTCAGACTACTGTGTTTTCCAGCTACTAACTACCGTAGGCAAATCTCTTTAGGCATTTCTTCAGACTATTCATACATTTAGAGTTCGTGTTATGCTGCAGCTCTGAACTCTGTGGTTTTCTCTTCTGAAATTGGCACATCACTTGCGAGACAGGGGCAAAAAGAGATAAGGGTACAATGATTCCTCAGAAATCATCAGGTTTACCTAATTTTGTCCTGGCATAATCATCTATACTCTTGACAGTATTCAAGTGATGTAATTATTACAATCTTTTAAGACAGTCTGTTCTAGAGCTTTATTTCTCTTATCTTTTGAAACTTTTACTAATGTTTACCCTGAGCATTTTGTTAATTAACATGTAAATAAATCAAACCACTCCAAACCATAATAACTTAGTACTTCTTATTCTTTAGCTTTCTGGAACATGCTTTTACATTTTTTTCAGATTTAGCACAATCTCCATAAACCTTCTGTTCTTTAAGCTAAGCAACACTTTTTTATTATTGTTCATTCCTCACATAAGAGATTTTCCATAAATGAGGATCTTTTTGTTGCTCTCATTTAGACTCTCTCCACTTAAGCCACAAGTTACGAATATGCAGTATCCAAACTTGAACTCTGTATTCCAACTAATCCTTTAATATTGCTGAGTACAGTAGATGGATCATTTAGATGTCTTGCAGCCTTTAGTATAATTTATACATCTCAGTGTGCTTGCTTTTTCCCTAACAATATGATTCTGGTTCAGTATAATCTCAAGAGTGTTTTCTTACAAACTGCTTAGTTTTTCTCACCTTTATTTGCTCAGTTACTTGTTCCTATTTCATGATAGCCTCTGTTAAATACCATCCTAATTTTTCCCAACTAATATCCATAACAAATTAAGATCATTTTGAACTCTAGCCCTGTTTTTCAGTTTTTCACAATCACTGTTGATCATGTCTCAGTGCATTCAGGATTTTGAAGATCACTCATACTCATATATATATATCACTCATACTCATTTCTTACTGAAGATTCCTTGTCTTTTTACATTATTTTCATATGGAAGCCATTCCATACCTCCAATTAGCTAAGTTGATCTCTAGTGTATTTTTTCCTAGTTCTTTTATATAATCTTTTAGATAAGATAACAAAACATTTTAAGGTTCGAATAAATGATGTTTTTAAACATCATTTGTTGACTTAAAGATTCTCTTACTTTCCAGAGAATAGTTCCTAAAATAAGAGTGAATATCAGAATCCAACCACAGAATATTTAACGTATTTTTAAAGGATTAATGTTGCAAAACTAAGGACTTTCAATATTGCATGAAGTTTCATCACGGTAAATTTTATGCAGCACCTTCAATTTGGAAAGCAGACAGCTGTGTTCTGTTATTGAAACACTTCTTGCAATACCTGTCCTCATCTGGGTTCCTGGTTTATTGTGTAAGACATAAAACATCTTTTGTTCAGAAGAATGTTTACACGCATTTTATAGATATGATAGTGGAAAGTTATTTAAATTGCTTATGCAATCAGCAATTCCGGTCTCACAGAATGAAAATAGGTCTAGCTGCCAATTTATACATTTCTGCTTGTCCTCACCTTGTTATAGGTTTGATCCAGAACTCACTGAAATCACCACCTTCCTTTAACAAAATTCTCTCTGCATTTCAAAGCTCTGCAATGAGGCTTCAGCCCTACCAGTTGCTTGTCCTGCACAGATTGTTGAACCCCAGGGGGACCCCATGGACTGCTTAAAGTCTTCAGGCCTCTTTCTATGTGGAGCTGTTTTAACAGCAAGGACTAGGCCTTCACCATTAAGCACTACAGTGAATTGTGTCAGATTAGTCATTTTTTTACCCATCATACACCATTTTTGGCATGCTGGAAGGTATGCACACTGATGAAATTCTTAATGACAGGAAGTCATTTCAGCTGAGCTCAGGATATTTGTTGTTTTGATTGGAAAGTAGTACCGGCAATAAAACAGTAAGCTAACTCAAAAGATGAATTATTGCATATTCTTGTATTGCTTAATTAAGCAACAGCTTTAAAGCTAAATGCTGGTACAACATTTTCACATACACAAACAGCATCAGATAGCACAAATAATATTCCTGAATTATTACACAATTGAGAACACATGTGAGTGCCATTTCACATATATGAAAAATTCATATAAATGAAAGCAAGCACTTTAACTACCAAAAAAAAAAAAAAAAAATCATGGAAGCAGTAGAATGAAACTTTTTTTTACAGAAAGTGGACATATTGGGATTTATAAAAGTCATTTAACTACAGCTGAATCATTTGGAATTCTTTTTTTTGTTGTTGTTGTTGTTGTTGTTGTTGTAATCTTTGCCTATTGTCGTAATAAAGATATAGAAATAGAGATAAAGGTAGCACTAAAGAGGGAAAGAGATTTTTTTTTCACCAGTAGGTCTTAAAATCATTAGCATATGAGCGCCCAGGGATGAGATTCATCTCACATCGCTTTAAATGTATAAAATTTGAACATTAACCTCTGTGACAATTATCTTGTGCTTTCTGTAGAGTCAATAGAGGAAAAAGGAGTCTTCCGGGGCACAACTCATCTCATGGTCAGATCTAAAATCTAAAATAGGTCAGGCCAATTGTTTCTTTCCACTGACTATAAGGAAAATTATTGTGAATATCCCAAATATAAACATCTAATTCTTACAAACCTAAACTACGGGAGACATGTTCCATCCAAAATTTTGAAGAGACCGGAGCCTGCTAGTCAGTTCTGAATATACTGATGATTTTTTTAAGTCAGTGTCATATTAGTAGTCATGATAGAGTGTTTGTTTAATCTTGAGCCTGTAAGTTTTTTGAGCAAGCTGTTTAATATAAGTATATGAAAAGACCCATAAACCTCATTTGTAATCCTATGGAAGAACCTAACTGATGAAGCTTGAGATGAAGTACTTGCTAAGTGGGAATCAAGAATCTTATCATCTTATCTGTCTGTCAAGAGTCATGAATGATATGGACTCTAAACGCTAAAACCTGATATGCACTGTCACCTAAACCTATCTAAATTACTTTAGTAGATTTCTGTCATTTCACTTCTGAAAGGTTCGAGAAAGAGAAGTACTGAGGTATTTGTAAAGTATTTATGGCTCAAAAAGAAGCAGAATCCAGTAAAGGTTTCACAGCTAACCTCAGCTCGCAAGGTTTGTCAATCCATCAGTGCTTAATTGACTCAATTACTTTTAACAGCTGAGATAACATCTGACTAAACATCAAGTTTACCTTGAATGTCCTAAACCAACCTTTGCCATTCTTAAAGTCTGTTTATTACTACTTTAAATCTTAATTGAACTGACTCACTAGATTCACTGACTGAACTGACTGATTCACTAGAGATACACCCCATAATATTTTAAATTGTGATATAAAATGCATTTTTTTTCTTTAAATATGGAGTATTATTATTTTATGACTTTCAAACTCATTGTGAAGAAAAATTTCATGGAGAAATATAATTAATTTATATCAAAGAATACCCATGCAATATTATTAATGATAAGCATTAGTAATGAAATTTTCCTAATGTTAAAAACTGCAAATGGGAATTTACAATACCTATTGAATAACATAGGAGATGTCTATGGATGTAATATTCTGTATTGTTACTATACCACTCCACCACTTTGAAAACACTCTCGTTCACACACAGTGGTTGCTATAAACTCATGTCAACTTTACCTTCCTTCTACAACACAGTACTATAAAGAAGTGTCATTATACATGCTGCTGTCATAAAAATCATGTATAGCACTGTAAAAAGTTTCTTGTGGGACACAAGAAGAAGAAGAGGAAGAAACATTGAGTTTGGGGTGTGATGTGTCTAAGGAGAGAGAATCTATTGTTTCCAGCCGTGGTAAATCAGGTGGCACTCCCTAAAGATTTTATTCTACACCCACATATGTCCCCCCTACAAAAATAAGTTAATTTCCTTTCCATCCCACATGCTGCTCTCCCTGATGTCAGAGCAGTGAGGATATTATTGACGAGGGAAAATACTAAAAGTAAATGCTATTAAGAGCTTCTTTTGTTACAGTTAAATTGATTTTATAGTTAAAATAAACCCAAGCTGCCTTTGTGGTAGTTCCACAGAACTAACTTGTGCAATAGGTTTGCTTAACAATTCTGCTGCTCAGACTTAGTCATCCTTTTCTCAGTTCAGTACTCCTGCAAATGAAAGGACTGTCCTTTTACGGAAATTTGTTCTTCAAAAACATTTTATTCACTAGGTTTTCTTTTCTTCCCCCTCTCTTTTACTAAGCAAAAGACTTTTTAAATTTATTAAGAATTTGTTTCACTTCTGTCACTGCAGTATGTTTCATCTTACGTTCGTTATTGAATTTCTGTTCTGGGAATATATTTATGCAAACTTTAATAAGGTGGGACAAAAAGGCTAATTTTCTTGTGAATTTTGAAGAAATTTTAGTTGCAAAAACTGGTGGCAGCAAAAGCTTCAAATAAACTCAGCTTTCTAAAACCTACACACACATTTCTATCACCCTATATTCTTAGCTATTTTAGGAAGACATTACGGAATAAATTTGTTAAATTCAATAGAATTAGGCAGCTGAAGAACCAATCTGAAAGACAGTGAGGTTCAAAATGCAAACTTTTTTTGTTATTATAATTGATTCACAATTGAGTTCTAATTTTAGAAATATCACTGACATATTTTCAGTGCCTTTCATCCTTTTCACTAAAACATATAAATCTACCTCACACACAAATGACAAGAGCAAACAGCTCCTACATATTTGTTATCACACAAAAACATGCTCTTTTCATGTAACTGGGACTAAGGTAATTCTGAGAAGACGTAAATGACCATTTTTACTTTATAGAGCAAACACAGGATGCAGCAGCCCTTTTACAGAGATGTTTCCTGCTTTTCCGTGTCCATTTGGATTGCTTTTGCTCTCCAGACTGTGCCTACCTTTCTTGATACTGTTAGCAAAGTTCTAAGTCAAAAAGAAAGAGACAAAACATAATCATGATATGCAACCTGGTTTTAATTTTACTTTTACTTTTTTCAACCATGTAGTCTAAATGTCAAATTATATCTTTTGACTAAAATGTGCACATTTCTCAAAATATATTGCTGAAACATTTTTTAACATATTTTAATATAATTTAAATGTTAGTAATATAATTTAGTATATTCTATGGGAAATTCATAATGTAAAGTACTGCAGAAGATTAAGTATCGTTTCTATTTTACTCTCTGGAGAGTAAGGCAATCAGAATTTTGCCTCTGCATAAAAAGGAAAAGAGACTGGTCCTATATTAGAGTTCTGAAAAGAAATATAACCTCTCTGCCTCTATGAGAAGGAAAGTTCTTTCACTGCCATAACACTAAGCCTATTATCAGTGCTTCCATAAGTAGCTGCATTGGCAATGTTATCTAATTTACCTTTTGAACTGTATTTGCAACATTTTAAACTGCTTAACAGCTAATGCTCTTTCCCTTACATATTCTGCTGTATGGTAGCAGTTAAACTGCAAATTGCAGCACCTGTGCATGCTGTTTTATTTCACTTCACAGTTTCCAGATGGCATGGAACAGATGATACAGTGACTCGGAAAGTATCATTTACAATGGAGAAACATTTCTGCATGCATAGCACCGTGTCTCATCACACTGCAGCTAGAGCTCTGCAAAAAAAGGGTTTGAAACTATATAAAGCAAAAAGCACAACTGCTGACCAAAAGCTTAAGAATATCCTCTTCCTTTAAAAAAATTGCAGAGGCAAAGAGAGCTTTCCTGCCTCTCTGCCTACCCTGTGAGTTAATTATAGCAACTTTAAAGAACTATTGTGCGATCATGGCCAAAAAATTCCCAACGCTATTGTCATCTGGTCTCTCTTTTCTCATATACACTTATATAAGAAAATTAGTTGAGAAATTTCTTTCCAGGCTAAATTGTTCAGCATGGTCATTTTTTTTCCTGTGCTTCCACCAAGGAAGTCCAGGCCTCGTGTATCACAAAAACAACGGCAGTTCTGTCATCGGGCACGTCAGTGCTGCGTGATGGCGTGCGGTGATCCTCAAACCGGCAGGGATCTAACTCCATAAGTTCCTGAAGATGATTTAAACTAGCTTCGCCCAGCCATCTATCTATTTATACATACATACAGAGATATATGCAAAACCACACTATTTTATCTGTTTTTTCCCCTTCTTCCAGGGTTAGAAGTGCTGTATTTTCTACTGGAAGCTGCACAGTCCCCCCTCGTTTTCCATAAGCTCTCGTTTAACCACTAGAGGGCCGATAGATACTAGATTTCTTAGATTTGCCCATTATATGGTTAATGCTGGAAGAATCTGGAGTGAGTAAAGAGCAAATATTATTTCTGGCAGTTTGTCAGTGCTTTGTTTTGTTTGCTTGCCACTGGACACCGCTCAGGGAATCTCATTGTTTGAGTTCTTACGAGGCAAAGATTTGAGGAGCAGAACGCTGGTGAGGGGGGACAGAAGTGTGGGAGTAAATATGTGAGCACCTGGTCTGCGCAGTTTATCAGGCGCATACCTTCCCTACGCACATAGGTATGTAAACTTGGTGCCTGCATGAAAGACTGCACGTGCACACATGCATATGTACTCAGCTGCAAGTTGCCCAAAGATGTAAGAAAGCTTGCATTAGATTTTCAAAGATGATTACTAGTAAGGGTCTATCCATAGTCTTCCTTACCAAGAAGCAGTAAGGACAGTCCTGTGGTACAAAATTAGTTGAAAATGTTGTTACTTTGGGTAATTTTTAGATTTTTCATTTTAGATTAAGGCTGTTTTGCAACAGTTTGGACAAAATAAATTAAAACTCTTTTGCTCAAGGCCATTAAAATTGATTCAATGCAGAAGGATGTCTGATGGGGCTTCATGAATCTACCTCAGTAATATCTGCTGGAACGATTTTCAAGTACTGGCTAAAGTGCATTCCTGTGTATTTCCACTTAAGCCATCTGCCAATCTTAATACTTATTCCTGAGGGAGGAGAACTTCCAGTGCTGTTTTTCATTTAATTTGCAAGGACATCCTGTTTAGGTACTTATCAAAAGAACAGAAGAATGGATGCCAAATACCACAAGCCTCGGTTTAGAAAACTTAATGGGTCAGACTAAAGTAACAAGCTATATTTAAAAGAAGCTGCAGCATTCTTCCTTTATATTTGTAAAATATATGCTACTCTGCTCAGGCCAAATATGTTTATGTATGTCTCAACAATAACTGTATGCTGTTTCCTAAACACTAAAGGATTTTGCTAAAAGTTGCTAAATCCCACTAGTTTGATGACTGAGGATGAGATCCAAAAACTCCACAAAGCAAGTGAGCTATACACAGAAATCATGACTGACTTAGGACACCAGGTAGCTGAGCTGCCTAAAAAGTCATAGACCCTAGTGATCAATGCAAGACTGTTCAAGCAAATATATTTGGATGCCTGAAGGTTTGCTATTGTACCTGTACAGAGATATTTTGGCTCAGCTGTACAGGCTGAGCCGAGGATCTTGGTGCCTATCTCATGCTTCAGGCTGTTTGGCTCCAGCAAAAGAGGTTTCCCTGCCTCGCTCCACTGAATTGAGAGTGTCCTGGGAGCAGGGGAAGGAGGAGAGAGGAGGAGGATTAGACCAGCACCAAATTCAACACTGAATTCAGCACATGGTATAGCTGTCAGACAGACAGCTATTTCTAAAAACAGCCGGGGAGAGGCCATGGATTTGTCCTGGCCTGCTGGTATTCACTTCTTCTTTCAGAAAGAGTGCCCAACTACCAGTCTGCATGCAGAGCTGGGACTAGGATGGGAACACTCCTCCTCTCCTTTTAAATGTTTGGCTACTGCGCAAAAATCCATCAGTGAGAAGCACAAAGGAGAGCCTAAGTGTTGCCTGGCGGTTAATACGCTTGCATTCCCCTGGCAGGAGAAGGGGGTCTTATGTTCCATTTCTTGCTTAAGGACCTTACACTTTCTGCATTAAAGAATCATTGGGTAAAATGCCTTAACCTTCACAGCAAGATCTAAAATGCAAAGGGGATAAAATAAAAAGGGGAACCAGACAAGGAGGGACCTGTCTCAGCATACTAATAAAAATTACCTTATTCC
This sequence comes from Rhea pennata, assembly GCF_028389875.1. Classification (NCBI taxonomy): domain Eukaryota; kingdom Metazoa; phylum Chordata; class Aves; order Rheiformes; family Rheidae; genus Rhea; species Rhea pennata. The sequence goes on from NC_084663.1 coordinate 169,501,036, forward strand.
TTGCACTAAATCTCTGGGAAGATGAATTCCTTCAGTTCCCACTGGCTTCACAAATAAATAAATAAAATCTCATCCTAGGGGAAAACACCATCATCTTCTTGTCTGATTTTTCTGATCAATATTATAATGTAAATCTACTGGCTATGTTTTTTTTTTTTTTTATTTTATTTTTCCTTCCAGGATCCCTCTTACACATAAAACTCATATAGATGCTGAGAGAAAAATCATCCCCTCTACAATATAGACTGATCTATCTTAGCTATTTATCTAGAGTTCTTTTACAGGCAAAAGACCAAGTTTTGGGCAGAAGTTCGTCTTATCCAAGGTTAGATACCTAGTAGAAGTTCAGTAACTTGAGCCCTGAAGGGTCTATTTCCTTCAGCTGAATACAAAGGAATCTAGAAAGGTAGCTCAGATGAAAAGATCTATATTAGAGATATCCAAAGTAAGCAGTAACACATGTTTCAGCATGGTGTTTGCCTGTATAAGGGCAACATACTCAGCCTCAGATCTTCCTTTTAGCTGAACAGCCAAACAATCAGTGATGATTCAGAACAGATCATAATAATAATAAAAAAACCACTAATAATATAAAAACTCTAAGAACATATCCTGAATTTTGTTTCCATACCAAATAAAACTCGACTGAAGAGACAGATACAATTTTGGAACCTGAAGAGGAGGAAAGTAATTAGACTACACATGGTCTAATTTACTGTAATTAGTAAGATGTGAACTCCTATTGCTTTGAAAAACAGACGACATAACACTTTGTTAGAGTGAATCCATGGCTAGGATGGATTCAAATGCATTGTTGGAAAAGAGAGTAGAAAAATTATTCCAAGGAGTCCACCAAAGATTGATATCTGAAGTTATCTTTGCATGATTTTGTGATCTATCTTCTAAAGAAAGGAAGGGTGGGAATGTTTGTTCAGTATTAGATTTTCTGGCCCCACAACAGTCTTGGCCCCTACATGAGTTTTTCCAGTGCCTTTCTGTTTCTGTATAGGCAGCTTGCATAAAGCTGGGCTTTGCTGCCTGCAAGAAGTATTAACCCTGTGCACTTCTCCTTCTTGTCTCCAGATCCAGAACAAGAAAACATTAGGTTGCCTGCCAAGAGTCCATATGTGGCTAAGGAGGAGTTGGTAGAGCTTGCCTATTAATGAAGAGCAGACTATGTTTCAAATCTGAAAAAAAAACATTTTTAAAATACCTACAGAACATGTTTCTACAAGTTTATGTAAGACAGCAAGACACTTACTAAAAAAAACAACGAAAAAGAAAAAAATGAAAAACACAGTGAAGGGATTCTCATGGGGGGAAAAAAAAAACTAAACACTGTTAAAGTTGTGACTCAGATGAATGACTGCCAGGAAATTCAGAGTTAAGGATGACATTCCATTACAAGCTCATGCTGTTGTTCCTGTCTTCTAGTTCTCACAGGCGTCGGAGAAAAGAACCTACCGTCTGAATTGTCTTGTTTGTGTCCGCTGGAGTTCCTAATGTGGCCATTTAAATGTGGCTTTCCTCCATTAGAGCATATTTCATTCATGAGCTCTAGGCTTATAATGACCCATTTTGAAGCTGCATTAGCTGCAGCAAGAGCCAGTTTGTCACAATAACTGACCATCAGCCACAGAGCAGTTACTTAGTCATCTCTAGCAGCATGAAACTATTTTTTTTTCCTTCATGTTCATTTTTTAAAAGGAGATTGGCCACAGAAATATTTTACTAAGAAACTCTATCTGATCTGGCACCGTTACCTCAGTCAGCAGAGCTCTCGCCCGACAGAGCGGCCCTCATTTGCTGAAACACCAAAGCTATCGTGAAGTTATTTTTAAAATTACTAATTGTAGTACTACCAGAGAGTTTGTTTGGCAGGGTCATAAGTTCCGTGTCATGAAGGACCAACACATCCATCTACTCTATCACCTGATGCTTTAGAGGCAGAATAACTGGTTTAGCTCTCCTTTAACAAAGAAACAAATCAGCTCGCTGTTAGAGCCAAGTGATGTTTGTCTAAGCAGCTTATCAGAATATTTCAGAAACTTACTTACAAGGGTAGATGCATAGGAAATGAAGGTCAAAAAGGATTAAGCTCAACTTTAGACCTCAGCAACATTTAAAAATCATTTCAGTCATCTTGGGGATATCACACTCTCATTTAGCTTAACATAGACGTTTTTTCCCCCCTTCTCTCTCATTCCGTTGAAACTATTAAAATTCAAAGAATTAATTTATAATTGTGCAGGCATTCCTATGTGTCCTGAAGTTTGTTCCTATCAATTGGCTCTTTATGCCTCTCAGTAGAGGCCGGATGTTTGCAGTTGCTGGCAGCTGTTGTTCAAGGCCCAGCTAACAGCTGATAGACTGGCAGTGTACATTGAAAGAGTGCAGCCCAGAGCCTGGGAAAGGTCCTAATGCTGAATACTCTCAGCTCCGATGGGTAATTAGCTTACTACATGCAAGATTAGAAAACTAGCACTGAAGATAGTTCATCTGACCTGCTTTTCAGAAGTCATTAGAAATTAGAAACGGTAATTCTTTCACAAGAAATGTAAAGAATTTTGTGAATGGGACTTGTTGGCTTTCTTTACTGAAGAAACTCTGTGTTAGGATTTGGGCTCTTCTGAGCATTTCTGGAAACAAGCGGTTATTATTTTATGCTTGCTTTCTGCAATTAATTAGTGTATTAGAAATAAAAGTATTTACAAATAGAGTTATATGTACTTGACTCTGGAACTTGTGGATGCTGCAAATGTCCGGGCTTAACCTCCCTCCCAGTAAATCGTCTTTTTAATATTATTTTATTTTATATTTTTGGTGGAGGGAGGACAGAGGAGGGAATTTCATTCAAACAGTAAAACTCTCATTCCTTCTGCATCTGATCTGAAAAATAAAAAAGTGAGGAAACAAGCTGTTTGCATAAATAGAATCTAGGCTTCAGTTTTCACTGTTGCTTATGTTCTGTGGAAATCTCCATATTCATTGTATAGACAAGGTCAGACTCAAAGCCAGATGGGATCAAATGAACTCTTCTGTGGCCTAAGAGGATCTGCTGTAATATTGAAGAAGTATCCATACGTATGGGGATGGGAGGAGGGTGAACATATCACATCTTTTTCCACATCGATATCTGCATTTAGACTGAGCTTCTTTCATAATCATGAAGTTGTTGGAAATTCTGATCTAAGCATGGCAATAAAACATTTTCTAATCCAGGATTGACACTAGCTCCCTCTATATTCTGATCGTATTTTCATGGGTTTCTGCAAAAATGAAGAAAATTATTATCTCCTTCACAGATGTTTTGAAAAAAAAGAAAAGTTGATGTCTATAACACACTTTCTGGAAAAAAAGTAAAATACTGTCATAAATAGGAGTCTAATGTCTGAGTTCTTACTCAGAAATTCAGAGAGTTTAATAGAGTGTGGATATTATAAGTAATTTGCAATATTAAAATATTTGACACATTTAATTCTTAGTGTCTACCTGTTTTTGGACTTCAGGAGCATTGATATCTATGGCTCATGTTACCCCACATCTAGCCCTGCAGAAACCACCTATGAGGTATCAACAGTATTTGAGCTTTGTGAGAGAAAACACACAAAGAAGAAGTTGAGCAAATCTGGGAATAAACAGAGAGCCTGACTGAATATTCTTTTTTTCTGCTGCATTAACTTACTGTAATTTCAATTTACAAAGACATTTGCTGCTATAGAAACTTCTTTGGAGAATGAGATAAAAATCTAGGAGCTGAAGCCTAGATTTAGAAGAAAAGACTTTAGAAGCATATGGCAGGGAAGTGAAAGGAATATATATATATATGTATGTATGTATGTATGTATGTATTCATGACTTTATTTATTTCATTGGGAACCTATGACTTACAAGAGAAAAAGTATTGGCTTTTTCTGTGGCTGGAAGTGAACTACACACCTGGGATGGAATAACATATAGAAAAATGTTGATTTCAAAGAGTAAGCTCTAAAATATTACTTTCATAAACAGATTTCTGGGGTGGGAGGCACTCATATTTCTACTCATCTCTGTTCGTTTCCAGCCAAAAATATTTGAGTAGGAGCAAGTTAAACACAGGACAATTAATAAGTGTATGACTTAGTCCACCTCAGGTCTCTACTGGATTAATTCTTGTGGCTGAGATTATCCCTTCCAGAAGGGGAAAAAAAAGGAAAAGAGTGAGAGAGAAATGCAGAAATGAAGAGTATAATGTCTTTTGCAGTGGCTGGTGTTCACTTTTATTAATTACTGACCATTATCTGTATACTGCACTGTTTAAAAGACACAGCTCCAAAGGGATTTAGCATCTCAAATAGCCAAATCATCAAAAACTGGTATGACTTCATGGTAAGACTTCAAGGCCACCCATTTAAAAATACAGAGATTTGCAGGTGTAAAGAACAACCAAGAAAAGAGTGCCAAGAGAAATGAGCTTTCTTCCTTGTGTTCATTATCTCAGTGCAAGAAAGACACAAGACAAAATGCCTGTGATTTAGCTTATCCACAACTTTATCAACATTCATGGGGAAAAATCTAGCAATGAATATTATACTCTTCCTGAGGGTGCTCTGCTTTTTCACTAAAGCCTCCACACTCATGTCAGATGTGCTGTAGTGACCCTTTGACCTTCTCTGAAGATAAAAGAAGGAAGTGAAGAAAAGAGTTTAGGCCTTTTCTAAACCAGAAATCAGACACACTTAATTTCATGAAACTTTACGTATCTGAAATGCGATGACTGTATCTGAGTTAATCATGTAGAGGACGGTGTGGAGTAATTCTCATTCTAAAGCAAATATAAAATAGAATTACTTCCCATTTTACCCATTTATCCCCACTGACTACAAGGAATGCTAGTTCAGACGTAGACATATACATTATGCATGTCTAAAGCTGACTGAAACAAATCCAGTCCTGGCCTCACCCAACAATCTCCCTGGCCCTCTTCCAGGAAAGATGTGCCATGAGCTTCATTTCAAGTTTAAATCAGTAGTGACCAAGACACTCCATTACATGAGAAGCACACTGAGAACTTCCTAAACTGCAAAAAGAATTTTATAATTTACTCCACTCATACCGTTTATATGCTTCAGAGAGGAAAGCAAGGAAAAATAGCATCATGTAACCAACATGGTTGTAAGAGGAAGAGATATTCATCCCTCTTTATCAGCCCCCAAAAGCAGGTGTCTGCATCATTGCTTGGGCTGATGAGGTAATGTTCATAATTTTTGAATAATTTGCTCCCAGCAACAATTCCCCAGGCAGGAGAAACTGTTTGTAAAACAATAGATTTCTTCTATGTTATTCCAATTCAGGCAATTATTCCAGGAATCCCACTTCTTATCAACAGATTGAGTAGTCTAAGTGTTTGTAGGGAAAGTACAGAGCATATGATAAATATGCTTGTGATAGCTCCAAGGTTGTTTTTTTCACCAGTCAACTCACACACACCTCCCACATCTAAGACAGAAATGGAAGCTGCAAGAGAACGTTTTAAATGACAAATGAGTTCCAGGGAAGACGAACATACTGTCTGACTCAGAAATATGTGAAGTAATAATAGTTTGTGCTTTCATGTTGCAAATTTCGCCACTAGCATGTATTAACTACCTTATGTTTTTTTGTTCTTATATTCACACATCATGCTGCTTTCCGCGGTATCTGGTTGATATTTAGCTCTTACTATTCTGTGTCTAAACTCAGAATTGCTTCCTTTTAGCCCTGCAAGATCTCCTTCAAATTAAAGCATGAAACAAGAAAATCTTCAAACAGATGCCACAAAATGCTAACCGTTATTAATACGGGACACAGAACATCAGGAGCAATGCTGATAAGAATAGTGCCAATTCATCTGTGTGTACATGTGTGTGTGTGTACGTGCATGTGAGTGTGCATGTGTGTGTGTGTGTGTAAAAGATGTGAGAACATGCTGAAGCATTTTAATGCATTGGGTGCATTACATGTGTGCATGTCATATACATATATACATACAATACATATGTTTTAGTACTAAATTGAATAATAACTTTAAGTTAATACTAAAACTAAATTTAAAGCCCTTGACAAGTTTGAATTAGATACGGTATGGATGATTTTATCTTTCACATTTCCCTAGAACCTATACAAGTTTTATGAATTAATCTGGAATAAGGAGACTTAGATCCATCCAGAGTGAAATAATCAAAAATTAAAAGCAGACCTCTATTGACATTATTTACTACTGAAATCTGACCTGGGTTTTATTTCTACTAATATAACGGGGCAATTTTCTTTTTTTTTTTTTTTTTTTTGTTTGTTTATTTTAGTTAATCCTGTTTTAATTTGGAAATATTTCTTCAGAATTTTTTCAGAATATTATTTTAAAAGCTATAAGCTGAAGGTACCTGAGAAAAAAAAGTAATTGTTTTCAGGGGAGCGTAATCTTTAATGAAGCAGTCTATAGTGATCTAATTTTATGCTAGGAATATATTTGCACACAGTATATATCTCACTTGGAGGATGCATTTTTTTGAGCTGAGATACATCCCTGTATGGTAATGGGACATTTAATTGTTGTTCTAAGTAGTTATTTCTGATGAACACAGAAAAATTCCTAGAAGTCTATGGGATATAATACCAATGGAACACTTGCATAATAAAGACTCTGTAACCAGGACACTCAGAAACTTAGACCTATAATTTAGACTCACACTTTCCATATTTTTATTTAGGAATGGATTATCTCCATGTTAGAATGAAAAGGAGGAAGACATCAAAATGAAAATGAAAGGAAACAGGAAACAGAAAAAGGGAAAGGGGAAAGGGGGAAGGGGGAAAGGGGAAAAAGGAAACAGCAGCACAAACTGGATTAAAAGAGAATGTTTGACTTTCATAATGGAATTTAGACTTACATTTTCCATTCCAGGCCTTTAAAATTTTGGTTCCAGGTCACACTTGCATTTTGAAGCCTGTTATATGGTTTCCATTCAAATATATCCTAAATGTCAGGAGAATAGTATATAGAGTTTCAGCACAATTGACTGAAATCAAATGTGACTCAACAATAAACCTCATTTTACCTACAGACCAAGCCTCTCTGATAGGAAAACCACCACACTGGGCAACTAAGTTATTATCAGAAAGCCATGGTCCGTGCTGAAAGAAGCAAAACTTCAACATCATTGCTGAAATCTCATTAGAATCAGCCTTGGGGATGCCAAAAAGAACCAGACCTCTGTCATAGGTGAAACAGGTAATTTTGCTTACAGTTAATATTAGCCTATGTGATTCATTATATTCCTCCCTTTTCAGCTATTTGATTCATTACTAGATTTTTACTTTTTTGAGTTGAAATTTTCTAAGATTGATTTTCCCTGGGGCTGATTATGGTAATGTCATTTCAACAATAATGGTTTTATTAAACTTTTTAACACCTGCCTTTACAACCTCAATATCTTTTTAATTCATTTTTGTACAAAATATTCTACACTTATTAAAGTACCAACTTAATGATGTTCAGTTACTAGCACTATAAGCTAAGCTTTTTAATCACTTGAACTGAAGCCTAAAATCAGATCTTAAGTGTCAGTTCTTAAAACAATGAGTTAATATAAACAATTAAATAGGGATAAAATTGAAGGATTAGCCTAATCTTTATATCATGTGAATCATTAAAAATGTGGTTTGAATTACTCTATAGTGCTTCTAGATATTGTAAATATTTTTTTCTTAAAAGCTACATTTGTAGGAAAGGAATTTCTTCAGTAATCTCATTTATCCATTCTAAATGTTAGCAGATTTCCTGCTTCTGTTAATGCTCCCCAGAAGAATATATATGTTACACTGATGTAAGCATTGAAGAGGGTTCTCTATCTAGGGTATGAATGCAGTGGATCTCTCAGCTTTAATTAATAGAAAGTCACTAGTTCAAGTTAACTTGATCAGGAGAGATGAAAAGAGTCTCCAGGTGGAAATTTAAATGTTAAAAATGGATTAAATACGGCACATTGGCAGAAGTAGCTTTATCAAGATTTCAATTTTTGGCAGTATGTCAACTTTGGAAAAAAAAGAATATGGAAACATAAATCATTTAGATTTTTGGATTTTATCTTCTTAGTACAAAAATGCTTTCTTTTGTGATGCTTATAGTATTTACATTCAATATTGTGATTTTCTTTAATTTTATCATTTATATAAAAAGATATAATGTAAATTTTAAATATATTTTAAATTTTATATAATAATTTTCAATGTTATGCAAATATTTTGGACTTGAGGCAATATATTTTGAATCATCAAAGTTCAGTTCTTCCAAAAATAGAATATACATAAAATCTAATTACATACAAAATCTTTAAAGGTGAATATTTGGGCCTTTTGAAAAATTCAAAACATAAGTGATTTCAGAATACTGCTATTTCCAAAGGCAAGAAATTCTGGTCTCTCAACAATATGAAATAGCCTATTTAGTTAAATGAAGTGTTACTGAGTGTTTGAACATCTGCAGTAGGATTTCTGTTAGAGATGTACTAAGTTCTGCCTCTTCAGCAGTTGTTCTTTAGCAAGTGCCCTGAATGATTTAGGACAGATAGACTATATAGCAGACACTTATCCAGTCATGACTTGCTCATTCTGCTTACACTATCAGTATCCTGCTTAATTACTCCACTTATTTTGTTCAATGATTCAATGAAAAGGACTTGAGGTATAGTTTTTATCTATGCCACACAGAGGCTAACTGACCAAATGCTATCAAAATATGTACTCAGGTGAATAAGGTGAATAAGCTGAATTTGGGGATCAATCAAAATATTTTAGTCCACAGTAATAAAAATGTGAAATGAAAGTGAATAATTCAACAGGAAAAAAAACAAAACAAAACAAAAGCAAACAAAGAAACAAAAAAGAACAAACTTCAGAAGGGTGATAACAGACTCTTTCAAAGTAGGCCTTATGTTTAGTGGTAGAAACAAATAGCTAACTGTAGGCATCCAAATATGAAAGTGTTAGCTACAAATTTTAGACTATTTTTTATGTTATAATATTAGAATGTAATTAGAATATATTTAATGTATTTTATCCAACTTTTTCCATACTGAGGTTCTATTTTAGAGTATGCCTTATTTTTCTAATTATTCCATGGTTGACTGTGGTAGTCTGTTATCAGCAGTTTCTGCGTTTCTGCTTTTAGCTCTATTACTGACTCCTTAGGTGATCAGCCATTACTTTTTCTGACTGTTCAGGCTGGAGGATGGTGATAATGACTTGTAACAACTTTATTGTTGTGACAATAAGATATCAGTTTTCTGGCATTTCAATGAACTTGAACTGAATGTAAAAGGAGAACGAATGAAAGAGAGATGCTTTGCTAACCTGTATTAGTTATTCTCAGAAAAAATTTAGAGGAGCTGATTAATCAACACTATTTAAAAGGGAGGTAGAAAAATTAGAACTAGAATTATACATATTTTATTTTTTGTTTGTGCAAGAAACAAATTGCACAGAGGTTAACCAGCGTAGAATGACCACTTGCTGGCCCGGGATATGAAACTGGGAATCTCATAGAGCAGCAGCTTTGCACTTTTTAAAATGCGTATAGTATTTCTTTTATAGTCCATAATGTTTGAAAAAATAGCATTGTGAAGGTCAGTCTAACAATTAAACTACTAATACAAAAAGTTAAGTGTTTGAAATTTCATTACGAGTGTCAAACCAGGAAGAAGAGAAATCAATCTAGTCAAAATACCCTATAGATATAGGACAGAGAAACTTAGCTGAAGTTCCGTGCCAAGAATGTTCTTGTTAGAATCAGCCCTGTGGCTGTGACAGCAGGCACACTAATGATGGAGAATGCTTTGAAATCATCTGTCAGGTTCATATCTGCTAGAGCTCTCTGCCAAACATACTTGATAACAAAAAGGATGACTTTTTGATTTAGACATGCAATGACACATATATATTGACACGCTTCCCCTCTATGCTCAATACCATGAGTAAACTGGATTTCTTTTTTTTAATGACTACATGATAAATTGAGTTAATAATATAAAGCTTGGTACAATAAGGAAACTACATCAATTCCTGCTGTGGAACTTCAGTCAAAACCAGGAAACACTGCCGATTCAGTATGATTAAATGAAAATTTAATTTTCTTCTTTGCCTGCAAAGCATATTATTGATATCAAGTTCATCATTTAATGTTTCCCCACATATATATAGCTATACAGGAAAACTTCAAGCACTTTGGTCTCAGTTCATTTACATTAAAAAAAAGCCCTTTGAGGTGTCCCACAACATCCTACCTTACCTCCAGCTGCATGTGAAAAAGATGTCATGTCAGATGTCCTATAGGTCTCCAGGCAGCCCTGTGTAGTATCTTGAATATCCTAGTGCACCTCAGATGGAACAATCTGTTTAGGTGACTGAACGCAGCCATTTGAAAGGAGTAGATTGTGTTCCAGTGCCAAAATGTAGATACATACATGTGAGTTAGTCACACAAGATCCTGTTGCAATCTTGTCACTCAGTTAATGGGTTTAGAGAGTTACTGAGCTCACTCTAAACTAGACACATTTTACATAGGCCAGCTGAATACCTCTCTCCTAGCCTAGATTCATCTGTCAAAATCTGAGCATCTAATGTTGATGTGCTCTGGTTTCCTGACTGGCCTTCAGCTGGCAGTCCAGAAGTGTGTGGAGCTCTCATGGGCCCTGTGTCATATCTGTCAGCCCTATGCAGATGTCCTTAGATCCCAGGGGACATCTCTAATGCTATCGGGTGTCTGTACAGAAGCAACTGAATGAAGCCTTGTATTTTCATTGACAATAATGTGAGATTAGAGCTTCATTTACATGTTGGCATCTTCATTTTTAGATATCTAAATTTAGGTGACCATGATCTGATACTGGCTCTAAATGTTGTTTTCAGAAGTTTAAACTGAGCAGAAAATAGAAATTCTCTGAGAGGAGAAAATCCCCAAAACATCAAAACATTTGGTTCTCATAATTTAATTATGACTATTTCAAAATTGTATTACTTGCAATTTTGAGCCAAATATACATATATAAAATCATATCAATAACCCTGAAAACCTAATGTTTTTGGAGAGATTATACTTCTGAGTGGCTAGAGTATATATAAGTATTCTCAAATATGGGTAGGTCTTCTAACTTCCTGCTCCTGAAATCAAAAGTGTTTCTTTAATGTTTGCTTTTGGAATATAAGATTTTTTCTACGTCAAACCAAAACAAGATGGAAGCTAGGAAAAATATTTCTAACTAGACCATAAAATTCAAATAAGTCTTTTTAGGCTCAGGGCATTATTGACTACAATCTCCAACATAAAAACGAAGAAGAAATTTGTCGCTTCATTTCCCACTAGTTTGAAAACTATCAGCTGGTTGATAGTCAGCCCTGTTCAACAAATAATTGACATGGAACAGCATTATGGCCTCTGAAAATGTTTTTACACTGTTCACAACTGTAAGCACAACCACTCTCTCAACATATAAGCCTTCATGCAGAACAAAGCTGCTGTGGCTGCTGCCTTTATACAATTCAAACCCTGATGTGCCAGACTTGGCATAAGCCTATCTCCTATTAACATCAAAGACTCTCAAATAAAACAGCATTAGTGTTGTTTGGGATTTTCATGAGCACTGCATATAAATACACATCTCTTACACTGTCATAGCTGTATTATGCTTCAGCATTAGTGATGGCTCTGAGACACAGAGCCCTGATCCAGAGCTAGGGTTTGAATCTCCTGCATTCAGATCTACAAATTTTGGAAAGTGGGTTGGCACCCAGTGTTTGGATTAGAATTATGGAAAATGAAAACATCAGATCTACAACTGAATTTTACAGACTATTCTAACATCTACTGTATCTGGCTCATTTGCTCTCTCATTATCTACTGTCCTTTTCCAGGCACTTTGTTTTGACCGTGATGTATCTCTTTTCTCAAAAGTAGATGTGCACCCATTCAGATATTTTAAGTGAAATCATTACTAAGATGGAAATCATCCTGAGGGAACTTTTAAACTTTTAAGTGGATAATTCAGATGCAATTACTTTCTTTGAAACCTTTTCTAAATCTGCCTATCAAAACCTCATCTTACATGTTTTTAATAGTAAGCTTATTTCTGATATTTGACTAAATATGTCTAAAGATTTGATTGTAGTTCAGAATTTCCAGGAATTTTTAAAATTTAATGACTACTTGAAACAGCAGTATTAAAGCTCATGCAGAGTACACACACACTACAGCTTGCAAAAACATGTGAAAGTGATGATGTTTAGATACCTAGTTTTGAAAAAGGGAGAAAGATCCTCAGAATAAATCTTTGCATCAGATAACTTTGATTTTAATTTCTGTCTTTGCTTACCAGTTTGCTCCTCTTTAGGTGGAAGGAGGATAATTGAGATGCCACAAATTCAGCAGGATATCAGCTTACTGCTTAAAAGGTTTCCATTCTGGCAACGATTTTATGGCTTTCCAGGCATAACTACTATTGTGTCTCTTGTCCTAGAGATGGTGATTGTTTAGAAGACATAATTATTACTAACAGAAATCACAGTTAGTATTAGTGGAAGTTCAGTAGAAGAGTATCCAGAGTAAGAGGATCCAGAATAACCATCAGGGAAGTGAAAACAGACACAGTGACCTAAAGAGGGCTTTCCCACCTTGAGCTAAATGAGGTGGGTGGTTTGATGTTAATGATAAGTACTCTTTTTTGCTACTTACTGTGTTATGAACTGCTTTTGGCTAAATTTTACAATGTTATACTGCATAAGTGCCAGTAAGGCTTCCAGGCACATTATTTTGTAGCAAATACATCAAACAATCTTGGCTATATCCATGAGGTTTTATAAATCTGAGCAAAATTTTCACCCTGACACTCTTGTCAGATGTTAATAGACATCACATGGTTGTAATGAAAGCACTATAAATTAACATTAACATGATGGCTTAAACAAGAAAATAACTTTTTAGTGCTAGCTCATTTTCATTTTAAATTATATAAATAATGAACAAATGACAACTGGGCATATAAATATAGATATAAATACTGAAATAGTTTGTATATAAAAATTTTATTAAAATATTAAACAAAAATAACTAATAATTAATCAAAAATAAATGAAATAGGCTTGAATAGAAAGGGGTCTTGCTGACCCAAAAACACTTCTTTGAAATATCATAATTTCTAAATATGTGTGTAGCTTTTAGTATAATTCTATTTCACTTTTTTAACTTTTGAGAGCATTATATAACAAAATAGAAATTCTCTCTATATTACAATACTTTTATAGCATCTTAAATGTATTAATAATCTAATGATCAGAGGAAACTGATAGACATATTTTAAAAAATAAAAAGTTTATTTTTTCAGTTATAACTCTTAAGCATCCTCATAATATCTTTAGAAACTTCCTAAAATTTTCATTCAGTTCTTTTCCTCCAAAATCTTCTCCTTCGTATTACGACATGTAATTGTACCTTGTCTATTCTTAATTCTCAGGTTTTCCATAGCTTTCAAGTTCTTCAGCATTTTTTTTCTGTAAAATCATCACTGACACATAACACTAAAATGACATAGATGCTAACCAGATTCAAATATTGGCATAGTAACTACTATTTTACTGTGAATCAAACTGATGCTTGTAATATCAGAATTACTGTCCTCATATATGATGTTGACTACTTATCTGATCATAGATTAATATGTTGAATGTTATTTCCTGCCAAATTAAAGAATGCTGCTGAATTTAGAGAGCTGAATTCGGTAAAAATTTAGACTGGTATTATTCAAATGGCGTATCCTTAGAAATAATTGTAAATTAAAGATAATGCTGCTCAAGCTCAATTGTAAAACCCAACAAAAGATATTGAATCAGCACAGAAAAATTCTGAGAAACAAGTATGGTAACAAAATGGTTTTGTCAAACATCCAAAATGAGCAATGATAGTTCCATCTGTGACGGTTATTAAAATCTATGTCCGCTTAGAGGGAAAAAGAAAGAAAACTGGCAAACAAAAAAAGCTGCTTGTTATGTAGTTAAACAGGAAGCCTCAGTTGAAAGTCAAAGAAATGATGGAGAGAAAAAAGTAAGTGTGGTGTGATTTTGAAGAAGCTTTTCAACAAAGGCTTTTGCAGATTAGGAAGATATTTATAACTTCTATAAAAAGAAGATTTAAACAAAAATCTATAGCTTAAGGCTACTTTGCAACAAGGATCATCAAGTCCTCTTGGCTGATCAAAAGAAAATACCAGATATCCACTTTTCAACATTTTGTTAAAATGTTTTTCTCTGTTCAAACTGAAACGATATACTGCTCCATCTAGGAGTAGCTAGCAACAATTTTAAAATCTGCCCTTAAATCTCTTTAAAGATGTTACAAGGCAGGCCAGAAGCTGCTAATGCAACTCCTGCAGGAAAATATGATCTGCAATTACACAAACATCATCTTCTACTCAGATTATCAGCGCAGATGTTTGCCCTGTGGATGTGGAATATGGTGAAGATGATGTGAGCATCGTTACCAAAAGACGACTGCTCATGTCAAGAGAAGTGCCAGAACATATCACTTGTCTCAGCTGTGGGATAAATCTCTGTTTGGATAGCAGTGAAGTTGCTAAAAGATCTCTCAAGAGAGTTAAAGTGTCTATGATTTCTGCAACCAAACTGGCACATAGTGCACAGAGACATATGTGGCTCCATGCCATATATGTTAATTGGCAACATTAATGTTGCCATTCTGGCCAAAATAACACCAGTAACTGCAATCATCTCTAGAGGTTGCTGCAAAAATTCTGCTGCCTGGACAAATTTGTAAATCTGTTTTTTTTTTGTTTGCTGTTTTTTTTTTTTTTTTTTTTTTTTTTTTTTTTTTTTTGCATTATGGCAGGATGAAAAGGCCATCAATACAGATGGAATGGCAGAATCTCCTAAGAACTTCTTGTCAACACTTGGACCTTGATTGAACATGCACAATATAATGCACTGCACATTACAGACTGTTTTGATTGTGCTGCCATGCAACTCAGAGTGAACATCACCAAAAAGAAAAGAGAAAACCTGTTCCCGCCTGACCACAGTGGAAAACATGTTGAGGCAATCGTGTGTGTTGACAGAGCAGCTCTGAAAACTATGGATGAATACTGCTACCAAGGTAGCACAATGTCTCAGGTTATCATGACAGATGACAAAGTACATCAGAGATATGGAAACATAGCTGTCAAGAGATTAAAACACCATTACTAGAAAGAAGGAGACAGCTAACTGCCTACAGATGAATAGTCCTGTATTTCTACTGAAGTTTGGCAACTTACAGGAGTTTGTGCCCCTCTCAGGGTGCATGGTTTTCCTGCTTTTGCTGATGTAAAATAACAAGATGAAGTCCTAAATAATCA
This sequence comes from Rhea pennata, assembly GCF_028389875.1. Lineage (NCBI taxonomy): Eukaryota > Metazoa > Chordata > Aves > Rheiformes > Rheidae > Rhea > Rhea pennata. Next base: position 169,516,449 of record NC_084663.1, read on the forward strand.
GATCTCATAAGCACTCACTGCCAAAGCAAAATTTCCGCAGGTGCAACTATACTGGGTCGGAGCATTTTATGCTTAGTCAGATAGCAGATGCCCAAAGTCCATCTGTATGGCCAGATAAAACGTAATACACAGCTGGAAGGCGAGGCTGCTGAAATGTCAAAAGTGCACGCTTGAGCAAGTCTTTGGCTGTACAGCACCTTCTCTGTAATGTGGGAGACTATAGCCTAAGACCTTCTGGTATAGCAGAGAGAATGCACCAGTACTATCAGAACCAATGAGCCTGAAAAAACACATCGCATTTAAGGTGCTAGAGAAAAAGCACTCCCCCTTAAATGGAATCTGCATAGGATGAATAAATAAGAAATACCATCATCATTAATTAATAACATTTTATTAATAATAATACCATTACCATGTATGCTTTCTTAATAGTTGACAGGAAATAGGACAAAAATTATTTCTGCATTTTAATTCATAGGCACTTTCAATAGTAAGAAGGTAATATTGCCATGTATATATCTGGAAAGATCAATTACTAATATTTTGCCAAAGTATCTGATATAATTTTCACAATATTCCTTTCTGGAAATTTTTATTTAGAGATTTGCTTCAAGTTTTATCACACTTGGATTAGATAGTGTCTTCATCAAATATTCAGAGATGAAATATTCTTGTTCAAAAATTGACATCCATTCACCTTAAGAATAAACTAATCTACAGAAAACTGTTTGGCTGGAAAGATTTATTATAAGAATAAAACACAAAATTATTAGTCAAGTGATGCAAAAAATAGAATATTATGAAAAATAGTAAAGTGCTTGTTTTATCTATTTATTTATTTATTTAAATCAGAAAAAATTGTCAGGAAAAAGAATGAAACTTTTAGAAATATTCTGGGCCTGGAGTGAAGTATATTTTACTTTTTATTTTGTTTTAATTTTACATTTTTAACACTCATAAGCACAACTTTATTATTGTCTCAAGAACTCTTTGAAAGTATGGAAATGTTGCAAAAATAGTAAAATGAAATGTTCAAAACCAAAAGAAAATATTTGCCTTCAGTAAGAAAAGATACAAAAGCACTGCTTGTGCAAAAGGAACACTGAAACTTAGGTGATGGAATATGGATGGTGCAAAGGAATAAAGTACTGTCTTATTGAATTCATGCTCGACTAAAGGAAAGAATGACAAAGAAATATTTAGATAGATTATATCATGAGCTATTCATTTCCTGTTACCAAGGAAGAGGCAGTAGCCAAGATTTTCCAGCCTTCTGCCCTTATTGTACATCTGCTGTTACACTGTTGTTTAGCACACTAAGTTTCATTGACCAGAGGGTAAGTTAACATATTTGTTCCCCCTAAAGACATAGACAATAACAGATGTTTTCAAATGCACATTAAGTTATTTTGAGATTTTTGTAATAGCTTGGGAGCAATCAAGTGTAGGCTATACATATATGGCCATAAAGTAATACACATTTCTTCTGAGAATAGAAAAAACTTGGATCCAATAAGTATATTAATTTGCTTGACCTATACATTTTATATTAGAGATATATTTTTCTAATTTGTAATAGATTTCAGCTTTTGTAAAAGAATGCCAGGTCACAGAGCTAAAATCTCTGCACCTATTGTGCAATTTTGTCCAATACACTACAGAATTCAAATGGTGCTAAATAGATTTTGCAGTTATAGCACAAAAAACATAGAGATACTAAGCAGAAGATGCATAGTTATCAGATTATTGTTTGAAAGAATGTTTTTCACATTGCTATCTTAAATATATTATAGCTCAGATAAGCAAAGATAAGAAATACACACAGACTTATAGTCCCCTTCATCCTAAAATCTTGTTGCTATCTGTGCCTCTGTACTTCATTTTATTTCTCATGAATCTCATTCATAATAATATTCTTTATTTCATTTCTTGAAGATTTTTTGGGGGCTGTGTGGTAGCTGAGGAGCTGTATTATTTTCAAGAGGAAAGACTACAGATGTTTTCATTATGAAAGAATGGACTGTGTTCTAGTTGGCAACATAGAGCAATCTCTGAAATGAGTAAACAAGTATCTTTTTAAAGGTAACTTCTCCCCTGTTCTCTTCAAATTTCCTGAAATAAGTATTTAAACTGATCTTGCCAAAAAACTTCTAATTAAATAGAGCTATCCATTTCAAAGGTGAAATAAGAATATACCTATTTGAATATCAATTCAAATGAAGTCTGAACTTTTCTTTTTTAAAAAGAGCCTTGCAGATCTTATAAAGAATAAGAAGCAACTGAGATAAAGGTATTCACTAGAAATACATATATATATATATATATATTTTCTGCAAAGTGAGAAGGATAAAATGGTAAAGCAAACAAAGCCTATAAATCAGATGGTAAAAAAATGCACATTATAGAAGAACTGCTTCCTATTCGGGAAGGAGGAAAAACTAAAATAACATGCACTCAGCTTTCACTACCTGTAGCAGGAATGATTTCAAAGAAACAGCTAAGCAGCCAAAGGTTAAAAGGAAGTACCCAGTCACATCTGTCAAAATCTGTTTTAACTGTATGGATGGAGATATGCCATGTTTACATTTTTTTCAATTATAGACAGAAAGATTGCATTTAGAGTGATCTTCATTATCTTTTAGTGGATGCTGGGATAATCTAATAATCTTTCTTTCACTCTTGTGATTTTGCTAATTTTTATTCCAACTTTGCAGACAGAAATAGGGGATATGTGAGTTGTGAACACTTACCCCGAAAACAATCTTTGAAAAAACACTTGTCTTTACCATTAGCACATCAAGTGTTCTTCTAAGTCAGATCGTAGAAACTTTTTTGAACTGGAGTTTAAAATCTATATACAAACATATCTGAAGCTCTTTGGATGCCAAAGCCTCTGTTATACAGCATGCAAAGGAAATTATTTCACTTTTCTTCACAATTTTACGTTCCAGAAAAATGCCTGTAGTAACCAGCCACTTCTTGTAGGTCGATTTTCATGACTGTTTGCATTTTTCATTTCATTCCTATTGTCTCTCCTGTGATCACTTTGCATCCTGCCCGGTTACACAGGAAAAATCAGACATCAGTATTTCCAGATAATCAAAGCACTGATCCTTTATATAATTTTTATAAACTTCTCAAGTTCCTTGACTTAAATACTGAATTTTTTCTTTTAAAGTTAGAAAAATTATTGTCGTTCTGTGCATGCGTGTGTGTGTGTTTGTGTGTGCATATTTTTAATTCTCAACAGCTAGATCAACTATCCAAGAAAAATGTCTTCTATTAGTCTCCTGAATGGACTTGTATTGATAAAGGATATTTTGAACTATATAACTAATCACTGTTAAAAATAAACGCTGGAAACATCAGCAGGCATAGCTGGTCTTAGCAGCTGTCCCTCTGATCCAAGCTAAAGTGTTTTGACTGTACTAGGTTCTTTCCTCGGCAAGGACCAAGCACTGCTCTCCAGAACTGCTGGACTATCAAAGACTAAAAGGAATCGTGGAACACATACATTCTGAACTCTTCCAAAAACCCAATGCTAGGTCTGATCCAGCTGAAAAGCTGCCTCACTTGAAAGGCAACTTTAAAATGAGTTATCTGCAATTGCTGCTGACTCTATCAGTTTTTGATGGGCTGTATCTGACTAGCAAATCTAGGGAAATGTGGTCCAGGTAGTAACAGAGACTGTACAATAAAAAGTCCCTGGAGTCTCCCAACAGCTTCACTGCTTTTTGTTACAACATCCTTTGTATTGAAACACACCTCTTCCAAAAACAGCCTGGGGAAACTAGAAAACTTTGCTGGAACCTTTATCAACGAGAATAAAAAGTTTAGGAGGAAAAATGTGGAAGTAACTTTCCATGTAGTACATTCCTTTTATGCATCTTCTGAAAATATAGTATTTCTCAGGCGTGCTCTGATCAAATGCACGGGAAGGCCACTGCTTGCCAAAAAGCTTCTGGCTTTCTGGGCACGCACGGAAGGGTTCTGCTGTGCATGCAAAGCACGCTCTCAGCAAGTGGCCTGGTGACTTGGAAAATAGCTGGAAAACGTAGAGGTGAAGACCAGGCTTCTGTTCCTGCCAGAACAGTTTTATTTGGCTCAGGGTTTTCCTGAGATCTCCCCAAGATGGTATGACCATCAAAAGCAGGCCAGAGGCTACACAGGCTCAGAAAGGCTAGCAACTCTGTGTGTTGCATGTTCAGACTGCATGTCCTAAGCTATATTGCCCGTGTATTCTAGTGGTGTCTGCCAAATATCCAGATTAACAACAAAAAAAAAAAGCAAATTCCCTCTATTGTTGGGTCACATAACTTAATGAGTAACATTACAGAGAAGGAATGTGTATTTTGCATGAGTACAGGCTCAGAAAGCAAATGCCAGCATCTCAGTTGTGCAAACTGTAGTCTTCTGCATCCCACTGCCTTGTTTAAGGCATCCAAGGCTCCCTGTGCGGTCAATGAAAAAAGAGAGAGGAAGTCTGCAGAGGGATTCAGACTGTATGCACGTAGACTAAATTCTTCTCTCAAATGTTACTGTTTTCTTCTCAGTAGCTGAAAGATTAATTTAGAATAATTATAAACCAGTCTTCCAAACTCAGAGAAAGGTCTTTAAAACAGTAAAATTCTGATTCTCCTCTCATCTCAAACTTTATGAAATGGTCTACTACAGAGAAAAGTTAAATCATGCTAGACGATTTTCTGAAAAATCTAATACTTAGTCAATAGAGATCACAGTAGACAAACCACAAAATATCCTTGAGACTAAAAAATTTTTTTAATTCTTGTTCTGCTGAATAATATCACTTACTTAATTTTTAAGTACCAATATATGACCTAATTATCAAAAACATAATCTCATTTGAAATTCAAACCAGTAATGTTTAAATAAAATAGAAGTGAATCAAATTTCTACACTGTATTTCGTTACTGCAATAATTCTAAATTATGTCACTTAAACACAGCACCTGTCAGCAGTAGTCCAAAAATATGAAAACACAATTCCTTACAGATATTCCCTAAATGTGCACGCAACTCTCTTTTTAGAGTTTTCAGTTGCAGATTTGTGCAGGAGTCATGTCACAGGATAACTTTTAGGAGCATTTAGATTATCCTACAGTCTTTTGGGCTTCTACACCAAGCAAAATTTGCTCAATTGCAAAAAGAAAATTACAAAAATTTTCTAATTACAAAAAAGAAAAAAATCATTAAAATATTTACAACGGAAGCTAAAAAGGTATAAGAGTGAACCATCTGAACCATCATTTCTTATAGTTTTTATGGTTTGTTTGAATGGTTAAGAAAGCAGCAATAAATTGCAAAAAGAGTATTTAAAGCCACAAAAACAACACATCAACCCACCACACAGCATTCCTGTGCAAAGCAAATTGGCCTTTTCTCATCTTTGTTTACAACCAGCTCTTCATAGACTAAACTCCAGTAAGTTGTGGAGTTTCTGATGTCCTCTTTCTATATACAAACAGTGCATTTGCTATAAACACAATGAGGGAGGTAGGAAATAGAACCCCGCAATAGGACCTTGAAGAAGTGACCCCTCACATGAAGAACTGTTTGATAAAGAAAATCAATGGGGGTGACAAAAGGTAAGACAAGTTTAAAACACTAACGATGTAAGCATGAAAATATCAGCTTACTCTCTCTGATTTCTGCAGTAAGGAAGCCTACAAAGATTTTGTTTTCTACCAGAAACAGAAGCTCATTTAGAAGTGAGTTCTGTAAAAACTATTTTCCGTTTGCATGTGTAATTGATAAGTGCCCTGCACTACTAAGCAGAGTCATTTCGATTTCGACATAGTTTTCCATGTTTGCAAAGCTTCCAGACTATTTCCTATGAACTAGAAGAGCTGTTTTATATGCCATAACTTTCTATTATACAGTTTTTGTAAGAGTTGAATACACATTAACATGGCTTTCTAAAAAATATTAATATGCAAAAACACTAGGAATGCTATTTAAATTTACTTCTGCAGACTCCATGCAAATAAAAGAAAAGAAACTGTTAAATACCAGTCATGAACTATCTAGTGCTTCTTAGGCCAATTTAAGAGGATACATCTGTCAGATCTGCACATATTTTGGCACTTGTAATTTCAGGTTTAGGAGTTAGGTGATCATTTCAAGCCATACTCAAATTATAAGCTTTAAATAAAAACACTATTATTCATATCTTGCTGAGTAATAGAAATTTCACCAGTGCTACTTACAAACAAATAACAGTCACTCCAGCAACAAGAGTACTTAATTCAAAAGGACATCTGTTTCCTTAGATGAAAATCTGAGTTAGAAATAGTAACAGAACTTGATAGAGAGAAGAAGGTTTCTAACATAGCGTAACTTCATTGATTACTTACTTGTGACAGCAAAAGACCGTTTTAATTAGGAAAGAGACTAGAAAAAAAAAGGAGTCATTGCTAGTCTACACAGTTCTCTAAAAGCTTTGCCTGCTTTGCATACTACTGAAAGAAATTCCGTTAAAAGCCACCATAGGATCTACTTTGCTGTTAAGCAGAACTGCCGCATTACTGAATCATTCCCTGGCCCCTGGAAACACCCGCTAGAGACAATAGATCAGAAAGCTCATCAGGAAAGGTGGACAGACACTGGACTGCACTTCATAAAGATGGTAGAAAGCAAAGGCTATTGCCCTCTCCTATTGTGATAAACCAGGAGTAATCCAAAGGAATGAATAGGATTTCATATACCAGAAAAGAATTTAAGCATGAAACTCCATGATAGAGTACTGAAATGTTCTTATTTGTGGCAATGTTGGCAATACATCTATGTCGCAAGATGAGAACATTCTTATTCTAATTAAATTCTACATGTAGACAAATGTTGCATGATTTCTCATTCAAGCTTTTTATTTAATGTTTATTTTTATCAATATACCTGCTTTCATATGTAGGAATTTTGATGATACAGAAATCAAACAATTAGTAGTGTACTGATGTACAGCTGGTATAAATCATTTTAATTCCCAGAAGTACTAAGGATTTTGCCATCTAATTATATTTTCTTTTTACTGTGGATTCCAAATAAATGGAATTTGGGGAAAGAAGAAAGCATAATGATAGTATGCTAACAAAAACAAAACAAAACAAACAACAAAAAAAAGCATCCTACTTATGAATCATAAAATCACAGAATCAGTAAGTTTGGAAGGGACCTCTGGAGATCATCTAGTCCAAGCAGGGTCACCTAGAGCATGTTAGACAGTGTTGCATCCAGGCAGGCTTTGAATATCTCCAGAGAAGGAGACTCCACAACCTCTCTGGGCAACCTGGGCCAGTGCTCCGTCACTCTCACAGGGAAGAAATTTCCCCTCACGCTCAGGCGGAACTTCCTGTGCTTCAGTTTTTGCCCATTTTCTCTTGTCCTGTCACATGAATGAATGACATCTTCATTACTATATCGTGTCAAGAAAAATGAATAAGAGGGACTTAAATAATAACTTCCAATGCACTGTAGATATAAAAAGGCAAAAAAATCTTGATTTGATTTTTTCATTATTTTTTCAAACTTTTATACAATTTGTATGTAGAAAGCCAGGTTTTTATCTATTTTACAATGCATAAATAAGACTACTAGAATGTTTGCCATTTTTATGATAGACACACTCATTATTATGATGCAATGTAATGTAAGTCACACATTAAAAATGGTATCAGTCTAACAGAACCCGAGTTGTTCTAATGGACTATGAGAAGAGCAGAGCAAAAGTCTAAGTTATACAGTTTAGACTGACTTATTATGACCTCTTCAGTCCAAGAGTTATAATCTTTCTTATTTCCCTTTTCTTCATTTCATCCCATTTTCATGGGTGCCCAAAACTCTGCCTCTAACAGTGAAAGAACCAGAGCTTGGCCAGAGAATGTAATGAAACTTCAAGGGTGTTTTATTCTTTTTCATCTTTTCAAGATAGCCTTGTGTTTTGTTGTCTCTTCTTTGATAAATTCACACTTTATAACTTCAAGGAGTACAATGTTTTACAGCAAACCTACATAAATAGCTGTTCATTACTTAATATTACATTTTTTATAAATGCAGTATGGCACACGGATCTGTAAATGTTGCAGTTAACATAAATAATATATAAGAAATAGCAGCTCCTCTATTGTTTTTATAAAGATTTTTCCTTTCTTTTTTTTTTAACTGAAGTTAAAAAAAAAAAAAAAAAAGTTAACAAAAAAGGGAATTAGAGAGTTCAGATTTTGAGAAAAGAAAAATTTTCAATTGATACCCTCCCTTATATTCTGGTTGATACAATATAAAATAAATGTCATGTTTCAGTATTTGTGATTACTCTTTGTCCATAGATTCCCTCTACAAAAATGATACTTTAGAGAAGTGAACTTAAAAGCTACCTTGCACCTTTACTAACAGTGAGAAAATGAGGTGGGAAGCTAAAAAGAAAAGAAAAAAAAAAAAAAAAAAAAGGAAAGATGGTCCTCAGAGGAAGCATGAACCCAAAACAACAATAAAGCCATTGGAAATAGCCATTTATATTATGCAAAAGGGTATGTATGGAAATTATTTCTAATTTCAGAATTGTTGTGCCTTCTATTTCTATAATGAAATTGATTATGTTTATCCCAGAAATTCCTTCTCTGAAGCAAATATTTCACAAATCGCTGTAGTCATCTAGTTTCAGGTTTTTGATCCAACATGCACAAATAGAAACACATTTTCTGGTAAACAAATATGTAACATGGCATATCTTTGGAAAATCAGATTCCGAACCACTGGAACTCACTGACTAAGCAACTAAAACAAGTTTCTTGGATTCTAAATCAACTTCTGTCTTCAATAGCTTCTTCTGCAGGTACTGAAGGAATACTTTCTTAGTCTCATTTTATTCAATGTAATTCAATTTTATATGATTTGTTTAACTTAATTCAATGTATAACTCTTTCAACACAAAGTAACCCATGGGTTACATAAAGGAAGAAAGTTAGTTTTCTCTGCTATAGTATATGAATAAAATCAAGATATTAGCAGAATTGTCTATAAACCTTGATAGGGATAGTAACCAGAAATGACCTCTTCGGTTTACCAACTACAGATATGGCTGGGGAGCCGGGCAGAGAGGAACCTCATGAGGGCAAGTGCAGAGTCCTGCACCTAGGGAAAAACAACCCCTGTGCACCAGTACAAGCTGGAGGCTGACCTTCTGGAGAGCAGCTCTGCAGAGAAGGACCTGGGAGTGCTGGTGGATGACAAGTTGACCATGAGCCAGCAATGTGCCCTTGTGGCCAAGAAGGCCAATGGTCTCCTGGGGTGCATTAGGAAGAATGTTGCCAGCAGGTCGAGGGAGGTGATCCTGATCCTCTCCTCAGCCCTGGGGAGGCCTCATCTGGAGTACTGTGTCCAGTTCTGGGCTCCCCAGGACAAGACACACATGGAGCTAGAGGAGAGAGTCCAGCGTAGGGCTATGAAGAGAGGTTGGACTAGATGATCTCCAGAGGTCCCTTACAACCTTACTGATTCTATGATTCTGTGATTTTATGATATGTGTGTGTAGATAGATAGATAAACAGATAGATAGGTAACATTTCAATTAGTTTTAAATACAAAACATATTTTAATAAATTCGCATTCTTATATATGTAGTATATTTAAGATTTTTTCCAGTAGCAAGTGATATTTAGCTAATAAACTATCATAAAAGGCATAGTTTACTCATTTTTATACACCAAATCTAAATGTCACAGCACAAATGACAGGAAAAAGTGACAGGAAGTGAGCAAGAGATGTATTAACTTACATTCTTACCATCTTATAATAAAATAGAAGAGTATCAGTCAAATGTCTTCATAGATTCATGCTGAACTACATTGTGGCATAAATAATTATGATTAATAAAATATTTGATATAAAAATAACGATGCTTAACAAAATAACAGTATTCATAAGCAAATTATGATTATATTGTTTCATGCCAGTGAAACTGTATTTAGAATAAGATCTAAAACAACTACTTGTATGTCTTTTCCCATCATGGGACAAATTAATTCTGTCTATTGTATATTTTGATCAGGAGACAAATAAAAGACAATGTCCCTGTCTTCAGGGGATGTTATAGTCAAGAGATTATAGTAATCATTTGGTTCTCATGCGAGGAAAGCTGGAGCACAGCATAAATACGCTTTTCAAATTAGAAAAGTTAAGCTTAGTGAAAATCCACAGAAATAAGAACAGTGTCAAGGTCCAAGTTAAGGAACACATTAAGATACGGATTTGGAAAAGTGTTACTGAATACAGTACATGTGATTATTTTGGGTGACAATGAGCATTCACTAAAATCTCCATATGTTTTGTCTGTAAGATTTCAGTAGTATTTCTGTATATTTTTCCTTCTAACAGGATAGAAATATTCTGTTAACATGTTTAAATGATGGATTTCTCCTCAGATAAAATCCAATCATTTAACCCTAACCTTATGTACTCCTGCAATATGTCTTCATGTACAGGCAAGAAGAGATAAGTGATCCATTTAAAATAAAAAGAATACCAACTAATGCCATCTGCAGTTATGAAAAATATTATTTTAAATTTTATTTTCTATTCTAGATATAATTGAGACTATTTCAGTTTATTTTAATTATAAATTATATTGTAGGAGAGTATTATGTATTTTTTTCATTATTCATTTTATCTTATAACAATTATAAAGAAAAGCAATATGTGATATGGAACATATGTGCTATTCCTAAGAATAGAAATGTAATATTTAAATTTATACAGAGTTTCTTTGCCTTCAAGACTGTGTAAGATCAGTGTAAAAGCTATGAAATCAGACCAGTCTTTTTGATGAAGAACGAAATTTCTGTTCTGTAAGTCACTTTTGTCAATAACTTGATAATAGCAGCCCATTTTTCACCATACATTTAAGTGTTTTAAAATAATCTTACTATTCCATTTCAGAAACCCTTTTCCTCGATTTCTAAATATTACCACTGAGAGAAATAGCTATCTACTTAGGGGCAAATCCAGCACAAAGTAGCTGTAGATATTTTGGACTATACAAGCCCAGAAAGGTTACAGATTCTGGCTTTGAGTCATGCTGTGTTGGTAGCTAATCACGCCAACCACAGAATATTCACAGAACTCATGAAAAGTGAACTGTAGAGCCGACCAAGACCTTCAGACATGCTACTCATCTCATATATTGCACAAGACATGATTTAGTACATAGTTAAATTTTAGAACTCATTGCTTCAGTTTGTTGTAGAAGCCAGAGGCGCAAGTGCCTCTGTAAAATAATTAGGGAAATTCCTTGAGTATGGGTTGATTGAGGGCTATCAAGAAAACATACACCTCCAGCTTCTAGCTCAGGACCTATTCTGCATATTTCTGGGAGCTGAGGAGGGATAATGTAGAAGTTGCCTTATTTTATCCTTTCTGTTGTTAAGAGAGAGCTGCCACCAGATTCAGAATATTGCAGAATAAAAAATATCTTGCAATTGAGCCACTGCAACTCTTCTTGTGTCCTTAAAAAAACTTAGTTCTTGAAAATTTATACATTATGCTATGAGGTAAAAATACTGTAGGCATAAAAGAACTAGATTTACTCTGATGTAATTGAATTTCAAAAAGTAAAACTAACAGGGGGTAATCTGCCACATTCCATCAGCCAGAGAAGAAAAAATTCCTTTCCTGCTTGTTAGCAAACTGATCCTGTACAATCATATGCATCTTATGAAATAACCATATATAATAAATATAAGCCTTTGCTCTTGGAAAGAAGGAAGTAGAAAACGTGATTTCATAATTACCAGAGGCAAAATAATGTCCTTCTGAAGAGGAAGTAGTGTCCAGTGCTGGATGAACTCCCTGTTCTGCAGCTGATAAATTTTGACAGGAATGAAGTCCTTAGGAGAAACCTTGCCAAGTGGATACAATTTACAAATCCTCGCAGGTCGAGTTCAAAACACTTTTTTTTTTTTTTCTAGAATTCCTTGTTTCACTTATGATCTTTATGCCAATACACATTATCAAGTGAAAAAGGAGATATTGTAAAAATTAGATCATTTTCCTACTGTAAAATATATTATGGCACAATGTGACTAGTGTCTTGTGTCATTCAAATACTGAGTTGTCACTATTGTTGTAGGCAGAAAAATATTGACAGCTATGAATAACATATTTGATTTCTTTGATATAGAATTTTAAATTGTAACCAGAAATATGGAACTGACTTTCCTCCAACCACAGAATATGTAGAAGTTTCTCTGTATAATTTTAAAGCTTTTATCTAGAATTATCATAAACAAAAACAAACAAAAACAACAACAAAAAATGTCACTATTCCTAGGGAGGTGGCACATACTCATTTACCATACAATTTAAATGTGTGCATTCAAATGCAGCCTTCAACCTGTGTGCAATCTTTAGCCTCTAAATTGGGCTAGCGTTTCTCCTTTTCAGAAATTTAACCTTTATGAAAAGTATTAAAATACATTCGTCTGCATATAATAATAAGAAAAAACGTGAATTAGAGAACAAAACCATTCAAAGGATCTGTAATGAAATTGGAGTATTTCCAGTTAGAGTTCTGGCCCACGGTGGTCGTAACTAAAATGTGTTATTATCTGCTAACTCTTTATCAGTCTACACTAAATGAATCACTGGTCTCAATCAATATCTAGTTTACAAAAACCACACTCACATTTGGTATCCATCAATATCCCTGTTTACAGTTTCAGAAAGGAGACTGAGGAATAAGCTAACTTGGGGTTGGAACTGAACCCTAATTCCTTTAGATAAGCTGTCAAATTGGGCTCCACAGACTGACAGAAAGACTGCGGGGCCTCAGCAACTGTAACAGGAAGAAAACTGAGAAAACAGAGTCTGTCAAAAATTGAACATATGTTTTCATTTCTCACTTCCAAGTACTAACAGCAAGAATAAAAGTGTCTGATTTTGTAGCCTGAATACAATATACACGCATGCCACCCTTTCAGAACGTATTTCCCAGAATTATCACATTCTCCAAGTAATGGTATGCCAGGGAGTGGTCTCAGCTATAGCAATTTAATAACCAGGTTGTAGAAATTATGCAGCCTCCTCAGGCAATCTATTCCAGGATTTCTCTGGCCTTCCTGTTTGAATTCTTTCTTGTAATATCTAACCCAAATCTTCCTTCCTGTAATTTAAACCCATTATTTTTCTTCTTACCTGCCATGAATATGTAAACATGTTATCCTTTCCTTTCTACAAGATCTTTTTACCCAAAGTACTGTTGATGTTCAGCTTGAGTTCCACTATATCCTGCAGATGCTTTTTTAAAACCACCTGTCTTGTGTCTATTCATACCTGAATGCAGATACTTTCACTCATGTTGATGAACTACATTCTTCTTAAAAAAAAAAAAAAAAAAAAAAAAAAAAAAAAGTATTTTCTCAGCTTTTAATTCCCTTTTGGAATGCTAATAAGGCTCTTTGGTCTGCTTTCAATGTCTATTAGCTCCATAGAGCTTTCTGATTTATTTAGATATCCACTATTCCATTATCACTGAGAGGTAGCTAAAATAGAACTTTGACGATGCAACACTATATATCCACCTTGACAATGAGACGTTGACAGCTACTTTGACATTCACCAGGTTTGTACCACCTTATGGTAATACGTTTTCCTAACCTACTTAGGAGTACATTATGTCAAACCATGTCAGTAATCTTATTCTAGTCAAGATGTACAACATTCTCTGTTTCTCTTGTATTTACAGAGAATCTGTTATAGAAGAAATGAATTTGGTTTGTGATTATTTTTCTTGATAACCCATCCTGAATTTCACCATATTTTATTGTACTACTTAAAAAATTTTATTATTTGCTTTGATATTTTATGAGGAAATAGATTTTTTTCTTTTTTTAAAAAAAAGTTAGACATAAAGTTTTCTCTTTTCCAGCTAGAATGTTATTTCTGTTTTGAAATACTTGCCGTAATTGGATTCTCATTATTCAATTCTAAGAAAGCAATTTGAACCTCTGATTCTGGGTTGTAGATGATTAATACAGAGGCAAATCCTTTAAATATCCTTTGTGAATTGCTAGCATATGTTCTTCCATCTCTTTGATTTTGGGATAAATTATATCACAATTCTGATGAAGGAAAGGCCTATTAAAATTAGATAACACCCTGCATACAGAAGCCCTACCTGACCTCACAGTAACTTGTTCATTCAACCACATCTTTACAACACTAATATGTAGAGAATACGTTATTAAATATATAGAGGTATGAATTCAAATCAGATTTGTGTTGATTGCTACTATTAGAAAATGAAAACTTCTCTCTGCAAAGCTTAAAATTTAAAGGATCACTGTCAAAGTGGTTTTGGGAAACAGCACAACCTCCCTGCATCCAAGCCAGAATTCAAATTTGAACAAGCTTAAACAAGGAAGTTTAAGTTTAAGTTTAAGACAACTTGGTCCTTCTTCTTTATCTAAGCCATCAAATCAAGAAAATGGGGAAACAAAGTAAAAGTTCATTAGAAAACTAAGAGCAAATTAACATTCTTAATTCAAAACAATTACAAGATAATTACAAGAGCCATCATTAAGACATTGCACTGACATTTTACAAGAAAAAAAATGTACAAGTACTGCAAAGAAAAGGTTAGCACGAACAATGCCAAATATGTACTACAATAGAATACAAACATTTGTCTAAGGAGTGGGGAAGCAATGTGTATGCTGCATGAAATCAAACTTATAGACAGTCTCTGTTGAAAAAAGGGAGAAAGAAAGCCTTTTCCTGAATTATGTGTTGACAACAGTAGAGTTCCACAAACAATTTATTTGAAAATTGAAACTATTTGATCTTGGTGTATGCCCTTTAGTGTTCAACTAAATGGGTACACTTTTGCAAAGCAGTAAATAATATCAAAAAGATAGCATGTGAATACTTCAGAAGTCCTCTCTGTATTGTTTGCAATAGATCATGTGCTGTTTAGCAAATTTCTGCCAGTTACTTCAACACTTAGCCAAAACAAGGTGGGGGTGAAGAGAGGGATCAGGAGAGGGGAAGCAAGATAGAGAGAGACAAAGAGAGAGAGGGGGGGGGAAAGCGAGAGAAACTTTTACATTGATTGGAAGCTAGAATGACATGCCAGTGCCAGTTCAAGTCTCTACAAACAGCTGGAGGATATTTACACTGTAAAATCATGTTCATTCTAAATGAACAGTATGAAAACATCAGCAGAGAGAGCTTGCTGGTACAGCCATGTACCGCCAAAGAATTTCCACACAATTAAGCCGTGAAAATCACAAACATTTGTAACCAGGCCTGTTGCTAAAGTTTTTCTTTTTTTTTCTTTCTTTTTTTTTTTTTTTTTTCTTCTTCTTCAGATGGATTGGAGAGTGTGAGTCATTTTAGGAATTATTTTTAGAGCACATTCTTAAAAAAAATATGTGCCATTTGCATAAAATCACTGGATATTTTGGACTATGAAATGGGTTGTTACAGAAATCTGTTACCAACTTTCCAGTCATTAACATTTTAATAATGTTAAATGTTATACTGGTCTCTGTGGCTGCACAGTGAAATTATACAAATAGTGGATTTGTATATGGAACCATATTTTATAACATAAAAAAAATTGTGTTACATTTCTGGACACAGCTTATTTGAGGAGATTATTAAGAGTCTACTTTCAAAATTTGCTTGGACCTGAGATACCAGAACCACCTCAGTCACCACTAAATACTAATCCTAGTAATCCTTCATCCATTTCCTTTCCACAGCGCAGTGGAAAGTTCCTTCTGGGACACCTGGTGTAAGTACAGCTATCTCATAGCCATGTGCATGCCTTTTTTCCACCATACTCTGTAGTCTGACTGTCACTCAGGTACTAAATCTTTTATTTTCTTTTTCATTTTTTTCCCCCGAAGTTATTCTCATGCTACTAAAAAATGAAAGCTTCTAACCAGGAATAATCATATACAACAAAAAGTTCTTCATAGACCTTCTCCCAGTTGAATAAGAACACCAAGTCCTAAAAACTTATTCCTTGTTATATTCATTTGAAAACCAGTTAGCCAATGATGATCATTGCAAAACTCAACATATTATAAAATTCAAGGACTGAATTCAGACTGATGTTCAGATACCTACTGTAAAGTGTGGGGTTTGGTCTTAACCCTTAAATTCGTGGCTATCCTCTTTCTTATTTTCTTAATTTATCTCCTCTACTCCTCTCTTTCGCTTTCCATCCCCCTTGCCGTTTCTCAGTCTGTTGTTACCTCTTGCACTGATCACTAATGAGAGTATGCATGAAGATACACACCCATCTGTATACAAATTTATTTAGAAACATTATGAAAAAACATGAAGACAAATTTTCGTTGTTTCCTCTAACCTTGAAATAGGTTGCTTATGTGTATCATGATTAAACTGAGCCAATGAGCTTTCTTTAAAATGTCACCCAAAAGTTCTTAGAGGCAATCACAAAACAGTTTGGATGCATTGGAAATAACAATATTGGTCTAGATCTAGTATAACTACCTGACATCCGTGAGATCATTATGATCACTCCTGAGTTGCATACCTAGTGGAACAAACACTGAAGTCAACAAATGGAGGTTGGGCTCCCAAGAGCACTTACGTTAAACTTCTGCCTCTGTTGCTTGCCCTTATAAAGAGCCAATAAGAAACACCTAGCACTTTCACTAGCTCTGGATGTTGTTTGTTTGTTTCTCTTTTTAATTTTTTTTCTTTTTTTCTTTCTTTTTTCATAAAGACGATATAAGCAATTTTTAGAGCACCTGCCAAGAAACTGAAGAACATTCAGTTAAGGTGCTCTGAAACCCAAGATCTTGGAAATATCACCCATTCCCTTAAAAGCTTTTGGTGGATTTGCCTTATGATAGTATTCTAAGCATAGCTATAGAACATCTGTCAAGCCACTTGGTGGCCAAGCACATCTAAGAAATCTAAGACTTTTTTTTTCTTTTCCTATTTCTAAACAGTGACGGGAAGCTGGCTCCAACTTCCACTTACGTCATCATCCATTTATTCAATTTTTATTGAAGAAGAATTTTCCTGCTTTCTTGTTGCCTTTCATATGCAGTGGATCCTGTTCTTAACATCTTTAAAAACAGCTCATAGTTTCTCTTCAAGCATTTAAATCTGTCTTCAGCCTTGATGTCTAAAAAATACATGAACTAACTGAACTTCTGACTGTTTATCTTCTGACACTTTTTACCATATGTACAAGTACTATTAGCAGCTCTCTTGTGTTTCCTAACTGGCTTCTTGTTTTATATCTTTACTCTGTACAGCATTTAGTGTATACATACCATAGTCAATGGTTTCAAATAATTGCTTACAAAAAACAACGAAGCACATGAAAATGCAGTTGCAAAAAACATCAAGCTTTTACATAATTAGAATCCAAGCACACAATGAAAAAACAGGAATGCAGCTTCATTTTGGACAGGAATTGTGAACAAATAATGGAAATAGATTTAAAAATTTACTTTATAATAGCATTGGTTTTAATCTTGTATTATTATCAACTTTTGTGTTCATTGTTGTAGACATATTTTCTTGCATTCAAGTATTCTCTTTTTTCTTTTTTTCATTATCTTTTCCTTCCTCTTTTTAACATATTCTTTTCATTTTCCCAATTTTCCCTTTATATATACATATTTCTATTCACTGAGGTTGACAGGCACTTTAAAAAGCCTGTAATTCTACCTTTATATAATTGTATGAGCAACTGAATTTTCTAATTTTTAAACACATTGCAGGTGATGTGGTCTTCATGTACTTTTCCTGAAACATTACCTCAGAAGTTATGGTCTTCTACTGATATCTAAGTGAACATAGACAATTTAAACATAAATAGTAAATAAATAAATAAAAATAAAAAGAATTCCATCTGTTTCGTACAAGGGACAAGACATTCATGTACAGATCACTATAATTTATTAGTCTTATTTAGGTAAGAGATACTTGAAAGATTTTAAAACATTCTGTAAACAAAGCATAAGTAAAAATGAGATTCAAATGAGATTTGTAGTGTTTATATTATGTAGTGTACTGCCTAATGCAATCTAGGCATATAGACAATTCTTTCATCCTTATTCCTCCTCTGAGATTACAGGACTAAACCACCAAGACTTTCACAAATAAGTTTGCTGAATGAAATATATACAGTTCTTATTCTTATGTAAACAAACAGGCTATGACTTGAAGCCACACAACAGCCTTAATTGTACAAAGCATGTATTGCTAAAATCAATCTCAGCCATAACTGTGGTAAGCAACTATCTCAGTATTGAGCAATCTGTCAGTAAACTAATAAATTACATCAATGTGGAGACAGGAAGAACTCCTCTTTTTATGGGCATCTGTTCAGCACCCGGGAATAGCTGGCTTCCAACTTTGTCAGCCCTGATCAAATCGGTAAATCCTTTTATGCTTAAAAGTTTCTCTAAGTTCTTCAAGCTTCTTAAATCTTTCAAGAAGTGGGTAAGATGCACAGGATTTTTCATTTGTCTTTCTCTTCATGACAGTTTGAAAACATGCAAACATGTAAGTTATGAGAATTTCAGTTCATATCTTAGTCCTGAAATCCCTGCTTAAGAGAGCAAAGATGTGTTCAATCCTGGCTACCATGACCACAGACGTATTATGACAGGAAAGCATCTGACTTGAAAACCTCCAGGATTTTGCTCTTTAACATCATTGGCACATCTTAGGTAAGTGGTCTTAGGACAGAGGTCTTAAGGAACTATGTTCCTCTAAGCATTGAGTTGCCTCACCGACTTTAGTAAAACTACACATACATTTAAGGTTATGTCTTCTTCATAGAGGCCGTCAATACACCAATATACTCTTGCTGTACATATTCCAATTGATTTCTCAGGATTAAATACTGATTCTCATAGCAGTCTGGGATGTGATCTGATTCACCATTTTAATATTTGCAGAGGGCTAAGAGTTAAAAATATCTGAGTTACTCATCTGAATGATCTCACTGGCTTTAACTTTACATTTAAAATAGTTATATGGAACTGGTTAAGTAATAAACGGAAGAAATTTCTACTATCCTACCACTACAGACAGAAAACACTGACATTGATAAGTCTTTATACATAATTAAACTCTAAAAAAACCTTTTTTTGCTTAAATTTACAGTAACATTCTTCTTTCTCATTTAGAAAAAAATATATTTTTGGTAAAAAATATCAATGGAAAGAAGGATTACACATCCTAACTCTTCAATTCAAAAAGATTTTTGCTTTTTTGCAGTATATACTGAATTTGATTGTCTTCTACTTCTGGTTAGACCTATAGTTGATCTTCATATTGTAGATCCCTCATGATAAACTGTTTCTTATAAATTACTCTTTATATAAATATAAACAAATTGTATTAATTTATTATAATAAATTCCCATGTCTTGTCTTATAGATCGTGATGGATTTGTGAACTTTGAAAGGCTAGCTTGCACAAAGTTTTGTTTATGCAAAGTAGTCAAATGATTCTATGAGTGAGCCCATATGAACCTGTCTATCTATAGCTAGAAAAAATGTGGATATGCATTTATAAATAACGTAGCTTATAATAAAATACATAACTATCATATACTAATTTAAAATATACTGTTTTTCAAAATAATGTTTAGTGAATTTTACTGTACACATAAGATATTAATCTATTTGTCAAAAAAAAACAAATTATTTACTTGATAGATATATCCTCAAATTCCTAAAAATCTACTGAGACATTCATAGACAAGTTAGCCTAGAAAAGAGGAAAATAATTTGTTCTTTTTTCAAAGTAATCCTCACCTTTGTTCTTCAAATAAGATTTGTGGCTGAGTTACCCAAAATTTTGTAATAGAGCAAACTGTAGAAGCTTGTTATTAGGGGAAGAAAAGAAAGAGAGAGAGAAAGAGAGACAGAAAGAGAGACAGAGAGACAGAGAGACAGAGAGACAGAGAAAAGTTTTTTTATTGAATTCAGAACGTTTTAATCCAGAATTTAATCTGGATGGGTAACACTAGTCAAGTTCCTACCTCAGTGAGATACTTAAAGGATGGGACTGGACTTAAAGGAAGGGATGCCTTCAAGTTCATGCACAGATTTCCAGAAGTCAAGCAGGAAAACTCGAAGTGAACATATGCTTCTCTAAGCAAGGCATATCTGCATGCTGCCTGGGTAGGAAGGACTGCCAGTCCATACAACTGCATTACAGGGCCAAAATCACATGTTGAACAAGGAGTCCAAATCACCACAGCAGTTTACAGGACACCTAGCCTTTCCTACCATCCACCTTCTCCTAGTAAACCTCCTAGAAGTAAAACAATTCTCCTAGAAGTAAAAATCTCCTAGAAGTAAAACAAATCTCCTAGAAGTAAAACAAATCTCCTAGAAGTAAAACAACAAGACATTACCATCCCACTTGATAAAAGGGGGGGGGGGGGGGGGAAGTAGTATTTCTAAGTCATTTACTCCTCCCAAATACCTGTAATCTTCCTGGATTATGTTTCATTTTTTAATCCCTAATCCTGCCAATACACTGGCTACTTCAGGCCTTTACATCTGCACCTAGGGTTGCACCAGAAGGCTTGGAGAGGGTAAGAACAGAAGCAGGAATTAGCATCTCGATTTACAAAAACGCTCACTGTATCTTTCTATACACTCTGTAAAATCATTAGTATTTTCAGCAGCCTAAAATAACCTCCAGGTGATATTCTGAATGCCACAATAATGACTATTTATTATGTGTGAACTGAATCAAGAAATGTGATGAAGCAGTTCTACATTTAAGCTCAGAACATAAACATGTCCATATTAAGGCCTCATAAACCTATTAAAAACCCCAATGAAATAGACAATTGACTTCAGCAAGGAGCAATAATGAATAATACATGCAGTTATAACAGCAAATTCAGATATCATTTAAAAGTTATTTCTCTGGTATCTAAAGCAAGATCTTCAGCCAATTAAAGTTCAACTTTATTTTTCATTTCAGTCAAAACATCAATATCACCATAGTTTATGTTATGAGAAAACTTAGGAATTGCAACCAATATAAGGGCCATAGCACCAACCTTTGCAGCAAAGAATAAAGGATAGTTCTTACCCTAAACAGTTTATAAATAGACAAGACAAAGAAAGGGTTAAGAGGAAAGAGAATAACATAAAAGACAAAGTTCACGAATGCTTTTCAGCTGTCATATTAGTTTCTTTCTCTTTCTCTGCCTTTTCTTTGTTGGCTGGCAATATTGGGAGGAGATGAAGAGAGGGACAAAATGGGTGGTAGAAGCAATGGAAGAGGGATAAGATAAGAAGGAGGGATATAAGGAGGGCAACTAAAGTGAGCTTGAAGTGAAACGACTGTGAGGAAGGAGGCAGAAGGGATTTAGAGCAAACAGCCAAAATAAACTATAAATAAGAATACACACATATGCAGTACTTTATATCTTCAAAGCACAGGAAAAGTATATCTGACGTGAAGTCAGACTTTTCTTCTATTTCAAAGTGTTCGTTTTTCAGAAAAGGGTTTATAACAGGAAAATGTAAGTAAACTCTTGAGAATATAGGGAGTGAGAGGAGACTCTCCAACTGTCAAGTCTTTGTACTCTGATAGTGATTTTTGTGTGTGTATGACCATCATACAATACTCAGGAGGGTTAGAGCACCATAAAGATTCACTGTATTTCATTGAAAATAAATAAAAGTCCTATCAACTAGGTTTCACTTACTCAAGGGGGAAAAAGCGGTCAGTATTGTTTCGGTATTTCAAAGATTAAAATCGTGATGATTTAAGGTCGGCATGGCTTCAGGATTGCAGTTAAAATTGTGACCTATGGAACAAAGGTATATTATGCACTGTTTCAATGTCAGTGGAACCCACTGTATGCTCATGATATTCCACCTAATGCATCTCACAAAGGCTATACCAGGGATAGAGATTAGGATCAGGAAAAGTACAGCAAAGACAGCAAGGATAATCTGAAGAAAGGAATTGTTCCCACGTGAAGAAAACTTGACTATGCCACTTCAGCCTGTTCAAGAGATAACTGAGAAGGGAAAAGAAAAAGGCGCATAGAATCATGACTGGCATGGAGAAGGTGAACAGGAAATGACTACTTCACCATCGCCTGCCGTACAAGCACTAAGAGGGATCAAAAGAAATTAGCAGGAGACTAATTTGAGGCAAAAAAAAAGAAGATATAGCCCTTCACACAGCTCACAGGTTGTGAACCACTTGGTACAGGATGTGGTAGATGTTGAACAGACATTTAGCTTGAAAATGGCTGAGCAAATTCAGGGAATAAAAATCTATTTAAATACAAAGGCACAAAATGGTATAGGATATAGGTCCTATGCAGGACCTATTGCTGCAGTCTGAGTAAGAAAGCTGGGGCACTCTTGCAAAAAGTCTGTTTCTATGCTATTTGCCAGTGCGCTATTAGCCAGTGAATACAGCTAAAGGGATCCTGTGTGACCTGCTCTGTTTTTCCTTGGGTTATGTTAACAAAAACTGTATCATTTCCCCATCAGACTGTGTGCAAAAGTAAGCCATATGTTAATGATCATTTATTCAGGTGGAAACACTTTGCAGCAATGAGCTAACTGAATACTATAAAAAGCTATTGGTTCCAAAGTTTTCTTCAAAGATCTTAACTTCAAGGTGTGAAGAATTTCTAAATACTGAATAAATAAAAATACATTTGCAACAGAAACATGCAAACTGACCTCTGAGGAAGTTTTCAGAATGCTTTTCTAGAAGGAGATTCAAAGGAGACCTGGTTAATAGATGAATCAACTGACCTGTGATTCTGCGATTATCATATTCAGAAGAATCTTGATTATTCCTCAGGACACCAAACCAAAAAAAAGTGGTCAACAACTTCGAGGAAATTTGGACAAGGTTATTAATTTTATCAAAAAAAGTTCCTTCATTATTATTCTTTTTTTTTTTTTTTTTTTTTTTTTTAAGAAGCCTGCCTGCAAAATAGTTTTGTCTCTGTTACCTCCTGTGTGACAGTGTGCTGAAGGTACCAGAAGTCTGAATTGTTAGCATCATTGCAGGAAGCTCTAGGTAGCTCAATGGAGCATCACAGTTGTCATTAAATTATAACAGGGAAAGTATGAACAACGAAAGTGTCAGAAACACTAGAGTAACAAAGAAGTAGTGGAGTTTGTTTAAGCATTTAGAAATCTTAATAGAATAAACTTTTAATCAACACTGCAGACAAGAAAATATACATAAATAAGAACCATAGTTTGACCTCTGCATAATGAAAGATATTATATCCTATTATACAGTATATGCCCCATCTCACCTAATAAAAAGAGTGCAAAATAGTTAATTATGAAATCACAGAGCATGGAGTTGGAAGATATCACATGGGATTATGTTATCCATTCCCTACCTCAAAGATCACATAAATCTCTATCATTCCTGAAAGAGGTTTTACAACATGCTCCCACATATGGACTCTTCCTTCACAGACCCTGTGTAATGAAGCTTTACTACTAGAAGCCTTTCACTAATGTGAAACTTAGCTTCATCTAAAACTGGTTTACTTTGCTGCTATTCATAGTGGGCATGGAAAACTGTTTATTCCCATCTCCTATTTTTACCTCTCTGTAGCCTGCTGTCATTGCTCCCTTCACTCTTCCCAACTCTAGACTAAACAATTCTAATTCCTTCAATTTTTCTTCAGAGGCCATGTTTTCTAGACCTGCAATCATTCTCGTTACTTTCTTTTGGACACAATCCAATCAGTTTGTATCTTTCTTGAAGCACAAAGCCCAAAACTAGACATGCTATTGCATTCGAGGTCTAACCAAGGCCAAACAGAATTTAAGAGCTACTTCATATGTAACTTAAACAACGCATACAATGTTTATACATTTCATTATGATGTTTGCCTTGTATGTATATAATCTATGCAATAACATAACTTTGTTGACTATGTTCAGTTTATGATCTGTTATAACCCACAGATCCTTTTCAGCAGCATGTCTGTACTGTCTGCTATTCTCTATCCTGTATTTATGCAGTTAAACTTGGAAATATTTAGTAAAATGTTTCCAACTTCTAAAAGCTGATCATAACGTGCAGTAATCACTTGAGTTTCCCCTCCTTGTCATTGCCTTTAAAATTTACAAAAATACTTCCACACAAATACTAATTATAAAATTATTTTTGAAATAAGTTTTCTAAAGTGGTTGAGATAATTTCTTTTTCTTGTTGGTTATGGTTTTGAAAAGAAAAAGACAAAATCTATTTAAAGACTGTATACATTAAGCTACATTATGTGACTTTTTCAAGCTTTTAAAGCGATATTGTTTTTGAGGGAATAGCTGCAGATTCTAATTTTGTACATGTAACTCAAGTAAAGAGATATCCACTTTCCACTTACTGTAAAGATACTGACTGAGCATATCAACAAAGGCTGACTTCAGCAAAGGAGATTAATTTTCTAAGTCTCTTAGTACAGTGAGTAAAGAGAGAGAGAGAGACTTCTTTTACATTTTAAAGCATATACAGTTAGGTTTCTATTTCAAATTACAATATGGTTTCTGGGTTTTTTTTAACTAACCAAAGAGAAAATTTAGAAATAAAAATATTTAGGATTAGCCTTCTGAATACTTTTGCCAGAGCTACTTCTAGAGGGATTGCAACAATCAGTTCTTCCGTGCGATGCACTGTTAGATGACTTGAAATGGAGTTTAGGCTCTATATTTGTTTCTCATGTTGCACAGACTTCTTCAAGGTTTAGATCCCACTGATTTACATTAAGAATTTCAGCATTTCATTTTCAACACCTGGCACTTGTGTGCCAAAGACTTTCTGAAAATCTCGTTATGTAGCTATATGCACCTTTTGGTGCCCAGCATCTTTGGTTCTCAGCTCTGTGAATACTTATGGATATGGGGAATTGTCTGGTTTAAGTATTTTCACTGGAATCAGCTGAACTACTCACCAGAGTAAGCATAGCTGTAATAGAATTTATAACGTAAAGGTTATAATCTAATTTGAATCTTTGTAGTGGGCCTCAAATACTGCTAATCTCTAATTTAAGCAGTTCTCTAACTGATTCATGGAAAACAGGGGGAAATCATTAAATCTGCCATTGTTGTAGGTGTTGGAAAATATATCAGAAACAATCTGAATGATTTGGGAATCATTCCAAAAAATTCAGAACACAAGCTACAGTTAATAATGAGCAATAGTATTTGTTCTATTGCTATTTAAATTAAAAAATAACCTAAAAATAATCTTAAGACTGAATATTGCTTCTACAAAGTGTTTGTCTAGAAGATTAATGTTTAATTTCTTATTGTAGGAGATCTTACCAGCAAAAGTGATTTTTTTTTTCATATAGTAGCAATGAAAAAGTGATAATTAAGACAGGAAAAGAATACTGTCCACTCTGAACTGATGCAAGAAACAGGGTAATGGTATGTAGTCTACAATATTTCTTATCACTATAATGCCTCTCAAAGATCCTAATGAGCAAAATCTTCTATAACTCTTGCTAAAAGAGAGGAGTAAATACTCAGAAGTTTGGTACCGTTGTCAAACTTTCCTTGGCAAGTTGGAAGGGGTTTCTTCACTTCTTTTTCAACATCTGCTTTGAACAGACTGCAAGCAGACCCTGTGAAACTGTTACAAACTAGGGGTCTCTGGATTTGTGTTGGATATAGGGCCAAGTTTCTTCCCTCTCACAATTTTTTCCCTGTCACAAATTCAGATATTGGTATTCTCCTTAAAATGCTGACTATGAAAATAGTCCTTGGCATGTTATATAAAGACAAACAATATCAACAATTGATAACCTTTCTTCTGAATAGCTGGAAAGAAGATCTGTCTGGATTACTGAGCAGATGAGTTTGAGTCCCTGTTTCACACCAAACTGAACCAAAATCTGTAAGTTGAGCCCATCAGCCACTTGTCCACCTGCTGAGATAGGATAGGAGGTTGTTTAGAGAGTCTGAAAACAATCTGATCTGACTGAAGATGGCAGAAATATTAGATTGAAACTGATATGAATCAGGGCCAAAAATGATTGATGTCTCACTCCTGATGGGTATCAGGCACCGATTTTGAGGGGCCACACTTAGACCATACTTTATCCTACTGACTTTATCCTACCTGATAACGATCTTATATGATTTCCCAATTAGGTTTAGGGCTCCTGAGATTCCTGTCTGTAGTCACTTTGGGATAGACTTGAACTGCTTGCTGTGAACTGCTAGGTGTCCAAGCCACATACACCCATCTGTACCATAGCACAGTGAAAGCAGGATCTAGCCTCCTCAAATAACATGCAAACATGAGGTTTTCTCTAGTTTTCTGAATCTGGAGGCCAAAGAGATTAGGAAACCTAAATCAAACACTGCAGTAGATAAACTGCACATAGTTCCTCAGTCTCTCTACGCATTAGGTACCCAACTATTCAGTTTAATGATGCGAGAAGAAAGTAGGACATCTTAAATGATAGCACAGCAATTCCTGAGCTTCTCTGGGAATTTAGCTTCCTGTGGTCAAGATGAGGATTCGAGCTGCACTGCAGAACTTATACACAAACAGTGTGCTTCTGCTAAGTCAGATCAGTTTTCCTGGTATTTCTCACAAGTGGTCTCTCTGTATTGTAGCATAAATTAAAAAATAAATTTGTTTTAGATAATGTGTTTATGCAGAATGAAAAAGTGAATAATACATTATTCCTGTTAAGCAAAAATTATTCTAAAGAATAGCTTAGCTTAAGTGATTCATTTTATCTTGTCATTCTCAAATAAAACCATCTGAAGAGTTTTGAGTACACTGAGAGACTAATTCTAAAGTCTATATACCTATATATTTGCATATATATTTGACCTGTCCTTTCAACATTAGCAAACTCCTTAGAAGAATTTTGCAAGTTTCTTATGTTAAAAACTTGGAAGTCTTTACAGAACACTTTGTTCCCTCTATATTTTCTTAACTCAAGAAAAGATGCACTTGCTATAAAAGGCTCTTTGGACATTATGGAGGCCTGACTGAAATCTAGATGCCAACTACTGAAGCAATAAGATTTTGAAATGTGTAGATGAAGGCTAGAAGAAAATTTCATCTACCTTTAGTAAGATTGAGTGCAGAAATAGATGCATATATCCCATGACGATAGCATTTGGCCTAGCCATTCAGGAATTATGAGTAAGTTTTTTTAAAAACCCTTATGATTAGCTATATAAATACAAGTTAATTTATTATTTTTAATCATTTTCTATTTTTGAAGTATTTAAGATAGATTGTCAAACTTGTGAAACTATGAGGGATAAGTTACACATTGTGAGGCAAGAGAAGGAGGCAGGAAAGGAGAGGTAGAGGAGAAAAAGAGAGGGAAAGGAAGAAAGGGAGAAAGAGAGAAGGAAGAGAAGGAAGGAAAGAATGAAGGAAGGAAGACAGGAATGGAGGAAGGAAGGAAAGGAGGGAGAGAGGAGGAAGAATGGGAGAAAAGGAAGGAAGGAAGGAAGGAAAGAGAGAGCAATGTAAGCCAAAGTTCCTACAGTAAGATTTATAAGAGAAATAATAAATATCGTGAGACTTGTGTTGAAGTCATTGAATTCAGAAGTACTATAGCTAGATATGGATCCTATTTTAGCTGCTTTTTGGCTTTGAGATGTTTTGTACAGCAGGATATGATTATTTTAAGGAAGTTACGAGGAAAATAAAATAAATTTCCTCCAAACAGAACTAAATTTCTCTCAGAAATTAATGAAACTGAAGGAAGAAAGGTTAAATAGAATGGCTAGAAGGTCTGAATTTCAAAGATTTTTTTTTAGGAAATATATTAAAAGCTTAGAGGTTAATATAGAATTTAAAACCTTGAATATATGAGTATTTGAAATTTCAAAGGGTTTGCCAGGTTCCTACAATTCACTCTACTATTTACCAAATATTTATTCTAGTACTTACCAAAATTCATGATCTACTTTCACAAAAACAATCCTTTAAGCTTCTAAATTACTATATAACTTTTGTAACTTTTCATTACTGCATGACTATCAGAACTGGAAATTTGTATCATGTACTATAATACAGATCTTCATATTGCATTTTGTCTTATAACTGTGCTTAGTAAAACCATTCCTACATTTCTAGTAACTCAACTATAAAAGAAATAGCATATATTTATAGAAAAGCATCTCTTTCCCATTTGTTTATGTACTTTTCAGAAAACTGTTTCACACTTTCTTTCTGCTGAAACTCGTACAAGCCGGTAATTAACGTACCAAATGTGTTCTGGCCACGTGCAATATAACAAATTCATTTTCATGTAGCTCAGTTGCTGCAGCAGAGACAAACCTCACACACCTGCATGCCTTCCAGGAAATACTGCCTGAAAACACTCTGTTATAATCATACTGATCACTTGCAATTGTTTATTAAACAAAGTTCACCCACAGCTTTTACCAGGTAATATCGGAGATATCACGATTATGCCTCATCCTCAGTACACAGAAAATCTGTGGTATCACAAAGACATCATAATATAAAACTCTTTCCAAGATGAACTTCCCTCTGGGAATGTCTATATGCATGGTAATCAAACTTACAGTATATGCAGAATCTGCAATAGAAACACAGCTTTTGAGGAACCTAGCAAGGTTTTTTCACACCTTCATTATATCTGTCTTCAGATATCCTATTTGACATTTTATACAGTTACATATTTTGTATAATACCAAAAATGGATCAAGTTAGGCACATTGTTTTCCTGAGTGATTGAAATGCATTCTCAATTTAGATTTTTAAAATTTCCATCAGGTTCAGTGGGAACATAACTTGATGTTTAATGTTTGGAAATATCACTGTTTAGGCATTTTTTAAATATTTTATCTCAAGGCTTTGATCAGATAATTCTTTTCTCCACAATAGTTCCATGGGTTTCCTTACATGAGAAAGATAACAAAAGTTATTTTCAGTTATATAGTTTTTAAATGAGCAGAGGTTGTCTTTAAAATCATTTTCCCTCTCACTAAAATTTGCTTTCATTTTCTCCTAAGTCAGGAGGGGTATCAGGTGTATAAGGTGCTTGGCAGATTTATGATTTTGATCTTTCTTTTTTTAAAAATAGGATCCAGTAAATTAACTCTGTTGGGAAAAAGAAATAAGTCTGAGAAAGGACAACTAAACTTATGTTTACTAGATGCTAGTTATTACTACAGCTGAAGACAGCATAATGAAAATCTCTGTTCTAATGTCAACAGGTCAGCAGAGTAATCCTGCTAATGTGTTTCTTTGAGACCACAGATTTGAGTGTAGAGAACTAAAGTGTATTAGAATGCTTTATAAAATCACTACGATATTTATGAAATACTTAATATAGTAGGGCTTAATTCCATTCTGAATGCCATTTCACTGTACTTATGCTGTCAGCAGAGCACTCCTGTGCTCTTAAGTCCCTCACTCCTAAAAACTTCTAACACTTGGATTGATTTTAGGTGTGATACAGATACCAATATGACTATTCACATTGTTAAAGATGTTAACAGTTTTCCTGATATTCCTCGTGAGTGAAGAATCCTTCAAAATGCTATGTTTATAAATGGTACGAAAAACACATTTCTTTTTAAAAAAATCAAATGATGAAGGAAAGTAGACTTTAAATTAAGACTGTGACAATACATTTAATTTATTTTCTTCTCTCTAAATACTGCAAATAGTATGATATGTAATAGCTCACACTGTTGGAAGCTTCCAACAGCCCCTGAAAAAGTAAAGGGAAAAATAAAGCAGGATAGCTGTAAAAATATTAGAAATTCATTACCTTTGTCTGCTTGTTAGATTAACATTAGTTTAACCTCACTTTTTCTCCTGAGTAAGGTGATACAAATCATTACTTTGCATTATTAGAGCACATTTTCTTCTCATCAGTGCTACCCTTAACGAACGAACACTCCCCTCTAGCATACAGATTAAATCATTTTAACTTGCCGCATAAATAAATGCCTAGAAGATGTCAGCTGAAAATCTTAGCTATTTCCTAAAGCTGCAGGTGCTAGAAGGGGTGTAATGAAGTAGAGACAGCTGCAGCCACAGGCTCCAGCCAAATGGAATATGTCTTCAGAGTGACACTGAGCATAACAAAACCTCACTATGTTTACTTCCAAGAATGTTATCATTGCAGTTTTAAAAACAGCATAAATCAAGAAACATGCTCACAAAGTCTAGCTAAAGTCACATTATCTTTATTATACCCCTATATATTTTCCTCATTACAACCTGAAATATGTTGACATAACCATTCATACTCATCTATAATATAACCAATAATTACGCTGCCAGAAAGAAAAATGAGAACAAAAGTTATTGGAAGACTGGAATTAATCAAACTGACCCATCAAGTTATGACCAACTAGAGTAGTTAAAACTTAAGAACCTCAAGTTTGACTAAATCCAAATAGGTCTTTATGGAACCAGTGGAGAATAACAGATTAGTCATTATCAGTTACAAATCTTTTTTTCTTTTTTTTTAATGTACATTAAATTATACCTTTTATTTTTGCCAGTGACACCATCCTTTTTTGAGACTACCACACAGGAGGAAGGAGAAAAAATTGAATAATATTCCAAGTATTAAGTATTCCGTGTTCAGTTCTCCCTACAAAGGACTTTGTGAAGCACACAGTTTTATTTTTATTATTATAAATATAAATAGTTTTTGAAATATGTGGTATCTCTGGCAAATAAGACTGGTTGTAACACAGTAATTATTTAAAAGATAGTAAATCTTAATAAAGCTTTATCTTCTTTAACTTTTTTTCCAGTTATATCCTAATTACTACTCATATGAAAAAAATTCTCCAGTCACAGGTTTGATTTAAACTTCTCATGCGAAGATAAAGGACCTGATCCTGAGGCGTTGAGTGGTCAGCTGAGTGTTAGCTGAGTGTCTATAGCTGAGCCATCTGAATAGACATCACCACGAATAGTTAATGCAGTACTTTTAAAAGCAATTAGTATTCATTTAGTATTCCCATAATTACAGTTTTCAAGGAGCAAACTGCTGTTTAAACATTAGCTTTTTTCTTAAATTAGTAGGAGATCATTCTTTCTATTTTTTTCTGCCAGCTAGAAGATTCAGAAATTGGTAAAATCAGTTTCAGGAGTTTATTTTAATCAATCCAATTGCTTCTAAACTCATCTTTGCATCATTTCAGCCCATGGAAGTAGAAACTTTTATTCTATATATTTTCAATTTGATGTCTCGGTGAATGTGATGGAGCAGGGAAAAGAAAACATTGCCATTTTTTGACTACCATGGACAACTTTGTGAATTGTATTCCAATAGGATATTCCATAGAAGGGACTCTGGCATCACTGGTGCACCCCACAACCTCTGTGGGATGGAGGGTAAGAAAAGGAGTCAGGCTCTGAAAAGAGTTTCTGTGGTTTCTAAAATAGAAATGGACCCAGTGTGGAATCAGATTAAAACTCTTGAAACTTCAGTTCTGGGTTAGGATATAATGCTGTGCAAGCTTCCTTGAAGCCAAACAGGAATCTGCTATGATTCTGCACCAGAATAAATTCTTTTGAAATATCATTTTCAGTGAGGTTTGTAGAAAATTATGGATATTCAAAATTAAACTTCATTCATGACCCCAAAAAAATGAAAATAAATGTACAAACCCACACAAAGATTTTCTGCTTCTTAGTAATACTTGGAGATTAGGCACTGCCAACAGTGACACTATATAAATCCTAAGAGAAAGTGATGTGTGCTGCCCAAACAACAGTGACTAACAATAATAAACATTTGTATAAAATGTTATAACTGACATTTCGGCCAGATGGGAGTCAGCAAGATAAGATAAAAAAGAAGAGTTTACACTGATGGCCATCTAAGGCCATTCAGGACCTTTCAGAGATGTCCATTTTCAGCCACTCAGAGGTACCACCCAGAATTTCATAGTGCTAAACAGTGATAAAGAGATTCACTTACTTCCAGCATGCACTGTTTGGAGATAAATAAAATTGTTAATTAATGTAGGTTTTTCATTTCACAGCTAATCAGTTCTGATCCCATAACAGAAGTAACAGAAATGCACAACTTGTCCACTTCCGACATTTTACAGGGGTTTTCAATAACAGTGTTAAATTTCTAAAATTAATTTTCCATATTACAGTCCTTGAGATAAGGAGCCCATATTATAATGCAATAGGAGTCATTGAAAAAAGAATTGACTAACGTCAGTAACATAGAGCTACTATAAGTTGTTTTTAATATAATGATTAATATAAAAACGTGCAGTTTTACTCATGTCTATAGCATATTCTCTAGGCTGTCTGTTCAGTGCCTCAGTTTCCTTCTCCATGACTTTACTGGGTTTCTCCTTTTCTCCTCACTTTGCTTATCTCATCACAAAAATAAATAAATAAATAAATAAAATTAAATTAAATCCAAACTCTTTCATAGTGAACAAAATTAGTTTGTTTCTTCACTTACCTACTGTGGTAAATACAACCTTTCTCTTATTTTCTCAGAGTAAACTTCACAGCCGTACAGAATAGCTTCAGCTCATCTTCTTCAGGTTCATCCTAGTAAAATGTCCTGTTCAGAGCATCCTTTTCCTCTCAATTCAACAGTTTCTATGTCCTGTTGATGTAAGTTCAAAGAAGGAGCAGAGGAATTTTTCACCTCCTTCTCAAAATATCTTCACTTTGACTTCTAAGTGCAACTATCAACTGCCTTCACTACTTCTCTAGGTTATCTTGTCCAGAGTAATTCTTTTACATCAAAGAAAAAACCGGCAACTTATATCAGTTACTGATCCAGTCCTCTATATTTGAAACCTTTATGGGAAGTAAATACCTAATCAAAACAAAGCCATAAATGCTATTTTAACAACAATTAATAGCGAAGCAATAAGGACCACATCATGGGAGTTTCCCCAGAGTAGCTATGTCTTAATTCCGTTTAAAATATACTTCTTTTATTTTTTTTTTCTCTCTCATTCTATATGTGTAATTTCACTAACCTAAGTATCAGGCTGTACATCTGGCATTTTGAGACAACTAACTGCCATTACATTAGCTAAGAGGAAATCAATCATATGTTTTCCAAAATCACAGGTCTCAGAACTGTGAGTAGCAAACACCGTACAAACTGTAAGAAGTTTCGTTACATACATGTGCTCAAACACACATATTTGCACACATAAAAATACAATTAACACCTAAACAAGGAAAAATTCTTGTATGTCTGTCTGAATAGTGGAATGACCTTGACAGATTTGGCTATCACCTCCTACAAGGAACAGGAAGTGTATACTCCTCTGCACGTAGTGTGCTCTGAAATAATTATCATTCCAGATGTGGAGATCTAACAGCTGGTCCTGTTAGTAGGTGTAGTAGCAGCAATTCTGCAGATGTTAATACTGGAACCTTTGTTAAGATTCTCTCTATCTTCAGATATTATATTTGGTAGGTTTACTAGTAAGTGCTTGGTAAAATGTTTTGGTTGGTTTGTTCCAGTCGTTTTCTTTCTTTGCTGTTGTTGGTTTGTTTTTTAACTAAATAGAAGAAAAGAATCCTGCTGATTACTGAAGTGGAAACCTAAAACACTCACAAGCACACTATTTAAACACAAATCTGTTTCATAAAGCCTATTGTGACAGGCTATCAAGCCTACAGATGTCAGGGTCTCCAGGTCAATCGGTGGTGGTGACTGCCCCATGCAGTGGGTCACGTGGTTCTTAAAGCCATGTTGGACCCCTAAGGCCCATCTCTGCCACTCCAGAGCCAGCCCCCTGCCGAGCCAGCAGACTGTTGATCCTGTAACCTGAAAAATAACTTGAGACATTTCTTGCAGTGGACACATCCCAGGAAATCAGGATTCCCCGCAGTTAAACACTCATCAACCTGTCTTGGCTGGTCCTACTGTTTCATTTTAATGGATGAGGAGACAAGAAGTAATTTTGATATCAAGTTATCTGGGGAAGTAACATTTCATCCTATTTTAAGATCCCATAGACATTTATTGTGCATATTAAATAAATACATGAAAAAATACAGAATAATATCAACTGAGACTGTATCATTTTATGAACAAATACACACATATTTAATATCAATCTTTTCAAAACAGTTATTTATGATATTAAAGTGAAGTCACTTGGTCTTGGAAGAAAATTTTGACCCAGTCATATCTGTAGCCATATGTGCAGAACATGCTACACTCGATGTCTTTTTAATCCAAGATTTGACATATCTAACCCCCAATTAAAACAGTATATATTTTTTCTTCATTCATACTATTTCATTTCATAAACTTCTTGTTATGAACTTAGATAGTTTTTCTTTGCTCTTCATTGAATTTCCATATGGAAACCCCCTTTCAGGAAACCAAAATTCAAAACAGTCCTGAAGGAAGCAATGTGGGTGAGCAATCTGCCCTGGAGCTACAGTGGGTTGCGATATTTCTCCTGCTTGGAAGAAACTCATTTCCTCTTTTGATTGCCACTTTATCCAGCTATTTTGTGTCACAGTCTTCAGGCTTTTGTATGTTGGGTTCTGTTATATGCACTGGAATTTCTGTTAAAAATTAAAAAGGGAAAAAAGTATATTGTTACCAAGCATAGTAGAAAAGCTGGTTGAGTTTCCTCCTGTGTGCATATAAATATTTGCATCAGAGTTCTTCCTTTGAAGAATGCTGAAGTGGGTATTCATGATCACATGCATGTAACAACTGGAAGGATTTTTATCATTAATTACACCTCTAAACAATTCAGAAACACCTGGAGGATAACAGGAATTAGATGAAGTAGATGAAAAGAATAAAGGAAAACAACAGAGAGAAAGAACCCTTTGTAATCTTCTCTCACTCATTTTCTATTTATTATTGCTCTAATTACTTCCCTGATGATAAAAAGATAAACAGGAGAAAAAAGAAATATGCACGGAGTAGGAAAGGAAGGTCTTGAGATACCTAGAAGCTCATTCACAAGCAGTAACTCGTGCTGAGCCAGCCAAGCCATCCCTTGCTAACCTGGGAGAGGTGCGGGAAGCCCAGCTTAGAAGCGAGGATACACTAGGCCCATGGCTACCTTGGTGAGGACTGGCTCATATCTACATTGCTTTAGGATTAGATCCATCCAGAGTTGCTCAAGTGGTCCAGAACAGAGCCTAAATACAAGCTAGCAAACAAATAGCAGGATCCAGTACTTGAGCTCACCCTTTCCCTTATTACTTAGCAGTGTAGATGAAGCCATATGGCTCAGCAAGAGCAGACTGATCCCTTAGCTGAATGTGAGAAGGATGACAGGAAGGGAAAAACGGTGCCCAGAGGAATGGTAAGAGCTTGGTCTGTGCTGTGAACAACCTAAGATGCTACACATTTGACTGAGCAGAAGCCTAGGTTTGCCATTTTCAGAGAAATGCTGGTCGTGAGAGGCATCCTTGCTAAGAATCGAAACAAGTGTGTCAAGTCTCAAAGCAAAATTCAAAAGGACGCATAGAGTGAGTGACAGGTGCTGTGGTAAAAGCTCCCAAAGAAAGCAAATGTTTCTGAATTCAACAAAGGCAAAGAAAGGAGAGTAGCCCTGAGTATTGTAATAATGAGACACAACTTACGCTCTCCTCCATCTCCCCAAAATCCCATCCAATAACAATTTTGTAACCAAACCCAGCCATAAGATAGTTTAACATCTTTCATTTTTTTTTTTTTCCCCAGGCAAATCTTGACAATAAATCCATTTCTGGTCGATATGCGCTTTTTTTGTGGGGCACAGCTAAAAGGAGCTTCAGTCTTTAGAATGGTGAATAAACAGTCTATCGTAAAATGCCACATAACCTTCCACCATACTAACATTTCATACAAGAGTCACACTAATTGTGGAAATTTTTCTAAACTTTATGATGCTTCCTATTCTTTTCTGTTTGTCAGAAACATATGTGAATATGAGTGCAAAATGGTAGTTCTGTAGTTGCAAAATAAGTATTGTTATTTATGTTCCTCTTATCTGTCAGCTAACTGTATGCACTTAAAATGAGAAAAGAGAAAACCAGTATTCTGGCTTCCTTGTAGTTGTTTCCAACTTTCACCTTTTAACACTGCTTTCCCATATAAGTTGCCCATATATGATTCTTAAACAGTTTTGTGTTGAGGTGATTTATATTTCTTCAGATAATAAGGCATTATTGAGTAAATGTCTTATTAGATTACATTGTCATTATTATTTTTATTCTATCACCATGGGGGAAAAAAAGCCTGACTAGCACAGTTTCCTTTTGAGTTATGGAAAGGATTCTCCATAGGGAATAACATTATTAGGAGAATATGTTTTCAGTTCAGTATCTCAGTGTAATTGAAAGACATTATTTTTTCTTTTTCTTTTTTTTTTTTTTTTCTTTTTTCTTCTTCCCCCACCCCCTTACTTCTAGGAAAGTTAAATTAATAGTCATTTTTGTCACAAAGCTGGATTTTTCTTAACCTTCTCCTTAGTTATTCACTGGTTTTGAACTGAACCTTCCCTTTGCTGGAAGTGTTTACTAGTTGTCTTTGCTTACATGTTTCCACAAACTTTTAATGGATAGGAGGAGATATCCTTTCTCTTGTGAATCGTTTTGTCCTGCTCATTCACAACCCAGCTGCTGTTTGCTAGTGGTCTCTGTTGCTGCTTCTCCCTCATTTGCTTCTGGTTTCTGGAGTTATCCCAACAAAACGGGTAAAAAAAATTAAACTTTTACTTTCTTTCAAATTCCTTTTTTTGTTTTTTAACTCCTATAATCACTGTTCAAACTGAGGACCTTACACACAGATGAGAGTGATCTTTAACATGTGTGCATCATATACAGCGTTGCAACATGCAGGGTTTTTTTGAAAGTATTTGGAATTAGATAAAATCTAGTACATTCCAAAACCAAAAAATAAATTATTATTCAAGAATACATTTTTATGAGCCATAGATTCAGGTAGAAAAAGGAAGTCAGACTCAAACCTGTATTAATTGGAGGTATGGTTTAGAGTTTGGCTTAGAGGCAAAATTAAGGTTATGTTTCAAGCCTGGCTTCATATTATGCCAGTAGCAAAATCACATACAATTTCTTCCTTCTTGGAGCACTATCTGATGAAAACAGAGTTTGGCCACATTCAAAT
This sequence comes from Rhea pennata, assembly GCF_028389875.1. NCBI lineage: Eukaryota > Metazoa > Chordata > Aves > Rheiformes > Rheidae > Rhea > Rhea pennata. The sequence goes on from NC_084663.1 coordinate 169,553,592, forward strand.
TGGAGCTATAAAACAGACCCCTTCTAATTTTGGATTTGACCTGGGATCAAAGCCACTGTGGTGGGTTTAGAATTGAGTGTTCACATCTGATCCCTTCTCCTTGATTTTTGAAAGATGTGGATGAGGTTCTGGGTTTGGCCCATCTGCATCCGGGAAGGGTAGTGAACCTTGCCAGTGGCAAGTCAAGTCTCTTCTCGGTCCACTTCGTTTCAAACTGAACATATCCAGGAATTAACACCACTAAGCAACAGGAAAGATTTTTAAATAGAGAAATAATAGGTATAAAAACATCCTGTGCTAGATCTTCAGCTGGGACAAGGGAGCAATTTCTCATCTGCATCATTATTTACAGAAAATTACACCAGTTCTACCACTATCTTGTCTATGATAAAACTGTAATCAAACAACGTTCTCAAATTTTAAAAACTATTACATAGTGCAGCCTCTGATTGAAATGGAGATGCAATTCTCAAAAATGAGGTGCCCAAGGAGTTTCCGGGGGGAGGAGGCTCTTAACATAGACAAATACATGTTTTTATAAATGTTGTTTAGATGGATACAAATACAAACCTTTGGATGGGTACAAATGCAACCTTTTATGTTTAAATGCTTTAGTAAAGAGGTTTTCCTTCAGACTTTCTAAACTGCTTACCAATATAAAGTTTGTTCTAGCTAAAAGGAAAATAAATAGTTCCCCAGCTATATCTATCATTAACTTCTGATACTTTTTTTAAGCAATTCAGTGCCTTGTATTTTCTTATACAAAGACCTACTAAGGGAAAGCATTAGTGAAGAAAAAACTTCTATGGCCAAAGAACTAAATCCAGTTTTTGGTTCTGCTAGTGATTTAGCTTGTAATCTACAACAAAGAGTTGAATTTCACTGTACCTGAACATTTGTATTTCATTCATCTTTACTTTTTTACCTCTCATAGTAATACTTATTTTCTAGGATATGCAAATGTTTTCAGTGCACACTTCACCAAGACGGTTATAGTCTGGAGTGGAATTGCTTCTTCAAGTCAGTAGTTGGCTGTGGTTCAAGCATCTTCTTTGAGTGATATTTGGAGCAGGGTTTGAGTTTCTACATGTGAAGGGGTTTCAAACCTAGTCTACAGGATACCGAGGAAATATTGTATTCAATGGGCTAATGAGGTTCCTCCACAGACTTTTACAAAGTTGATTGGTCTCCACTGCACTTCCTTCTGCAGTGGGAGGATGCTCATGCTGCTGACACCGGCTCAGCCTTCCCCACACTGGTCTCTGTTCATCATTGCCAAACTCCCTGAAGCCAGTCCCCATCATCCCTTTAAAGCACCATATGCGGGAACTTCCTATCCAAAAGACAACCCAGTCTTTTCCCTATCCCCCAATTCAGTCTGTCACTTCAGGTTCTCTCTGTCTTGTACTGGGCTCAGGCACTCATTAGAGCATTTGAGTGACTCTTGTCCATATGAATAAAACAGATTTTTCCTCCACATTTCACTGGCATGTGAGACAAAGTCATAGAGGAAACACAAGAGCAATTTTTATTTGTACTATTTCAGGTAGGAACTCTGATATTAAAATTCAGCGAACTGTTGCTCACCCTCAGAACATATGATAATAGTCATATTGGAACGCATTAAAATAACAGTGTGAAATTTAATTTGGTTGTAATTTAGGCATATAAAAGTTAGCTCCCTGACAATAGTCACCATAAACTCCCATCTCAGTCTAAAACAGGTGATTACTTTGTCCAACGGCATATCCATGTTCCAAATCACATTGCAAACTGGAATCATATTGGAATATTGCAAAGAAATATCATATTTTTTTTTTATTTTTTATATTTATATTTATTATAAATAAGTAGTGGTGGTGGGAGAATAAGTATATCTGTAAGAACAAGCAATTTACCCCAGTGCTGTTCTCAAAAGTGACTGGATTGAAATAAATTATTTCTTCCCCCAAAAAATCATCTTAGACAAGAAATGCAGGAATTGTAGTTCAAGTTTTGAAACTATGCCAAAGTAACAGACAACTAAAAGCAAAGTCTACTGATGGAAAGTCACAAACAAACTCAGTAACAAGCAGTGCTAGCAGACCAGTCTAGAATATATTTGTTTCCTCCATTTTAACAAATTGTAGAAACAAAGTTGTAGTTAAGTGAAATACAGTTGGATAGGTGGGGAGGTCCACATATGATCTCAGTAGCTACTTGCAGCTGATCAAAATTAAAAAAAAAAACTAGGATTCCTAACATTCACTGGCAACAGAGCGGTCTTTATGATGATCTGTCAACAAACTGTATTAGGCAAGAAACTAAAATTCGGTAACTCCTTACACACAGAAAGTGTCTGCTATAACACTGGACTAAATTATTATTTCCGTCTGTGAAATACATTTTTGAAAACACACCAAGTGTATACATTTGAACACAATAACTTGCAATGGTATGTTTAGGTACCCTTAAAGAGTTTTATTATAAAAAGGGCATTATCTAAGTAAGGGTTAAATTCCAGCAGGATTCATTTCATTTGTCATTATTATAACCATTTTAGCTCCCAAATAGGTTCAAATATTACTACTGAAGGTTTTGTAATACTCAGAATTTTTATTTTAAACATGAAATGTGGTATAGATTAACTTCATAATCTGCTTGAGTTTTCAAGAGTTTGATCTTGAAATCTCTTCAGCACAAGATTGTAGTAAGATTTTCTGCCTGGATAAGGATTTTTTTTTTTTGTGTAAGGATTTGTGCAACCTCATTCTATATTGTCATATCTATAGGCTGGATTAAAGTTAAGGAAATGCTTTTAAACACAAAAATATAGTACCATCAGCTCCTGCTTTTCTATTTGTTAAAAAAAATAGTATTTTTTGTTTATTAATCACTACTTATCTTGTATAATATCCAGAAAGTGAAAGCTGTCAAGATGACATCATCATCATAGTCCTCCATAATTAATCACATGAATGTACCTGTACTGCAAATAAAAAAACTGTGCAGGGAGTGTGCGTGCGGGAACTGCTACAGTTTCTGGCTAATCATTGATGGTCTCTTTACCCATGTATTTAAATATGTTTTTTGCACAACAGGTGACTTTTTAATTGTTTTTTTTTACAGTAACTCATTTATTCTAAGGTTTTTGTTTGCCTTGTATTTGTTTTTTAAGTTAACGACCGTGTGTGACAACATGCTGAGTACAGGTGGCAGAAGGCAGTGTTAAGAATGCAGTTTTAGGCCATGTGCAGGAGGCTACTGGTGCAGAGCAAATCCTGCTTGCCTTATTCCTGAAGGGTCTCACTGAGGTCCATCATTCAGAAACAGGGGAACCCTAGCAGCTCCAGGATTTCTAAGCGTCTTCAGAAAAGATAAAAGTGGCTCTGGCAAATCCAGAGCACTCTGAAGCTTTGTGTGGCTCTCACTCAGATCACTTTTATTTTCTTGGATGCCAGGGGTTTTCCTGGAAGAACACATAAAATTTACCAAAGAGATCACCTGAATCACTTGGATCACCGTATTTCATTCCTCCAGTGGAATGAGGTAAATTCTGATGACAAATTGTGAAGTTTTCCCTCCACCACTCAAACTTGAGACATGACATATGTCATGTCTTAGCTATCACTATCCTAGATTCTCCACTGTTTTCTTTTCTAATTGTCCATCCTAACAAAGGCAGCAGAAGGAGAAAGCAAAGAAATCGTATGAAAAAGTCAATAGAGAGAAGACTTCCCTAGCTACCGGCCTAAGTAGCTGGATCCCCGTACCATTGCTTACCGATCACTGCGGGCAACATACAAAATAATGGGGCAGAAGCCCCAGCAAAATATTTAAAATGAGGCAGCAGTGACTACACTAAACTTCAGGACAAAAGCTGTACGGAGAATATCAGCTGGAGAAGGGAGAATCAACCTGGCCGGCGGGCCTGACACTTCCATACCTCCCTTTCTGTCAAAGAAAGCATTTGGTTGCAATTAGCTGGTGCAAAGGAAATACCACGTGAAGCCCCTGTTTTCCAGTTGGGGTGACCTCTGCCCGGTCCGAAGACAGTTGGAAGCATTCACTCAGCGTTGGTTAGCTGTGCGTGTAGTGGATGGGGGGCAATTCGAACAAATACGGGAGGATTTGCCAAATATGCTTAAGCTACAAAAGTATGCCGTACCACATAACAAACTGTGAGAGCATTTAAAGCAAGTTGGAACTAAAATAAACCCTACACTGCTGCCAATTCCGCGGTTATTATTATTAAAAAAAAAAAAATAGTTTCCAGTTTATTCTCATCTGGAAGTACTAGCGGTGCAACAGGTTCTCAGTGGTGTGAGTGTGACGTGGGGAAGAGGGCAAGAGGGAAATCTCCAATATGTTTGACACACTCAGACTCAGATCACCAAGTACACCTTAAAATGCAGAAAAAAATGCAGGTTTTATTCAGGCCAGAGGAGCTGCTATCTGCTCCATCCATCTCTTGCCTCTTTCTCTGCTCTGTCTCAGTCAAATCAGGAAAATTCAAGTAGAATCTCTGTTCCAGGCTTTTCTAGTGGTTGTAGGCTGTTCAATATCCCTTTTTCCTATATCATCACCTTTTTCAGAAAAAAATCCTATATTTAAAAAAATATTATAGATAAAGAATTGCAAAATTTTGTAGCATTTTTAATATGTGAAGTGAGAAAAGTGATGTCTTTCTCTTTTAAAATCTAGATGTTGGTTTAACATTTTTATGCAAAGACAAACATTTTCTTTTAAGTTCTAAACTTCTAGGGGGGGAAAAAAGACTCCTATTTAATTTCATGGGAACAGGTTGGTTTTATTCAATTAAGTTCAATAAGATTTTTCCATGATGATATTTGTTATTTACAAATCTTGTACGTATTGAATTAGCTCAAAGTGTTTGTTTAACAGATTTCAAAATTCTAATCTGTGGGAGTTTTGCACTCAACTCAGCTACTGATTTTGTATAGCTTAATATAAAACACAGCATTTACCATGTATGTATGTATGCATTTATTTACTACATTTTAGACATAAGCTGAAAGAATTCAGAGAATCCATGCTACTGAGAGAGTAAAATAAGAGAATTTCGTCATTTAAAAGCACTCAAACCTTATGTTGTATTACATACCTTTTGGACTGAGCTGTCCAATAGGCAATCACACTAATGGGTGATTGATTTTTTTTTTTTTTTTTTACTTTTTTTCTTTTTACCAACTGACTCTAGAATTATTTTTTAACCTTCTCATATAAAAAAATGAAGAATTTGTATGTTGCTCTATCATTTTCATATTATAGTAAAACACTGTGGTTCTCTACCCAACAACTCCATAGCTTCAGTATTGCCATTCATGGAAATGCACTGGAGATACACAAAAAGAATGACTTGTGGAATACATTTTAGCATTTTTTCCAATGAGGAGGAGGCCATTAAGCCTGGAAGGATGCCAGATACTGATAATCATCTGTCCTTCTGGGGCTGTTTTATAACTTTGCAGCTGTATTGTTGGCTACGATTTGGAGTCCCAGAGATATTGCTTCGTCTGTTTTTGCTTTTATGTTGGATGAGGTAGGAGGGACTTTTCTAAAAATAAAAAAAAAAAAATCTTTTTACGGGGAAGGGGAGTTGCTGCATCCTTAAGTCACTGTAATGTCAACACCACTTAGGACAAATTTCAGGCATTAACCATTCTTAGACTCTTCCAGCTGCCCGCACTGCGAGCTGTTAAAAGACCAGATCATGAGCCATAAAGTGTGTCTGTGGGTGTTAGCTAACAATTTGCAGGTGCATATCATCCCAGTAAAGCTTTCAAATTATATGCAATTTATAAGCTATGTTTGAAGCTCATAATGGTTGTGTCTGAGCAAATTAGTATCTTTTTTTGGCTTCATTTTTTTAGAGTCCCATCAAATGGGTAGGGGAGGGTCAAGAAAGAAAGGATATTGTTTCAAACATGAAAAAGACAGACAAAAAAGGCTTTTTGTTCAGTATTTGGTAAGTGAATTGGGGCAGGAAGAAATATTGTTCTAAAAACTTTAATTTTACATGTTCAATAGTACATCTGGAAGGAAGGAGGCAAGTGGTACTTCCATGACTGAAAGCTGAAATTAGAGATGAGTAATGATTTGGGTAAAATGTGGAGCAATCTACAAATGTCTCCAGTTTTCAATCTATAACGTCTTGGTTCAAGTACAGAAATGAGGAGCAACAGTTCTGTTTGTTAAATCTGTTAGGGGGTTGCTGTTCTGCTTTGAACAAATTGTTTAGCATGATCCCCTCCCCGTATGAGATTCCCACATCCTGGAGGAGTTTGGGCTGTTACCAAGAGGCTGCATGTTGTGCAGATGATACAGAGTCCTATAATAGAGGAAATTTGGTGAAGTGGAGCTCCAGAATCTTGTCTTTCAATCCTAACACATCCCAAATGACAAAGTTGTAAGGCCCATGGATATAGTATTTGGAATGAGATTCATATTAGAGAAAAAGACTTTTAAAATCTGTAAGTGCCCTTCTAGACTTACTGGGTAGAATTAATTTAGCTATGTATGGACAGCTACAGAATGTCTGTATCTAAACGAGACATATCTTGTATATATTATGTATTGTGTAGCATGCAACATGATAAGGTACTTTTTAGATACAATAACTTTTATTTAATAAAATATATTTATTTAGATATAAATATTCTTTATACACTTTTATAAATAAATATATATGAAAGACAGACTGGCCATTTTCTAAGCTTTACGGAGAAATCAAGCGATAACTGTATATGCTAGAAAGGTACACAATATATGTAAGGGGTAAAAGGGATTTTCGGTTCTTGTAGAAAAAATATGAAAGATTAGCCATGCTGGATGCTGGTGGTTTGGACACGAGGAAATATTTTTCCTAAACTAGTAAGAACCGAAAAAAAAAAAAAAAAAAAAAAAAAAAAAAAAAAAGATTTAGAGTTATCTTAAAAAAGGCTGCATTTGACCATAGTCCAGTATTCAAAGACCATATTATCTTATCGTGATTACCATGATGATAAGGAATTCTAACTGAATTTCTTATTGTTGGTTAGTTATGCAATTACAATATGTTGCCACTATTCTTTTCAGTCTAATATCTGAGTAATATAGAAAGGATAGCATAGAAAGATATGTATGCATGTGTTGATATGGAATGACAGCCTCCAGGAGTAACACGTTGAACTCTGAGAACAGGTCCATAAAGGAAGAATGCCACACAATTTTTGAAGATGTCTCAAGTATATTTGGCAATGACAGGTAAAGTACAATTACCTCCAACAACATTACTCCTGAAATAAATACCATCAAATACAGCAGTATATAGACAATGTAATTATCTCAGTCTTAGAAAAATGTGCATTGACTCAATCAAGCAATATAGAATTTGAGCAGTGAGACAAACTAATATGAAATGGAAATAATGTTCAAAAACCCAATGTTAACATTATTTTTCTCTGGAACAGTGAGAGAAAAAAATACATTTTCATAGAATAATTGAAAAAGCTACTTTCGGTTTTCATTGTAGGCCAAAACAGAATAACAAAGATATCAAAGCAGAAGGTTAAAATATTTTTGCAATAACTGAATAACACTTCTTATCTCAGAGTAAATCCCTTCAGACAACTGTGTTTCATTAATAATTCCTCTACTTCAGCAAATGAAACATATCAAATCATTCCAAATTAAATTAAATTAATTCCATCCCGATGAAGAAAAAATAGCAAGTCAGTGAATGAAATAAAAACTGTCTTTACTGACTAATTCATACCTATTTTGGATTCTAAAATTTAGAGTTCTTCTGAAAGTATTAATGTTTTTATTTCATCACATTAAAAAAAAATAATTATAGGCATCAAAACTGAGAGTTAAGTAAAAGAGATTATATTTACCAAGTGATGCTGAGAGTATAGTTTGATTTTTCACTTTAAATTCCTCTAAGAAAAATTAGCATTCTCAGCTTTAGGGGTCAATCATCATAAAAAAATGTAAATTACTTGAGATTTTCTTTTAAAGTTTCTCTGTCATTTGGAAATTTGACATATGAAAATTTGAATGCTATATGTTTTGTGAAACAATGTATGTATGCCAAGTTGCACTGTAGCATTTTTCAGACATCTGTATAATCTGATTGTTAACATTAGTAATATTCAAAAAAGAAGTCAAGAAAATGTACTAATAAATAAAAACATATGACATTTTCACTTCTAGTCTATGTATAGAGTCCCCTTTCAGACATAAGCAACTCATTTATTTTAAAGCTGAGGATGACACTAAAAAGGAAAATAAATATCAGCAAAATGTTAACTTTCAGATCTTTTTTCTTTTTTTCTTTCTTCCTTGTGGCTGGCTATTTTCATTTTATTTTATTTCTGTTGTATTAAAATAGTTTACCCGAGAACTCCATTGAGAAATGTCCTTTCCATTTCTGAGGGAGCCTGGGGACATGGAACAGCAATAGGCAATCTTTCCTACAAACAATCATGCAACAGATTGGAAACACAAATAACACATGTGGGAAACAGGCACAGATTTTCAGCTCATTCCGCAAGAAGACTGAAATGCAGCACAGCTAACCTCAGTGCACTTCATGCGGAGTGGGGCCACTCAGGATTATCTGTCTTTGTAAAGCACTTGAGTTCTGCATATGAAAAGCAGAGTGCAAGTGCAAAATATTATTATTAAATTACTATCTATAGCCAGAAGAAAGTTTCTGGACTATGTGTCCTAATAGCAAGAAAACAAAGAATGGAAGAGAAACTTCCATCTGTGGGATAAGAAGAAAAAAAAAAAAAGACAAAAAACAAACTTGGAAATATGCATCAATTTTCTTTTTTTCCTAATGACCTCTAATTTTATGTAATCCTATGAGAGCACTACGTATTGAAAATTTAGTTTGTAGAGCCGTATGTTAGCTCTCCGAGGGTTTTTGCTACAATCCTGTTTCTCTGAGACTTGCTGGAGTATTAGCAACTCTGTGACCTAAAACATAGATCATTCTTTTCCAAATAACCTTCCTTCAGCTGCAATGAGCATGCAGTCAGCTGAGGCTTTATGCAGCTGATATTCCCCAAAGCCTACATAGATAACCCCTTCCCTCAAGAAAACACCTGTAAATGCTTTTTCAAGCTACTGTTACACCTACTTTGGATGAAGTATGTAAAATCTGTTAAGGTCTTTTGCAGTCCTGGCCCTTAAGTGCTGCTCTTTTGCTTCTTTCAGCATTTTCCTGGTGGCCGTGACATATTGAATACAATAGGATTCTTCTATTCTTTTCTAAAGAGAAGACATTTTTTTGTTCAATTAAGAATCAGCTTCTACTATATTACTATAGTAGTAAATTCTCACAGGGTTTTAACACACTATCAGCCTCTAGCTACTACTCATTTGTATTGAAATAAGAAATCAGTGATCCCCAAAATACAAAAAATGCACATTTTTTTTCAATGTATTACGGTCAATGAGAAATGATTGTGTAGTTCTCCTATTCTCCAACTTTAAAGGTTCCTTCTTGTCATAAGAGAAAGTTGAAATATCTGTAAATCTGGGTAGATCATTAGGAAGCTGCTTATTTGTTTGTTTGTTTTGCCAGAATAGAATTTTATTTTTAAATTCTACTTTTTCTAGAGAAAAATAAATTCCTCTGTAAAGAAGTGAAAAACAAAATTTTCAGTTTTCAGGCAATTAGCACATATTTTTTTTTTAATATGAAAACAGGTCAATTGTGATTCAGTGTGTGCAGTACCATAGTGCTTCAGAGAGCTTGTAGCGAAGGTGTATTTTCATCCTGTTCCATTCTCTAGGTTCAGTTCTTTGTCCAGACTTTGGCTATTGATCCCTGAGCCGCAGCTGTTGTCTGGGAGATATGTACCAGAGGGATATGGAATCCTAACTTTTTTCTTCAGAATTGCATCAAGCATATCAGTGTCATTTTAAATCCAAATATTTCTGCCTTCTATTTAATGTTTTCTCTAATATTTCCCCCAAAAGCCCCAAAACATCTTCAGAAAATTTTGAAAAATCTCATCAAACCCTATAATATAAATTCTCAATCAGAAATTTGCTTTCTACCTAAGGCTCAACATTTTTTTTTAATTTACTTGTCTTATTGGAAAAGAGATATGGTATAGCCTTCCTTTCCTCCTTTCCATTAAGCAACAATTATTCAATCTTTTACAGGTCAACTTTGTTTTTTTCCTTAAATATAATCATTACTAATATAAATGTAATATTCTTATTAAAGGGATTCAAGCATCTTGTAATAAGAGAAAGCTAAATGTAGATCTGATGGATACAAAATATTGGTCTCACATCCACTGGCAGGAAAGGATGGGAGTGATGGTACATTTACATGTATGGTAACTTATCTTAGGGATGAGAAAATTAATAGCATTTTATGAGCCTTCTAGAATTTATTTTCAAAGGTTTCAGTGTCAGGAAACTTGTTCTATTTTTACAAAATATTATTTCCCGTCATTTAAAACATTGTTTTTCAAGTGAGACATAATTACTAAAATCTGTTATTTTTTATTTTATTTTATTTTATTTTTTTAACCAAGTAGAAGATTTAGCCAAGCCACTAATAAAGATTTTTGTGTGGAAATAATTCTTGCTCTATTCCTAAAACTACTGGGGGATATGCTCTATACTTTTGTACAGAAAGCCAGACACCTTGTGTTTTGCCAGAGATAAATTTAACTATAACCTCAGAAAGTCCTGAATTATGTCGTAATTTATAACACACATCCTTAATTTTCTCACATTCCACTGCCATATGTATGTGAAGGGAAGATGAGCAAATAAACATTTCCTGATGAAGAAATGGGGAGTTGGGTCCCTTTGGATCACAGGGTTCAGATGGGCAGAAAGATCCAATCCCATCTCAGTCCATCATGGCATTTTGCTAAATAACACTTCACTGAAGACTAAAAGTTATGAAAGTGATAGTCGTTCCATATACATTCATAAATTATGAAATATATACTAGAGTATTTTAGAAAGTATACATTTAAATGATTATGTTTTTCATCCTTTAAGAAGCTTTTTTTTTTTTTTTTTTTTTTTTTTTTTTTAAGTTTGCTTGTTGATTTCTGAATATTAGTGGGATTTACATCAAGGACACATAACTATATCAGATGCAATCTAAGCAGTTTTCTTAAGAACCTAATCTAACAGGTTCTTACTGATGTAAGATCAGTACAAAGCTAAGAGGAGATATTATCCACTCTATTTTGGAGTTGAATAAGCAAATTCCTATTTCATCGGAGGCCTGTAAATCCAAAGCGGAACTTTTCACAATACTTCTTACACTGACCTTTACAAGTAAGCTAGGAATGTAGCCATGTCTTCTGGTCCTATCTCCTGTGTTTCTTTTGTTCGCAGTGACAAGTTCAACAATGATTCCAGACTATTACTGGGTAATGTAAGAAATAATTTACACTAATCAAACGCATTTCATTAATTATTTGTTTTCTTTCTTTCAACCTGGCTATTTTATCTTTTGGTTTCTATTTTATATTGTTGTTTACTTACTGAAACACTATACGAACAATTATGTGAATATAAATGATAGAATAAATTATGGGACAGCAACGGAATCTCTGTCTAAGAAACCTAATGGACTGGAATCGGCTACTTGACATCGCCTGCTCTTGTTGGCTGCGTATGGATGAAAGCTCTTGAGCAAAACCAGCATATGAGTTTACTTGATTTTATTTATATAATAAACTAATTACAGCTTTTATTCATTTACATAACAAGAAAATTTAATACCTTCCAGGCATAATGATAACTTTTTAAAAAGTCTGTAAAACACCTGAAATAATCTTGAGTTTTCACAGCTGTGGAACCTTCTTGTTCTCTGTCCACTAGGTAGCCAAAATACACAAATATGTATAAAAATAGTAGGAAAAAATAGACATCTTGATTCTCAGTTCTATTGTGGAAATAAGAAACAGTGACATGGCTGTCATCATAACCTGTGCCAACCTTATAACTTTTAATGCTATCAGTGTGAGGAACTGAAGATGGTTTTGTGGTTAAAAACACAGAGTAGGGTGCTAGAAAGCTCTTGTGAGCTTTGCAGAAGAAATCCTCCTTTTGGTCTTGAGTAACTCTCTTATCTATCCCAGCCACCTAAGCAGGGTTAAGGCGTGTCTCAAATCCTGGTCCATGACTGCAAACACTGTTTAGCTGTTAGCTTACCTCCAGCTGTAATTTTGGCTTGTGCCAGCAAGCGCTCTCCCAGACAAGGCTCAAGCATGGTTTAGGGGGTAACAAGGGCCAGGGACATTCTGGTACACAGTCTTGTCATGGCCACATTACTCAGAAAGTTGGAAAGTCTACTGGGGTATGGATGTACCTTGCCAGGTTTACCAAGTGCCTGAAATCATCCCTGGATTCATTTGTTCTCCCTTAATACCTTCTAAAACTCTAACCCTTCACCTACTCGTGCATACAAAAAGGTGTCACAAAACCTGCCCAGTTCATTAAGATGTTGTGAGGCTGAGTCCACTGGCAATTAAATGAGTGTTATATATACAAATTACTACTACCTCTGCAAATAGCAAAGTCTGAAGGTAAATATTTTCAATTTTTTCCTGCTGTCGTATTCTCACTCCAGTTTGCTGTGATCCTACAATTCCAGAAACTGATTCAGCAGTATGGGGTTATTCTGTGACCGGGGTGAGAAATCAAGGGATCCCAGCCTTAGAGAGAGTTAAGCCCTAGCTCTTTCTTGAAAAGAAGGTGCTGTTTTTTTCTGTAATCCTTTACACTCTGTCTCTTTGTTATTCCCTGCCATTTGTTTCCTCTAGTCATCACATTGGCACTAAGTGATTATAAAGGCCAGTATTCATCCAATCTAGCTTAAAAACTTAATAATTGCACCAAACTTTTTGCAAGCTTCAGCACCTAAGAAATATACTGTCCGCAGAAGGTGCCAGTGTTTTGCTTTTGACTTCCTTAAGAGGCCTGAACCCAGGTGTGGTATTGTAGCCCTGCCGCCCAGTAGAAGGAGCATTGCCATGATTAGTACTAGGCCACGGACTTTATACTGAGTTTGCAAGGCCTCATGACTGAGACTTGTCAGGTTTGTTTTCTCTAAACTTTTCCTGATCTACCTGGTTTTTACTTGGTTTAGATGTAACAGCATTTTTCCTAAGGATCAGTTGGCTCATTATTGTTTTTGCTTTTTGTTTTGGAGTTGGGTTTTTTTGCTTCTTTTCATATATAACCATATTTTTATATAGATAGTAGTAAGAAGTATTTTGTGTAGGAGGGGTATTTATGACTCTAACAAAAAGATGCAGTATGAAGAAATATAGGCTTGGTGTGAAAGCAGAAGCTTTCTGAAGTGGGAACTTAGTACATGATATAGAGAAGTACAGGCATGGGATGATTATAATCAGGGCACAGGTGGTTAATGGAGACCACAAGGGTACAAACAACCCATGAGTGGTCACTTAAAGAAATGCAGACCTAGAGCTGGACAAAACTGGCTTTAGAGATAACACAGAGAAAAAAAAAATAAGTATCTGACATAGTAAAATGCACCATATATAGTAAATTTGTATTTACCATGGACTTACAGACCAGTAAAGAAAGAATATGTTATCAAACATGTGAAAAAATGGTTCTCTCAGAGTGAGGAAGAAAAAGACATTAACATTAACATCATAATCTTCCTGGTGAAGAGCTTGGGATGCTGCTCATCCCCCACTCCTCACACACACTAGATAGAAGTTGTCAATATTAGGATCCAAAAGGGCAATAAAAAAGTGAATATCACACCAGGAAAGAGGTTACATACTAGCATATGTAATTAGATCTAATATGTAATTAGATCTGGACTAATAATAATTCTGTGATTAGACTGTTAAGATTTCAATTATACTAGCGATCAATTTTTGGCTTTTCTTATGATACGTATTTTTTCTCTTTTGCTCATAACAAGATTTTGAGTGTAACTTTGTGTAGTAGTACTAGATTCATATACCTATAATTAGGTGGTTAAATGTAGTCTACTTTCATGATTTAGGCATCTAAGCTCTCAATATAGTCAATGAAGACTCAGAATTCAATTCAGTTGCCTGTTCATACGTATCTTGCCATTTGATCTGTTTTACATGTCCTGAATAGTCTCAAGACTTCATATATCTCCTGCAGACAGTTCTGCCAGACCTGTAGAAATGGCTCAGACATGTAAAGAAGTTTTAGAGATAGATAGTTTAGGCAGTTGATTCAAATCTATAATAATTTCATTCAATAGAGCCTAGAGAGATATTCAGCTCACCCTCAAGGTGGACCTTACATTTGGAGAACTGATTAGTTTTCAGGACTCTGCTGACTAATGATGGGGTCTCCATCCTCTGTAATGCAAATCTGGACAGCTACATCCGCATGGTAGGTGCCTTTGGTCAGATGACTGAATATGACATTGCATCTCATTTTGTAGGTACAACTCAGCTGCTTAGGGGTGTAATTTCATGACATGGATATGTAATAACACCTCTTGTGCTGCTACAGGTAACATGGAGGTTTTACCTGACTCAAGATGCTAAATCTGAACAGTACAAGTCTCTCATAAGACCTATGTTTTACCTAGGAGTCCAGTGGAGATGTCTTTGATATCCTCAAAAATTTTAAATGACACTACAAGCCCATGTTTATGAAACAACTGCTGCTCTGTGTGCAAGGCCAGCTCAAAGTTTCCCCAAAAAAATGTCAAAGAAAGGAAGATGGAAAAAATATTGAAAAGGGTTGTATGGGGCTGGAAAGGGTTTAGGGATGGTGATCACAACTGGGAGAGGAGTTGTAGAAACCCTATGGAACGTGAGACTTTACTAAGACTAGAAAATTTTCTATGTCTTCATAAGATCTGAAGAGTTAGTTGTTGTTTTTTGGACAGTTAACAGCAGTCATAATCAGCTATACAAAATAATGCACTAGTTCAATGTTATCAAATCCTTAAAAGACATATATCTCAGACACAATATAATAGAGAATCAGTCTGATTGTCTAGATAGTAAGTTCAATAGATGATTTCTGGAAAGCAAAATTCATGCTTTTAAAGCTATTTGACAACATTAAAATACCCTCTACCTGGTACAGTATATTACCTTTTCATTATGTAGTTGGGGAGTACATTTTAAGAGCTCATTGTGAAGTTCATAAGAGGATCAAACATCTAAATATTATTTTGAGTAAAATTTTTAATGCTTTCCAGCTCATTTCCGATTTTCCTGCTGATACCACTAAAAAGTCTGCCAAAAATACACTGGCAAACAGTGAAGACTCAAATAATGAACATCTCATCCAATTTCTTTTGTGGATAATTAAGGGATTAAATGTCTTCAAGAATAAGGTCATCTTTTATTATTCATAAATTGTTCACTTCTATGGATTTTTATTACCTCATGCCCCTAATTACTATTTTTAAAAGCTTTTAAAAATTTTTAGCTTTGAACATTTAGAGCTTTAATTTCAACATAAAAGAACCTTCCATCAGATCTCCCAAAAGTTATTTTTTACCATTAATGATCAGCAGCTTTGTTCAGTCAAAACATATATATTTGATAATTGGCTTGCTGTTACTGGTGACTGGTTTGCTTCCTATTTCAGTAGAAACACAAGCAAATTTGAGAGGAGATACATTAAGTAGTTTATTTTTTAGAAAGGTTCCATAAATTCCTGGGGGGGGGGGGGGGGGGGAAAGACCTGTGCAAGTTTCCGTAATTTGGCACTATCTTGTGCCATATTACTCAGCAAATCTCTTCTGAACTACAGAATAATTTATCAAGTCTGTGCATCAGTCTAATGAGCTATTTCACATAGTTTCTTTCTTAGAATATTCTATCTCACAGATTAGAGTAAGAACAAAAAGAATCATTTTCTCCCCAAAAATAACATCTAAAATTTGATGCTCACTTTGGACAAAAAGTTGGACTTGCCTTTTTATAAATTATAATTTAATTCTTATTTTCATGTAAATGGAATGCAAATTGGAAATGCAAATAGCTACAACACTGAGGTACCTCTTTTTCCTGTACCCCTGGTGAATGCTTAAATATCTAGCAGTTAGTGTGACTGAAAAAGATTGGTCAAACATAAGAACATCTAACAACCCAGGATCAGAATCAGTTGATAATACCAGTTTGTACATCATCTTTGCAAAAAAACTATCCTCTGGATTGCTGAAATTTTGCAATAATTTTCTTTCAGGTTCATTTTTCACTCAAGCAAAATGTAACAGATATTTACCTACAGCAATTTTTTAGCTAAAATTTTAGTCTTACTTGGCTGGATTGTCAATTGTTGTCAATCTGTGCTGATTTATGTCAGCTGTGGAAATGGTCTATTTGGAAGGATTTGATCAATGATGAGTTGATCAAACCATCACCAACAAATGTAAAGAAATGCCTATTTAATATGTATACTAAACAATGTCATACACACATTTTTAAATGTATTGGATATAATCAAAAGAAGCTATACAACTTACAAATGTATTGGATATAATCAAAAGAAGCTATACAACTTACTGGACTTACTTACAAATTTCTAGTGTTGCAGTAAGGATGGACTGATGTGGGCATTTTCTGTGGGTTCTTTTTTTTTTCGTTTTCTGATTCAGAAATTACTATGGATCCATTCAAAGACAGAATTTGCATTTAAGAAGTTCTTCACAAACTGGAGTCATTGTTTTCAGAGTAATGAGGAAGAAAGAAAAGGAGAGGAAAGAATTACAAGAAGGAGGAATGCAGTGAAAATATCAAGTAGGCAAAGTCCAATCTCAGTAGCATAAGCATAGAAAACAGCACTGAAGAAAAAGAATCCCTTTCTATCCCTCTCTGCCTCCAGCTCCTGACCTTCAGAATCAAAACTCCCTCTACTTCCATGGGGTGGAGACAGAGGAAAGACCTACAAAGCCAGATAACTTAACTCTGTCGTATACTTCCACATCCGAATCCCGAGATCCCCATTACTCTCCTGGGCTCTCTCTTGGAACAAATCAATTGGTATTCTCCAGGAAGAAACCTACATTTCATGTTGTTCTGTGGATAGACTTTCCCAGGGACTATATTCAAGAGATGGAAGGGAGTTTTGCATCTCTGCTCTATCAGTCACTCAACACTATCTCAGCAGGTCTTTCATACTCTAGCACCTCAGATGCCCTCATATCGTTCTCTAAAACTTGCATGTGCTCATCTTTGTTACAGAACAGAATTCTGGAGAGCTGTGACAACTCTCACATTAATTCAGACATTGAAAGCTAAAAATAAACACAAAAACAAGTCCCAAATCAAAAGAATGACTTTATCTTTGGGGTTCAAACTTCTAGGTGGGGCCAAGAAAAGGCCCACACGTGAAAGCACAGTCAATCTGTGCCATAGGGGACTGTCAGTGGGTAGTCTTTGTATCTCCAATGTGAAAGCAGTGCTTTACAATTTCTAATATGAGAACCAGAAATTGTTCTGAGTGGACACTTTTAATAATTGAAATGTAGCCAAAGAATTCTCAGGGCTAAAAATATGTAATATTTTTTTCATCTTAAGTGTGACAAAATAATCTTTGGGGGATTTTAAGGTAGAATGATAAGTCTATTTTCATTTTAGGATGCACCTTTCTTGTGACTTGCAATTTTAACAGCTTTTTTAAATGAATCAGTTGAGGAAAAATATATATATCCTTTGAGTTCAATGGAGCATGCATGTTCAGGCAGTCAGGGATGTTGTATATGTATGTTGTATTTTTCTCATATGTCTTTAGTAAGTTTTTTTCTATAGAAGATGATAGAAACAGAAGAGGCTTACTTAGACAAGCATATATTGTCTTCTTCATTAACTTGACTTCATGTAATGGAAAAAGAAAAAGACATAAATGCTATCTAGTTTGTCTAGTCTAATCTATTGTCTACACACAAATAGTTCCACAAATCTGTGGTACAAGAAAGAATATACAGCTGGTTTATATGGAAGTAAGTTTTGCATGGAAGTTTATGGAAATTTTATTGGTATGGTCGTCTCTAACCTCAGAAGAAAAACAGGATTTTTAATAAAAGCCATCTTTCTCCTATTAGATTGTATTTAAAAGAAAATGTAATTTGTAGAGATAAATTTTTATTAATGATGATAAAGCTTTGTATGTATAAGGGGAATTTATGACTTTTTTATATCCTATTATTATTAATAACCTTTAAAAGACTTGTGAGAGCTATTTTTTAATCCCATTACCACTGAAAATAATTCTTGTATAGCAGGAGTATATGAGTCATCATGTAAAGAAAGATGTGATGGAGGAAGGAAAGGATAATATATTTAAACAGACATCAACCTCTTTAAGAATTATATCATCTAAAAAGAACAGCACATGCACAGCTCACTAATTCTCAGCTATGGATAATAGATTGCTAGAAACTGAATTGTTAGTCTTGTTCTTGGGAAGAGTGACATAGATTGAAATGAAGGGAGCAGAGATTCCTCTCCACTTGCCATGATGAAGTGTGTTCTGTAAGAGACAGAGAAGCAAACAGAAATATCTCATGGCGTACAACATTTCCTGCAATTCATAAGAATCTAAAATATAGACACCTCAAATTTAGGTAAACTCATGTCTGAACTGATTACTCTAGGCTCCCTTTAACAGACATGTCCAAAAGGCAGTTCAGTTCACCCTAAAATAGAAATATATGAATAGCCTCTGCTTCTCTCTCTCTACTGACTACAAAGGGAACCTAGAAAGATAAGCTCAGACCTTAAATGCTTATATATCTAATTTTCGATGAGGTAAATGCTCTCCTAAATTACAGCTCACTCTGGGAACTTGTAAAGGAACATGGACTTTCATATAGGGGCTAATTCAAGAATGAATATCTAACATCTGGCGAAAGTATTGCAAGATCTCTCTATTAGATTTCTGCACACTTCTTCCATTATTTCCTTAAACCACAGAATGCAAGAGGCAAAGTCCTAGAGTGCATGGATCAAACTCATAGCCATATGACAATTGCTGTTCATAATTTCAGCAATGCAAAGCAGTCACAAACTTGGCTTTCTAGTCAGTTAAGCCAGGTTTATGACTGCTTTGTGTTGCTGAAGTGGCACACAGCATCTAGAAGATACTAACGTATCTGGCCCTCAGATGATAGATTTACGAACCGGTAGTGGTAACTCATCCAGTTTATTATCCAGCTTCACTCTCTAGTCTTGGCATGTGACAACAAAATTATTCTAGTTATTAGCTTGAATAAATTTCTTATGTTGCTATTGTTTTAACATGATTCAAGTATTTTTAACTAAATTGTACTTCAGTGTGATCTTTCTGAGACAAAGAGGTGCCAAACTTCTTCCAGTAGGGATATTGCTGTTACCTACATACTGCCAAATCAATTAGACATGAAAGTTTCTTCTTTAGTGTGCAATATTATGGAAAAATCTGCATGTAAAGAACCATAAAAGCATGCAGACTACATCCAGAATTCAAATCTTTACCAAAATTAATGGTTTGTGTTATTTTAATAGCATATGGAGAAGTAAATGTCATGAATAAGTTAGAATGCTTTGAACGACGAATCTGTGCAACCTTCCTCAGTCTCTTACCTGACAGAGTTAATGATTTGCTTTAGTAGTGATGAAGAAATATAACTAAGATAAAGCTGCAGACTGATCTAGCATGTGTATGTATTTCTTTCTCTTTTTCTTTCTTTTTTTTTTTTTTAATGGTAGCATTTATAAACAAATGTATACTGTCTTTCAGCTCATGAAGTTGAAGGAGTCCAATATGGAAAAGTGCCCTATGGACAAATTTGTTTTTAAAAAAGAAAGTATTTGAATTAACAACTTTCTGAGAAATATCACTGCAGTTTACTCAGCCATCTAACTGAACTTGTATTGAACCATTTTTCCTTTCCTTCCCTTTGAAGGATTTTGCAGAAGCTCAAGGAACAGTCAAAACTTCCTTGCCACTGAATAATGAATGTAGACTCTTCCTCACTCCAGTAAACACTGCATTTTTGTAAAGAAAGAAAACAGCTGGTGCATGAAATCAAGCTTACTCACACATTTCAAGAAAACTTCTCTGAAGATACATCTTTAGATAAACATCAGCCTACAATCCTTGCATGAATATGAAACCTATTAAACAGTAAAGGCAGGCATATTTGTTTTGTGTGTGTGAGGTGGAGTGTTCGGCCTAGCAGAAAGGCTTCTTATCCCTCTAGTCTCCCACAGGCCTGTGGAATAAAAGTGGGTTGTGCATCAGTGGTTTTCTGTGGGCTCCCAGACCATATCAAACAGCCTATGACATGCTCTTCATTCAGCAGATGGGAAATACTGCTTTGCAACCTGGTGCCAGGAAGGGAGCGTAGCTGGGAGAGGAGAATACGGGGGCTTAAGGATGCAGACAGTAAATGTACATTCCAGAGAGTGGTTAATGGTCAAGAAAAGCAAGAATTCACTGAGGCAAGACAGAGAGGAATGTCCAACTTGTTCTTTTGATTGATGGTCAGCAAAATGCCAAGGATCAAGAGAAAATATGCACAAAAAGACATTTCAGCAGGGAAAACAAGGCATTAATAGTGAATATCATGCCTAACACTGATGATGATTTATAGTCTGGCTTGCAGACAAAACCACCAATCTGGTGCTGCTAATAACATGCGAGGCATGGAAAACTCCAAGGCCTTTTTCAAAAATGATAGAGTACACAACAGCCGCAAAGTTTCTCTTGGAGGTTTGTTTCCTTTTCAGAATCTCCTGTAATCATTCAATTTACAGGGACATCAATCCAGACAGAGTTCTAAGGTGCCAGTATGAGACTGAACCAAAAATATTTCTGGTCAAGAAATACAGTTCTAGCTTCTTTCGTGAGGCAAAGGAAATCTAACTTCATGATGTGAAGTAATTGCGTATGAGGCACTTACACCTATAGAAAAACATTTCTATGACAGGTTTATGTTCTGACAGTTAATATATGACAAAAACTGTGTTTTTCAAGGAGTACATGCATTACAAATTATAATTTAGTTTTCTAAAAAGGAATAGTTTTCAAAAGAACATCTCTGGTATTTTTTTCTTCACTGTACTCTAAAATGTCCTGCTTAGCAATTTATATCTCCTTTTGCCCAAGGAGATTTGAATAGCTATTACAAAATATCCTATCACTCAACAAAGTCACTCTCTTGCATATTACCTCATCTTTTATTTAAGTAATTCATAAAAAAGTTACTTCAGAAAGAGAGTCTAAGGAAGACTCATTTCAAAATACTCTATAACTTGATGATCAGGGAATTTACCTGGAAGGTAAATTATGTTGTTTCAATCTCCATTCTGAACTGGACAAAGATGTGAACAGTTACACTGCAGGATATTCTGAGGAAGCTTATTTCAACCCTTCCTGTTGACACTGTTCCACTTTAGATAAAATACTCAAAAGGTCATTGAGATGGAGAATAAGAATAGCTCTCCAGCTGTGTAGTTAGGACACTCTCCTGGGAGATGGGAACACATGGAACCCCTCCTCCAGTAAATATTTAATTGAGTATATGCAGTGGAACAGTGTAAACAGGAGACACTGAGAGAGCCCTTTTATGTTAGTTTAAAGTTAAGGGCAAGCATTTAGAAGTGTGAGATGTGGGTTCAAAATCATTCATGCAGAGGAGTGAACTGAACCTAGGTTTTCCACATCCTGCACGCATGCTCCGGCCCATGAGCAAATGAGAGTTTCCTCTTCTTCTAGCTGTTTGGGTTTTGATTTTTTTTTTTCCTAATAGCTTAAATAGACACAATTTATCTGTGGATTTACTTATCAGGCAACACTGTTTATTCCACTGTTACCGTAAACTGAGCTACACAAGATGAAACTGGTGCTGAATTCCTAATTGCAGCCCTGAATATCCAGAAGAGAACAACAGATTATTCTCACTAAAAATGAAGGCTTATTAACTCAAAAGAAACCAATTTCATTGCATTTTTATAAGAGAAGATTCACAGAGAATATCAGTTTGGGGGGGTGAAGCACCTAAAATGCTGGTGGGTAGAGCTTCTATTCAGAGGGTATTTGACAAGATGGAGAAATGGGCTGACAGAAACCTCATAAAGTTCAACAGAAACAAATGCAGAGTTGTATGAGTGAGAACAAATCTGCAGTACTGTGTCCAGTTTTGGGCTCCCCAGTACAAGAAAAATGTGGACATACTAGAGTGAGTCCATCTGAGGGCCATGAAGCTGGTCAGATCCTGGAGCACAGGTCATATGAGGAGAGTCTGAGAGAGCTAGGCCTGTTCACCATGGAGACGAGAAACTTCGGGGGAGGCCATATGGCTCCCTACATAGAGGAGTGGAGAGAAGATGAAGCCAGACTCTTCTTAGCAATGCACAACAATAGGAGAAGAGGAAATGGACAGAGGTTGAAACAAGAGTAGTTCTGATTAGATATAAGGAATTTGTTTCACCAGAAGTCTTGTCACACATTGGAAAATGTTTTCCAAACTGGCTGTGGAATATCTGTCACTGGAGATACTCAAAACTGGACATGATGTTGAGCAACCCGATCTAATAGGCTCAGCTCTGAGGAGGAGTTTGAACTAGATAGATGAGGTCCAGAGGTCCCTTCCACTCTCAACTATTCTATGCTTCTGTGATTCTATTTTTCAATGTCAAGATTTGTGGACAATGCTTTAGTAAAGGCACTATTTACATTTCCTGATAATTCCTTAAGGGAAAATCAAGCTTTAAAATTCTTGGACAATGTAAAGCACTCTTGTTCTACTTTATAATAATTTTCTTTGTTGCATTCCCTATATGCCTTCTCTTGTTTCCACCAAATACACTTGGAGTATTCTGTATTTTCTTTTATACATCCAATATCTTCACATTACATACATACATTTATACATAAATATCTTCACATTATTTATACTGAGAAGTGCTGTATTACATGCCATTCCTTCCTTCCTTCCATCTTCTTTGTCCTTTGAAATATTGCAAAATTCTCAGTGTTCCTAAGAATGACATATACTATTACTCTGTTTTAAGTACAAAATTCTGGTCTCCCTTTTGCACATCTCTGTTTTCAAGACATTTATTTTGAACCATTTTTTCAAATACAGTCTTTAAAAATTGAGAAAAATGTGTGTGTGTGTCTGTGTGTGTGAGAAAGAGAGAGAGAGTTTGTGATTTATCACCAGTTGACTGAAACTCACAAATGTCAATTTATGGTGTAATAGTTTTGTTTCATTACCATTCAAACATGAAACAAAAATATATCATCTCTGTTTTCAAATGTGCACAGATATCTCTCTATATACATATATGTTCAAACACACAAGTATGTGTATACATATAAAAACTTCAGGAGAAAAATGA
The DNA here is from genome assembly GCF_028389875.1 of Rhea pennata. Classification (NCBI taxonomy): domain Eukaryota; kingdom Metazoa; phylum Chordata; class Aves; order Rheiformes; family Rheidae; genus Rhea; species Rhea pennata. Next base: position 169,576,940 of record NC_084663.1, read on the forward strand.
GCCTTGAAAGCTCCATAGTAAATGTGAACACTGATGATTTATTTTGGTTTTATGTGGATAATTTTCTTTTTGGCTTTTATATTGAAGGAAAGAAAGTGTTTATATTGGCAACACTTCTTTGCATGTACTAAGCTACATACATTGCTTCTGAAATTGAGAGGCCCTTTTAAAAAGGACATATTTTAAAAGGCTTGGCGGTTATTTTTACTCTTATGTGTATACTTTCAAAGGGGAAGACTGTTGTGCTCTACCACAACCTTTCACACAGGTATTTTAACTTTAGTGTATAACACTTGTTCTATATTTGGCGTATTTCACAGAAATGTCATTACACTGTTTTCCATTCTCTTATGTAACTCTGTTCCTGCCCTGCCCTGCCCTCTACTCTCCTGTCCTGTCCTCTCCTCTTCCTTTCTTACTGACTCTCTTTTTCTAAGAGTAGTAGATAACATGCAATGCTGTTGTTCCTGCAACTGTCATTTTCCCTCCTTGAAGTAATTCAGCAACATTGCAGCTTAATAAATTTTATAAAATAATGCAGAGCAGAAACACTAGCTGTTGATCACTGATCAATCCTTTTTCTGGATAATGAAAAGGTCAATCCCACGTCTTTGTTAGATTTTCCTATTTAAATACTCCATGTTCTTTTGAAAAGTCAACTATATTCTGCATTTCATTCTCTTTTATCTGGCATCTGTATTACTATAGTAAAAACTCATAGGAAGAATAAAAAAAAGGCTTTTCCTTTTTCATGGGAAAAAAAGGAATGTGAAAGAAAAAGAACGAAAGGAAAAGAAAAAAAGAAAAAGAAAAAAGAGAAAGAAAAAAGAGAAAAGAAAGAAAGAAAAGGAAAGGAAAGAAAGAGAAAAGAAAGAAAGAGAAAGGAAAGAAGCAAGCAAGCAAGCTCAGTCTTATTCCAACAAAGGCCAGAGGCCTTGCCACAATATGAACCGGAACATTTCCACACTTCTGAGATCAAATGTTCATTATAACTGCATCCTAACATTATACTGGAGAGAGATCAAGCACATATCTCACTTGCTCTTTTCTATTTCAATTAAAAGAAAATCCAGTCAAGAAAACTGAAAAGGAGATTTAGCAAGTTCTGACCAGGACCACAGCATGAACATTCAGGAGGACTGGACTTCACGGTGATTATTATCATGTGAATCCTGGTCAGCCTGCATGTAACCGGTGATTACCTGGAATTTTCAACTTGTTAAGAGGTGCTGATCCTGCTGTTGAATGCAAAGTGGATTTTGCAGATCACTGAGGCAGGCGGCTTCTTAGCGTAGTCAAGTATAATGGATGTAGGAGTCATGCACTGAGGAAAGAGCTAGTGTGTGGCCAAGGCCTTGTGAGAGGATAAAATTGCCCCATGCATAGCATAAGAAACTGTGAGAGCAAAGTGAGGGGGTACCTATGAAGTCTTATTCCCTTAAAGCCAGATCTTAAAGCCCATAGTCTTTTGGTCCATGAAATAGTAGAGAAGAAAGAAAAGCAGCAAAGACAGCACAAATAAAAGTATTACAGATCTGTGTTCTCTCTGCCAAATACACCAAATATTTTTTTCTTCCTAAAAATAAGGCAAAAAATGTTTCCTAAAGAAGACCCTTCAGTTTCTTCATAATCTGTTTTGTTCTGTTGTAATTTCATATAGTTCATGTACATAAAATGCACACATGTACACCAACATTCAGGAAGATTATCTCGATCCACTTTGCTGAGACTTGTGAGTATTTATTTTCTCTTTTGTAAAATCCAGGGTGGGGGGGGGGAAGTATGTATGTACAAATCACAACCAACAAACAGGATACATGAAAAAACTAATAGTAACAACTACATATTCTTACTGTAATAATTCTCATCCTTCTTTCCTTGGTAGTCTGTTCCCTAATGTTACCAGCTTTTGATTCCTGCTACTTTCTGGGTCTCTACTGTATCTCAAGGTCTTGATTAGAGAAACTGACAGTAACAATTGCAAAAAGCGGCATAAGCCTGAAAGACTATCTGGGGTATTTTGGAGGATTAAACTAATTTCACTTACACTGTTGTGTGTAGCCTGGGTATAAGCATGGAAATACCTGACATGCAGAAAGCATACAGTAGTTGGTACATTTGGATTCCTCCTTTGTTACACCTTATATGTACAAAGTGTTCAGATTTTCAATTCTCAGAACATGAAGCAAATGAAGCGTGTTTCTCAGGAGCAAGATGCTGCAGAAATACAGTAAACCATTTAGAGAGAGCTGCAAAACATGTTGAAGTCTCTCTCACTGGAGTCAGTTTAGTTCAGTCAAATTCATTAAGCCCTGATACAAACACTTCCTTTGCAAACCCTAAAAAGAATAAATTTCTCATACATTTTAAATAAAACAAGAAGTTCTTTGAGTAGAAGAACTCATGAAGTCTGATTTCCTATGGATTTGTTTCTCATGGTTGACTGCAATCTTTGATTAAAACTTTTCCCATAAAGTTTCTTTTCTATGTGGATTCTTTGGTGTCTAATAACAGAGAGACTTAGCTGCAGTCTTTCCCTCAGTCAACACCTTTAGTATCATTTTTCTCATTTTAGCTGCCTATTTTTTAAAGAAATATAACTGTCTGTGACAATAGCTCACAGCTATGTCCAATTTGACTAAAACCAGCCATAGTTTTTCAAGCTGTAGTTTATTGTTTGTTTGATTTTAGGAAAGGGGACAGGACAGAATGTAACAGATACAGAGGCAGAGAGAAAGACAGAGAGTACAACTGCATAAGTTTTGTTTCCTTAGGAAGACAGACTAAAGTCATACCAAAATCTTCAAAAACAGGATAAAAGAATTCCATAGCCACAATTAGATCTGGTCTCAAATCACAGTTTTCCTGTACCAGCAAATAATCCTGTTCAGTCCTGATCCCATCCCATCATCAGTTGTCTAAGAAAATGTATGTTCCAGCAGCTAGAAAACAAGAGAAAAACTTTTTTTAGGCTTTTGAATCATTTCTAAAGGAAAAATCGGTGTTTCAGCAGAAGTAAGTTAGTGTGTCTTCTTGGACAGGATACTTCCAGTAGCTTTTAATTCACTATTAAGATAAAATCAGCCAGCTAAAGTAGGTACTTTCTACCTTCAGCAATTGCCAAGGTATAGAAAGAAATGGCTGGTACAGATAAATCCAAGGATCTCAGGGTCACTGTAACAGTGCCTATGACACCATTTGAAGGAATAAGAAAAACTTCAGGAATGAATCATTGCTACAGTACTGAAATATGTAAGGATCAACACTTGTACAAACAGTTGTGTATACAGTTCACTGATTCTCAAGTGCATTTGTGATACACTCATGGGCCTACAAAGAACTTCATGTGCTGCCAGTGTATGAAAACTTGTTCTTCCAAACAATCACAACATTTCATCTTAACTATCAAAATTATGACCACTGAGAATGAGCTTGAACACAATGTGGACCAAACAGGAACTAATTTGAAAACTACTGCTTTAATTTTATGGACTACAAAGTACTGAAACTTCACAAACTTTCAATCTCCCATAGCTTACTAGTTTCCATTGCAACACAGAGCAGAAATGTCACTAAATAGGCTTTTACTCAATAAAGATATAAACAATCCAAATACATATACAGGAAATTATACAATTATCACCTCCTTTGATAATGATATCTAAATATCCTACCTACCTATTTCTAATTCTTTTTCCCTTCACTGGGGTGTTATTTTATAATTACAGACTTATTTTAATATATGTTTTCCAAAATCCAGGATAATCTGAGAACGTACGTGCATAGTGAGAGTGTCCATGTGTTACTCATGCTAATTGACCCTGATCCCTCACAATAAGGACATTGAATCAAGTTTTATTTTTTATGAATACTCTAAATTGCATGGCTTATTTGCTAACCATAGGAGGTGGGCATTTAATCTGTCAAACATTTGTAAAACACCAAAAGCAGTGCAACCTTTGACCTGGGTCACTGAAACTGCACCCAGTTCTTGTGATTTTTCTGCTCTCCCAGCCTGTTTCATATATTTGTCCCATGCCTTATGAAGCATGCAGACAGAGTATGATCTTTGACATTTAGCCACCTGTGTCCCATACTTTTTGTGTGAAAGAAATAACTGACAGACCTGGAGATTAAGACCAGGCCTCTTCCTCTCTTTTTCTCTTTCTTTCTCTCTCCCTTTTTCATCCTTTCTTCTTCCCCCCCCCCCTCCTGAATTCAGGTGCTCTGACAGATGAGCTGCAAGACCTATAGGTGTTTAAGTTATAAAAACTTCTTTTCCTTTCTACTAAACTTCTGCTAAATACATATCACATTGCTTTAAATGACCATCTATCCTCGTATTTTGTTTAAACAATTAGAGACTAGATCATTCTCCCAGTGAAATTGGGAGAAAACCAACACTGGCTTCAACATAAATGATGTCAGAGACATCAGATATGTTTTTGTTTTTTTTTTTTTTTTTTCATATTCCATTAAAAAAGGAGATTCTTTTCTTAATCTGAACTGTGTTTCTAACCATTGTCTTCTTAATCTAAATTATACTGTGTTAGCTCTTTCTTATTTTAACGCAGTGATAATATTAATTTCAGCCATACTTTGGCTCAAAACATATCTTTAAATGTAAAAAAAGTTCAAAATGTGTCATTTCATCTTTTCAGAATTTACTTATGCTTACCACCATAAATAATGTAAAGTAGGTTAAGGTAGGAAATGCCTTTTCTAACTAGCTGTTTCAGAGTTTGACATCTTGGGCCAAGGTTACACTTCTAGGTACCCTTATAGTCAGTGTGGGGAAACATAATCTTCTTTGACTTTAATGAACTATTCACTGAGGATGAGATTCCCACATGGAGAGAGAATTTAATTTTGGGTAACTTCAGATATAATTGTCTAGTGTCATTGTAGACACCCTCATGTATCCTGTCTGGCTTCCATCTACTGCTGGGAAGAACACAGGTGTCTCTCTCATAGGTCCTATACATTGACCAGCTGTGGATGACTAGATAACCTCAGTGCCATGGCTCAAATGACATGACATGCCTACATTTAGGCAACTGAACCATGTCTCTAAACTAGAAAACTAACTTTTTTTTTCTCTAGTAGTAATTCAGTGGCATGAAAGCTATCCATACTCTGCAAATACCACATTTAATTTCAGTAGAAATACTTGTAGGCTAGGCAGAATGTTTCATTGTCTGATCCTCAGTGAACACAGAAATTTTCAGATTATATTACTTTTCACTAACAGTAAATTAGTTTACCTCCTTTGACTCTGATATTTTACTAGTTTAACTGGAAGCAAAAACAGGGCATTATTTCTTCAACATTGTAGCACTGTATTTATGCTACTTTCACATTTATTGACATCATATCTGATAGAGCAACGTAGTCAAGCCAATGCAGAAGCAAACTTTAGTAATGGAATTTGTCTGTTCTTGATACATAGAAGTAAGAAAAAATGAAATGATGTCTTAAAATAATCATTACTGTGCTCAGCTTATTCAAGTTTATTGATTAGATGTATAGCAACAATATAATTATATTAGCAACAATAAAATGAAAAAATGATAGCCAATAAAATAATACAGACACACAAGAAAATACTGTAATTCCCCTGAACACAATTCAGTGCAATCAGATATGAAATAAGATTATAAATAAAATAATGATAATATTATTTAATAATTAATAGCTTCATATTTCATTTACTATGCTCTGAGGAGATAAGGAGAAGCCAAAGATCTAGCCACAGCTGGAAGAGTAACTCCAGTGAAGACAATGGAAGAATCAGTGGTTTGCATAGCCAGGAGGGAGCCATTAAAAAAAAGAAAAAAAAGAAAAAAAAACAGTAAGTATCTCTTCATACTCTTGCTGCTGCCAGATGGCTTCAATCATCCCTTTCTTCAACTTCTGGTCGAATGGCAGAGCCAAAATTAAAAAATACACCAGATGCACTTTTTTGGATCGTGTCCCATTTTATGTTCTTCTAATCAGGAATGGGAGAAGAAGGAGGGAGAGTGGGTCAGATGTACAGTAGCAGGTTTAAAGAGAAAGTAACTGAAAATACTCAGAAGCTATGAAGAACCCAGGAAGGGCATGGGGTGTAGAAAAGACCTTAATTACAGGAAGCATATAAGAGGGAAAAAAAATAAAAAGACTTTCCAGGATGGTCCACACTGCAGTAGATTTCTCCCTCACCAAATTTCTGTATACCACTTCTCTCTTTTGTCCTTCTATCTCATAGCAACTGCTGCATGAAGAAAACCTGACCACCTCCTTGCACCAAATATTTTGCTGTCTGTACTCAGACTTCATATTACTGTGATATTAAAATGGTGAAGACAAAGACTTTATTATTATTATTATTATTATTATTATTATTGCTATCTAGAAATACTGGAGTTCAGAAGAATCTAGTACAGAGAAAAAAAATCCCATTCTATTCACTACTCAGTCTCATTATACAATCGTTTAAGATATGTAGAAAATAGCATGTATTCTCTCCTCTCCTGATCCCCCTGAAAAATGCCTATTTTAAAAATATATTAACTTTCCAGTACAGGAGCTCATTTATTTGTTGGTGTGCTTATGGATTGATGCCACAGCTTCTGTGAGAATGTTTTGAATCTGAAGACATTGAATTAGATATTACATAATTCAGTTATTATATGATTTGTGTCAATCACTATCAGACTTTTAAACAATTATTACTTCTCTTACATCTAGTAGAATATTTGAATCTCTAGCAAGAAATGGAAATTAACAGTTATGCTTTCTGTTTGAAGTCATAGATTTTCTGATTCTTTATATTAATGAAAAAATGCTTAAGAAGTCCAATTAACTCTTCCTTAGTATTTTTTTTTAAGTGGAGTTCTGTTATTTTTCAGGTGTAATTATTTTATATTCCTATATCCTTCACACTGAGAGGACAGAAAATTGGATAAAACAAAAAACAAAATCAATAATAGGGTTTTTGTATAATTCACTCTATATTCCTGTAGGTCACCATGTATTGTTTCAAGTTAATAGTCAGAAATACTTAAGGGCATATAGAGAATTGTTTTCTTCACTTATCTAGCCAGATTTTTCTCTTTTAATAATGTGAACACTGAGTGTAAAATTCTCTTCAAAATGTACTTAAAAGGACATAATGGAAATGACAGATCACTTTTAATTTTTATTCTTTTTCTTTCTTAATTGTTTGAGACTTCTGAAAGACTATTTCTAGTTGTGAGTCCTTAGTATTGGAAGTTGGCCCAAAGTGCTTTGTATATTTGACCATACTGCCCCATTCTATTTATTTAAATCTAATTAACTTCCAACTTGAAACATCTAATCATTGCCTTTTTTGAAAAACAAAGTCTCATCTTATACCAAGCTATTTAGATTGTTAAGGATACCAATACTGTCATATTTGTTTTTCACAACTTTTAAAAAAGTACAAAACTGTAGGCATGTTTTTGAAATATGAATCCGTTTTAAGCTCTCAAGACACCTGAAACAGAAGTGAAATGTTTAACTTTTTATGCTTTAGAAATAAAATTCATCGTTGAGATTTGTGAAAAACACTCTAATTGATCCTAGCGAAATCATAGGAGAACAGGGCCCATAATCAGCTTCCACAGCTACAGAATAAGGCCAGTCTTGAACAATTTGGAAATCTCATGACAAATATTTCCTAAATAATCCTGATTTCCATAACCTGCTGAGATTCCATATGTGATCTCAAAGTCACCCATCTTTGCAGAAGTCACTGAAGTATGTCATGGTGGTTCTTGTAATGCTTTCATCACCAAAGTATGTTTCTCTCTTTCTATAGTTTTTTCAAGTGTACTCTGAAGAATAAGTGCTTCCGTTAGATAAGGCAGGTCAAAGATTGTAGTGATTACTCCAGGAGTCCTTTTGTTCCTATGGGAAACTCATCCCAAAGTTTAGGACAGCCTCTGAGAAAATACTTTGTACTTCATAGGTTATCTCTTTTATAGACTGTGTCACAGTAATAAAATGGTAATTCCTAGTCCTCTTCTTAAAACCATAGCCTCAAGCCATCAAATCTCTTGAAGAGAAAAAAGACGTTGTAGTTAACTCATCATGATGTATAAAGCCAGACTGTACCACAGAACACAGGTTGGATGTGATCGTGAGAACCCAACCTGGTGACAAGATGTCCTATTACAAGCTGGAGATGTAGCAAATGTTCCAGTATGCTCATCCATTTTGCAAAAACACAGAGTCTCTCTGTTTTGTCAAATAAAATTACTTTAATGGCAAATATTTCACAAATAAGTCACTAGGATTTCAGGCTGAATTTGGGAGGTTATGGAAGATGTGATTTGCAAATGGTGGTCAGCTGCTTTTGATTAGAATGTTTTTAATCTCCGCAGCACAGAAATGTGCTTCCCATAGTTAACGGATGTACTATTGGCAAAGGAAAATGAAACAAATTCCAGATTCAATTTATCCTCCACAATGATGTTCTTTATCATAAAAAACAATTACTTCACTTGTTTCATTACTGTCTTGATAAAAATCAAGGCCTTATTTGACCCCATGCTTTCAGGCAAGTAGAGTAGTGTTCTCGTCTGATGGAAATGATTTCTTATTTCCTACCTTTGATCCTTGTGAGTCAACCAACCATACGAAGCTACAAACTCAGAGGTTACTTTATCTCATGTCTTGCAATTTTTGTTTCATAATATTTTCCACAGCTCGGCAAAGCTTTTGTTTGTCTACACAATTTTCATTATTGCCAGCTGTTATGAATCTAGGTGAAAGTTGTACAGCAATTTTATGATATAGTCCAGCTAAAGAGAGCCAGATCCTTATCATGAAAAGTCTTGGCGTGCTTCATCAAGGCTAACTGAGCTTTGCAGATTAACACAGCCAACTAACAAGGATAATGCCTGGCTTACAAGATAACTGTAAATTTAGCAACATTTACAAGTTCTTTGGGTATCAGCAGGTCAGACACACCTTTTAATTGATGGAAATCAGAAACTTTTATAAGTCACCAAATGAGAATTAAGTTAGAGTTCTTGCTCCACTGAGAGGAGACATAATTATAGCTTGTACTGGCCTTTTAAATGCTTATACTAAGCCAACTGTCAAATATTTTGTACTGCTAGTCTTTGTGCTTCTCATGACTTTGTATTAATTTGAAACAATTGTTAGCACATGACTGCTTTAACTCAGAAAAAAAATTAAATTGTAAAAGTAAGATTTTAAAATATGGAACTACACCTTAGCTGTAGTCATTTATCAAATTAATAGCATAACTTTTGATTCTGATTTTTTTTTAAAAAAGCAAAACTCAGATAAAATTCTGTTGCTAGGCTTGAGAGTACAAAGTTTTAGAAATATCTGTCAACAATTGTACTGACTACTTATAAAATGTTTATATATATATTTTTTTTTTTTTTTTTTTTTTTTTGCTATTTGCTCTATTTTTATATTTCTCATAAGACAGACTTCTAGAAAACTCTGATTTTGTCTTTCCTTCTGCATGCTGACTGGGTTCCTTTTATTTTTTCCTATTTCTACAGTGCAAGAAAAAAAAGTCATTTCAGTTACTCTTTGCAGTGTGTTTTCTTATTCAAGTCATTCAATCTTCTTCAGGCAAAAGTGCTTAAAATGGAATTTTAAATGGAGTAATTAAGAACATGAGGAAAAAATAAATTTTGGACAGTAAAAGGCAACAAGCCAAACTCTAAAACAGTCCAATTTTTTTCTTCTGTGAATGACACAAAATTAACTGTGGAACTCTGTGAAGACTTCACTTCATGAAAAGAATAAAACCCAAATTTAATTTTATTCCTATTACATTAATACCTAGCATCCCTCTCCAAATATCCATTACAATAATTATAAAAAGAAACCATACTGCTTAACTATTGTACACACACAAAAAAGAAAAGAAAATAAAAAGAGAGAAAGAGAAAGAAGAGAGAAAGAAAGAGAGAAAGAGAGAAAAACAAATAGAGTATTCAAGCTCTGAATCCCAGCTTCCGTAGTTTAGAAATAAGCATCTGGGTCTAGGCAAAGATAAGGTTTATACATACTTTCCTTTAGTACTTCCTACTGTTTGGTTTAGACCTCTCTTCACTCAACACGGTCTGTCACAAATCCCATCCTTATAAGTGATTCTTTCTATTGCTTTTATGGGACATACAGGCCCAACTCTGCATTGCAAACTCTTAGGAACAACAGCCCAAATTTTTAATGTTGTAGGACTGGCCATCACAAGCTCCATGTACTTCCTTGAAACTTCTTCTTTATTAACAGAAAGGAAATATTATCATCAAAGACAGATTCTTGTATAAGTAAACTTCTATTTGAGGTCCTTGCTGGAACTGGCAATCTCTGAAAGTGGCAAGACAGACTTATAAAAAAAAATGAAAAGTCATGGAGTCCTTGCCTCTGTTTGGGTCAGTTCTATCAACAATATGGCTCAGATATAAATTCTAGGATCATTATAAGATTGAACCACATCGCTTTGTGCATCAAATTCTTCCTGCTCTAGTTTACTTCCTACAAATGTAGTACATTGATCAATGAAGAATTCAAGAGTTGTTTGCTCCCTTTGGAACAACATTCAAAAGTATTCAAAATAGTATTTTTTTCCTCTGTTGAAAGTAGGAAAGTAGTTTCTGCTGAAAGCATTCAAAATAGTATTTAGTAAATTATAGGGGGCAATTTACTCTAAAAGTCTGCTACAAACTAATTGTCATTTGACTCAAAGCTCAGTACACCTACTACCAAAGCTAGTAAGATTTTAGGAAATTATTTTTTTTTCTCTATAAATACAAGGTGGTTCATTTTTCCTTATTCATAGAGCTGAAGCAGTTTGCTTCTCATTATTCATGTTTTATTCTTTGCATTTTCTTATCTGATAATCTCATGACAGTATTTAAGAGAATAAGCAATTCCTGTACCACAGTCTTTATTTATTGGAGAGTCACATAAGCACAGGTCCATGAATCTGAACCAGTTTCATACAGTCAGCAGAGTATTATTAAGAGAGCAAGATTTCCTCTCATTTTATTTTTTTTCAGTGTATTTTAGATAACTAAGGGTTTATTGGCATGAATGGCAAATATATATGCTTAGAACTTTAAACAGCTTGTCCTTCCTCCAATGCTGAATGATAGGGAAGGATTGCAAAGAATCTAGTAAGGAAAGTATATTTTTAACACATTTTCATTATGCGGTTTTCATATGAACATCAAAATAGTCCAGCATATAATATGACAAGTAAACATGAGAGAAAGGAAGAAATCTTTTTAAAAATTTGCAGTTTTCCAATTTTCTACACATTTTCTAAATGAAGAATAAAGCAGCACGTTACACCATAATTCCACCATAAAAAGATTTTGACCATATTTTTACTGCAAATGGAGATGTCGCTCTAAATATATTACAATTTAGCAATTTGGTGCTACCTGACGGATCGTCTGCACCAATGATTTCATTCACCTGGTTTATACTAGCAAATACTTCTGCTGTGTAGTGCTCTTCCTAGAAGTCTAGCCGACAGGGGTGCTCCAAGGTATGGCAACTAACAGGATGGCATTTGCATGTTAAAAGGTGTATCAGGATGTACAAGTGTTAATGTGCCCACAGTTCTACAAACAACCTCATCATCAAGGATCCAGATGAAAAGCAGGTTCAGATTATTTTCAAGGATTCAGAGGGTAAACAGTACACTATAAGAATGTGGCTACGTTTTTCTTTTTCTTTGAGCACAAAAGAAAGTGACTACTCAACTGATTGTTGGAAATGCTCATTGTCCCATGCAAACATACTGTTATAATTACTGTTCTTCAAACTATTGCCTCCCCTAGCTAGGTCTAGCTTAGATATTGGCAAGAATTGTAGACAAAGTCTCCAGTCCAGCACAGTCTCCAACACACTCAGAATCATTTATTCATATTTTTACAGTTACTTTTGCTTTTATTCTTCTTTCTTTCTCTTTTTTCTTTCTTCCTTCACCATTACCTTTGCAAAATTTCAGTCCTTTAAGCCATGTGTTTCACACCTGTTCTTACACTGAGTAGAACTGATTAGAGAAAATCTTAATTTACCTTCCAAGCGCTTCTCTTTTTCTTTTCACCTGCCATTCTTTCAGAAATATTTGACTTTTTTTCCTCATTACTCTGCAAGTCTTCTATAATATTCTGTCAGCAATACAAAGCATTCTGGCAAAAGTCCTCATGCATTGATCACATACAGGGCTAGAGCTGTGCTCCACTTTCTATAGGTGAAATCTTGTACTGCAGTGAGTTTAACAAAAAGGTGTCTTTAACTTCAGTAAATTAAGACTTTACAAAAAAAGGTTTTTTTACAGCATCATAGACCAATGATACCTAACTAACAGGAAGGCAGATAAGTGAAACAAATACAATTTCTCTTTTGAAATCCCAAATTTGGAAACATGATTTGTGTGTATAGTTAACTGAATCAATTTCTTCAGTTTCTGTCAAAGTCAAATCTAATAGAAAGTGATAGATGGCTAGTATCAGAACAGAATTATAATTTTCACCAGATTTATGAAGCCTTTGTTTTATGATTTCCTCTTTCATGGAAGACATATTAACTGAAATTCTTCAGTTGACATAAGGCTGAGGAATCAAACAGAATATTTTTACTTCATAGGAGTAACTTAGGTAGAGGCTAGAAACAGCAAAATTCTACTTTCTGCAGTTTGCAAATAGACTTACAGATATCCCTTCTGGCCACTAGATTTCATATAGTCTAGAATCATAGAATAACTGAAGTTAGAAGGTACCTCTGGCCCAGCTCCATCCTCTTCACTCCAAGCAGAGCCAACTCAGATCAGGTTTTCTGGCCGGCAAAGCATTCTACATATTTTGGTCAGAATTCTTCTCACTTAACTCATATCCCCCACATCAGCATCTAGTGCCGGTGGAGATGCCTGGGATATCTAAGAAATCTACATGGACCTATGAGAAACAACACAGTACTTCTGGGAAACACTACCTTCCTGGAGCAGCAACCGGAGGCCAGGCAGGATACTGAGGCATGAGAGGTATTTGACAGCTATGAGTGGACATGTGAATCGCTGCTTTGCTGTCTAAAAGTTACAAAATTAAGGCTTGGTATGGTTGTCTAAAGATCAGCATAAGTCCTACGTAAGTGCAGATCCCCTAATTGAAATGTAGACAGCCACACTGCGTATGCCTAAGTGTCGACTTCTTGATGTGTCGTGATCAGAAGCTGAATCCCGCCCCCAACTTTGAGGTGGTTAAAACAAACAGTGTTGTGTAAACATTCATTTTCTCTCCCCAGATTACATAAAATAGTATGCACTGCAGAACAGAACCATGTGTTTCCTGCATTTGTGAAGCAGAAACAGGCCAAAATCAAAAGGCTGAATTTGAAAACTTGTCAGTTTTGGTATGACTCTCAATTTTCAATTCTACTGCTTCTTTAATGACTGGCAATGCCTTCTGAGTGCCTCCCTGCTTCTACTTTTTTCTCTACTTATTCAGCCTGCAGGGAAATCACAACAAGAAAGTTGTACTCAGTGATTAATATGAAAATTACCAGAACAAGTTTTCCCATCTCATGATGCCATTGCAATTCCATATCATTAAATTTTTTAATTCTCTTTTTCAACAGAAATTTCACCTTTGTTTTCATCCTAGGAATGCACCTCCTGCCACAAAGATTTCAATTTTTCTATTAGTCACTTTATTCTTTTAAAGAGATAAGATTTGAGAGGGCCTGGGCTAACAGTATGTGATAAAACATCAACGCAAGTCTGTGCTCATATTTCTCTAATGTCTTATTTGTAGATTATCTTCTCACTCATAAAGTTCCTGACTGTTCTTATTATCATAATTTACATTTAAAATGAGTAGTGCATTAGTCAAATCACAGCTGGTGGTTAGCACACTGGGCCTTCACCTCCAGAGTCTGTCTGTTCAAATACTAATCTGGGCACCCAGGTGAGCAGTTTAGGGGTAGTTTCAGTCTTATCTTTATTTTTGGCAATACAGCAGAAGCAATGCAGGACTATTCATCAGGACTGTCAGTCTTTTTTCACCAGTAGAAAAGAAAACTGGCTTATGATAGCAAAGGCATGTGAGTTAAGGACTAAGATGGTGCTGCCAGAGTTACACAGTGAAACTTTGCTGAAGTCCTTTATTTTCCTCTAGCTCTGAGTCAGTTGCTTACTTGGGAAAATCTCTCTTCTTGCACACAAACAAAAGGGAAATCTTTGTTAACTCAGTTTATTTTGTGTTCATGAAGTATGAAGCTTCTTTCCCAGTTTTCCTATTTACATGGAACAGGGTATGAAAACCTAGACTTGTTCCTCATCCCTGACCACCTTGAATGTCAGGAGCGAACATTCAGCTTTAACACTCAGTTACCGGCTGTCTGGGGAAATTGCTTGAGAGAAGGTTGTTTTAGCAGTGTGCTGGCACATATTTCAGCTAACTAACTTCAGAAATGCTCTCGAAAAAGTACCAGTGAGAAAGACTTTCAGATCACTAATACGATTAGAAGCTAAATAACCCATAGAAGCCTACATATTCATTTACCATCCCTAATTCAAGTTAATATCAACATTATCATAGCTAAATCTTCTGAGTGACCTCAATTTTAGAACGGATCATACCTTAGGCGAGAAACATTGAGAAACTAGAAGAGGGTTAGAGTTGGGTGATCTGATCCTTTAAGCAGACATTTTATGACAGGGTTAAATTTCCTCTGGCTACAGGAAGTTTTGTATATGCAGAAGTGGAAAGCAATAAGTCAGTCTTAAGAAGAATAAACTGTTGCAGGAATATAATACACTCTACATAACCAGCTGGTCTCAGAGAGCCTGCTAGCACCTTTTCCCTTCCTGTTGGAGCAAGTAACATCTGTTTCTTAAGTGAAAGAGTGAGAAGAGAATGAACACACGTAGCCAAGCACAGAGACATGCAGGTGAAGGAAGTGATTTATTATATTTCAAACAGATTGTTTCTACCGCAAAAACAAAAGCAGGGCCTAAACGTGCTTCTGTAGAATGATTTGTGTTCGGCACATTTTTTCTTTTTCTTTTTATGTTTGTTTGTTTTTGTTTGTTTGTTTTTACTTTTTTCTTTTAGTGAGACGGAGGAAAACCTATAATAATTTTATTAAAGTATAATGCAAAAATGCAGGACAGGGAAAAATCTAATTATCACAGTGAACAAAAAAAGGACCCCATAAAAATTCCTTAAGAAAGAGGCTCCTGTTCTTAATACAAGATCCATTTGAACCAAAGGATTATTTTTGCCAAAAGCATTTTTTCATCTTCTAAAGGATTTGCTGTTGGATTAGTTAAGGATGTGGAGGTTGGGGTTTGTTCAATGGGAAAAAATGTCCAGTGAGGAAACTTGTAGAAACAAACTAGCTGTAGTGAAATTTTATGTGGGCTCCTATGTCCAAGGCATCACTTCTTAAACTTGGTGTTCAGATGCTTGTCTCACTTCATGAAAGGTAATTGTTTGTCTACGGCGCTAATAAGGATTTGGAAAATATCATTAATAAAATGAGTTAAAGTCAGTAAGGCTGCACCATGATAAAGATACAACTCGGTATGAATAAATATAGCTAAATCCAGCCCTCTCATTTTATTAAAGATAAAAAGAGTAAATTGTTGAATAAATGTAATATGAATCTCATATACTTTAAGCAAAGAAGGAACAAACTAAAGCATTAAAATTCTTCTGTGAAAATGATTTGAAAGTCTATAAGAATCAAGAAGAATGACACTTGGGTAACTAAGAATAATAGCACGGGATTATTAAGAGGTCATATTTAACAAAAATAAAATGTGAAAATAAAAACAGCCAACTGTAATATAGCAGATGTAATCAACATTTGGACTTTGAGAATACTTTTGATGCAGTACTGGGTGGTGTAAGTGTTTTAGATAATGTGATATTGATGGACAAATCTTCAACTGATCAAAAATATTGCTTAATAACTGAGTCCATATGACAAATGGTCCTGGATTAAGTATCAAGAAGCTCTTAAATGAAGTATTAAAAGACTTTTAGCATTAAATCTACCCTTGTTTATAATATAAGTCATTGATCTGGTGGGGAATGTGTTGTAAGGTGTTTGAATGTCCATATGACATGCTAATCAGAAAAGAATGATCAGGTAGAGTAAATTATAGCCATTTGTCAGTGGGACAGGCTCAAAAGCCTATCTGTGTATTTCACAAACAAAAGCAGTGACACCCACCCCAGGAAGACGGGTACTCTAGTTTTGAGAGAACTATTCCATGGCGTCAAAGACCCAAATTTAATGTTCATATTCCAAATCAGCCATTGAATGGCCCAACTGCAACATGTGCAGCATTTGAGTGCTCCAGGCTCTTGCTTAGGATGCCACTCCGGCATGAGACTAGCTGTCTCAGTTTCACCTTCAGTTTGAAAACCCGAGTACTGAAAGCCATATTCATGAAAGCATGTCACCACAGGAAAGGCTATGATGAATCAATGCTTTCTGAGCACAAATGTTCTGTAAAAAAAAAAAAAAAAAAAAAAAAAAAAAAAAAAAAAGAAGGAAAATTCAAAGCTATGCTAACTACTAGTTCCTACCGATGTACCTGATCAGGACAGTAGGACCACACACATGCTTAAAACTCAACAGGTATTTAAGTATAAATGTATAAATTGAATCTTCAGTATCTACTGAGCACCAGCTGGTTCACACATTATACGTACATTTTGGAGCAATGTTATTTCCACCAAATCAGAAGTAGAAACTCTATAAAAATTCATAGCAGGGAACACACAGCTCAGTTCTTGTTTTAAGATTTAGGGAAACTCAAGAACTTCTCCAAAACAAGTTTCTATCACTTGTACCTAGTTTAATTATTCTCACAAAAGATTTGTCAGGATCTATTTCAGCCAAAGAGCAAAATCAGTACCTCATAGCCATCTATTTGACCTGTTGGCATGAAAACAATCAGCTTTTTTTTGTGTAGTCTTTCATTCATGAATCTATTCTTCATTCTTCTTTTACCATTCTAGTTGTCTTCAGCATGTACTTTCAATTTTTTTCATGCTAGTTTTAAAAGGCTCATCTCTATCTTCGAGTACTCTCACCCACAGATATAAATTAAATAACAATTTGTATCAGAACAACACATTAATCTATCTCTTGTCTCCAATTTTGTTCAGACTGAAATGCTGTTACCACTTCTTAATGTGATTTTCCCTAGAGCCTAAAAAAGAACTATTTCCTTCCAAACCTACTCTATTGCATTCTTTCTCAGTAAAAATAGGCAGAGTAACTCTCTTGCCTGTTTTTGAAACTCATAAACTCATCAGTATCTCCCTCACAGGCCTTTCTGCAAGTTCTACGTCCAGCATATAGGGCTATCCTCAGAGAGGTAGCGCTTGTGGAAGGCCCTAACCTTCATTACTGCAACAGACTTTTCTTTGACTCTAATAATGTACTCATGCCCCATTCATACTAAGTCAGTAAAAATGATATATTAGCCATCACTGGTAAAAGGCCATGGGATTTGTATTGACCTAACAGCTCAGAATCTCAAAACTTGTCTGGGTTTGTCCAGCTGTTAATGGGTTTTAGCTTGTTCTAGCTGTAATAACTACTGCCCAAGCAGTTAATCGACTGTTGTCTAGCCTATTATGCAAATATAATTTGTGGTAAAGTACTAACAAATGTAGATAATCATCACTTTGAAAAATAGCAGCCATTTATGTTAACTGAGGGTGGGTTTGCTGTTGTGCAAATTTCAAATTTTATCTGGAACCATTTTAAAAAAAGCCCAGTCCGTTAAGAAGATACACAAAAATAGCCCCAAGTAGGCCTAAGACTGCAGGGGAAGGAACTCCTGCCACCAACACTGACCTCATCCAGGTGAAGAAGTCAGGATGCTGATGTCCCACCTTTCTGCATGAGGATGACTGACACTATCAGCCTTAGGACCCAGAGGGACATTCAAAAGGGGAGAATAACATCAGATAAAATTGGTACATACTAAGAAGGTTTTTTAATATTACAATTTTAATTGTATGAGGTGTTGCTGTATTAATTCACACTGTATGTTTTAATGTAACTGTACTACTAATAATGTCTACTGTATTTTTTTTTAGAATGATAAAATATTGATTGGACTAACAAGGAACTTCTAGGTACATTTATATATGATGTGTTCCTTTTTACTTATAACAAGATTTTTTTTAATATATCATCACATCTATCCAGAATGCTGCCACTAAAAAAAAAATTTCTCCCCTTAAAATATTACCTGGACAATATCACCACTCTGTTCATCCTTTGACTTGTTCTTCCTTCTCTCTGGCATCAAGAAAGATGATCTTGTCTTTGTTCTTCAAAGCCCTTCCTAGCTTGAACCCACACCACTTGATCCAGTATTAAGAAGTAAAGTTTTATCCTATATATAAATTCCAAGGTTTTTCATCTTCTCCTTAGCTGTAGGAAAACATATATATATATATATACATATATATATATACACATATACATATATATATATATTTGTACTCATCCCCCTACTGTTTTTCCATCGGACTTAGCAAGAATACTGTCTTACCATCCACAAATATTAGTCTTTAAAATATTTCTTATTTCTCTGAAGTATGTTAAAATATTATAATGTTGCATTGCTTGTTTACAAACACCAATATCTATCTGACGGGATAACGTGTTCCAATCATCAAATCTGTATCAATAGGTTAGTTTATGTCTAAACTGCCTCCATGAAGACCATCTATTGTTATATGTTTATTCAAGACCTGGCTTTGTCCAGGTCCGTGTCTGCAATTTCTATTCTCATCTGTTATACCTACATTCTTCCACTTTGCAAAGGAGGAAACAGGGCTGACTCCTGTTCCTAAAGACAAATGACAGCGCCTGGCTTGCATAAATATGTTGCTTAAAGCTAGTATCTACTAAAGCACAGTCTAACTACATCGGTAAGATATTTAATGCTATCATTTCATCTTACTTGCTCCAAATTTATGTATCTTAGCATATGTGTATTTATTAGCAATTTTTGAAATGCTGGTCAAAATAATGAGCTCTTCATAGAGAAAGAAATATTTTTTACATAGCTTTGGGGAGGATGAAGAAAATTTTTAATATTCTAGAGTAACACATAGTTGGATAGAGGTTAATCACATGGTTAAAAGTTTAAGTATTTAAGTGTCATTCAGATAATAACATCTCTTTGTATTTAGAAGACTGACTTTTGACTGCCATTTACTCTTTTTAGAGTTCATATATATATTTGTTATAAACTTAATTGTCTTCCCAAACAGTAATTAAGAATGAGCAAAAAGTATGATGGGAGCACTGAAAAAAAAATTATTCAGATATTACTCTGTTAATTACTGTTTAAGAGGCACAGTAGTTTGATCAGATAGATCATCCTAGTGGTATGAAAAATCTCAGGATGGATATAAAGAAAATAACTACAGAACTCAACAGTGGTCCTTTCCTGCAAACATTCCTGTAAAGACTCTGAACCATTAACATAAAAAAGCCAATAAAGTTGAATATTTTACATATGTAATATATATATATATATAAAAAAAAAGATCAAGGCAAAAATGTTGTTCCTAGTCCATTCTCAATCCCACTTATTTTACAGAATACACAGTAATAAGGCAAGAGAGACATGCTCTGAATTATTTCTTCCACAAGCTTCAGACCTCTATAAAACAATAATTTATGTTAATTATTTTGATTTCTGGAAAATTCCACTTTTCTGAGGTATTTTAATCTTATTGGAACTGTTTGTTTCATCTGTATTTGAAAATAACTTCTGAAAAACTCTACATGTGGTATTTCATAGCATTCCTGGACTCCTTCAAGGAGGTAATGGAAACTTTTTTGCAAGAAGAATCAGACAGGAGTCATACAGAGCTGCACAGGTTCTTCTTGCCGTTATTCTTCTTGCTGACCTGAGACATAGACGATTGCAAATTATCAGCAGTCTGAAAATCAAGTCCAAAATAACAACAGGAAGAAATAAAACCAAATACAAGACATCTACCCTCTCTGAAAGCAGTAATTGTCCTATTATTTTGAAATCTTACATTACCTCCTGGAAAGATCCATGTACGCATACATTTGGGAAAAAAAAAAAAAAAAAAAAATTGCTTTGTATTGCTAAATTCCCAGTACTGTTAATGAATTGGACAGGGGTGTGCGTGTGGCAAGGGAAGACCTGAATTTGTTCCCACAGTTTGTCCTCTCAGACTGTGCAATGATACTACACGTAGATCGATCATCGTGTCTAATTCTATGTTCAGAAAGTAGGTAGCGTTGTTCAAAATCACTATGTACCTGATGTAAGTAGGCCCAGCTGAGATATATCAATACTATCCTTGACTCACTGATATCATCTGGAAATCTGTATGAATATCCAAACACAGATTTTGGATTTAACATGGTATATAATGATTTGCACCCATGAAAAATTTCATTGTTTCTTCTAAACTTAAGAAAGAAACCTTTATTTTGACGTAGTTTGGCTGAACTTTGGCAGAGCCAAAGTAGAGATTTAGAGGAGCAGATTACAATATCCCAGACAGCATGCTCTGACAGTCATGTCTTCACATTTATGGTCAGCCCAGGAGTATTCACTGCTAGGAACTCCCTCCATAAATATAGGCCAGAAGTGAGCCAAAAAATCTGGTTTTGCCTTACTTGAAGTATCATCTTACCATCAAAAATTTAAAATGAAGAACATTATAAATATATGGAAAAGCCAGTGTGAGACAGCTCAGAGTACTTAAAGTGATAATAAATGCTTTACTAAACGAGGACATTAAGCCTCCCTTGTTTTTAGATCCAAGGAAGGCAAGAATAGTAACTGAGGGCACTGAGTGACATGCGAGAAAGGCTTCTCCTATCTCCTTTCTCCTACTTTGTATGCCAGCCCCCAAGCCAGCTATGAGCAAAGAGGAGCTCTTTGGCTTTACAACTGATTCCCGTTGTTTATGTTGATTGTCTGTGTCCTATGCACCATAAAAGGGCAGAAGGAGCACCTCAAGCTCAGAATGTGCACCAATGCACCCTCCCACCCTAAATGTACTAAAAGAAGCTTGCAACTTTGTATTTTCTTTGACCATCACAGGTTCAGAACCTTTTCTTCCTAGAGTGATCAGGAATAAACTACGATCCCTGATTGGTACCATGCACTCTAGATCTTAATCATGTATTTCTACAGGCATTTCCTCTCTACAAATAAATGTAGAGTGAAACAGAATAAATATTCATTTAAAAAACCAAATGTTTATACTTTGGAAAATGCCTGTTTACCAAGAATTCTTCAAACAGAATGATGTTCTCCAGCTGCAGGGAAGAGTTCCATTAAAATGCCTTTATATTCATTGCATTCACTGCTATAGCGGAGTGACTTTCTGTTGGATAATGTCTAAGTTAGGGTTTCAGGTTACATCAAATCCTTCCTTCTATCTGTAACAGGAAGATTTTGCTGGTGTAAATTAGCTGGTTTGCTGATGAAAAGGCATGATAACACCACAAGGAATGCAAAACCTGTTGATCTCTATATACAACGTAATGACAGATGTTCCCTTTAGAAAAAGTTTTTTTTAAAAAAAAAAGAAAAAGTTTTTGTGATGGATAGGAGCATAGCAGCATGCAAGATAAGGATTGTACTTCCTAATTCCTTTCACTGATTTCCTGACAGCAGTCTAAAAACATGTCCCATGCACTGCCTGGCTGACAGCAATACCCTAGGCTGATCATTCATATTGTATGATTTTCAGATGGCTGCTTTTGCCAGCTGCTTGAATCACTCCCTATTTCCACCATCCTGAAGGAGGCTAATAAGCAGAATGCAGTCCGCCACTTTACTGTTGTTCAGCAAATCTGTAGAGGGAGATTAAGTTTGAGTCACAGAATCTCTGGAATATGTTTACCGTCTCTCCTGAATGGACTAGCCTTAGGCTTTCCTTCTACCTCCCCCAGTTCCTAGATCCTTCTCTTAAACCTACCTCAGAGAGGTAGCCTCTGCCTTCGCTGCCCATCATTTAATTTTCCAATGTCTTCTGAGTATCCCAGATTCATGCATGGTTTCTCATTGACTTAGTGATCCCCACGCCTTGCCTCCTTATCCAAGGACTTAACCACAGTCTGTTATTGTGAAGTATGCCAGACCCTTGTACTTAACCCATCATGACACCAAAAGCTTGAATTTGTTTGATGATTTAAATTATCTCTTACTGATAAAGCATTTAACAGGAAGTTATGCATGGATAATATTTGGCATATTTCTTTGAAATACTATAGGTCTGTTCATAAGATATGTAAATTATTAGTAATATTTTATGAAGCACTGATTATTGATAGTTTCGTATTGTTCCTACTACATTCACAGGAAGTGAAGATTTTTCCGGTTCAAATCAAGAGGCATTAACATACAGAAAATAAAATAATACCTAATAAATAGATTGTTCTCTTCTCCTCTTCTGGCACAGTAAAAATAGAAAAATAAAGATAAGCTCATTACATATTTCAAGTCAAAGTATGAGGAATTTGGCTACTTTGTTTCAAAGTTGAACCAAGCTGAGGTACAATTTTGATAGTGGTAAGCTATTGTTTTTCAGCTATAATACTAATGGAGGGAAAATCGCACAATAGTCAAAGAAGTACAAATGAAAATATTTTTTTCGAAATGCTGCTGATTACATGTTTACTATGAAGAGGTAAAATATCTAATTACAAAATGTAAATTATATGTGACTGTCAGAAATTCTTTTCTGTTACTTACCATCGATTAGACGGTACTTTAATCCTAGTGAAATCAATAAGGACTGCTCATGGATCACGTCCAGGCAGGTTTTGAATATCTCCACAACCTCTCTGGGCAACCTGTGCCAGTTCTCTGTCACTCTCACAGGGAAGAAATTCCCCCTCACTTTCAGGCGGAACTTCCTGTGCTTCGATTTCTGCCCTTTGCCTCTTGTCCTGTCACACGGGACAACTGAAAAGAGTTTGTCCCCATCCCCTTGACACCCTCCCTTCAGGTACTTGTACACATTGATAAGATCCCCCCTTAGTCTTCTCTTCCCCAGGCTGAACAGGCCCAGCTCTCGCAGCCGTTCCTCATAGGGCAGGTGCTCCAGACCTCTGATCATCCTCGTAGCCCTATGCTGGACTCTCTCCAGTAGCTCCATGTCTCTCTTGTACTGGGGAGCCCAGAACTGCACACAGTACTCGAGATGAAGCCTCCCCAGGGCTGAGAAGAGGGGCAGGATCACCTCCCTCCACCTGCTGGCAACAATTCCTAATGCACCCCAGGAGACCATTGGCCTTCTTGACCACAAGGGCACATTGGCCTATGGTCAACTTGTCATCCACCAGCACTCCCAGGTCCTTCTCTGCAGAGCTGCTTTCCAGAAGGTCAGCCCACAGCTTGTACAGGTGCACAGGGGTTATTTTTCCCTAGGTGCAGGACCCTGCACTTGCCCTTGTTGAACCTCAGGAGGTTCCTCTCCACCCAACTCTCCAGCCTGTCCAGGTCTCTCTGAATGGCAGCACAGCTCTCGAGTGCATAGCCACTCCTCCCAGCTTGGTATCATCAGCAAACTTGCACTCTGTTCCTCCATCCAGGTCATTGATGAAGAAGTTGGACAGGATGGAACCCAGTACTGAGCACTGGGGAATACTGCTAGCTACAGGCCTCCAACTAGACTTTAAGCCACTGATGACAAACCTCTGAGCTCTGCCTTTCAGACAGTTCTCAATCCACCTCACTGCCCACTCATCTAACCCACACTTGCTGAGCTTATGTAGGAAGATGTTATGGGAGACAGCGTCAAAAGCCTTGCTGAAGTCAAGGTACACAATGACCACTGCTCTCCCCTCATCTGCCCAGCCATCTCATCATAGAAGGCTATCAGACTGGTTAAGCATGATTTCCCCTTGGTGAATCTATGCTGACTACTCCTGATCACCTCCATATGCTGGAGATGACGTCCAGAACAAGCTGTTCCATGGGCACTTTCCAGGGATGGAGATGAGGTTGACTGGCCTGTAATTTTCTGGGTCCTCCTTCTTGCCCTTCTTGAAGACTGGAGTGACATTGGCTTGCTTCCAGTCCTCAGGCACCTCTCCAGTTCTCCACGACCTTTCAAAGATGATGGAGAGCAACAATATCCACCAGCTCCCTCAGTACTGATGGGTGCATCCCATCAGGACCCATGGATTTGTGGATGAAACACTTCTGACTTTAAAAAGCTAGGATTTTCCATTTTACATTATAGATACAAAATAAATTCCTCGGGAAATAGACTAAGGTCCCAATTTTTCAGTTTACTCTTTAGCCATTTTAGCTCCAGGTCATTTATATTTGTCCATCCCCTCCACGTTACAAGTATCTCATTGGATAAAGTCCGACAGTCTTCAGACTGTCCTTAGGCCTGTTCTAATCCAAATTGTGAATTGTTCCATCTTATGTACCCATTCTATTCATTTATCCATAGTGCAATTTTAGTAGTCTCTCTTGTGAATCAGGGTATGATCATGTACTTTCTATTATTTTTATCAGAATCTCTCTCCTTTTTTAAATTTATAGTTAAATTCATCTTGATAAAAATATTTGTCATGGATTATGATTTTGTGAAAATGTTTGGGTTGTCCTAGAGAATATGTAGGCAGGTATGTATTCAGTTCACACCAGAAAAATCTAAACATCAGACTCAGATGTCTGAATTTGAGCTAAAAGTGAAGCCCTTTTTCACTTCCCATCCCCTAGGAAAAAGCAATCAACTAAGGGTGCTGAAAGACTCAAGCAAGTATTACTAAAGGTAAGGAATCACCAAATGCCATTCCTACATGGGCAACAGAAGGAGGAGGAATTAGAAAATTCGACTGACTAAACACAACTTTGTTCATTCTTTCCCATCTCCTACTCTTCCATGAACATCAGTCTACTTCATCTCCCTTGCAAAGCAAGAACTCTGAATGATCAGTTAAAAAACTCAGACCCTGTGATATTACAGTGACTAGCATCAGGGCTTTGATTCCTTTTAGCCATCCTTCTTATAGAGAAAGGTTAGGGCCCCATATGGGTTGGGGCCGGGGTTTTCTTCCCTAGACAAACCCAGTTCTACTCAAGAGGACTCACTACAACTTCTCCACCCAAATGAACAAATCTGAGGAAAGCCATAGCACAGGGTCAGGATCCCCTGATGTCGGCATGACATGGTTATTTTGCTTTAGACTTCATCTTTTCTAAAGATGGAGACATTTTCTGAAAGGGGAGTATTATTGGGTAGTTACTGCTCAGGGAGCAATAGAGGAATAGAAAAAAAATGTTACTAAGGGGTAGGCAGCTGTAGCACAAGTGGGATTATGTTGTTTGCTTGATTTGTTTATTTTTCTACCATCCACTCTTGATCCCCTCACTACATAGCTACATGGTGCGTCTTTATGGCTGTCCTGGTCATATGTAGAAACATGTTTTAAGTGACCACCCAGGAGACCAACCCAGTTCTTACACTCTCCTATTTTGTCTTTAAATAAAAACAAAAATAAGGTGACCTCAGAAACCATACCAAGGCACTTCAAAATAATTGCCTAATAACAAGCTAATCCAAGATCAAACTCACAAAAGTTTAATTGGACTGTGTGTAAGTGTCTGACAAAAACTGGCAAAGATTTTCAAAAGGGACTGGTAGAATGATTTTCCAAAAAATTATGTTTCTTAATAACTAATTCTCTGCTATGGTATGGCAAGCCAGATACCCTAAAAGAAAGGCACACAGAATTGCTAGTTATTTTAGAAGTTCTCAGTCAATACATTTTGTGCCTATACCTGACAGGAAACATTTTCAGCCAAGTGTGTCATCTACTTCTCTATAAAACTGAGGTCTAGCAAAGGTAAGAATTCTTCAGACCTTTCCAGTCTATATTTAAAATATTTTATCTTATATCCATACTTTGAGTTTCCAGTGATAATAGCACAGGCATGATTCCTCTTAAGCTGTAGTAATGAATCTTGCCTGAATATAAAACCTCCCTACCTTTAATCCTTGGGTCCGTAATGTTAATACTACACATTACACACTACACTAGTGTGTGAAATAATATTTTAAGTTAAGGAGTAAATATATGGGCATAAATGCTATGTGCCAGGAAGGAAAGAGAAATATTCCCTGAAAAGTCTGTGTTCATTAAGTCTAACCTTTTACTGCTCATCAGACTGTTTTTGTTTGTTTGTTTGTTTGTTTGTTTGTTTGTTTTTATTGTGCATCTGAGCACCTGTATTTTTGGCTATTTAATCTGGTCTATGACATTGTTTTCTCTTATACTTCCCGGAGCAGTACTTACTGGAAAATGTCCTTCAAGTCCCCTTTACTATGTCCCTTTCGTTCCCCCTTTACCTATAACTAACGCACATTCCAAATAGGCTCCTTCTTGATCTCAATTTCGTGGGAGGAGCAGAGATTACAATCAAATAAGTGCAACTCACTTTAGTCTCCTGGCTAGACTCTGAGGCTATCAGCTCTAAAAGATCACTTGTGTGTGGCTTGTGCTCCCAGCAATGAGTAAAATGCTCCTTTAAGGTCTTGTACTAACAATTCTTGTAATGAGCAAGATAGTGGTTAGAGCTGTGCCTGACAACATCAAGGAAATTCTTCGTGATTACCTCTGCAACCTCAAATATAAGGACCCAGAACAATCAGTAAATCTGTGGTACCCCCTGTTCCTGGATAATCTATGTAAAAAAATAAAGTAATAAATAAGATCAGATGCCTCTTTTTCATTGCTAACTTTTTAATGTACTCTCTGAGTTCTTTTCACTCAGCTCATGTTCATCTGCTTGCTGTTAGACTAAAGCATGAATTAGGAGGTCTGGTTGCTTTTAGATGGGTTTTCTAAGACTGAGATCAATTAGTCCCTTTACATACTACACATTTACTGTAAGTGCTTCACAACCTAGACCCCAAAGAAGGGCAGCTCAGTTACTGTGGAGACCTAAATGCATGCAGGAAAGGGATTAGGTGCTGATTGATACAGACAGTCAATTAGTACTTCAAAGGGAAGCTGACTCCTTGTTTTATACACACAGAACATGGGATAAAAGATTGTAGTTTGATGTCTTGTAATCTCTGTTGCTTCAGTGTTGACCAGGACAGCGTGATATTGGAAGGTTTCTCGGAAGTTAAAAGAGTCCCGCATTGGTTCCTAATGGAATGGAAGCATTAAGAGAAACAATGACATTATGTGATCTGTACACATTAGCTTTTCTAAAGTATTTCAGACTGCAGTGACTCTCTGGGATTCTGTCTGTTCAAGTCAAAAGTATTCTTAATCTCTGTGATGTGCTGATCAAACCTTGAACTGTCAGGTCAAATTATTTCCACAAAACCAGTTCTATTTATGATTAATTAAAATTTCTTCTTGATTGCGTACAGTTCTTTTTAATGTATAATCCTTTCATTGTGTAGTGATTGAGGGTATGGGCCCAATCCCTAAAATACAAAACAGAATACTTGAGTACATGCTTTGCCATGCTGAGATGTATTAAGTTCACCCATCTGATAAAGGAAACAAAAAGCAGAAATCTAGGTTGATGACAAGTAAACCGATATATTTTAAAGAAAGAATTTTGTTCCTTATAGTTATACAACTAAAATTCCTTTGTGTACATTGGAATTACACTGTTGCCCTTAAAAGTAGTGGCTGTATGTCAACTTTGCAGTACACTGATGTTTGTGGATATGAAAGAATCACTTATTTCACATTCTGCTTCTCATTCTTCTGAAAGCAGCAACACATCAGATTGGTACACAACTGCAGACATCAACATTCAAGAAAAAAATCTCTCTTTTATATAGAATATATTTGATTCTATTCAAATAAGGGATATTCATAATGAACAGAAGTATTTAAGACTGCTGAAAAATATGGGAAATTATTCCTAAAAATCTTTTCTTTCTCTGTTTCGCTATTTTCTTTCTTTTTCTTTTTTCTTCCTTCCTTCTTTCCTTCTCCTCTCCCTTACCTGCTTTTCTTCCTTTTCCCTTTCTGCTTTTCCTTTTTTGTGATATTAATCTTGAAGTCCTCCCTTTAGCTTTGTTAATTATCAATTAGATCTTTTTGCTCTGGTTCTTCTGTGATAAATATAAGGGAATTCCTGTCCAAGTGAGAGTAAAACTGAAAAAGAGAAAACATAATTCAGAATGGAGCTTTAAAGCTTATATTGTTCCCATCCAACTTTACACTTTCAATTGATATAAGTGAGGAGGGAAGGAGTAATAGATTTAACTCACTAATTTTAAACATTTAAAATATAGATGTTTACATCTGAATTAGTCATCCAGTATGAAAAACTTTACAGGCAATGGATGAAATAAGCACTTTTAGAGCATGATTATGTTGATGTACTTCAGCTCTCTGCATTAGAGTGAGAAGAATTGATCTCTAAAGTACTAAGACATCTTCATTTTATCAGATGAATCCTACCAGATTCAGATTAACTCCAGAAAGAGTAAATGAAGAAAAAGACAAATGCTACTCCAGTGTAATTTACCCTACTTAATTTTTGAACTGCATTCAGTGTAGAGCATTCTTTCAGAGCTTCATCAGAGAAACCTACAACAACTAGGCTTTTTGATCTGTATGTTTCCTATTTTGTGTGCTGAATGTAAGAGTCTTTTTAGTAAACATAGATATAAGTAATAATAAGAAGTAATAACAAATTGCAGATTGCTCATAGAATGTTTAAAAGTGGAATCAAACACATAACTGAATAAAAAATCTATTCAGATTATATATACATCATACATCCATTAGTCTATGGCAATGAAAGAAAACTGCATCTTTCCTCTGATTAATGAGCTATATCTTAAAATCTCATAGTGCTGACACTATTTAGCTCTGGGCATACTTAGCATCACTGATACTGTTCTTCTGTAATATATGAGTACTTCTACCAAGTCTTCCCACTCACTCAATACTATATCACTTATGCAGTTTTTCTTCCTGTAAAACTGTGTGAAAATTTCTTCCTTTTCATAGTTCACTAACATGACATCTATAGCATTCTCATGTCTTCAGATGCATATTCTCTAGTCTAGCCCAGGGGAAACTATTCTTCAGTGTAACAGTCAGAGTGATACTACTGTGCAGATAATGTTGTAAGAACTATATCCTGGAACTACAACAAGCAGAACAGAGTTTTTGATGCTTTCTGGTTTTCAGTTGCAATGGCACATTGTAGGTGCATTATGTTACTGGGTTTTGTTCCTGGCACTATGTAACAGTATAACTTGGAATTTTAATTGCTCCCAAATCTTGCTGTTACCTATATCCAGTGCTGGTGCTGTGATAGCACTGTGATAACATGTTCTAAAGGGTAGAAACAAATAAGCACCTTTTCACTGATGAAAAACTAAAATGTACATCAACACTGCTCTTGTGATGCTCAGAACAACTGACTGAGAGTTTTACCTAGAAGATAGGACTCATGATACAATATAGAAATAATTCTTTAGGTACCTACTGCAACCAGGTCTTAGAATAACTATGGAAACTGAAGAGCTATCTAAAATTCAGTATATTCATCTGTGATAAATGTGATTTTGTTTCTCTCTCATCCTTGTTTATTTAGTATAGATTTGAATCTGCTGGAAAAAAAAGAAAAAAAGGAACAATAAGTTGTGCCTAAGTGTTTTAAACTACCAAATTAGCAATTTTGTTTATAGCTCCAAAAGGAACAAAAAATAAATCTTGGAGTCATTCAAAAAGCACTTCCTGAGATATTAACTAAAATAAATGTCACAAGGAAAAAAGGTTAGAGAGCAATACTTTGCCTAAATTAAATTATGGTTCAAGGACATAATAGGAAAAAAAAGTGAGGCAAACATATCTGACATATGACCATGAATAAATATATTCTTTTTCATTTTAGTTTAAGAAATAGTTGTATAACATACAAAAAACAAAATACTGAAGAACTGAACTGAACTGAACTGAATTGAACGGAGTTGGATTGAATTGTGAGACTGTTGCCAGTTCTTGCTCAATCCAGCAACATTGTTTTGGGGTACACATGCTCTGTTGAGATTTGTACTTGAATTTCTCACGTTGCTATGAGAAACTGATCCCTTTCTCCCAGTCTTATAGTATCAGCACCACAGTTATATCAAAGTAGTACCATAAGGTCTATACTATATGAGACATTACTGTGCAGGCATTCATTCTATAGTGCCACAGCAGCTCTTACAGTACCAGTCCAGTCTTTCACCTTGCACTGACTTGCATAGGCCAAAGAGTTCCTGCTCCATGCGTCTGGTTGCTGAAAACAATGTCTGCTCTACTAAAATACCGGGAGAATTGCTTTGCCCGGGAACAAGATCTCTGACCGTTCACACTGCTGACCTGTCTGCTCTCTCCCCTATCTCTGCCTCAGACTCTTCCAGACAGCTCCCACCAAGAAAAACCCTTCAGGCAAGGGACATGCGATACGGACAAGGTTATAGGGGCACATGTCCAGTAAGCATGAAGTCCAGAGGTATCTCAGGGGAAAGTGCAACATTGCATATACGAGATCAGTGTGTGCTTGAGGGCCAAAGGTCCCAGAGTGTAAGCTGAGGATCAGACCCAGCCCTCTGCTGTTTAGCAGTACAGACCTTGCTGTGGTATCTTCATCACTGTCCTCTTCTCCCACCCAGCCCATTCACCACTCTTCTGTCTTGGGTAGTAGTGTTAATCTTCCTTGCTGCAGGCCACAGTCCTTTTCCTCATCCCTTGCCAGCAGTACTACTCTCTCATAAGAAAGTACTGGAGCAAAATTGCTCTGTGCAGGAAAAGCATGAGGGTTTCATCTGCCTGAGAGGAGGGGAGATGAGGAAAGAGGTTGTACTAATGTAAAGAAGGCCCATGGAGGAAGAGAATCAGAGGGCAGTAATGAAAACACTAGTTGTGCCTCAAACAGCACAGATTTCAGGGCTGCCATGAGGCTAGATTAGCCCTGGAACAAGGACTTGTTGAGGGAAGGGAAACTCCTACTTTCACGCGCAGTCACTTAAGATCTCACTGATCATGCAACCACAAAGCTTTGCTATATACCGAACTTATTATGCTTATGGTTAGGCCTGCTTAGCAAACCGATTTCTTTAAATGTATCTACTCTTGTATCTATTTTGTTTCCTGCCTGGTTTTGGTCCTCTTTTCGCAGACTAGGAAAGCACACTAAGGCACAGCTTCCATCAGATCCCTGGCCCTTTTTTCATGACACAGAGGAGAGAGACAGGAGTGGAATCGGGGCTTGGCTGGAGTGCGCACCCAGCTCTGCAAAGCAGGAAATCCTACCTGAGCTAGTAATTAAACATACTTAAGAGGATTTCAGTGCTAGTAATTCTTTCCTGATTCTGAAGCAGTTTCAAGCAGGGGTTGAATTGCTCAGTAGTGCAATTTTACTGCAATGCCTAAGATGACTACTTTCACCTGCATGCTTTGTTGAATGCAGTCCTCCTGCAAGGATTTCACTCTTGTATAATATCTTGAGGGAGAATCACCTGAAAGTTCGCTTTGCCTGTGTAATTATATTTCTCAGTATTGTCAATTTATCCCCCCAAAAAGTGTTTCTTCCATAGCTTGATGGATTTTCTGAACAGGATTAGAGTTTCTGTTTCAGACTGTGACTAACTTATAAAACAATAGTGTTGAAGGACTCTAGCCCCTTCACCATATACCTGTACACCTAGCAGCACTTACCTCATCCACCAATTTCACGGCAGCTTGACCGAGAATCCGTCTGGATAGTATGAGAATTATTTTTCTCTTCTCATGCAAAGCAGGTCCTACACTAAAAGGCAGTTGCTTCAAAATCAGACAAGTGCTTTCTTTCCATAGTTTCAGTCTTCCCCCTTCCGTAGCCATGTAGAAAGCCATACAGCAGCCTGGTCTCATAGCATCCCTAAGGATCCCACCCTCTTGCATATTATGTTCCAAGCAATAGTTCTCAAGTTCTTCACACACTGTACTGCAATTCTTACCTACATACTGCACAACAGCCGTTCTTTCTAGAAAGACCGATAACAATGAATTAAGTAGGTATTAACTTAGAAAAAAAATATGTTTCTGTCTTCACCCCAAAATGAAAATGTAATGATACAAGTAAATCCCCACAAAAATAATTTGTTTGAGAAAAGTTATTCTTCTTGATCGGTACTACTTGTTGTGTTCTACTTTAAAGTAATTAACATCAACAATGTGGCTAAATTTAAGACAGCATGGTCTTATGGAAAAGATACTAGGACAGTAAGGTCATGATGCAAAACATATTCATTGTTATAATCAAGTTAGCAGGAAAAATACCTTTATGTTTAAAGTATGGGCAAGTGAACTGGGACATCTGATGTGCTTCCTAAGTATTTCCTCATGTTCTGCAGATTTAGATCATGTCTGTACTATACTTGCAGAGATACCAACCTTGGCTCCACATAGACTAGTAGCAGAAGTGGAAAATAGGAAAAAGGCACACTGCAGAGGCAACTCTTCTGGCTCTACATGAGCTTGATGCTTGATGCTTGGTGATTGAAAGCATCACGGCTGTATTGATGCATTATCATCTGCCTGAGTCAGTATTAATTTGAGATTCGCAAAACTGTGCTACATCCTGTGGTGTGGATATGGCATCAGACATGTAAATGCTTTTCCATTTTCTTAAGTCTAACATTCAGTGTCCCAGTACTCATAAGATACCTGGTTAGATCTCTGAGCACTGGAAATTCCATTTTTCTGATTGTCATATCTATACCAGTCTGAACGGCTGAACTTCTCAAAATCATTCTCATAGTCAAGTTCAAGCAGTATTAACAAAATGGATATTTATTTGAATTTCTCAGTTTTAGAAATGAATCAGTAAGCACTTTCATATTTCATACAATGAAACCACTGGACCAAACCACTCAAGAAACAAGCTATCAGATTTTAGTTCCTAGGCCATCTAAAGAATGAATCCCTTCCACTGGGATTTGGGACTACAAAGGGGGATACTTGCCTGATGAAATTTGCTGAGCCATCATAAAGAAAGAGTTTCTGTAAGATAATTCAATGTGGACAGAGCCCCACAGCACACAGACAAGAGTCCAATGTGCATTGCATCTGAACTCCTATGTTATGTGCCCAGTTGTTCTCAAATCCATGTCATCTACCTCTGCAGTCTTAACGCCTTGCACTCCTTGCATCAGAATTAGAGATCCCAGTGTGTTGAGGCTGGTCTATTCCCTTCCTCAATTCCCAATGGCATCAGGTTCTCAAAGCTGCATAGCACCTAGTAAAAGTGGGCCTTGGGATGTGTGCGAGTGACAAAATCATAGAATCTGATGGAATTTTATAATCAACATATTCTATTTTATTATACAAATAATCCCTTCTGTTTGATCCAGATTGTTCTACTTTACATAATGCAGTGGTGTTGCTATCCCTGTATGCAGGTCAGGTGAGCCCTGGCTCCAGAAAGGAAGAATACTGAGTTTGTGCCAGAGGAGTCCTTTATTTCTTCTCTGGCTGTTCTTGGCCATTCTTTCTACTGGGGTATATATGAGAACAAAGTCAGGATCTCTGCCTCACTCTATATTGAGAGTTTAATTCGCTTTAATCTGAACATGGGCTAGATTACATCATTTCAGGCTCTAACTTCTACATTATATGTAAAAAGGCAGGCACCACATGCTCTTTTCCACATAGTAGCTGTTTTTAAGTGAACACTTAGTGAACTGCCTCCAAGTGGATGTGTTCTCCTAACATTTCCTTTTGTTTTCCAACACTGAATAAAAAGATACCTAAATTAGATAGGCTGCATCCTGCAATTAAGCCTTTGGCTCATTATCAGACCAAGTAAAATCAGTCGGATTGTATTATGTGGTAATTCAATAAAAATCTATCTCTGAAATAGCTTCCTGGTATCTACTGTAGATTCAGTTTAATATGAAAAACTGAAAACTGTTCAGCTCCTCAGCACAGTGGGGTTTATTTCTGGCAAGCACTCTTTAAGTCATCATTGTTGTTAATAGGCATTGTAGTTCTTATGCAAAAAAGATGATATATTCTGAGCAATTATTTTTAATAGTGCTTTTTTTTTGCTGAGTCACATCTTAGTTACTTAAAAAGGCAATTTTTTTTGTCTTTGTATTTGAAATATTATTATGTTCATGATGAACAACTAGCATTTCCAATGGACTGAACTTAAATTTGGTTACACATATTCCATTTGATTCAATGGAAAGTGTGCAGCTGAATACTTTGCAACTCTTTTAACTTTTAGAACATGTTTTTCATCCAGTTAGCATTTCAGTGAAACAGATTTTGGAACAACTTTGTGACAATCTCTGTAAATCCTAGCAACCAATTCTTAGTTAAGCAGATACTTTCTAAAGAGGTTCTTTAAAACATTCCTAAAACTTTTATGTACTTCTACTATGGGTTTTCATATTTTTTAAGTTGAGAAATACTAGTGTGCATTTTTCACCTGCTTAACATTCATTTCTGATTCATAATCCTTCTACAAACAATAGGTTTATTGATTCTAAAACCTCCAGCAAGGCTTTCTTACTAATGTGTGTCTTTTTGATTAAGACGGGGGAGGAGGGGTACAAAAACCAAAAAATAGTGACTTGGAAATGAGCCACCTTTATTTTAAAGTTTTTTTGCAGTCAGCATGTTGCCCCAGCAACCTAGTTCTTGCTGTCTGGCAGAAGACAGATTTCTTTGGTTCCATCATGATGCAAAGCTGAAAGAAAGAACAGAGAGACAAGCAATGAAAATTCACCATTTCATTATTCGAATATGTGAATTACCCTGAGCTGCAGCCAAGCCATGGGTCTTATCCACAGTGTCCTTCAACACTTATTCAAACCCTTCAGTGCTGCAATACTTCATTTCCATTAATTAAATAATTACACCAAACTCTGTGTAAAGATAGCATTCAGCTGAATTCATGCATTCCAAAATAGTCATTCAGTTAAGCTGAAGCTCATATTATTATGCTATGAATTGACAAAGATTTTGTTTATTTCCCTTACCAGAGATTTTAGAAAGCCCCTTAAAAAGTTCACTGAAAATGTTGACATTTCTCACAGGTGAAAAAAAATGGAAGTTAGTGTCCCACAATCTCAATTCTTTATTTAATACCATAAGCATGAATGACATTATGCTCTAGCACAGTTAATACATCTTAAAGATGAATTTCCATGAAGCTGATTAAAAAAAGGTTGTTCTTGCTTATGTAAGATGAAGTACATTGTTATTAGTGGAAAAAAAAAAGTAGTGCTTGAATAATTCTAAGTAATAAGATTACATCTTGGTCTCCTTTCAAAAATACAGTATGATTCATTTTTATAGTTGCTCTTTGGTACACACACAAAGTGCTTTACACTAATTCAGTCACATGGCTTGGGAGAAAAGAAGAGCACTGAAGGAAGGCTGAGAGAAAAGGCAAAATAAATGAGCTAGTTAGACCATTGCTTGTGAAGTGTTGACAAGGACAAGCAGAAAAGCATCTGAAAATATATTCAAGTAATGGTTAGATTAGGTGTGGTCAGTAGGGTACATTCAGAAGGTTACAGGGATGCAATAGAAGTCAAATGTGCATTGCCATAGAATAAGCCATGACAGTCTAGGGATTGTGCTACGCCACATCTGCGGAATGTAGTACTTGTGTCTTTGAAAAACATTCTTTGACTTCTAATGCTCTCCTTCATCTCTGTACCGTTGGTACATGGGGAAGTCAAAATATCATTGTATATCAGGAAAATTAAAGATGGAACATGTCAGATAGTAGAAATTATAGTGTCATATCTTGCAAGAATAAAAGAAGGACATCCTGTGTGCTAACCCACAGGCTTCAGTCACTGCAGTGTGAAGATGGAGGAAGAACTGGTGCCTGGCTAGAGAAGAGAGCTCATTTCATTCATTACAGCATTTCATTTCATCAGCCACGTTTTGCTACTAGTGGTGGCCATGAGCAAACAGGATTTTTGACAAAACTGGACAGAATAGTAAAACCTAAAGTGTGATCATGTATTTATACCTGTAGCCAGTTCGGTAAGTTTAGAAATGCCTAGGGAACTTTGCTATGACAGCAGCTGTGATACCAGATATGACCACCACAAACACTTCATGCAATGAAATAAGCCAAGTTTTGTGAGAGGCTTATTCTTTTTTTTTGGCCTTCATCCCTGTGAGATCATGATAGGCAGTGTATGAAGGAGCTTAGAGCAAAGAGGAAGGAGAGGGAGACAAGATGGAGAGGAAGGAGATATTAATGACCATAGGAGAGGCAGAAGAAAAACAGGCTTCCTCTTATAGCGTAGATTATGAGACATTCACAAACTCTTTGTGCTAAGAGGAGATTGGAGGCTTGGACATTATCTCATATACTATTATGAAAAAAAGACTGAATGATAGAATAGTGATGACACAGGATTGGTGAGATTTATCAGTTGTGAAGAAGCTATTGAACGAGATAAAAGGTTGAATCATATTGGGAGCAAAGAAACAGGACTCAGGAAATAAAATCATTTCAGACAGAATTGTGAAATAAGGTACCCATTTTATGTTGTAAACACAGCTTTTTCTATAGATTCTTCTGTTTGTTTGTTTGTTTGTTTTGGCTTGTTTTTTTATGCATACAGAGACACCTCTTTAACGGTGGAATAACTGGTCTAAGACCTGATCGGACCTATTCAATCTCTTTTTCCAGGACAGTTTTATTCAACTACTTCATCCTATTTGACCTGCTTACCAGTAATTCTTTCCAGAATTGCTTATATTTAATAAAGTATTATAGCGAAATCTATTACCTTCTTCTTTCTGGCCACGTAAGTTGTTGATTTCAGCACAAGACTAGAATCACATGCATTTTTTACATAACTGAAATACAGTTAAAGAAGAGTAAATGAGTTACAGAGATAATGGAGGTAGGTTTAAAAATAGATGATGATTTGCAGTCTTTCCATCCTTGGCAGCCCCATTAAGCCACTGGATGATTTGGCAACTTAAAGTAGGGAAACAGTAGCAATTGAAATGGTACAATGAAAATATAACAGAAGGGTAAATGGATTCTATCTTATATCACCATTTTCATATTCTCCTGTATGTACTTATTTTCAACTGTTTTTGTATTGTGAAGAGCACTTGAGACTTTTTAGAAATATTATCTTATGAATGCAGAATTTTTCTGCTTGTCATTTCTAGTGGAGTCACTACACAATCTAAATCCTTTGAAACTAGAGCTATACTTTTTGGATCTGGTCTATTTCCAGTTTTAATTCTTAAAAACATAGAGGTAATACGTCAGTGCTCCCCTCCAGTTCATATATATGAGTTATGAACAGTGATATTAACTTCTGAAGTACACTAGTCTTGTACCACATCACAATTACTAATTCATACCATGCCACCATTAGTAATTCCAGGACAAGAGGCAATGGGCAGAAATTGAAGCACAGGAAGTTCCGCCTGAGCATGAGGGGGAATTTCTTCCCTGTGGGAGTGACGGAGCACTGGCACAGGTTGCCCAGAGAGGTTGTGGAGTCTCCTTCTCTGGAGATCTTCAAGGCCCGCCTGGATTCAACCCTGTCTAAGATGTTCTAGGTGACCCTGCTAAGCAGGGAGGTTGGAGTAGATGACTTCCAGAGGTCCCTTCCAACCTTACCCATTCTGTGATTCTGTGATTCTAATTACTTTCTGCCTCCTCAGGCTTTAGACATCCTTCCATCTCTTAGCTATTTATCCTTTCATGAGGTTTCTTAATCCATGGCCTTTGTCTTCTTTTTTGTATCAAAATACCTCCAAAATACCCTGATTTTGCTACTATAGCAGTTAGGATGAAGAATTAAATAAACCAAGTGTCTATATTATCTCTCAGGACTCTCTTTTTCATGGTGGCAAAGTGAGAATATCTCTAAACCAAATAGCCCTAAAGGTGAAGGAAACTTCATGGCTCTTGGAAAAAAAAATAAGTATGCCTATTTACTCAGCTTGTTTTATCCTTATTATTCAAACTTTTATTTCGATTAATAAAGAGTGTGTGTATACATTACTGTAACTCTAAGAACAATTGTAGTTGAGATCAGAGATTAAATTTTTAGATAGTTAGATAGAGGCAGCTAAGGACTTGGCTAAAACTCTGTTTTGCTATTTTAATCAAGTGACTATTAGAACTTTCCAGCCTTAACTTAATAAGACCTAATCTAAAGCATAGATGTTAGAACTTAATTTTAAACTTAGTAAAAGTAAACTGGAAGTATAGAGTTCAGGTAACTTTAAGAATAATTTGTTTTAGAAGCTATTTGAGAGGATTTGTGTCAGTTTAAAATGTTCATGTGCTATAGTCTTTTGTCAGTTTTTAGAATTTTGTCAAGTTTTTAAAGCTTGCTTAGGTTTTAATGTTTGTATTGTAACTTTT
Organism: Rhea pennata; assembly: GCF_028389875.1. Lineage (NCBI taxonomy): Eukaryota > Metazoa > Chordata > Aves > Rheiformes > Rheidae > Rhea > Rhea pennata. The sequence goes on from NC_084663.1 coordinate 169,615,395, forward strand.
AAGAGACCTGCAATTAAAATTCATACTTTAAATTAATCCACATATAAAGTATACCTTTTTATATTAAGTCTGCAACTTTGTCTCATTGAATTGGACTAGAAGAGATTATGCTGTGGATCCACAGCTCCTCCACTCAGATGTCTGATTTGCCTCTAAGATATTTCAGTGCAATTAATAAACTTCAGTGTACAACAAGCTTATTCTAGATTTCCTTACTAAACAGTTCTCAAAGAAACAAGCTCTTGTAAACACTTTTACATGATCGTTGTATGTGTTATGGTCCAAAAATAAGAAACAATAGGTAGAAATTGTCAGCTTTCACTAAGTATTACCCATAGATTCCCCTAAGTATATTCACTGGGTACCTTCAGTGGATATTCATAAATGTTTTAGAGGAGAACAGGAAGAGGTAACAAGTTTGCACATGATTATCTAGGATGACTAGAACAGTTAAAACCAAAGCTGTCTGAAAGAGCTATACAAATAATCTCATGTTAGAGAGTAGTAGAATGGCAGCTGAAATTCAGTATTGAATTTACTTGGGGAAAATGATATATAGAGACATTAATTTACTCTGAATTAGCCATTACTGCTTGAGAAGATCGCTGGAGCCACAGGAAACAGCTTTTCACATGCATCAGCTCATCACCCGGGATCAAGCAAGGAGAGCAGAGAAGTACCAGGAAAGAAACTGAGAGCAAGTGCAAGCCAGCTTTATGCCTCTATAAGGTACATTTAGTTACCAAATACTGACTTAAGTTTTGGTCACTTAATCTTAGAACAGATGTAAAGAAAGGCAAAAGGATGATCATGAGCTGAGGCACTGAGCAACACTCAGCTGAGACACTTAGTAGCATATGACTCCTCAGGCTGAAGAAGAGATTACTGGAAAAGAAATGACTTATGTAAATAGTGATTTACACTGTCAAAAAATTAAAGGAGGGCATGACAGAATACTTACCATTTCTCACAGTTCAGGAAAAAAAAATAAAAGGTGCAGGAGACAGGGATTGAATTATCAGTATTGAATAAAATATGAAGACATCTTCCATAGTTAACCTGCGGGATTCTTTATCACAGGATGGAAGATAGACCCAGTAATGACTGATACACAGTGGTCTGGATACAACCTCAGAGTCAGGAAGTTCCTAAAAATTGATTGTCAGAATCTAAGATAAAATCAAATTTATAGATTTGTTTTCATATTCATGTTCTATTTTTCATATTCTTTCTCTCTTCCTTCAGAACTAGTAAAAACAAACAAAAGAAAAAAAAACTGTGAGTGATGAAGGGTCTTTGATCTGATGCAGCACTAACCTCTTGGTTCAACCTATGCAATTTACTTTCTGCTTCTCTCTCCTCTCCTCTCCTCTCCTCTCCTCTCCTCTCCTCTCCTCTCCTCTCCTCTCCTCTCCTCTCCTTTCTCTTCTCTTCTCTTCTCTTCTCTTCTCTTCTCTTCTCTTCTCTTCTCTTCTCTTCTCTTCTCTTCTCTTCACAGATTACCGATAATTTTCAGTTTTAGTGTAACAGTCGTTAAATTCTGACAGTTTTTCTTTAAAATCTGTAATGGCAGCTGGCATATAGGCATGTTACTACAACTCAGATCCTTCATATAATTTCATATCCAATTTTAAATGTTTTTCTTTTTTGAGGGGAGGGTTGTTTTAAAATGTTTTAAGCAATTCATTATATAATTTTATTTTATTTTCTAAATTTTGATTTAAGATATTAAAATGAAACTATCAAAGCATTGTTCACTACTATCTCTATGCTTCCTTTTAGACTCACAAGAGTTTCACTAGATAATGTTGGTTCTCATTCAAAGAATGAGCACTTTTATAGTGCTATTGTTCATTTTAAGGCAGTCTTCCTCCCAGGGACAGATGTATTTCAGAAATGAATGGACTGAACCATTGAAGCAATTGTTGCTGATTTAGAAACTCCAGAGATCTCAGATGAGCATGTAACTGAAGCTTGTGTGTGGGTATTACTGTTGTAGGCTGTATTAATAAAAGATTTCCAGTAAAGATACAGAAGTATTAATGCCAAGGACCTAGAAGGACTGCACTGTGTAATGGTTTCATCACCTATCTAAAGAAAGATGATTTCAAACCAGAATAGATGAAAAGAAAGGCAAATAGAGTAATTAGTAAAGCCTATTTCTGAGATGAGACTGCAAGCTTATTTAGTCTAGCTAAACAAAAGCTGGGCGGAGATATGATTGCTGTGTATAAATACATCAGTGAATAAACATCTAGGAGGGAAAAAGGTTACTTTAATTAATAATAGCAGAAGAAAAGAATGGGTATGAATCAGCCAGTATTAAGTATATTTTGGGAATTAAAAGAAGGTTTCTATTAGATCAACAATGTTCTTAGAGTCCTCTAACCACAGTGATGTGTAAGTGGGAAGCAATTAGTTATTTTTAAGTTTAATCAGTTTATAATAAATACTGTATAATTCAGTAGCATGCAAAAACAGGGAAGAAAAGTCTCTGGTGCATGTGATCCTTTCCTGTTCTACAATACTCATATGGTATAGTCTCAGGGAAATATATGTGACAAATCTATTTCTCCTAGTGGTCTTAATGCATGAAGCAGAGAAAGCTGGCCTCGCACACCATCATAATAGAAATGACATCAAAATCTAAACTTAAAATGATACAAGAATAGAACAGAACTAAATATGTAAGTGATTTTTAAAAAAAGGGAACTGTAAATACAGCATAACACTGCAAACAAAATTTGGTTGTATGAAATAGATGCATAGGACTTCTTCAGGAAAACAGGAATTAAAAATCAAGATTCAGCTCATCTCAAGCTGAAGTTAATAAATATTCCACAAAATGAGGCATATTTTTCATTCACTAAGATAAAGGATAGAACATAGAGAAGCCATCTTTCAACTGAGTTTTAAAAGGAGATGAATTCTTAATTTCTCATCCTCCAACATAACTTTTTTTTCTGAAAACATCTCCCAGATGACACTAACTCTGAGAATTAGAGTGGAGTATGTTTACTATACTTTTCTTAATGAATGAATTACATTTAGATTCAACTGTGTATGCTTTCCATATAAAACTGATGTGATATAAAGATGCCTACCATCTGTTTATTTTCTCCCAATAATCATTCATCGAGAAATCTATGTCAGTCAACTTAGAGTCAGTTTAATGGATTAAGGTCTTGCTCTTTATGATGAACTGAAGCCATTGGAATGTTTTCTGCAACATTTTGGTATTAAGAATTAGAGACTGTACAAAAGATTGAATTGAATTTATTTTTGGTTAGTCATATGTGAAAGTGAATGCTCTACTTAGTAATATATACCTGGATTTGCTATTTTGATACAAAATTCAATTTATTTTGTTCCATTCCATCCCAGGGAAGATAATTCTCTGCAAGTTGCTGCAAATCCTATAATATCTAAGTTTTTCAGCAGTTTATTTAAACTCCTGCCATCTGTTTCATGAATTTTCCTTGTTTTCAACATAGTCCACACCTCCTCTTATTTTTGGTATAACTTGCTGTGTAATCTAATTTCAGTCAAAAGTCTACCACTTCCACAAAGCAGGCAGAACAAGGCAGAAGCTGGACATAATTTAAGATCATAAAATAAGGAAGAAAGGATGGGGGAAAAGATGAAGATGAGGGCACAAATTAAGTGCATGGAAAGAAGACCAGGGAATACTTAATGTAACAACTTCCACAGATGGAGAAGAACGCAGAAGCACAGACATGAAAGGCAAGTGAAAAGACATGGATTTTGACTCTGCTGAAAGGGAGACAACTGAGGATTTCTTATGCCAAGGAAGAAGTTCATTGTTCTTCCTTTTCCCTTTTTAGGCAAAGATTGTTTCATCCTTCCTCCAAACACAAGCTTCATGCCTTACCCAGCACTCATCCAAAGCATTTCTCACTAAGGTAACTGTATTTACAGTTACATCTCAAAATAATGGCTAAGAATGCTAGTTTCTTAGTCTATTACACTAATTGTACTTACTCTATTACACTAGCTATTAATTAACATAGAAAAACTGAAAATACCTACAATATAATTCTCAGCACTAGGATAATACCAACTGTGTAGAATGGGAGAGTTTAAACCTTTCTAACACCTGGATCCAATCTACTTAACTCATACTTAAAATAGGTGTCTCTTCACCCACCCTGATTTTTCTTTGTAACTGAGGGGCAGAGATAGACTCTTCATGGTTCAACCAACCTAAAATTAAACTTAGCCCCTGTGTCCTCTATATTCATGTTACCTGAAGGCTCAAGAAGCCAAAATTGCATTGATCAGTCTTCAAAATGTTAATAAAATGTAAAATCTTTAATAAGAACATGAGAAATGCAAGGATTTCTGAACATGGATTGCAAGTTCACATAGAGGTTTAAATAAAGATAAATTATTTCCACTAGAGGGTGGTGACAGGTAAAAGAAGCTAACTGAATATTGTGTGTTTGTTTCAACATAAGTCTCCATGTTTAGGAATACTGATCTTTTATTTGAAAATGTCAGACTGGAAGCATATTCATGCACTGCCTTCACTTTAAAAAGGTCATTTATGCAGCCATGTATTATACAGCTGATCCTCACCATTGATATACTTTGCTCTTCAGCTGTAGGCAACAAAGTCTGTAGGCAACAAAAATCCCAGGGGCATGATTAGAAAGATTATATGAAAAATCTTAACATTTCTAGATTTCATGACGTTATAAGTGTTCTTTAAGCAGAATCAATTCAGAAGTCTGGCAAAATCATTTCTACATGGAGGGCACAGAAAAATAACATAAATCTCCCTGTCCCTTAAGAGTACTTTGCTTAAATTTTAAAAATTACTTAGGCCTTCTGGCCTATGAAAAATCAGCATTTGCAAAAGACTGATGGATTTTGTATTTCTTGACACTTTAATAAATTATTATGCAGTATAAATGCCTTATTCTGTATATTATTTATTGATTTAAGTATATTTTCTTCCTTTGAATACTTACTAAACAGAGCTGTTGTTTTCTGAATTGATTTTGCTGTCTCAGCCACACTGAGGCATAGACACTTTTTTGGCTTCCATCTGAATGAACAATTTTCTAGTTAGACACACTGGATTTGGAGTTGGGTCAATAAAAGCTTTACTGTGTCCTTTCTCTTTCCTCACAGAGCTCACAAAAGAGAACTAAATTCCATTCATCCTTTCACTAGCCACTGTGGAATCTTTAGTAATGCCGTTCTGGTCGGGATGAGGAAACATGGCAAGAAATTGGAAGAAACGCAAATAAGAATTCTTTATTTCCCATGCCCACTGCTCTGAAGATCTGTTGCCACTGGGGATGCATGTGAATTTCCTGCACTTTAACTGTTTGTCACTGAATTGCTTTGGAAGTATAACACGTTAGATATCAAAAGACAATTTAGCTTAATCCTGCTGAATCTGATGTGGTTAACTATAAGTTATTTGCAAAGAGGCCTTTTTGAGTGGTTCTTGGCAATATGAACATAAAGGATCATTGAATAGGTTTTAAGTGAAAAGTCCTTTTTAACTTTTGAATAACATAAACTTAACCATGGATTAATAAAGTGTTTACACTCTAATCTTTGTGGACAGATGCAAATTTCACTTCAAAGACTTTGGAGTGTTTTATAGTCATTTGCAAGGATGTAGTTAAAGTGTTAAAATTTACTTTTCTGTTGCTGTTTGTTTATTCCCTTTTTAATGTTACATACTGCTCCCACAGACACCCCAGCCGCAGTAGAAACAAAGATAAGGATATCATCCATTTGAATTGTAGATTTTTCCAAAATAATTTACAATGTCTTTGGTTTCAACCTTCTACGTCATTTTTTGTATATATATCAACTGTGTCTTCCCTGTCTTTAAGAGTCTTCTCATTTTGTTGGTGTGTTGACATCCCATAGCACACAAGCAGGAGACATTAAAAAGAGAGAGAGAGAGAGAGGGAGATTCTGACTTAGAAGTGGTTTTGCTACAAATTTTAGCATGGTCTTGATTTCACATTAAGGCTTCACACGTACACTGTCAGACATGCAGGTGGACAAGAGTATCTCACTAGGACCGGACTGTTTTGTTCATATGTAATACAGTAGAGTAATCCAGTCATACAGCTGCTAGGAAAAAAAGTAAAAAATCAAAAGCAGTAATCTCTCTTGAATTCACAGAGCACATCAGGATAGCAAAGTTTTCTATATACAGTTTCTATATGCAGTTATACTAGAGAATATTGTGGCTACAGGTGCACTCAAATTTTTCTGATCGTCCAGTCCTAAATGATAAATATTCATTTGAAGCAGGGTTGAACAGGAATTTATGCTCTGGGTCCAGAAGAAAACATGTTCCTCTTTGGAAGCATGTGGCTTACTTATCTCCATGGAGAAAAACAGTGAAAACATGAAGTGCTGCAAAGTGTTCAAAGAATACTAGCTATAAAATGAGATCAGATTTCTGTTTTGTACTGAGCCAACTCAGGTGCCATTTGAAGAAATAATAAGTAACAAAAATTAGATGAAAGAAAAGCTTTTAAATTATACCACTTTAAATGTAATTTATTTGTTTCAAAATTTACTGAAGGATTCCATAGGCGAATATGAAGCCAGTTTATTCACTGAAAGACTTTATCCATTTGCAACATCCTATCTTACAACTCTAATCCTCTGATTAGGAAAGACATAACAACAGGGGTCATTTTAAAGCTGACATTTTGAACATTTTCTTTCAGCACCTTTGATACGAACTCTTTTTCAGTGGGATTTTCTACCCATTAGATAGATCACCAAGTAATGTCTACCTCACAGGAGCTCTGCTGAGTTAAGGCTATTTAGTATGTAGCTTGTTAAACTATATGTAGAGTCTCCATTTTATTTTCTCTTCTTTTTCATCTTTTTGTGACAAAATAAACACTTTGAATAAGAATAGAACTTTGAGGAGTTTCTGGAAGGCTATGCTCTGCTTTCTAGCTTAAACTCTTAGTTTAGACTGCTTTTTACAGCAGCATCACCAATCTTTGCAATGGGAAAGAGAAGATAATCCTGAATTTGACAAGAGGAGGCAGAAGCAAGGAGGAAGAAAAAATATTATTTATTTTTATGATTTTTTAAATTCTGCTTTCATAACTTCCTGTTCAGTGGCTCTGGCTTCCATTACTACATTCGTAATTTTTTGAACAACTAATAGAAATAAGAGCCTTTTTGTTGTTGTTGGGGTTTTTGGGGGGGAGAGGTGGAGCAGGATAGGAGAACGAAACATTCCAATTCTTATACAAGCAAATCTCTGGAAAACTGAGGGTTAAGAACCTTTAAATTATGAGACTGTGTTTTGGGTATGACCTTGATTCCAGTTCTATTGTTGTTAAGTTTCACAAAAGACACCACTAGATGTGGGTAACTGGAAGAACGGTTCCAAGGGATTTCTCATTGTAAGATGTTGAGGTGAGTAGAAAGCACAATAGGACCTGCAGGAGCAGTAGTTTCTGCATAGGTATTTTTTCTATGGCTTGAGAGGGAGTTTTTTAAAGGAGAGAGAAGGATACAAATCACGCTGAAGGAACAAACCATAGGTATATATGTGAAGAAGACCTCAGAGAGGATCTCCTGCAAAACAACTTTTTCAAGTCTTTATTAGAAAGGTGGATGAGCTGGAACAAATCTTATTTTTCTATTAATAATGCAATAGAAAATATTTTTATATATAAGTACACATATATGTGATGAAATAGTCTAAACAAAATGAAACCTGTATAGATTAGAAAACTACTTAAGAAAATTACTAAGCAGTTCCCAAACAGGATTTGTTACAAACAACAAATATTTGAATAAAGATATTGGCAATACTGTTAAAGGCATAGACAGGATTAATGTATTTTTTGTATCCCATATATTGACTGAAGAAAATATTCCACTAAGAATTGTAGAATACAAATATTTTTGTATATAACAGAACCAAGAACAGTGATATTTTAGCGTCTATAAACCTAGATGTAATGAGAATTACACAAAGAAAAATATTCATTGACTAACTGATAATGAGTAAATGCTGTTAAAATTAGAATGGATAGAAAAATAAAAGCAAGTCTATAATTAAGAATTTCTTTTTTTTTTTTTTTTATCTTTAATCTTTTTTTTTAATTAAGGGACTTAGTGAAAGTTCAGTGGATTTGAAGAGTTTAAAAACCTGGCTGGGAAAAAAGCTTGGAATTTGTTTAAATCACAAATGCAAAATCTGGTACTTGTACCACAAGTAAAAAAAAAAAAAAAAAAAAAAAAAAAAAAAAAAACTGTGAGGAAAAGACTTAAGACCTAACTAAATAAATAATCGCCTCATGCTGAGAATCATGTAATACTCAATTAAGGAGTGAATAAACTCTTCTTTGTGATGTTTTAGTGCAGCTGGTGAGAAGTGGGTAAATGCTATATTGCTCAGATTAGAAATCCATTTAGCCATATCTGGCCTTGATGACACAAGTCCAAAAAGGATATTTGAAGCTAAGCTGAGAGTCTATGAGAAGCAGCAATAATGCATGGAGTGAATAGAAAGCTGTGTCTTGGAGGTCAGAATACGTAGGAGAAAAGCTGGATTTGCCAGCTCTCAAGCTGTGAGGGACCTTGCAAAGGAAATTAAAACAAATAGTAACAGATTTTTAGCCACAAAAATAAGAAGAAAGAAAAAGGAAGTGGTGTAGAAATTCAGTAAGCATAGGGGCAAAGATTAAAGATGGTTTAGATACAGTCAAAACCCCCCTTTGACACAGTTTTCAGTAACTACAGTGATGCAGTATATGGAGGTGAAGTCAGGGAGCGAAGGGAAATGAGGGTATGAAAATGGAAATTATCATAACTGAGGAAGAAGCAACATTGAAAGAGCTTAATGCAGTGAGGTCGGTGAGTATATAATCTCCAGCACAGAATTCTGGCTCATGCAATTACAAATCCAGCAGCAAGACTCTTACGCATTTACCAAGTCAGGCCCATATGCTAAAAAGAAAGTAGTACAATTCACTTAGTAGATTTTGAAGAAATAGACGTATCAGTGCCCAAAGATGGAAAGATATGAGCTCAAGAACTTCAGGAACTGTAAAATATTCATAATCAGGTACTGAAAAGTAGAAATCAATGAAAATCAGGGAGAGTTTTTGATATGGCATCTTCTCTGAAGGGCTGAAGAAAGAAGAGACCAGAAATATTACGTCATAAACCACACAAATTCTATTCAAACAGGAACTTTCAGTTAGAAGACTGAAGTTCAGTATATAGATGGTTTGGTAGGATGTGGAAAAACACATAGAAAACAAAATAGTCCAGAGAATCTACAGTTGCCAGGATGGTACAAGTCTGAATCTCTCAAGCAAAGACTACTGGTCATGCTTGGAACAATCACTGGATTAAATGTGATGAGAGAACACACCTTCTTCACTAGTAAAATGTGATGAACCAGCTAAGAAGTGATAGATCAGCAGAGATCAGGCTGATAAATCAGTTGATAGTGATTTTCTGATACTAATGCTGCTCTGTTAATGGCAGGGAGGAAGACAGATCCGGATACTAAGACACATTGTTGAAAAACACTGATTACTGAACATCCATGGAAATGCTGCAATTATCAGTACACATGCATGTTTTTTGCCCATCTCAAATGTAAGATAATGCAATTTTGCATAAAAAGTAAGTATTTAGCCTTCAGAGTAAATCAAGTCACATTGCAATTGAAGTGGGCCAACTGTGCACATATTTTTTCCTACCTACATCTATAAATTGTTAGACTATTGTTATTGGCTCATGTGCCTAAAATTTTAGTGAAGTTTGGGAGAAGTCATGAACCTACCTTGTGCTTCTTTTCCTGTCTGCAAGATGAGATTTAATCTTAATCAACCGAAAATCCACTTTTTTCTTTCAAGGCCGTCCAGGAAGTTTCACATGCAAGTTCAGAGGACGATCTCATTAGTGGCCTGAAGAATTTCAGGTATTACAATGACAAGGGCCAAAATCAGCAATGTTTAGTTATACTTCAGAAGAAACAACTAAAACAAACTATAAGACTTTCATTCCATTGAAAATTTGTATGCTTTTATTTTAAGATAATGAGAACAAACACAGAATTTCACTTTTCCAAAGATGATCTTTAGTGGAAACATTGAAAAAAAAATAAAAAATAAGAACCAGCTGTTTGGCTTAGAGGAGTAAAAAGGTTTCCCCAGTGACAAATTTAAAATCAAGAGGAAATTGCCTCCAAAGTATTAAGGTGGAGAAAGCCAACTTGATTGTCTCTGAACCTACATAAAATAGTTCAAGCATCAACGGGGAGAAAAAAGGAACGTCTCTAAGGAGCAAGAGGCCACAGAAACCATCCAAAAAGAATAAGGGCAGAAGAGAAACATAATGTAGTCCTTCTACAAATAACAAGCGTCAGTGTTTTCTTTTTAACTGCTATATTATTCATATATCTTTTCTGCTGTATATTTGCAATTTGCTTTTAGGATCTATCTCAGAGCAATATGAAAAATAAAAATGAATCACGAGTCCCATGGCTTGCAGTGCTCAATTTAGGGGTCTAAAATGTCAAGCAAAGTATTCTTTATAATCAATGTTGGTAAAAACATACCTTCAGATAAAATTTTTCACATATATATCTAAGGTCAAATGACCTGCCCTTTGAACATATCTATTTCTCTCCATAACATGAGCCTAGTCTAACCTGCTTAGATGTAAGCACTAAACTTTAAGAGGCCTAAAATTAGAATAGATTAAATCCATCTGAACAAAACAAACCACCGAATAAGAGGTAGCAATTTCTTATCAATACTTTACCTTAAATGCCCTGACAAAACCAGTGAAAGACAAGGCTAAAGATCAGCTTATTAACAAGGAAAACTGGAAGTCAGAAGCTTTAGAGAAAACAATGATACAGTGATTACATTAAGTAATCTTCTAGCCTTCTTTTCACTGCCCCGGTGCAGGGCCTCAATTATCTGAAATCATAAATAAGAATTAATTTATTAATTTTTATATTTATTTGTATTGTTGCAAAAATATAGCTCTTTACATATGCTGTTAAAATCTCTCTGTCCCCATCTCTATTATTGAAAAATTTAGCTTTTGAAGTACATTCCCAGGTTCTGGTCTTCTGATCATTCAGATCATCATCATCACAGTGAAGCCATTCACCGAATATTTTTGAGATGTAAAATATAGTTCTTCTGATATTAAATGCAAATGTAGCTCTCAGTATAATTCACCTGAGGAGGTTGTACATAAAAAGTAACATGAACAAGGCTGAACCATGATGATTCTCTCTATCATACTATCCTGCAAAGCTCTCCAGGATCCTTTTCACTCCCCAAAATGTTCTCATGAAATATCTCTGAATATATAACATCTGCTCTCACTTTCATGCTATAAATCACCTCTCTCAAGAGCTGCAGCAAAGCCCTCACATTATATCAGACAATTTGAACTAAACACAAAACAAAATGGTAATCATATCATAATGCCATGGGGCAGCACGTAGAGCCCTTGCTACACCAAGTGCTATGCTGTGTGGCCATGGCCAATTTACTCTATAGAAATCTGGCCTTAAACAGGGAATGTATACGCAGTCTGCATCACTTGACTTTGGAGCCAGGGACAATTCCTGAGGGTGGGCGCATTTAGCAGTGCAGAAATAGCTTGTGTCTCTCTTACACAGCTGAAAAGGAAGGTAATTGAAACTCTAAACAAAAAGATTTAGGGAAGATCAATAAGAGCATCCATTTGGACAGCAGACAAGGGCAAAGATCTTTATAATTTCTAACTTCCCTGCCCATTTATTTATTTTACAGCTTGTTAGGAACAAGAAGGCTGGCCCACTTAATCCATATTCCATATTCTACTTGCTAGCAACTTCCTGATCTTTTTGCAAAGATTTCCATTTTTTTATGTTTCACTTTTCATGCTGTACCTTCCCCACCCTTTATCACTTTTTATTCACTTTTTCTAATTTGAGCTGAATGAAAAACAGGACTTAGTCCTGATGCAGTCTGTTACATTGGGGAAGCTGAATAGAAAATACTAAGAAATAAAAACAAGAATAACACTTTTTAATCTTTAGAAATATTTCACCAATGATTAAACCAGTCATTAGGCTTCTTCTAGTAAATAAAATTAGACATTTAATAAATATTTACCGTATATAAATATGTTATATACTTTAAACACTCAGTGTAAAAATAACTGAGATACAAAGATACTATATGCATTCTTTGGCCTAATTCTGCTATTGCATGTGTGCGTTAGGACTAATTCCACAGAGGACAGTAGAATTGTAGTGATACAAAATCTGTAATCAGTAGTGAAAAACCTACAGATTCAAGTACCTTAAGGTTTAAAGACTGTAACTGTCTATGTTACATTAAGTTTGTAAGTTACTTTGCAAACACTAAGCGTTGTGTCTTGCTACTTTGAACTAGATGCATATTAAATTAGTACAGAACCCATTCTACTTTCACAGACCATGCAGGAACCTCACTCGTTCAAAGCCATTTGAAAGCCTCTATCAATAAGGCTGCATATTTTACACTTCTATTTTGAGCTTTTACTTTCTTACAAATGTAGAATCTCATGCCAATACTGTACACTTTTTTTCCATGCCTTACATTGAAATCAAGATGTTCAGAATGAATGGTAAAGCAGTCAAGCTGAAGAAAACAAAGGGATTGTCTTCATTATACAGCATCTTGTTTTTCCTTCAGCAATTCAAAATTGGAATGTAAATGAGAGGTTTTGGAGCAAGCCTTTGTCATTAAGCCAATTTCTGTGCATCTTGAAAGTGAAATGTACTTCAGAAAAAAAGCAGGGAAACATTGAATAAAAGATTAGGCTGTTTTTTTAATAGTCATCCTAAATGGATTATTTTTTGAAAAGTAATTAATAGCTCAAAATAGTTATTTTCCTTTAAACATAACAACTCTGTTACTTCTATACAGCATCTTCCTCTGTCACACACACAGTACATGAACAGTAGAAAATGCTCAACCTTTAAAGAGAAAATTAGTGGTAGGAAAAGGGACATTAATTTCATTTTGTGTGAACACTAATATCTTGGCTGCAGCTGTCAAAGTGCATGAACACATGCATGTTTTATACCTTAATTGCAATATATGTAAAATGATAAAAGGATATGTGAAATATAAGGCAGCAAAATTTAGGTCCCTCTTTGATAAACTCAGTAATTACTCATATATCTCAAATCGCATGCCACTTTGTTGACTATGTATCCATGTACTATTGCACAGAAAAAATCAAGTCTGCTTAATTTATATATATCAGACTCTGCTTAATTCCTTTACAACTTAATATATCATCCAGATACTGATACTGTAGCTGCTGATTCCCATTCTTTTTTTGCCTTAATGTTCTTTCATAAGCAGTTGTGCTCTTTAGTTGCTATTCAGGTACAGTCAATACCAGAGAAATAATGCATTACAACTATGTTAGAATCTATCCTATAGCTTTTATCTAACCACACTTCTAATGATAGTTTCTAAACTAAGATATGAAGGTTAGAGGCTAAGATACAAAGCTTCCTCTTACCTAACTTGGATGTCTTAAAATGTGCACCTGAGTGTTTCATATTACGTTCCATTTACAGGCAGCAGAGAAAAATAGGCTTTTTTTTTTTTTTTTTTTTTTTTTTTTTTTTTTTTTTTTTATGATTATTCTGACCAGTTGCTATATATTTTAGGAGGTCAATCACATATTTAGCTGAGATCAATCACAGCTTAAAGGATCTTATTTCTCACCACTGACTAAAGGTTTTTCATAGCTTTCCACAGATTAGATGTAGATTTGGCTTGATGAATCCCTCCTGAGCTTGTTAGTCATTAACAGAAGCTGCTCCCAAACTCCACAATAAATAATCAAGTCTTTAGGAAGAGGAATAAGAGATTAAAAGAGGTGGTGCAAGAATAACCGGGGAAAGAAATGTTCATCAGAGTCATAGAATCACAGAATCGTAGAATCAGTAAGGTTGGAAGGGACCTCTGGAGATCATCTACTCCAACCTCCACGCTAAGCAGGGTCACCTAGGGCATGTTAGACAGGGTTGCATCCAGGTGGGCTTTGAAGATCTCCAGAGAAGGAGATTCCACATTAGACACAATGGAGACTAAAAAGAACATAAATTTTAGGAAAAAAAAAAAAACTACTCCTTGTCTGCCACTCAAATAAATTCAGTCCTTGTCCAGTACTCAATGGAAAGATCATGAAGAGGTCATTGTTTAAAAATTTTACCTGCTCCTGGGAAAGTGGACTTGTTAAAAATATCAGGATTTTTTTACTAGCATGTTTGTTACAAGACAGCCGTGTCTGAGTCATGTTGTCTGACTAAATGCCATCTTGGTTAAAAATCTTGTAGAAAACATTTTCCCAAACATCTGATTTTCCCAGTGAATAGACAACCTTTATTAGATATAAGGATGTGGCAAGTATGTACAGCTCTACTTCTTTGGTTATAGCAACCCAAATAGCAAAACCTGACATTTTTGAAAAAGCACCACATTCACACACACAATCAAAAACAGTTCAGGGGGGCACATTTCTGTTCAGGTGTCTCCAATTAATTTCAAGGCAAGATCAATACTCCTCTGCTATAATTTGAAACTTTACAGGAGGGAACCCTTACTTAGTAATTTCACCACTGAACCCATTAGTTCCAAATATTGACCAAAGGCTCTACCAAATGAGCTACATTTCTTATGTTCTAGTGTGTGCACATTTGTGTACAGTTCATCACTACTACTACTGCTTAATATACTGACAGCTAATTTAAATTTTTTAGTTCCTGCAAGCGGTGTCGGAGGTAAATTAAAGTACATGTTATCAATGGGTGCAGATTTGAAATGCCTTAAACAATGGTTTTCCAGGTGCTTACAAGCAATGTTCTGATTTACCTCATTACAGAGAATTCAGGAAGAAAATTATGATGCAGATATGAATTTTAACTTTCTCCCCAGAAAAATGTGGGAGACTACATTGTTGAATTTCTTGGTCAGTGTTTTACATGAAGAACATAAAAAGAGTTGTTTTTAGTTGAAGATAGAGGATGGATATGAATTGGATGAAGAAAGATTTCAGCAAAATGAGAATAATGGAGGCTTTTAAATGAATATACTGCTTACAGCAGTGTTCTTTTTCAGTCTTTGACTGGCAGAGTAAATCTTTGCCTGCGGCAGAATTTTACTACTTACTGACTGTTTCTGGTTTGACTAAAAGATAACTATTTAGAGTAACATTTGTTAATGTCAGTAGGGGAGCTTTTTCTATCATAATTGTATCAAGGTAGGATGCAAGTGTGTTAAATCATTACATAAATTACTAATGTCTTGCTGGATGTGTTGAGAGTTTCAGGCTTCACTTAGAAATAATTTGTGTGACAGATGCCCTACTTTTTCTGAAACATTATTTATCAAATATTCTTAGATGTATTCCTTAAGAGCAAATATTTTTGAAAGCCTCGGAAAGGTAGATTAGTTTTCAATAAACTAACAAGCATTTTAATAGACTGGTGCATTGTATTTTGGTGCATTGTGTTTAATTCTAAGGAAATTAGTTTAAAATATCCCCTTGCATTATTTAAATCATTAAAGAATCTGTTGTTTTTGAGTTTGATCCAGGAATCACTAGAAAAATATGATTTCAACAAATCAATTCAATGAATAATTTTATTAACAATTATTATCATTTTTATTCTTCCTGAACTTTTCACAGTTATTTTATAATTTTCTTGAAAGTATTTGTTATTTTCAGTGATTCTGCATGTGCTTTCTACAAACAAACTTTGGGTATGTAAACTACGAGGGAGCAGTTCCTAATAGTCTTTCAAACTTTGAACTGTACTGACTAGTCTGGATGAAGTGTTT
Source organism: Rhea pennata (assembly GCF_028389875.1). Taxonomy (NCBI): domain Eukaryota; kingdom Metazoa; phylum Chordata; class Aves; order Rheiformes; family Rheidae; genus Rhea; species Rhea pennata. Next base: position 169,631,294 of record NC_084663.1, read on the forward strand.
ATGCTACATGACATGATTCTGTTATGTGAAGCTGATTCTTGCAATAAGATTGCTATCATGTAGGATTTACCTTTCTATAAATAAATATATACTCTTCCATATATTTTATAGTACCTATGGATACTCCCATCTGTATGGAGATTTTCACTCCTAATTTTAAGCATCCAATTTTTAATGGCACCTGCAACATATTAACATGGGATAAGACCGTTCCATAGGCCAGAAGAAACAAAGACGCTGGTTATAACCCACTTTTGTAAAGAAGATTTACAGTTCTTGTGGGCTAAACCAAATTTTTGGATTTGATCACTCCTAAATTCTGCAGGTTGAAGTCAAAAACTCATATTCAAAAACTGCTGCAGCTCAGACCCATTTTCAGTCAGCATATGTTAGTCAAATCAGACTCCAGGGAGAAATCTAGCCACAGTTACAAAAGGAAATAGTCATTAATATTTCCCCTTATATCTGTTTTTATTCATTTATTAATGTCAGTTAATTCAAAATGAAGCTCTGAGGAGCCTAAAATGTCCCTGTCTGAGCCAAAAGTGATGATTTGAGTTGCAAGTTCAGCCACAGGCATAGGTTTTTGCTTTTGGAGTCACTTGTATCTGGGACAAGCTGAGATTGCAGTCAAGGGAAATTGATTATCTTAAAAATAATAAGTCTTAAGTATGCTTGCTATTTGACTGTAAATATATTAACATCAGTTTTTGCACTACATCGCTTTCTTGGCAAAAGCCATCTTTGTCCCCACATATCAGAATTTGAAAGCCAGGCATCAGTGGATCAGGACTGACTCTAAAATAAAATACAATTTTTGTTTTCTTTGGGGATTTTATGCTCTTAAGACTGATTTAAATTTCCTTTAATCCAACAAAGGGCAAAAATATCTTATATTGAGTTTTATTGTATTCTCCTGAAACAGAAAATATTTTTCTTAAAAGGAATGAACTGTCTTTCCTTCATTAAAAGCATCTGTTTGTTATTCTCTTTTTTCATCGGTGATGTTATTAATGAGTAACCTCTTCCCTGACCAGCTCCTTCTCTCTCACTGAGTTCAACAGGGGGATACATGCAGAAGCCAATGCCATGGACTTGGTTAGGACAACCAGATGGAAGTATCTACATAAACAGGCATAATCTGCCCCTTGACCTCTTAGTCATGTCCCATTACACTTCTGTGTCTTCTGCCATGGAGACCCCATAGAGAAGATTTTCTATCTGTCTCCTGCTGCGTCCTCTTGTAAATCATGTTCCCTTGTTTTTTGTTTTATTTTGTTGGTGGATTTTGTTGGTTTTTTTCTGATATTCATATACATAACATACAAAGTAAATCAGGTCTTGATCTTTCGTAAATGAAAGTGACACTGAGGTTTTCATATATACCAAGTTTATATTTCTTAAGTATTTGAGTACTCATATATAAGTATATACTTTTCTTAAACAGATTAATGATCTGTTTCAAACAGTTGCAAAAAAGGCAAATACAAAACTGTAAGTTAAACTGTAATCTGTAAATCTTAAATTTGGTTTAGAATCTCCTTATAATGTAGGTAACTCCCAGATCTCAGCATACACAGGAACTGTAATCTCCCAGTAGAACATTATATGCAGGAAATTGAAGATTTTTCAAAGCCATAACATTCTACAGGAAAACATAAGCTTTGCTGAAACTTCCAACCCAAATCTGAATGACAATGAATTTGAATTTCTGGGCATATTGTTTTTAGAAGCACTTTAGCTATCCCAGTCCATTGATATCCTATATCAAGAAATTCAATTTCTGTTTTCCAGAAGTATTTGTCCCTTACTTTCTCACCAGCAGGATTTTTTTGTTATTATTATTCTTTCATCCAAAACCACAATTATTTCATTTTTCAAATATTAAAACATTTTCACAGGACAAAATGTTTGTTTTCTGATTTCTATTGTAATGATGTTCCATACGCATGGTGGAGAATTATTTGTATAACACTAAAACTTGGATTTTAATAAATGATCTTTGTCACTTCTGACTATTCTCTTCTTTCTGTGAAATATCGCAACAAACTGTAATTCTCTTAAGTAAAACGTATCCATATTCTTAGTAGTTATTATGATTGGTAAGCAAAATGTTTGCTTCTAGCTAAGAACATACCAAGTGAGATAATGTACTGTTTCATATCTTTCTGAATATCTTATGTGCAAAAAGCTTGCTAGTCTTCTTGCTCCACACATAAACTAAAAAACGTGCATTTGAAAGTGGGAACTTACTTACACTTCTCTCTATTCTTTTCCTACTTCCAGTCCCGCTACTGTTCTTCTTTTACATGGGCACTCTAACTTTGAAGGGGGCAAAAAATCAGAAAGAAGAAAGTGACTTGGTTTAGAAAGCATGGAAGTGATAGTATGACATTGTGAATCCAAGCCAGAAATAGTGTAGGGCAACAATCAATGTGAGCAGAGCCACAGGTCTGACTACGTTTAGAAGGATCTTAGGCTTCTTTCACCTCCTGTGTTCCTATAGCTCTGTAGTAGGAAGTGTAATGGGACTTGCAAAATTCTCGAGCATTAGATTTCATGACAGGTGGAAAAGAGGAAGGGATCCAGTGCACAAACTCATATTCATTCAGTATAGTTGAGATAATGATGGCTATGGGGGACTACAAGGGATGGAGGAAGGAGGAACCAGTCTGTGAATACAGCAAAGCTAGTATACAAGACAAAGAAAACTAGAAGCCAAGAGTCTTGATTACACAGTACTAAAGTAACAAAAATTTACATTTCTGGAAACTGGATTATGTAAAATTAAAGTACTTGTCTCCAAACATGTACTAGCTTCTCTCCAGTGGGAACAGAGTACAGGAATGCCATAGAACCCAGCGTAACATCTGCTTTTTCTTTACAGAAAACTCTGTAAAGAGTCTAATATATGCTAGACACACCAAAGAGGAGTTAAATACATGTAGCTTCCTCTCAGGCACTAGCATGCTCCCTACAAACTTCTCCAAACCTGTAAAGTATTACCAAACTTTCATCCATACCCAGAGAATGACTTCTAGTGTTGGAACTAGAAAATGTAAAGGATTTGTCATCAATGCATCTGATTATTGTCTGATTATCAGCAGATAATCTGCAATGGGATGCAACAGAATGACCACCAAGTATCAACTTTGATATAGTACAATGATCTCAAAGCTAAGCATGGCATACTTGACTTTTTAAGGGAAATATATACCTCTTCTACTATTATGGCAGCAATCTGTTAATTTTCTCCAATTCATCCGCCAATATTCAGTACAACTGCATCTAGACCAGAATGGGGCTCAAACATATTCAGTATTATTCCTTTCAGAAAAGGAAAGTGCAAAGACTTGAACCTCAGGAAGAATAACTCCATGCTCCAGTACAAGCTAGGGGACAACAACCTGGAAAGTAGTTTTGCAGAGAAGGATCTGGGGATCTTCATGGACACAAAGCTGAACATAAGCCAGCAGTGTGGCTTTGTGGCAAAAAAGGTCAACAGCCTTTCAGACAGCATTAGGAAATGCATCTTCAGAAGACTGAGGAACGTGCTTCTCCCTACTCAGCACTGGTGAGACCACATCTGGAGTGCTGGGTCCAGTTCAGGGCTCCCCAGCATTCAAAAGACACAGACACACTGGAACAGATGCAGAGGTAGACAGTAAAGATGAGTAAGGTCTTGGAGCATCTGTCATATAAGGAGACACTCAGAGAGCTGGGATTGTTCAGCTTGGAGAGGAGAAGGCTTGGTAGAATCCTGTTAGTGTGTATAAATAGCTGTAAAGAAGACAGAGCCAGACTCTTCTCATTTTCAGTGGTACCCAGGGACAGAAGAGGTGATGAGCACAAACTGAAGCACAAGAAATTCCATTTAAACATAAGAAAAAAAACTTTTTTATGATGAGCGTGGTGAAACACTGGAAGAGGTTGCCAGAGAGGTTGTGAAGTCTCCATCTTTGGACATATTCAAAATCCAACCAAACATGGTCCTGAGAAACCAGCTATAGCTATAGCTGATGCTACTTTGAGCAGGGAGTTGGACTAGATGCTCTCCAGAGGTCGCCTCCCAACTCAATCATTCTGAGATTTTGGGATTCTGTGACTTCCTGAACTATGCATAGTGGCCATTGCTAACTCTCCAAGACAGGGCAAACAATGAACTGCAAGGGTAGAATTGAAAGGATAGGGTAATTTCTTCATTTTCAGAAAGGTAAGTTTGAATATATTGAACTTTTCCTTATCTGCAGAAGTTTGAACACAACTGAACTCAGGAATCTGTCAGGACCTGAGTCACCACACAGTAACCTTCACTTCATTCAAGTTTGGGAACACTCCTTACTTCCCTGGATCATGATGTACAGTGTATTGAAGTACTATTCGAACTGTATCAAGCCATTTTTTATCTAAGTAGCATTGTTTAACTTCTCTAATGTTAACAGTGTGAAGGAAAATGGAAGAGAGAGATTTTGTTTACAATGCTCCTGAAAAAGCACAGAAAAGCAAACTAGATTTTTAGTGGTTTACTGTTTTCTTGGCTGACTCATTAGCTTTATTTAATATGTAATAGATATTTTGCCAAAAAAAGATTTTATAGGTTTTTCAAATAGTTTCTTTCTTCCAAATACAGAATTTAATAGTGTTACAGTGTTTTATAACTTCCACTCTATGCCTATAGTTTGTCTTTACCATAGAAACAAAAGTCTTAGTGGTTTTGATTGTCTGTAGCACCTTCTATGAATTCAGAAGTCAAGTTTCAGTCATTTTGAACTAAATGGCAGTATTTCTCTATGAACAGAAGGTCAATATAGTTTGGAATAATGATGAGTGAATTCAGTGTTCCCACTTATTATCATAGATCATTTTTAAAAGTAATTAATTTAGCATTAAAGCAGTCTTCTTCCAGCTATGTCACAATGAATAGCCAATCAAGTGGAATAAATATCCAGGATAATCCTTTTAATTTTAAAAACATCTTTGTAGTTACTTTCAGTCATTTTTATCTTTCATGGAATAAGATACATATGCTCCTTCAATAGCATTTGAGACTTAATAATAACAACTGCCAATCAGAAATGAAGTAAAATTATGCAATGAACATTGCACAGAGCACATTTATGCCAAAAACATTTTAATAGATTATGAAAGGAAGTAATTTAAATGTGCAGTTGATTTACAAGCAGAAAGATGCCTTCACATTGACAGAATTTCTGGCACTTCAACTTTTTTGGCAGACCTTCAACTTTTCATTACACAGAGGAAGGAAGAGCTATCTTTTTTAGTGATGTGTGGTTACTACATTTATATAACCATAGGCTAAGGCCCTGTTTGCACTCTACTCTAGGAACACAATATTTATCAAAATTCCCTGCTGTGTTCCATCTGAAGGAGGAAGATCTTTGAGTGTGTTGGTCAGCTTATCAACCCAGTTTAACTTTAAACATTTTGGTCAAAAACTGTATTTTACAAACGGCTACTTCTTTCTGTACGAAGAGCTTAATAGGTATTTTGTAATACTTCACATTATTGCCATACACATCCCTGGGCACATGAGGCATCAGAGAGAAGACCACCACACGCTCTGCTCAGGAAATCATTAGCAGGCATAATAGTCTGCAAGGAAGCCTAAACAGCTCGTGTAAGTTTGAATAGCCTGAAGGCTACTCTATATTATAGTAGAGTCCTTAATTATCTCTCTGAACTAGGCAGCACAAAAGCAACTTGGAATTAACTTGGTTGTTTCTTTTCTTCAGCTGTGCTTACCCCAATGCTGTCAGATCTGAGGAGAATTTTTTCAAAAGATTCACTGTCTGCAGCTCTAGGCATCAGTTCCCTCCATTACTCTTCAGACCAGTATGGAAAAAAAGAAAAAAGAAAAAAAGAAAAAAAAAGAAGGAAAAAAAAGACTGTATCTTTACCTTTTATTCCAACTTTTGATTTCATTTTAGCTTTATTTTCATTTATTTCATGGAGAGGCTTCACAGAACACAGCTTAAGAAAACAATGAATTTTAAAATCCAATTTCTATTTAACAAGACCTTCAATGACCTCCAATTAGTTAAGGGTTTTGCAGTTTAAGCAACTTGCCCAGAATCATATGGCCAGTCAACGTTAAAAATTTTAAGTGATTCATTTAGTTGTAGCTCGGCTTTTTAGTTACATGATAATTATATACTACAATTTGAGTAAGAGCAATTTGAGTAAGAGCAATGGAATGTGTTTTGAAAGCCTACAAACAGCACCCATTCATCTAACTCGGGAAACAGAAGGTAATATAGCTTCATCAATATGGTATTGAGCCTGCATTAATTAGTCCTGATGAGAGATATGATTACAAGTTTAAGTACAGAACTGCATTAATCTTGATAGGTCTCTTTCAGAATCTGCACTTACATGCCCACATGACATTGTGCTGAACAGAGGTGTTTGCCAGTTCGTCATCAATTATCCACAAACTTCACTGTACGGCATAGACACAGCCAGAGTAAATGTCAGGGATGACCTATAGCTTATGTTACTGAAAACTGCTAAGAGATTTGACGGTAAAGCATACACGTAACTGAAACTGAAGGCAGGATCAATTCACATGTAAAAATGCTTATACTTGTTAGCAGGTTGATTAAAAAGGCAGAACTAATATAATAGTAGTAAGATTAAAGAGCTGAAAGGAAGTAATTGAGCAATATCTAATATCAAGCAATTTATAAATTTTTAAGAAATTATTTTAAAAAATCTGTTTGACACAAGTGATTTTTCCGCAAGGAAAAAGACCAATCTCAGTACATTTCTAGTTGGAATAGGAAATTGCATTTCTTTCTGTTTCAGAACATAGGTTTGATTTTGAAAAATAAAGTAATAACCTTAAGAACCCTAAGAACTAAATCTACCTGGGCAACCTAACCTTTTTGTTTGACAAACTGAAAACTTTCAGATTTTTGATTTGTACATCTTTCTCCCCACATTTTGAAAATAAAAAAAATTTGTAGAGTTGATAAAAACACAGTTCTATGCTCAAGTCTACTGTTTGCAATTATGCTGGCAAGTGTTAAGTCTTAGAAAATAATTTTCAGGTTACAAGAAGAAAAGAGGAATTGGAATGTGTTTTTTTCTTAAACTCAGACATCATTGAGGTAGCTTAGGTGCTTAAGAGGAGAAACATGTGATGCAAATAGTATTTTAAACATGCACTAGGAACAAAATGAAAGAATTTAGATCCCTTTTAAAGTGGCAGGTATATGGACAAGTTACGAGAAGATTTCACACGTTCGTATGCATGTTCAAAACATACCATGAGCACAATAAACCAGTTTCTCTTGGTAAATTATCAGACGTTTTTGTCTGCATATAGACAAAAAAGCCTTAGGGGGAGATAACACTAAATGTAATACTTCCTCAAAAAAAAAATATATATATTGTTCTGTTTCTTTTTTTCTTTTTTTTTTTTTTTTCCAAATCAACTCCATAAAGAAAGAAAACATTCAGCTTTGGGACAACATGAAGAATTTTTGTTTTATTAAATTAGAGAAAGACTGAATACCACCTGCATGATTCTGTAATTACAACTGAAACAGCAGGAAAATCTGCTAGTACTCATTGAACCTTGCTTCTGAGGAAAGTTGAATAGATCATTCATTCTATAGTTCAGGAGAGTCATTTCAAACCTGTGTACCACATGTAAAATTAGTTCTGACCTCGTCAGCCTCAAGCATGTCCTTCAGATATGGATCATTAAATTCAATCCTTAATGCTCCAGGGAAAAAAGCTTAAAAATTGGGTTTTCCTTATATTGCATTCTATGATCTCTAACTAAAACTATACATTAGCTTTGATTTTCCAAATGGAACAGTCATTTATAACCTTGACACATGAAAGCCATGACTGGTATCTTTCTGAGGAAGGTATCTTTCTCCAAACAATTGCTAACTGATTACTCTAGTTGCTGACTAATCTTCATCTTTATGGCAGCTCATGCAACGACAAGTTTAAGAGAGGCTGATACAGCGGTATAAGTAAGTCAGGCGCCACTGTGTTCCCTCCTGCATACTATGGCTTATTTCAGCTCACTCTGCTGATGTACAAGGAAGCTGAAGTGAGTGCTGTCCCGACTATACTGTGTCCTCCTCTTTCTTCATGTATTAGTTAGACTCATTCACACAGACGTGAGTGGGTTTCTTCAGGCTGCTGGGGAAAAAAAAAGTCCACAAAGCAAATCTGAGTGCTAGACTAATCATTCACACTGCCTACAGTTAGCTCACTATCTTTCTTTAGGATCCTTCAAATTAGCAGTCTCCAAGATGGTGAAAGAGCGCTCAAAAGTGTGGCCACAAAGCAAGCAGTGATGCTTGGCCTCCAGGGAAAAAAATATCTTCTATCTATATATATCTAGCAATAGGTAGGGGGTTATCCATCTCCCTAATTTCAGCTATGAATAGTTAATCTTCCAGTTTTTGCTAATTGTCTGAGCTCTACATGATCTGTGCAGAGAAGTAGGTACTGCAAGAAGAAGATAGGCACCTATAATAGTCACTGTAAACAATTATCTGAAGTTAGATTTGAAAAAGATATCTAATTTTCAGACGGGTAAATTTATGTGAATCTTACCAAAAAGGCTTTAACTAGGTACATCTACCCAGGGAGACGTAAACATTACATAATTTAGTGTCACATAAAAAACAAAATAAAGTGTTATCTAAATAACTGTGCAAAAAGCTGCTCTTGTGGCCTAACTGATGAGACAAAAAAAGAAAGAAAAAAATCCAGAAGAAAATAGAATAAAATTTGTGTAGAGAAGTAACTCTGTCCATTTCTAACTTGCTCTCTGCTGCACAGTCCTAGTAGAGTTTCTCCAGCTGGACATTCACCAGGCTAATGTGTTTGGGTTCCACCACACTGAGCCAAAATGTTTTTACATTTTTCCTTAGAACATACTACAGCACTGGCTATTTACCTTGACCTCTTTGGCATACTTTCCTGGACAAAGGCTCTTTACAGCCTGCTATAGGCACCTAAAACCAGTCACTCCAATAGTTCAAGCCCAAATGTTACAGAGTGACAGAGAGATTCCTCACTCTCCCTCATTTAGACATGTGCGTGCACACACGCAGATGATGAGGAAAAAAATAAAATTCCAACACCAAAAATGGTATTTTCAGCAGTAAATAGATAACTCCCCTACAGTGTTGCATAGTGGTTCAGTGTAGATTCACTGTAATATATTTGGGGATTGAGTAAGGACAGTCTCTAACGACAAAAAAAAAAAAAAAAAAAAAAAAAAAGTGTTGCAAAGTCAAAATCATAGCTCCCTAATTAGCACAAACTTTGACCTTCAGTGGACTCAGGGCAGAGAGTGAATTTAGTCCTCTTCTCTGGGGGAGGGAGAAGATCATATCAAGTGGTTCTTCACATTGATACATTGATTTGTCTGCTTTAATCTAACTGGATGCTAATTTTCAATGTCTCACTTTCTATTCTTTTGCAATCTGGTAGTATTTATTTTTTCTCTGTTAGATTTTTTTTTCCTTACAAAGCTTTTGTTTCTACAACATTAAAAAGATCAAACTTAATTCTGGTGAAGAAATGTACATAAAAATCAAGATTATTAAATAGTCTTGGCAGATCATTATTACCAGAGAAAGTTAACTAATATCTGTAAAATGAGAAGGTCCATATTAGCAAGTAGTAAATGTAATTGAAAGTTTTCAAAATACTGTATTTGGCTCTGTATCTCTGGGATTGGAAGAATCATTTTATCATAAGTTTCTACCCTCCCGATGAGGGCACATTGATTTATTCTATCATAAATCAAGACTCCTGCTGGGCTATGAATGAAGGATTTGTAAGGTTTTGGCCTTTAAAAGTGGTTGGGATCATAACGGAGAGCATGCAAGTTTGCTGTAAGGGAGTAGATTCATGCTAGCCAATAAACACATAGAGCAAAATTAACAGCTAGCATAAGTGAGTGCAACCCAGTAAAATCACACTAATTTATACCAGTATTTCAGCTTGCCCTTCAACATGGAACTGAATGGGAATGCCCGACTCATCCACTTCAGTCATCTGTTATCACAGGCAATAGCATCATGTGGTCTAACATGTAAAATTATCAAGATCTCTTCAACTGAAGGGTGTGAGAGAAGTGTTGATGTTGAAATTCTAAAACCTTCAGCTTATAAGCTGCAGTTCATGTGAATGTAGTATGCTTGAGTGGTGACCCAATGGCATTGAAACATGAGAGAACATTGTAGTACAAAGTATGGATAATATAAAATAACATAAAACAAAGATATGAACAGTACCTTTACAAATTAATGCTTCTTTGTCGATTCTTAAAAAAAAAACACTAACATTTTAAAAAGTGTATAAGTTAAGCTTACTCCCTTCTTATTTATCACTGCGTAGCCCTTAATCATTATTATCCATTTTAAAATTATATTTTCCTGTTTGGTCCTTAAAGCCTAAACAGGTCTCAATACTGAAATAGTCTATTACACAGAAAGCCCATCAGATATACATTAGATAATTCTTGTGACAGAGAATTTGCAGTCTAAATAGATGACTAAGACTTTATCCCTTGTGTCTTTCAAATTTTCCATTGCTTGATGGGATAACACTCATATTTCCCATACCCACTTTGACTTTCAAAACATTTTAAGGGAAACACTTTTCTTGCACATTGTTTGTTTTCCTCCGAACGTTAATATGTATACAGTCCTCAAGGAATGCTAATAATAATAATAAAGTACTGTTGGGGGGGGTACTTTTTTTTTCCAGCAAAATCTTGTTAATTATTAATTATACAAAAAAGATCAAGAGGTTTTGAGCTGGTGGCAATTTTCAGATGATACTGTTGACTTGCCAAAACAAGAGCAAAAAAGGCAAAAATGTTTTCAGGATTTCTTCATGATGGCGTTTTCACTTTGTACAGTGAGATACAAAGGCCACTGTTGGAGAATCCAGTAAAAACATCTGAAAAACTATGCATGATTCTTGTGATGTTTATTAATGAAAAAAGAATTTAAACTAGAACAGATGCAGAGAAGGGCTGCTAAAAGTCAAGGGTAAAGTAGAGATGAAGAAAAGACAAAAAAAAAAAGACTAAAAGACAGAATTTTGGCCCAGTGAGCAAGTAAATATGTCTGCAAATGGAATTATAGTGGAAATCAGAATTAGAAGGTCTCTAACTACCACTAACCAGAGGAACCACTAAACTTCTCTAGGTTTCTAGGAAGAAAGGACCTGGATCAGCTTTGAATCCATTTAGTCCTGAAACAATTTCAAGAGCGAGCTTGATTAAATAAGACCTAATGGATTATTAAATAAATCTGACTTTAAAATGGGCCTTGCTGTTACAGAAGGCTTCAAATAGATGATGTCCAGAGGTTTCTTCCAACATAAATTATTTTAGATTTTTGTCTTTTCAGATCAGCTGCCATGATCCGTAATGTCCCTTTCTGAAAACAGCCTTATGAAAACATGTCCATTTCAATTTAACTTTCATTGACAGACTTGCCAGCCTCGGATGGAGCTTACAGTAACCAAAGAGAGAAAAACCTTTGCTGCAAAATCCATAAGAGCAGAGAACATTTTTTCAAAATATGAAAATCTTGACACAAGCTGTTCTTTTGTCATTTTCTTCAGTTTTAGGTGATTGCCCTAACTACCACACTATCAACTCAATATTTATTTGTTTTCAATTGATAATATCTACACAAAGTCACAGTTATGCAGTTCTGTGTCCCCATGGACCTACTACCTTTATTATTCAGACTGGAAGATTTATCAGAGCATCTGATGTCTTCAACTCTGTTGACATTATTGTCATGACACTGTTTCATCTTACTTAGCTGTTCAAAATTAATTAAATAAAAGGCAAGGGATGTCAAGGACAACAAGAAGGGCTTCTTCAAATACACCAGTAGCAAGAGGAAGACTAGGGAAAATGTGGGCCCACCACTGAATGGGGCGGGGGCCCTGGTGACAAGGGATACAGAGAAGGCAGAATTACTGAATGCCTTCTTTGCTTCTGTCTTCACTGCTGAGGACAGCCCTCAGGAATCCCAGAGCCTGGAGATGAGAGAGACTGGAGAAAGGAAGACTTTTCTTTGGTTGAGGAGTATCAAGTTAGAGATCTTCTAGACAAATCTGACATCCACAAATCCGTGGGTCCTGATAGGATGCTCCCAAGAGTACCAAGGGAGCTGGAGGATGTTGTTGCCAGGCTGCTCTCCATCATCCTTGAAAAGTCATGGGGAACTGGAGAGGTGCCTGAGGACTGGAATCAAGCCAATGTCACTCCAGTCTTCAAAAAAGGCAAGAAGGAAGACCCAGAAAATTACAGGCCAGTCAGCCTCCCCTCCATACCTGGAAAGGTTATGGAACAGTTCATTCTGGATATCTTCTCTGAGCATGGGGAGGAAAAGAAGGTGATGAGGAGTAGTCAGCATAGATTCACCAAGAGTGAAATCATGCTTAACCAAGCTGATAGCCTTCTAGGATGGGATGGCTGGGCAGATGAGGAGTGGATGAGCAGTGGATGTCGTCTACCTTGACTTCAGCAAGGCTTTTGACACTGACTCCCATAACATCTTCCTAGGCAAGCCCAGCAAGTGTGGGTTAGGTGAGTGGACAATGAGGTGAATTGAGAACTGGCTGAAAGGCAGAGCTCAGAGGGTTGTCATCAGCTGCACAAAGTCTAGTTGGAGGCCTGTAGCCAGCAGTGTTCCCCAGGGCTCAGTACTGGGTCCAGTCTTGTTCAGCTTTTCTGTCAGTGACCTGGATGAGGGGACAGAGTGCCTCCTCAGCAAGTTTGCTGATGGTACAAAACTGGGAGGAATGGCTGATATACCTGAGGGCTGTGCTGCCTTTCAGAGAGACCCTGACAGGCTGGAGAGTTGGGTGGAGAAGAAGCTCATGAAGCTCATGAACAAGGGCAAGTGCAGGATCCTGCATCTGGGAATGAATAACACCATGTACCAGTACAGGCTGGGGGCTGACCTGCTGGAAAGCAGCTTTATGGAGAAGGATCTGGGAGTGCTGGTGGATGACAAGTTGACCATTAGCCAGCAGTGTGCCCTTGTGGCCAAGAAGGCCAATGGTATCCTGGGGTGCATTAGGAAGAGTTTTGACAGTAGGTTGAGGGAGGTGATCCTGCCCCTCTCTTCAGCCCTGATGAGTATGGAGTCCAGTTCTGGGCTCCCCTCCAAGAGAGACATGGAGCTACTGGAGAGAGTCCAGCATAGGGCTACAAGGATGATCAGAGGGCTGGAGCATCTGCCCTATGAGGAACGGCTGCGAGAGCTGGGCCTGTATACTCTGGGGAAGAGAAGACTGAAGGGGGATCTTATCAATGCCTACAAATATCCTAAGGAGGGGGGGGTGTCAAAAGAGTGGGTCCAGACTCTTTTCAGTAACAGGACAAGAGGCAACAGGCACAAGCTGAAACACAGGAAATTACACCTGAACGTAAGGAAGAACTTCTTCACTGTGAGAGTGACAGAGCACTGGCACAGACTGCCCAGAGATGTTGTGGAGTCTCCTTCTCCGGAGACATTCAAAACCCATCTGGATACGATCCTATGCAATGTGTTCTAGGTGACCCAGCTTGAGTAGGGGAGTTAGACTAGATGATCCCCAGAGGTTCCTTCCAACCTCAATCATTTTGTGATTCTGTGAAAATAGTTGCCAGAACAGGAGGTAGAACCCCTCTTTTACTGTTAAGACCATTATCTCCTTCATTTTAACTCTACTTTCATTAAATAATTATTTATACACATCAGAACATTTCCAGCAAGAGAGATTGAGACAGATTATGTAGCCTTTACTCAAAAACCCAGTCTAATTTCATCAAAGGACTTACATTTGAACCTTCTATACCCCTGAAGGACACCTTAACCACTAGGTTTTGGAAAGAAGCTTTAAATTAATGGGCACTTTACAGATTTTCACAAAGCAAAATGAGAATTTTCTCCCTGAATTTTGAAAATATATAACAGCTTATTTAAGAAATACAGTATCTCTAACACTTGTGACACAAAGTAATTGAACATCACAGTTACACCAATCTATAGATCCTAAACATTTGATGAAAAAAAGGAATGTCTTGAAAAATATCTATAGAAAGGCTTAACCAAAGGTTTGAACAGGGTAGAAGAAACATGACACTGAGAGACCTTAATTTTGTAAGCAGTCTTTATTCCAGGAGGTTATATCATTCATTATCATGTTGTTATATAGGCTTTGATAAATGATAATTACCTTCATTCAGATAGTGATAGGGAGATATGGATTCAACCTTATAATACAACCTTATAATACAATCTGTAATAAAAGTTAATTGAAACACTTTCAGGATCTGCTACCATCATGTTTCAACCCATACAATTTAATAGTCACATTTTGATATTTTAATGGGCTTCTAAATGCAGCTCATTTATAATTGTGTCTTTAACAATAATTTTATTAAAGTCATGTACTTCCCCGGATGCTTAAAAACAATTATCTCAATTAAGAGATTTCAGTAGACATTTATTCTGTCAGTGTCTTTCCTGCCGTGTTCATTCAGTTTCAGCTATTTGGATTCTGCTTTTGATACATGGCTAAGAAAATTGTGAGATGGCCATATCCAGCAGGAAAATATCATATATATCCTGTACCTTTCAGGCAAGTTTCTACACTTACTATTCCAGTAGATAGTTTTAGAATAGAATTCAGTGGAAAAATACTAAGGCCTTTAAAATGTTCTTTGAGAGAGTCAAGTGTTATGGAAAGCAAATTTTTAAAAAAGCTATGCTTGGATCAAGAAGTTGTATGAAACCAACAAGGACTATAAAACTCAGAAAGCATCCCAAACCACATCCACTCTTCAAAATCTAGACAAATCACAGTTGCAAATTGTATTCTGCAGAGTACAAGTCCAGAATTCAATCATGAATAAAAATATTCCTTGAAAGAACTGAAATGGCCTCATTCTTTTAATAAAAAATGCTAAGGCAGATAGTGATCATCATAAAATTGAAATGATGAAGCCATTTGCTCAACACATGAGGTTCCTTCCTCAGGCTGAACAAATTTCAATACATGAGTCAGTCCTCCTTTCCAAGTGACTATCCAAATTAGTACAACTCACCAGAGATGATTATATGGGAGAAAATACATAGGGAAAGAGTGATATTCTGTGGAAGTGAGGAATAACACTCTAATCTTCCCTCCCCCTTGCCAGTGCTGGCCAACATACAGAAAAGATAGTGGAATTCATGAGGCCAGAAAAAGAGCAGACAGTAAGAAACATGACTATGGCTCTGCAAGGCAGTACCTAGAGCTCTGAAATGCATCACAAATCCTAGATTTTCAGTGACTGCTCCTGAAATTTATTTCTACTTAATATAAAATTTGTAAAAAAGGTTATGGAGGAGGGACTAGCCTACCCTTTACCAGACGAGTGATGTAACCACAAGGTTCTTTTAATTTACACAAGGCACTAAGCCAGAGGGGTAAAAAAGGCTAAAACCTACAAAGAGTCTGACACAGATGTGCCTTGACCATATATACATCAGGCATAATACCAAGAGCTTGATTCAGTTGCCCACACTTAGGGTTATTGTACTATTTGAATCATTCTCAGGCCCTTTAGACATTCACATGGGGCAGGAACATAGGATACAGGACCAACAGGAGAGTCAAGTCCTTCTGGAGGGTAGCTCCAGACCAAGCAGAATGTCTTACGATTTTCCAAATGACACTAAGAACACATGTGAAGGCAACTTAAGCTCTGAGTCTCTAACTTTGAGAAATTTCTTTGGTATGTCTCTTGAATACACTGCAGTTTGAGAAAAGGACAGGCCAGTGAGGAACCCTGATGGCTGCTCCAAAGCTAGAGACGGGTCTGCGGGTACATGTGCCATCCCTTCCTCTGGGAGAGCTGGCAAACAGACTGGTGACAGACTTTGATGGAAAAAAGTTGAAATTGGGATGATCTGGGCTTGGAAGGGTTAGAGAATGAAGGAGGGAACTGGGAGATAGAATGTAGACTTCACTACTGTTCAGGACAATAACCTATGTGAAGGTGGAATTTTTT
This sequence comes from Rhea pennata, assembly GCF_028389875.1. Classification (NCBI taxonomy): domain Eukaryota; kingdom Metazoa; phylum Chordata; class Aves; order Rheiformes; family Rheidae; genus Rhea; species Rhea pennata. Next base: position 169,647,366 of record NC_084663.1, read on the forward strand.
CTTGATGGAGGCCAAAATCCCCACATATATTTGGGGGGCTAAACAGTGTCAGCTCTAATGTTGACAGCAGTGGTGCTTCTGCTCCCTATCATGTGCATCTGATCAAGAACACTGAAATGGAAGGTGCCAACAAGACATTTGCTGTCTATTTAGCCACTATTTTTCTTCTTCTTCTTCTTAATCTCATTATTTGAGTTAATCCCAGGATTGTCTTGTGTCTAATTTGTGAAGAATAGCATTTATTTTCTTGTCACTATATACACTTCTGCTTTTTCTAGAGATAGCCAGAATGTAGTTTGAGGCTCAAAAACCAGCTTTAGGGGAATTTATTTAGAGTTTACCAGTAGCCTGAAATGTACCAAAGATATATAACTCTTGGGACATAATAGGGAAAAAAACACCAAAAAATAAACAAGAGTATCTGAAAAGCAAACCGCTATCTGTTAGCACATGCAGTCCATTTTCCAAAGCATAGTTTTCTAGACAGTCTATTTTCTGAAAAAGCTTTCAATATATTTCTTCCTTTTTTATTTTTTTAAGCTACCTGAATAATAAGTTTCAGTGTTGATTTTTTTTTCCCTTGCTAATTCAGGGGGAATAAGTGGAAAACATTACTCATCACGAAGGATGGAAAAAGTAATGCAGATCTCAAGGACACTTGGTTATTCATATTCCACTTAACCAAGGACTGGTGAGTTACGTATAAGAGCAGCCCTTAGAGAAGGTAGCCCTGTCATTAGTGACATTTAATTTTTCACTGTTTTTAAAAGCAGAATTAATAGAAGTTCAAAGAGCAGTAGTGCAAAGACTGCCAACAAGCCAATGCCATAGAATGTAGAACACAACCTTTTACTCTCTTTCCTCCTATGTTACACTAAAATGCCTTGTTTTCTATGGCTCTGTACAACTCTATCTACATATCGTTTTCAGGTCCCCTTTTTTACATTTCCACATTGTAAAATGCCCTTTTCTCCCAAGTTAGGAGTACGCCTGAGCAGAGCGCTTTACTACTTCCATCTACTCCTTTTATCTCTGCATAATCTTACTTTCAGGCTGTCTGCCCTACTTACAAGATTTTCCCTCTTTCTATATGACAGACAGCTTCCATTCCACATTCAAACTGTGCATGTTTTCATGCACTACCCAGTGCAGAAATACTCCTGTAGCCATGCCCCACCGTGTACAATTGACTGGCCATTACCTGCGGGCAGTGCACCCATCCGTAGAAAACGCACGCAATGGCAGCAGAGACTCCCAGGCTGGCTCCATGTAGAGCAGTACATGAACAAGGATGCATTGCTTCCAAGGTTAGCTCAGTACATGTTTGCCTGGTTTTGGACGCCGCGCTAAAAAGCCCTGCCAGACTTGAGCTGGCTCCCCACAGAGTCATTCTTGCTTGTCTGTAACATACTCTCAAACATACACTGCGCTACATATGTCAGCCAGGGTTTCTCGTCCCCCCTCCACCCCAGATAATGAATACGACAGCACGATGTTTTGATCTTCTACCCATATCTACCCATATCTTATCTATAAAGGAAGACATGCCTAATATATGCGCTATATGTTCGACTAAATTTGCATTGAGATGAAAACAGACTAAATGATCTCGGAGGTATTTTCCATTGCAACAGGCTTAATTCTATAACTGAAAAGTGGGGAATTACCTGCTAGCTAATTAGAAGTGGCTCCAAAGCTGGCTTCTATAAAAGACCTCTCAGTAAATTGTTTTCAAGATTGTAGTCATCACGTTTCCTTTACATTCTGCAAAGATCGTCTTTGTTTATTAGCCTGCATGTTACATGCATCTTTTCACGTTTCTCTACTGTTCATATTTATCGATTTGTTTGTTTTTAATATAGTACTATTCCATCACTGGGCCATGTGGACACTCATAATGGCTGCTAGTTCTCTCTGTTGCTAGCCTTCATTTGAAAAGCTGACATATCATCTTATTTGAAAGAAAAGAAAAAGGGAGAAAGAGAGAAGAGAGAGATGGAAAGAGATGGACAGTAATAAAGACAGAGAAAGAAAATGAAATAGAGGAAGAGAGAAAGAAGAGAAAGAAGGGAGGGAGGAAGGAAGGACAGAAGGAAAGAAGGGAGGACAGAAGGAAGGAAGGAAGGAAGGAAAAGAAATCCACTGATTTTTAATTTTTGCTGTGTCACAAAGGAAGTAAATACACATGAGAATAAAAATATGGCTATATATGTGACTCTCCTGACATTCCTGGAGCCCTTTTTTGTAAGTCTCCATTGGTTTAAACTTCAGCAATTATGTACATTTTTGCAAGAATTCTTTATGTACAAAAGAAATGTACAAAGTGTGCAGTGATTTTTTTTCCTCCTAAATACACTCCTTTCGGCATAATAAAAAGATGATCCATTGTGTACTGACTACCTTCAGTAGTCTTTCAATAACTTTCAGATGTGAACAAGATGAGACTCTCACTTTGGGTATGAACACAGAACTCCCGTTACTTCAATTAGTGTTATATATATAAACTAAATTAGAATACAGTCTTTTCTCTTTTGATAAATTCATTTGTCCCATGACACTTTAGTGTCTTAATATTACTCCCGCTTTGCACTAAGCTTTCTTAGTAAGGTTTTGCTTGCACTAATTGCACATGAATTTTAGCCATAGGAAGGCATGCATGTCCAGATCCAACTCAAACTTGAATCAAGATTACCTAGAACTGATTCATTCCATGCACCATCAAAATTCATTTGAAACAAAATTCAGGATTCAGTCTTAAATTAGAATGCAACAGTCCCTCTCGAAAGAATTCTCACATTTTCACGACTGTTGGAAAAAGATATTTTAACTCATTGCAATATTCAAAGCTGTGGGGGATAAAATCATGTTTTCATTATGTCTGTAAAACTACAACATTCTGATCTGTTCTGATCTGAACTGGCAGTTCTAGTAATAATTTATATCAAATAAGAGCTTTGCCACATAAATTAGGAAAGTCATCTTTAGAAAAATATCTAAAAATACAAATGTAATAACCCTTAGAATTAAGGTATTTCTATTTCTTATCACTCAAATCTTTTTGAAATATTCTTTCTCCATGGAAGTTTTCTAATAAATTTAGTTACAAGAACATTTGAAGCATGTTACATCTCTGAAAAAAACCCTCACTGAAAGATATATAAAATACAGCTATGCATCAGGGAGTAGCAAGGAAATATGTGTCTTGCAACCACAGTTATGAAAAAAAAGCTTGAAAATCTGTGACATCATAAATGTCTAATTATTTCCATGCTTAGGAAAATATTGGAATTTATTAGGGTCTTTTCAAGATATGGAAAATATTCCACAAGTGAGGCAACTGTAATTCAAGAGAGGTGGAGTCCAAAATGAATTATTAAGGTCATTCCTTCAAGAATGAATGTAAATATTTTCCACATTTCACTACACCAGCTACAGTATATGCATGAATATATATCTTAAATGCTGGCATTCATGGGGTCTGTGCATACGTAATAGCAATCCTATCTATTTTAGGAATTTAGAAAGCATATGTTGCCTTGGCATCTAATTACTATTCATATTTATGTAAGTTTAAAAGCTAAAAGAAACTTAGTATCTGTCTTCCAGATTTGCTAGCACAGTATTTAAACTGAAAACTGTATGCAGAAATTTCATATTCACCATGACAAATCGGTGTTAGTAAATTTTGAATGTTTGTATTAATGAAGATAAATGCCATAGAAGAGATGGGTGGGCCTGGAGAGCTCCACAACGTTCTTATGTTTGCATTAAGAATCAAGCTAGTGCATGCTCTATAGGGCTTGATCTTGACCTCAGGATCTTATAGAACTGGACAAAAACACAACACTGGAAGGGTTTTTTTAAAGTTTGAATTACTACTTAATTTAAAGTTAAATTACTCATTCCTGTAAATAACAGAACTAACGAGAGTGCCAGAAATACCTACAGTCACCATCTTTACTGTGATCCTCTTTCAGCTATACCTGTTACTAGTCTCAGCCCACGCCATTGCTTTTTAATCATTTTAGTTTTGTCCTGCCCTTCTCCAATAAGAAGGCAAGTTCAATTTTACTCATTTTCATAGTCAACTGAGATGACACATTCAAATGAAGTGGTACCAATAGCAGAAGCACAATGATGAAGACAATAACAGTATCTTTAGCCACACAGTTTGACCTAAAGGAAAACGTAAGCAGATCTTAAGTGCCTCACTGTCCTATCTACTTTAATGGCTAAGATTGTCTCTGTTTTGATTTGCACAGAAGACAACATGGTGTTTGTGCATCATAGTCATTACAAAATGATTTAATAATGTAGCACTTCACTTGGCAAAAAGGAAGTTATTATTGTTTATTATTAACAGTTGTGTTCACCTCTCCACAGGTCAAGCTTGGCTCAGTTCAAGAGAAGTATCAGAACTCACTGATTATGTCTATAGTAATAAATTTGATATTTCTGGAACCTTTTTTTTGCACCAAGGACAACTGGAAGAAAACATCCTGTCTCCATAATACCTCTCCTCTCTTACCATACCACACAGAGAATCCACAGGGAATAACCTCTGTCTGTGCTAATTCCCAAGCCATGATCAGGAATTTTGGGGGAAGGTTCTTATTCAACTCAGGCCGAGACCGTACTCGACAACAGAACGAGCAACTGGATACTGGACACTGGAGTTCCTTTGCACCACCTGCAGTGCACAGGTAGAGTGGAGGTATCTCCCAAAAAGCCCCGAACACAAGAACCAGAAAGAAAGTCCAGAATGTATCTGAACTGTGAGACGGGCACTTGCCACAGCACTCCACCGCTGTAGTGCCCCAGTCAGGACCTCAGAAAGGAAAAGGTCTGGGCAGGGACAGCGGAGCTACATGACAAGCAGAGGATTAGAATTAGGAAATTTGAAAACAAGACAAAAAAACATCTCTTTGAAGAGCGGAAGGAAGAGGGTAAAATTTGGTGAGCAGTGAAAACCCAGCATGGATTCTTAGTTCTTTCTTTTTCTCCTATAAAAATCTAAAACCATCAGACTTGTAAAAATCACAAACCTGCAGTAATAGCAGCTTTGTGGATTTTCCAGACAATCAGGCAGCGGAAAGTCACCTGATCCATCTGTGAGACCTGATGAGAACCGGCAAATATAATAGGCTGCAAAACACCTGAAACTGCTGGCAGCGCGAACACTTCCTGCCTAATTCTGTTGGACAACAGACACAAAGCCGGCCCTGTAATTACATCCCACCCTCATCTACATTTGCAGTCATGTAATTAATACTTCCTCTGTAAAGCAATGGAATAATTTAGAGAGCAGGTTTTCAACCTTAGTCTGGGAAAACTGAGAGAGTGAGAGCTCTGCTTGGGCATTTTAGCTACAGGGAAATGCTTTTCTGGTTCCATTTGCTCACAGAAACTGTAATTAGATGCTCAGAGCTCTCTTTGTGCTAGGAGAGAAGAAAATGATACTTCCTTCCTGTTTAAAAGCCACAAGTGAGAGCGGGTGAGGGGAGCTTTGACTTATTCAGGAGACTTTATGAGAGTGATAAATGTAGATGGCCCTGCAGACTCAGCCAGCTGTAAGTGCTGTGTTGTCCTGCACAGGGAAACATTTAGCTTATTGTTGTGCAGTTAAAATGCTTCTTCTCATAAATCTTGCTGGTTTTACAGTAAGCATAACAAAAGCCCATATAGATATCATACAGAAAACAAGCACTTTTCTGTTTTTTATCATGCTACCCCTTCAAAAATATTCACAGAAATGATGTTTTTTCTGCTCCAAATTTTCCCCTCTCGGTAAATATGTACAGAAGGCGAAAGAAACTGCTGAGGTTTCTAGGGTGCTTCAAAGAGAGGGAAAAAAAAAAAAAAGATCTAGAAGTCCTCAGTACTGGAATCAAAGAGTAAGATAAGGATCATAATTTTGTGTTTAGGTATTAAAATTCCACTTAAATCCTACTTTAGATGGAGAACATCAAGATTAAGAATATGTCCTGCCAAAAATGACTGCAGATGATAGCCTCATTGTTGTGTTTACACTATAGTGAAGGAGCAGCCACTTTTGCACATCAACTATCTTCTCAAGAACTCATGGAGTAATAAGGATGCAGCTTTGCTTTAACCCTGCTAACATGGATAGGGAGAGAGATGTGGGGGAAAGTCTGAGTATACCCAAAATTTCACAGTTTTGCCAAAAAAGAAAGAAAAAAAAAAAGAAAAGAAAAAGTACACTTACTTGCAATTTAGAGATCCCTAACACAGTTCTGTTCATGTAACCTATCTTCTTTGGTAACGTCACCTATCCAGCTTCGAGAAGATATGTCTAACTAGTTGCCTTCTTAGAAAGGCCCCAGCTTTCCATAGGGGCACAGTGATTGCTGAGTTCAGGCTGTTCATTGCAAGAGTAAATCCAATGAGATAGATTCTTGAAGTTCTCTGGCTCCAGACTATTCCCGGGGATTTGTACCTGAACTAAAGATGCAGGCATTGTCTTTTCAAATATTTAAAGTTTCCTACCTTATAAGTGGTTAAAGGTACATGCCATTACTCCACAGCAGTGGATACAGTGCAACTTCAATAGGATTCAAGTCCCTAAGCCCTAGAATGTCCTCCAAAGATCCTTGGCTAAGGGCCCAAGAAGCACTTACTCCAAAGCCTAAGTATCCTGTTATTCCACATACTTAAAGGAGATACACTGTCTGCTGACCCAAGCAGTGGGGTGCCTACTCAACTCTCCAAATTTTCAAATCAGGTGGGTGCCTACCCACAGTAACTAAAAAGTTCTGTACATATGCTAAAACCACTGCCAACACTTACCAAAATAACTGGACTGATTTCAAAACACAGCCAGGAAAAGTTGTTATTCCTACAGTTTTCACAATAAATTACTCATGAAACACTTGTCCAGAAAGGAGAAGGTTTGGATTCAAATCTCTCCTCAGCCTGAGGGAACCTGTACTGATAAGCACTCTACCCACAAAGCCATGGGGTAGCCAAGGGAGAGGGAGAAAAAGTGGTCCACCCTTTCAGCTGAAGTTGCATATTTCTGCAAGCAGGAATGGGGAAAAAAAAGAAAAAAAAAGAGAGGGGGGGGCATTAGGTAGGCAAGAGCAGTCTGACAGAAAATTTGTGTTATGTAGCTGCTACATCTAGTAAGTCTGTTTTCAGCAGAATATTTTTCAAAAAGCAGATACAAAAAAGAAAAACTTTAGGCACAACTCTCCTGCTTGTTAAAAGTAAATGCATGAAAAATTATTGTTTCTTTATGTATTTCAACATAGATTTTAAATATGCAACCAGATAACTGAAGCATTTGTAAAATAGAAAATAGGATTTTCAGCAGCTGCTCTGTACATTAGCATTTGAAGTCACTATGTTAATAATCTAGGGGGTTCTACAAAGGAATTCACTTGCAAACTTTTAAAATTTTGAATAGATTTTTTGATGGCAGGATCAACAATATTACTTTAGCATCTGTCTTAGTGAGCTCATTGTATATTTCATTCAAAAATTAAAGCACCTGAAAGAATAAAGATGAACTGATTTGCAGCTTTCTTTCAATGTGTTTTTTAAAAATATCTCTGCAAAAATTTCAGTGGACTTTGTCTAATAATGTATTTCTAGGCTAGCAAGAAATTCAGTTAGGTCTGGAGCTTCAGAAAGGGAGGATAGATCCTTTGTACACTATGTCAACATTAATCTTTTCTCCCTTCTTCATTGTTGCTTCCCACTTCTTACCCTTCTCATATTCCATACTCAAGACAAAATGACCATTTACTTTTATTGGAAAAGTTGTTTTCAACAAACCACAAAATGTAAGCAAAGACAATCGAAAATGAAGACTGGCCTGCAATAGTTATTTTTTTTTAAGACTCAAATATATCTTATCCGCTTCTCAAAAACAACTAAAGAAATTTCCTTAGCAAAAGATAAATACTATGGATGTAAAAGTAACTTGTCCATTACTATCAGACTTTCTAAAGAAGAGAATGGAAGATAACTAGAAAAAAAATGTACTATCACTTAGCTAAATTTTATTTAATTTGTTAATTCAAGAACATTGGCCTTAAACCTTTACTCTCCAGTCACCTTTTACATATGATTTGCTGATTTTTTAGGAAGGATTTTGATTAAAAAAGAAAATTGGAATGCATAAAATGATTCTTACAGCACAGAACATTTCTAATTTCCTGCTAGGAACCACATTTCTGCTGTATGTGGTTGAAAAATTTGATTGTGCATTCCTAAAGTTATTTCCAATTTGATGTTTTCAGAAGAAAATTAGTGAGTATATTGGTTCATTGGCAAATAGAAATATTTAGCAATTCCTTCATTAATGTACTTTCTGAGTTAAAGCACAGCACATGTAGAAAGGATTTCCTTTCTTCCTTTCCTTTTTCAGTTGAAATATTGCATAATTCAAATAAAATAAAACTGAGGAATACTGGAGGTGTTTACTTAGACCTTGTAGGAAGAGCTCTAAAAATCTGCAAAACATACAGGCAATGTGTGGTGTCCTGTTTTAGATTCAATAATGTGCGCTGGAGCCATCGCTACAGAATTCATTCATCAAGAGATGTCTGGAAACGGGAAGTCTCGAGTTCTCTGTTCCAAGTAGTGATACAATTTTCAAGAGCATGAATTCAAATTAGAATTCTGTAAAACAGTGACACTAATCCTGGTTTCCTGTGTACTGAAGACATTGGTATGAGAAGTTATCAATTTCTGCAATACTACAAAATCTCATTCTGCATGGGGAGATCAGTGAAAAATAGAAAGAGTATTACAAAGCAGTGTCTTTTAAATTAACATGTTATTGAAAACTGAAGAGGAATCTCATAAGGTAATTTAATTATGCTGTAAATTTTTAATTTTCAAAATCTTTTGAGTGAGTATAACCAACATCACGAGGATTAGACTATCATGTAAACATTTATCATCCAATTCACTATCTACAGAAAATCTCTGTAGCCACCACAGTAATTGCTTATATGGAAAATAAATATTACAAAAGTATCCCTAATGCAAATCAGCAGCTGAGAACAAGAAGAAGAGTTAGCACAGTGCAACCAGCCAGCTCTCCACCTATTACAATTGTAAAAGCACTAACTTGGAGTAATACTTCACAGTATGAATCATATGTTTCCACTGGTTCTCTACATGGGACAGATGGAGCACTGCCTTTTGTGAGTGGTTTGATTAGTTCCTCCAGTATATTGCTTCACTGCATAAGCCTCACTGAAACAAAAGGAATTATAGTACCACCAAATCTGGCAGAACGGGAAAATTATGCATAGCAACAATGTGCAAAAAAAACAAGTTTCCTTCCTAGTGCATTCTGTAGAAAGGCAACAGAGACTAACAAGAGCAAGATATGCTAAAGGAAGAATCTGTCATAGTTCCCTTCTTTTTAAATAAACAAATAAATAAATAGAAAGTGTCTGTCTCTACATCTTATGATGACCCTTAGTTCAATAGAGATGTGGTAAGAAACATAGATCCGTGTCTGTGAAAGGTCACCATATCTGTAGTGGGTGTCCAACATCTCTTTGACCTGTGGTAAAAGTTTTCAAATAGATTTATGCTTCCAGGCCCTCAGCCAACCACCATATAGCCTTGGTGACTGATCTTCTCCATCAGTGGGGTCCAAAATACATGAGTTCACCTTCAAAATATATTCAGTTTCAGCAGATTTATACAGATTCCATCAGATTTCAACCTTTCTATTCACTAGTGTGTTCATATCCATCACTGGGCCAATGAAGTTCTTTCAGGAGAGTTTCTAGATACTCTGATAAAAGTGGGTCAAGTCTAGCTCTTAGTAGTCTAATAAAATTATTACAGAGCAATACTATTAACTTTAAGCTGAAGTCTAACACTTAGCTTAACCGAATGTGGTTTATTCTCGTCATGACTCTGGTCATTTGGCAAAGATCCAGCTCTCATCTCCCAGGGTTGTTACTGGGGCTGTTAAATCCATCTGGATAAATTTGAAGCTTCCCATATTCAATAGCTTCTATGAAGCTAGATATCGTGGGAGAAGTCTGCAGGGTTATTATTATTATTATTGTTATTATTATTCATCTTATCCCTTGTCTATCTTGTATGTGACTAAAGAAAAGGAGAATTCTTCCTGGTAAGCAGCTGACAGGAGATGGGATTTCAGTAGGGCAGGGATTTCAGCTCCATAAGAAAGTTATTCCCCTTTACAGCCTCCACCATTTCCCTCTTGACTCCCTACCCCTTAGCTATGACTTCAGTATCACTGTGTAAGAGGCAGAGTGCAAAGTATACAGTCTTGAAAGCTTTTTTTTCAAGAACCTCTGCAAAAGAATCTGATTTAAATCAACAACCAAAAAGAATTTCTGGATTAAGCAGATGCCATTAATTAAACCCTTGCAAGTTTATTTTTCATCTGACATTGTACATATGATCCTCTCAAAGCTTAGAGAAAACATTCCTCTCATCGACTAGCCTCATCCTTTTCCATCTGGCTTTCTTTTTTTTTTTTTCTTTTTTTCTTTTTTTTTTTTTCCTCCGCTGTTGTCAGTGGTGTTTAAATGAGCACGTTCTGCTTTTTACGTTAGAGCCATTTCCTTGCGTGGACACCAACCGTCATGGGCATGGGGACAGCTAGCTTGCGCTCCCTCTGCTGGCTAACCGGCTGCCTGTGTGGTTGCAGGTCACGAAATGGCCAAAAGTCCGAGGGCCACCGGCGAGCTGCACCGCTGCTGCACCGCACACGCTTGTTCGCGCAAAGCGAAGCGACGCAGTGGTGCTGGCAGAGTGACGGGCACGATTAGCAATGTATCTGCATGTGTCTGTGGTGAAAATGTCCAGGAAACTACACAGAATTATGTGCCATTGAAGTCCTGGAGAGGAGGAGGGCTAACCAGAGTCACGGGAGCGCCCGAGTTAGAGTAGAGGAGAGGGACTGGCCGCTTTGAGGGACCGGTTTTGAAAAGACCAGCCTCAGTGCTCCGAATGATCTCCTCAAGGTGCCTGTCTTTATTTACTGATTCTAGAAGGATCCTTGGGAAATTCCTAGCTTGGGCACATACGTGAGGCACCTATAACTTGGTGAAGCTCTTTGCGTGTGGACTTCTCCGAAGTCCAGTCCTAGATGACAGGTCCTACACTAATGCTGTTTGGTTTTTTATTTAATCTGCATAGCTTTGATAGCTTTCCTTTCTGATTTTAAATCATGATGTAAAGTATGATTGCAATAATTTTAACTTTCAGTGCTTGTACTTGATGACACTGGTGGAGTTTCTCATTCCTCAATTTATGTTTCTTTTTCTAGGGCATGCCAAACTGAAATCTCTGCACCTCTCCAAGGCTCAGTCCTTTTAAGGGCAGGCATACCGGCCGCAGTGTAATCTATTGTGTACTCGAACTCCTATGGCTTGTGAAATAACCCATGTTTATAACACTTACAACAGCAGCAGATGCAGACTAAGTTTGATGCAGAATGTAAGGATGCCAGATGTCCCAATTCTCATGGGACATTCCCCCATTTAAATAAAAATCTCACATGCTGTTGACAAGAACCATTGTCCCAAGACCTGCACATGAAGCACCCTCCTCCCCTCACTTACAGGGTGGGGGTGATACATGTGGCACTTTCACCTGCCCTGTGAGTGTCTCAGATTCCTCAGATTCAGATTCAGCTGCAGCACCTGCAATGGGAGCTGGAGAATAACAGAGAATTTGGGAAAGAGGGGAAAGGGGAGGAACACAGAAGAGAGTAGAGGAGAGAAGATCAGAAAAATAAAGAAGGAGGAGAGGCAGTTTATGAAGAAGAACAAGACAAGAAAAGAAAGGAAATAGGTAAGAGGGAAAAAAAGAGAAGAAACTTTTTTAAAAAAATGAAGCAAACTTAACTGATTTAACAAAGGTTAAAGAATAAGAGAAGAAGAGTGAGTGAGAGAAGGAAAAGGTGAAAAGTGGAGAAAATAAGATACACCTTCAGTGGAAAAGAAAATGAAAAGGAGATGGAAATAAGGAGAAAAAAAGAGAGAAACAAGCAAAGAGAAAAATAAAATAGACAAGGTAAAACAAGAAAGAAACTCCATTATTTTGAGAGCAGCAGCTCTCCTGACCACAGCTAATTCATGAAAGAAGCCACTCTGCTCCCTTCCTTCAGCTTTCGCTCTGTGTGCAGAGACTGCACACAATGCTGTGCTGGAGCAGCAGAGCCGGGAGCTGCCAGGGCTACATATGAGAGCACAGGCAGAGGCAGCCCTGTACAGCAAAGGAATTGCCATGAACTCCCAGGGCTGTCTTGCAGACAGATGCTATTGGAACAGCTATACGGTTTAATGATTTCTTTCCAGATTCTGCTGGATAATAGAAGAGTGAGAGGGGAATTGGATGAGAGGCTGAAACTGAAGGTGCAAAGAGAGGCCAGCCAAAATTTGGAGTATGTGTTTTGCGACCATCCAGGCCCTTGTGTTGACATGACTAAATGCATCTCTTCCCTTGGGTTCCTGAAGGCTTTTCTGTTCAGGCAATAAGCATCATTTCTTGCTTTTTTTTTTCTTTTTCTTTCTTACTGTCAGATCCATTGTCCCTCCCTGTGAAAATCACAGGAAGGAGATGTCATTTACTAGCGTCTCACCTGCTTTGCTTGATAGAGTTGCCTGCCTCTACTTTCCAAAGCAAAGGATTTATTCTTGAGAGAGAAACATATGGGTTCATCAAAACATCCAGCTCTGTAAGGAAACTAGATTTCATTTTTGCAATCTGCAAAAGTGCACATTAAAGTTCAAAGATATCAGCCCTACAGACTTACTAATTTTCTCCAAACAATCTTATTATAAGAAATCCAGTTGGGCTAGAGAGCAGCTGCTAGTTAAGAGGAATTTCATCTTGTCATTCAGTGAGGGTAAAACAGAAAAGGATGGGATGTGGTACAGTTAAAGCTGAAGAAGATGCATTTAATATTTACCCACTTTTAATTAGGGAGAAGAAATTGTTTTGGTAGCTGTACATAAGTTCAAGGTCAAGTCTGCACATCCATGTGGCTTGAATCAGCTGTATCCGTTCTGCCTGCTGGGGCAGAGGCCAGATGTGAACCTTGTTCCCTCTTTCTTGGCTTCCACCCCACAAAGTCTAAATTTCCCCACTGCAGATCCAGCGACTTGCTGCAGGCTACAGCCCGAGTACAAGACAGTGTGTGAGCAGACTGAATGGTAGGGAAGTTGCAGCTTAAGAGCAAGTTTGGTCTCCAAGCTTCCAAGGCATTAGAGATATGCCCACCTCTCACTGTCCATCTTGGCACAAGGGAATGGGTATTTTTGTTTCCCACAATAGCCCTGCTCCTTGACTTGGCCGAAAGCCATCCTCCTTGTCTGTGAATTTCAATATGTGCCTGTAAAGGGTTTTTTCAAAAGCACGGAAGATGAGTCCTGCCTGCTGCTCCTCTTCTTTCATACCTCTACCAGAACTTTCCTGAAAGGGAAGTGGGGGCAGCTCTTACCTTGGGAATAGACATCCCCTTCAAAACTTTATAATCCTTCAATTTTTTCTGTTTTTTGTTTTCCTCTCGGGCCAAGCTCAGATGGCTCAAGTGTGCTTGCACAGTAGCTCCCAGTGGGGATTTCTGTGGATGTGCTCGCTCTCGCAGAGACTTGTGTATAGGCATATGGGTTGAACAGAAATGTGGTGCATAGGTGAAACTTGGAAGGTCCTGACACTCTGCCTATCCTTTAATTTCATTTCTGAGGGGAGTAGTTAGTATTTATTGCATAACTGTGCTTCATCTCTCCTTTTTGTAATGAGGTTGAACAAACCAAGTTCAGTAAACATGTTATGGAGTTTGTGTGCATCCATGCAATGGCCTTGAGTGGGTTTCTTGCTGGTTGTCCCTGAGCTCACAGAGAGAGGCAACATGGGCTGAGTGCAAAAGGCATGCAAAGGAAAAAGTTACAATGTCCTTTACAAGGCAATGGATATTTTTTCTGTTTTCCAATGTATAAAATTAAATATTCTTATCTTGTTAGTATTATCTTGATAATATGTAACTTATGTTGTTCTTGTTTTGTAATATATTATTCTCTTGAGTTTCCATTGCTTTATATGTGCGTATGCACACACATACAAAGACATACACAATTTTCTTCTGACATTCTCTACTAGCTAAAAAGCATTAGCACCACCACTGCACTTAAATAGCATTTTCTGCCAAAATGTAACCACCTCTTCCACCAACACATTCTTCGCTCATATGTTCTTCCTTTTGGTTTAATCTACATTGTTTAAGAGACCTTTTGTTACCAAGCATCCCAGATTGATCTTTATTAGATCAATCTGTCAACCGTTGAGGTTATTAACCTTTCCAATAACATTTTTGCCATCTATAACATTTACTAAAATGAATCTGTATTTTGTTTAAGATCACCAATGTAGCATCAAATGCTGATGAATTCATATCTCTGTGGGATCTTCTTAGGAATATCTACATTCCTATTTACAGGTACATTTTGTAATCTTCTAATCAGACTCCGATGTGGTTAATATCCTCTCCTGGTTTTTCTATTTTGTAATTTTTCAGATGTCATATGAAACAAACTCTAATGCATTACAAACATAAATTTCTGTCCGAACAGTTAGTCTGAATAAGCAGATCTATATGCTCACTGAAAAATGATTCAAGTTTCTTAAGTAGGTTGACTGGAATTAATTATGCAAAAGTTCTTTAATTTTTACTGACTCTTCACACATGCGCCTCTTGATCAGAATCAATATCAAGATATAATTATCGAGGTCATAATTTTTTCTCTTTTAAAATATTAGAACAACTTTACCCTTTTTTCATCATCTTGGAATGGCCCTCATTTTGTAAGTCTTGTTTAAAATCAACGTGAATGCCTCGAAGAAATCATCAGCCAATTCTTTTAATACTTTTGGCAAGAAGTTATCCAGTATACTGGATTTAAAAAATGTTTAACTTTTACTGTTGCAATTTAACATCTGCCCCAGCTACTAATGAAATAGAAAGTACTTTGTTATCATAGTAAGATACGAATTTTAATTTTTAACTTTTAATACAAGAAGCTATGTTTTATGATTATAAAACTGAGGTTTGGCATTATGGGGAGCTGATAAAAAATCTTTTTTTCCCCCACTTCTCTTTGATATTGTCAACTTCCAAGTGCTTTCAATTTGGGGAAATTAGCTTTCAAAAGAGCTATGTATGCGCATTACTAGTCTGAATCATTTTTTGGCTACATATTAAAGTTAAACCAGATCCTTAATAATTGCACTGAGCAAATATTAGTTTCTAGTTTAGTGTTTAATTCATCACTGTCCGTCCTAATGAGATTTAATATGAAGTAACTGCAGTCATTTCTACTATATGGTCTGTAACTTTCAGGTATTCCTAGAATGATATATTGGTGACTTCATGAGATCTCAAGGCTCCCTCCCCACATGACTCAAATCTCACATAATAAAGCAATTATTCTTTCAGCATAGTATTAGGAGTTGTTTGAGAAGCTGATAATGTTATTCTCTTATCTAAACTGATGACTTAGATAACCAACCCAAATCAATACTTCATTTTACAAATTATTAGCAAATACTTTGACTCAAAAGCATAAAAGAAGTTTCACCTTAATATATATCTGATTTCAGATTCTGCCCAATTCAGTGATACTTTTTTTTAATTGTGAAAATGAGAACTTTACTCAAAAAAATTCTTATAATTTCTGATAGTATATTTTCATTACAGAATGGTGTTCGCAATAAGCTAAGATCAGAACAATGCTTCCACAAAGATATACACCACCTTTTTCGGGTTGTTCAGTGCTTTCCATTTTAGTATAAATTTTCTCAAACTCCAATTCAGAGTAAGTTATTTTCCACATAACTGAAGTGTTAATTGGGGCCAACTAATTCAATTCTTCCTGTGAAAGTGCAAATCAAATTATTTCTAGTGAACAAGAAAATTGTGATTTTTATCCCCTTTTTTCTTTATGAAGGATTGCTTGGAACCCAAGGCAATTCATGCTGGCAAGGGCTTAATTCTGTGAGAAGTTCTATTGAAGCCAATGAGACAGTTGTGCAGACAGCCACCAACATAAGAACAAGGACTGTACACAACAGGTTTTATACGTAATTTACTCATAAATTTTAGATTATGCATTCATAAATCATTTAATTTGCTTCTTTAAGCTGCCTATATCACATAATGTAGTATCTGCTCACAGAGATGATGACAGATTTCTAAAACAGAAAATCAACAAATAGAAAATTATTTTGTTTAAGTAAAATATTTCCGTTGCCTAGGTATCCATCTAAAAGAACAAACATTTTCCAGATAGTCTAACTTACACTATTTTTTTCACATGACTGTTCATAAATTATTAATAGGTCATGAAAATGGACAAATTACAACTGTACAACAAGTTTTCAAAGGCCCATAATTTAAGCCTTGTTTCTATAACAGGACAGTTCTATTTTCACAACTAAAGTTTTATTTAGAAAAGAATAAGTTTTCAAAAGCCTATCTCTTCAAAAGCCGAAGGAATTTCACAGAATTGGTTTTCAGACTCAAAAGGAAATGTACTTTAAGATATCTATACCTTAATTAAAATACATAAAAATTCATGAATATGGCATAAAAACATGTATAATTAAACTAATAAATGGAGTGAGAACTAAGAATAGGCATGTGGACTGTCATACTTTACAAGCAAAGACTTGCAGAACCATTCATCATCAAAACAAATCCTATCAACCACGATAAGATTTGTCATACTCCAATCAATTTGGTAAAACAAATGTGGAAAGCAAGAATGTAATGGGATGTGACTAATTCTGAGACACAGTACAGCAGGAAAGACAGTTCTCAGTATAGCAAGAGAGAAAAAAATTGCTTATGATACATAGAAGGTTGAAGATGGGAATGCTGAAGACTTCTTTCCCTGGTGCTGTGAAAATGACCTACACTTTTCTAATGTTTTTCATAGAAATTTATAGTAGTTTTACAGAAATTTGAAGTACTTTTTCAATATCTAAAATTGTTTAAAATGTAAAATTTCAAACAGCTCAGTATAAATATTTTAAATAAATCAGTAACTTCAGATTTTTTAAAGACAAAGTAAGAAAGCAGATTATCCAAAGAGCACAAAATGCAACATACTAAGCCAGGAAAGTCTGGCCACTAGCGGTAAAAAATATCCCTCTTGAAAATGCAGCCCTCCTAGTGGGAAACTTCGAAAGGCCAGACCATTATCACAGCTGGTCTTTGAGATTATGCAAATTCACAGGCTGCAAAGTGTCGGAGGTCCTGTGGGAAACAGTTTGAGTACCTGAAAACCCAGAGCACGCTTCTGCCCCAAAAGCACTGCTCAGCTGCGCTGCTTGGAGCTGCAGCGGGGGCACTAGGAGGCATTCTGTCCTTGCAGAGCATCCTTGCCCAGCAGAGGCTACCACACCACTGCTGTTTTGTTGGCTAGCTACACTCACTGCATTTTATAGAAAAAATGATAAAATGAATGGACCAATAAAAAAAGTTACTTTCCCAGCCTTTATGAAAAGATATTTACTTTTCTCTTAAATACTAGTCAACAAAAACATATATGGTGTATTTTGAAATACACTCTTTTATACAAACGCAGCAGTATCTGTAGGAAGAGGCATTTTTTTTAACGGGATCAATAGATATAGCTTGAAAATAAACAAGCTTTGGGCCCATTGTTTCCACTGAATCTGCTGGTCTAATAAAAGTTATTACCCCAGTGCAGCCTTGTTTCACTCATGGGAAGGAAAGAATGCTACAGAAGACGCTATAGCTCTTTGCCATTGTTTGCATTATCAGATCCAATTGACATCTTTTCAAAATGTACCTAGAAATGTCTTTGTTTTTTTTCAGATATCTCTATTTTCTTTTAAAAAATGCCTTTTCAAGCAAACATTTCCTCCTTTCTATGCTTAGACCGTCACATTCAATTATACTACTGACACTAAACCTTTTGCACAAGAGTCCCCCTGCTAGTTTAATTTCTCTTTTATTCAGTGCCATAGTACTATTTACATTATTAATATTAATATTAATAATGATATTACAATTCTACAGCACTAGGTGCTGAACTGTAAAAGGATCAACTACACTGACAACATAGCGTACAGTTTGAAATTTCACACTGAATAGGTTGCAGTTCCAAAGCTAAAAGACCCCAGATTTGACTGAGAACACTAGCTCAATGCAAAATAAAATTCAAGAACAAACTTACCTCTTGATCATTTCAGTATTAGGATTTTATATATATATATATATATATATATATATATATATTTTAATACTGATAGTATTACATGCATTCTACCTGGAATGAAAGAATCAAATGAATTCTCTTTATGCAGGTCTTGAGTTTCCTATCAGGATCAAGAAAACAGTGAGCAGGACCTGACAGATTCAATTATTTAAAATGGTTGAACTCATTTTTTATTTAGTTGGTCATAAAACTTGGCACGAGCCTATTACTAGTAATATTGTTTTATCGCTGCACTTACTTTTAAGCTGTAAATCTGTTTTGCATCTATGGAAAAAAATATAGTCCGGGTGCACATGGACTGAGGACACAGCCAATTATCTGGGCAATTTATTTTATGAACTTACACTGAATTAAATAAGGAGCACTACTAGCATCTAGTAAGTGTTCTTCCTCCTGAGGCTGCAAATCAGCAAGAAAAGGTTTCTTAAACTGGCATACTGAAAGATCTGGGTTTACAATATGTTACTTGAATGTGTTCGAGTTGAAACAGGAACTGACAGTCTGATTGATGGCCCCTATTTCTTTCCTCATTGTCACAAATTACTTTCAGGATGCTAGTAATAACACAGTGTTAGATTCCTATAAAAGGTGCAACTCTCCAGCTGGGCTTTCACAATGAAAAGTTTTGTCGTATTAGTGGAAATCATTTTGCTGAACATTTAAATCCTGCATCCTGGCGGATTGTGTGGCTCAGGAGACTGGTAGTGAGAACAGAATAAAGAGCCTTTCACCTCTCTATTCCTACAGAAAACTCTGTCTCACTAGATAGTAAGTACCATTTCTATACAGTGATTTTTCAGTCCCTAATGTAAAATGAGTTTAGACTAACCGTTTGTTAATGATTAGCCTAAAAACTCCTACATTAATAGTGCTGTACGTACCCTGAAAAATACCCCCCAGTGACATGAGGACTACAAAAGTCAGATTCAGAAGAAACAAAAAAAGAAATGATTCTTCAAATAAGATATATTTTTGCTGTTGATCTGCTTCCCGCACTAAGGTATGGATTCAAAAAGCAACTAGAAAAACAAGGCGGGGGAAAGAATCCATCAAGAGCTATTAAATACAAATACCTCTGTCAACATTTGTGTGGTTTTCCTTTTGCAGTATTTATTTCATATTGTAGAAGATATTTGTCGCCAGAACTCCAGATTGCTTGAGACAGGGAACATATTGCAAGGAGTTATTCCATGACTACTTTGTTGTATTCTTGTGCAGGTGTCTGCTGTCTCCCACTGCTAACAGCAGGATATAGACCTGGATGAGTCTTCGGTTTGACCCATTGTGGATAGTATTGTGTTATTACATTTTTGCCCTGTGTTGTTAGGCTGAAAATAATTACCTTCTTCATAGCAGACTCAAATTGTGGGGATTAGAAAGTTCTAACTTCAATTTCCTAGAAATTTCAACATTTTTTCCCTTTCTCTCATTTAAAGTAAGTTCCTAGTTCTTTCTTCCGTTTTTGAATATGTTGGAGATATGGTGAGTGTAAGTTCAGAGAGCCGAAAGCCGTACACCAGCTTGTTTTCTTGAATAGTTATAGCTATTTCTGTGACACAACATCCAGGCAGGATTTACTGATGATGGACCACAGTGCTTAGCCTGACCAAATCCCAGGCTCATACTGGGACAGCATTCAGGTGTGCACCAGCTCCTTCTTTTCTTCCTTGTTCCCAAGAGACCACGAAAAGAAAAAAACATGCATTTTTTCATGAAGGAGAGCAGTGCTGTCTGAACAATCATTGGACTAAGACTCCAGAGCTCATCACAGTGGGTCCTGGCAGAGGTGCCCAGATATGGAGGTTACAACACCTTGGTGACAGCTCACTGGATCTTTTTCTCAGGTTTCTGAATAAAGCCACAATTACAGCATCGCTGTTACCTTGGCCATTGCTAACACCACTGCAATTGTTTTAAGAGATTTCTCTATTTTCTGTCAGGAACTAAACTGAGTAATCTACTCTTCTGACGTTGATAAAAGCACTGAGTGAAAAGTAAAAGTGAAGGCTTGATCCACTTGCCTAAACACAGGTGTCAAATGTCTTTTGAGATAATTTAGAATATTCTGCCTCCCTTCAGGTGCTACATCAGAAGTGATTGAATGTTCCACAGTTTTGTATCATTTCTCCCAGATACAGGAGAGTCTCCTGGATACCCTATGTTATTTCAAATGTCACTAAATACCTGGAGTTAAGTATCTGAATTGAGCCCCAAGTATGTTAGATGCAGGTTATGTAGATAGCTACAGTTTCATGAATCTTATTCAGAGGAACTTCTGCTTTGAAATTATGACTGTGGCACATCTCTGTAATCCTGAGGAAATCATTTAACTTTCTTTTTATAGAAACTTAGAAGAAAAATATTTAGATGCCTCTTTATAAAGTATTCGGTTTGCCATAATTGACATAGTTGAATCTAATTTACATGTCTATTTTATAATGTTATTTTACAGTATAGCCCTTCCTTGAAGCACATTTACAATGAGGTGCAGATACAGTTTTGATGTACGTAATTGGAGCATGTCTGTCCACTACTTCCAATCAAGTCACATCATATGTCAATGGCAAACCAATACCGGAGGATGGTAGATGAAAAGATGTGTTGTGGCAGCTTCTTTCAAAATTCCTGCATATAATACATGAGATAGAAGAGTTGGAATGAACCCGCACCAGGAGAGTAGAAAACAAAGACACTTAGCATCTCCTTTACCACCAAGTAAATCCTCATAGATCTGCAGGCCTCTAAAAATAGATTATTCCATAAGATCCACTGAGGTATTCATCATAAAAACATGTCTTCTTCAAATAAACTTTTTCATCTAAGATGAAGTTCACATCTAATGCCAAGACCATTGAAACAAGGAAGTCATGAAAGGAAAAAGTCTAGTTATTAGTCTAGAACAAATTGTAATACAATATGTGTGCATAACAAAACAGTCTGTACTCTCTGAAAGAGAGAAATAAGCAGGCTGATCATCTAAAAGCAAGAAAGTTTGAGAAAAACATCTTTTCACCTAGAGACGAACCCTGCTTCCTTGAGAGCAAGGTTATAGCAACTCTGGGTCTTTCTTCCACTCATTTTCAAGCTAACTTTAATTTTTAATATGTCCATGGTTTAGTACAAATAGACTGTCACACCTTTCTAATAAAACTTTTTACTGACACGAATGTATTTGGCTTGTATTCTTTCAAATGGAATTTTGTTGTCTACTTTAAAACATTTATCCTATCAGATAGGGTGGAGAAATGAGAATGACATATATTATAAAATCACACAGAATCTTTGAAAGAAATGCAAAAGCACATCTCTACTTCTGATGAGTGTATGCAGAAGTTCACAGAAGGTGACATGTAAAAGTCTCCGTCTAACAATAAGGAGACTAATGAATATTTTCTAAAAAGCAAATATTGGTTGTATAAGCTATAGGAACAAACCCTTTTTCTTGCATTTTTATATATCTGTTTGAGCTGGATATTGTTTGCTCACCTGGATAAAAATTTTTGTTCTTCATTTCAGCCAAATCCTGTGCTGGAGCAGAGAAAGGCAGTGAACGGGATTCTTTGATTGCTCATAAAGAAGTGTACTATACTGTTTTTGAAGGCCAGGCATACATTGGGATATAATCAGTGAATCAGACGTGATGGATAGACTTTGACGTATAACCAAGTAAAACCAACGTTTCCATCCTAAAGGATTTACAGTCTAAAAACTTGATTCTTTCCAGAATGAAAACCATGTCTGAACAACTGTTTGCCTTCGGGAGAGGACACATGCAAACAGACTATAATAATATTTTTTGAGTAAGTTTTATAAATGTAAGCAGATATATAAAATATATACATTTTATGTATAAACATAAACTGTATAGATTTAAATTATATATTTGTATTGATTTATGTATTTAAGTTTCAAGGGAAAACAGTTTCAGTGGAGATACTAAGCTGAAGTACCTTGGTTTAATGCAGGAAGCAAAAGCTTTCTTTCTTCATCCATTAAAATGCCAAGAATCAATGCATAAATGACAGTTAAGACACTAAGTAGCAATTATTCCTGTATCTGCTCATTTTAGGCAACCTCAGCCTTATCTCTTACTTCCTTTAAGATAGGATAAAATACAGAGTCAGGTATTATAAGCTGAATCTATAGATTTTTTTGCAGCATTTTACTGCTACACTTAGCACTAAAACAAGTTACAGGCAACCGCAGCAAGGGAATTTATGACCTTACAAATGGAGGCAGCATGTGATAAACACCACACTATCAGTTGTTCAGGTAAGTAATATGTGCTCTTGTAAAACCTGTACTGAAAGCTGAGTAATTTATGAAGTAAAAGAAGTCTGGCTTCTTTAACCTCCCATGCTAATTTACTTTAAGATAACATGAGGATAGACTTGTGTACCACCCTCTCCTGGTATTTTTAATTGCTATGTCCTCTCTCTTTCATTAGTGTATCCTATTTCTTTCATTTATCATGTAAAAGGAGTGAATGTTATTTCACCTTTAAAATTGAAATCCTTCTTCCTGATACAGACTGATGGTTTCCAACCTCTTTTTTGAAGGGGAAAGAAAAAAAAAAGGGGGGGGGGGGGAAATTGCTTTTCTGGCCAGTGGCCATGCTGAAGTTGAGAACACATCTTTTAGTAAAAGTAAAGCATGCTAATGAATGACTTGCTTTTGAAAGAACAAGAGACAATTCTTATAGTCATTCAGTACAAGTACTAATGGAAAATGTAGAAGAAATAAAGACAGCTTCCCGTGTGTACTTCAGCATGCAACATACTCAGTGCAGATGACTTTGTTTTCAGCCAACCAGCATTCTGAATCTGATTTACTAAAAGGAGAAAAAGCTGAGTCCCAAATTTTATGTCCACCTGACGTATGAATTAACAGGAATTGCTTAAGGTATTGCTAAAAATAGAGGCCTTAGATAGGCAGGTCATTTCTGAGCCCTTGATTTTCTTTTGATCCTACAAGTTTAGGGCTTTATAGATAGAAATGCTTAAGTTTCTGTAGCAACTTCTAACCTTGAAAAGGTTATTTATCTATTTAAGCAAGGCAAGGCTAGTCTAATAAAAGACATTACCATTACTTACAGGTCTTGCCTTGCCAATATCCTTAGATCATCACAACTCCAATCGCACTACCACTTTGTCTGTTTAAAAATAGAATGGTCCTTTACAGCTACCACGATTTTGTCATTAAGTAAATAATGATTATTATCGTATGAACATATAATGAATAATTTTTTAGCATTAAGATATGGTTTATATGTTAGAAAGCAATTAAGACTACATCCTTGGGAAAAGACCAGACTCTAGTGTTAAGAAAGTCCCATGACAGCAGCCTCTTCCCGGAAGGAACTGCAGCGAGCTGCCATGGGCTCAGTTCTGCAGCTGGTCATGGTACGCACAGCTCTATGCACCCACATCCGCAGACTTGCTGCTGGCTCTGCTGCTAGACTCTCAGCCAATATTCTCTCCGACCCTACTATATTTAAGAAAGAGATTAACAGAAATGTCGGTTTGTAAAGCTAGCCACTACATACCTGTTCCGTATCTAATATCAAGTGTGACTGAGCTTGGAAATGCTTACACATCAGGTTTCTCATCATATCTGTTAGCCTCTGATTTTCTAGGGCAGCTCAAACATCACTTTTTCTGTGTTAGAAAACCAAATTAAGCCTGAAAAAGAATCTACAGAACATTCAGTTCAATCTCAGATGAGCACATATATTAGTCAGCTGAATAGCACTTGAGAATCCTCTGATAAATTGCCTAAATCTCCACTGCTGTGACTGAATTTAAATATTTAGCTCACCAACATCTAGAAACTTACATTTAGCTTTCTACCATCTGCAGCTGAGTCCCAGCCCTAGCTGGGATACTTCTTTGCTATATATTGTATTGTCTCAGAGCTAATTTGGAGCTGCCAGAAGTGAAAGCCAACACAGCACTGACTAGCCTCCTCCCGCAACTATTTCCCATGCCAAACTCAGCTGTATATTTTTAAATATCAAAGAATAAATTCTCCAAGGAGTCTCATTTCTCTTAAGAGTCAAAAAAATATCAGTAAAGTAGTAGCTGCTGCTGTAGGGGGTCTGATCTATTGAAAGGAAAAGTTAGGGAATCCACTGGAGCAGAGAGCAGAGGCGACTTCTGCGTGCAGACTCCTGGTAACTTGCCCCTCCACCTGCTGCCATAGTAGAGTTTTGATACTTCTCTTTCTAATAGGGCCCTCCAATCTTGTAGAAAAGGTGTCAGTGTTTACCCGATATAGAAGAGACTTCATCAGAATGAGTCAGGTATACTGCCAGCAAACAGTGTGCTGAGTCTCTTGACACTTCTTTACCAAGAGCTAGAAAGCATCACTGGTTCCTCCCTGCCCATCTTGTGTACAGTTATGAAAAGCTGACATGCTATTTAATTAATTTTGGATCTATCAATAGCCTTTTAAAAGATAAGAAGCGTCTTAAAAATGTGTAGGTAATTACATCTGCTGTAAAGACATCTCATAACTTCAAAATCCGCAAATACGGTCAGGAAGGAATTCAGCTACGCTCTGTGGAAGCAGATTAAGCAGCTTTGAAGGGTGTGCCCTTAAGCATGTGTAAACACAAGAGTCTCTGACTATAGAGATAACAACAGTGAAAGTACCTAAGGCAGGTGCCATCCAACCCTTCTGTCACCTAGTAAAAAGCGGGAATAATCTAACAGAAGCTAAAGAACAAAAAAGAACAGTGACTCCGACTGAACTACTACTAAAATTGGTCTTGCAAGAGAATCATTCTTACTGTACGCTGTTAGTGAGGGGGGAGCAGGAGGAAATACGATTTTCTTTTTCTGTTTTGGAAATATTACATAAATAAAACAAGAAGTGTTCAAAGCTATAGTGAGCCTAGTTTACCCTTCCCAGGTATGTGGAAACTGTGGCACAAAGGGCAGGAATGGGTAAAAGAAGAAAGGAATGTACAAAGAATGCCAGAAAGCATGCTCTCATATATCTAAGAAAATAATAACAGAGATCATGGCCAGAAAACAGACTGATATGGATGAAGAAAAACTTGAATAGTGAGCTTTCTCTCTGATTCAGAGTTACTGCTCAGTCTGCTCCATTCCACTCCAGCACCACAGACATAGCTTAAATAGATTTAATGACTCATATTTTCATTCTTTTGCCTAATCCCAAGATATGTTAACTGATTTAGCAGATTTTAGAGAGAGAAGATAGTATGTGGATCATTTAATCAGACCATGAACATACCCCATAAAAAGTGTGATCCAGCAATTTCCAAATACTCTTAAATGTATAGCAACACAGTATATCCTGGTTAGTATCTGACTAGACAGTTAAAATTGAGTAATAATAGTTATTTTCAAAGTTACATGTCCTTCAGGGTTGAAAAGTCTAGGCTACCTGGCAAGGCAGGGTAAAATCTTGGCATGGTTAGAGAAAAAAAGTTCTGTGTTGTTCTGGAGTCAGTCATGCAACTTGCTATTTTTCAACTGAGAGTTTTGACAAATGAGGTCCTACTCCATGTCCTGTTTGCTAAGTCAAGTATTTTTCCTTGGAAATACATTTTTTAAATTTCTGGACAGTAAGATGATATGTGATATTCATACTAGGCGTACATTCTCTTGGTTCAAACAAACAAAAGGCAACACATATGAAATCAGTTTTATTTTCTTCCTCCTTCTCACTCTTGCTTCACTTTAAGGATATAGTTTCTTAATGGTGTGGGACCTTGTTTACCAAAAAGGGAGGTAGGAAGCAATAGCCTACACTGTATCCCCCTCCAGGTGATACTATCCATATCTGCCTGTACCAGGACATATTTTCATTCTCCAAGCAAACATATTCTCCCAGGAGAATTGGGTCACTTGTCTAGATTTCCAAAGTGGTGTCAATCTGACAGAAATAGTAGTGTGGACCAAGATACTTAACATTTGGAAGAACTGAGCTAATGTCCACTTTCTATGCAAGCTTGGTCTTTATAGCCTCAAAAAGTCCAGTACATAAGAGGCATGTAGAACTTGAGGAGTCTAAATATCTCAGAACACTTTAGGTCTAATATGCTTATGCTACAGTGAAATAAGGCATAGTTAGTGGCATTTGTCTTCTGGAGGTGGAGACAGGAAGCAGAAAGGTCAGAAACAGGGACATAAAGTGAATTAGATTTGGAAAGAGAAAATATTGAAATAGAAGAGAGAATGAGTTTCAGATGGTCACATCACTCAAAAAGCATTAGGCACAACATGCCGCAAAAATGACAATGGAAATCTTTCTCCACCAAGTATTTTGTTTATACAATGTGTTTAAGACATTTCAAAATGTCTTTAGGGCATTTTAAAATGCCTTTAAAAACATATGGAGACAGTTCTCATGACCTGCCTATAAAACCAAGCTATCTTTGTACCAAGGGTGCTATTTTTAAGAATTCATACCAACAGATAGTTGACAATTACTATTAAAAAAAAATTTAAGGGATTTCTAAGATCTTTTTTTTAATCTATCTCTTAGATTTTTAAAACCTATCATTATACTATTACTCATGTGTAAAAGTGATATACTTTTAAGACAAAAAGTTCCTCCTCCTAACAAAAAGTTCATGTTCTTCATTCAGGACATTGAACTTCACAATCTTATTATTTAAAGAAATATGTCTTTATTAATTGCTCAGATAGGAAGCCATCCACTTAGCAAACCACTTATGCTTATGTTTAGATCCTGTCTACTTTAATGAGACTTAATAGCTGTTTCAGTATTTTGCTGAGCTGAGGCCTCTTCCAATAAATTTTGAAACATATTCATTGTAAATTTCTCTCCTCCGAGTCACTTCTCCGAGTGACAAAAGTGTTATTGTATAACCTGTTGGGAGTGACTTGAAAAACTCACTGCTCAAAAGCCCATGAGTTTATGTGAATTTCATTGATAATAGAGGCCTACACAAAACGACACTGTTACAGTGCATCAATAAGACAGATAAATGGCATTCTGAAATACTATTTACAGCCTGTAGATAAATTATTTCCTTTTTTGCCCACTACCTGACTTCTTGGACATCTCTCATATTTAGATTCATCTTGAGCTATATTTTATTTGAAAGCCATGAATCATTTTGACAGATACTTACTAAAGAAAGTATACATTCCATTTATACCATAAAGCATGAGATACAAATCTGTAAGAGCTACAGGTTCATAAGTTCATGACAAATGTTTTATTACACTAACACACTTGCTCTAAGTTTGTCTAAAATTTTAGCAAACTGGGCTTCTGCCTTGAACTAAGTCTCGTCTGTGATTTACAAATAATGGCAAATCGATGTCTGATATGATTGCTGCAACGGAGACAAACAGGAAGGGGAAATATCCAGGCACTTGAAGAGCTGGAATAAAACTCACTTACCAGCCAGAAATGCAGACTTCAACAGGGCTGGACTACTTTGTCTAAACTCAACTAAAGTGAGATAAATCAGTTTAGTAGGATTTGTTTGTAGCTCTTTTCAAACCAGGCTAGTACATTAGCAGCCCTTCTTCTTCTAAGCTATTTCTATATACCATAAACTATTAATGGATACTGTAAAACTCAGCTGTCCTTAAAGACCAGACTAAAATGCCTTGCATATTCTGATACTAGCACACAGATTCTAAGATAGAATTACACCAACACTCTTCCAGTTGGTAAAACCTAAAATACAGGTTTTCAAAATAGCTTATTTCTACTCGCAGCCTTCAGATCGTGTTGGCTAATGTCCTTTTAGAATTCCCTCACACACACCCTCCCACATACACACCCTTCACTTTTCCTGTCCTTCTCTCTCTTTGTCTCATACACCTTGGCACATACACGGACAGAGAAACACACTTGCACATCCTTCTGCTGGCTTAGATATAAGACTTTCTAACCTCTCCCCTTTGAAAATGTCACTGATGTTTGTTTTACAGCCAAAATACCTGTTACTGAAGAGTGGGAAGTTGTTTTTCCCTGCTGAATTGGAAAAGACTTTACTGAATAGGCGCTGGGTGAGGAAAAGACTCTTAAACAAGCTGTAGATGTATAAGACAATGTCTCATATACTACAAACTGACAGAAGGTTGTTAAAAATGTCTGTAGAGACATTTTAGCTCAGCCATGCACAATTCATTTGAAAATACCACTTTTTTGAAGCATTATTACCCCCTTTCGTTTCCAAAGTTTGGATGAGAGTTAACTCCCCCTGCAAACAATTCCCTTATGAATTTGCAATGATTTTTAGAGAAAATATGCAGATAAAATAG
Source organism: Rhea pennata (assembly GCF_028389875.1). NCBI lineage: Eukaryota > Metazoa > Chordata > Aves > Rheiformes > Rheidae > Rhea > Rhea pennata. The sequence continues at coordinate 169,675,915 of NC_084663.1, forward strand.
ACGATAAGCCTTATTTTAGACATTGACAACTTCCTCTGATTAAAGCTTACCAGCATATCATACTTCTACTACATTAGAGTCTTTTCTAGGGCTGTATATTGGTGTGTTGATTGAGAAATATTATTTTTTTAAAAAAAGACAGCGGTCAAAATCTGAATATACTTTTCAATATCTTCCTCAGCAGGAACATTTGCATTATAATACAGCATAAGGAATGATTTAACTTTATGAATGAGATTATATGATATAGCACTTATAATAGCAAGGGACTGGACTGTCTTACCCAAAAGTCCCCCCTGCTTATATACTCCCGTACTTTTCTTTGGAGACTGATAATCAGAGAAATGTTACTCATTTTGACAGCTAGCTTATGCACAAGATTGGATGACAAAGTTGCTGTAACTGCCACATTGATATAGGTACGTATTGGTCTCTCATTGCCTTGCTTTTAGAAATTGGTTTAGGGCTTGTCAGTCATCCTATGGGGCAGGAAAAAAAGCCTCTTATGAAAACATATTCTGTCACATGTCACACAGATCTAATGCGGTTTCCATGATTCTACCTCTATGTTTTAGCAACTTGCAAATACAGTTAGTACTTGAAGTCTGCAGAGACAGGGAAGGCCTTTTAAAGATAAAGAAAAGCCTGTGGAAATATTATTGTTCTTCTCTAGAAGCCATAAGAAAATATAAATCAATGTACTTAATAAAGTAAATGTTGGTTTTAAGATGGTCTTGAACAGCAGAGTGCCAGTTTGGAACACCTAGCAGAGAATCATAGGCGAGGAACAACATTTGGGCTGGTGACAAACAATTTAGTTTATAGACTACTAAAATTGCATGCAATTAATGTTTTTTCCCCTCAAACATTATCAAAACTAATAGCACAAAATTACATCTGAAGAAAAACATTGCCAATAGGAAAATGATACAGAAAAGAAATTAAACATGAAACAACACAGGGGGGTAGAGCTGCTCTATTGGGTTCTGTGCTGCAGAAGAATAGTACTTTCACAGTTCCTAACCCACATGGCCATTCCTTGCAAATCATAAGGAATACTTTTGTTTCTATTAGTAATTGTGATCACAAGCCAGATTCCTTAAGATATTCACCAATAACACATCTCACAGTATTGATCTTCTTTGTCATAATGCAAGAGATGATGAAACAGAAGTGAACTATTGATTCATCTGTTTTTTCTTAAGTTTACAAGTCATTCCTAACATGAACTAGGAGAAAAAAATAAATGTTTCCTTTTAAAATGGTCCATCACACAAACGCCATTCTTAATAAATATCCAACCTGCACAGACATTAGTGATTTCTGATCTCAAATAAACATTTTTCTGTTATTTAAGACATGGATAGTTGTTGATTTTCTCATCTTAGAAGAAAGATACACATTTTAAATACACTGAATAAACAACAAAGAAAAGGTCTGGGGAGATGCATGAAAGTTTGAGGCAGACATTTCCCTTGTTTGAACTTTTGCCTAATCCCCTTTTCTTCTAAAAGTTATTAATTAAGGTGCTATATCTTCTGGATATGCTTTAAGCAAAACTGTCTTTCCCAGTTACTGAAACTGTGACCGCCATTCATCTTTTAAGTAATGAATTTCCAGTAAGAGCATAAAGACTACATTCCTTCCATGAATTATGTCAGTACACGCGCATGCTGTATTGGTAAGAGATACTCGGCAGTGTGCTGTGTTTTATTTTTATTTGAACCGCATGCATTTACTTTCCCGCTAGCCTCAGTGACATTGTGTATTCTATTGTAGAGACTTACGTGGCTGGTTGCCATCTTCGGAATGAGGTCCTCATCATTTGCTCTAAGTGAAGGATTGACATGTGGCATCAATCCATATTTAGTTAAGGATTTGGGATGTTATTGGATTTCAGATTTCTCTACCGCAAACTCTCTGCCAAAATCCTACTTAATGTCCTGTATGAAATCAGTCCTTTTAAACCTTCATCAATATGATTGTAAACAATTTCTGCTTAAAATAGCGAACGCATCAATGCAGATATTTTGCTTTTCATTCTTCCATGCCCATATTCAAATCCCTTATATAAATATGCCCACACCTGAATCTGTCCCATCTTGTTGATCTGCATGTAAAATTCACACCCTGACTTGTGTAAATGTAACCCAACCATGAAAGTAATTTGTTCATGAGTCACAGCCTTGAAAACACTGAGGTAACAGTGAAAATATCCCTTGGTAGATTGTATTTAGGGTATTGAAACCTGATATCATCCTGAATTAAGCCTGAGAAGAAGAATTCTTAAAAGTTTTGTTGCTTTTTTTTTTTTTTTTTAGCATTCAATATGGCTTAATCCTGTAGATATAGAAAGGTAAAGTAAACACATTTCTTGTCTCAACAACTATTAAAAAAAATATTATTTTCTTTGCACTGCAATGGCAAATGTGATCACTGAGATACAAGCATTACAATCAACTGAGGAGATGCAGCTTCTGAAGAAATCCTAACAAATCCATCAGGATTGAGTTTACACTGAGGAACAGGCCTTCTTTTTGATGTTACTGTTTGCTGATGGTCACTTCTGATCACAGTAGGTCTGAGGTGTCCAGGAAGGAAGTAACCAAGGTGGACCTCAAACTCCGGTGAGCAGATTAACCCAGTAAGCTTTAGGTTGCCTGGAAAAAAAAAAAAAAAAAAAAGAAAAAGAAAAGAAAAACAGTGCTTATTTGTTTGTTTTGTATTTCCTTAGCAAAGCTCTCTCCCTTTGTACTGAGGCAATCACAGTTTCACAGAAACTGTGAACTGTTTCTTTATCTCTTTTTTTTTTAATTTCAGAACAGAAAAATATTAATGAGGATTTGAAGCAGGATGATATAGCTCTGAAGGTGATTGAGGAGGACCCTTTCCAACTTCAAGAAGCAGCAGGAGACAAAACATGTAAGTCCTTCCTTGTAAACAAATACGAAAAGAACTGTGGTGCCACAGCCAATTGCAGAAAAAAAGTTTATTTCCAGATACTAAGAGAAAAAAGGAAGGTTAAGTGATATAAGGCTACAAAAGACTATTATGGAATAGTAATAGTTTGTATCTAGTGTGATAGAGAAGGTAGGAACAGCTGCAGGATGGCTGAAAAACGCCATAGTCTGAGGCCAATATCTTTGGTGTAACTTTCACATAGATTACCTGAAATATGGCTTCGTGTAATTTGTAACCATTTTAGCAATGGCACAGTGTGAATCAGAGAAGCATACACAGAGCCCAGAGGAAGGAAAAAGTTACGAGTGAAGCAGAGAGAGAAAAGTGTGGCAGTTTCAGTGGAACTGCATAGGACTAAGAAAACGTGGCTGCACATCTGAGTGTTTGTGGGGCAGGGGGCAGTATGGTTCTGCTCAAAGTACGTGGTCAAGTATTCTGGCTGTGGAAGAGGTTATTCTTGTGCAAGTTTAGGCAATGCGTGAAGCAATGCTTATAGGTCCCTATAATCAGTGTCAGGGCTTTTTTTTTTTTTTTTTTTTTTTTTTTTTTTTTTTTTTTTTGCTGTACATATTACACTGGCATCGTTGTATGATAAAAATGATTCCTAATAGCAATGTGGACTTTCTCTGATGGATCCTCTCCCTTCAAAACCCAACCCGTGTAAAATAACTGCATGTGATACAGAGAGATCATCCTCGGCATACACAGGATATTGCAAGAATCTGGCACATTATGCTTCATTGCATTTAAGCCAGATAGCCAAGAGTAGCCAAAATTTTCATTTGGATACTATCCAACCATTGTTAATCATGAAAGACATAATACAACAAGTTGGCATTCACAAATATGAATAATGGAATATTTCTTTAATTAAGTTCAAAAATTCTAAATGAAATAGTTTTGTCTTCTTACAAAGTGCCCCTCTGCGTCTGTTCCAGCTCCCATTGAAGTGGAAGGCAGTTGACTTTTATGAAATTCTGTTGCATGATGGCTCCCAACTTCCTTGCAGTCTGTTGCAAATTTGCTCTTGACATGCAAAATGCTTGCCTCACAGCCTGTAATTTCAGAAAGCTATTCTGAGGACTGCTACATTTCTAGCATCAAAAAAAAATATTCAGAGAGGATAAATTTGCTTTGATAAATGCTTTGGAATTCATTTAGCATTAGAATTCAGAGCTCAGGAAGATATATAAAAAGCTTGCTGTTTTACCTGAGACTGAGGAAAAAATATTTAGCACTTTTTCAGGGGCATGTGAAGAATGTTTCTTTGGGAAAAAAAAAAGAAGAAGAAGAAGAAAAAGAAAAGGCTTCTAATAGACAAATATTATATCACTGTTAAAAAATAACCTAAGAATTTTGAGAAAGGTCGGGGTCTGTGACATAAAGTGTAGAAAGGATCTTTTCTTGCTTTTAAAATACATCCTTGCAAGCCTTAATATCAGCCATTGCATTTTTTCTGAGTTTATAGCAAAATAAAACAAATGTATTTCACATTATGAAAACTGAGGAATATAATGCAATATGTCTTTAACTATGTTCAAAAGTCCTAAATAAATAGCTTTCTCTCTTTAAGAAGTGTCCCCTTTTGTATCTGACTGAATTTTCATTGAATCCAAAGACTAAAAGGTATCAAAAATGCACACAAATTGTATACTACTTGAGATAAATAAGGAGAAATTTAAACAGGTTTGGAAATGATACATAGGAATAAATATACCAAAAGATTGCAATAAATAACTTTATCTGATTTTAGCAAACTATCATCATATCATAGCTCCTTCCTTAAGAGACTGTTTGTAGCATTTAGTGTTAAGACTGTGATGTTGTACAGTTGAATACTGATATCTTTACATTCTTCTCCCTTTTCCATCTGTATAGAAAGCCGGCAGCATTTCTGGAATGTTTTCTCCTATTTAACTGACTCTGAGGAGTGTTTCTGCAACAGCTTCAATGAGCTCCACCACTAAGCAATTGAGAAATTGATTTGGGCAAAAAGAAAAGAAAAACAGTAGAGTGAGTAAGAAAAGTTAAATTTTCTTATGAAGTGCTTAAAAGCAGGCAGCATAATGAAAGTGGGAAATACAATGAATAAGGTCTACAACATTTAAATAGTTGTATTTTTTTAATTATTTTTGAAGAGAGAAGAAATAGCATCTACATTCCATTTTTTTTCCAGGAAGAGCAGTTTCTAGTATTACTGAGATTTCTATCTTTCTCTCATCTTGCATAACTCTTACTCATCTTGTTACAATGTTGGGAGAAATATTTCTATTCTATGAAAGTTTTTCAATATATAATTTTGGTACAAGTACAAGCTACAGGAGGAGGATTCTCCAAAGCTAAAATTTGAAATGTATCTTGTAGACTACGCATTTGTTCTCATCCTAGAAGTGGCATCTTCTCTCCCCTTGTTTCTGAGCTGAGAAGAGAAGAGAAGCCAATTACCTTAGAATTTGATTCATATGCCAAAGAGTTGGGAGTTTAGCAGGCAGCCTGGGGAAGCCTAGTAGGTTTTCTCCTATCAGCTCCTTAAAACCCACGCTACATGGGACAAACAAGTTGACTCTGCTTTCGAGTTGTGTTTACCTTACATTGTGCTGCTTAGCTGTTTGCCCTATTTTCATTTTGCCTTTTGCTTTGCAGAACCTCTCCAGCTTCACTGTCTACAGCTACATGTGTACCCATAAATCAAACATGCCTAGGACTGTTCTCTGGCATTGAGGCCAACTGGAACAGGCTGTTCCACTTCCGTATTATTAAAGTCTCTTACCCTCCAAAACAGAGCGGTCGCATTCAAACATCTTATTGTGAACAATCACTGAGCATGCTGATATCTGAATCATACTCAGAAGTTTTATGGGAGAAAAAAGAGTGGGCCATGGCCAAAGCCATTTTACTGACTATTCTAATAATTTAACTTATATAGACCATCCGATTCCAGTACCAGGTTGCCTACTATTGCTCTACTTAATAATATAGGTGTAGCCTTTGTGTATTGGGCCTGTTCCAAAATCCATTGCAGTCACTGGAAAGCTTTCTACTCACTCTGGTTTTGTTTTGCTATGTTTCTGCTTCTGCTATCACATAATAACTTATGAAAGGGAAATAATTATTGCACTGTCAATTGTCACGCTCACTATGTTGCTTATTGCTTTTATATTGCACATCAATAAGCTCAATACTCAATTAATGCCTTTTCACACCTCATTACAATGATGGCAAGGAACCCTTTGTGGTGTGAGCTAAGCTGGGTTATCTATGTCAGCACCAATCTCAACTCTGATAGGAGCTTTTAGTCACTACTGCAATAAAAATTACAATAATTATTATTTTAAGCAGGATGTCTTCAAAGCATCTTATTTTCTCTGAGTATTCCAGTTTTCTGGGAGAGTCACAGATGTTATTATTGCAAGAATGGTGCAACAAACACCTAGGGACATGAGATCACATTGGTACCCAAGACTTATAACTTTCTCAAGTTCCATACTCCTATTTTAGGGATAGGATCTATAGAAACAAATGAAATGGAAAATAGCTAACTATAGATTTGGAGAAGTTTTCTCTCCAGAACATGATTGGAAGAATTAGCTTTAGGCTTCCCAGTTATTTTGAACCCTAACCCTAACCTTTTGTTATCCAAATTTAATTAAATAGTACTCTGTTCACAGAAATTGGCCTTACTGTCCTAGCTGTAAGGATTTTCATTGGTATTCCTGTTTTCTTTCACTTTCAGACATCTCTTCCATTCCATAACTGAAGAAGAGAAAGGGAAGAAGGAAAGAAATCTGTCACAGATATAATAATGTATTACTGTCTTTGTGGCATTCTTGAGAAACTGCTGCTAAAGACTGAGACATCGCTTTGCTTGCCTGGCCTTGTGCACTCCACAGCTTGGCTGCTCAGCCAAGTCAGTAAAGTCATAAGTCTGGAGTGTCAAGGAAATTTTAGGAGCTTCCCCATTTGACCAAACATGGGCAAAGGAGAACTCATATCAGAAATACTGAACAATATGAAATAGTTTTCAAATATCTTTTTTTATGTACAATTATTGTTTGAATCAGTCAAGAACTTTGTGAGATGACTGTGTTCTGGCAAGGAGTATCATAGTATTTCTTCCTGTTCTCTACATTTTCTTTCAAGACTGAATTTTCTTAGATAACTTCTTTATATTGTGCATTATATTTTTTCAGAGACACTACAAATCCTGAACATACTGATTGAAGTTTTACAATCATAGAAACACACAATCCAGCTTGTTAGCTTTTTTTTTTCTTTTTTCTTTCCTTTTATTTATTTTATTTTTTTTTTTTTTGATGTAATTCTGCTGGAATATGTAAGAGATGGAAAATAATGAACTCCCATTTATTTTGCCTTCTATTTCTTAAAGCTTTTGCCTTCTAATCCTTGTTCCCCTCTAACTTGCCTTGCAAATTGAAGCTATTGGCTTGACTTTTCTGTTTCAGGTATTCAGTAGATCTTTTCCAAAGAATTACTCTTAGTGACAATGAAAATTGAGATGTGTTTTGACTATTCTAGTCCTAGGAAGGGTAACTGCAGTGAAGAATTGAGCATTAACTTCAGAAACTCTGACTCCATGTATGGCAAGAGATAATTCACTCTTATTAAAAACTATATCCAGACATATAAAAAGCTGTTATTTTTTCTTAGAGATTTTGATTGTTGTTGTGTTTCATCGACACATTTAATTTATTCTCTTTACATTTTAATTTTATTTAACTGCAGGTTATACATGTGCATTGGCTCCTGAATATAGAAAGGAGTAACTTTTTATGACCTAGAGATAAATCCTCTAGTACCTTGATATCTTTGCCTCCTTGAGAAAATCAAGATCACCTTGTACTCTCTGAAAACTTCCAGTGATCAAGAAAATTAATGAAATCTTACTCTCTCTTCCCACAAGCACATGATATAAATAGTGTAGAAGAAAATGGAGATATTTCCCAGCTGCTGAGCTGTACAAGTATTTCACAACCTTGGAAGATGGTCTTGTTCTCTAAACAGCAGTGTTATCACTGTTAATTAATCTTATTGTTGATATTCAGCCAAAGGCTTCAGTGACTCTTTCCTACTACTTCCGGGTAACATTGTTCCATAATATAGAACCCACACTAACCCAAGAAGCTTACAAATAAATTCTTGATACTTAGGTAATTTTTACCGCATCAATCAGCTTGTAAGTGATGTGAATTATGGGGTAAGTTACACATTTTTATGTCCCTATTAAAAACTTTCTTTGAGTCTCTCTATTGTTCATTCATTTCCTTATTGGTGTAACATAGACCCAACCGAATGAAACCAGAATTCTCAGAAATGGTCATGGTGGGACAGCTCTTTAATAGTTTAATGGCCAAATCTCAGTACTTGCAAAGAGCATACTATTAATTAGGCAGAACATGATTGACTTTGTCAAGCTCTATTCATCAGTGGAATCCCATATCCTCCGTGAAGTGTTTCCTCCAAAATCAAAGATACTGAGATGTCTAAAGATGGGTCAGATTAGTCCTCAGGCAATCATCCACTAGGCACATACACATTGCTCTGGTATTTATAATGAAAAAATACTTCTTCCTCTCCTGAAATTTTTAAACAAAATTGTTTGAACTGTAGCATGGAATCTAAATTGCTTATAGGGTTTATTTTCATATAAGACTTATTAAGAAAGAGAGAGGGAATACAGTGACATGAATGTTTAAAGGGAAAACAAGTAAGGATCAGCAAGTTTGATTATCGTGGATCACATATAAACTATGATCTGTATAAACCATCTTGTTTACAAAAATCCTTTTCTACCTTTTAGGCTATTGCTTCCACACAAAATTCTAGTCAGGTAGTCTTCGCAGAAGGAAATGAACAGATATTTATGCTCTTGGTGCTCTTGATACATGCAGCTAATGATGCCAATTTCCTAAGAGATGTCTTTCATAACAGAAGTAATGGTTTAACCTGAATTTGGATAAAGCTTTGGCATAACAAACAGAGATTAGATTAGTCATTCTGAAATTATAGCTGTTGTCTCTGGAGAATAAAAATTATACTACTGAGCCACAAACTACCCAAGTCTTTTTAAAATGCAGTGACACAGCCTTCCTCTTACTTCCACAAAATGAGCTTTTGTAACTGTTCTCTTGTCTGCCAAACTGACATGTCTTTTGAAGGCTTTGTAAGAAATGAAATGAAGAAAAATATACAGATCTAATAGGCCTATACTGGCATATATTAGGTAAATATTAGGTAACCTCTGTTTTTAAGACCATTTGCTTTCTGCAAATTTCACACAAGTTTAGCTTCTCTGAAAAATAACTGGAAAGGGAATAACTTTTTTTCTACAAAATGTTAGAAGTTAATGTATTGGCACTTGACATTGTTATTGTAAATTTAAAGTTTACAACTGAACATACAAAGGAGATCCTTTTGACAAGAGTTTCTGTCCTGCACTAACCTACCTTTTAGCATCAGTTAGCATCCAGATCTTCCTTCCTCATTATTTCATCGTCAATTCAGTATCGACAAGACCACTCCTTTACAGCAAACAGGGAGGATAACATAAATGAAGGGCATAGCCACAATCAACGATTAGCAAATACGCATAATTAGACTGTGACAGGGCTGTGATTGCATAGAATAAAAAACCACCAAAAGTTATAAAATCAGATATAAAATCATTTCTTTCAAAATTTCTCTTGTTCTTAAAATACTACCTGTGTATTCTACTTTAGTTTCTGTTGCTGCAAATAATGCAGACTATTTATGATTTTTATTATGCTGCAAATGTATCATGTACTTACGGACCAAATCTTCTAAGTAGTTCCTTTAGAGTTCCTCTGGGAGAAAATAGTCAACAAAAATTTCTGTTCTTCGATTTAGTAAAAAGATTTATTGAAGACAATGAAAAAGTCATAGTTCTTTGCATCTTTGTTTCTGTTGAGTATCTCAGAGAAATAATATAACAAAAAATCCTCCAGAACTAACTCATCTGGCTTTTTGAGACCCTCCATTATATAAAGCAATCCTTTCAGATAAGAATAACCTTTCATAAACCTCTTATGTACAAATTCCTCCTCCAGCGAGTTTGCTATTCCCACAAACACACAACTTCATAAGACCTAAAACCACGAGCCTGATATAAATCTAGAACAGAGTCGCCTAAGGGGCTATAATAAAATTATTTGGTCAGCTCCCACATAACATATCAATAGTTGAATATGCCTGGAAATGTCCTCTAGACCTGAGGTGAATTGGTGTGGAACTGCCCTCTGAAACATCATGGCCACAACCAGACTGCCAGCTGGGAATGGTCCCCGACCTGTGCTAACACCTGTGCAGAGGAAATGCGAATGCTCTCCTGGCCAAAACTATGACAGAGAGTGCTCTAACAGTGTGAAGGAATAGAGAGCTGAGCTTCAGTGCCTAAGAAAATTCCTCATTGCTGCTTAATTTAATAGTACAGTTGTAACCTGCGATGACCAATAAGACTCTATATAATGCTTAGAGACAGGCAAATGAGAGACAGCATTTGGGATTTGTGCTTATATAGATTGATGAGGGCCATTCACATTATGAAATGAAGAGATTTCTGTGAGGAATTAAAAGGTATAAAAAGTCGCAAGGCAGTTATGTCACTACTTTTAATGAACACAGCCCTTTTGTGTTGTGTCCTTGACTGAGCAATTTCCTTCTCCGTAGATGAAGCTTTAAATATATGGGGGCAGTTATAAAAGAATATACTTATTTTTTATATAATACTGGTAAGCCAAGACAGCTGATTACATTCATACTTTAAGTTTACAATTAGAAACCAGGACTGTTTTCACCAATGTCAGTGAGAATTTCATCAGAACTGATGCTCATATTCAAAAAGAAATCTGAAGATCTGCTGTTGCACGAGCAGTTTAAGCAATTCTGCTGCACCCAGAAGGAGGGAACAGTTTGGTCACATCCCTTGTTCCAGCATTAGCCTTTGCTTGGTTGAAAAGCATGAGCTTATCTGGTTGAAAATAATATCAACATCAAAAATAGTATTAATTATCCCTAGATAATTAATATGAGGCATCAAGGAGTACTGTAATTCTGGCACATTAAAGATGGCAATATCACTCCTTTTATGCCTTAAAGACATTTACGAAATCACCTGTAAGCTTATCCTCACTTCAATCTTTTCTAAATGTCATATATGGAAATCTGATCCTTTCTATCTGGGCTGTACAAAGCAAAACTGCAAAACATCATAAGAGACCACAAAAGAGAAAAGAAAAATAGAATTTTATTGAAATTTGACCAACTAAAATACATTTGTAACCAATATTGCAAACAGAGCTTAATGTAACATGACATATATCTGACTAATATCTTTTTAATCCTTGGCTTTAAACCATTTCTTACACAAATGACAGGTAACGCCGATCGTAACTTGCACTTATAAATTCAGGTTTGGGACATAAAACAAGAATTTGTAAAACCAATAAAAGTGAAAATGCTTAAGTTAAGGTTGCTACATCCCTGCTGTACCTACGGAGACAGCAAGGGAGGACTATAATTTTAATTGGTCCAATAAAGTCGACTTGTACTATAGTAAAGGAACATAAAAGCCAGATCAAAGGCAGTCTGCCTAACTGGCCTGTCAGTGTCATCTCTGAAACAGAACTAGCAGCCTCTGCAGCAGAGCAGCCCGCACCAGGAACGCCGCATGCAAGGCTGTCCTCTAAGCGCTTATACTGACTGTTTTTACTTGTAAAGGCTATCATCAACTGAAGCTTCAACAGTGTCAAGCACTGTTTAGAGACATGGGAAAAAGTATAATGAATGGAGGAGAAGCAGGGAACTGGAAAATTTTCTTCCTCTGTATGCAAACGCTGAAATGAAGTTTCCAGCATTCTTTCTCATAAATTCTTCCATTCATTTTATACCCAAGATCTGGATTACTTTATTATACTTTTTGCTATCTGCTGATTTTGTCTTGTTTTACAATTATTTACAAGTGGAATTTAAATACAAAATAAGATGGAAATATATCCTTATATCCTTGGCAGATAGAAAGAAAAAAGAGTGTACTTGAAGATCACAGTTTCCTTCATTCTAAAGCAAACAAGAAAGAAAGTTCACACTTGAAGTATTTCTTCTTCCATTTCTTTCAGCGAGGTCATCTCCTTATTGCCTAAATCTTCCTTCTAAGAATCAGTTTGGATCTGTACTGTGAAGTAGCCCTGCCTGCTACACTGCAGAGATACTCTGAATCAGCTCTGGAGATCTCCATTTTGCAAGAGATTCTGACACTGAATTGTCATTCTGTCTAAAAAAAAAGATACGGGGCTCTCATTCCCAAAGCATGACAGAACCTCATACCACTATCTGACGAGGAAGTACTGCGAGAGTCATTGTACTAAGGAGAAACCTTTTCACAGAAGCTGACTTGCCCTAAGTAGGGTAGAAAATCTGCAATAAAGCAATGAAGCCAGCCCTGGCACATCTCAGGTTAGCAGTCCAACTTTCAACTCTTGAGGTTTTTGCCAATGAATTTGTGAAAATCTCAGACCCCCTCTCTCTCATGCACTCTACACAGATCAGCTTCCTAGAATCTGTTTTCCGTATAGCAGAACTAAATCCAGCTTGAAAGTGTGGTAGAGGAAAAAGCCAGATCTCTATGACTATATCTATATTACTAGATAATACCAGGCTAGAGAGTAATCTCAAATGCAGAACACCTGTGTCTCTGCATCATTTATTTAATAGCTTGTTCCCCCTCTGTTTTGTATCATTACAGCAAGCTCCATCTGAGACAAATCTACACTGGGGGCTAGTCCAGAGCAATGTGAACGTAAGCCATTGGTATTGTCTAGGTACCAATCCCAAGCCATCTTTGACTTGCAGGGAGACAAAGCCTCAGCAGCTAGCTATGGCTTGATAATCAGCTTTACTTCAAATGTCAAAAAAGTGCTTTAGAGAGTTTCTAAAGAATCTAAAGATTCTTTCCTCCTTGCCTGATGATCCCCAAATATAACACAACTTTTGATAATAACGTGTGCCCTTACAGTGCTGATACAGCCTCCTTGAACACTTTTCACCTCATAAGATCTATTTACACATTTCTCTGCTCTAAAACACTATTTGCTATTTCTCCTCAAAAAAAAAAAAAAATCTAACCTTTACCTTCCAAAGCTCTTCTTATATGGTTTTCAAGCACCATTCTTCATTACTGTATAAGTAACTATTGTTAGAGGCTATATCATGATTAGCCAAGAGCACTCACCCGTCTCCAAATCAGACTGCACGTTGTAGTTGTAGCAAGACTCCACACTGAGGAAATGTGTTTGTGCAATCCCCATATCCCAGTTTCCTTTTGAAGGAAAACTGTGTTCACAGCCTAGACAGGAGCAAAAGCAATTTCTACCCCATGGATAAACTGGATGATTGCTGTATCAGGACTCCAGACCCCACCAGAGCATACAATAGAAAAGAAGTGTAAATGAAGCCTGAAAGAGCTGACTATATTGAGGACACAAAGCAAGAGAAGTCTGGTATAGCAATCACAGAGAGGAGTGATAACTTCTTAGGATGTGTGAGAAACTAAATCTTATTTATGGAACATATATTTATACCTGTTTCACAGGCACTTTGTGCAACGGTCCAAGAGCTCCAGATTAAGGCTCTCCTAGAAACACAAGCTTCTCTTGTTCATCTGTCTTCTAGGGTCTAGCATTGCTGTGGAATTAGAAAGCAAATTGTTTTTAGTGCTTATGATTGCAGTTGAGCCTGCATAATAACTTAACAGTAACAGAAATTCAGAAGAATAGCGAAGCATATAAATATCTTTCTGCTTTATGTTGAAATGACGCCATTATTCAACCAGGAGAATCTACAAGCAGAAGGCTATCAAACAGGAAAACAACAGAACAGAATCAGCATTTGGAATACCAAATATAGAATCAAAAATGGAGAGGAGAAAACTGAAATTGCAGATGGATGTAAAGCACAATCAAATCTTATGAATAAGTTGCTCCAGTATGCAGAATCCCAAGTGTTAGAGCCAGCCTTGGCTAAAATACACAAACAAAGCAGTCATTGGAGTTCTTCAGCAGTCAAGTCAGTTGGGAAAACACAAGCAACTATAAATCAAACAAGCCACATGTTTGTGGGCAGATTTCGCATAGAGAGTGCATTGAGATAGACCTGCAAGGACGTGATTACAATAGCCAAGAAACTGTGCATTTTTATTTTTTCTTTTCCTTTCTTTTTTTTTTTTAATGTTTGGAAAGCACCGAGAACTTTGTGATTGCTACAAATGCACACAATTACAATAACAATAGCAGACCCATAAAGACTAAAAAGGAAGAAAAAGACATAGAAGATACAAATAAAAGAAAGGAAAAAAATCTGAAACTGTTGTGATGCATAAGTACGTAATTTAATCGAGGTATGCTAACAGAAGCTAAATTTACTCTATAAATAATTAAGTGGTGCTGAGATTCACACAAAATCAAATCAAATCTGATTTCTACCATACCGTTAACATTGGTGTATAAGTATGGAATGAGCAGCAACAGGCTCATTTCTACTTCTGGTCTGTGAGTGTTGATAGCCCTAAAGCCCTGATGGATTACTTCAGGTATAGAATAAGAAGGTAGGGAAAATTAATTATTGTAAGAAAACACATAGCAGTAATCCCCAGAATAGTAGATTAACCTGAAAGGAAAACCTGTTAGGGCACACTCATAACTATGAAAACAAGGCAGAAATCAGCAGATTCTGCTGTTGTAATACTATCATTGCTTTGATCCAAAGGCTACGCTGCAGCGATCAAGTTGAAAGCTGACTATCAGTGAAAGTATGAGAAAAAATAGTGAAAATTAAGCAGCCACCGCAAAACCACTAATAAAGGTCACTTTACCCAGCATAGGCAAAATGAAAGTGCTATGGATATTAAAAAGATACTAAAGTACTTAAGGTTGAGTTAAACTGCATTCTTCAGTGTCTAGAAATTGATTAAAGCTAGGCACAACAGTGTGCTCTGAAAGCTGTCTAGGAGCTTAAAGTTATAAGAATTGTGCTGTTCTGAAGGACAAGGCTCCTTCCCACTACCTGAGCTCTGCTGCTGAACATAACCTAGGAAGATACATGACCAAATTCAAGTGCTGTGAGAGCATGCATATCAGCAATTTGGAGTTTAACATGAAGGAAAAAAAAGTCTCAACCACTTCAGTTACAAAACAGTATAATCCTGTCAACTACCTTTTCGCACAACAGTATAGCATTTACAGCACTTACACAGCCAATGGGAAATCTGTGTTCGGCCTAGGCGGATTTAAACCTACATCTTTCACCTCCAAGGCAACTGTGC
Organism: Rhea pennata; assembly: GCF_028389875.1. Classification (NCBI taxonomy): domain Eukaryota; kingdom Metazoa; phylum Chordata; class Aves; order Rheiformes; family Rheidae; genus Rhea; species Rhea pennata. Next base: position 169,691,228 of record NC_084663.1, read on the forward strand.
TACTTTTTAGACTAGGCATGCTCTATCTTGTCCTTAGTCTTTCACAGAAATCAGGAGCTTAAATCCCATCATACTGAACTTAGTAGAAGTATTGCAACTGAACCCCAGCAGCCAGCATATTACCCAAGTGGTCTATACACTATGAATTAGAAAGAAATAGTGGAAGTTTCAGCCAAGGTAACTGAGAAAATTAGGGTTCTCAAGGAACAGTCACTTTTCAATTTAAACCAAAAAACTTCATTCTATATTATACAACACAGCGAGGTGCCACCTAACTGGAGTACAAAACCCTCCTTTTGTTTAGGCATTTGTCTTTACAGAACTGAACAGTGAATTTACTCATCAAGACTTCAGAATAACCCACGATAAAATCATCATTCAAATTCAGGACTTTCTCACTCCTTACCTGTCCCCTTTCCTCCAGATCATAATGCTCAGCTGAGTTGCCAGCTTTGATTCTGAACACCACACTTTAGTTATATTAATGTATAGAGTGGTAGATGAAAAATCCCTACATTTTTCTTCTTTGTCATTATTTTAACATCCATTCTCAGAAAAACAACTATGGTCCACAAGTCATGACAGCAACACAGGCATATATACCATCTTCACACCTTTAGATAAGTAGCTTCATTGAAGCCTAAACAGGTAGTACTTGGTCAATACTTGGAGAGTTAAGTGGAAAACTGGTATGCTCTAGAAATGTTCTTTGTAATTCAAAGAAAGAAGTTTGGATATTTATATTTGAAAAGTGAGCATTCTTTGTAATGTGATGTTTCCACAAGAATGGGTACAATGTTTAATATAGGTCAAGAGCCTATTTTCTCTCCTCTTCCTTGAGAGTTCCAAGAAAATCAGATTTCAATCTGACTCCATCAGAAAACATTAGCTTATCTGAATCAAAGCCAGAAAGTTCATACTAGTTTGCCAAAAAATAGCAAATTATCTTTATAGTCCACGTATAACAGAAACCATCCCATAAATTCTGATAAATCCTACTACATAATCTCAAGTGATCTCTAGTTAATACTTAGAAGCTGTGCTCCTGTCTGTTATTTTTATCAGAAATTATTCTTATTAACATTTTTTGTGTACACCAAAAAGTTTCTGTGTTATGACCAAAGAACACAATAATAGTTACATTATTACATTGTTCTCCTTACTTTTCTCCTTCCACATCCTTCCTTTATTCTCCGAAAACAACATACTGTACATTTCTGTTTTCCTTTATCAAAACCCAGGCTTAACCCCAATTGTTGTCATGTGCCTTCATTTTAGTTGGTACTAGTTTTGTTTTTTTTGGACCCAGTAAAAGCTAAGCATACTGCAACATAGCTTATTTCATGTCAAAATATATTGTGCTACACATACTAGCTGATCGAGGGTTGTTTTCTCTAAACACTGAAAAGATTTCCTCTTGTTGTTTCAGGATATTTCTAAAACGTGCCTCTGAGCTTAGGGCTAGGGTTTGATTAATGCATGATTTCCTCTTTAAAATTAGAAACAGGAATCATGAGTGACGGTTAATAATTTTCATTTGCTCTTCTGCTCTGTTTTCCAAGCAGTCTAATTAAGGCCTGGTTCCCAAGCTTGATTAGGCTTCTCTTACATCTGACTGCAGTTTGCAGATAGTGCTTCCAGGCAGGAACTCATGCTTTATTTGCAGTAAATGGGAACAATCTGGGAAGGAAAAAGAAGATTGTTGGGTTGTTTTCTTTCTTTTTTTTTTTCCCCTCCTTTAATTAGAGAAATTGTAGTGTCTCTTGCAGGAATCAACAACATCATTTAACTATAAATGTCAAAAGTGGAGACACAGTAATGAGGCCCCAAGTCACATTGGCAGAGTTGCATGTTGTAGGCATGCCATTAGAGACAGCTGTTTTACCAAATCTGTTAGATTGAAGGGTAGAGTCAGTCTCTGCTGTCTGAATTTAACATGTATCATGAGAATTGTAAAAGGTCTATAAAAACATCCTAATAAGTCTCCAGGTGTCTGACCTGGTGTGTTCTCGGGTTATTTTGCAGCGCTGTCTGCACTGCAGGGAAGATGCCTCCTCCTCCTGTCTAACAAATATTTCAGTAGGACAACTAAAATAAGCTCCTCTGCTACTTTCATATGATACTAAGGGCTATGTATGCCCCACAGTTTGTTTTTCAATGATTTGTCCAGTCATCGGCAAAGAAAAGGTTCTTCCTCCCCACTCTCACTATGTAGTTTCAGGACAAATCTATTTATTAATTCCAAGTACATCTCTCTCTACAGTGACATGTATTTCAGATGAGTTCTCCTTCCCATGAACCAGTGCTCTCACAAATAGTATTTCTCCATTCAGCACCTTTTCTGCTTCTGTGTTGCTAGATGTGTAATGCTTCCTAGTCTTTTTAAAAATTGCCAGTGAGAGTGTGACAAAAAGACCAGAAACACTGATGTGCTTTTAATTACACATACATTTTGTTAACGAGTTCCTTGTTCTGACTCAGGCATGATTTCTATATCATTCCTACTTCTATGTTTTTCTAGTGAAATATCTTAATATAGCTGCCACATGCTGATAAGGAGAAGAGTTAATATACTTTTTCCCTAGAAGTGATTTGTTCAAAGGATAAATGCACTTCAGTGCTGTAGGCATCAAGCACCGTTTTATATACTGAAGAAAATCCCACAATTTACAGAAGTTAGCTGTCTGATTCAGAATCCTTACTGATGTCTTATCACTAAATTTAATATATCTCCATGCTGTAGATACAACAAGTCTTGAGTGGAAATAAAAATAAAATATCATCACTATTAATTAGATTTAAATTATACAGCCAGTGATCATATATTTTTGCTAAAGAGGTTGCTGATCTAGGAAGGTCTAGGCAGTGATTCAGGCTGAGATGGATTCAGAGGAGTGCCATCTCAGGGGCAGCTCTGAAGGCATCATTTCCTTGCCACCAGGAATAACAGGGATTCACAGCTAGTGGAAGCAACTGCTGCAGCCTTCTGCAATACAGATTGTGCACCAAAATAAAAGAAGTATTTGAGAGTCTTAATCTAGGAATTGAGCTTTGGCCTCAAAGTAATTTGAATCCCCACTTTCATAGAATAGAATAGAATCAGTAAGGTTGGAAGGGACCTCTGGAGATCATCTAGCCCAACCTCCCTGCTCAGCAGGGTCACCTAGAGCATGTCAGACAGGGTTGCATCCAGGCAGGCTTTGAAGATCTCCAGAGAAGGAGACTCCACAACCTCTCTGGGCAACCTGTGCCAGTGCTCCGTCACTCTCACAGGGAAGAAATTCCCCCTCACGCTCAGGCAGAACTTCCTGTGCTTCAATTTCTGCCCGTTGCCTCTTGTCCTGTCATATGGGACAACTGAAAAGAGTTTGTCCCCGTCCCCTTGACACCCTCCCTTCAGGTACTTGTACACATTGATAAGATCCCCCCTCAGGCTTCTCTTCCCCAGGCTGAAGATGCCGAGTATATAATAACACACATTTTCTGTGGATAGCAGAGGCAGCCTTACTTCTCTCCTTTTGTGCAAGAGGTTAGTGGTAAGAGGACTCCCAGAGGAGACGGGAGATCAGGATCCCTGCCTCCCCTGCGGTTTATGCATTTCATCCAATAGGACAATACATAAGCCAAGACCCAGGGCAATACTAATACAAGAATCAAATTTTCCTTTCTTCCTTACATTGGGCTACAGAGTCAAGCTATGTCTTGGTTCTTGTCAACATTTATAATCTTACCTGAACTCAGTGTTGTGTGAATGAGATTAGTATAATTGTATCTAACACATGAAGCCTCTTCTGTGATTTAAAGTGTAAACTCTTCATCATAGATCCATGAACCATTTAGCATCCTGTTTACACTTTCTCTCCCAGAGGTAGGCCATACTTAGGCTATGTTTCTTCCTCCAGAACAAAGCTACTGCTTTTTAAGTGTCTCTAATGCTTACATACTGCTTGTGAGAAGGCAATATGAAATATTTTCTGATATTTAGGTGTCTTAATCCACCCTTTAGTGTGGGACCTAAAGTCCCACTGTTAAAAAAAAATACTGTATTTGTGCATATAAGAAAGAGATCAAATTTTATTACATATCTTCCTATTTATGGATTTAATTTGGTTAAAGAACAACAGGATTATCATGATAGGGCTATATTTTAGACAGAGGAGAACAAATGGAGGATGAAATGAAGTTCTTGTACTGAAAGAAGAAGTCAAATGAAAAAGTAGTTGTTAAATATTCTGGGTAACTTGCTGAAAGATTAATAAATTATGGTATTGTCTTTAGGATTTACATTTGCCATCTAAATGTCTAAGTACCTTTCCAACTAACAGTTTGGGGTGTGTTTGGAGAAAATAAACCATCTAACTTTTGGATGACTCAAATATGTAAGATCTAAGCAACAAGGTATTATATCCTTTGCCAGTACACTTCAATCTTTTTCTCGCTAACAGACACAAACCAAAGATTACATCTTATGTTTTGTTATTAATCTACTTTGTCCTCTTCGCATCACTAAGCCATAAGTCAGAAATGCTTGTTGTATCTGGAAGACTATATTTCAAGTTATTTTGGTCTTTTGATATGTAAGGACATCATTCATTTAGAAAGTATTTTATCATAGAGCTTGGCGCAACAGTTGGGATTGGTGTTGGGGTGAGATTTTGCTTGTTACTAAAGTTGCCCAACACTCCTATTATGAGACTTGTTTTCAGCTGCACGTTGCTTTGCCAAACCTTAACTGTTTGGCCTGAAAATTTCCATGCCAGGTGTCTGCCTCAGGCAGAACTATTTCAGGAAGTTTCATCCAATATGGTACAGCTGTTTCTGAGAATGAGGTAAAGAAAATCTGTTGTTTAGTAATGTTGAAAAAATACCAGTGACCTTTTCCTGAAGAAGTTCAAGCTCTTTTAAGCATAAAACAGAGATTTTAAGTTTGGGATGATAGAGAAGAGGAGAGGGAGAAGTTATCATACAGTGATGTATGCCTGGACAGAAATGTGGCCAAACATTAGGTCTTTTTAAAAAAATAGAAAATCTGCTTTTAACATATTTCAGTGGGGATTTGTAACCTCAGATTCTTTTTTTTCTCTAATCTCTGCTAAAGTGCCTTTGCTTGTTGCTTTCTAGTCTTCAGGTGACTCTGCAGGGCTAAAGCCAGGCAACAGAAAACATTACGAAAAGGGATTTATGCGGCACTTTGACAACTTCAAGCAGAGCCTAAATTCAGACATTGTGGTTCTGTGAAAGTGTTGTGTTGGGTGTGATGCAGTTCCTCGTGGCATGCTCACCAGACTGTGCATCTGCTTTGCCCATGAAGCAAGGAAACAAACTAAAACTGTGCTGGAAGACTCAAGCTTTCACTATAACTGTTTCTCTCCCCTGTCTTAAACATGGCCACTGGAAGAGACACTGAAAAACCTAGGCACTGGTAATTTTGACACTGGGAGCAAGAATAGTCTGGTTCTCTTCATGGTCACCCAGCTGCACATAAACCAGCCTAGGATGGGGATTGGGATTGTGTAAAATGGAAAGAAAAGAACTGGGATTTTACGTGGGATTGTAAGCAAGGCAAAAAGAGTAAGCAAGGTAATCAAAGCAAAGAGGAGACAGATCTAATGAGCAACCAAATGGTTGCAAAACCAAGAAGAAAGCTGGGGGAAACTGACCAAAAAAAAGGAGGCAGATGGGGATGAGAGCAGAGAAAGATGCTTACTGGAGAAGTGCAGTTAGGAGGAGAGCTAGAAAAGTCATCTTAGACATGTAATAGAGTATTAGTTTTAGAGGGATGATAGAAGTCTTTATACTGTCTTTATACTTACAAAGACAGGCATGGAGCAAAATGGGTCTTGGACTAAGAGCCAAGAGTGGAAGCAAGAGTGGCACAGAGACGTGACAAAAGAGACCAGACTTGGGAGGACCGGATAGGAAGAACTGTCATCCTTCAACAGAGCATTCTCCAGAACCTGGAGCAGACTCTAAGGCTATTTACTGCATATGACAATAAAATTAAGAGGTCCCGGCCATGGGCTCTAGCCCTATCCCACAACTATTTAACTGTTATTAATTACACCCCCTGGCACAGTTTTGGTCTTGGTTAAATACCCGTCTCTCAGACAATTCCTGGCATCGTTTGAGAATAGCATAAGCCACCATCGTTCACAGTTAGTAAAAATGAAGCCAGTCTTTACAAAGGTAAAAGACTGTTTAGCTTCATGAGTGCAAATTGTACCATGCCACATGCCCAGGTCCAGAGAACGGCCTTGGTTCACATTATTTGCTAGTATAGGCATTGCTAAAGGGCACTGTTAAAAAAAATGGCCTGGGAATGACTCAAGTATTGAACTGCTGATTATTCATACTGATATTATCTGAGAGTTAGCTCAGTCAGCCTCAGTTTTGGACAGCTAACTTTAAGAGAAATCTCCTTTGAAAGGGTCTTTCGGTAGTCTGCATGTGAACTGTTCGGTCCAGGGGTAGGTCAACAGACAGTTTTACTTATTTGTATAGAAATAGCCTGAGAGACAGACAGAAACCTAGTACGCCTAGAAATGAATCCATTGAAGAGGAAAAGAGATAGGAGTAAAACTGGGGCTAACAAGATTATTAAAATGAATTCTAAATATATGTCATAGAATCATAGTTTTACAGTAGTTAATTTAATGTTTCTGTTTCAGCTAGCAAGTTGGAATAATAAAGAAAGAGCTGAGACAGAAAGGAGAAAAACAAAGGTGATCGTAAGAGTACATTTTATCTGACAATGCCCCAACAGCTCATTTTTGCTGGGAACATAGGGAACCAATGAAGATGTGAATAGGTATTATGCAGTGGCTAAGTACCACGTCAGCTGCCCTTGACACCAAACCCCAAGTTACACATTGCTTCTTCTGGTTTTATAAAGTACACCGGTAAAATACAACAAAAGATATCAACACTTGCTTAGCTGATCTTGTATTAAATCCAGCTAGAAGCTGTCAGGACTTCACTTCAGTGTAGGCAGGCCTATACAGGACCAGAGGAGTGGCCTGTGTAAGCTTTTATGTCAGACTAAACCAATGTGGAAAACTTACAGCCCACACTCTTCTTTTTGCCAGCTAATATAAAATAGGTTTGGCAGATCAAAGCTAATATTAGAGGATAAATACTGATTTTTTTGGTAGATAAGATCTCATAGACCTGGCTAAAAATCTTTAATTTGTTCCTGAAAGCACAGAAAAAGAAAAAGAAAAAGAAAAAGGAAAAGAAAAGAAAAAAGGAAAAGGAAAAGAAAAAAGGAAAAGGAAAAGGAAAAGGAAAAGGAAAAGGAAAAGGAAAAGGAAAAGAAAAAGAAAAAGAAAAAGAAAAAGAAAAAGAAAAAGAAAAAGGAAAAGGAAAAGGAAAAGGAAAAGGAAAAGGAAAAGGAAAAGAAAAAAGAAAAGGAAAAAGAAAAAAGAAAAAAGAAAAAGAAAAAGAAAAAGGAAAAAAGAAAAAGAAAAAGAAAAGGAGAAGGAAAAGGAAAAGGAAAAGAAAAAGGAAAAGGAAAAGGAAAAGGAAAAGAAAGAAAAAGAAAAAGAAAAAGAAAAAGAAAAAGAAAAAGAAAAAGAAAAAGAAAAAGAAAAAGAAAAAGAAAAAGAAAAAGAAAAAGAAAAAGAAAAAGGAAAAAAGAAAAAGGAAAAGAAAAAGAAAAAGAAAAAGAAAAAGAAAAAGAAAAAGAAAAAGAAAAAGAAAAAGAAAAAGAAAAAGAAAAAGAAAAAGAAAAAGAAAAAGAAAAAGGAAAAGAAAAAAAATGCCAGGGGCATGAAGGAAATGATACATGTCAATATAAGTAATTATCACTCTGGGTGGAATTCCAACCTATGAACTTCATTAATTTTGCATTAGCTTGCCAGATTGCATATCCCACCAATAGAAAATATAAAAAACAATAAACAGAGGCTTCAGTCATTCTCCACTGAGCTCCTCCTCTTCTCGGTTTCCACTATTCCTTTATACCACAAGGAACCCCTGTATCTTCACCCTCATCCTGAGCAATTACTGTGAGATCTCAACTTACTTCATAAGGATAATAGATCGAATGCGCAATCATCTGCAGATTTTATCAATTCAACACAAAAACTAGTGCTGAATTTAAGACTATTAACCTAAATTACTCAATTTCAGTCAAACACTAAAAAAAAAATCAGCTCCCACTTAGAAGCCAACAGCAGACTTCATTCATATATATAAATACTAAACTACATACTGTGTAATTCATGAAAGCCACACTGAACCTCTAATGACCTCTAAAATGCATGTGCATTTATATTTGAAACTTGGTGGAAGCAAAGCTGTCCACCGCCTCCCTAAGGTGCAGAGTGGAGACTGGCACTGTGGGAGAGTGAAGCTGAGTCACTGAGGCTGAGAAGAGGAATACACTAATGGAGTTTAGATGATATACAAGTGATTTAATTGACGGTTTCCACGCTTTCTATTGCTTGCATTATGGGATACTTAAGCTAGCAACCTTAACCCTAAATTAACCAAGTACCTCATAGTGGTAATATAACTGGTTGCCAATTCCCTTTGTCATAGGCCTAAAATATACTCTTCCTAACAATCATATGCAATACTATAGCTTACTAAGTACTGCCAGCATTCTAGTTTTGGTTTCTGGGAGTCTCATAGCGGAATCAGGGACATCAAGAAAGGCATAACAATGGGAGCTGCAAGCACTCAGATGTTTTGAAAATCAGGTCATTTACTTAAGACACAAAAGGGCCTTGTAGCTCATCAAGTTTGGTTTCCTACTGTCACAGACAGCCATATTATAAAATCTGCCTCATAAACTTATTAAGCAGCATTTAAAAAGGAATTTGTTTGTTTTAACCACCATAATCTATTTGGAGCCTTGCTATTCCAGTGGTTAAATCTTTCTTCTCATTTCCTGGAGTGGTTAAATCTTTCTCCTCATTCATAACATGCTCCTGGCCATTTTACATCCACTTAGTTTTTATGCCAACATTGTTCCTTAATATAGCTATTTCCCTTTCTGGTGTTAATTGTCTAATACATTTAGAGACAGCAATCACATCCCCATCTCAGCCTTCATTTTGCTAAGCTAAATATCATGCTCATTCAATTTCCTCTCAGAAGACAGGTTCTCCACTTCCCTAGTCATCCTGTTTTTCCTTCTTCATCATTTTTTCAGTTTAATATATTTTTTAGCATACAGATGGACCAACCTGTACATAATGCAAAGAAAGTCTCATCAATGTCATGTGACTCTTGGCACCTCTGATGTATTCTGTATGTCATATTCTTTTTCAATAGTGTATCACACTCCTGTGATTAATTAACACAACTTTTCTTCCCTTCTTAGGCATTTTTATTGACATCCCTGAAGGTTATAGCAGAACATCTTAGAATACTCCTTCTCCAGCTTTGTTGATTTGCCAGTTCTGCCTTCATCTCATATTGCCAAAGCTTCCCAATTTTGTATTACACACTTGTATCAGCAAAGAGCACCAATTAAATATTAAATGAGATCAGTCTCAGGAGTGATCTTTGTTGAACTTCTTTAAGAAACTCCCTGAAGAACAATTTTCCCTTCTCAGGACTATGTGTTTAATTTCCTCTTCCTTTCTTTAACTGGTCCCTTCTCAAATTCTATTTCCTAGACTAATCTCCACTTTCTTTGACAAACAATTTCTCATATCAGATACTTTACTTTTTCAAGATAAATTATACATTTTATTCATTTGTTTATGAAACTAATCATGGCATCAAAATAGTTTTTGATTTATTCACCTAACATACTTTCAGTAAAGCCAGGAGATACTTTACTCTATTTTCCTTTGCTTCTGTGGCCCCAACACATTCTACCTAAAGCAAAACTACTCTAGTTCCTTTCAGATGCCCAAGAGTTTCTCAGAGAGCAACTAGGCACCTGTATTTATCCAAATGAATCACACCCCAAGTCAATACAGTTAATAGATCCTAGAGACCTATTCATCTTTCCCACAAATGTACACCTATCTTTGGTCAGCTAAATAATTTTCCACTCCTCAATGGCAGGATTCAATTGCCAACACATAGTTGAGAGCCATTTGAGATGCTGGTCCTTAAGTATGCAAGACGTACACACAGCGCTGACAGATACAAAGCTGCTTACAAAAGACTTGTGTCTTTCTGGAACAGGAGCTGGAAGCTAGGCAGGATAGCTTGGGTTGGTTTTCCAGCTAGGCCAACTCTGGGTTGGCACTAGACACCCATGTCTAGGCAACTGAATTTCATCCTACAGACTGTCTCAACTAGATGTCCATTGACCACAATGAGAACTTAGATACCCGGTTCACATGTGGACACCTACCCATGTGGAATCCTAGATGTAAGCAAGCTAAATAAAAACCCTTGTTCCCTATCTAGTCTAAACATAATCTTTTCACTAACTCTATCCACCCTTTTGACTATTGTTCTCATTGTACTAGTGCTTTCCTGTTTCTTGATGTTCATATTTTTGCTTTCTTATTCCTTTATTTATAGACATACTCAAACTAGCTGTTCATTTTCTACAGTTCATTATCAGCCTTTTCTATCATTTCTCAATATCTAATTATGAATTCAGACATTTCACTTTAAGCTGTTAATATTAAACCTTTTAACAGTATGTTTTAATGAACAGCGCAAAACATCATTGAAGATTTTGTCCACAGCTTGCTGATGTTAATAGAAAAGTCCCTTACTGACTTCCAGTCATTTGGATCAGCTATATAAAGCTAAAAGCAAACTGTTTCAGCAACTACATGCAGTAGTTTTAAGTAGCTCAGCCAAAAGATAGAATGATCTATGATCTTCTGTTTCCTGGGTGGGGAGGAGATGTTCCATGTATTTGTTCTGACTATACCCACGCGTGCAAGTAAACAAAGAAATGAAGAGCACTCTTTTGTATCCAATGTATAAACATCACACTCAGACACTGAAGCATGACATAAAATGGGGGATAAGTTCTCAGCATATTTTCTGCAACATCACTTCAGGGATTATCCTCTTCTTTTCTCCTCTTGGGTTCTTCTCAGTTCTTCTGTATTCCTCAATATGCCAATTCAAAGTACTAGAAAATATATATTATTTTTCCTTTAGACACATTGTTAGGCTTTTTTGAATTAACAGTGAAGACTCAATTTCTTCACCATTAAAATGTTTTTAATACTTTTAATGTTTTGTGCCCTCTGTATCATCTTATGTGGCAAGGTCAAAGAAGCAGGAACTTACATCTGTCATGAACGGCCTGATCCAAGCCTGCTAGCACGTTGGTCCGCGTTCACTTTCTTCTCGGTTAAAACAAGAGACATGATAAAAAAGGACAGTCCTTCCAGTCCCCTAAATGGATTATAGGTGTCTAGAGATGTGCCTTGGATTGCTTTTCTGTATTTCTGTTCTTTGAGATAGTCATATTGCTGTCATATAAATCCTCTCAGGAAAAATAAGAATCACATAGCTCCAGAGGTCCACTTACTTGTTTCTGATAGTCAATTTGGTAATTAAATATTAGTGTACCCAGGAGAGTTTTTTGAAAAAATTCTCATTAAAAACACCTATTTAGTGAAAGTGCTTGAAAAACACATTTTTTTTCAGACTGTACTTTCCTTTGAACAGACAAGCTCAAAGAAGTAGATTTTATTAATTATTTAAGTATGAAGTCTCCAAAGATAACTCAGAAGAACATTGAATTTGTAATGATAGTCTTTCTTCTTGATCACTAAGAATATGGTGATGTTCCCGTGGAAGAGAGAGAGGAATTTGACAGCTGAAGATATCGTCATCTGAGCTAGAAACAAAACTTGAGGTCTTGAAAAAACTGAGAAATCTACAGTATCACTCTCTCCAATACTATTTGCCACAGAAATTAGTATGCCTTAGCTATGCTGGCTCTAAACTACTTAATATGGCCTCAATCTTTCTACTTTTTTTCTTTCTACTTTTCTTTCAGGGGGTTTGAGTTTTCTTTTGTTGGTTGGTTGGCTTCTGGCAATGTCTAGTCACATTCTGCCTGTTTTTCATCTTTACATCATGTACCAACCTAGTGAATTATGCTACTCAGGAGAATTAACTGTCATGTTATTTAGGGACTATAGAAACACCCAGACCTATTACATTTCAGTGGTAATTATAGCAGCAATCACTCTTTTCTTGAATCAAAGAGGCAGACATGTGGGATGAAAAGGGTGTTTGAAATATAACATTATTAGTATAGAATTCATTGTCAAAAATGGTACAATACTTTGCAACATAATAATAGAGCAGAAGAATCTCTAAAGAATCTCTAAAGAATCATTTTCTTTTTTTATATCCTAGAGTTTAAGTGTGACCAGACTTATTTTCAAATTGGGTTAAAACATCATTCTTCGGGTTCAGTCCCATATGCCAAGTTTCAGTCCAGAATAAATTTTTACAACTATGTTATAAATCCCTAAAAACAGGGGGATATAATGGAAACACTGACTACAATATCATAAATAAAAGCCTTCCTCTGAAGGATTTCCAAGATTTCCAGTTCATAAAAAGTTTAATGTTTCAATTGAGACTTACACCAAACTTCAAATAATGACACACTACAAATGATAGTAAGCAGTACAAATAAAGTAAATTTATTCATGACACATTGCTGGTAACTGTTCAGTATTCCAGAAGTAAAAAACATCAAGCTCAAAGGCAGCATGATAGCCCATATCCTGTAAAACCACACATTTATTTCCAATTAGGTTTTACTATAGCCGGAACTCAACCAATGTCATATTCTTTCCAGTAAGAAAGCTTTTATTGTAAAATAAATAATAAATTTTCTTCATCACTGTTCTTCTATGTGTACAGATCATACATTTATTTTTTGTTTCTCCCACAAGATAATATTATAAAATTTTTTCCTTCAATGCATGTTTTTTCCATCTCCTTAGCCAATACGCTTAACGCACTCAAATAGCTCTTCCAGTTGCATTTTGCTATGTTTCAAAGACTACATTAACTGAACATCTATATGGACGCTATATTGGAGAATTCTTACACTTGTTTGTGTCTGAAACTCCCTGTTTCTCTGAGGTTAAGGAGAGTATGACTGAATGACTCGGAACACTTTTCTGAATCTTCTGCATTTCATTTACTAGTGCAAGGCAGAGCTTCACCACTAGCATTCGGCTTTCACTAGTACTTGTTGGTTTTCAGCTGTGAAGGAATTGTACTCTTGCTGTTAATGGGATCAGCTTATTTTTGGTGAGGTTTAAAATCACTGGGCTTAAATTATTTCTACCATATCCTGTTATTCCTCTATGGAAAAAATCATGATTTTGGTACCATTCATACTGCACTCTGCTATACTCAGCAATAGCACTTGATTAAAATTTTTTTTTTTTTTTTTTTTTTTTATGAATGTTCAGCATTTACCCAATAATTTATAACATTAGATTTGGGGAAAAAAATGGGGGGGGGGGAATATGAACTTTTTTCCCAAGACAATTCTCAAATTTGTCTGTCAATAAGAAGCTGCTCGAAGATGTCAGTCAAACAAAGGCAGACCACAGCCCAGTTCTCCATACTTCTTTCTCCTACCTCAAGTGCTCAACGGGGAAAGACAGTTTATACTCTAGAAATATATCCTTGACCACTGATAAAAGAGGTTACCTGGGGCAACAAGATTCTAACCATAAGCACTTCAGCTAAATACCTAGGAAAGATGGAGGGACCGTGGGCCTGAGCAAGAGCTCACTGCGCTCAAGTGGACAATTAAAAACACATTAGAGCAGCTTCTGAGCAGTATCCCAACATTAAGAAAATATTTCAGCTTAATAGTTAGCACAAATAACACCAGAATGCCACGTTGCTGTATTAGCTTCTCATTATTCTGCCTTTCTTTCTGTTTGAAGTCTTTTCAGACATTCTGTCATGTCTGATTGCCAATGTGAGAAAATGACAATCCTTATGCTGAAAGTTATTTCAAAACAGGATATTTGGAAACTAAATGAGGCAGTTTAACTAGAAATGTGGTGTACTTACTGTCAGCTACAAATTGCTTTTCTCATTTTTTTTTCAGTTCTCTTTTTTTTTAATGATTAAAAAATAAATGTAATCACTCTTCCTTGAAGATATATACATAACAATAACATTTTATTGTTATCTAGTGACTTTTACCAGCATTTCCAAACTTTTTACAGAAAACTTTTTTCAGAAATCAGTTACTTCTCTTACTGCTGTTCTCTTACGGTCCAGGTAAGGGTCTCAAAGCTCTAGCTTTGAGTTCTTTCACGTTCATGGTTAAAAGAGTTACTGCCCAATCTGTCCAACTCGGCCTTCTGTCTTAGGTCATCACCCACATTGCAGGGCAGCAGGGCGGGGTGTACCTGTGCCTCAGCTGCCACATTTACTGTCCAATTTATTAATGAGCACCTACCTTCAGTGCAATTTAATCTACTGTGCTGTACTGCAAACCACAGAGATTGACACAGGGCTCATATCCTATCATTTCTTGCCTTTATGGGGAAATTAATCTCCTGAAAAGAGATAGGAAAGGCATCTGGGTGTTGTAATGCTTTAAACTACCACAGTTAAATCTGCCAGTACTTATCGCTCAGAGCCCACATTGATTTTAATGGGTTTTGGATTAGTCTTTAAATAAAGAAACTAAAGTACAGGGAATTTAATTGATCTGTCTGAGGTCATACAGTGTCTGCATGACAGAAATGGTGTAGAAAAAAAGAAAGGAAACGTTGGCCATACAAGAAAATGCGCAGTTAGTAGATAAGCAACAGTTTATGTTCCAACCATACCAGGAGCCAGCAATTGCTAAACTATACGATTTTTATTAACTTAGTTAAAATAATTGTCTTTTTGTTTATTTGTTTATTCATTTTTGCTAGTACACACAGAGCTAGAGTTTTCCCCTTGCTTAATAGAATTGATGGTTATATCATGGAGGTATCCATATTTATGGATCATTTTTTTCTGAACACAGAGAAGTTGTGTGCAGTGGTAAGGGAGGGGTAAAAGTAACAGCTGATTTTGGCGAAAGCTGAAACTCTTGACTGAGAGCTGAAACACTGAAGCCTGCCCTTTCATGAAGATTTATCATCTGCAACAACAGCAAAATTCTTACTTTTAGCCCTACTCCCCTCCCAAGTCATTAATAGAGCAGGCATATCTCACTTTACCTCTTCTAAAATTATATGCATTCAGAATATTCTTATTTTATTCTAAATTAAGCCATATGCTGTTGATGATTCAAAAAAAAGGGGGGGGGAACTCCTCCATCATTAAAACAGATCAAAGCAAAAGTTCACATATATAAAATGACTGTAGGTTTTTTTTTTCTTTCTCTAGCTGATCTTCTCTTGCTCTGTGGGTCTGATGTTTTGCCTCTGAGAATAGAACTTATTAGCAACCCTAAAGTAAAAAAAGACAGGATATTTTTCAGCAAGAGCCTCGTCTTTGCCAAACATCCCGGAGTTTGTCTCCAAGGACTTTAAAAGAAAGGAAAGAATGAAGAACGGAAACCATAAAGCATGCATAACTGCTATCATCTAATTGCTGAATGAATAGCACGGTTGTTTTGTCTGATTGCACTAAGCTAGTTATCCACTGCGAGCTTCATTGACAAAAAGGGAATCTACACAAATTATAGGGAAATTCAAGCACTAAAGGAATGTTTTGGTTCAGAGGTTTGCAATGACTATTGGCTTTGGTTCCTGGCACAGTTCGCCTTTGCCATATGAACTCTGCTGGGCTGGGTCAGCCCAAAGCTTTCCAAAAAGCCTGAGAAGAGGACAGACTTCCTTGTCATATGTATCCCATAAATAAATTAAAGTGATGTTCTCCAGTTAGAGTTTGTTTCTTGGCAGGCTAATCTGCAATCAGAGAAAGAAAAGCCTTTTATTTGTGGACTCCAACTAAAGGAAGGAAGCTTTTGTATGCAGATTCACCAGAGACCAAAATATTAAAAAGTGGAAGAGGAAAAACATATGTTGCAGGCCCCTTAAAAATAAGTGGATTAAAAAAGTGCTTTAGAGACATGCCTTCAATTGATGATGTCGAAAACAAAGCATTCCTTTACAAGAACAAGCAGAGTAGTTTCACCACTGCCACCTTATTATAGCATGAAAACAGGTTTTTCAGACACTTTTTTCCTAAATAAACTCATGCCCTCTGTACAGAAATGGCAACAATGAAATAATCCAAATATATCAGATTCCAGTGGGCTTCATTTCACCTTCTCATCATATTGTAGAATGTATATACACATTTGCAGAATGAAAGTAATATATATTTAACTTCTCTACTACTTGTATGTCATCACAACCCAGAAGTAACTGCAGTAAGCATCAGTGGTGACACAAGCATATGCAGTATAGCCTCCTGAATACTTTATTTCAGTCACACAAAACATTGCAATATAGCAACTATATTTCCCAGTTTTTGTCCTCACCATAAAGCTGCACTGGACTCTCCTTCAGAGTTACTACTTGCATTTAGGTCCTTGTCTCTCACATCCTCAGAATACTTCTTTTAAATTTTCATGCACTCTTCTCTTTTCCAGAGTAAACCTTCAGTTTGGTCTTCACTGAAGAATATTGTCAATATAGCTATTAATCCCCTAGTTGAATCTCTGTGAAACCAAATTGCATCTACAAAAATGAAGACATGCCATATTTTTCTTCATTGAACAATAAGCATATATATTCACATTGAAGAAAATGGAACATGGTAAGAGGCTGTAGAGACAAAATACTTGTAGTGGAGATTCTGTGAGTCTAGGGCCTTTCCAGAAAGCATAAATGCTCTGCTCCTGGGCCATATTTCCCTGTGTTGGGACCTCATCACTCCATGCCTGGCACAGCTGATCAGCAGATCTGTCCCCACTGCCTGGACTGACAATACTTGCGTTACAGATGCTGCAGCATGGGAGGTGAGACCGGTCCCTAGCTGAATGAGTCACACAGTACAAATGACAGGAGTGCTTAATGGTTATTGAATTATAATGGCAAGGCAATCTTTTGCTAATATGACTTCCTCTGTTTGGAAAATGAGTTTAAGCTTTGCTAATTAAAGAGCTCTTTGGCTGCAGCTCCAGCAGCATGTTGTGAGTATAGCCATATCAGCCATACCAATAACCATTTTAAATATCAGCAGGCTTTGAGATCTGTTGCTCTGACAACAGTATCAACTGTAATAATATACGTCTTGACTGAATCTTCCTGATTTGGAAATGCTTTTTCATCTCGAATTTGGAGCCTCTTGAAAACTACATTACAAAATATATTATAGAAAATGAGCAGCAGATTAAATTAAGTTAACATCCTATTAAGTCAATGGGAAAAGCCTACTAACTTTACTGAGATTTGAATGAAACTGTAGATATCTTATTTTCTTTCTAAACTCTGTTAAAAAATAGTTATTATTTCTCTTTCTTTCCATAGACCGAAAAAAACCCACAGTATAATGTTTATAGTCAGGAACTGACCCTATGAACACATTGAATATAAAACTAAGGAATTATTCTTGTTTACTGGCCGTTGCAAGTATTTCCATTTCAGTCTAGATCTCCTCTCCCTCCCATGGAGATGATTGTAATTTACATATATATATATATATATATATATATATATATATATTTAGGATCTGACTATATAAACCGTTAGTTCTTCAAATAACTCTTCAAACATATTCATTCAAATCAAGTTTCAATGGGATTGCTAAGAAAGCACGACTGTGAAGGATCAGGTATTGAAACTGAAAGGAATTAGCTGTGGGTACTGTCTTTGCACGTCTTACAGAGCACCAAGCATGCATTTTCTACTCAGTGAGGAAGAAATAATGATTAATCTTAAATTCTTGGCAAGATACAATCTAGTCAAGAACTTAATGCATTTGAACCACTGCTCCTCACTCTTGGAACAGGAAATTGGATTTCTGTTTCTCGTGTGGCGAGGAGTCTTAAATAAACTCTGGCTGAGGCTGAGGAGTCAATAATACTTCTTAGAGAACTAAAACTAGTGCTGATAATGCTAATGTTTTCAAAAGGAGATGCTGAGACTAAGGACATATACCGTGTGAGATACTCATGTCTACTAAACTCATGACCAGACATTTAAAATAATCCAGTAAAGTGCTACCCCCCTACAGTTCCCGTGGATCAGAATCTCTTGCACAGCAGGACCCCACTTCTTCACGCATCTAATTCTAAGCGTAGTTGATCAATTGTATACCTCAGTGAGCTGGGCTTAGTAATGTCTTTGTACGCTCACAGTTCATAATCCCAAACATCTGAGGGTAAGCAGAAAGAGGTTTTTAGGATTTTCTGTTTGTTTGCTCTTTGGCATGTCTCAAACTTCAAACTGGTCATGCATTCAACTACCCACTGGTCCTTGCTAGAGCCCTTTGGCTCCAAATTCTGTCCCCAAGATTGTGCAGAGGGCTTGACTGAAAGAAAGCTTCACCTTTGCATGTGAGCAAGTGAGGAACACACTGCTTAGCATCCACATCTGCAGTGGAATTTACCACTGATTTAGCACTGCCTACCTGCTTGCCAAAAGAAAAGACAGCCAGAAAAACATGAGGCTTTGGAGGGAGAGCAAGGGTGGAGTTGGGGGAATTCCATCCCTTCTCTTCCTCCTGCTTATAGCTCCTTGGAGACTGCTTGGGCTCCTGAGTCTCCTTCCTCCTCAACCTCCTGTTTATATGAACTTGCCATTCAAAAACAAAAAAAAATCATCCTAACTGTTCTTGGAATTACTTTTGTCCCATTTAAGACTAAAGCTTAAATACCACTAAATCTGCACACAGTGATGGGAAGCATTACCTCAGCAGCATGTTTTCTGTTCCACCCTGACTCAGCAGTGGTCCTCAGCTTCAGGTTTTTCCTCTGTTTTACTTGTATTCTCCTTTCAGTGATAATTAAAATACTAGTCTGGTATTATTGAGGTAATCAAAGTAGTTCAGTAGCACTACCATAATAGTTTATACCAGGAGAAACACCACTTCAGTCCTCACTGGGTCACTCAGTGGAAAGGATCGCTTGTTTACACCATCTCAGCCTCACATAAAAACTTGCTCTGATACAGCACCAGGAATATCTCCTCTCTCACATGATTTTACAGATAAAAATCCTTTTTAGAAAATACTTTTTGACATTGAAATTCACCTGAAGATTCTCAGTTATTTCCCTGCTGTGCACTGAACTTCTCACCTTTCCTGGTCAGAAGTGAACAACCACAGACTATGAGTAGTTCAGCATCATACTTAGTTTTCTCAGAGCACAGTTTCTGATAGTTATCTGAGCTATGGAAAGAAATGCGCAGAATTTCAGTTGTTAGGTGAGTTCCATCCAAAGCTATGAACTCTGGAATACACAAATAAAATTAATAGAACAAATCTGATCCTTTCTGAAGACTTCAGTTTACTTCTACTTCAGTTTGAAAAATAGAGAAAATAAAACTTGTAAAGAAAACATATTTTAAACCTAATTCTATTCATTCGTATCTATTATTTAGGTGTCTAAAATTTTTGCTGAGGATTATGATAGAAGACAAATTGTCATCACTTACAAACACTCAATAACTTAACGCTTCTCTCTCAGTGCATGGAGCCCTAATTTCCATTCTCTATTTCTGAGAAGCTATGTGACTTGGATAAGGCAACTAATCTCTGGTGTCTCTATTTTTCACATGTTTAGTACTGTCCATTTCTATAAACTCCTTTGAGACTTACAAATAAAAAAGATGCGATACACATGTTAAATATTATTACTCTCATTTAAATACAATTTCCAAGTGAAAAAAATCAGCCCTGCTCTTTTCCTTGTTAGTACTTGTATTGTTACTAAAAAAAATGTATCCAGCGGCAAACTTATTCAGGTTGCTGCCTCATATTTTGCAAATAGAAATGAGTCTGCGCTGATAGGATAGTAGATATTTTTCATACCCCAAATGTGAAGAACTGCACTTATCCAATTGTTTCCACCCCAGGTTCTGAGTCTGGGAGTAACAAAGGTAGTATAAACTTAACACATAGTTTAGTAATTAATTGTTTGGAAACAATTCATTGTAAATACTTTCTTATTTATAGCCACTACAAAACAATGAAGATGATAACATCTGAGAAGGCTCCAAGTGAATTATTGCAGGAAGAAGCAGCAAAGGATGTGCCATTGTCATTATTAATAAAGCTTCTGTCTGACTATAGCACAAGGTACAGAGATAAATATCAGCTGTGTCCCTGGAGGGAAGAGACAATGCAAAGCTGCAGGGAGAAGAGCGGCACACCCTTCTGAGACAGTGTACGTGAAAGATGAGGCGTCCTTAATGGTTTGCTCAGTTCCATTTGCACAAATGTCATGGCAAAAAATACCTTTGCTATTCATTTATTTAAAGGCTGCACAGCATGCCTGTAATTCTGTACGGACTCCTGTCACAGACCTCTTGGCCTAACTGTACTTACCCAGTGGTAGAAGAAATGTTTTTGTTCCTTGTGCATTGACAGCACAGGCTTGCCATGTGACTTAGCTATTGAAGATGAAAATGCTATTTCCAAATGACACACCAGGCAATACATTTTGTGTGACTTACAGTTGTATTAGGAAATATTGTTAAAGGGCAAAACAAAACAGCAACCATAGCAAGTGAAAAAAAAAATCTCTTTTGAATTCTTTTCAATTTTCTGAGAAAGGAAGATTCAGTCAAACTAAGCCAGATGAGGAAAGGAAAAAAAAAAATAAATATATATTCTCTATTTCTGAGAATAAACTGTAATCCACTCCTGATATGTAGAAGTGGAAATTGCTACCGCTGTGAGGATACATTTTTATATATATATATCCTCCTTATAAACAGTCCTTAAAGAGAGACAGAAAGTGAGAACATCCATCCTCTGGTGAATAAGCTGATCACTGTGCTGTTTTTTTGCTGAAGATCAATAAATCTCAACATGTCTAGATGAATAGACACAACAGGGAGCATAGGAGTGAGCTCTTAGTGGTGGCAGTTTCTGGATACTCTGGAGAGAGTGAGCTGGGCTAGTCCAGAACAACGCCAGAGACTGGGTGGACAATCAATAGCTAATTTTGTCCAGAACTGTTAAGGACCATTTTTTAACTGTCAAGGATGATCTTTTGAGCATGTAATAATAATGATTGATAATGACTAAGAATTAATCATTTGCACTGTCTTATTTAAGAATATCAATCTGATAAACTCATACTGTAAAGTTTAAATTTATCTGAGCCTGATTTATCAGTCTTCTAAATACTCCTATTTCAGCAACTCTTATTTTCCTAACTGATATTTATGTATATACATACACATCTTGAGCTGCAGTAAAGGATCCAGTGCCTAGCATTTTATTTGCTGCTCCTTTATTTAACTGTACAGATATGACCTTTCTTCTTGTGAGAATGCATCTAAAAGATAGGCGATGATACAAAAAGTGACAGTACCAAAATGGCAGAAAGCTTAGACAGGGCAATTAAATGAATAAACAAACAAATAAAAAACAGGGAAACAGAAATATGCTGTACACACTCCACTGTACACCCTCCACTGTACACATTATAATAATATGCATCATACTATACAAGTTATTTCAGTTTTATCATTGAAAGGCTATGTCCTGTGGTTCCCATTTGACATCCCTCACATTTTATAACTTATACAAAATTTACACACTAGCAGCTTACATGACATTTGAGCAAGAATTACTCACTGAAATATTTGATATCTCAAAGTCTCCTCTTCCTCAGCTCCCTGCTCCCTAAATAACATCCCCACCTATTCAGTCCTTTAATCTTGTCTTTCCCCACTCTCAGCCTTTAATTGACCTTCCTAAAGCAACCAGTGTCAGTCACCACTTCCTTTTTCTTCTCCTCCGTGTATTTTGCTGCCCAATCAGGGTGGGAAAAGGAGAGTGAGATGAAAGCGGGAGACAGTCTGTCTCCCTAAAAGGTGGCTTCACAGAGGGTCTGGGTGTGCCGCAGTAATTGCCGAGGAAATTACAGTTGCCAGCCTGAAAATCTGTTGAACGCATGAGAATCGGACAGCCCTAGAGCAAGGAGCTGATCCAGAAGCGAGACCAAATGTGAATGTTGCCAATGCACACCGTTTGGCAAATCTGGTGTACACTGAAAATTGAAAAGCAAGGGAAGAGGATACGAGCCTGATTTTCTGCTAACTTGTCTTTTGCAAAATATGTGTAAATCACTACCTGACCTGAATAGCAGCATTTTATAGCTGTTTTGCATTCAGTTCTCTCAATTCCAAGAAAATCTAGGCTCATGAAATAAACATACATACATTGTAATACACTGTGGTTAACATTTTTCTAATCCTTGAAAAAGTTTTTACCTATCTGTCAGAGAAAGTGATAATATGTCATTTTTCTCTAGCTCAAAAATAATGGGCTTAAGACAATTTAGAGTCCTGGGTTGTAGAGTTTATTTATTATTCTTTTTCATGGGAGGTGACTTTAAATAAAATAATTTCTGATAAGTTCTGTTCCCGTTTGATTTGTTCTCTTTTCTGGAAGGGGGGGGGGCTGTTACTGAATCACTAGGCTTTCTTCTGATAGCAAAAATTCTTTCCCAAAACGAGAAAGAAGGATGTTGCAAATTAAGATTAATCCACCATGTATGGACAGACCATAAGACATCAGGAATTCCTCCATACACAAAAGTAACGTATCAATAACCTAATTTGTTAGCTGGCACCCAGTCAGACCTCAGAGCCACACAAGGTAGAAAAAATATAACTATCTTGCTGAGTCTTAGCCAGTTCTGCTTTGTTCTTCTTTCTTTTAGCAGAGAGGCCTTTCAAAAACACTTCATTTCTCTGCTACATGTGTTCATATTCCCTCTTTATATTCATTTGGTATGCTAACAAAGAACACTATGCTCAGCCAGAGCAAAAGATTTGTATAGACAAGCTCAGCAGGAGTTTACATGTTGTGCTGTCAACACTGCACAATAGTAGCCCTTAAAAAAAAAATGCATCAAAAAGTTCAGAGCAATTAATATCTAATAATATAAATCAAACCAAAAGCTGTGCATTGCCTTTTAAGATTAATAGTTTATAAAAACACTAATTCTAAGATTAGAGGTACCTTCCATGAATAGGCACACAAGTATGTGGAATGCAAGAATTTAATCAATCAATCAATGTTGATAATATCTCATAAAAAAAGAGTTATTCTAAAATGTAGCTCTTTTCCACATAGGAATAGGATCAATATTTCTGTTTACACAGAAAGTTAGAAAATTGCCATTAAATTCAAGACAAGTGGACCAAGTGTCTGAATATACTTCCATACAATTGTTACTGAACAACATTTGCAACATCAAAAAATACTTCGTAGTATTTGTTCTTTGTTATATAGTGATTATCAGTATATGAAAGAGTGAGTATGTGACTATCAGTAAATATGAAGGATGTTTATCTGAAGTTACTGATACAAATTAATTTCTGATTAATATTTACACACAAAAATAAAAACTAAATATGTATATTGTATAACATAAATAACATCTGAGAAAAGCTAAGTAGGAAATAGAAGGAATATAGTGAAATGTTAGGAAAAGCAGGTAAGCCTTAGACTAGGCATGACTGCAAGACAGAAGTGAGGTGCTACAAGCATGGAGAACCAAAAATAAACAGATGCAAATCAATGATCATTTTGAATGGATTGAGTAGGCTTATCTTTTTTGTAGTATGTGTATATTCCTTGTTTTTTTGAAGGAAAAGGTATCTGATTTCAAACACAGTAATTATAAAACTCTGAAGAAAGGAATTTTCCTAAAATATCACAAGGATGGTAATGGCCCTGAATACTTTCTGCTATGCATGGCAGCATTATGAATGACTAGACTAACAAGAAATTGTTGGGAGTAGAGATTGCTATTGTGCCTATTTTTCTTTTCGTTAATGAACTATGGAAACAATTCTATCCATTCTTTGGCCCCCATACATCAAGACATCAATATTGATATTTCTCTCATCAGTATATATTTTCTCATGTCAATACATAGCTTTCATTCCTTTACTATACAATTAAATTAATTACAAGAAAGAATTTACCAAGCCTTCACAAAACACAACTATATGCCGTCAAAATATATGTTTTTAAACTTTCTTTAAAAAAGCCATCTTAGTTTTTGGGATATATGTTCTCCCGCTAAATCAAATCTACTTCATTTAAAAATGCAGTCTGATATTGCCAAACTTTCAAGTCTATGTTGGAGACTTAAGTTGCAGTACTGTGTTTCATATGTGTTAAAAATAAATGATTATTAATTAAGGGACTGATAGATAAAACAGGTTGCAAGTTGTTCTACCTATACTTGTACTGACTCAGCAGAGGTAGAAAAAACAATCAATTTTATCAGCATATTAAATATCTAACATGCAAGGGATGCATAAGAAATAACTTTAACTCCATTGTGTTTGTGTTGAATTCAGTTCTAATTTTCAAACAAGAAAGAAAAAATCTACACTTACGCAATTATAAAAAGAAAAAAGGTTCATTTGAATAAAACACTAGGTCACAGACATTTGGAGACATTTGGACGTGCTGGCTAGAGGAAATAAACTGTAGGCCAGACAGGGATTTGGACAGGCTGGACCTTGAGGCTGAAATTTGATGAGGTGAAGTCATTGAGAAACAGAATCACTATGAAAGATTTTGTAGACTTTACTAGAAAAACTTCATAAGACTGTAAGCCAACATAAACCCAATGGCTATGTCTATGCTGGTAAATAAAAGAGAGCCAGAGACCAAAACAAAAAGTGACACTGTCTTTGGAGGTGGTCCCTGGAACAAATTATTCCCAGAACTGTGCCATGTATTGACTCAGGAACAGTTGTTTGGAGACATCCTCCCAGAGCCTGGGAGTGAGCCAGTAATCAAGTAGTGCCTACAATCAAGGATCCAATACTCAGCTTCTCTTCCTCGCCTTCATTTATTTAGCTGTTTAGATGCATCTGAGGACACTGGGCTTTCAACCTAAATATTGCCATTGGTGGGAAGTGATTATAATTTCATAACCTCACTCAGATAGTTACAGTACAATGAAATGAAGTATTTCTTTGAGGTTTCAGAGCCTAGAAGTCAAGACTATGTTCTAGATAGCTTTAGCTGTCATTTGTTTTGGCCACTGTGACACAGCAAAGGATGTGGTATGGCTCTACACTTAAAGCCAAGCTTTCCTGAAGCTTTCCTAGCCAAGTCTGATGAGTGCAAATAGCCCACTTCAGCTGCACAAGCAGGCTGCACATTTGCCTGTTTTGGTTTTGAAAAAGTTTCCCAGACCACATTAGCAAAGCATTTGAAGACATTTATAGAAGATAATTAGACAGGCACTCATTTCCTTCCTCTTTTCCTGCTCCTCTTGTTGCCCACCCCAATAGAACAAAGAAAGTATTTTTACAATGCTTTTGCACTTGCAACAAATAGAACCTAAGACATTTCCCTAAAGCTACCTATATTTAAGGTCTAATCCAAAACTTGTTTTTTCCTGTTGATTTCAAGACCTCTTCACATCTAGGTCTTGATCCTGTCTTGGTCTGACACTACTGGCATGAACCCTGAGGGATGGATCCAGAATCTCAGATGTTGGATTAGAGTCTTTGCTAGATGAAACTGCTTCCCAAAAGTGAAGTTTTAAAGTGGAGGCTTTGCTATGTCACTGAGAGCTCCATCTTGTGTAACATAAAACCCCTCGTTTTGAAATAATGCCATAGGAATAACATCTTGTGCCAGATACTACATTTATTCAGGGTTACTTGAGCAGAAGTAATGAGAAGTATTAAAGCAATGTTTACATAGTGAAATGTAATATCAATCATGCTATGTACATTAGTGATAAGAATAAGGATTGAGTTGTTTTGGATAAAACTGAGCTTTTCTCTTGAGAATGGAAAATTACTATGAGGCTGCAAATTTATCTCCCATTTTTAATGTTTTTTTTTCTTAATAAGTTTGATTGTAACTCTTTTTGACAAAATGGTAAAATTCTCATCTAGAATGTCTACATTAGTGTTGTTTCTTATTCAGTCATTTCATCTTGGTGGCCTGTAAAATTTATATGTATGCTTTTTAATAAGATGAGAAAAAAATACAAAGGGAAAAATGATGCAAATCATCCAAAGAGCAGAATATCAGCAGAAGTCAACTATCCAAGGATAATAAAATTAAACCTCTCTCTCTCTCTCTCTTTTTTTTTTTTTTAGAAAATTTTATTCAGGTGTTTGAGAAAGGGAAACAATTTTATTCTTCAGATTAGCCTGCTCACAGCTTGACTAGCACTGAGAAAAATACTCATTTATCTTTGGGTATCTGAAATTCAGTGTTAAATAAGTTTATTATTTGAAGTCAGTTCTTCATGCATCACTGATAAATATGACACATTGACCATTTCTCCCTCATCCTCCTGAATAATTCAGTTTCTAATTATGTTTCCTAAATTCAAAATTATATTAAGAAAAAGAAAAGGGCCAGTGAAGAGGATACTTTTTCTCCTGATACTACTCTGCATGCAACATTGTTTCTGAAGCCAGTCAGCTGAAATACGTCAGGAGCAAAGTGAATAAATGTACAGGTGAGTTGGGCTGGAGATGTGAACATACTGTCCATCAGATCAGAAAACGAAGAAATGATTTCCCCATACAATCAGGCTGATGACTTTTGCTTCTTTAGAGAATCTGTTCTGCAAGAAAGTGGGGCTCATATCTCCCTAGAACAAAGCAGTCTTAGTTGGTATTACAATTCATAATGAGGAATTCCTGTCTGAAGGGAGCCACGACTGGTGAACTACTGCAACCTCGCACGCAGAGCAAGGTGGAGGGGATATAATGAAGTTCAGGGCATTTGTGACCAACACGTGCTTTCTATTGCCCTGTGTTCCACCTGTGCACAGAACTACATCACTAGCACCAAGCCGGCTTCTTATAAAACTTGCACAGAGGCTAATCAACCTTGAATCAAAGGAAATTTCCTTGTTTCCACCATTCCCCATTATAACTGATCATAGCTTAACCATACGGAGAATGAAAGCCACATAGTTTACACATGGGTATGACAAAGATCCTACCTCACAGAGAAGGCAGGAGCTTCCCCAGAGGGAGGAGACAACACCTGGTCCCATTCCCATGCCCATCTCTAGGGGGAAGAAGAAGTTCAGGCAATTTTCAGGGAACTGATAAGGAGCAGGCACCTACTCATTCTGCTGGTTGCTGCTTTAAACATCTTAATTTTCCTCTCACTCAGCCAAGGAAACCTATTGGTTCCTCTCAGCTAAGAAAGGGACCCTCAGGTGATCAACCTTCAAACAGGATGGATGTACCTCTTCCATATGATTATATTCCCTGTCCTGTAAAACACTGAAAATTTTTGAAAATTAAGCATTATGACAATTGTTCATGGATTATATACACTTACTAAGCCTGTCTATCTTTTCCTTTATTTTGATTTTGATATTTATTTGATTACTTTGACTATTTTATTTTGATTTCCTTTATTTTGATTACAGATTGCCAAGGATTTGGCAGCTAAATGTCCCCAAGCTAAAAGTTGCACCCAAGCTTTTGGAAAGTTGAAGCAGGAAGACAGGACCTGCAGAATGACCCTTAGCTACAATCCTACCTCTCTTCCAGCTTTCCTATTCTCATATCTTTGGTCATATTGCCAGCTAGAATCACCTCAGACACATGCATCCAGATAATGAATGGCAAATCAGGTATAAAACATGGCAATGATAGGAACCATTATCTACAGAACAGTTACAATCAGAGTAGCAACACTTAAAAAAAAAAGGAGTTTTGGTTAGGGGCTGCAAAAGGCTGCTCTATTACAAATCCAATGGGGAATATACGTATAAAGAATTATCCCAATGAAGTGCAAACTGGAAAGGAACAGGGACTGAACAGAGACCAAAGGAGAAACTACCAGAAAATGATGAAGAAATAGAGACTCTAGATTTAGAAGAGAGAAAAGTAAACCCAGGTGATATGAGATAATTGTGAAGGAAAAAGAAAAAGGAAAAAGGAAAAAGAAAGGAAAATAGGAAAAATAGGGAAAAAAAAGAAAAGGAAAGACAGAAGGGAAATATGGAAACAGTGTTAACACATGCAACAGGTGTGTTATTCTTATGAAGAAAATGGTTGCAACAACCTAGGACCAAAGCATGAGTGCTGAAAGAGACCTGTCAGAAAGAAGAGAACTGCAGTCCCAAATGATTACTTTCCATATAAGGAAAGTAGTTCAAAATATTATATAAGGAAAATATGACAGAGAGCCTTCTAACCCATGCCAGAACTAAAGCACTGTCATAACAAAGGTGTTGCTAGATTTATTAAGCAATACTCCAGAATTTCTAATCATCTTATTCCCTGTAAGAACAAATGACACTAATGAAGTACATTTATATAATGTATAAGCAACTATAATTCAGATAATAAGAAAAGAAGTTGAACTGTTCAGATAAGTAACTCATAGAAGTTTTTTCTGTGCCAAACATGGGTGAAGAAGTAAAATGCTGATACTGGAAACCAACCAACAGAAGGTCTGATAGAGCAGATTGCAGGGTTTTGAATTCTCAGATCACTGGAATGCCTTCTGCAACGAGAGCCAACTGTTTGGATTACAGTGTCTCCACTTATGCAGACAGGTTGCCAACCTTTTAGGTTCAGAACTGGCAGGGCCTGTTAGGCAGGCTACAAAACCTTCAGGAGAAGGAGGGAAAGGGAAAGCTTTCACTTAATTTGAATAATCCGCCATGTACTTCCAACATACAAATTAAGGGAGAAACTAAAATTGTTCTGAAGCAAAAGATGAAGGATAACAAGAATATAATGCCTCATGCAAATGTGTGGGGAAACAAGCAACAACTGGAAGGTGTTGTACTAAATAAAGGAGATTACAATCTAGAAAGACTAACTGAAACTTAGTGGGATAATTCTTGTGTGTTGAAAAGACAGATGGATGCAATATGCATGGGAAAGGTAGAGTGGAGAAAAGAAATAGGTGAAAAAATTTTAGATAATGCATTCAAAGACAATAATTTATAATTTTGATAGTGACAAGAATAAGATGGTGAAATTATTGGGGAAGTAAAAAAAGAAATGAAAAAAATGAAAGAAGCACAAACAAAACATAGTAATAATAGTATGCATTTCCCTTAAGCCACCATTCTGGAACAGAGCCAGGAAAGGCAAAACCATTCCTCTAAGTAGAGTTTAGTTGATCTCGGGATAACACATAGAGATGTAAAGATATCAGTTTCATATAGTAAATTCCAAAAGATAAAAATAATGAGTTGGGTCAAAGTTTCCCTGCTGGGAAATAAAAATGATGAATTGGGTCAAAGTTTCCTTACTGGGACAAAGATATTGAAAATATGAAAGTATACTGTATTTGAATATAGTGAGACAATAATTCACAGAGTAGAACGGTGAAGGAGATCAGTTTCAGTTTCAGAAAGATTTTAGAGAACTTATTTGAATATTTGATGAGAAAAAAATGTTAAAAATGTAACATTGTGAAAGAAAATTGGAGATTTTCTGGGAAAACATAACAGTATTAAAACTCATCTGTGCAAAAACAGGAGATAAAAAGGCAAAGAAATAGCCAGAGTCTTCGTGAGGGCTGTTCAAAGTTCAAAGTACATGTACAGGAAGGAGTGGCAGGAAAAGAATCCAAAGAGTCTTAAGTCTAAAGAGGCCAAAAAGGGAAACGAAGAATAACAGGGCTTTTATAGCTATAGGAATGGAGAAAGAAGTAGAGAGAAAAAAGAGAGCATATTAGTAAAAGGAAAAGGAAGGAAGTTACAATTTAAGGAGGAACAATAAAACAAGATACAAACCTGAATTCTATATTGCATTTAACATTAAAAATAAAGAAGTATAAACTACTAGAACTAGTGTGTTCAAAAATGTCATCAACTGCTGAGACAATGTCCAGAAAAGGACTACTCAGAGATATGTAATGTACTACAGAGGTACTTAGGAGTCAAGATTAATCAAGAGATCTATCCTTGGCACACGGTGTAGGAAATTTGGGGTGTGGTTTGACTGTTCTATCTTAGGCAATGAAGGCTTAAGATATCTTTGTGAGGGTCCCTCTAGGTTTTTTGTGATCAATGAAGTGAAACAGGAAATTAACCTCACACAATGTAGACGTCTGTAACAAGGTCACATCCTCTCCGAAGATACCTACCTTTCTCCCGTGATTATAAAAAGCAGCCTAATTTAAACTTAGACGTGTAACTTGCATATGCATCAAGTCAGATGAGACAAATTTCATCCCTGGTTTCCTAATATCCAGAAAGTCTAGGAGTCTGAATAAATGTGTGCAGAAGTTT
This sequence comes from Rhea pennata, assembly GCF_028389875.1. NCBI lineage: Eukaryota > Metazoa > Chordata > Aves > Rheiformes > Rheidae > Rhea > Rhea pennata. The sequence continues at coordinate 169,721,556 of NC_084663.1, forward strand.
TACAAAGCTGACCACAAAATGAAAGAAAATTCAAATTTCAAATTACTATTTTTTTAAAACTCCACTATTTCGAGCGGGAAAAAGAGATGGTCATGATATTCTTATTTGTATCATATCTGGTTAATAGACTTTTTTTGGTTCATTGTTCTGACTTTGTGTTGAGTTTCATTCTAATTCTACACTCCAAAAACTCGATGGTAAGACTGCATCGGTACTACCTGATACTTGGTGAGAATGGTCTGTGTTGTAACTGTATCTGTACTATGTGATACTTGGTGAGAATGGTCCCTGTTGTAACTTTTTGTATCTGTACTAGGTGATACTTGGTGGGAATGGTCCATGACGTAACTTTTTGGTGTCTAGAACAACACCGCTGTGATAAGCAGAATACAAATAAGTAACCAACAAGGTCTTGGAAATCTGTGAGAAAGAGCAGCGGTTGGTTACATATGGATTCTGCAGCTTCCAGCCACAGAATCACCATGAGAAGGAGTCAACATGATGGTCAGAAGATGAAGAATAATGAAATAGTGACCCCCTAAGTCAAGGTGGCCCCCGAAATAAGTCTGCACGCGTGAGCAGTATCACAGCCAGGTTATGCAGCTAGGGTGGAGCTGGGCTAGACTCCCTGCACCTGCTGGCCCCAGGTGCCGGGACTCCTGCCTACCGCGAATAACCATAAATATCAGAATTTTTCCGAAGGAGGGGAGGCTGCTACACAACAGAGGACCACGTTGCCTCCTCGGGGACGCCCAAAAAGGTTGTGCCTGCCGACTTCATCTCTCTCATCATGCAGACGATCGGGACAAGCATTGAGATGGTCCTTCTTGAGATTACCATCAGGTTGGTCTGTTTGTAAGTATCTATGAATAAACTGCTCACTACTGAAGAGTGTTTGTGTGTGTGTGTGTGTGACAGAGAGAGAGAGAGAGAGAAAGCTTGTGCTGCCTTGCCAAACTGGACGTTTGGCCCCCAGGAATCTAACTAGAATAAAGACTTAGATATAAGATTTCCTTACTTGGAAAGAGGCAAGTACACCTTCATAAACTCAAGTGTAAAAACCTACCCCTTTTGAAGTCAATGCCAAAATTCTCATGAACTTAAGCAAAACTAAGATTTTACCTCAAAAGGACACAGTGTTATATAGGACAGCTTGAGAGAAGGCAAATTCAAGAATTAATATAGATGAGTGTGAGTCTCAATATTAACAAAGCATTCAATAGTGAGTTCTAATAATCCCAGAAATGCCTTACAAGAAATACCTAATGTTGACAAGTTAAGCCAACATAAAAAGGCATAGTCAGAAAAATTTGACACTGGCAAGAAAAGGGACTAAAAGATCTAAGAGATATTGTCAATGTCTAATTCTTCAGACAACGGAGATGTAATGAGACAATATAACTCTAATTACTTTCAGAAGTTTCAGATTACATATGTTACGTAGATGTGAGCTATCAAAAGAGTCCATTTGGAAAAGTATTATATAGTAGGAAAAAAGGAAATATTTTAGAGAGTTTTAACACCATTAATGGCACCATACTCGGAACATGAGGGAGCCATCAGCACGAATGAAAACGTAGTGCATAATCGTTACAAGACATAACACTGCCAACATATCATCACCCTGGTGGGCCCTGTCATTTCTAAACTGGAGTACAAATACTGCCTGTAGTTCAGTAGCTGCAAGGAGAAATATGCATTCCCTCAGGTCTGCTGAGAGTTATTAAATGCACAGTCTACATGATGGACATACACACCCATTTCTGATGTCAAATAAAACTGCTCTGTCTTCATAATCTTTCTTTCCTAATGGAAAGGATAGCAGAATCAGTGGACCCAACAGGAAAGTGATTATCACTAAATTGTTTGGAAACTCAGTCTAAAATTACCAATTTAATTTAATGTATCTTGCCCAATTTGTAATCATCTTATTAAAGTACTCTGCATCATTCAGTAAAACAAATGTTTAAAGAAGAACATCTGATATTTGTCTTTTTTTTTTTTTTTTTTTAGTAAAGAAGTCTTTTATTAGGTAAATTACAGCAAAAAAAACATACAGTATCCACTTTGCAACTAAGGTAGCACCAAATGATGGACACTGTTCACTAGTAAACAATAATCTAACATTAGCCATTCCACCGTAGAGGCAGAAAAGTCATGGAAGACCATCTGTATTTACCTTTGTTGATTCAAAAACTACTGTGACAACTGCATATCTCATTAGTGATAAGAACTTGTGGGAGACATGGAGAAAAAAAGTAAATGAACTACATTTAAGAAAATATATGTATACTTATATCTGGGCTTCCAAACAGCAGTAGAACATTAACTTTGTCCCTAATACGTAGATAAATGGCCTTTTATTCCTTTTACATCTTTATTTTTGCTGTGACTGCAACCACAAAAGACTGTATTTAAGGCAGTCGTTTTCTCAGTGCTACAGCTGTGTCAGTGAGAGGAAAGATCTCTAAAACTACTGGAAATTAAAAAAAAGAAAAAAAGGAGGGGGGAAACTTTCTCCACATTTACATATGTTCCGAACTTCTTAATGGTCATGCAAGGCCTTATCCTCTAAAGCTTTAACACCTAGAACTGCCACTGAAGCCAGTAAGAGACAGAAAGGACATCAAGAAAGGAATGTCTGAACTATAATACAGTTGTAAACAATTCATAATCAACAGTATAAAATCACATATAAGAAGTGTCAAGTAAGCAGAAAATCAATGAACACAACCTGTGCTGTGCACTAAATGAGGCAGGAGGCCCAACAGAAAAATGGTACACAACCATGTGATTAAAAGCTATAGTATAAAGAAAGTGTTAAGGTTGTAAAGACAAGCCAGCTTCTTAACGTTTGCATGCTTCATTTTCTTACTTGAAAATTTCACCTTTGGGGTTTTGTTGTTGTTGCTTTCTTAAACATGGATTAGTATAACTCTTCCAGTTCTTGGAGCTCTGTAGTGTATGGCTTAACTGGCAGTGACCCTGAAGAACAATATAGTCTGTAGTAAAGTTATTCTTGGAGACAAGGTGACAGGATATTCTCATGCAGGCAGTATGCAATTATATATTGTTATCTGATGACGGCTGATCCAGCAGCCAGTATATGATGCAATGCAAGCCAATACTGTTTCTCATATGGAGAAAATAAACTTCTACAGAACAGAGGTTAAATCTAGCAAAAGTATTCAAAGCAACAACCAGTTTCTCTATCTGCAGATGTGAAGAGGTTTATGGCCACAGTTGTTGGATTATTCCCTTTTACTTTGTTCTGTATTATATGAATTGCTTCAGTGTATATCTCTGATTTAGAATTAAATTAGATAAATAACTCCTCTTTTCTATCTTATGCATATAAGATATTGATCTCACAGCAATCCAGTTTATTTATTTAAAAGATCAATTTACCATCAGTCCTCTTCCAATCTAAGACTAAGAAGAAGCCTAGAGACAGGAGTTGAATTACAATGTATTCACTGATCTAATAAGGTCATCCATGGTGAAACTAACTTAGCAGTGTTCAAAGATATCTACCTCCAAGTTAGTCACCTGGTTTCCTTTAAAGTTACTAGACAGCAACAGGCACTTGTATGATGTCTCTCATCTTAACCTGTGGCAGGCATCTAAAACAGATCTAGTGAACTGTGTTCTAAAAGTGCCCTTTTCTCTTCATTAACCATATTGTAATTGCAAAATGGCTGGGAGACCATTTAGCCTGTTGAAAATGGAGAAAAGGAAGAAAGAAAAAGACAGCCAAAAAGACTTATTTGACTGTATGTTGAATTTAGATTTTCATTTAATCCTTTAGTCTTCTTCTGATTCCTTCCCCATCACTTACCTTAATACTTGCTCCTTACTCCTGAAAATGAGAATAAATTTGGTCAGATGTCATGGCCTATCTGCCTTAGCTCAGCCCCTATTTCTACTCTTACCAATACATCCTGATGTACATCTTGATGTACATCCATTCTTAGCAATACCTCTTGATGTAAGCAGTTAAATTTCATTTGGGGACATAATACTGTGTGAATTCAGTACTTGTATAAATCTTTGTATGGACCCCTCACAACTGCAATAGGGAGTGATTTTGAGTAGGATTTGATTTATCTTAAGAGAGACATGGAGCTACTGGAGAGAGTCCAGCGTAGGACTACAAAGATGATCCGAGGGCTGGAGCACCTGCCCTGTGAGGAACGGCTGCGAGAGCTGAGCCTGTTCAGCCTGGGGAAGAGAAGACTGAGGGGGGATCTTATCAATGTGTACAAGTACCTGAAGGGAGGGTGTCAGGCAGACAGGGACAAACTCTTTTCAGTTGTCCCGTGTGACAGGACAAGAGGCAATGGGCAGAAATTGAAGCACAGGAAGTTCTGCCTGAGCGTGAGGGGGAATTTCTTCCCTGTGAGAGAGATGGAGCACTGGCACAGGTTGCCCAGAGAGGTTGTGGAGTCTCCTTCTGTGGAGATCTTCAGGGCTCTCCTGGATGCAACCCTGTCTACCATGCTGTAGGTGACCCTGCTGAGCAGGGAGGTTTGACTAGATGATCTCCAGAGGTCCCTTCCAGCCTTATCCATTCTATGATTCTATGATTCCACTCATTCTTATCATGACAGCCCAGCTCTTTTCCTCACTGTGCACATGCTATGCTTATTATGTGAGCTATTCAGACTCCTAAAGCTGATCTAACAGGGTTGCGCAGTTTCTTGACAGCTGTGGGCTGGATTACCTTTCAGAAGTTTTCTGAGGGCAAACAGTTTTTATCTGATGTTGTAGTTGTCCTAAGGACTAGAACCATAGGACCATTATGCCCTATGAGCCATAATATCCTGCAGGCTACTAGTTGGATGGCTTTGTTCTAAATTAACCACAGAGTGGGTGGTAGTAATGAGCATATGAGAATAATGCTAAATTAAGTAACATAACAAAATAATGTATTGTATGTAAAATCCATTTTCCATGACCCTTTGGACTAGATGAATACAAAGCATTTTATTTCAGGTTATGCTTGGGCAGCTACTGCAATCTCTCCAACCTTTAGCAATCAGTGGAGCAAGATTTGCCTTCTGGGTGCGCATGTATAAAAAGGATGACTTTTGGGGGTATATTTTTGTGAAATGTAATACTATCTAACTTTGTAACCTGTACCTGATCATGTTTACTTCCAAAAGCTGGCACAAGCTTTTGAGGCAAACTGAGATTGCATGAGCAAAATGGTACCTGTGACACTCACAGAATCACTGATGGGGTAACTAAATCAGTGAGAATAATAATTTTAGGAATTACATTTGTGATTTGGTCAAAGAAAAAAAATTGAACTATCATCATCATCAATTATAAGAATTTTCTGAATGACTTTAGGAAAGGTTGTACTAATACCATTTACGAAATCACAGCAAAGAAAGACTCTCTTTGCATATTTTAAAACCAAGGAACAAACGTGTTTCAATTACTCTGTCAAGAGGCTGCTGCAGGGTTTATTTAAATTCAAAGATCCTCGGGGTGGGGGGGGAAGGACATGAATTCGAAAGCCTCTGTTGATTGATAAAGAAAATTATCTGTTAAAGCTGGACAGAATAGGGAGGGGAGCTTTTTCCTATCAGAAGATCTTCTATGGGATTGTAACATTTCTGATTAAATTGTTGTCAAAAAATTCTTTCAAATCTAAACATAAGCTACTTTCATTTAAAATAAGAGAAATAGACATCATCTGCATCATTCGCAGAGAGGCCAACAGCCTCTCAGTTTGAACAGCATGTGGGAAAGTCAAGTACAACTACCCATTCACCTCACTTAACTTGAACCATTATCTTGAACAGTTATCTATCACCGAAATCATTACACCAGGAGCCAAACTACAGACTGCTCTGAGACTGCATAACAAGCCTTATCAACAGATAAGTACTCCTACATGCCTTTTTTTTTTTTTTTTTTTTTTTTTTTGCTTTCAGAATGTGGCCCTCTAATCAGATTCCTTTTTTTCCTTTTAAACTGTGCCGCCTACTAAAGGCAATCATGTCTTCTGATCCTTTATCTGGGTTAAAGTCAGAGATCTTTTTATTCCACTACACTTAAGACTTCCCCATCAGCTTGCCTCCTCCAAATAAAATAGAAGCTCATGCTATGAGGTTTTACTTTAGGTTATGCAATCCACCAGCTCCAACCTGAGCTGAGATTCCACTTCTCCTCTTCAATTAACTATTATTTGTCTAACTGCTTAACTTCAAAACAAGGCTTCCATCCAGATCTTCTTCCCTGGGCTTCCACCTCTTGAAAGACATGCACTTCTTTGTCTTTCTAGGTCCTAACTCATACCGTACACAGATAACAATGGTTGAAGGTAGGTTGAAGCTCCTACCTACTCTGTAGCATTAGGGATCAGTCAAGACCAGTTACTTGAGCAATATTTTAAAGAATCCCAGTAGCATACAGTTGCCTGTTGAAAATGTTCTCCTTGGTATAAATGATTATGTATTCTTTTAAGCATGAAATTACATTTTGCCTCAGATGCCTGATCATTTGCTTTTAGTTATTCAACAATAGGCTTTGGAGGGGGGAGGGTTTTTTTTATATTTATTATATTAGTATGTATGTTTAAAAGCTTTGTTCTGTTGTAGAAGAGGAAAAAAATTTCCTGCCCTACTGTAGTTACTTGTCAGAAGCTGTTCATGGAAGTAAGCTAAGAGAGAGAGAGAGAGAGAGAGAGAGAAAGAAAGGAAGGAAGGAAGGAAGAAAAGCGTATGGAAAGAGCTAACGATTGTTAGGCCCTCCCAGACCTAGGGAAAGATAAGCCTCAGGGAAAAGCTAGATATGCATACATTTTTTAAATTGATTTCAAATATGTTTTCTTTGAAGTGCCTCTGTACTAAATAAAGATTCTGTTTTAAGAAGTTTGTTTGTTCATGGTATTAACCACTGTCATTGCTTTTGGAGAGAACAGAATGCATCGCCTAAGACTAATTCAAACCTTCAAAATTAATCATAATTCTGTGACTGTAGCCAAGGATGTTGTTTGAGGGTGGGAATGTCACATGATTTCCCCAAGAGCTATGTAATATTTATTGTATGTGTGCATTAATATTTTGACCTTGGTCAGACTTGAGGTTAGTTTCAACTAACCCTGTCCGTATGAGATGCACTTTCTTCATCTGCCATATACTAGAGCCTTTATATTATACCAAAGTAGTACGTACTGCAATTTTTCTTTCAGAAGAAAAGCCTATTAAAGAGCTGACCTCCACTCTCCTGGCTAACAACTTGACTCTCCTGCCAAGTATGCCCTTCTTTGTAGGCAGCAAAAGAGGAAGTGGATCAAGAAGGGGCAGAAGCCAGGAGCAAAGAATTGCAGTTTATGGTTAACAAGTATGTCCTATGTGGGTAACAAGCAAGTACTACATCACAGTGGCTGTCCTCTCTCTTCACCACTTCCCTCCAGTGAGGACAGTATGGATGAGTCAGCATGGAGCTGATGTCCAAATCCCACATGTGACAATGTTTGTCACTTCTATTCCATTCCCCAGTGGGAGATTCACACTTTTTCCTGAAGACACACCTGACCAGTGATGGTTCAGTCATCCAAACAAGGTTGCTGCACTCTTTCTCAGCTGACATCACACCTGATAAAACTAGAAAATCCGTAGTGGGAGGAAGAATGTTCATTATACAAGCCTTTCTGTATTCACTACCATCAGCTCTTCCCCTGCAAACAAAAGTGTTTCCAGGCTGGAAAAGTACTAAATAATTGCAGCTGATTTTTTCTTTGGCATCATCAAAAATTATGATATAACAAAATGAATTAGCAAATAATACTTCTCTTCAACTTGACAGTTAGAAGTAGATGTATATATTTCCAGAAAAAAGAGACTTAAAAAGTCAAGTTAGTTAAAAGAAATGAATTATATGGGATAAATTACAGCTCATTAGTCCATTGCCAATAGCCATTTACTAAAGGATGATATTACCACTTATTATAGTTTGTTATGCGAGTAGCAAAGACAAGACATTACTTAACCATTATAACTTATTTATAAGTAAGCTAAATTAATAACCTAAGAGTCACCAAAACATCTAAAATAAAGAGTGAAAGTCAGAGAATAGCAGTATTCAATGTAGACATGATTCTCATGCAATAATAATAATAATAATAATAAGAAGAAGAAGAAGAAGAAGAAGAAGAAGAAGAAAAGCACGCTATTTTCTATGAATGACACCCTAAATGTGTCCTTTCCCCTTTTGGCCACACATTATGTGATTAGAAGCAGTACCTTCAGCCTAGGCATAAGTAGAAATGTGGAGTCATACAGCTTTACTATGCTTTCTTTTTCTCCCCTTTTCTGCCCTTCATTTTTGGAAAACAAAATGAGGTGAGAAATGTTCATAAGTGGTTTATTAGCTCATCCTTCTCCTAAAAAAAGTAGTGTTATTAAACATATGTGTTTTTCCTTTAACAGCATAAATGTCTTAGTGTATTAGCCCATCTCTGAGAGGAAGTCTTGGTGGTTAGCTGCTGCTTTTGAGCCAGCAGAGGGAGCATAAAGCTTTAGTTTTTGAGGACTTTGAACCTGAAGTGGATGTTTTTCTTTTAAGTTCTTAGTTTTCCCCAATAAAAAGTTTTTAAAGTTTTATCAGTGCACGTTCAGTGCCACAAATGTTTTTCTATGCATCAAACACGACAGTAAAATGAACATAGAGATGTCATATTGTTGTATTTCAAATCATGTAAAGTATCTGCAACACCAAGGCAGATACAGGCAGGCATTCTCACCAGCACGAGACATAAGACATCCCAGTTTACAGCGACTAAAACATATCTTAATACCCTCCTTAGTGGAATAGTGCATGCTTATGAACAGCCACCACTGCACAAAAAGGATATGCTGTTTTCCAAAGGGCATGTTTGTGCACATACACATATCCAACACACCTGTGCCCAACCGACTACAAAAGGGGTGTGATCTAGCTGTTGTGAGAATTAATTAGCTAATGAGCCTGATCTTCCTGTCATTACCCAGGTAAAACTTCCATGTGTCTCAAGCCTAATAACTGCAAAACTTTAGAAGATGCAATAGATGAAGTTTGTGCTACTTACGCAGCTGACTACAGCAGGGACTGTCTGTTCCCCTTGTACCACTGAGAGGAGAAACATGCATTAAGCTCTTCCATGCTCCAGGCAATCCATACAAAGGACTCCAGAAAACTCTGGAGTTTTCTCTAAGTAAAAAAATCTCACTGCAAAATCTAGCAGACAGACATATTCACTCAGCTTCCTGACTCTCCCTTAAACAATCTGGAACCATAAAGCTTCCAGGATCAGATTTTCATAAGCTAAGGCCTAAGGTTGTTGAGGATCTTCTCATGCACAGTTATTGCAATTGCATGTGTATAGCTGGCTTCTAAACATACAAATAGAGCCTAAATGCTAGTGCATGGCTCAAAGCAGGAATATAAGCAATTATACAAAAATATACATGGACCTTGGTTTTGATTTTATGACATGAATAGAGTGAAGGGGGAAGAAGGAGGTGGTGGGGACAAGACGGCATTCAGACCTCATCAAAGTCAAGGGGAGTTTTTCCTCTAAGTTCTTTCTTACACAGATCTGGCAAATGACTATTAACTGTCCTTCAACAGTTTCTTACATCTTTCTTTGTGGGTGCGGGGGCATATTCCCTTCCTGTGGCCAAAATTAGCTTTGGTCTATGCAAGTGCAGCAGTGCTGACATTGCTGGAGTTTTGTATTGAGTGAATTCCTGGCCACACTGAACTGGATGACAAAATTCCCATTGATTTGAATAGAGTCTACATTTCACAACCAACTTTAGGGGTGTGTGGCAGCAAGGCTGAGGCAAAGGCAAAATAAAAGGAAGAACGCTTCCCCCGCTGTGATCTAGTGATAGGACATGGTTCTCTGAAGCTCTACAGAAATAAATAAACAAACAAATAAATACATAAAATGGAGCCTTCTGTTCAGACAGCTACTAGTACCTGGCCCTTTCTTCTCATCTACAGACACCAAGATCTTCTCTCCTACAGACCATCTGTCCAGTTGCCCTTCCTTCACACTTTACTGTCCAGTTAAGCTTCTCTGTCAGCTTTGCTGTCACTTCTCTTTCAACACATTATGTCAACCCTCCTGCCATCTTGCTGTCATGCTCTTCAGACAGCAGGATGCACAGCTTTAGCTCACAGATCTGTTTGCAAATCATAAGACAAATATTTGCCACAGTTGCTCCTTGTCCCTGATTAAAAATGCTTCAGAGCTTAGCTGAGAAGGAAAAGCCTGTCAGGAGAGTACTGATACTGTCTTTCTTTGCCAATGATATTCCAAAATATTGTTTTTCTTTTGCTTCTACAGAAAGCTCAGAAGAATTGAAAAGTAAGGGATTCAGCTCTGCTGGAAAATTAACATACATCTTCAATAACGGTTTTTCAAGTGTTTTCCTACATGTAAATCAGACAAGTGCAGAGGGCTCTTTCTGTTGTTTTGTATTACTGTTTGGGGGGGTTTCACTGAATCAACCAGGCACCACTGGCAAGAGGCAACAGCAAACTTGCTAATACTGCATTTTATACCACCTCCCAGCAAAAAAAAGACACACCTCCAAAGCTTCCAGGCTGGGAGATTCTAAAATGCTACTCAATTTAACAGCAAAATATTGCCATACACACTCTTTGAGCATACCTTAGACTAGAGTTAGCCACTATAATGTTACAAACGAGTATATGTAATTCTTTATTACAGCAAACAAATGAAACAAGACATATAGTGAATCTCCACATCACGGCTTCCTGATTTACAGACCCTTTACAGGTTACAGATAACCTCTGACTTCCACGTGGAGCTAGATTCTCAGAGGCTGAAAACTAGCAATGACGAAGAGCCCCAACTGACTGTCTCCTCCTCAATGTAATATGCTGTTTGCTTATCCTGCTGCAAAAGTTTACTAGGAAGTTGCCAGCCAGGAAGAAAATCGTTACCTGAAGTAATTTGCAGTGAAAAGGTTGTATCTTACAAAAGCATTTGTTCTGCAGTTTTGAACAGCTTTTACTTGCATAAGATTTCAAAAGGTATTCAGGAAAACCATGCCAGCGTGTTATAAGGTTTGGTTAAAATTGCCTACGAACTACTCTCAGGCACTTAGCAAAATCTGTGTTACCCTAGCCCTTAATATATGTCAGAAATGTGATGTGAATAGGTGAGTTAGAACTAGATGCACAAGAAGATGAAATTTTATCAACAGACGTACAAGGATGTCATATTGCAAATGTAGATAGGGCAATGGCAATATTACAAAGATGAAAAGAAATGCAGATCTTCCTACCAAACAGCCTGATCCCCTCATGCAGAACTGTCAAAAAGAATGGATTAGTGCAATGGAATAAACAGTGCTGCATCTATAGTTCACAGAATTAAGCCTGATGTCATACTCTCCCTTTTCATGACAATTTATTTTGCTTATATGCTTACTGTCGCCTTTAAGTGAACAGCAATGTTCTTTATGTCTTGTCAATAGATCTGCATGATGAAGAAATAGGAACCCATATCCCATGCTATGTGAATAAGGGGAATCCCAAATCTGAGATTTTAATTAGTAATTTAATGTTGTTGGAGATCAACTAGTTCAGTCTTTCTTGTTTTTTACAGAGTCAACACCTCAGGAAAAGTTTGTTGCTTCCTTAACTCAGTCTCTGGTTTTACCCTCAGTCTTTGGAAGGGTTACGTTTCTGGCTGGCACACAATGTTACAGTTATACTGCATGGACATTGCAGAATCTTGCAAGGCATATTTGACCTTTGCCTTTTATTTCCTAAGTGTATCATCAGTGCTATGCACCAAATATATTAGCAGAATTGAGCATTTCTAAATGACGAAACTAAGAAGTCTAATTCTAACAGATCTAGATTTTAGCTATTTAGCATACCCTAACTATCTCATGGGATGGCAAGGAAAGAAGGCTCCAAGGTGGAAATCAGGTGCAGACAGGTGGGCTCCTAAAGGGACTCAGGGCAAACACAAGCCTACATGGATCCAACTGCAGTAGCAAAGCCTAAGGTTGCAAAGGCCTCTGGAGAAGAACCTATAGTTTCATTTAAAAAGAAAATGCATCCTACCTATCACTACACATATGCACTACGTATGATGTGTAATGCATCAACACTACATGCATCAGATAGATAGAAAACGGTAATGAGCACTGCATAGATGAAACACTAACTGCAGCATAGATCTCCAGACATGTCTATGGCAAGACATTTCACTAATTCTCAAGTGTAGAGTTTTTGTTCCTAAATAAACAGATCAGCTAAGTTTGAGGCATCTTTTTGAACTCTAGGAGTTCCTGAGAGATGAGAATCAGAGCAAAACTGCTTCTCCCTGAATGCTACAGAGATCACTTCCCTCCTCCCTGTGTGAAAGGCAAGAGATGAGTTAGCATACACATCAGAGCAAATGCAGAAACCAGTGGAAGTGAGGAGATAAAAAAGTCAAAGTAGAAAGACTGGCTAATACAGAAAGAAGTGTTGTAACTGCTAAATCACCCAAACTGCTTTGCCAAACTTGGACACGCTTGGTTTCCTGTGCTTAAATAATTTTTTCGGCTAAAAAAAAAAAAATGGGGGAAGGGGGGAAATGTGAGGAAAAATAACCAGCTGTTCCTTGTATAGTCCAGGAAACAAGTTTGATTTATTGCTTTAAGGTTATTTTTGAAGGGGCTGCTGTGGCAGCCGGAGTGCCGGAGAAGTCACTGAGGCCTGTCCACTTGAAGGGCTCAAACTGTTTCCTGAACAGCCCTTCTTCACTCGTCACCTCCGACAGCTATTATTGACAACGTGTGACTGGGGCCCCGGAGTATTTTAAAGCGGCGGGGGGTCCCGGGCACACAATGCGGCTGTCAATTACCTTTTCCCCCGTCGTGAAAAGGGGGCCCCGGCACAATGCGCGGCGCCGGCGGGGGGGCAGCGGCGGGCGGCGCGGCGCCCCGCTCAGCCCCGCGCAAACGGCGGCGCCGGCCCGCTCTCCGCGCCGGGCCAGAGCCGCTGCGAGCCGGAGGTGGCGGCGCGGAGCGGCGCGGCGCGGCGCGGCGCGGAGCCCCCCGCGCCCCCGCCGTCGGGGGAGGCCTGGGCCCCGCTACCTATTCGGTGTCTTTAAAAACTTCCTGTGCGCCTTGATCGCTTGCTGGGAGCACTGTCCATCACCCAGGCGCTTTGTCTGGCAGTCACCGCCATTTGAATGCGAGTGACTGAGGAAGGCCGAGTTATTTGTAAAGAACAACAAGGCTTTTCATTCATAATTTCAGCAGGGGGACAGGGTGCTAATGACTGAGCTTGAATAAGCAGGGAACGCGGTATTCAAGGCAGGAAGAAGCCCAACTGGCTGGGGAGGGGAGGGGAGGAGAGGGGAGGGGAGGGGAGGGGAAGGGGGAAGGGGAAGGGGAAGGGGAAGGGGGAAGGGAAGGAAGAAGGGGGAAGAGAAGGGGGAAGGGAAGGGGGATGGGAGAGATGTAGGTGTAAGTGGCTGTGTGAAATGGCAAACGAAGAAATGGGGATTGCGCGCACACACAAATACAAATCAGGTTCTCAAAAGGTGAGGCAGGCAGTGATAGGAGCAGGAAGGAGAACAGAGGAAATTCTCATTTCTATTTCATTAACTTGCCTTCAAAATGAGCTTCTGCAAGTCTAAAAACCAGAAGGTCTCTGCTAAAGGAAGCCCTAACATCCCTCTGCTAAAGAGAAAATGCATTAGCTTTCCTGTTCCTTTCTATTACAAAAAAGCTGATTTTGAATTTGAACTAAATTTTGCCTTTGCTGCTTAAGCTCTGGCTTTGACAAAGCATGAAAGCACTAAAGCAAGCCCAGGCTGTGGCCCATCACATACGATCACTACGTGTATTTTCACATATTGACTATCTAAAAACATACATTCTCTAACTGTGCAGAGGGTGTGTTTTCTCAAAAGTCGAACTTTACCTGACCCAAATCCTATTAAACTTCATGGTCTTCAGTGGGATTTTGAATAAGGCCTTAACTGAAATTACCTTGGGAGCTGCGACGGATTTTATAGAACCATAACTTAGGTCCTTGTGAAACAAATCTATGGACTTAAGAGACAAAATAAAAATTGAGCAGCACATAATTTGGAAAACATAACTGCTTTGATACAGCTTAAATCATCAGAAGTTGATATAATTCATGGTAATCTGAACTGTGTTGTAAGCAAGTAACAACAAGAAAATTTAAAAATTATTACATGCCATTAAACCTCGAGAACGAAGGAAGTTTTCCAGTGGGCTTACTTTGCAGGCTTGTTCTGTCAGATGTCATGGATTTATTTGTTATATTTGTAATGTCATTTTCAATACTTCCTTTACATTGTTTTAGTTAGAAGACCATCCTGGGAGCTGCTCTGGACAGTCAGATTCCTTCAGCTACCCAGAGCACCACAGACTTTCACATGGGCTTCCAAAGGCATCAGGGGCCTACTTAGATGGAGCAGCTCAGAGACTCAGCCTCTCAGCTAATTTCTGCCTTTGCCCCTGCGGGGCTCTCAAAAGTAATACACCTGCTTAAAATAGAGGAAAAAAATGATTACGAAACCATGAATAAAACACAAGTAACTATGCCACATGCAGAGATGGAAGTTTAGAGGAACTCTTTAATCAAGTGGCGGGAGTGGGTGCTCCTACACAGATAACGCTGTTTAGCTAATCAAAAGTTTTGTCCTCTTCTCTCTCTAAGTATAATAAGCTGCTCCACTTCTCTTTAAGGTGTTTGATTCTATTAGACCTGGGTCCTGAAATCACAGTCATGCAAAAAGATCTTGAAGCCAACAAGGGAACACAATGTCATAGGCTGACACATGCAGCAGCAAATGTACAGTGGATAGACAAGGACCTGGAACTCCTAGTTCTTACTTTTCAGATAAATTATATTTTTCTTTCTTTTTAACTTCTGTGTTTTCTTATCTGAAAAATGGACATAGTGACATCTCTTGTAAACTATTCCGAGACTTGTGGATAAAAAAATGTAATAAGGTAATAGAATACTCAATGATTTTTATTACAGTTGTTGATATTGCCATTATAGCTAGGATAATGAAGAGAGTCCTGTGTGACTCTGACAGCAGGATCAGCATCTTTATCAATCATTTTTGATGGAGACAACAAAACAAACAATAATTTTTGTTGTGTTGTTGTTTTCAGGCAAAGGTTGGAGAAACATCTTTCTTTATTTTCTTTTTGGTGTAAAATTCATTGATCCCTAGCAAAAGGTCCCATTCTGCATATGTCAGGTCTGCTTTCAGGATGTTTAGGTCAGTATTAAGCATTTGACAGTTGAGGAAAAAACTCAGCACCTGGGAGAAAGATGATAGTTTTTAACAATTGCTCATTTTGCTTGCTTTGATTTGCAGCAAATCCCTAATAGTCCTTGACTGGCTTGCAAGCTACAGACTACCAATTATTAATTACACTGAGTTTATTTGCTTAAAATCTAAGCTCCAGTGAAGAAAGACAGCTTCAGTTCTGGGAGCAGAGTAGTCATCACAGCAAGGAGCTCCGTGTGAGCCACTTCGCCCTCCCGGGAAGTGCAAGCACTCTGTACTTTTTCAGCTAGATTGCTGACAGTACCCAAGATACTCATGTACCTTTCCACTACATTGCAGTTTAGAGCTAGTCTGGGTATCTCTATATCAGTGGTTTTCTGCCTGTGATCTGTGGATTCCTATAGACTATTTCTAAATGGGAGGTCTTATAATTTATATTTTTCCAAAGAGGTCTGCATTTCCCTTAGAATTTTTGTTTTTTTCTCCTCCAAAACATGGAAAGTCTACAAACTGAAAAAGGCTGAAAACTACTGCTGCAAACTGTACCACAACAGAGATGGGGTACACCTCTTTGTAAAACCTTCTTATCCCAAAATTTCATGTAATTGCTAACATTGACCTCTTCCATTTCTTCTCAGTCACTTTAATCCCAGATCAATACACAAGTGTCTGCATCATGCTACAAAATGTTTTGAGAATTTCCAAACATTTTAATAGGCAAACAGTTAATTTTGCACAAATTCTACTATGGTCAAGCCCAGTGCGGCTAACTGAAATGAGGCTAGACAGTGCAGTGTTTAAGATGCTGAGAGACATGCCTTCTCTGTGCTGTTATTCTCATGATTACTTCTACCAAAGCAGTTGAAAATTTTAGGGGGAAAATCCCTGAGCAAACAAATAGACCATAAAAAAGCTTGCTATAATACTAGTTTAGCAAATAAATTGCACTTAAGCCTGTCCATGACAAATTGTCCCGTTTTTGAACATTTGGTCTGAAGTTCTTTTAGAAGACAGAACTAATTATAAAATGAACAGTATAGGCTGGAAGGGTTTATAAAGTTAAATTCCAAAAACCCATGAAATGGTGCATCAAAGAGCATACTAGCTTTATTAGAACAATTTATATGCAAAAGCTATATATTATAAACACTAAATGTACATATTCTTTAGTATAATTTCAGAAGGATCAGAAAAGGGATTTTTTTTTCAAGTTTACCTAAATATATTTGGTATTCAACAAGAAAATATTTTCCTGGCATCAGTCCCTCTATGTACACTCAGGCAGTCATCAGATGGGATGAAGTTACCCGGATCTCGCCTATATCATCTCTAAGGAGAGTGGAGATGATTAGCTAGATTTGCATAACAGAAGCTTAATCTCAGAAAGGTTTGGGCATCCCTAAAACCAGGATAGCAAACCCCAGGAGATGCAGAGCATGTGTGCTCCAAACTGGAGTTGTAGTTACTTAATCCAGGTCAGGCCCTTCTCACATTCAATAGTGCTCCTCCTTACCCCACCACAATAGGTTCCCAGTAGCATGATAGATGTATTACCTTTACTCATTTTCCTCTCTTAAGGAATTCTGAAGTTTCTTTCTGGTAACTTACAGTGAAAATTACAAAAGCAAAACTAATCTGAATCACAGACACAATTTTCTTCATAAAAAGTATCACACACTTCACCATATGGTGAGTTTGACTTCTCCATTCCTCTGTGGGACATGTCCTCCCTCTCCTTGTCTGCCCTGAGAATCTCAATGAAGTATCAGTAGGCAAAAAGCTTCACAGTTAATCACAAATTACTTTAAAACAATCCTATAGCTCTCTTATGTATGTTACTTTTTTTAGAGTTACAAACATGACAGACAATCAATTGAAGGTTTATGTTTCTAAGGAAACACTGGGCATTAGAAGCAGTGTGTAGCCAAATATAGTCCTTTCAGGATGTGCAAAATCAGTATCTTTACATCCTTGCATTAATTCATGAGATAATGCACAAAATGTTCCGAAAGTCAGCAAATTCACTGCACTTCATTCCCTTGTGAGAATCAATTCCTTACAAGTTAACTTTCTTTTCTGCTACAGAGAAAAATGGGGAAAATACTTTATTTTTTCAAGTCCTGAGTCTGAAAATTAAATCAAGTAAAATTTTACAAGATAATTCCAGGGTGTTGCAAAAAAACTTCCCAACTACTTCAGAAGGGTCTCGTGTCATAGTCCTCACTCTGCCCAAGTGCCTTAAGTCCCTGGAATTTCTACTCTAACATGTCCTGCATATATATAAGGCTCAGACTATACGTGTGTGTATATATATAATAGATATACATACATATGCACACACACACATATATATGCTATGCTATGTTCCTCTGCTGAGAATGAACTCAAGACCTTAATATCCAAGGAACAAGGTCTTCTGCTTGAGTTAAGCAAAAAATCATGCAGTGATTAGAGCAAACCACTAGGGGAAACATAGTCACATGCATTAAGCCACAATTCATTTCAAGAAATGTGAAATGTGAATGATACATGTAATCCTGCAAAATCCGTCCCCAGGAATCATCAAATTAAAGGATCGAGAATTCAGTTTTGATTTTTAAATACGAGAAAAGTGTGCACACTTATTTTTGCATATTTGTGCACTATTATTGATTATCTGTCTGCATGTTACATTTGTGAGCAAATTTTTGCAGGTTTGGTCTTTTCTTTCGAACTCAGCAGAACTAGGACGCTGTATGCTGTTGCTGCTTCTTTTTTTTTCTACGTTGAAGCTTCACCATTTTGCACACATGATTGGCTCTGAGAACAAAAATAGTTTCACTGATTTCATATCTGTTATTGGGAGCACTCGCCTATATTAAATGTATACACTTGTACTTGAGAACTAGCATATAAATTGTAGTACCGACAGCCAAATTAAAAAAAATAGTATTGTGAGCCTTCTGGTTTATACACTATTTCTGTACTCAGTTTTTACACCAAGAAATAATCTAACAGACCGTTCCCATGGGTATCGACTTGTACAAAGGGTTCTTTACCTATTTTTGTCTTTTGCGGAGGAAGTGATTATTCTCTCTTTCCACAGTGAAATTAATACAGTGTCTTCTGTTTCCCAGGTAGGTATACTTTGACCTATGCTTATCCCCTGGATTTCTTTGCTGCAAGAGCCCGTAACCTGAACAGAGACACACCTCTGAAGACGCGCGGGTCCGTCTAGTCCCAGCTAATCCGCAGACACGCTCCGCAGCGTAACTTCAAGCGGTTCCAGCGGGGGGAGCCGCTCGGGGCCCTCTTCCGCTTCATTTCCGCGCAGGGCCGCGGGTTTTTCCTCCTCGCTCGCCCGGCTGCACAGGACGCCCCCGGCCACGGCGCTGGGCCTCCTGCCGACACACGCGCAGCTGCTGCGCGGGCGCAACCCCCCACCCCCACCACGCTCGCTGGCGCCGCTGGGCCGCAGCCGCGCAGAGCGCCGGGCGCGCCCCCGCGGAGAGGCCCGCGGAGCGGGGTGGTGCTCACCCACCTCCGCCCGCTCCGCGGCCCTCCGCGGCCCTCCGCGCCCGGCGGCGCCGCGCTCCCTCTGGCGGGGAGCGGCCTCCATTCATCGGGAGAGCTCAATGAAACTCAAGCCCTGAAAAATAACGTGCCTTCCGTTCAGAGTATTAGGCTGGACGAACGCATATTTACATGGAAAAATAGGGAAACGTGAAGGCCGTCGCTGTAATGCACGGCCCTCTTTTATTTTCAGATTTTATTTAAGATGGCCAACTCATTCAAAAACTGGTAACTAGCAGGTGTAGAAGAGGAAGTGTCTGCAAATTGCCTCAAGTAGTAAAAAGAGCTTTTTTTTTTTTTTTCTTTTTTGCACTGAGAATTGTTCATGTAAATGGTGCAATGCATTACTGCTTTCTACCTCGTGTATATTTTCAGCAGTGCCACACGTGATACTGGTATGTTAGTGCTCCGTGCATGCATACGTGGACACACTGTGCTGCGTGCTGAACTGTGCATGTAGGTGGGAGATGCCCAGGCACTGCGACAGTGGCCCCATCAGTGATTTCAGCTAGTGCTCCTACAAAAGGGACCGAGCTGCTGCTGTGTCAGGAAACGCCCATAAGACAAACAGTCACGTTCGTGAGCTGCTCGCACAGACCGCGTCCCACACATGAATGGGAATTAATTAAAACAAAATTAAAAAGGAAAGGCGAGCACGACCCCTCCGCACACAAGGGGAGACTCCGGCAGCCGCGAAAGGCTCTGCGCTTTGTCGCGGGAGCTGCCGCCCCCTGTCCCGCGGCCCTGCGCGGCGCGGCGCGGAGCAGGCGCCCTTGGGCCCCGCCCGGCGCCCGCTCCGCGCCCGGCCGCGGGGCGCCCAGCGCGGCGGCGCGCCGCCTAATCGCGTTAATCCGCGGGACAATGCCCCAAGCAATAACCCTTATAACCCTTCCTTCTCCTCGCAGGCGCGGCCAGCGGCTGCTTGCCTAAAAGGCAATTTTTTCTTTTTCTTTTTTTTTTTTCTTTTTTTTTTTTTGGGGGGGGAGCAGAAAGTTTAAACTTTTATTCCACGGAGTTAAAGGAAAGCGGGGGGGGCAGGGAGGGCGGGAGCGGGTCCCCGGGCGCCGGCGGCGGCCGGCGGAGCGCGCCCTGCGCTCCGCGGGAGCCCCGCGCAGCCCCGGCGCTGCGTGCCTCCGCGCACACACACCCGCCGGCACAAAAGCGGCCCCGGGCGTCGTGGGGCCGCGCACGGAGCAGCCTCCCGCCAGGGCAGCGCCGCAGCGAGGCCCCGCCGCCGCTCCGCGCCGCTCCGCGCCGGGGCCGGCGGAGCGCGGCGGGCTGGCGCGGAGCGGCGCGGAGCAGAGCGGCGGCGCTGCCCTTTTGAATGCCTCCCGCAGCTCGGAGTGCTGGCAGGGCGCTGGGAGCGCCAGTGAATGTAGCCCCGCAGAGCCAATGAGCTGGGACCGGATGCGATATATCCTCTGGGACAACAACTGCTCTGTTCCTCCTCAGATCCACATGACGCCATTTACTGCTGCTTTTGCAGAGAGATCACCCTGCCTCCTCCGGAAAGAAAAAGAGAGAGAGGGAGAGAGCGAGCGAGCAGAAAAACGCCGAGCCCCTACAGCTCAGATCTCAAATCTTCCTCCTCCTCCTCCACCTCCTCCAAACACACAACAACAACCACCACCACAAATCCGCTGCGCTCCCAAAACACCCCCCCTCCCCCGATTGCAAACCACCGAGCTGCCTGCAACACACACACGCTCGCAGAGGGAGCGAGAAAGCTAGAGAGGGGAGAGGAGCTTGCAGCAAGCAGCTTCTCAGCAGAACGGCTACATTGCACAAGCTGCTTTTTTGGAGGAGCTCAGTGGAAGAAAGCTTTGGGATTTTTGTTTTAGATCCACTTTATTTTGTTTTCTTTGGCTTTCCCCTTCCTCTTGATCATTTGCAACAGCAACAAAAAAGTGACTTGGTATTCGCGATTCGGCCTTCTGTTCATTGAGAAAAAAAAGTGTGTGTGTGGGAAAGAGAGAGAGAGTGATTTCTTTTTAAGAGCAAAGAAAACCCACCCCCATCTGGAGAGGTGTTTTTATTATTATAATACACACACACATATTTATAATCGATCTGGGGTAAGGGACCTAACTTTGCTCTGGACTTCTTACACGGTGATCATTCTTACTCTAATTTGCAAGTTGGACTAAAGCAGAGTTTGGAAAAGATTTTTTTTTGCTTTAGGGCTGGATTTATTTGCAAACCGCAGGAAGAAGAAAATACAAGAGAGAGAGGGGTTTGGTGCAGCGCCGCGATCACGGTGAGAGCCTTTTCCTTCTTTGCAAAACAAGCTTTTCAGTAACCCCCCCCCCTTCCCTTGGTTGCTCCAAGAAAACTCGTGGAAATGTTTGAGGCCGATCCCTTTTCCACTCGTACAGGTTCTCCCTCTCCCCCCACCTTCCCCTCTCCTTCCTTTCCCAGAGAGGAGCTGGAGGTGGGATTTCGGAGCGGTTTCTCCCCCGGTGGTGGTGGTGGCGGCGGGGACGAGAGGGGGGGAGTTGAGGGGGAAGCTCCGCTGGGTTTTGCGGGCTGCGCCGCGTTTGCGCCCTACCGGGGTGCCCGGGCGGCGCGGGGGGCTGCGCGGGCGCGCAGGCGGGGGCGGGGGGCTGCGGCAGCCGGCTGCGGAGAGCCGGGCACGGCGAGTCCTGCTCGCTCCTTCCCGGCGGAGCGGCAGCGGCTTCCTGCCGAGCCCCGCGGGGGGAGGCCGCGGGAGGGGGCGCGGGGCTGCGAGCCTGGCGCTGCGAGCCCCCGGCTTGGAGGAGGGTGAGCAACCCGCGCTTCACGGCGTGATTTACGCCTGGCCGTGGTGGCGTCGGGAGATCCGTGCAATTCGGAAGTGAGTTCACGTCTGGTATAAATATATATGTGTGTGCGTGCGTGCGTGTGTATTTGTTGTGAAATTAATTTGATCCATAAGACGAGGAAAGTTCTTCCCCAGGTTCTACACTGCACCTTTCAAGGGAAAGGAAAGCCTTTATCTTTGCATTTATTTTATTTTTCTTTCGGTGGGTTTACTTTGTAGCACCCTCCCTCCCATTGAAAAAAACAAAAAAACAAAAAACAAAAAAAAAAAAAAAACTACTAGTGTTTCCAGAAAGCTATTTGTGTGTCAGTTTGCCCCACCCCGATGGTAAAGTCCCTTTTGCCCTAATCCATAGTCTGATCACACACTCGGCCCTTAATGGGGGTTTCAAAGCACTTTGAAAGCAGAGGAGGTGGTTGGTGTGTGTGTGTGTGTGTGTGTGCGGTGGGGATGGGGGGGGGGGGGGCGCTGCACGGGCTCCCGGCACAAAACAGAAATTCACGGGCAGAGAACTTTTCCCCCTTAGGCTCGCCCTCTCCCAGCCGGCGAGACCCGGGGTTTTTCCACAGCACGCAAGAAGCCCCTTGCGTTTTAAACCTGCCCGTTTTGCAGAGCGTGGAACCCGCCCTCCCAGCTCCCCCTTTTGCCAATCCCACCAAGCAGAAGTTAGCAAGCATGGCACTTGAGCTCGGCGAGAGTGGACTTTGGCTTCTGGAAGTGGGGAAGCGTGTTATCACACACATGCACACACAAAAAGGCAAATGCTGCTGCTTCTCCGCTCTTGGTGCATGGAAAGGGGAGAAGCAGTGCTAGGTCTGAGAAGGGAGAGTCCTGCTTTGCCGTGAGAGTTTTCAGGCGAATACGTGTTTGCAAATAAACGTGCGCGAGGTTTGCATCCTGTCCTGTTAGCGGATCTTTCAAAGGGTTGAAAAAGGAAGATTGCCCGGGCTCAGACTAGTGATCAGCTGCAAAGCCCTTGTGTGTTCCTTCGGGCTGGGGACGAGAGGGCGGACTGAAGTGTGCACACTTTGCAGCAAATGGGGGGGGGGGAGGGGGTAGAGCAGATCCTCCTTCGGCTGGCTTTCAATGGGTGCTTATGGCAAGACGAGAGGGGGTAATCTGCCTCAACTGTCCTGGAAGTGTGCCTCAACTGCTCTGCAGGTCGCTTTACACTGCCAGGCTGGGGAAGGCTCCCTGAGCATCTCGTGGCGGGGGCAGGGGGGAGTTAAAAGGAAACATGGGTTTGACTTTCCCGATAAGGCAGGCAGCAGCCCCCTCCCACCTCCCAGTCCAGAGGACGCCTCCCGCTTATCTGCGGGCTGTCCGCACTCGCGGGGCCGCTTGCGCCGCCGGCAGCCGCGGCGCGGGGCGGCCGCGTCCCACCTGCTGCGCGCCGGCTGCGCGCCCGGGCTGCAGCCCGCGGAGGGGCCGCGAGCGGAGCGCGGCGGCGCCTTGCGCCGCGCCCGCCTCGGTGTTTCGGGGGTCCTCGGGTCTTTGGGGGACCCTGCAGGTCAGGGTCAGCTTTCCTTTCGCACCGGGCTGTCATTTCTGGAGAGGCAGGGGGTCTTCAGCGTATCTCCTCGGCCGGCTCGAGTGGGCTGACATCTGCCCTCGGAGGAGCAGGGCAAACAGCGTTACTGGTTCCTCTCAGGGATGGGGGGAAAGCATTTTATTTTCTATTCTTTTTTATCTGGAGAGAGTTTCAGATGAGGAAATGTCTGTTCAGGCTGTTGGTTGAAACTTTTGTTGTATAGCAAAAGTTTTAATTAAAATAAAAAAGTAATCCTTCAAGATAAGTTTGCACGACTTTCTTTTATTTTCTTTTTTTTTCTTGAGAAGAGAGACACACTATGATATACATACTGTATCCAAAACCAGGATTTGGCAATGTTTAAATACGTAGTCACTTTTAAACCTTTTTTTTTTTTTTTTTTTTTTTTTTTTTTTTTTTTTGAAAGGAAAAACACTAGAGGGGAAGTAGCCAGGAGTTAAAAGGTTAAATGTTTTTCACTGCTATTAGAATAGAGACAGTGTCTTGAGATAGACATTGTTAAACTGTTTGGCTATATTTTATTATGCTGTGGTATAGTATTATTGTTGGTAACTGATGTGTACAGAGTAACACTGTGGTGCTCTTTCTAGGTATAATTGAAGACATTGTGTGGTCCTTGTAAGAAGCTTGGTCCCTGCTTGGGTTTTAATTGCAAAATATTGTTTTGGATTTTTGTATAGGTAATTGGATTTTGGATCTACTTTAAAATGCAATAAAAGCAAAACAAATATTAACTAATTTAAGTAGAGGTCAGTACTTGCAACTTTGCATATTTTAATTTTAAAGATAGTTATATACAAAGCTCTTATCTCCTAAGTGTTTTACTAAATTTCCATTTAAATTCTTAAGTCTACATTTCTCCTTTGTAGTTAATGACCCTTTAAAGTAATATTCACAATCAAATATTCTTTTTGGATCCTAGCATTATTTGATTATATTATGCATGCTTCTGTCCCACAAGCCGCTCAAGTAATATTTGCAACTTGAAAAGTAATCTATGGAATTTTTTACATGTTAAAAGATGTGGTAGCATTGCTTTTGTAGTATTGAGCCTTAAAATAACAATCAGAGTGGTGTACACAAGTATGACACACACTAAAATATTGGAGAGAGATATTTTTACTTGTGCTGTTGAAGTTTTTGGTAGCACTAACTCATTTAATGTCTAACCTCAAACATTTTATTGCTATTTAGTGTTTTTCTTGGGACCATTGGTATTAAACTAAAATTTCCTATTTACATCATGTAAAGTTTAATGTGTAAAGAGACTAGCCTATGAAAATATTATCCAATTTTAAACAAAATTGGAGAATTATGTCTGTCATCAGCAGGTCACATTACACTTGCTAAATACTTGTAGGGTTTTTTTTAATATAAAATACATTCTAGTAGTGTCATGTGAAAGGAAGAGTCACTTTAAGTGGCTGGAATTTAATCATGTTGAAGGCCATGGTCTAGCCAGAGGATGGCTAGGGGAGGCTCAGATAGCAGGTATAACACCTAGATTTTCTAGAATCACAAGTCAAAATGTACAGACCTAGAAAAGAATCTTCTTAAGCTCTTCATAAAAGAAAGAAATGCGTTAGCCAAAACAGGCCAAGCGAAGCCTGTTCGGCTGACTGGCTCCTGTGCGCCACCCAGATGTGACTCCTTTTTTAATGGCTGATGCATTACTTTAATGTGTGCAATGCTTGGGGAACCTTTAGGCTTGCAAGGCTGCCAGAGAACATGCCATGTGTTGCAATAGTGAATCTTGTCTTTGTTGCTGCAGGATTTCAGATGTGTGCTAAGCCTGTTGGAGTGAGCACGCTTCAGGGCACTGATGGAGACGAGAGCTCAGAATGGCAGTGGGTCGCAGTCCTTGCTACAGGCTCGGCGTGACACTGGGAGGCCGCATGGGGAGCCCGACCTGAGGGATGTCCTGACGCAGCAGGTTCATGTGTTGTCTCTGGACCAGATCAGGGCCATCCGAAATACGAATGAGTACACAGAGGGACCGACGGTGGCTCCACGACCAGGAGTCAAATCTGCTCCTCGTCTAGCAACCCAACACAAAAATGAAAGGCCTCATGGCTTGCCCGAACATCGTCATTTTAGCCGGATTCAGCATACGCAAATACATGCTTCTTCGCGGGCACCTCTGTCCCGCTCCATCAGCACAGTCAGTACAGGTTCACGGAGCAGTACAAGGACAAGTACGAGCAGTAATTCCTCCGAACAAAGACTTTTAGGATCATCTTCGGGGCCAGTTGCTGACGGGATCATCCGAATGCAGCCCAAGTCTGAGCTGAAGTCAAGTGAGCTGAAGCCGCTGAGCAAAGAAGACTTGGGAGCACATACCTACAGGTGTGAGGACTGTGGAAAATGTAAGTGTAAGGAGTGCACTTATCCGAGGACCCTCCCGTCATGTTGGATCTGTGACAAGCAGTGTCTTTGCTCAGCCCAGAACGTGGTTGATTATGGGACTTGCGTGTGCTGCGTGAAGGGCCTCTTCTATCACTGCTCTAATGATGATGAGGACAACTGCGCGGACAACCCCTGTTCTTGCAGTCAGTCACACTGCTGCACAAGGTGGTCTGCCATGGGTGTGGTGTCCCTCTTTCTGCCTTGCTTGTGGTGTTACCTACCAGCCAAGGGTTGCCTTAAATTGTGCCAGGGTTGTTACGACCGAGTAAATAGACCCGGGTGCCGCTGTAAACACTCGAACACGGTTTGCTGCAAAGTTCCCAGTGTCCCCCCCAGGAACTTTGAAAAGCCAACATAGCATCACTAATCGGAAATATTAAAGTAATAAGGATTATTTTAACATACATATGCAACCAGCTAAGCAGCTATGGTCTTGGCACTGTAGTAGAAGGGTTGGGGATATACTTTGCTGTTTGCAGTGAAATGCTTCTCTGTGTGTGTGCCATCTTAACTGATATGCTTGTTAGAATCCAGCTAATGGGATACAGGAAAAAATGGGATACAGTACATTGTGACCCACATATTGCATAAGCTAAAGCAACACAGACACTCCTAGGCAACTCTATTGTTTGTGAATAGTACTTGCAAAATTTGTAAATTAGCAAATGACTCCTTTTTTTTCATTGTTTTCTGCCAGAGATAATGTGCTATATTTTTGTATATACAATAATATTTTCAACTGTGAAAAAATAAGTGGTGTCATAAGGCATGGCACAGTCACAAAATATTATACTAATATGTTGTACATTCGGAAGAATGTGAATCAATCAGTATGTTTTTAGATTGTATTTTGTCTTACGGAAACCTTCTATTACAAGACTCTGATTTCCCTCTGGACTTCATGTATATTGTACAGTTACAGTAAAATTCAGCCTTTATTTTCTAATTTTTTCAACATATTGTTTAGTGTAAAGAATATTTATTTGAAGTTTTATTATTTTATAAAAAAATATTTATTTTAAGAGGCATCTTACAAATGTCACCCCTTTTTATGAGGACGTCATAGTTGCTGCAAATAAGGGGTGAACGATGCATATGTTCACTATAAAATAGAAAATATATTAACGTTTGAAATTAAACTGGGCTGCTTGTCATTTTTTCCCCCATTTATTGCTCTGAGTTGGAAAAATCAGTGCTTTTAGTTGCAAACTTCAAAGTAATATTGTCATATTGAGGCTAACATGATCAGCAGTTGGATAACAAAAATAAAACTTTAAAGTGTTTTCTTTTTTACTGTTTCACCTGAAAATAATGCAGGATTTTTGCTTCCTTTACACAACTGTTATGTATACTCTTCTTACAACAGAAAAGGAAAATGAACCTAAAAAAATGCATTAATCCCTTCTAGACTGGGACTAATAGGCACTGAAAGCTTGACCTATTCTATAAGTGATGAGCTTGTGTGCTTTAAATGGGAAATAAGTAATCATTCACAAAAAATGTTAGGCTTGCACAGCTCTAGTGCTCAGAGGAAAAACAAAATGGAAAATTAATATGGCCAATGCAAAAAGCTTGCAGGAGTATTTGTTAAAAGTAGAAGAACATGTCACGGGGAATGATAGATCTGAATGCAGTCCAGCCTTATGTCAAACATTTGCCTCACTTGTAAGAAGAAATTTGCTTGATTTGTCATTTGTGGCAGTTACCTTCCACTGAGGTCAAAATCCTTTTGCTGCCAAGTTTCCCACCGGAAGTCTAGAGAATGATTTACCTTTCTTTATTAACAAACTATCATTTCCTGTTCTGAGCATGTCTCTCCAAGTTTAGAGGTCTTAATGCTGAATTTAATTTATTTATATCTTAAGAAATAGTTTAAGAAATAGTTGTAAGTATTTTTAAGCTGACATTTAGAAAAATCTCATAGCCTTTTCTGAACCCTCTCCAACAAAAACAGGTTATAACTAATAAATTAAGAACTCATTAAAAGTTGAAAAACAGAGCATTCAGTAAATGTTACATCTTTTTGCCTTTTGCCCCTTAATTTTAATCCGCAATCTGGTGTTTAGCCCAGTTTACATAGGTCTATAGTACTCAGAGATCTGTGTGTGTGTGTGCATGTGTGCGTGCGTGCGTGCATTGGTTATCAATCATCCAGTGAAATTAAAAAGTGCAAGTCCAAACTAGTGTGGAAAACAAAAATAGCTGATATATAGGCCATGTTCTCTCTCTCTCTCTCTCTCTCTCTCTCTCTCTCTTTTTTTTTTTTTTCCCTCTACCTCTCCTCTGAAAAAATGTAAGCTGGTTTTCTTTCCTCTCTGCACCAACTGGCTGCATACTTTGGTATACAAAGACAAGTAGTAAATCTTTAGCCTTCTAGGTGGAAGAAGGTGGCATATGTTACATGAGTAATTCATCCATTCTTAAAGGATGTCACTATATTGTGGTGGAGTATTGAGACATATATTCAAGACTGTACTTGGCAGCTGATAAAATAGAGGATTTTTTTTTTTTTTAATTCTTAAATACTGTGGGGCAACCTTCATCCTTCAAGTGCTTCCATTCATTGAATAAGTTTGAATATATAGATATATTACATCAGGTGCTTATGTTTAAATTGTCCAGTGCTAGCCTTGCGGCTGTGTTGATTGAAACCTGCTTTAGAAATAATTACATAGTGCATTATTATTATTTTAGGTTTGGTTTGTTTAATATACTAATAAATGCTTTAGCTACATTGATAATTTCTAAGGAAGAAAAAAGAAAGCCATCTTACTGTCGATAGTGGGATTTGAATCTGGTCTTAACATGAAACAGTGGCTGTCATCTTCCACTTGGTCCTTTATTAGGACAGCTAGAGGACTCCTAGGCTCCGGTAAGCCCACCACTAACAAATTGAGTTGTATGACGCTTCAGCCTTGGCTGGAGGAGGACAGACGCAGGGTGATGGTCTTATGCACTGCCTGTCAGGCTAACCACTGTGCTAGGGTTCATTTTGTATTAATTAGCATGTGTGCCATAGACTCTTAAAAGTTTTTCTGTGCATGTTAGTTAACATCCTTGTGTTACACTTAATTAGGTAAGGTTTATTGTTCTAACCACCAAAATCTTGCCTCAAATGGATTAGATTGCTCTAGTAAGAATTAACAGGGCATTTCAAGTGGACTGAGATAATGTTGCAAAAGCATACTTATTTATCCATTGAGATAGGTCCAGTAGTGGAAGATTCTTCATACATGCTTTGAGGATAACGGTGATATTAAAGCATACTTATTAATCCACTAAGATAGATCTAGGAGAGGAAATTTTTTCATACACATTTTGAGGATAACAGCGAATGTCATGCCACATACATACAATTAGGAACTTTGATTTTAGACATTGTTAAGACAGCAGAGAACACTTCTTATTGTTCTGTTTGGTTTATTTTGCTTTAATGTTTTGATCTTTTAAACTTATGAATTCTGATGTCAATTTATGGTTTGTTTAAAGTTGGAGACTTCTAGGATTGGACTGATAGTCAACGATAGTAGTAATGGAACAAGTAGCTTTTGCAAATTCTTTTTTTTCCATACAGTGTGACCTATAGATAAATACATCAAATTTACTTGTACAGTAACTTAGGAATGTCTTTATTAATAGCCTCAACTATTTTATTATTGTTATGGTCATTAATGGTTTGAGGCTTGATTATAATTTCTTTCTGGAGATAGTGATCATGCCAGTAAAAAAAGAAAGAAAAAGTAACTTGAATTCAAATGGAGCATAAAAAGCATAAAAATGGAGCATAAAAGATGAAAATAAAATGTGTTCTTAAAGGATTTGAGATTACATTCAGATGAGTATTTGCATACTGAAGTAAGTTACCACATGTCAGTCATCAAAAGCCAAAATTCTCCAAATGAAGAAAGGTAGTAGTTATGTGGTCATGCAAATTGATAATTTCCTATAAAACTATCAGTTTATGTGAGGTGCTACTTGAAAGTAACAGAGCACTGGTTGCCTACTGCACAGTGCATAATTTGCTTATTCCATCTATGCACACTGTTACCTGATATCATTTGTACTATGGTAAAAAAATAAAATAGTTTATTTCTGTGACGAATAAAACCTTAATGCTTATTCTTAAATGGCAGGTACAGAATAGCATTTGTTTCTGCGCTGCAATAGAATATCCAACTATTTTTAGGAATTAACTGTGGGGGAAGATGGATTTGAACAGTCTGTTTCATCTCAGATGTTCTTAGATGGGTGCAGGTACAGCGAGTAATAACGATCTCATATGCCAAGACTAATTTCTCAATCAGTCACTGGAACAGAGACCCAGAAAGAAATTTGGCTGAGTGTGAGAGCACACCTGATTGAGTAATGTCTGTACAAGTAGTATTTGGATAGATTTCTAAATAAATGTGTCAGCAATGTATTGGCTCATCTTAACTACATTGTTCGCGGGTTGGGGTTGCAGGTAGACATCACTATACATGGTGTCAAAGCACATCAAATCCTTCTGTGTCTTTTTTTCTTAACAAATAATAATAATACCTTAATTCTGTGCCTTTGTTTTTAGTGTAAAAAGACCAAGCAAAGGTCTTTTTTAATTACAAATGTGGAAGTTTTCACACAAACTGACAAGAATCTGGAAATTTAGAAATAAAAATACATGTCTCATTGAAATCAGGACAATTTGACACGAAAACTGTATGTATATGTATAGTACTTCTCCTTTTCAAAATTACTTTCTGTTTCAAACTGGAGAGATTCTTATATGCCAGTCTTACTTTTTTCTCTTCATATTTCTTCTTTCTAGTACCTATCCCTCCTCCTGACATTAGCTAGCCTCAATATATAAATGTTTGCTGCTACTTGTTAGTGCAGAAGATGAAAGAGGAGGATGAAGCATGCTTTTCTCATTAGCATCCTCTGTCTCTGCAAGTTTTAAGACAAGGTGGAAAAAATGATTACCTTGTCATACTTGTCTCATACTTTACAGAGATGCAAAATACTTTTCCATACTTGTGACACTGAACCCCACAGTTCCAAAATATATATTGTTTTTGTCTCTTTAGTATGATTTCAGTTACTACGAAATCAAAATAGACCTGAGAATAGTTTATATGTCGTTAAGTAGCTCCTCTTCGTTCTAATTTACTAGTGCTGTATTTCAGATGGCAGAAATTGAGGTCTTACTGCTATGAAAAATAAAACCTGTTTTAAATCAGTGTTCCTCTGTCATAGTGACTGCTAAGAAGAGAGCAGATACTTCTGCCTTTGGGGATGAGTAGGAATGATTTTGCTTGAAGCAGGGTAAGAGGCTGGTTATTTTCATTCTTGGGTAAAGGCAACAGATTTTGTACTATGTATTCAAAGTTTCTTTGGGGTTGGCCTGTTTTTCTGTGCTATAAGAAACTTTTTTTTTCTCCCTCTGACTCAAATCCTCTATTCTAATTAAAGAATCATATGGCTAAAATGTTTAAACTTGTAGACTGAAATGGACTGTTTCCCGTTTCAGCAGAAGCTGTCAATGATTAGATGCTTTGACAATGGAGCCTACTATTTAGCATTATTTAGCAGCTACTTTACTACTTTGGAGTTAAAGTAGCCATTAAAAAAAATAGCTGAGAGATAATCTGTTTTAAAAATATAATAAATTATATAATCAAGAGTAGTTTTGCTTTCCTGGAAGCCTACTG
Organism: Rhea pennata; assembly: GCF_028389875.1. Taxonomy (NCBI): domain Eukaryota; kingdom Metazoa; phylum Chordata; class Aves; order Rheiformes; family Rheidae; genus Rhea; species Rhea pennata. The sequence continues at coordinate 169,752,866 of NC_084663.1, forward strand.
TATAATTACTAAACCACTCAGTGCACCTGAGATATGTTACAAGCAAAGGCACTTGAGGCAGATTAGATGTGGCAGGCAAGAGTTTAACTAAGAGAATGTGAGTCTTCACAAAAATGTACATCAGGATGGATCACCAACTTACACATATAGCTACCCTATTTAGCATAGTGTTTGGGGATTTTATTTTATTTTGATCAAGGCAAACAGACGCTATAGGTGAATTGATCATGAATTGCATGATTGTCAATACAATTACTGCAGAGAGCAAGAATATCTTGATGCTCCTTTGGGGTGTCTCAAATGAGTATGCAGCTGTCAAAGCTCTTGGCTTCTGAGAAATGGAAAATTTCTAAATGACTGTTCAGACATGCACTATTATCTTCAGAAATGAAGTCAAAAATTTAGAGCTATACTACTAACAATCTTTGAACCAATGTATTTCAAAATTAGTTGCACCGTAAACAAAATACGCCAACTGGTTGCGCTTAGAATTGTTACTTTAATCAGAAACAGAGAGTCCCACTTTAGGTCTGAAAATAGATTCAGAACTTCGTCAGCTTCTTATGTTGTATGTTTTTTTATCAGTCACTGATTTTTTTAAAAAACATTCTTGGTATTTCTTGTTGCCATATAAGACATCTAAACAAAGAAGGTGACATACTACAAAAACTGTCAAATATAGAAAGTGAACAAAGTTATTCTCTCCTTTCATTTGTCATGCACAACTTTTTTACAAAGAGGGAAAAAAATCAAAATTGATTTTGTTTGCTTTGGGTCATTTCATTGATATATTTTGTTTAATTGCAGTAGAGAGTAATAATTTAAGAGAGTATTAGGTTTGGGATTTGTGTGTATGTTTTGTTTTGTTTTGTTCTCTGATGCATTTAGCACAATGATGTATGTAAGTAACCCTGTTAACAAAACCAAGACTGCACTTTTCAAGCTTGCCGAACTGCAGCTGTATTGCATAGTAAAGAAAAACAGGAGAGTCGATGCCTTGTAGCAGAACTCATTGATTGCATAGTGTTTTACCAGCAAGTACATTTTTTCCACCTATGCTACTCTGCAGATGGAGAGAGAAAACTGTAGGAGATTATGCAGTTGTCCAGAGTGTGCATGTCCTCATCACTTAGTAGCTTTCTCCTTGGAGAAGCACTGGGTTCATGCTTTGGAACAAGTGCATGAGATCTCATAATGTTGCAGCTATATCTGAAGGCTATGTAAATGCACACTGCCTGCTAATCCCAATAATGCTGTTGGGGTGCCAGGGTTGTTCTGCCTTCCCCTCCCCAAACCTTTTGTGTTAAGAGGCAGAAAAAGACTATAAGTTACCTGGAAAGGTATATGGTTGGGGGAGGATGTAATGCCATAAAAAGTCAACTGCATATCAGGGCTATGCCTGAACAGTTCTCTCCTGCACAGGTACAACTGCAGTACAAAGTTTGAAAGCATGAGACTGTCCCTGGCCACGTCTATACTAGTAAATCAGACAGGAGGTGGAAATGTTCCTGGACATTGTCAGGACTATTCTTGACATGAGTTTGGTATGTGCCCAAAAGTGCTCTCCCAAGCTATTCCCGAGTGCAGCTCAGGCATGAAAACATTCCTGGGACCATCCCCCAAAGTAGGCTTACCTGCAACTGCCCTCCTTCAGAGGTTCAGGTTGTTGACTAGGGTAGGCAGCAGTCCCCCTGTGCCAGCGGGAACGTGGTGCCCAGGAGCCTTCGCAGGCAAGGCTGGCTGGTCCGAAGTCCCAGAGGGAGCAGATCCCTTCCACAAAGCTCATCCCAGGGGAAACTCACTCTGAAGAGCTGATCTCCTGAATGAGGATGTACCCCAAATAAATACTTAATTCCATAGTAGTAACATATTACAATTTTCGTCAAAGGAATAACACAACTGGCAATGTACACGTTAGATTTTTGCAAAGCTTAAGTAATAGGGCCTCTTGTTGCAATGTAAAGTAAAAGTACACAGGTAAGCTCCGCCCTAATTTTATATTGAAGCTGAAGCTGTATTTTTTTTTTTTTTTTGGTTTGAGTTGGGAAGTGGAAAAAATTTGAAGGGATTATTTTTTTTTTACAAAATTATTCTTTAAATAGCTACTGGCATAAATCATAAAATCAGACTTTATTTTTCTCTATTTATCTTTTATTAAATTGCAAGCTTTTGTATGTCATAATTCTCACTTAATTTTTAAGAAAAGATGAAGAAAGTATGCCTTACTGTTGGATATTGCACACGTCTTGAAGGAAACAGTCACAAAAGCAGTTTCCTCCAAGGAAATCTCTAAAATCTCGTCTTTCGACAAGATACGGAAAGTATTCGCTCTTTTTCCTTACAGCCCCATGCTCCCTTAGCCCCTAGGTTATAGAGTGGGTGGCTCTTGGAATCTTGTGATTGTTGAGTGATTTTGCAGGCTTTCACAGAGAAAAACTAATGTGTAAAGGGTTGCACTTGAGCTTTGCATCTGGGAGAACAGGTCCCGCTAAAGCATTTTAAGCGTTCACAAAATATATTTCTATATCCTTGCAGTCTGGGGGATGTGAATAGAGAGACAAGGACTGCCACAGTTCATTTCCTTTAAATCTCTATTGTAGAAAAAAATGGAAAAATGGTGATTTTTTTTTAACTTGATAAATCAAACTAAGCAAAATATCAGATGGAGAGACATCAGGTTCAGTTTATTAAATGTGACCAAGACTTGTGTTGTTTACATTTCACACAGGTTTTAGCCAAAGACCTCACTTCAGTTGCAAGATTCATGGGTGAAATGCCTGGCCTCACTGGAGGCAATGACAAAATTCTCCTTGACCTCCTTGAAACTTTGTATAGACAAGAGGTGAATTCCTGAATATGTACTGATTGAACGTACACTTGAATGGGTATCCTGGGAAAATCCCAGCTGCCTAAGGGAATAAAAAAAGTTTATAATTGCATGAGATGCACTTTTGAATCAAGGAATAGCTACCTTACTTTAGGATTTTTAACCTCATTTCTGATCCTACTTAAGTTATTCTAAGACTAAGATAATTTATTCCTGCCACTGCTGCAGTGCATATGCAGTTACCTCCTTTGGGCACCAATTTTGAAGTTTTTGCTTAGGGATTCTGTCTTGGAGGTAATTCCATTAACAGTGCTGCAGATTCCTGTTATACTTTTTGCTGACAGATTCATACTGATACAAGCCTGTGTGTGGACTCCATCCTTTATTTCCATTTAGTGTTACTCAGCCCTTTTGCATACAGATGTTGTAGCAGTTTGACTGAATTCAGTTTAGCTCAGCTGTGGCAAAAAAAAAAATGCAGGAAATTAATTTGGTATAGCTGACAGTTTTGTTAATTGACATAAGTTCTTCCAAAATAGGAGTATCTGCACAGTGTTTTGTGACAGTATTACTAAACCAGCCATAAGTACTACCTGAAGTTAAATGAGTGAAAGCATGCTTAAAGTAAACTGCAGTGAGCTGCTTCTCAGAATGAAGTGTCTACGCACAGTAGCATTGCTTTGATCTAAGACACCCATTAAGATGGACAAAACAGTTTTACAATTATATTTCTATACTACACATATTTTATGTATGCATATATATATATATATATATATATAAAACAATTATATCTTCTTTAGGGAAAATCAAGAATGGAAGGAAAGAAACTCTTTTTTGTTACCATGCTTCACTGTCATTTTTTTCAGAGTATCCTCTTCTGTTAAAATATTCTCCCATAGTTTCATAGAAGGCTATGAAAGGCACTTCTCAAGCCGTCTGTCTACCCTGTACTGTATATTGAAATCTCCAAGTGTGAATATTGATCCAGTAAAGAGAATAGTGTTTATCCATTTTTTGCTTTCACTGAGAAACGAGCGATGAAGATGCTAATTTTCTTACTGCTAATCATAATACGACAACTTTCATAGTCCCTCGTCAGTCTGTGAAGTGTGTTGATGTAAGCTGTCATGCAAAAACACAGAAAAGCAGATTCCTGGCCCCTTAGGACGTACAGGTCGCTCTGTGAGAAGACTTTGTCAGAGAGTGAGTGGTGAAAGGGAGGATGAGCGCATAAGTATGATGTGGTTTTATAAACCAGGTATGTGCATATCTTGACATTTCCAAATCTTTATTTCTTTATTTTTTGAGTTCTAGGGTCTTTTGAGAGGTGAAAAGATTTTTAATATATGCAGAGAGGCAGAAGATCCCAGTAAATTAACTTTTTTTTGATAGGCCTAGTTGTTCTACCAGTTCTCCACTATAGCTTCAATTACGCTACATATAAAATGATTGGGTTAAAAGTAAGTTGTATCCTGCTTTTCAGAAGAAAACAAAAAATCTTCATCTAGATGGGAGAGGGCTGTAGGAAAAATGGCCTGAGCAGCATCGGCTAAGCAATGACTGTTGGGTTTTCTGTTACTGTTCCGATGACAAAGAAATTGAGTCCCACTGCATTACAGGTAGTGAATAGACAATAAATAAATAAACAAGTGTTTCTAAATTTAAGGCTTACACTTCAATTGTATGCATATAAATTAGATATCTCATGTAGACAGCATGAAAGATACTGTTTTTCTTCCGCTTTTCTGGTGAGGGATAGAGTCTGATGAAGGCGGGCTACTCTATGTACAGCAATGAGAAAAATGCATCTTTGGTACCCATTCCAGAGTCCTACAAAAAGTTTTACTGGGACAAGGAAACATCAGGAACCAAAGAAACTGTGGAAGTGAAACATTTTTGCTGTTTTGGTGTTTACTTTGTGGAGGTTTTTTGTTTTGTTTTGCTTTTGTGTTTCTTTTTGTCTTTCTTTCTCTCTTAATAGTCCTACTTTCCTTCAGATTTCATGAGGTCTGCCAGTCCTGGGATCATAAAATCATCCCACTGTCTTAACAAAATGACATAGGATTTGCAATACAAAAACATATTCCTGCAGAAAATTGTGCAACTGCACTATGGGAAGTAGTTGCTGTTGCATTAATTTGTGAAAGAGGAAATATATTTGTTGTTTATTTTTTTTTAATAATTAAACTGTTTTAAACTGTTTTAAACTGCCCAGATTCTTAAATTGGGTAAATCTGTCTGGCTCCATTAATGGTAGTGATGGTCTAATGATTTAAACTAGCAGAGCATCTGACCTACTAAGTTACTATTAAAAACTTGTGTTTCACAGTAGAATAAGAATCTAAAGATTTTATCAGCTTTTGTTTCTTACTGCATCTTTGTTGAACAATAGCTTTCATTATAACTCAAAACAGTTCAGATTCCTTATTTAATGTACTTTAAGAGCTATTATTTATTACTTTCAAGATTGTGCAAAAGGAATGCTTTCAGCTTAGTCACTTAATTTTAGGATCCTGGGATCATTTGAGTATTCCCAGACTTTTTATGAAAAGAAACAAAACTTCTGAAAAAGGAAAGAAAATTGATCATTTCAACTTACCAATTAGAAAGGAAAACTACTTTACATTTTAGAAAATACTTGAAGTATGCTTTGTGCGGCAGACATTTATGCTGAACCTATTTATTAAAGAGTAAACAGTTTTTTTCAAGAATGATTCATCAAGCTTATTTTAGAGGCTGCTTTGAGTTCTGGTCATTTCTATAGATACTGCAATTCATAGTCATTAGTAAGCTGACGGTCTGATCTAACCTCAGCTACCTGTTGCTGGCTGTGAATGGAAAAAAATATTTTTAGTGCAAAACCACAATGTGAATATTTTCCACTCTGAAAGTATAAAAAACCCTTTAAGTAAAAATTTTACTCTTTCGCTATGATGTACTGTGGCTCTGATGTCAGACATACTGGGTTCTTCTTACAGAAAATCCTTTAAAATGCCTGATTCTCTATTGAAGTTGACAAGAATTTCCTCCACTTAACCCCTTCAGTGCCCTCAGGCGTTCAGCTTACATCAAACAAAAGGGAGCTCCTGTACCTTGTAGACAGACATGGTGGTATGTTGACAAATCTAAATGAAAAAAAGAGATGAAAAACCTGGGCCCTTGGGCAGTCAGGAAGGAGGTTCGTGGGCAGGCCTGTTTTGTGATACGTGACAGATTCAGCACCTCTCAAAAGCTGTGGCTTTAAAAGCTATACATCCACGACAACTTCAGCACAAATAAGGAGGGTTTGGTGCAGTTTGGCGTGAGATATTTTTATTTCTTGGGCTGGAGAATTTGGGGGTAAATTTGCAGTTTCTCTAAGACTCAGGGATAGGAGGGAACCATAATTCAGGGAAGTATCAGCTGGGCTTCATGAAAGTCAATGGATTAATCATGATAGAAACATATAGAAACCTATTAGGCCTTGGGCATGTTAATCTCAGAGGTAATTGCTAAGAGGCAGACTGTGAACTTCATGCATTACATGACTTTTCGAGTAATCTCCTAAATCAAATAAGATTACGTGAATGATTAGATCCAGAGTTACGAAAGCTATTATTCAATACAAGGACAACAACAACAGAGATTAGATGAAGTAGCAAAGCTCAAAATCCTGACACTGCTATACTTATCTTTGTTTTATAATTTTTTTGCAACTAAGCCTCACCTATAACACAGTTAAAATCAAGAAGATAATGTAGGGAACAGGAATGTAACACCGTTTGAAAACTAGGAGACTTTCTATCTTGTATCTACAGTTCAGCTCGTTTTAAGAGCAAAGGTTGGCCCTCAAGCCTTCAATGAGAGCCTGGTTTCCATAGAATACTAGGGCCTTCAGCTAACTGCTGATTTTGTGGGTTTTGGCCACTGTTCCACCAAGTTTCACTGTTCCAGTCAGAGAACCCACTGACCCTTCCCAGCTTCAGGTTGTCACCACATTTCCACAGCTTTAAAAAAGTTTTAAAATAATTTGTGCATTTCCTTGACTGAGAAAAATGAGTTCTTCCTTCATGTTTATGATGTGTCAGAAGTCCACAGTGCCCCTTTCTTCACAGAATAATAATAATAATAAAAAAGAGAGAAAGAGAGAACAGGTAGATTGTTTAGGTCTGTTCGTTCAAGAAAATTAATTTATATCTGTTGAAGAAGTCTTCTTAATGGTTTTGTTTCCACGCTAGCAAGAAAAAAAAGGTGTGTGTTTTTGCCAACTGCTAGCTAACACACAATCATTAGCATAAGGTAGAATCTTAATGTGGTCAAAGCTACTGGAATTTCTGTGTATGTGGTTTGGTCACTCATGCTACCGAGAAAACGTTTACCTTCTTTACCAGCATATGTTAAAAAATACTGTCACACTCTTAATGCTGTGATTTTAGTATCTGATAAGTAGCAAACATTTATTTAAAAAGCACAAGCAAACAGATACCATTACCCAACTGATTTTCTTAGTGAAGATAGGACTGTTTAACACATGTGAAGATGTTACTAAACCTCTTGTATTTCAGATCTGTGCCTTAAAGTGCAAGAGGCTTTGCTTTTCATAAATCGAAAAATTTTCTCTCTTCCTGCCCAGCTACAAGGAGATTTGCCAGGTGCTCACTACTCACTGCCTGAGTACGGAGTCCATGGTCTCACACGACAGGACTTTGAGCAGGATTGGTCTGATTTCTGGACTAGAGAGACTGTTGTAGGAACCCCCTCCTCCTGACCTCAGAGAGGAAGAAGTAGCAGGAACATACCTCTCTGCAGGTCCTGAAGACAAGGAGGCATGAACTTTCTTTTGGCGAGGAATGCAATAGTGTCATCTTTACCACAGAACTACAAATATTTTTGATTAATTACATTTTTATTCTTATTTTTTAGTATTATTATGAAAGACCTGTCTCTACTTTCAGATCCTCTTCGTAGTGCACAGCTGGGAATCTTGACCATGGTTCAATCCTAGATTCAACCTACTTGAATTTAGAGGATCTGTAACAGTGATTTTTTTAGAGATGATATGTTTGTAGGGGTTACAATGGACTGTAATGTTTGTATTTCCCTGCTAGCAACGACTAGAAAGGGGAGGGCATTTGGTGAAGGAAGAGCTTGCTGATGGGTTTATCTAGGAATCTGTCAGAAGAGTTTCAAACAGTAGCAGCCAAGCTGAGATACACCCCCCCGACAGGAACTAGTTGCAAAGTTGCATAGAGAACTCTCCAGGGACAAACAGCCTGAACAACCAGACACTGTCCCATCAACACCTGTAATGATAAACAGCTTCAAGAGGCCAGCTATGAAAAGTTTCTGAGCTTACAAAATATCCTTCATTTTTGTAAATTTGATGCCAAGAAGTGAGATGTGCACCTGGTGCATATCTGCGTGTAATCTGTTTCCTTTATAGGCAACAATTCCCCTGAATTACAGGGAGTAGGAAGGGGTTCTCCAATATCCCAGCACAACAGCTATGGCTGTGGGAGGAGTATGAGGGGAATGGACTGCAGACAGTGGCCGAGTCTGTGTTTTCCCTAAATAGCATCTCTGTTGTAACAGTTGGAAACTGAGCCTGGGCTATACGCGCTGCTTGTCTGATGTAGTAGCAATTCCCTATTTTCTGAAATCTTTTTTGGAGATAGAATAATCCACCCCACATCTGAGCTGTCCTGATTTGTCCTGTGTTAGGAGTGCAGGGGAATCACAGCCACTGACTGTGTGTCACTCTGATGCAATTTACTGCCACGTGTCGAGGCTCAGAGATTGTCCATCCTGCCCATAATCTCTCTCTGCATTCAGTTGGAAAATTAGTAAAGAGAAACAACTAGCTGAATTTGTGCTGGATCTCCGATTTTGTTCCAATGTGAATGGACCTAGCTAACAGTGGTAAAGCTGAAAATTCTTCTGCTCAATATGTTGATAAAGTAATTTTCTACAGTGGTCTTAGAGGGGATTTTCCAGTAAAATGCAAACCAGCTTTCCAAACTGCTTAAGTGAATTAGACATTGCAACCAATGCCGCAGAAAGCCCGGCAATGTGAACACAGCTACTTATTTATAGATTATGGATGATTCTGAAGGTTAGCAAGCTGATGAGATGACTCTGAGAATTCATGCCCAGGAAATCAGCTCTGTGACATCCAGGCAGATATAAACTATAATAGGTCATTAATTATAGCATTAGGAAAATACGTCTTAGCCACTTTGCTAAATGATAAAAAATATTATATTTTAGCTCTAGTTTTAATATAAAAACCTGTCTAGGGGGCTGATATTGTCCAAGCGTGAAAGTACAATGTTGGGCACTATAGCAACACAGTCATAGTGATTTAAAGGCTACGCTGCTACATATTAGCTTCCCCAGGCAGAAAAGTGCTAATGTGATATGAGACAAGGTTAATGTGCAAACATAACAGGAAAGAAAATGATGGTTTCCCAAGGTCTTGTTTTGTTTAGGTCAGAATCACGTGTGTTGTGAAAGGAACGCCAAGATCTATGATGGACTTTGATTTGATCAGCCAGTACTGTCTTACAGTGCCTATAAGACTGGCCTTAAGCCTAATCTTCCCCTTCAGTAGTAAATTTTAATGAGTAAATAGTCCTCAGATCTATTGGACCGTTGGCTAAATTGATGAGAACTAAAACGGTTTGAGACTAGATTTTTCCTTTTCACCCCTCAATCAGAATATAAAAGTCTCCATTTTAGATGTAGAATCTTTCAAAAGCTAAACCTTTTTGAAATATTAAATACTTGCACAATATAAGGTTTCTCTTCTCTTCTCCATTCCTGTCATTGCCTTGCCTTTTCTTGCTTTCATCACAAGTATATTTTTTTAAAGAGGTCAGGGCACAGTGAGTGAAATTCGTCTCACTTCAGACGTCTACAGCTTACGCAATCTACATCTATTCCAGTCATCCTCGGGATCCCTTTATCTTTACTGAATATACATGAGAAATCTTAGAGTACATCTACATTACCCACTGGTACACAGCAAAAAGTGAAGGGCAGGGCCTGATTTGCTGTGATCTGATGTGATTCTAGGCCTGCAAATTCACATTGCTTCTTTATCGGCAGTGAAGTTTGTGCTAATTGCTGACCCACAGTGCACCCCTATTTTATGCAGAAAACTAACTGCTGTGGATGACATTACATGGCACAACTTCTCCCTTGCCTCTACCAGGCCAAAAAAACCCTAATCCAAGTACACCATTTGGTAGACTGCATATACAAACTCAAGGTAAATCTGCATCAAAAAGCACCTCTCCACTGCACTGAATAACTAATATAGATGCACTTATAGGGTACAATCCATATGGCCTATTAGTCATCTACAGTAGGGTGAACTAAACTATGAAAAGAGTATCTGAAGAATAGCTCGGATAGAGACATTTATACTTTTAATACTGAGTAAAACAAACCTAATTCTTTATTTCTTTTTACTATTATAAGATTTTTTTCTCCACATTCAGATATATAAGAACTACATCCAAACTATTTTACAGATCTGTGTATTATTTGAATATGCTATTTTTGTCTTTTTAGATCTTTTACCCATTAGCTTTATCATAACAAAATAATTACCAAAATTGAAATAAATTTAATTTTTTGAAAAACAAAATGAAAAGATGACTATTTCTAAATTCAGCAGTTTACACTCACACACAAAGTGTAAGATTCTTTATTTAAATGTGAAAAAGTTATCTAAGCTCCCATTACAGTCAAAGGGCACTTTACTTAGTTATTCACATTTGTGTGTTTCATACCAGTAGAATTGCTCATGGGTCTCTGGTATATAAACATGACTTCTCATGGCCATCAGGAGTGACAGCTGGAGGCCTGGCATGGCACAAGGTACAAGTGAGTAAAGTAAATAGTCAGAGAATCGATAATATCAAGAGAGTAGTGTACTGTTTAGCTCATCCTAAAGCAAATGTTCAAGTCTGACCAGCTAAAGAGCTCTGTAGGCTCCGTTGACTGTACCGACTAGGTCTCTGCTTACTCTAATGGGAGCTCAGACACCTACATTTCCTGCTTCCTAAATGCACGTGTTGGAATCTGGACTAGAATCCAAGTTATGAACAACTGCATCCGATTCTTACTTGCTTAACTACTGCATAATCCTCTCAAATGATTATATGGTATACTAATTCAGAGATAGAATTTGAACACTTTATCTGTTTTTAAATAGTGTTGACATTTTTAAGCTGATAAAAGTATAATCAATTTATGGTTCCGATGATTATGACATTTTTACTTGAACTTTTTCCCACTATATTTAGTATAATATACTAAAAATACAGGAGGACTACATATGTCACACCTTCCCACAGTTTTGCCTCTGGGCTGAACAATCTCATTATTGTCAAAAAAACCTTTCTGAGCACAGCTTTCGTAGAGCCATAACAGAGAGCTTCAATAGAAAGCTGTTTTATGGCTTATAATACACATTGTCCAATAACCACGTCTGTGAAATTTTCCTAGATGTAGAGAAAAAATGAAGGGCTGTAAAGAATCACTAAAGGTCATTTAGTGTAATCATCTACAGTGAGAAAGATTAAATGTACTGCAACCATTCGATAATTGTCTAAATTGGTCCTAAAGAATCCTAATGAAGGATTTCCCACCAGGTCCCTGTTCCAATACTTTACTCACTATATATGTGAAGCTTGTTATTGTCCCTGTCTACAGGCTTCTGCTTTTTAGAAAACAAGACAAAAAACATTTTTTTCCATTAAGCTGAATTTTATGGTGATTACATCTAGCACATCCTTGTCTCCTAGAACACAACCTTGTCTCACCACAAAAACACAAGACTAGCCAGTGTTGGTCAGACAAAAGGTCCACGTGGCCATGTACATTACTCCGTACAGAAGGAGGAGTTACATCAAAACATGCTAGTTGATACAGGTATTACCCTGGGAAGATTCTCCCAGAATTGAGCAATTTTCAACTCAGGAATTTCCTAAACTGCATCTCGTATATGTTTTAGTAGCTTTAGATTATCCTTTTTCTTCAGTTAACTTGCAAAGCTCACTTTTTTAAAACTATTCTAAAATTGGTGTCTACAATATCCTTCAGCAAGGAGTTCCATAGTTAGATTGTAAATCTAACTTCTAGCTGGCTGAAGAAGGTAAGATTAATTTCGCTCTGCATGCTCGCAAACTGATTGCTATAGTTGCATTTCAGTATCTTTATGAGGATTGAAGGTCCATTGACTGTTCTAAACTTTGATCTTTAATTCCTTGATTGTGCTGCAGCAGCTCCGTACACGCACCTCCCAAACACGGGTTGTTAACTCAGGTGCCGCCTGAAGGAAATTCATCTAACTGGATGCATGTATTTCTAGGATCTCTGCACCAAACTTCACTGTTTTCTGTAGACATTTATTATTCTGCTGCTGCTGCTTATATTTTTGTCAAGTGGCAAAAAAGACACATTAACCGGATTGGTTTCCTTGGCTTCCAAGTTCAAACTTCTGCAAGAATTTTCAAGAATGATGCAAGATACAGGAGTCAAACCAAAGTCATCTTTTTTTGCTGTGAGACAAGCATGTGAATAGCAGCAAAGTTAAGTTTTTAGTGTTCCTTCTCACTGTGAGGGAGACCTATGTCACTCTTGGGATATAACAAATTTAGACTTTTCATCTGTATGTTTGGTGGAGTGTTCAAGGCTCTGTATCTTATTCACTACAATAACTTTGTATTAAGCAGTCTGCAGTAGGGCTTGAAGCTTTGTAGAGTCTCTGAAAACATACATAACTTTTTCTTTGACAGTTATTAGCAGGGCTACAGCAGCAGCCCCAAAATCCAGAAAGATTAAAATAGCATCCTGCTCTGGGCTGGATAGATAGGACAGCCATCAAGTATAACGTCAGGGATAAACCCAAGATACAGTTAGTAGCACAAAAGGCAGGTAAGGTTAGGTGCACTGGTGGAATCTGGCTGGGTAAATCATGTTTATAACTCCTTTGCACAGCAACAAAAAGCAAGGAGGATAAACCAGTTTATCTGGTCTATTGATTTCTTTCTTGTTGCTCTGAATCCTGATACTTTGATTTTTTTTTTTTTTTTTTTTTTTTTTTTACTTAAATCTTTATGCGCAAAGAGGGTGAAACCGATGCTTAAGGCCATCTCCCTAGAATAATATATGGATCAGGTATGCAGGTTGCTGGCAGAGGATTTTCTAAGGTGAGTTTGCAAAACATGCAGCTACAGGTCTCCCTTTAGGAAGGGTTTCAAACCCACCTCTCTCATTTTACATGATAAATGTGGCCTAGAGGAACATCCACCCACACCAAATGGAAAAGCCAAATTTCCTTCCAGTTCCAAAAACATTATAGGCATCTGCCAAATGACATTTCTAATTCTTCCAGTAAAAAATGGAAAGCTAAATAGAGGCATCACTCTTCCAATAAATCCATTCCAAACTCTTCCTGATTTATTCCAGATCCACTGCATTTTGGTAAGGCAGTTAAAAAATACCTTCTTTTGCTCCCCTTATGGGGCTTACCTCAGAATGTGTTTTATATGAGTATTCCTTTATAGACTTTTAAAAAATGCTCTAGAAATCATAAAGAGGCAAAATTTGACTTCTGATACATATGTTCAGTTCCTGTTGACTTCAGTGGGGGTTTTCAAGCCAGGATAGACCACAGTGTGGGAAACATTTATTTAGGCACATGAATAGTTCTGAATAAATATTAATATTTCCATCAACTATAACAAAATTTAATCACCTTAGTTTTAATTTATTTTAATGTAAGAAGGAAAGAAAGCACTAAAACATGTTGAAGAAAACAAAGGAATGGTAAAATGAAGAAAGCAGCAAAAACTTCTTGTCAGGAGGTTTTTTAAGTCACAATATCTCCCAACAGATGTATCATCTCTAACATGTAAGTAAAGGATAAAGCTTTAATTCATTTTTATAGCAGTGAGATTGTTGAAAAGCATCCAAATTCTTATTACCATAAAGAAAATATGTTTTAAGATTTTATCCTTTACATTATTAGGATGTTGAAAGAGCTGTTTTCGGCTGTCACTGTTGTGCTTTTATTCGTTCTGGAAGGTTTTCTCAGTCTGACTACTCAGCCAAGCACCAGAAGACTCAAGTCCCCCTGGCTACGCCCTGACCTGGTCAGACAAAGCCAGATCTTGTCCAAAGTCAAATGCACTCAAATTGCTCAACTTTGCTTGTTACCTCAAATGCAAGTGCCATGTTAATATGTCTGTATATGACTTGGATCAGAGCTGGCTCATGTCTGGCCATTTTGAAGAACAGACAGGCAAGCTTGCATCTGTCTGTACCTGTCCCTGTAGACATACCCTGAAGCTGTTAAATAGCTTTTATTTTATTTTTTTTATTTTTTTTTAATGTCACAGTAAACAATGAATATGGAACGTCAAGTAATCATCATGGAACCGAAAAAATCCTCAACAAAGAGAACGGGCAAAACGATGCAAATAAAATTATTTTTTCCTCCCACACCCATAAACTGTCATGTAAGTGCAATGGCCGCATTTGATGTAAACTTTTTTTGAAAAGCATTTTTAGTACTGTTCAATCATCTTTTATTTTACTCATTATTATCCCATTTTAATATTTTTCTTATGATTTTAAGAAGAGCTTGACTTCTGATATTTCCAAAATGTAAGTAAGAAACATTGGTTCTTTGTACAGGAAGTACAAGGCAGGGATATTTTATATCTTCTTTCATAAACTTAAACATCCAGGTAAACTTTGGATAAGCTTTTGCACTTCGAAGTCAGAAGTGTTGGATTAGTATATGTTTTGGAGAAATTTTCCCCAAGTACATTTGTTATTAAATTCAGTAAGGTAGCAAGGTAAAAATGTCCATTATGGTGTATGAAGAACCATTAATTTCTCCAGTACTGTACCAACAAACATACAAAAGAACATCTGGGATAAAATCAGAGATGGATGTATAATCTGTCAGTCTTCAGATTGACAGGTGTCAGGGTGACACTTGTTAAATATTCTTTAGTCATTTAAGGCAATGCCATATGATATTATTCACCTATCTTTTCATCATAAGTATTTGAATGTTGATTATTTTTGCAGCTTAGTTCTTCCCTTTCCATTTTTAAAAGCTGTCTTTTCCAGATTCTACTGGTAGCAGTGCCGTTTAAGTACAGGTGCAATCATATGCAAATATTGTAGTCCTTAGTCTACAGATCCATCCAACATGACCTGCTGGAAGTTTTTGTAGTGCTGGCTTACCCCTAGTGTTGCACTTTTTGTGACTTAGGATGGAGAACCAGGGAGTAATTTCTCTTTTGAAATACAGTTGCAGTAATGACTGGTAGAAAGATGTACAGGACTCTCCCAGGTTTTCCAAGGAGCTCTAATAATTTGAGAGGTAGAGAGAAAATATGGACCAAAGCTTTTGCACTTAACTTGGGTCCCTATCCAAGCTACACATTCAGAGGGATCAGAAGACTTGTTTAAAAAACTGCTTGTCCTCAGTGTGAACAAAGAACTATTCCGTTTTACACTAACAGCATACCCTATCCATGAATAATACGTCTTAAAGAAAGTTTTTAAAGCGCTAAATCTTACCATAACTTGGGCATAGGTCTACGCTACAAAATGTATCTTTATTCTAACTACGGACAAATAGATGGTAGCTAAGTCCAGAGGTACAGCCGGATCTGAGGAACAGATAAGACTTAATTTCTCAAGGGCTTTACATAAATAAAGGCCAAATTGTTTCAAACTTAACCACACCTTATACCTAAAATGTCCCCCGTTTTGGTAAGAAGCAGTTATATCTCTCCCCAAATCAGCATAGATTATGAAGCAGCTACAGGGCTTTATGAATAGATATAAATTTAGAAGATCTGATAAACCATCTACAAACTTCTCTCCAGCTGCTCTGATGACATCATTGGTTTCACTATCTACAGTGGCACCATTGTCACATTAAACAATGACAGTTCTAAAACTGTCCTCTCTGCTTTCCAGACAGATATTCATATACTGCAGGAGGGAAAAAAATCTTCTTCTTGTCATCATAATTTTTCCTTTTTTCTTTTCCTTTTCTTTTTTTCCTCCCACATAATTCCCTTTTGTCCTTCAGGTCTTAATTGCAATTCATTATTATTTTTGTGAAGAGCAGCCTCATGAAGGCAAAGAGTTAAAGACGTCACTTTAAATGACAAAAGCTGAACACTTTACCCCACTTTCAGTCTCTCATCTATTCATCCTTTTCATTGTGAACTTCGCTATTTCAGCTTTCTAAGCTCTTCAACTACCTGCCCCTAATTTGTATTCCTGGGAAGAGGCCTAGGCTGGTTATTTTGCATTTGTGTGCTAATGGTGATGAGTTTGCTTCTAAGAGGAGAACAGGGAGGGGAGGGCAGGAACCTCCAAAAGGGTTTAAGTGGGAGTGGGGGTGAAGGTGCAGGAAGGGTTGTTTGGGGGAGAGTCATGCTGAATTTTAACCCTGAATGCTTTCTTATACAATTTAGCACAAAGCCCTCCTGATTATATGGAAAATGACACCCTGTGAAAACTTGCCTGTTCATATACACCTTTTAAGCAAATAGGTTAGACAAATGTCTGAAAAGCCTGGGAGACAGTTGGATCATCATTTTATTAATACATCAGAACATGACATACATTTTGCAAAGCTTTTTTTTTTTCATATTGTCCTGAAAATTATGTGTTCCAAGTATGTATAATAATCTGCAATACACTTATTAAAGGAAACAGTCCATACATGTAAGTGGCAGCAGTGCACCCCAGCTCTGTTTTGTTTGATAAAGCCATTTACTTTCATGAGCTTAATTTTGCCTGTGCATTTAGATGCCATGTGAGATAAAATACCTTTCATTAGATTAAATAGGCAAACAGGCTTTTTGACTTATTGACTAGTATTTCAAAGCTGAGCATTTCTTATGCTAATCATTTTTATAACTAATTTAACAGACGTAAAAGAATGTCATTATGAATAATTAGAGATGTTTGTAATTTAGTTTCTAATTAACCAGGGATGTGGCAGACCATTACAGATGGGAATACTCATTAGCGGTGAGAGGCATGGGTGTTTTACTGTTTATTATAGATTCTGCCTATATTTAAAAATGGTTCGGTAGTTTGCGCTTTTTTTTTTTTTTTTTATATGGCGCTCTTTCATTTCATGCTGCTGGGTATATCAGCTTGTTGCACTTTGCCACATGGTAAACCAGCCATCTGCGCAAAGCACCTGATGCAACAAAGGGTGTAGGCAGTCATTTACCATTTCACGAACTACTGCGTGACAATGGCTCTCACCCCAGCTCCACACCCAAAAAGTGAATGCGCGAAAGGGGCATTTTTCTTTTGCAGGTGTAATTTGCTTTTAATACAATTAAGCACAAAAGTATTAAGTCTTCAAATCCGTGCTCGTGATCCATTCTGTGAGCGGAAAAATGAAAGGGAGCCTACCTGCTAACGTCTTCCTGCTCCCTGAGCTTACGGCACACGTTAGAGAACGGTGCTGCAGTTTAATGCTCCATCCATTCATTGTGGACGCTCTTTCAGTAGTGACTTCACTGCAGTCTCTTGGATGTAAAAGGCTGCTCCTTTGGACTCCCACATCCCATGAGTGAAGTTCCATACATCACTGCCTGTTCTGCTCCTATTACTTTTTTCTTTCTTTAGCTACAATTTCCGTAAGTTTTATTTATTCTAAATGTCCAAATTCAGTTTCAATAAGACCCAATCAAAACACAACCATGTAAAGACAGATAATTCCTCTCTCTTCTCTCTCATTTAAACATATACATATATATATACATACACACACACACACACACACATCCACAGTTTCTCTGGTACTGGAAGACTGAAAATCCTCTACAATCAGCACAGTCAGCTTTTTTGGAAAAGGGACTGAATATTGATCACAGCAATCATAAATGATTAAGCAATATTAGCAGATTAGCAATATGGACAGGCCATCAAGCACTCTGAGAAGAGCAATCTGCCCCATGATTTATTAATCTGTACAAAGCAACAGAGTGACAATTTCGTGAGCTATGCCAGTAAATAAACCTGGAGGAGAAGAGCTTCCTCTGAATTCTGACATTGAGGTTATACATAAATGTGCACCATAACAACGGAAGTCTTTGTCTGTGGAAGAAACTTATGCATAGTTTTTCAAAAATGACCCAGTTAAACTGTAGTAAGCTCTGTTTAGTCTGAATATGCATAACAGACTTCCACCCACCATTTAATCTAGTTTAACTAATTAGTTTAAACCCTACTTTAGTTAAGCAGTGCAACTTTTTCATGTAGGAAGAAGAAAAAGTGATTCAAATCAGATAATTCATTGTTCTAGTGCAAAACTGTTTGTGATTGCTCTTACTTGAGAAGTGCGTCTCATTTCAGTTCTTAGGTTAGAGTCTGCACCAAAAATAGCAGAAGGTGTAAATTCAAGTGAACTGCTATTTCAATCCAATTGTTCAGGTAGGGAAGAAGTAAAGATGGAGATTCCTGATATGCCTATTAGCCTACTTATGTATATTGTATTGCCAGTTAAACTTTGTCTAAGATACAATTCAACATCGTTAGTCAGATTAGAAAATATTTTTTTTTCTTTTCATAGCAGAGATTAGAGCACTAACCACAGCGACGGAAAATCAGTGTTCAGCGCCTGCTCTACTATAGATATCATAATACAAATGACCTTGGGCAAGTCACTTAGCATATATTTGCACTGCAATCAGACAACTTAACCTTAAAGTTCAGCATTCCTTAACTTTTTAGCAGCACCAGCAGACCACTGTCGACCCCCACTGTTTTCAAAGACCAATACGCGCCCTTATAAAACTTTTAATCAAAAATACCATTGAAAACTTTATTTTATGTGGTTCTACAAACCACTTACTACAGACTTGGAAATGCAGATCAGAATCGTTGCAATGGCATTGACTCAGCATTGGTTAAATCCCTAGAGTCTTAGGCAGATTTTTTTTTTGTCTATATTTTCACGAGTACCTAGTCTGGCTAGTCTGGTGGCCGCAAGCTCATACGGGTCTGTCCTTGCTGCAGCCAGACTTTCCAGCTGCAGTGTAGACTATACCTCAGCTCTTCATCTATAGAAGTATTTGCCTACCTCACAAGTGTGATCTGAATGGAAATGTAGCAAAAGGATGTGAGGAATGCAGACTGCATATGATTAATTAGAGTATTTAATACATAGTCTAAAATATACTGGATAGTTACCTTCTTAACCTTTCCTAGACCCATATGGGAAGTTTTTGTGGGTACTGCTAGCGGAATGAGCAAACTACTAAAATGAAGATGGGAGGTTATATAAGTGTCAAAAATTATCTCAGTTCTGATGGTTTAACTAACATCTGACTCATCTGACCTCTCTTTGGCCTGCTACAGAGCAAGGAAAAAAAAGGGAAAAAGCGTAAGGCAATTTTAAAAGAGTTGAAGATGCTAAAAGGAAGGGGGTTGCATTGTAGTGAACAACCACCTTTCTAGGAGCCACAGGCAGATAGTTTGTCTGTGCCCTTGGAGACAGTGTGATGTAGTTGAATGTGTGGAAACTTCAAAACTGAGGCTGGAAACCTCTTTACGGTTATGCATGTTTCTGGCTGAAATGAGTGAGGAGGGTACCTGGATGTCACTTCCAGAGAGTAAGTCAAGTAAAGAACAACATAAACAAAATTCTTAAAAGTACCACGTTTTGGGCAGCCAGAGTATGTAATGGAGATGTTTTTCTTTGATCTAAATCTGTCTGTTCATCTTTTTGCAAAGCATCTTTTTTTCCACAGTCAAGTGGTAATGGAATTCTTCCTAGCATTTGCAGCTTATTGGCACTTATAGCTTTGTCTGGTCTTAAATTTCGATAAAAATTAATTTTTTGGCATGCTCCATCATCTTAGGTTAATACTTTTACTAGAAGTAAACCAACTGCAGGATATCATGCGATTTTTCCACTGATTAAAACAATGAAAGCAAATCAAAGCAAACCAAAGCAGGATGGGGCCTCACATGAAGTTAGCTGCTACTAACTTTCTGTAGGGAAGCTGATACCAAACATCAGTGGATATATCTAGATCAGGTGTATTTAGAGACTGTGTGACTTTTTATTGATGTCAAATTATAAAAGATTAAAATCTACACAGCTGTCCTACTTTGAAGTTTTTTTTTTCTCTCTACATGCTGCTTTTGAATGATCTTGGAGAAAGAGAAAAATCTTTCAACTGCAGTAATCTAGCCTTCACTATGCAATGACTGAAATAGATATTACTTTGTCATTTACAGGTTATTGCTTAATAGAAAGTTGTCTGAGCTAGTTTCCTAAGATTAGGTGATGACATATCTGAATG
Organism: Rhea pennata; assembly: GCF_028389875.1. Classification (NCBI taxonomy): domain Eukaryota; kingdom Metazoa; phylum Chordata; class Aves; order Rheiformes; family Rheidae; genus Rhea; species Rhea pennata. The sequence goes on from NC_084663.1 coordinate 169,773,053, forward strand.
TCACTTATTGTAATCATGTAAGCAGTACGTATATCTTAATAAAGATCCTCTGTGCTGAGACTTTTTCCCTCCTCTGGTTTATATACTGTGTTCTGATGCATAAAAATGAATAATTTAGCTATAACTATACCACCACAAGTTTATTGTAAACTGAAGCCACAATTGCAATATTGGATGCCACAAAAAACTTGCTATAAAAATATCTAAATGGTTCTTTCTTGAGCTGCAATAACATACCATTTTACGTTACCAGATGTTAATACTCTACAGATTATCTGACAGCAAATACTATATCAAAGGCAGTTCAAAAGAAAAGTAAAATGATTTTCATATTTTTAATCATGCCTGCAGATGGGCTAGGATAATCTGTCATAGTTCAGAAGTAGAAAAGAAAAGAAACAGGCTAGAGGTAACCTGGCCCGGTGGTCTGTTTCGAATATGGTTTGGACACAATGGGAAAAACAAACAGGTCTTTGCTTGAGAAAACAGATGCAGCAGGCAAGTGCAAAATCTTACTTCGTTCCTTTCAAACACAAAAAGCAAAAATCTAGATTTTTTACAAGAGAGAAAAAGAGGTAGAGTTCATTCCAAAGATCCCATGTAAGCTTGTATTTTTTGAGCTACTTTCTGCATTTTCCCCTTCTTCCCTTGCACACTGAATCAAGAAACCCAGACGTTCGCGAGAATATGTCCCTTGGTACAGTCGTGTCCTATGCCGTGCTTGTACAAGAGGAGATGCTCGCTGCAGATGTCCTGGACTCCCACAGGCCCAACAGTTGTTCTGCAAAGCAATGTACAAATTATGCTGGAAGGGAGATCAAGGAAATACAGTACACACTTTATTTCTGTACAGGAAAAGCTACACAGACTGAATCCTATTTGGCAGTCCTAAAGATCTAGAAACTCAGTGCTTACAAAAACTGTGACTTCTTGTTGGCAGCTCTGAGCATGTGTGTCCAGCGTCCTTGTGCTTTTAGCTACACAATGTTCCTTCGTAGCCTGGCAGAGCACTGAACTGAAAAGAGGGATCTGGAGGACAGAAAGGGCCTGATACGAATAAAAGCATAATCCATAATTATTATCTTACCTTCCTATGGAGCTTATGTGGAACAATGTTTTAATTTATACTCGCTCAAGCACAATCCTTTCATCTGCTTACCTGCTTTTCTTTGACATTTCCCTTGACTGACACCCACTTTATTTCCACTGTTGCCTGTGATTTAAATGCATGACTACTTGGACGTGAAGAACAGAGCAGGCTTAAATTTTACACGCGGCGGCTCTTGTGCCACCTTCTCCTAGTTTAGTTATGCTTGAATACCGCGCAGCACCCTTCCAGCAGCCTGCGTGGTGGGGCTTCAAACCGCGGATTCGGCAGAAGCACTTCCAAAAAAACCCGCAACAGAAAAAGAAATGAAACAGAATAAATAAAAAATATAAAATGAAATAAAATAAAACAAAATCAATAAATAAATGAATGAAATGAAACGCTGGGGAGGGGCAGGGTGGGGACTGAAACCGCCCGGTGCCCGGCGCCCGAAGCGCAGCCCCCTCGCCGCGGACGGTAACCTGGACGTTTACCGCGCCTTTGCGCAGCGCCTGGCGCGCGGCCGTCCGCGCCGCCCCCCCGCCCCGTCCCCGTCCCCGTCCCCGGGGCCGGATGGCTCCACAGCTCAGTGCCTTGGCGGCGGTGCCGTTGGAAGTGCCCTAGAATGGCTCTTTGTTGGCTTTCGCCTGCGCGAGGGAGCCGAGCGCTGCCGCGAAGCGGAGCCCTATTGAGTTTGCTCGCTCGGGCAGAACGCTGGACAGGAAGGAAGGAAGGAAGGAAGCGGCCATTCTTTCTGCTCCTATTGTCCCACCGCCCGGCTTAAGCAATCAAACGGCTCTGCGGCCGCGGCGCTCGCCGTCCGGCCTCTTCTGGTGGGCCCGCGGCGGCCGGAGGGGGCCCCGGGCGGGCGGCGGCGGCGAAGCTCCCTCCGCCTGCCTTTTACTCTGTTTTTGGTGCACCCCAACTGCATCTCTTCACGGCTCGCGGCCTCAGGTAGCCGTTCTCCAGCACTTTGCATCGCTCCAGGGAAAAGGGCCCTGGGGAGGGAGGGGGTGAGAGCAGCCCGGGATCGCGCCGTTCAAAGGCGCTTCTAGATTTCCACTAAAACTGCCTGAGCCACTCGCAGAGACCCCAACGCTAAGAGCTACTTTTGCTATGTTCAGAAGGCACTTTGCAAAGTTGTGCTCTACTTCATGACACATTTATAATTCAGGTGGGAAAGGGTGTGAGTCAGAGTAAACCTGTCTTTTGTAGGCAGGTTCTTTGAGAAAGGATGCAAATACAACCCCTCAGACCTGATTTTGTAGACCGAAGTTCAGTTCGCTCCCTTTTCTCCCCAGAGGAAAGCAGAGAATAAAAAAACAGAGCCCAAAGGGCTGGTTTTGGAAGACAGAATTGCAGAGTCTGGCCTATATTTATAATGTAATTGTGTCTGTCGCTCATCAAAGTGAGTCTTCGTTTTGAAGATTTGTGGTGATGGGACTACAAAAGGAATAACCAGTCTAAGGCAGTCCAGAATGAAAATCTATCTGCCTTTGAATTTTAACCTGCCACAGAATATCCCTGTAATTTCTGAGCACTTTCAAGCTAAAATCAGGTTGCAACCATGAAGTCACTTTGTGTATTTTACATGTCTTCTCTCTTGTTCTTACTAAAATCTTTCCTTGGCTTAGACCCATTCCATGATTTGGCTGATGAATTTGCCATGTGCAAAAGCTGCAGGCTTTTTTATATGACCATGGAGGGCTTTCCTCAGACAATATGACCCTGTGGTGGACCACGTAATAAATGTGATATCACTCTTAATGTCACGTGCTAGATTATGTCCCAGCAAATCTGCAATATTAGTAGTGTAGTAGCAGAGCTCCCTTGGTGAGTGCAGACGCTGTAGCATTCACGCAATCTGATTTCTGCCAGCCTGGAGGTGGCTCTGCGGTAGTTGAAGGCACTCTAAATGAAGGCTATGCACTCCCATCCCTTCTGGTGTCCCCAGCTGCATGTTCTCCATTTCGCTTACTCAACATTATCACTTTGGGTGCTGCATAGTTAGCCCCTTCCAAGGGCTGACCCACCTGAAAACGAATCGCAGTCCCTAAACTTAGTCACCAAGTAGCAATCGAGGCGCTAACACGGGCAGAAAAGGAAGGAAGGAGCTGAGCTGAACTTGGGTCTGAAGGGCTTACACTACCGACTGGCATGGCACAGCGTGGAGATGCTTCAGGTGCCGCATGCAAATCTGGATACATACAGTGTAAATGCATACAACGGCATTTACACTGAGTAATTGCATTTTGTTAGCTTCAACAGAAACACATACATAATGTTTTGGAGTTTGAGGCCTTGAAATATACCTAGTTTCCCACCTTTTGTCTTAATGTAACCTCTACTGAACCTGTTCACAGTTGTCCTTGTGCAAATCCAGAATAACTTTGATTGTAGAGTTATTCCAGATTTACCAGTACAACAGGCAGAAATCAGTGCACACTATACCTCTTCCCCCTCCCCCCGCTCCTTTTCAACGGAAACAAGTGGAAATTACTAGAACAGAGAGCCATTTAAAGCCAAGCAGAACTCTTGGTTTTGGATTTTATTACAAAATTGAAACTCCGGCCAGTTTTGATGGGATTTGTAAACCTTTTCAACAAACGTGGGCTGAGTTTCAAGCAAGGCTAGGCTCAGTTGTGAGGGAATCTGGGCCAAGGTATGGTTTTGAGTGGAAAGCACATGAAACTTGGTGTATTTTCCTGATTTAGAGTTTTACTTTGAAGTACTTGGTCCATTCAAACCTAAAACTCAAAGCAAAAACCCACATGGTGAGAGTGCACTGGAGCCAAAACTGTAACAAAAAATTCCCTTGGAACTACATGATTCAAAGCTAACACAGCTCCAGATATTCGTTATAAGCTGTTACCAAGATTGATATTTTGCATAGGTACTTTTTTGTCAGAAATTTAAAATAATTTGAAATCTTATGCTATAGAGAAGTAGAAAAGATTCAAGATTATTACTTTTTAAATATTTTGTCTAAGATTATTTAAGTAACTAACATGATTTTTATTATTTTACCCTAATAAGATTTGTCATTACTGATCCTATTTATGACTTTAGGCTCTCTTGCTGTTCTCAGAATTGTAGTGTCTGAGTGCCTTCCAACAGTGCATGAAGCAACATGAATAACATCTGTTATATGCTGTTTATGGTCTCATCCTTTCCCTTGAGATGTGGCATGTGCAATGAAGTGTCTTGCTTTGGTAGAGTTTTTTCTTTTTGTGTGTGTGTGCCGTGGTTGGTTTTATGATCAAGAAACCATTTCTTTGAAAATGTCTTAAAGGGCAAATGAATGGAGGATATTACTGGTTAGAAACCAAAAGGAAAATTTCCCATGACATAGTATTGATAGCTTTCTTTTTTTTTCTTGTTTTTGTCAGATAATATTTTCACTTTACTGTAAGTCACACATGAGCTCTATGCACACATTCACATAGCTAGACAGAACTGCTTTGGGGCTTTTTGGTTTGAATGCAGAGTAACACAATTAGCTTTACTGCCCAGCACGCCTTTGATAGCTGAAAATATGCTACAAGCCGTCTTCTTCCCACTTCACAGATGCATCAGAATTCCATATGAGCAACCACCCAGCAACTCGACTGGCTTTTGCATTTCCAGTTAACTATACTGAATCATAAAAGTCTGGGAAAAGATCCGGGAAGTGTGTTTCTCCAACTACTGCAACAGTTCAGCAGTAAGATTGAATTTTCATTACATGTAGAGAATCACATGTTGGTGTGCGTCATTCATAGCCCTGTGCAGATCTGTTGGACACTGCTGAAAGGAGCTGGTAGTCTCAATCCCTCTGCCTGTGGAACACCCATTGAGCTATGGGAAGTCTGCGTGTGGCTTGCTGATGGGATCGGGACCTGTGGTTAAAAACAGACAAAATATTCAGCAATAATTCTAGTACCCAAGGCCTTGTTTCTTGCACAGCTCTGTAATTAATCTTCAGTTGCCTGAGTTATGATCCTGACTGTCTGGGGCCAAGAAGAAGCAGGGCCACGGCAGTCAGAATGAAGGTATGAAGCAGCAGCTGCAAACATTGTCAGGAAACGAGAATTGAGGTTTGTTTCTGACATGAAGAGGAGATGGAAAAGGGACAGCTGTGGGAATGCCATGGTCAAAAGCAAAGAGGAAGAGAGAAGCAGTGAGGTAACAGAAGAGGGAGCAGATGTACGTTTACAGAATAGTCCTTGCTGCTCTTCTAAGCACTTTGCTGTCACCAGTGTCTTCTCCCAGGAATAAATGCATGGGCAGATACTCTACTTTTCTTTGTTTCAGAAGCTCAGAGTGAAAAAACAAGCATACAGAAGCTGTCCAAATTCTATCTCTATCCATTCTTCCTTCTGGAAAGTCCTACTAGCCCTTGAATATAAGAGGAATATGAATAAGAGTAAGGGTTAGTTTTATGACCATTAGAGCAATGTTGGAGGAGACTACATTTAACAGCATCGAAAAGAGAAAAGTAACTTTCCATTTTTTTGTCCATATACATTGGTATGAGAGGTAACACTTACTGTTAGAGTCATGATTCTGGCAAATCCATGCTAGGTTAAGCAACTTGCTGTACTAAAGGTCTGCTTAGCATAAGAAGGATGAACAAAGCATCATGTTCTTTATTCCTCAGGTTACGCCTAGGTCAACTTAGACTAAGTTGGGTTCCTCTAATGGCATAGTGCATATGCTATTAGAGGACTGCTGAAGGAAGTATGTGCTTACTCCATTCCCTTTCCTTGATCTTACGATTTCTGTAGGTCAAAATCAGGCCATACCAGAGGAAACAATCTGACCAGAACATTTCTTTGGATAGAGAAGTTCATGCTAATTCAGCATATTTCAATTTGTTGAGCTTCATAGGGCTCTGCACGATTTTTGACAGAAGTTCCACATCCTAGATTTTGCACTGTCTTATATTTTGTAATTTCCTCAGCACAACTATCTACACTTGGTTTAAAGCTAGTTTAATTGCTAGATGCAAAGCTTTTTTTTTTTTTTTTGCCTTTTTTTTTTTTCTTTTTCCCGTTAGTTGCGGGTTTAATGCAAAAATTCAGCGGACATCCAAACTGTTTGGTCTCCTTGGTATATCCCACATACTCCCTCCCCCATATGGATTGTAATGAGTTTGTTAGCTGTCATATCTTGGAGATTAAGCTTTTGTGCAAGTTTTTCAAGACAGACATGTGTAAAGGGGCCCTTTCAACCAGAGAACAAGTGTTCCTTAATGGCCATACACATTTTTTTGGCACACATCCATACATTGGCAGGATGATCAAACGTATTCCAGCAGACAGTAGAACCATGATAGTTGTAGGTACAGAGACCTTGGGGGCACAGGGAAAAATATGTCATCTTGGTTTTCTTTTAGGACCTCCCTCAAGACTGAAGGCCCCTAGCAAATACTGATCCTTATTTCTGTAGTATCAGCTGAGGGAACTGTCTGGAAAATTCCACACAAAACAAAGGGACTGCCGAGCCGCCGTACTGACAAATTGACTTATCAGCTGGAGAAGTTTTGATTTACAATGAAATTCTCTGTTGGTTACTGAAAGTTTCTCATTTAAAATTAATGACCTCATAGCTGATGAATGATGAAGCAGGAAAGGAAGTATGTTGAAGACCGAATAAAAATCATCAGGTGAAAGGAGTGCTCTGTGATTATGGAATAAAAACTAGTCATTAGGGCTTAAAAAAAAATCCAGAGGTCTGCTTCTCACTGCTAGTGGTGGATGTTTTCTTGGAATAGAAAATGACTTCCCCCCCCTCAGGATCTGTGGTACTATAAAAACAGTCCCCTTCAGAACTAACTTCCAAATCTGCTAACATAATACTTCTCTGAAGAAGAATGAGAATGTTGGTTTTACAGTTAATTAAGGGTTTTGGGTCAGGAACTTGAAATATATCCATTAGGGTATGGTTTTCTGGTTAAGGAGTCATAAATGCACAGTATACTTTATTAAATAGCTTGAAAAAGGCTGTTTTAAAAATATGATAGCTGTTCTCGTGTGTTTAGCAGCAGATAAGTGTATGTTGAAAGAGGAGAGACAGTTCACCTTGGCAGGCGCTGGGTGCATCAGTTCTTCAGAAAAGTGTCTTTTATTGTTACCTGTGCATTCCTCTTGTTTCTCTTATTTCTCTCTTAGCCAATTTGAGGGTGGAGGGAGGTAAGAAAGAAAAGGATGAAAGACAGAAGGCAGAGCAAACTAGCAGAGTGTCTTTTTTGTTTGTTTGTTTGTTTGTTTTTTTAATCCAGAAGGACTCTAACAAGACAGAACTGAGGAGAACACCCAGCTCATGAAGCTTCTTAAGGTGTGAGAGAAGCACCATATTAGGTGTCCAAGTCCTGCCAGTTGGGATAGTCACTCCCCGAAAGAGGGGCTGAATAGTGCAAAAGCAGATGCAACTGGAAAGAGAGGAAGGAATTTGTGAAAGAAAAAAGAAAAATCAGGAGACAAGTACCAAAATCTCAAATCTCACTTTGTGGCTCTGCATCCAAAGAATTTCTCTGTAGCTTTCTCGGCAGAGAAGTAGAGGCAAGGGAAGCAGGGTCCACGCAGGTACCATCAAACAGTGGACCATTTGTTTGTGAGCAGTATAATCTTTTAGACAGTTCATCATTTCCAGGACCATTGTTATGCTAATTTCCCAGACTTAGGGAAACCTTCAGCTCCTTCCCATTCAGAATTGAACCATTCCTCTATCAAGAGTTAATTTTAAAAAGAGAGCAAACAGAAGGACTTGATGTTTGGCAAGCCTGGGGTTAGAATGTTCCCATATACACATACACATTTAGAAGTATCTTACTATTCATGATACTTGGTGACAGAGTAGCAAAAAGCTTTCAATTAGGTATGAAAAACAAATATCACAATTTATCTTGATTCTTCAGTCTTGCATGTTCTAAAGGTATTTTTTATGTTTTTTCACTTTTTTTTTTTTTTTTTTTTTTTTTTGTAAGCGTCTTTCATTTCAAGTTACCCTTATTCTGGGTCCTTTTTTTTTCTTCCCTTTGGTCAAAGCATTTCTGAATTTCTGCCAAGAAGTTACTATGTAAAGCCTGTTGTACTCAAGAGTTGGATTCCCATTCCTGGAATCATGACTAGCAACCCCAAAATAGAGCGCATTGTTGTTTCAGAAGGAAAACAAGAGAGGAAAGAAACCTTAGGAACAAACAGAGAAGGATGAAGCCAAGCGACAGTTACAGACTCTTCAGAAAGCCACTCTTCAATTAGACATTTAGATTGGCTACTGATGAATCTAATCTAAATGGCAGGAAAATCTACTTTTGAAGTATGGTCAGCTCTTATAAATCAATGTTATGCAAAGCTACCTATTTTTACTTCCTGTCTACTTTCATTCAGGAATCAGCATCTTTACAAATACTTGCAGGGCAGGATACCTTGGAATATCCTGTTTCTGCTACAGAACACATTTTATGGGCATAAAGTGAAACTTTATCACAATTACATTGCAAGCTTCTTTCCCTGGGAGAAAAAAAAAAAAAAAAAAAAAAGGTGTCGCAATTTGAGCAAGAGGGGATTAAGTAGACCGTGAACCAGATTTTTTTCGCATGATAGTGTAAGCAAGTGAACTAGCAAAAGTGTCATTTTTTCAGCAAAGAAGTTCTGTGAATTGACAACAAGATTCAATGCTGGTATGTTACTTTCAGTTACTTCTTTCAGGAAACATTTTTTCTTACAGTAAGTATATTACTGAATTCTTGTCCAAAGCTTTGTTCAAATCAAAGCTTTGTTATCTTGTCAACTTCATATACTGTGTACTATTTTTTGCTGATTTTCATCCTACACAGATTTAAATTTTATTGCTATAGTAGTTTTTCAGCCTGTAATATTAATTTCTATTAACAACAGAAATTTTAAAAGGATGGAGTGCTTGACTACAGAAAACAAGAAATTTTTTATTGACAAACTTTTTTCTTCTTTGTAAGGGAACAGGATAGAGAGAGGTTGATCAACACTGCTAGCAAATTATATTCAAACATGTTGTCAGGAAGATTAAGCATAAAATCAGTTAAAGAATATAGAGAAGGAACAAGCCTGAAAATGACAGGAGGTGCCTATGAATGTGAAAATTCTTCTGTAAACTCTATGGAACTTTATTGCATTTATCAGATTCTCTCTGTTACCGTTAGGGTTTTTATAATAACAGCAGGAGGGAGTTTAATTTCTACTCCAAAAGTTGCAAATCCTTTCACTTGAATTAGGAGGGCTCTTAACAGTACGTGTTTTACAGCACACACTGGATGTGTCTGATTCTATCCATTTGATGGCTGATGATGAACTCATTATTTCCCTATGACATGTGTGGCAATAAAATCCTACTTTTAGCTAAATAAAATATGGTCTACTGGTTAAGATGTTCATGTGAGAAGAGAGACGAGACAAGACAAGACGAGACTAGACAATGCTCTTGGTCTGCGCTTTCAGTGTGTCATCATCACAAAGGTAAGCCTGAGAAATTGTAAAATCCTGAACACAGAAGAAGTGACAATTCATCCTTGGAAAGTTCAGCTCCTTCAAAGTATTTCCAGTTGTGCACATAAAAGAAAGGACAGTCCAAAATCACTAGCTCTCTTGTAGATATTTCCCGGAAGCATTTAAAAAGCATTTATATATGTCTAGTATAAAAATATATATTAAACTCTAATATGTTAGACTTACCAGCGTAGAAATACTTTCTTTCTAGCTGGTCTAACCTAGCTGTCTAATAATCGAGACATCTGAGTTGTCTCTTTTCTTTCTTTATCCAGTGGAACAGTTCCAGAAAAGTTAATATGTGCATTGTAAAGACATAGGCAACATGAAGGAGTAGATGCTTCTGAAGACATCTGCCTAAGTTTAGCTCTCTAACTGGGGCACTTAATTTAGGACTGGACAGGTTCTCAATTTGGGCATCTTCAAATATACTTGCCTTTTCATTGATATATAGAGACTTTGGCACTTATCGTTTAGAGGAGTGCGCCAACAGACAGTTAAAATGATCGGCTGCACACTTGAGTTGCATAAACTAGAACCTCTCCCAAACTCTCTACCAGACAAGCTTTCACAGCGACATCATAAGGAAGATCTTTTAAAACCTCCTGAAGGTGCCATGAGGTCATAACTCTTTATTTTTTTCTCTCTTTCTCTCTAAGCAGTAGACAAAAGGGAGAAGGAGACTTAAATATAAACACAGTTCATGGCCCTATAAAACTGAATCCACATATAATGCTGAAAGCTTTACCAAGTGGACATGAACAAAGTTTTCCTACAGAAAACTTCCTTATGGAGCTGGCTGGCCAAAACACAATATAAGACAGTACTAGTGAAATCAGATCACAAGGGACACACTGTTTTATTTTTCTAATCCATGTTGGTGCACATTCAAGGCTAATGAATATAAAGTGCATGTGTGTCTCTAAATAAACTAGTGTGTTTGCATTTAAAAATGTGACTATGTCAGTTTCTGTAATTAGATCCCTTAGCATCTGTTATTGATCATGCCTGCACTTCTTTAGCTTACACTTGTGAATCAAGTAAAATGCAGAATATTACCATACAGAATAGCAATGTCAGCTTAAAGAAAACATCTATCCTGTCCAGAGTTGCAGGGCCAGACAGACGCGCGTGTTTATCAACCTAATTTGCTCTTGGCCCACAGTAGAAAGCTCTGTTTGACATCTGCAGAAAAACTGTTTTCGGGCAGTTGGCGCCACACTATCACGACGAGAGGATGTTCAGGCATCGGGGAGAGCTAGTTAAAACTAGGCCTGGTGAGAGAGTTCATAGACAGACACTCCCTGTTTTAGCACAGACTTGGACTGCCATTTATTTCTTGGGAATGACAATATGCTAAGAGAATGTGGAAATGAATATGACCTGATTCAGAGAGTGAGAATTTTCTCCTCCCAAACAACTCACTCGCTCTTCAACCCATAGAGCCCAAAGAGAATACTTTACACTCTGCTACTTGCTACGCTGAGAGAAGTATTTGAGTCCTTTGAATCAAGCCTAGGTGTGTTGTGCTCAACACATAGACCTGCTGGAGGGATCTAGGAAAGACATTGTGTTTATGTGTCTCCAAAGAACGGATCCAAAATAGCAGATCTGAATCTCTTATAGCTTTCTTGAACATAGCTTTGTAGCTGTAATGAACAAAGTAGGCATATATTGAGTGCCAAATCCTGCAGTGGTATAACTTTTGGATAGATTACACTAAAATTCATCCAAGTTTCTCACAAATAGTCTCAAAATCAGACTGTTTTTAATGCTGAAGAACTGAACTCCATGAAATCTAACTGTAGGACAGAATACTCAGAAGAAATGAGAAAATATAACTAAAAATAAGAGTCGCTTTGAACCTGATCCTCTTATCTCTCCTACTACTTTTATCCTCATACTTCTCACATTTTAAATGTGAAGAATTTGAAATAAGATAAATAAATGCAAATGAGATTTGATGTAGAATGTGGGAATGAAAGGAGGAACATCTTTCATAGTCCAAAGCAACTGAGAGATTTGATTGAGAATTAATGGAGTAAAAAGTAATCATAAGATCTCTCATGTGGTTACTGTTGATAGTGGTAACAAGCACTGGTACTCGCCTGTCTCAGACAGTATGTGTCAGAGAGGCAATGTTATAATAGTGTCTTAGATAATAAAAATGGAAACAGGTTTATATCTACCATAGATCAATAGTAAAAAGAGTGAGTAATATGCTAGTGCTATCATTGAGGGAAAATTAATTTAGCTCCTATATTGATCTCACAGATAATTACACTGCACATCAAAAGAAATTCAATTATATTAATGCGTTAGCTTGTGAGCTGCATTGGCATCAATTGGACTCTTGATCATTCAGCAGGGAAAAAGCTTCCAAACTAAAATGAATGCAAACTAATACAGTTTTACTTTCACAGATCTAAAGCATGCACTACAGCCAAGCAGACATAGCCGCTTAATGATGTGTTTCTAATCATTTTAACAGGGTAGTTAAGACAGAAGTGTAAATGTCAGTACAAGGTGAAATCTCCTGCACCTGCTTTAGGCTTCTAACCTGTACCTACAGTTCAAGCATCTGCAAAGCACTTCTGTCATGCAGTAAGCTTCTCTGATACAAGGAACCTAGGCATTAGCAAGACTTCATCACTAGGGATCTAAAAGTTAGGCTCAAATTAGGTCTCTAAATTATATGAACTGGATCTCACATTGTTGATCATTTTGTCAGGAATAAAAAGGTTTTGTCCTTACCCATCATAGCAGGCAATGAGGTAAATCCAGAAAGGAGCCTATTTTATCAAGAATGTTGGCAGGAAGAGCTTTACAGACATTTAAGTTGCCTCAGGTCCTTCTCATAGGTGAAAGAAAATAAAAAGAATATTCCCTTTCAAAAATGCTAATACTCCAACTGCCCACTGTCCTGCTCCCTAAATCCACCTACTTTCCCCAAGAACTTCCACAGGGCAGTTATGAGAGATCAGTTATAATCAGGCCTGTCAATTCCCCAGCGTGCAAACTCAGGTCTAGCACTATATGTCGGGCAACTCCCTGCTAGGTGCAACAACAGACTTTCTCTTTTGCTCCTGGGATACACCGATTTTCTCTCTGAGAAGCTTGTCTGCAAGTCATAAAGTCCAGAGAGGGATTGCAGCACTGTTAGGCAGCCACAGGGTAGAGCATATGTTGTCAAACAGCCCTATCCTATGGCCTTGATGCTCCTAAGCCACATCCAGGGGGTGAAGCCTCCTCACTTAACATCCTGCAAAGGATGCCCGTCCTTGTCCTTTACATGACACATTGTATGGAGCCTCACATATTAAGCAAAAGAGGCTGATAAATGTGTTGTCACTGCAAAAATATGGAAAGTCAAATAGAAAGTATGAAAATATACAGTTGTTTGAATTTAATGTCAATGTTAGTAACACAGAGAATGCTTCCCTGATTCAATTATTTGTATTTTATATTACTGTATTCAATAAATCTCTCTGTTAATGAAAGCTGTAAAGCACTTCCAGACGGCCAGCCTTCTGGAAACAAGAATGGGCTGAAGACTACAGCCTTGAAGAGGAATTCAGATTTATCTATCTGTTGCAGAAGATGCAAGGCCTTCTCCCTAAACATGCTAGGACAAACAAATACAGTAAGAAATGTAAGTATCATCCCCTGACTGGACAAAATTTCCATACACTTAATAGGATGTGACTTGTGAGGGCAGAGGTGATCATGCACTGAACATTATTAAAGAGTTAATCCTTTACTAAAATAATGTAAGCCACCTATGTAAGTTCACCGGTATTACAGTAGAAACACATTTTAATGTTGTTAAAGATTTTTATTCTTTGCCCTTGAAAGTGTAAAACAGTTTATAGGTCATAGTAATGACCATAAATTCATAAGAAATCTTGTACAATTACCATAGAAAAGAAAAAGGATTATACCTTGTCTTATTTTTAGCCAAGTTGCTTCTGAAACATTCTGTCTGAGACATTGTACGAGATATAGCACAGACCTGCCTCTTTCTTACTTTCTAGAGAACCATTTTCACTGCAGAGCTATAAATATAAAGAGCTCATAGGAATCCAAGCACAATATGAAGATCATAAATAAATTACACTAAGAGACACAGATATACAAGTACCTAGACATCCTGCAGGAATATAAGTCTTTTCAAAACTTTCAGGATTTAAATAAAGTAATGAACCTTATTCAGAGCTGTAAAAATCAATGGTAAGTTTGACCTGGTGGGATTCATTGACTTCAGATGTCTATATCTCAGGCAGCCACTTAAGATTCCCTTAATAGTCAATAGAGTGATATAGGTGCATGCAGGATAAGATTCATGTGACCTATTTTCATTATCCATTTTAGGATGAGATGACTCATACTGTAGAAGTGCCTCTTTCATTTCATTGAGCATAAATGAGAGTACAGAGTTAACATCTACGTTATGATTAAGAGTGATTATGACAGTTGTTTCTGTTTGGTCGAATGAATGCCAAATACATTGACTTTTGTGAGTTTTTAACTAAGCTCTAGTTAATTTAGGGAAACCTGTTGCCTCCTACCCAAAAGGTAATGTGAGTAATAGGAAGCGAATGAGACTAAGGGTAACTATTATAGGTTACATGCAGAGTAATAGGTTGGATCATTTGAAATATACTGGCAGTAAGTTTGATGGCATTTTCTTCCATTAGTGAAGCAACACTTTCCTTCAACAGAGAGATATGATTACATGAGAATGAATGATTTAATTGCTTATAGGGACAGAAAGAGTGGATAGGATACATTTTTTTTTTTTTTTTTTTTTGAGGGAAGAAAAGCGCATACTTGGGAAAAAACACTCATCTTTAAGGAAGGGGAGTGAAAAGGAGGGGAAGGAAGGGGAGGGAATGACAGAGAGACAGAAAGAGAAAAAAACAGAAAGAAAGAAAGGAAGAAAAAAAGGAGAAAGAGGATCTGCTTGCTGAAACTTAGGCCGTATCTTTCTACAGACTAAATTTATCTGGGGATATAGAGGAAGAAGTTCTTCTAGCTCCCCTGACATTGCCTAATTTGAAAATAAAAATGATTTGATGGCTGCAAGAAAATTCATATTTTACATTTTTATTACGGTAACTAGAGGAAGTTTTTAATGTGGCATCTGAGATATATTTAGAGATAAATAATGATATATAAATGAAACAAGCCAGACGGATCTAACAATTAAGATGTGAAGAGTCTCAGTTTCAATTCCTTTCTTAAAACTACTGTTTTGTAGCAGGTGGCTACACATCAGGAGCATTGCTATTATAAGAGTGTGTGTATGCAGTGGTATGTATATGTATATATATATGAAATTAAAGAGAACAAAAAAAAAAAAGAGTTATTACCTCCCATGTTGCTGATAATCATTCTCAAGTTTGAAAGAAAAGTTAGGAAAAAATGCAGACAAATGTAAGCATTATTTGTTTAATGCTTTGGCAGGAGAAATTTTTTTATGTTTATTTTGTAAAATGCTCTTCAAAAGACACAAAGAATAAATAACTTACTACTACAACCCACTTCCCTTTTCATCATCTGAAATTCTTGGAAAGCTTCCCACATGCATACATTCAATTAGTCTTCCATACTTGTCTTTCGGCATTGACATTTATACCTTACATTTTTATCATCTATAGCTTTCATATAGCAGTGAGAATATGAACCTTTCGACTTTGTTTGGATTAATAGTATATTGTTAGCATCATTGTATTATTAGCAACATAGCATTCTAAAAACAAATGCTTGAGACATCTAAGTATTATAGAGGTGTTAAGCCAGGCACGTTAAGCTCCTTCCTTCCTCTAGCAGGCAGGACCAGAGGTACCTTCTGGTCTGCAGGGAGAAGTTGGTATCCAAGCATGCCAAAAAGTGAGTTTGTTTACAGCCACATGGAAAGAAGGCAACTTCCATTTTCCTTGGGGGCTCCATGGGGTCCTACTGGTAGAGCATACCTTAGGCAGGCGCTGGATCAGCACATGCCTTCAGGTGTTTCACCCTCTCTTGGTCCCTCATCCTGACCACCACTTAGCCACAGAGCGGGTATAGTCCCTCCTAGCACTTTTACAATTTCCTCCTCAAAGGTATTTTGGTGCCAGTGGCTGTATAGGGAGAAATGACCTGTGAAACGAAGGGAGCATCATGAGGCACTGACAGAGGGTGGCTAGTGACAAGAAACTTCACTTCTTGGCCCGGTGACTTCAGTGCAGTTTCAACAGCAGTGACACTGCCTTTGTTTTGACTCTTGTGGTTAACGTTATAAATCAGTAAACAGCCCAGGCAACGCTGGCTCTCCTCCTTAAAACTCCTCCTTAAAACACCACTTTGAGCAGCCAGCTTTCTGTCAATAATCTCTAGGTTGGCACAAACCACTTCTTCTCACACCTGCGATTGTATCAGGGGAAAAAAGACCAAAATAAATATTTACAGTGTACATGCAAGAAGAAAAGGGCTGTTTTCCCTTTTCTGTCATTGATTTCCTCTGTTCCTCATTTACTGGTCCTGCTCTATTTATTTATGATATTGTGTCTAACTTAGACTACATTTAACGGGCAAAAGACTTTGTTTCTTTGCCGTTGTTGTTTGTGCTAGTGTAGCATACTCTGACAAAGAGCAGGGGAATAAAAACCACAGAGAATATTTTAGATAAAAGTAGTAGTAAAACCACAAAAATTGACCCAAGGACTCAGAAGCAGATATAGTCACTAAAATGACTGTTAAACTCCTTTTTGAAATCTATTAGCTTTCACATTCATAATGTCTCTTTAAAATGGCATGTGTTATCATTTAATCCATTAGGCTAGTTGAAAGAGAAAAGAAAAAAAAAAAGAAAAGGAAAAAGAAATAACCTAAAACACAGTAGAGTCTGGAAAAGCTCTGAGTAAAATTAGGTTTGTTTGCTTCTAAATGTTTAAAAAGCAATCATGAACTCTTATTGCTGTTCACAGGCTTTCACATTTTTCTCCCAAATTCTTGTTACTCATAAAAAAAATGATAGTAAAGAATATTTCAAAATAAAATTTTCTCTCTTTCTTAATTTCGGAAGTATACCCAATATTTCAGAATAGTTTGGCTTACCTCTGCTATCTTGCACATACCCTGGAAAATTGGATTTAAGAAATCAGGCAGAGCCAAGGCCCAGTCTCCTCATTTGAAGACCAATAAGATTTCTGTCTATAGAAGACTTTTACACCCCCAAATTCCCTAGATAACCAGAATTCCTCACTGGCAAGAATACACTTGCAACAGACTTTTTTAATACATTCAAGAATTGAGTAATAGCAGGAATAATTTCTTGCTAAAAGGCTTAATCATTCATAAGCTCTAAATTGATGGTTGATCTAGTGCTGTTTGTTTATAGTTCAAGTAATACTCCGAGATATTCTAAATTCATGTATTTACAAGATGGATGTGTTCCAAACGCCGGATAGTCCTATACATCACCGTCAGCCTTGCTGCAACATCTAGCAAAGCAAGTCTCTAAACTGCTGATTGCCAGGAGGGCATCAGCGGAAGGCTCTCTCTCTACTTATATTTCTTGTCTCTTTTTTTAAACACCTCCTACTGACAAAATAAGCAGAGTACTGGGCTAAACGGACATTCATGTATAGCTGTTTGGATATCCAGTGCTCTCATGGCAAGGAGCAAAAGGCTTTGAAAGCAAAGTGCCTCCCGCCAGTCCTGGAAGAGACCCTTCCTGATGGGGGGAGCTGCTGTTTGCAGCACATCTGCCTGTCTCCGCTTTTATCTACTCCGGGGTGATGGAAGACAGCGGTTTCCTGTTCTGCCAATCATCTCGCCTGTCAAGCAGGCATTGGATTCACTTTAACCAAAGCCACAAAACTTTTAACAAGACATACATGGAAGATTCAGCACATCTCTTTCGCTAGTACGTGCGGACTTCACCTTTTGGAACGTCGGCTGTCTGCACGGCGCGAGGGTCAGGCGCCGAGAAGGTGGGACCCCACTGCCGGTCCGCTGGCTTCGGTAACCACGCTGCTTTGTACCAGCTGAGCCTCTGCTCTGGCACTTCCATTCGCAAGCCTCTCAGCAATGTATATCTACAACTGGAGAAAAAGACCGGGCTTCTGATTTGGTTTTTTTTCTACTGACACCCTCCCCCTAATTTCCAAGGTATCAGTTTGAAAAAAAGCAACAACTCCTTCTCTCAGAAATATACCATTAGCTCTTTTGTACTGTTGATTAATTTTCTTTCACTTTAAAAAAAAATAAACTTTTTCTTGATTGTTGATATTGTGTTTTAAACGTATTGAAAAAGAACAGAGGTGCATTTATTCGGATAGAACTCCATCAGGCATTAAATTGCATGGAATTCTATCTATTTCTGGCATTTTCAGTGTGCTTAGCAGTGGAGGATATAGATTGCGATGGCAAATAAATATGGGCATAAAAAGGCAGATGATATATTGGACCTGCCTGTAGTGACACTCCCATGTTTTAAAACATGCCAGTATTTAAAGTTTTAAATCATTAAATTTCACTCGCTGTTTTAGAGTAATAATTCCTTCCAACTATTAACTGTGGTACAGACAAGATCTTTCATGTCCTGGGGGCACTTGTAATTTGAGTATCCTGAGTGTCCTATGCTTTAAGTCTTTATAGATAACTTACAAGGATCAGATAGTGCAAAGAAATGGAGAACAAACCATATATATTTTGATACTCTTTTCTTACCAAATGAGGAAACTAAAAGTTTCCTCTCTGGAAACCACATGAGCAGAATATAGGTTACCCCCATTACGAAAACAGCAGGAGTTGCATTATAACAATATCTTAATAAAGACCTCCTATTTTTATCTCTTTTTCATAATTTGACTTTTTAATTTTTATCCCTATTTAAAAGAAAGCAAAAGATGGGTAAAAATACTAAAATGTTTCAGATTTGCTTAGTAAAAAAATTACTACAGAAGTCAGCAGATGCATAAAAAGATTTGAAGAACTTTTTGAGATCCATAATACTTAATCTTCTTTTACTCAAATGCTAACAGTCATGATTAAAAAGTACAGAGCACTAATGATGCATTGCCCTCACAAAAAACAAGTATGAAAGTATATTTCTACTCCCATTTTCAATGTCATATTCATAATAATCATAGCTTTAACCACAAGTCTCACTGCTCCTGAATTTGCAAAAGCAAATACGCTTGCCTCTCCTAATTTATCAAGAGCAAGTATTGCATATCAGGCAAACACATAAAACAAATATCCGGTCAAGTAGAGGAGATGGAACTGTTCTGCCAATTAGTAAATTATTCTAATGCTGGTAATGTTGCAACTATTTAACTGTTGCAAATTGCCGAGCTATAGATAAAAGAAGAAAATAAATAAATAAAAGATGCTCTGAATCACTGGTCTGTCTGAACCAAACCATCAAAGCACGATGTTGTGTTTGAGTTAGTTTCTCTAGAAGTATAAAAATCCTCTTGCTGGAAACTTTGATGGTACATGGTAATGGCTTCTGTCCTCTAAATGCTTTGCACATAGGGATATTTACTCAAGTAAATAGTCTGTGAGACTGTGCTCATGAATAATGTGACAGATATAGAAAGGCATAGGCCAGGCTGACTCCTCTCATGTTGACACAGTCCTTAATGTCTTGCAATCTATTGGTCAAAAAAATAAATTTAGAAACTGCTCACATTAAACCTTCCGTTAACTATGTCACTTTATGTTGTGTCATTGATCTGGACATACAACATTTCAGGCAAAATAAAAAACATAGTCTGTGGATATGTTCATTTTCATATTTCAAGAATGTTCAGATTTTAAGCAATATTCAGTAGATTTTGTTTCTCAGTTTAGATGATTTTTAAGTTCCTTTAAACAAGAGCCTCAGCTGAATTGAATCAGCAGCATGTAAAACTTGTTAGGCCAATGTTCACCTACTCTGACTGACATTTAATCCAGCTGACACAGTTTAAATATTTTTACTTGTCTTTCATTTTACTTTTCTTTTTTGAAAATAAAGCATCCAAATACTTTTACTTGCCAATTATAAACCTTTGTGGCCAGTGGTGCCTCTTTCTCACTCTGTTTCAACTTCCCTCCCATACACATCTACACTTTTACCCTACACAAGGTTTCCACATACTCCCACAGTTTGCTTCTTTGCCCATGCCCCGTGACTACGGACCCCTCTCTATTTCTTTAGCACGTGAGGCTGCAGGCACTTCAGCTCAAACGAAGGTGATGTCACCTATGAGGTGGCAGTGGGAAGAAGGCCCATCAGACAGCTGAAAGGTGTCCAGGAGTAGGTTAGGATTTTGTTGCTTGAGAAATAGTACATCTCACCATGGCTTTGATTATCTTTATTCAAATGTAAGGAAGGTTGCTTTCTTTTTCCTTCTTGAACCCATCTAAACTAAGAGAGGCTCATCTGAAGTCAGCAAAGCATCATATCCATCAACATGAACATGGGCTAAAAGTAGTGTTATATTCATAAATCTAAATTTATAAATCTAAATTTATGAAACTAATCTCTATAAACCCAGATTTCTGCTCCCCCTTCCTACATTACTGGCAAGTCCTTATATCACAAGGGCACAGTTGCTCCATCAGATGTTTTAGAGAGTATCCTGTGGTCTCAGCTGACTGCAGCAGTTAGAAACTTTCTTCCCATGATACTCATATGACAAATTTTAAACAATTTACTAACAAGTAGTGGTATGTGCATGTATGTAACGTGGTATGTAGAACGGATGATACTGTCAGATCAGTAACGGTACATAAGAAGCATTTTATTCCTAGGTAGCCAGTTCAAATCCAGCCTGGGCTGAACATGAATGTCGTAAGACAGCTGTTTAGCAGGTGTTATGGAGTGGTGAAAGGAGGAAGCATCACACTGGTTGTTAGTGAGCCAGTGTCTACATCATGGGACAACCAATGCTGCTTGGCACACTGAGTGGCAATCCCAGCAGACAGCCACAGGAATAAAGATCTCAACACTACACATGTTTGCCCAGGGTTAAGATATGCTGGCAGGGTAACATGAAGAAGCATACCTTTGCTTTGCTTTATGCTGCGTTTGCAAAGATTGTTTTGCTGCAATTGCATTTCTCCTGTGAATCCTGAATGAGCTAAAAGAAAACCGTATTGTGCAGCTGAATGAAAGGCTCCTCCCTTTTGCCTCTGTGAAGACAGTGGAATTCACTTAAAATGCGTTGGCTGACATGTGAATCAGTAATGCACAATGTCATAACGCAGCATAAAGAATGGAAATTGAAAACCAAAAATGGTGTAGGATCAAATGTTTCATTTGAATCTAAAATGATCTTGATGACATTTTACTATATAACATATTGAGAAAAGTAAGGAGTATATTAAATTATCTACAGACAGCCCACAGTCATAAAATATTCTGAAGAAAGTACTCTTTATGGTATTTCTAGTCCTTATTTCTAGTTCTTATTTCTTCACTGGCTCCATTAAGACATTAAAAAATAGAATACAAATGTTTTAGTTTGACAATGAAATGTTTGATGACATTTAATAAAATAATAAAGGACACAAGCCAAGGGAAATATTACAGTGTAACATCACAAAAAATTAGTCTTACATTTAACATTTCCTTGACATCAGGGAGAAACACATTGGGGGAAGAATTTTTCTTAAGCACCTCTTTACTCTTGATTTAAATTTAGGATGCTTAAATCTACTGTTTGAAGAAAGCTCCTGTGGACATAGAACTACTCATGTACTTTGAGTTAACCAAGATCAGATGCTTATCAGTAGCAGTACTCTAGTGTGTGTAAGTTTGCAAGATTTGACCTTTAGTCCACAGTTATTTAAAACAATCCCTTACATACAGTTTATATTGAGGGTTGAATCAAAATGGCATCACAGATATAACCAGGAACAAATGTGGTTCACAGTTATTGTCATCTACTCCTACTTTTTTGTTCAAAACTCAAACAGATATAAATAGAAGCTGTTGTACAGGAAGTAAGTTGTGAATCACAGAATTGGTCCCTTATGAGAAATATATGTAATTCCTAACTGTGAATAGTTAGCTGTACAAAAGCATTTCATGTTTTTATTTGAATTATCTGTTCCGCTTGTCTATTTGTTCCTGTACTGACTCATAAAATTTTTAACAGGAACAAATATGATAAGAGTCATAGGCACATATGTGGGTATACGTATATCTTTTTATATATACATACATATTAATATATGAATTCATTGAGACTTTTCTGGATGCTGGACAACTTTTTGTAGTATTAATCATTACATTGATTTTGATTACATTCTTATTCTGGAAGGATAATTCAGTGTTACACATCAAACTTTCCTAAACAACAAGACTCATATTCACAGAAGGGCATAATGGCCTTACTGACTATAACAAGTTATCAGAGTACAAGGAAGATAAATTATGTGCATGAACTGAGATTATATGTTGCTCATGTTCCAAGGGCTTTCTCTACGTCCTTTTCAAAAGGGCAAATGCTGTAGATTAGGACTATTTAAACGAGTAATGGTAGAAATTCTCCACCTCCCTACCCTTTCTCCTCATCAGGGTTGTAAGAAGCTCCTCTTCTGACCTGGATCATCCTGATTGCAGGCTGAGTGTCCGTACGGGAGGCTTCAGACTACTCCTGGCCACCAGCAAACACCTGATCTAAACAGGGCCACAAAGAGCCTGATTTTTACACAAGTTCATGCAGTTAATGCTTGAAATGGGCAAGAATTGTGAACATTTGTCATTTCTCATAATCATGCTTGATGGCCACAGTCACCAGGAGGTAATGAATTTAATTTCAGCAGTGTACAAGTAGAACTCTCATGGGGTTTACAAGTAATAGCACAGAATAAGAAACCTCTCCTCAGACATCTACATCTAACCTAGTCATTTTAGGCTCCCTTTATCGTCAACAACCAAATATTTCTAGATGGTGGTCCTTCTGACCTTCTCTAGACATTTATATTACGGTAAAATGAAAATTAGGTGAGGTGAATTCTACCTGTAATTTTCCAACTTAACAATTTTTTTGAACAAAACAAAACAAAACAAAACAAAACAAGAATGATCTATGTTTCTTTCATTTCACATTTATTTATTTTAATCTGGTTAATTTTGATTTTGCTTAGTACCATACAAATATAGAAGAAATTTTCTTCTTCTTGCAGAAGTCTTCAATTTATTTAAATGGAAAAAAAACAGACGAGTTCATACATAGTCTGTTATGCGCTGGTATGAGCTGGAGGTGGTGAAGTACTGGAGAGAGTAAAACAGCATAAAAATGATTTATCACAAGTTAGTATTGTATAAAACCTCTTGATTTATCATCCAAGTACTTCATTTAAACTACAAATAACTTCTTGCACAACCACTGGCTTTAAGTCCTTGGAATGTGTATATACATGATGAGATAAAAAGAATTATTATGGTATTAACTGTAGGAAATAAAGATCAAAGGTTACCATCAGACTCTTCCTGCACTAAAACTGTGCTTTGCCTCAAAGTGATACCTCAGCTGTCCTGAAATGTAATGAACAATACTTAAGGTGATATTTATATTGGCACTGGTTTCTCTTTAATAGTTCTGCATAAACTTAAATAAAAGAATTTCCATCAGTAACTGCTTAAATAATTTCTAAATGAAGTATTCGAAATATTACATTGTCTATACAGCTTAGAGTTGGTTATTTTATTTGTCAAAGCAGCAATCAAGTTTGCATGCTTTTAACTCAAAAGCTGTATGTTACATCTATTCTAGTGTCATTTTTTGTAAGAGTATAGAAGACAAGAAATGAAACAGATCTATATAGAGAAGTCTCTTTTTCTATTACGTTGAATATGCCTTATGCCTTTCTAGTACACATTATCAGAAATTATACAAGTGGAACTGGAGTCATGGCAATCTGACAGTTTAAATATATATATATATGTATTTATTTTTGCTTCATGAGAAAAATATTTGTTTAAATGTCAGAATTAAAAAATATATATTCAACCAATACTAAATACCATATATTTAATACATTTTGCAATAGACTGTTTCAAAATTCATAAATAAAAGCCAATTTGTCTTTGTAAATGGCCTTTGCTATCTCAAACAGATAAAATATTCTTTCAAATCTCCAAATGAATAGTTTATAAAAATCACTAACTACTGTTCAAGCAAACTGTTACACTCTGTCCTTGTTTACCAGCCATACACCTTGAAAAAAGTGAACAAGTGAACATGCAGACCTACTATCTTACAGTCTTTTGTAAAATAGGTACTATAAATTACATTAGTTTGGACATGGATCCTCTTATAGAACAGTGGTGCTGCAGAAGAGCTCTCCACTGAGGTTCTGATGCTGTACTACTTATTCCTGACTTTGGTCTTATTGCAGCCAACCTTTTGCTAAATCTCACATATGTGGGAAAGAATAATTTTCTGGTATCTACTTGGAGCTTCTGGGATGTGTCATTCATTTCCATTTAAAAAAGACGCTACTCTGAATTTTTGGTGCTATAAAGAAAGGCATAATTTTTGGAGCCTCTAATGATGTTTAATTAAATATTCTTTTAGAGTCTTTCTGACTTCAGCTGCGGGGTCTAGTCGCCAGCTAAAAAGCTATTAGGTCCTTTTAAATTATGTTGGCTCCTAGCCTGGTCCCTGCACCAAAAGACAGTTCAGAATCACCGACATGAGAATGCTTGGACAACTTGCGATCTGAACTTCAGGCCTGCAGAGCACGACTGCAGAAGGGAATACAGCTGTAACACAAGCCAGCTGCTTTGATGTCTCCTTGAAATGAACACATGGGTGCAGAGCAGCTGGCTGAAAAGAAATCCGGACAAGACACATGTGGATGTGGTGGGAAGAGGAATTTTTTTTTTTTTTTTAAAAAAAGCCACAAACATTACCTTTTCATGACATCAAAGTGGTTTTCAACTTTTGTTTGCTTTTGTACTCGTTATTGTTTCCAGATACCCATTATTAGGCAGTGCTTTTCTAGACAGGGCCTCTTTTTTGCTGTTGTGAGCCACGTACTCAGTAACCTACTAGCACCTTTTCTTCAGTAAATTCTACCTGGAGAAGATGAAGGATGATGGTTTTCTGATATGTGGTGCACTGTTAGGCAATACAAAACAAGACACCCAGTTCACTGGTGATCTTGATATTCAGTATTCAGCATCCTGTGTCCAGGCGCACCGTAGGAAATGCCTGCGGCTCTGCAGGGACGTCCTGCCAAGAAAACTGCACCCATCCACATCAATGATCTGTAGTTGTGGAATATCTTTCTGACCCCTGAGCTCATTGCAGCTAGGAGGTGTTGCATTTATGAACATAATTGGTGCAGGATTAGTTCTGTATAGCTAAAGAAACAGATGATGACGAAAACAACTTCAAGTCCACACCCATCTCAAATATAATCAAAGCTCAGTTTTCAAAAACATGTTGTTTTCTCCCAGCTCCCTGTCCCACAGGAAAATAATTACTCATTATTTCATGCGCCCTTTTTGAAGTATTAGCAAAGAAGAAAAACAGGTTAAAAACTGCGGTTGGTCTAGGTGACAGAGAAAACATGTCTCTTCAGTGCGTTCTTGCACAGGGAGCAAAAGAAAAAAGTAGAGGCAGTCACATGATATTCGAGCGAAGGAAAACAGAACCAGCTACAGAAAACTGAACTGATTACACAAATGAAAGAATAATTTAGGAGGAGGAAAGCTATTTCAACCTTAGGTCTTTGTCCTGAGACCAGAAATCAGCTATCACATTCCTAACCCTTTGAAGGTGTTGAACTGATTTGAGTTGACAAAACTGCAAATTCCAATGGATCAAAACAAATTTATTTTTTGTTTATTTATTTATATTTAATGATATATCATTGAATTATTTTGATGGAATAGAGGCAATTTCTTTTCCCATCTTAATTATGAAACTGTTACACAGATATAGACAGATGTTAGAGGACTTCATCTGTTTCTTGCTCTTACAAGTGCTCCTATATTGTTTTTCTTTCTCTTTCATTGTTGAAAGAGGAAGGGAAAATTTAAAAGATGAAAAACTTGAGAGATTGGCTGAAATAGGATTTTTTTTTCAGTGACTTCAGCATTCTTTCTTCACCAAATTTGATAATAAGAGACTTGTTACTATTTACATTTGCTAACTGTAATGAGACACGAAATTTTGATTTCCTGATGTAACCTGAAACCAGTACAATGCAATGACACAAAATGTCACCAAGTATAATCAATAAAATTTTCTCCATTAAGAAGTGTATGCTCTGTCATTACCACATATTACCATAGGGCATTAGACGAGGTATAAGAAAATGTGGTGCCACATTGACAGTAGTCTATCTAGTCAAAAATTCATAGTATTACCGACTCTTTTTGTCTTTTGACACAATATAACTAATCTAAAGATTTGCTGTTGATTTTTTCCCAATGTGTCCATATATTCCCTTTCTGCAAAGAGCTATCTCATACTATAAGCAGAATGCTTGCCTACCTGTAGGAACTCATTTTGCTGTTATTTTTCCTAAGTAGACGAGAGGAAAAAAAAATTCAACTGTGAAATTATTTTCACATACGAATTCTCATGCACACCAAAGGTTTTTGTATTACTGATCATTAAAAGGACCAGATCTATGCAGCTAAGCATCATATAATTTATCTCCAATAGACATTATCTTGTAATCTTGGAGTGTCCTATCAAAGTTCATGCACACTTGGCTGTAGCCATGAGAGAGACTTCCATGTTGCTGGGATGAGCCATGTGTTCAAAGTTACATTTGTTTAGTGTTTGCAGGATAAGCGTTGAATTTCTGATGCTGAAATTTAAGAAAGTCATGTAAAAGGAAGAATCTAGACTGACTTAGTCACACAGATGTCCTCAATTGTCAACCGAGAAAAATAGGTACCTCCAGTGGGCAGTTCTTCCTACCTGTTTTGTCACTCAAAAAAGAACTGGTCTTAAGAAGGGATGAGTTGTCCTTTACAGATATCTATCATCCTTTGTAGACAGATGGAGCCTAAAAAAACCAGCTTAGACTTGATAGCTCATTTTAGTTGAATTCTACCCTTTCTCATTCTGGCTCTGTTGCTTTCAACGTTTATAGGTTACTGTGATTGTCTTATCTTTGCTTTACTGTTTACCTAACTAATTAATATGACAACCATGGTAAATATGTTATTTAAAATATTGCTTTTCTAAGGACATGATATATCAAAAATGTGTTGCATGATATTTCCAGTGTCACTTTCAGCTGTGCTTCTTTTTCTCCTTTTCCCTTTGAATAGCTGATTGAAGACATCTAGTTTTACACTGTCCTGTGTTTTGTTCAGTTTCCCTGATGACATCCCTGACTTACAAAGGGAAGTATATGTGTATTAAGAACACATCTTTGTCATTCTTTATAAAGCTATAATATGAGCTATGATAAAACAAATACTGGATGTTTGGAATCATTGTAAGACACCCTTCCTTTATTAAAAATAAAGACTTTGTTTGAATAAGTATATCAAATGAACAAATGAGGTTTTATCCGTCTGGAAAAAGCCTTTGGTTATCTGCTTATTCAAAATATAGTAAAATATTGTCTGCCTTTGCTTGTCTTATGATGTGCAAATTAGATTTAAACTAACAGAGTGATAACACTCTTACCACTGGAACAATGTTAAGCTATATCAGACTGAACTTTACACACACCTTGTATGTTTAGAAGTACACTGAAATGTATACTGTAAAACTGGCAAGTGAATACAATTAAACAGTTCAGAGAAATCAGCATTTACATTACTTGAAACTACTCAAAAGGGCATATACAGCCCTCAAGAAAGGTTCAAATATTTTTCACAGAAGAAAGAGAACAAAGTTTTTATTTTATTTCTAAAGTGAATAGAGTTAAAAATGTTGAGCACTTAACATATTTGAAAATAGAGTTAAAAATGATGAGCACTTAACATATTTGAAAATCTACTTGCATATGACCTGTATGGAGAACGGATACAGAGGACAGAAGAAGGGGCTGTGAGTTCATTCGGGATCTGACAACGGCATGCTTTGTGGCCTCAAGCAAGTTAGCGTGTATATTCTCTTTTTCTTCTTCTATTAGTAA
The DNA here is from genome assembly GCF_028389875.1 of Rhea pennata. NCBI lineage: Eukaryota > Metazoa > Chordata > Aves > Rheiformes > Rheidae > Rhea > Rhea pennata. The sequence goes on from NC_084663.1 coordinate 169,800,746, forward strand.
AATGGACATTTTTAGATTAATAAGTAAAATACAAGAATAGAAAAATAAGTAAATTTAGATTTATCTATTTGCGTAGTGTTGCAAGACATGAATGTCATTCAAGCACTGAAAGCAAGTCATCCATACAGTGCTCAAACTTAGAAAACAGATGCATGCCTGTGTAGGGAAGGTGTGAAGACATAAGAGAAACTAGCTTACCGTGGATGCTATACTAACACTTTTTTGATTTATCAGTCTGAAACGTAGCTTCAGGTTCTTCATGTTAACGCTGTACAATTAAGCATAAAACATGAGCCTGCCATCTGTCAGGATGAGGTATTCTAGCCCTGTGGCAGCCCTAATGTATTTTTTTTAGCTAGTGGGGCTTCGCACTGAGGGCTGTTGGCAGCTGTGGGATGCTTTCTGTTCTGGTGCGCTGCAGTGCTGGGCTTTGTGCTAGCACCTAACACAAGGGCAAAATAAGACTGAGGAAGATTTTCCAGAGGGCTAAAAATTTCTGGAGGATGTGGACCCCACCAGCTCCAAGGTAAGAGATTTCCCTGTTCCGGCCAGAGTCACCTCACCGGAGCTGTCTTGGTGGTCCCTACGGTCCTGAAATTTGAAGATTCTTCAATGCACATATGCCGCATTCTTACAGTAACAGAAAGGTTGGGCTTTTTTGTTTTTTCAAGGTAAATATTTTATAGCAAACCTTAAATAACGTTGATTTTAGTTTGTTTTCGTTAGTGCTAAATGTAAGGGAGGCTATTAAGGAAGAACTATTTTGTTTCATTGTTCTAAGGATCGCTTGTGCATGCGGTAGAGAGTATACACATCTACAAACAAGCACGGAATAACACAGATCGCTTCACCCTGAGATTATGCTTTCTAAACCAGGCAAAGAATCCAAACAAATTAGAGGTCAACGGCTCAGAAAAAGATGCTAAGGTTAGTTAGGAAAAAGGAAGCACCCAGTTTAAGAAAAGAAAGTAAAAATAGAAAAGGGAAAAAAGAGAGGGTATCATATGAAGTTCAAGAAATATAGTCTAAGTAAAGCGAAAGGGAGCGTTACGGCTTCTCGTTCCTGTTAAAAAGGACCCTAAACAGTTTAAAGCCATGAGAGACTGCAGTGCAGAAGCATAGTGAAGAGCAAGCTCCTTAGCTTCACCATGAGGTGAACTTGCCGATGTTAGCCCCTGGCCACGGTTTTGGTTTTTACTTTGTTTTCTCCTTGGGACCGCTCCTGCTTGCTAGTTACCTGAAGTTAAGAATTGCACCTTGTTTTATCACCAAAACTAAGCCCACGAAGCAAACAGGTTGGGAGTAGGAAGAAATTAGAGCTGATATAGAGGACATTGACATCCAAGGAAGGGATATAGGATTTGATTAGATTCTTTAAGAGGAAAAAGGAAATTTAGAAATGAGACGAGGCAGCAGATATGGTAGAAAAGTGGTAAGTATAACTACTTTGCAGCAATGCCAAGTAATGGAAGGAGGAGAAACGAGGCAGGAAAGCAAGGAGCACTGACAGAGAGCGAGCGCCAGGGCAGACACAAACATTTCCGTGAGGGGAACGGGGGAGCTGGAGGCCTGGAGGATCAGCCGCGTTCGGAGGCACGCCGGAGGGCTGCCGGGCCGGGGCCGGCCACGGGGCTGCCTGCGAGCTCCCCGGGGATGTTTGGCTGACGGGGCTGTTTCCCACGCGAAGGAGGTCAGAGGACTCAAGGAAAGGAGGATAACGAGAATCGGTGCTGGGGCGTCATGAATGCAGCAATCTGGAAGAAGGAGCACGTGGGGAGCCACGGTTTAGCCTTGTCCTGCCCTTGGCTGTGGTTGCACGTAAACAGCAAAATGTTTGCCGTATAGTATTTGTGGCATTTCTATAACTTCTCTGGTACACCGGAATGCTGCAGCTATTTCTATGCTATCATATAAATAATTAGAGTTTTTTTTTTTTTTTAATCGAGAGTAGACTTCTGAGCCCTAATTTATTCAGATTATATATTTCAGAGTAAACAGCGTGCTTTGCCTAAGTACTTCTGTGAACTGAACAGTCTGCCCTGAGGCCAGCAAATCCAAAGCCAAAGAGGGATGCACCCTTCATATTCTGCTAATTGATTGAAGGGGCAAATGATCTATAGGAAAAGTTGCATCATTAACTTAATTGAGGGCAAAGCCTAATTAGAGGGGAAATGAAGTAGACAGAGCCAGAGACACAGCAGGCCTTCATGTGAGATGTCAACAAACAGACATTGTAACTAAAACCAGACAGCAACTGCAGTACTTCATTTACATCTTCAATTTCAATGTGAAAACATTTACAGTGATTGTGATGTGTATGTGAGATTTCAGAGGAGAAGGAATGCAAAAAGTTAACACAGCTAAACTGAAATCAGCATGTTTAGAATTACAGAAAAAAATCAACTGACTCAAGTTATTTAAAAAAGAAATTCTTAGCAAACTGACTGAATACTTATACTTACAACTGTGTTTGTGCAACTCCAATTTATTTGAACTCTGCATTCTTGAGGAAATCCAACAAGAACTCTACAATGAATTTCACAGTAGAGAAATAAAGTAAGTAGAGCAAATAAAGCAAGTACATTCTGGAGGAAAATATTGCTTCAGTTACACTATGCAGAATTCATGAATGAAGATATATAATGTCATTTTTACATGTGTATTCTTTAAATGGTTAGTATATGCAATTACTTTCTGGAATCACTGCACTTGCACAAAGAGAGTTCCCCCATTGGACTCACAAGCTTCTGAGCTGTGAACTAGTGATGTTAAATTCTAGTGGCTAGTTAAGTATTTTAAACATTAGTTTAATATCTGAACTAAAACAGGTGGCAGTGGTCTTTTCAGGACATTTTCCACTGCGTTTTAGGGGCTTTTTTTTTGGCATGCAGCTCCTTTTTTTTTTTTTTTACCAATTGCAGGAATACAAACAAAACCTTTTCATAAGAAAAGCCACTTAAGTGAAATGAGGAATGCAAGCAGACATGTTTTGGCTACAGTGCAAGTCTTTAAAGTATATAGGTATTATTATACAATTCAACTGCAGTCACAGGGGTATTACGCATTCTTTAAAAAGCTGGGTCCTGAGCCTGCCTCCCAAAAATACACAAAATTTCTGTGAGTATATCTAATGAATAATGTGTAGAAATGTTAATAAAAAAAGAAAGAGTGAATTTTATTGTGAAAACCAAACCTACACAAGACCAGGAAGATCATTACATATTAACTTACTAAAACTCTTTTGGGCTGATCTATTTTATATGCTACAGAAAATTATCAATAGTTTGCATCTTCACAAACCTCACATTTTATTAATCAATATAATTGCTTAGAAGACCACAGAATCACCCCTTTGTTTGCAGCAAGTGGGCATTAAATAGATGATTCTTTATATCTATTTTACTCTCCAAACTTTTTGTCTTTCTTAGCCTGCACAATCACCCTCATCTCCCATCTCCTACAGTGCAGATGACTACACAGCCCCAAAAGTTTGGCCTGGATCTGCTGCTGCTGCAGTTCTGAAACAAGAAAACTTCCAGCCATTTTACCTGAGTTGGATCGCAATGTCATTCCCAAATCAATTTGAGAGTTTTTCCTCAAGACAAGACTAGTGGGAGCCACTGATCCATCCAAGATAACACATTGGCTCCCTTGTAATTCAAATTTGCCCATGTAAGCCTTGAAAACACTGACTTTAGGCAGAAGACGGGAAGAGACTCCATTGAGTATAGTATTAGTAATGGTCTAGGCTGTGTGACAAGGAGCACTAAATACACCTAAAGCCAGCCTAACAAATGCATATTGTGCCATTCTTCAGCTGAAAACCTGCAGGGCAAATCTCCTTTTAGTTCTCTGTACATTAGCTCAAAGCTCATTTTAGTGGAAAATTGAATTTATAAAAGTATGAGTTTTAAGACAGCAAAAATTACAGCACTACAAATCACTGGAGAAGTCTTTCTTGTTTCAGCTTTGCAGTGAAGTTTATTGTAAACTAGGTAATAGGAGGAAATCCTACTTGGATCATACTGGAGTACAATACCTGAATGTTAACACATTTATTATCACCTGCCACATCCCTATGAATGCATCATTGTGAACACACATTTGGATCTAGGAAAGCATCATTAATCATCATTCAAAAAAAAAAAAAAATACAGTAGTTAATTATTTGTCTCAACATATTGCATTTAAATCATCCTCCTCATTAAATCAATTACGAAACAAATGTAAGTATCCTAATTGAGCTATTGAGTGCTAGAACATTGTTGCAACATAGAAATGGAAAGAAACTACCAAATCCTACTCTGATTTTCAAGTGCATAAAGTCTATTTCTTTTATTCTTTCTTTAGATATTATATAGCTTGTGTATTAAATTAGAAAACCTTTCCAGGATATGTTAGCTGGGGTTTGGCACTGTGCTACCTTTGTCACATGGCTTTTTATGGCTTAGAACACAAGCAGAACTTGCTTGTGTGTACTTAGAATATAAATTGCAAACATATTTATGCTACAAAGAATCAAGTTGTTAACACTTCCCATTGATCTCAGCAGAATACGATAAACAATTGAAGCTATTGAACCCTCTACTTTTTTAAAAAATTATGGTCCAAACTTATATCAAACCTTCTTTCTCAAGAGTGGGATTCACTGAAACAAATTTTGGCAGGTATATATCTGATTTAGCTGCCTCAGGATCCCTTTGCATTCATGCAGGGAGGAACACGCACATCTGAAGAGATGTGCTTTTAAGACATGATTCTCACTTATTTTAGATATCTGCATTGGGATGAGATGAATCACATTCCAGAGGTATCTATTTTTTTCTCCATTGACCAGAGACGGAGTCCAGGGCAATTGATTGTAGAGATGAGGAAGTCTACACTTTAGCAAACTAAAGATATATTCCAACCTAAGACCCTTCAACCTGGAGGATAAAACAGTATATTTAGCATGAACTTGAAAGTTCAGCAAGAAAAAGTTTCATTTTGCAGGCCTTTGATTATTCACATCTCTAGTATCACAGAAGACATGAAGCTATATCAAGGACTTGGTTTTAAAGAGTAGTGAGACATGGAGTTGCAAATAGACATGTATGACAGTAAAATATGGAAAATATGAAATAAACTGTCATATAAATGGAAATATTCTCATAGTTACTTTGAGTAACTTGGTAGAAAATGTATTTTTTCCAGATAGTGCTACTTCCTGTGGATTTTTTTTCTTTTGCTTTGATGAGATTCCCATAAAAAGGTAAAGATAGTTCAGTTTCTGTTCCTTTCAGTTATTGGTCCTTCTACTGTGATATTTTACTTTGGTACTAGTTTTGCCAAGTTCATCAAATCACTTCATCCAATCCAAAGTTTCAAATTTAAATTATTATTATCTGGGGCCTTATTTGACTCTTCATTATTGATGCAAATTACTTTATTATTCTCCTCATTCACTAATTTTAATTTACATTTAGTAAGACTACCAGTCACACATTCTCCTTCTGAATGGAAAGATATCGTATAAGATTCATGTTGCTTTGCTATCTCTAGCATCCAGTTTGTTTTCAGGTAAAAACACTTTAGTGATGACTCATTTCAGCAACAAATCAGTCCAACCTCCAATGCTAACTTAGCTATTTTAGCTTCTTTTTTCAGGTAAGTCTCACACAGCCCTAAGACCTGACACTGTGTTCATGAATTGTTCCCCTTGGCACTGCATGAACTCTGATCTAAACAGTGCCCAGATGATGAACTGTACAGTGTGAGATGGCTCATCAAATTTCATCTTTCTCTTTCGCATCTGGGTGCATTAGCAACATGTCAAATGTCTGACTTTAGAAGAGGCAATCTTATCCTAAACATCACTGGATAAGAACCGCTTCCATCATCATTTTCTGTGTAGTAGCTATTGGCAGAGAGTCCTTTCTCTTTTCTCTCACAAGTTACAATTGGAGAGGCTATATAATTTATCGTCTTTTGCAACTGCCAGATAAAAATCAGACTCTCAAAAAATTTCTGTTAGTTTTTCATCACTATACCTCCCCAACAATGAACTGCAATCAATGACTTTTTTTCTTAAATAAAAAGCAGAGAAAAGAAGAAATCTAAAAAAAGTTTCCTTTGATATAAACATAATAAATGTTAATTTAAAATATATGTTCTATACAACTATTGTAAATTCCATATTACACAGTTATTAATTACCACTTATAACACTTCTTTCAAAATACATGGAAATACTGTGTAGCAGCTATGTGCAAATGCTGATTTTTAATAGCTTTTATTATATATAGCATTGTTGCTGCAGAAAACATGGTGAACTTTCAGAATAATTTCATACCAAATGAAGACTCAATTTATTTTTAATAGCATTGTAAATGATCACATTAAACTAACAAAGCAAAATATTAAATCTCAGGAAAGTATGAATTTGTAGGATTACTTGACTTGCAAGTATTTTCTTTTCTTCACTATCTGCACACACTAAAATTCAATATGTTCTGCATTTAATAAAATGACTGTGTGACATATATGGTTAATTAGGAACCAAACTTCCTTTTCACAGTGGCTTGACATCCCATTTTAAATCTAAAATAGGCAAACTAATCTGGACGTAAATAAGTGTTGCATTTTGGTGATAGAGTAGCAAAACAAATTTGTCAGATTTACCAAATTTACCATGCTGTCAGATCACACAGAGCCTCGTTTCTTTTGGAATTAGGAGGCACAGACTCTTTCCGAGCTTCTCACAGACAAAGACGCACAGATCCTCATCCCACTGATGTCAACCGAGACTGTTGCTGTTGTCTTCAGCGTGAGGAGATTCAACCCAGAAAGCAGAAACATTTGCTAACATGATGGAATAGGGGCAGCCTTGTTAGCGGAGCTCTTTCCCAGGAAGTCAGAAGCTGATCAGCTCCATGCTCAGCAGGAGATGTCAACAAAGTCTATAGAAATTATGATGGGCGCTTCAGATTACACGACGAAATTGTGACTTCCTCGAAAAGGTCATATGTAAAACATTCTCCTTAAATACATTCTCCTCAAATTAGATCAGCAGTTTACACAATATAATTCTTGATTTGGGCATTGTTTCTTTGCAAATAGCTGAAAAACTATGGGTAAAAGATGTTTTAGAAAGAAAGTAAATAAAGCCAAAAAACAAAGAAAGGGGGGAAAAAAAGATCTTAACACATGAGCTGTTTAAAAACATATGCTATAAAGAGAAAAATCCTCCTCCTTCTGCAGGGGGAAGATATTCTGCCTGCAGTAAAACTAATGAGGATATTATTGTGGTGGCCACAGCATCTTCACCAATCTGTGGCAGTGAAGGGGAAAAAAATGAAAGAAAAGGAAAGAAAGAAAAGAGAAAGCAAACTGTCTCACTCCCTGTGGAATGCCCCTGATCAAAGCCCAGTTGTTTAGATTTGGTTCAGGGAAGACAGGATTTGTCCCAACAGGATGTATGAGTGTATTAACATGACAAATTCACTGTTAATCCAGGTAGCAGCTGAATGTTAATAAACCGTGCAAGGACACTGCTCTTAGCAGTTTGAACTCTTTGCTCCCAGGGTGTTTTGTGTTTGAGTGGAGAGTCTGAATTAGTCGCCTGTCTAGTGGAAGATGTAATGGTCAGCTAGGTGAACAAATATAGATTAGTCCATCCTGTGACCTTCATATATGACCGGAACAAGGCGCTTACTCAGATCCAAAAATGAGATCTGGAAGCTATTTTGGCTACTCTTCAATCTCACTTTCTCTAAACAACAGATTTGGCTCTCTCTAAACATGATGGTGGGAATGAGCTGGAGGGAGGCACTTGCTGCCTGCCACTTTTTCTGTTCTGACCTATGTAGCTGCCAGCTATTAGTGGTTTTCCACTGGACAGTCTTTATGCACTGTCTATTCAATGTCAATTCACTGATATTGAAATGCCAGTCTTTAAAATCTATTACACTGTTATTTGTTAGCAAACAATTAACAGGACAGTATATAAGCTTAGATGCATTCTCTTTCTCATTTGAAAATGTAAAAAGACTTGGTCTTAAAATTCTTTACAGTCCTCTCTATTTCACTTATTTACAAGCTCAATCTTTTTTTATTGTTATTCTTTTTGTAGTCACTGGAAAATCTCAGTGAATTTAACAGGAGAAAAAGGGATTTCAGCCACACCAGTTTAAGTTCAAGTATTCCAATTTATATTACTATGAGGAGGAAAAAGATTACAATGAGTACTTCAATAATCAGTTTTAGTTCCAAAAGCTTATTTAATTTAAATAATTTAATTTAAATTTAACCTGAAAAAACCCAGCAGGCATGTGATTCAAGTGCCAACAAAAACAGGTACCTAGCTTGGGCGTTATTATCCAAGTAAATCTCCTTTTGCCCTTACTCAGTGTTTGGCTCTATCACTCTAATAAGAATTTTATTCAGTTTAATGACTGCATGACTAGGTCCTCCACCTGTAATGACTAAGTCTTTCAGAAGTATTTCAGCATTATAGATTTTTTTCACTCTTATTTCTCTACATATTTACATTAGCAGGTTTTTGTTGTCCAATAACAAAATAAAACAATAAAAAAGTAAGAACAATCTTGGCTAACTCGCTTAAAGGATAAAATACTCCAGAGAAATGCAAGATCAGGTTGAGTATGACAGGAAACTTTTAGTTTGTACAATAACTAGTTTTAAGTTTTGCCTGCCAGTAAACTGTATTTAATGTTAATTATACTTCAGATAAAGTATAATTATATTGGGGGAGGGGGTATTTGTTTATTTTTTAAATACAAAAATTCAACCATTGCACTGTTGTCAAGACTTAAAGCATCTCTTTTATGCTTCCCATGGTGTAGGAGTCTTTGGTGATAGTTTGTAATTAAAGGGTTCTGAAAAGCTTTTTTTTTTTTTTTAAAAAAAAAAAAAAAAGGGAAAGAAAAAAACAACTAGATGCCTTATTCAGGAAAAAAAAAAACCTACAGGGTTGCAAGAGGGGAAGAAAAAGAGTAAAAGTTCATTTCAACATAGTGATTTATAGGGAAAGGCTCAGCAGCTTACATAAAACCAAAAGGGGAAGTGGTCGAACATTGGGTCAAATCTCCATTCACATGTTTTGTAATAAAAGGCTGACTGTAGCCTTTGAGCCTTGCTTCCAGTCACAGACAATGGCAATTGCAGAACAAGACTAATAACAGGATTTAGCATAAATCCACCACAGGAAGTGAACAGTTGTACTGGCAAATAATTAGCCAGGGAACTTTTTATGGCAACATCAGGATGCTCCCTGTGCTTTAAAGCATTGTCTGCAATTGTGATCATGAAAAAAAATAGTTAATTCATTTACACAGGTAAGATTTTTACTTGTAGATCATTTTCACTCCATTTTAATCGTTTTTTAATTCTTAGTCTAATCTAGTAGCAATAGTTTAAGTATAAATTTGCATTTGAAAGGGGTTTTATTTATTTATTTATTTATTCCGCACTGATGCTTTTCATTGCAAGGTGAATTGTGTTTATTTTGCATGGCTAACAAGTGGGTTCAAAGCAACACTTTGATCTTGAACCCCTGCCAGATTCCAAAAGCTGAAAGCCCCCCTGTGCAGTAAAGTAGACCTGTACTCACAGTGCCTGGCTAATTTGCAAAGGAATGTCAAAATTACTGGCACAGCTGACTAGTATGTTGCAGTGCAGTCTGTAGTTTTTCTAATGAACAGAGATCTGTTTTACCCCATATGTTCATTTGTCATTTCTTATGGACTAACTAAGTTTAAGTATCACTGTTCCTTCTCTAGGTGAACAACTTCAAATGTATTGCAATAAAAAGACCAAAACAAAATAAAACAAAACCAAAAGCAATCAAAAAACAGACTGGCAACTGTGAAATCTTTATTTTTCAGACAAGATAATTTTCTATGTTACATCCTATGAAATTACATTTGAAAAAAATAATCCATCTGTTCTTTTGTGCTTCGGAAAAGCTGTGAAGAGTTTTAGCTAAGGAAAACTACTCAAATCCCATATGAACTCTTTTAATACATTTCTACACCCTTTGTCTTCATCAGTTCTGCTTAGTTAGAGTGATATTCATTCTTCTGAAAATGGTATACATTGATGAAACTCTCCTAATTAAACTCTGCATCTCATTTCCATTATCTTTGCATATCCATTCTCTAGCCACAGGCAAAACTAAATATTGTGAGGTGACTTCTTTTAGTGTATCCAACGGGGATTTGACAAACTAGAAATACTACAGAGGGCAGAAATTTCACACTGTTGGTCTTATCTCAAAAATGTATAGAAACGGTCCTTATACATGTAAACCCAGTGGGACTTTTGTAAGCAGTAATGATTGACAGCTTGGAACTAGTGGCAGGAGTGGACCCATTCGCTTCTACAGAAGGCTTTTTTTAGGAACTAACCTGGATGTTATATTAACCTAACATGAAGGCAGGGTCTAACAATTTCTGGGTTTGCTTACACCATCAACACATTCATAGCAGATGGTCCTACTTCTGCATCATTAGATTTGTGTATCACCAGCATGCACTTCAGTGGAGAAAAACAACATCAAACACTCCGGATGCTGAATTACAATACAACTGGAGAAACACTGGACCAGAACCACAGAGTGGTTATCTATAAATCTAAGCGAGGCTCAGGAGAGAGCAAGGTACCTCAGACCACCCTCAGAACTGCAAATCGTGACTGCATAGATCAGCTGGATGTCTGATCCGCACCGTGGGATACGTGAAAGCAAAGAGTCTCTACTAAAATTCCACGACTTTTGGGATATAGGCTAAATTTGCATAAGTGAAGCCATAACATATTCCCATATATGCAGTAGCCTAACATTGCTAGCCTGAGCGCTGCCAGCAACAGCAAAAGCACAGAAACAGCAGCTTTTTCACACACTAGAAATCTGAGCATAAACTCTCCTGTGTCCTTGAGCATACTCCTTCATTTACTGCATGGACATGAGAGTGTCCAGAGCTCAGTCTGTGTTGAACAGGCATATTTTAAGACAATTAAGAATACACAGGTTTTGTACGTCTGTGTGTGTCTGTGTGTGTGTATATAAATAGGCAAGAATGAGAAATAGCAGGAGAAAGGAAATAGCATTAGCTATAATTTTACAAGTAAGGAACTGAGGCACAGAAATATTACCAAATGGATTTTCAGAAGGCTTAAAGCAGCATGACTTTATTGACTGTGCTGCATTAACATCAAATGTGGTCTGACCCTTAGTGATTTCTTCAAAGTAAGACTGGAAGCAGAAAAGGAACCAAACCCAGGTCAATACTCAACCCACAAGACCACAAGTTCTTTCCTTATTCCTTTTCTATATTTAGACAAAAAAGAGGCACATGTGCCTGTAGGGTGACCTGTCGTGCTGCTAAATCTCTACTTGTACAAATCCTGTCCCTCTCATTTTCAACCAATTCTAATTTTGAATGCTGGTTTTGGCCTTCTGCCTTGGACTTCTCACAAGGTTTTTGTTTGTTTGTTTGTTTGTTTTTTCTTCCTCTTTTAAGAAGGGAGAGATAGTAAATGTGAATAATTATTTTTCCAAGAAGAAGAGATCTTTTGTAGTCAAGTTTGGCATCACTCAGATTTCTTACTTACTTTAAGTTTAGACTAAAACCACAGTATTTATACTGTGGAAATCCCTAGGAGCTTCCAAACGAATGATTCATATGAGCTTCTAGCACGATGTTACTTTTTTAATGTTTTGTTTATGCGACCTGTGTTCTGTGTTGTTTTGTTTGCGTTCTTGGAGGATTATGTTATGAACACTAGAAAAGCTCATTTTCTTCCTTCCCCCCCTCCTTTGGAATGCTTAATACAGAACAGTTAGATCAAAGTGGGCAATTTACAGAATTTCTAATAAGGTAAATTTGTTTCTGGATGCCATCACAGAAAAGTAATATCATTTTAAGATGAATGTGCATCTTGTGCAAGTGCTGTTGTGTAGTGTATACTATGTCTATATATTTAGAGAGGAGGAGAACAGAGAGACCTCTTTCAAGTGAAGAAGCCAGAGACCAGATTTTGAATTCGGAATTCAGACAAGTTTATATCTAAAGCAAAAGTAAATGAATTGCTATCACTGTATCTATTCTATCAACCTTTATGGCCAGCAGCATCTGTGAAATTTAAAGTGCAGCTCCACTCTCTTAATTGCAATTATATAAAAATGGAACCTTTACTCAATATATCAACTTTCTGCCTATAAAGTTCGAGTTTTATTTACCCACTTTAGAAGAAGAATATTTCTTAGCTTGTACTTGCAACTGAATGCTACATATTCAATACAGTTCTGTGGGAAAATGCAGTAGTGTCAAGAAACAGTATTTTTTTCAAACAAAATATTTTGTAACAGGGCCTTAGGGATGTGTTCAATACTATTTTTGTTTATTCTTAGTTTTCTTAAGAGGAGTCTGCTTAGCTGTAGTGATGCTTCCCCCTAGTATCAGCATCTATATGTTGGCAGGGCTTTTCTTTCACTGCTGCATATTTTTACTCTATATGTACTGCAGAAAATGCATAGAGTAATTATTCCGAGATCCAGACAAAACAAGCATCAGTCATGAGCTCACTTAACAGATAAATGTTCTGTAAATGAGCATAGTTTATGCTTTAGTCATTCAGATGTATCATCATTTTTATATGTCAAATTGCAGGTAAAACTAGCATATCAAATGAAGGAAAAAAAGATACTTATGTTAACTGGTCTGTTAGTATTAATTATTTGGTGTTTATTTCATGTAAGCTCAAGTTTTCTGAAGTCATTACTTCAAATAGTTGGAAGTTCCCTGCCAGCTTGAAAAGTTTGCCATAATTTCTTCCACAATTAAATGTAGTGTAATGGACAGTCATCAGTAAGTAGATGTTTTTAAATAAGGTTTCACAGCAACTACCTCTGTATATTCTATCATTAAATATTTTGATAATTATTTGTAAGAAAGCATTGAATGATTTCTAATGAAGCTTTCAGGCGATAAAAACACTGATGAGAATGGTAAATTATGACAATACAGTTCACTGAAAGAGTGAGCTGCACCGTTTGATGAACTAAACACAAATAATACATATTTTGAAAATGTAAGGGCATACAACATGGACCACCCTTTAAGGATGAGGAACCTTTTCAGTCACTGCTGTCTAGGAAAGGACACTGATAGGAAATAAAAATGCCTGTCAAGCACATACTACTATTCTGTTATTAAAAAGACCCAATGTGACTCTAGGATTTATGAACAGGGAAATATGAAGTAGGTGTGAGGGGATCATACTATTTCTGGAATAACTATTATGGCAACACTGAATACAGATCCAGTATCTACAGCTAGAGAATGTGTTGCTACAGTAGAGAAAATATACATTGGAGATAAGACAAATACTGGGGAAGGAAGAATTGGAAAATGCGTATTGTTGTTAAAGATGTAATGAGCTTAGGTGAGTATCAAAGGGATTTCCAGTCTAGCATACACACACTGTACGAAAGTGGAGGGTTGAGAAAATATAGCTTTGAATCAAACCACAGCTTGTAACAGCAGAGGTAATTAGTCATTGAGACAAAGTTTACAAAAACTTGCAATATGTAACATTTAAACTCTAGATTTAATGGTTTTCGTAATACAGCTACTGGACTTGAAAAAACTCATAGCTCCTGTTTTGGTCGGAAGAGATTAACACAAAACACAATCTATAGTCTTATAGTCTGGCAATTTCTGAAGCTCATCAACTGGATGATGAGAAAACAGGTTAGCATTATAAAAAATTCCATCTCTGAAAATTTACTTAGTATTGAAAAAGGGTGCAGAATTTTAGTGGAGAGTAATCTTTTCCAGATACTACCTTCAATAGCCAAGAGAACAAAATCTCCTTGAGGAGATGGCTAGTAAATAAACTTTTTTTTGTATACTAAAGGAGTTGTGGAATTGAACTGCTGATAAACATTTTCAAAAGCTAACTCAATAATTTGTGTGCATCAAGACCATTCCCTGTCTCTGAGGCCAACATGGAAGATCCCACAGCTATATTATTGAACTCTCCTACTCCTTAAAACTCATTCCGTTACCTATTGTGAGCTCGCTAATTCTCAAACTTGTGCCCAGAAGATGAGTTGGAGGATGCTAATTGGCACAGGAAAAAACTGTGATCAGAACTGTTCTACAGACATAACAGTGTGTGTGCAGAGCTCCCAGATTTGTTAAGTTATTAGTATGAACACAGTATCAGAGCCCAGGCCTCTTAACAGTCACTGTCATAGAAGTCTACTTCTATACATACATAATCCTGCTTTCAGTGCAGAATAATAGGGTTATGGCCAAGAGCAAGAGAGGTTACATGAGTATATGTCTGCAGGATTGAACTTATCACAACCAAAGTAAATTAAAATTAAATATTGTAGTTACTATGTTCCTTGCAGGGGCAGAGGGATAAAAATCTATATGTATTTTAAACAGAAAATACATGTACTCCAAAGAGCATACTATGAAAGGATAAGGAATATGAATCATTGGGAAGGCAAAGACCGAAGCTTGCATTTCAGCTGGTAGATTCCTTTGCCTCTGAATTTGTTCTCTTGGGAGACTGTTTTGTAGATTAATAATCCTCATGATTAGAAAGTGTTTTTCTGATAGTTCACCCAGTTATACTCATCTGTAATCTCTTCCCAAATGCATCTCCTCATTTTACCTCTTTGGCATACTCTAAACAAGCCTTTTCTTTCAGTTCAGTCTTTTAGCTAAACAAGTCTTTTCAGCTCAGTAGCTGGCTATGCAATACTCTATATAACTGGAATCCAAATCTGCAAATTGCTAAGCAACCTCAAATTTAGTTAAAGGCAGGGAAGGTTCTTACCTTCTCACAAGTTATTGTTCAAGATTAATAAATATACATTTAAATAAATAAAAATATCAGCTTTGTTGTATATGTAAAATATCTAAATACATAACTGATTTCTTTCCAGCACTCTTGTGTTCCAAGAAAGCATAGAATTACATTTTTGGTAATAATTATTGTAGAATATTTCCTTTCAGGAAAGCCTGTATCTACAATGTGTATGTTCTGTGAAGATTATAGTTTGTTCTGAGCACTTTCTGAAAATAAAGTGCCTTTAACTTTAAATGTTTTTGAAAATAAATCCTTCTCTATTTCTTATGGGCCAGATTATATGAGGAACAAATACTGCAAGTTCTGAGGTAGATTATCACTTATGCCTACTTCCACAAATTAAAGACTGACTTTAAGAATAAGCTAAAGCTGCTGTATCTTGAAAAAAAGTGACTATAATTTGCTTAACTGCAGCCCAACCACCTTTGAATAGCCTTTTCTTCCTCTCTAGGGAATAATGTGGAGTGGTTTTAGGCACATTTCCATTCCCATTTTTTAACTGTTAGAAATCCAAAGAGAAATGATTGTGGACAATATCTACACCTTTGGGACTAGGGGACAGAGTCATCCCAGTCTGTAAACTTATCACTTCGAAAGGGGAACCATATGCTTTGAGAAAAAAAATACAGCTAAGAACAAATATACCTGGGCATATATGCACATTCAAATTCTTATATTTTTAAAAAATTCTTTAGACTTTTGGCAGTTGCACTGAGAGATGGCTCCTTATGTCCCCAGAATACATACTGGGATTTTCTACTTGAGAAAGCTGTCAGCGAAGATAGTGTTCACCATAAAAATGGTGTTTACATGATTGAGGGCACAGAAAATGCCCTCAAAATTGTCACCATTGCCAGACAAAAGGCGAGAAGCCTCCAGATTTTTCAGGAGACTGATGATGGGAGAGTTGAGCATTTAAACCTTCAGATGATTTTGACTTTTCCTAAGTCAAAGAATGCATAAATTTTCTGAGGCACTCCTCAGAAGAGGGCCTCTAACGGACAACTAACTGCTCAGAAATTTGGAAACGTGTGGTGTAAATATATGATCAGCTTCCACAGCAAAAGAAGGCTGTTGTGTTCAATACATTCAAAATTGACACAAAAAATGGCATGATAGAACATGCCAATGACACAAAAATGCTGAGGACAGTCAAAGCTGACCGAGTAGAAATGTAGCAGGATCACATGATAACTAAGTGACTGGGTAATAAAACAGCAGGTGAAATTCAATCTGAATAAGAGAAAAAGAAACTTAACTATATACACACTTTGATGGGCTTTAAACGATCCAGGAGAGGGGTATAGGAGTTATTGCACATAGTTCTCTGAAAATAGTTAAATGCTAAGTAGCTGTTTAAAAACAAACTGAATGATAGAAAAAAATAGGAAAATGATAAGCAGTGGAACAAAAGTATCCTTATGCTGTGGTATAAATTTACATCATAATCCAATCTGAATATTGTGTTCAGTTCTGGTCACTTGTCTCTAAAAAGCTGTAGCAGAACTAGAAAAGTAAACTAAGAAATGACAAAGAATCGAAGCTATAGAATAGCTTTTTGGTAAAGAGAGATCAAACTGAGTAGGTCCTTTACCTTGGAACAGAGGTAACTAATAGAGGCTTCTATAATCATAAATATTATAGAGAAAGAGAACGAATATTAATTATTTATTATTTTCTCTAGTGGAATTAAGGGACACAAAGATGTGGATAACTGGTTTTGTCCTCTGATTCAGGAAATCTCTAAATGGTAGAATGGGAATACCATTACTGCATAATTGGCCTGTTTCCTTATATTCTTTCCCCTAAGCATCCTCTACCGGGCACTGTTCCTGCTGGTTCTCCATTCATAGACGGGTACACAGGACATTCATTGCATCAAAGTGCCTGACTGCACCTATGAGCCAAGTGGAGAAAATCCCAGGCCTCATAGAAGTAATCAGAAGTTTTTGCATAGTCTGGCTGTCCTCCAGCATGGACCTAGCTACACAAGACTGCCTTTGCCATGCTCTTTTAATCTAGGCTAAGGAGCCACTGGGCTAAAGATAGAGGGACTATCTAGCTTTCTTTACAGAGAGGGCTACCCTACCTGCCTGAGGGCTCCACTCAGGCAGTGTCAAGGTTGCAGGATGTGTGATAAAACCCACTGTCAATGCAGAAGTATGATACCAGCCATTGGAGAACGGAGTCACAAAAAGAGAGCTGCGTCACCACCTGGGAGCCTGTCCCACAGGGTCTGACAAGTGCCTTCATTAGTGGTGATCATGAAGAAGTTCTCCGTGAAGGTCTGCTCCAGCTCCGTTAGAGGAATGCCATGGTCTGTTGGGCAGCAGTGACGTGTTTCTCAGCACTTTTCTTCTTTGTATGACATGACTCACCTCTCACAGAAACTAGATATACTACCCAGTGAAGGCAACACTGGATGCAATGGTCGTCTAGGGCACAGCATTTCATGATGCTCACCTTGAGGGCTGGGTTACCAGGAAGACAGTTGGACACCTCTCCAGTACTTTGACCTCCTGCTCCAGCATTTTTATTGCAGCATTCTGCCAGTTGTCCCTTTGGTGCAGCTGCATCACCAGATCCTGATGCATCTGCTACCAAACATGAGCTGAAAGAAAGGCACACCCTGTGAAGGAATTCCTAGAAGGTCATTGAAAATCCCACATACTGGCCATGGTTGAAGACATGATATTGGACTGAAAGTGCTTTTTATCTCAATAAATAATCTTTCTAATATGGTTAGATATTACAAAGATTAGGTTAGATAGGGTTAGATAAAGAATTTTCATTTTCTTTGGCTATGTTTTGTTAATAAACAAACAGATAACATTCACATAAAAAGGGGAAGAAAAACATCACCAACTCATCACATATATATAAAAAAATACCTTCACATTGCTCTTATATAAAATTAATAGGATGTCTGTTCAGATAGAGCTCTTGCCTGCCAAAAGATTATTTAATCAAATTTTTCATTGTACTGTCTTTATTAACCTTTCCTTATGGAGTGAGAAAATGTTTTATCATCAAAGGTCGAGATACAAGAAGCAGAAGTAACATGTCCTTTGGGGGCAAGCCTTCCCCTTTTTATCTGTTCTGTCTGTTGGATCATTTATGTAGCCTGTTATTTGATTCCTGACCTTGCAATGAGAAATTGCTTAGTAGCAGGTTGCGGACTTCCATTGGCAAACATGCTGAAAAAGTACTCAGAGAGTGGTAATTAATTAATTATGTATACTTCATGTCACTGAGCTCTCTGAGCAGGTTGGACAGTTAAAGAGAGAAAAAGATGTATTCTTTCTCATTTTCATGACTACATAACATTTGAAATTTGTACAAACAAAAAAAAAGGCCCTGTGCACTTTGCTGTTTTTAACAAAATTTCCATGTAGCATTTTGCTAGTTGAAAAAAAGAAAAGAAAAGAAAAGAAAAGAAAAGAAAAGAAAAGAAAAGAAAAGAAAAGAAAAGAAAAGAAAAGAAAAGAAAAGAAAAGAAAAGAAAAGAAAAGAAAAGAAAAGAAAAGAAAAGAAAAGAAAAGAAAAGAAAAGAAAAGAAAAGCTTATGTGAATTTACTGTTTGGAAGTAAGTAAGAGAAAGGTTTAATTGCACATATTTCTGAACTCTTAAAAATGCAAGAGAAAGCTGAACTGTATAAAGAAGAGGTATAATTCATTACTTACAAAATTGAGCATCTGTAGAAACTCTTTTTGTTTTTTTTCCCTTGCATGGAAGTTCAGCTGTGATGTAGTAAGGGATCCTGAATATCGTGAGCCAAAAACCTAGCCACCTAGCACCCACAATGGAAATCAGCCCACTGAATTAGGTATCATACTCTCCAGCCCACAGACTTTGGATGCACCAAGTATTCACAAGGGCCAGCACTGACTGCTGGGACTGAGCAAGGCAATAGAAGAATGTGTTTCAAGCCCCTCCTATCACCCAGTAAGATAAGAGTTTATTCTAGGGATATATTTAGGCACGTTTTCCAAACTGGGATATAGAAACAGACTCTTATCTTACATGTAGATGGAAGAATTAGTATATATAATATTTTAATGGTTTGAATAACTGCTCATGAAAAGGAGAGATCTGCAACCGGAGGCATTTCAAATTAGCTATTCTCCAGGCACCCTGAGAATCCTAACAATACTTTATGCAAGAGCATCCTTCATATCTTGAAGCTGGTCTATACTCCCAGGAGAGCCCAAGTCATAAAGACCGAAAGGGAAGAGGCAGGAAGGAGCATGACTTTGGAACACTCTGGGAAGAAAAGTTTAGAGGAGGTCCCAAGTTACCTAGCTCCTGTTGATACATTACTGTTTATGTTATATTTTACCTTAAACAGTCCTGGATAAACAAAACAAAACAAAAACCAAAAAATACTCCAAACTATCATCCAAACAAGCAGTGACTCGAACTGCACCGGTAGTTTACAACAGACAGCATAACTTTGACAACTGAAATTGAGATTACAAGCTAGCAATCTACTCAGGAATTTGACATATTCTAGTTTCTAAATTCTTTCTATGCTATTTTTTCATCCTAATGTCACAACTTCTTTTACTTTTACTTAAAAAAGACAGACATTTCACATTGTGCATATAAGTGGCCTACTATGACACCTAAGTTATTTTCCGGATGTATAAAGACCTGAAGGTCTTAAGAATGCTCTATTTCTTCTCCATAAAGTGCACTACTGTTTTGTTTTGTTTTGTTTTGTTTTGTTTTTTTAGTATGGCACTTAACTTGCTACTGTAGTTCTTATGCTATATTGATTAGAGCTTTAGCAATTTCTATAGTTTTCTGTAGTTCTGTGCAGTATCTTAGAATCATAAAATAAGTAAGAATCAGCCGTTCCTCACAGGGCAGGTGCTCCAGCCCTCTGATCATCTTCATAGCCCTACGCTGGACTCTCTCCAGTAGCTCCATGTCTCTCTTGTCCTGGGGAGCCCAGAACTGGACACAGGACTTGAGATGAGGCCTCCCCAGGGCTGAGGAGAGGGGCAGGATCACCTCCCTCGACCTGCTGGCAACACTCTTCCTCATGCACCCCAGGAGACCATTGGCCTTCTTGGCCACAGGGGTACATTGCTGGCTCGTCATGCACCAGCACTCCCAGGTCCTTCTCTGCAGAGCTGCTCTCCAGAAGGTACAGAAGGCACCAGTACAAGCCCCCAGCTTGTACTGGTGCCTAGGATTATTTTTCCCTAGGCCTTGCCCTTTTTGAACCTCAGGAGGTTCCTCTACACACAACTCTCCTGTGTTACATAACTCAAATAACACTGAGTTACCTGCAGATTTTACTACTTTCCTGAACTTACTGGGAATTGCAGCTGAAGATATAAAAATGACCACAGAAAGCTGAAGACAACAGAGACACTTGGAAAAAAATAAATTCTTAGCTGAATAAAGGCCTATGCTATTAGATCATTAGACATCTGGAACATAAAATGATTGTCTGACCTTCTGGAACAGCCAATACTATTCTTAAAGATTCTTATTTCTGCTAGCAAAACAGCCATTTTATATTTAAAAAGTCCTTTGGAATATAATTTAGTAGTTTATTGTGGAGAATTTAAGTCAAATACCTCCTTTTCTTCACACCTTAAAACTTAACAGTACCTCATCATTATCATAAGGCTAAGCATTAAATCAGAATCATCACCTCAAATTTCATCCAAAATATTTGAAAAGATAAAATTATAATTAAAAAGGTATCCTCTTTCTAATTCTAATAGCCTGTTATTTTCAGAAATACTTTGTTATTTTCAGAAATTATTTTCTACAGATTTCAATCTAGCCATCTCACCACCTTTTGGGGAGGTATATTAAATCTTAGCTCTTTATTGATTCTTAATCCTTAATTCTTTCAGGTCAAGATATTTCACTAATATGATAAATGGTAGAAATATTTAGGTACTAGATTCAACACACTGACTGTCATTAGACACAGAATTAGAATTTCAATTCTGAGTAAGCACTGAGGTAACCATGCCCAGTATCCTTTGGATGAATGTAGGTAAACAACATTCACATTCCCTTTCCTTGGGAAGCCTTCTAATACTGAGCTTTTAAGAACTTTTCTGAAAAAAAAAAAGCCACTAGGGGATGGCAAAAAAGCAAACAAACAAACAAATAAATGTGATTCTCAAATAAATTTAGAAGAAAGAACCCACAGTTCTTGCATTTCTTTAACATCCCATGCAAAAGACCAACTTCTAAAATACAGGCAAAAGCAGCAGTTTTTCAGGATAATCTTAAATATGGCCCACAAAAATATGGTCTCTCAGTGATGGGTAGATCTCATGCAAAGGAGGATCCATCCATAATGCAAATTGATTAAAAACTGGTGTGGGAAAAAATAATTTGCATTTTTCCTGTGGATATTACCAGAGTTGAACAGATAAAATAATCACAGCTGACCCACCCACAGCAACGGGTATTGGCTGCACTACATACGACTGCACTGCAAGGAGACTGTCGGAATACTCTCTCTTCAGTTCAAAGCTTCTAGGATGAATTTAGATTTTCCTAAAATAGCTGCTTTTGATTATTCCAGTACATTAAGAACAAAAGCAGGAAGACTCCTCTTCTGGTGCCTACTGTGGAGGTAGGAGTGTGATTAAAATACAGATGAATATTACAAAAAGCATGGAGAAACAGATTGGAACTGTTAGTCTTGGTTGTAGAAACAGGTTGGTTGGGTAGAGATTAGACTGGGAAACTGAGGAGAGAAATGTGGTCACTCAGACCTAGTGATTAGGTAAGACAGCGATGAAAAGATGGCATCACTAGGCAAAACTGCAAAAAGACATCTAAAAGAAGGAGATGGTTTTAAAGAAGTTCAGAGACTGACTGTGAAAGGTACGACAAAAATAGAGAGGAAGTGGCTACACTGAGGTGCATGCAAGACTCCATGGGGCCATCAAGAGACTGAATCAAAGTGGGAAAGATGTGAGACAAAGGCATCACAGAGAACCTCAAACATGTAACAGAATCAGGATGGGTAATGTCAGCTTGGAAAAGAAACTAAAAAAAGTTTGAGTAAGTGATGGAATTCCAGTATCAGAGGGAGAAGACAAGAATTCTAAGTGGTCAGGGAGACTATGGGAGGAGAGATTAAATCTATCTATGCATCTATGGATATAATCCTGTCTAACATGCTCTAGGTGACCCTGCTTGAGCACAGGGGTTGGACTAGATGATCTCCAGAGGTCCATTCCAACCTATGATTCTATCTAAGCAGGGCAGAAAGAACTGCTACAAGAAACGATTGCAAGGATAAAATGATCACAGGGAGAGCAAGAGGATGGAAGGGATGGAACAGGAAAATCTGTCCATTGCACACATTCCTACCCACAGTCTGGAACAGAGTTTAAGGTCCCAAAATCTCAGCAAATCTTGGGCAGAAACCACTGACCACCAGTAGTAGTCCACTGGCTGGTTTGGCTGGTCTTACCAATCCTGTAAAAGCAGTGACTCACTGAAAAGATGCTCTACCCTAAAGCTGTTATTAGTCTCCTGAAGCCAAAGTTGGCAGATCGAAACACCACAGCTACTCCACTTTTCAGCATCTTACTATAAAATACACCTTCCAATTTAAAACATTGTAAACTGTGACCAGAACAGGAAGGAAAGCAAACTCTGTTCTACCAGGTCTGCTAGGAGAAGGCAACCTACAGCAAGGAGACTGCTGAGGAGGCAGCGTCCTAAACCATGAGTGCACAGTTCACCAGGCTGATTCTGTCAAAGACTATTTAAACCCTAAATGAATCAAATATTTCCATCAGTCTGAGCAGACAGCTCTCAGGCTGATTGCTTGTACAGTTCAAAATATAGCTCTTTCCTTTCCCATTAGCCTGATTTCAAGGTAAAGCCAGTCAAAGATTTAGAAAAGGCTTTTAACAAAAAGAAAAAAATAAAAAAGAATTTCACTTCTGGAAACTTTTGTTCTCTTCCTCCTCCTGCCCCCTCAGATTCTGGCCATATGGATTCCTGATTGCACACAGACTTTAATAAGCAAATTTACCCAATAGACTTTGGAGAAATTTATTTTTTCCAGGCAAACATTTTATAAAATTTAGCGATGTTTAGCAACATTTTAGCTTAGAAAAAGTTTACCTGTTTCTCCCAGCTGATTAGTAAAGTACGCTTAGTAATAGTATTACTCTTTTCATAAATACATTAAAATAAACTATTTTCATAAGTAAAATGCAATGTTTCTCCTTTAACTCTATTAAATCACAATTTGCTGCTGTTTCCTTAAACTGACCCTCCTCAAAACAACTGCAGTGTTATTGATTCAGGTTCTGATTTTCTGATCTCATGAAGTATCACATTTTGCTTTCATACAACCACAGTGCTCCAAAATGGAAAAAATACCCTGTAAAATGCTTCCCTTCATGCTTACAGTTAAAGTCCGTCTGTCTCTTCCTGACTGATATCTCCATAGAAATCAAAGAGCAAATCTTCTAAAAAATGATATAATTGTGTGCAGCCATCTTCCAATGAGGTAATTTTCTGACAAATAATTTCAAGCCACATAAAAATACACGCCTTTCTTGACCCTTTGGGGGGGGGGGGGGAAATCTAGGAAGTGGTAAAACAGATTCTTGAAGTTTTACTGTCAAAAGACTTGCGTCAAGAAACATAAACAGTGAGTTTAGCACAGATCTGTCCTTTTTTACATTTTGAGGAGAACCGTAAAAGTGGGTTGTCACTGTGAAGGAGTTGTATTTTTGCATGTAGCTGTTTCAAACAAAAATTTGATAACCAACTGTGGACATTGAGTACTTTGGAGCTCAGTGGACAAACCCTTCATCAGAGAGTTTATCATCATATTCATCATTTCAGCCCCACACTCTCACAGAAAGCCTCATATATTTTTTTCAGAAATAAGAGAATATATCATTTTTAGTTATTAAAAGCTTTATTTTATCAAATCTCTCCCAGAACCAAATGAGTGTACAAAGAGAAAATGCATCTCTGTATTCATATTCAACTGCATAATGTACTTATTGTTAAATTAGCTGGTTATTTTTATTTGTTGATGTCATTAGAGGCCCACATTTTTACTATGGAACTGGACAGACAGGATTAGTCCAGGGTTGCATGAACTGGTCGTAATGAAATCCAAAACCGTGCAAAACTCTCCTGAACTTGTGAACTTGAAGCTCAGCCTACACAGGAGACATCCAAAAAGCACAACCTCTTTTCCCAGATTTTCTGTAGTGAGACCAGAACAAGTGAACAGGCAAAGCTATTGTTGAGCAGAAGTAAGAGGAAAGCTTTTATCTGTCTGGACTTTCATATTACACACATCCCCATGAACCCTCTAAAGACCTAGATCGTATTAACTGTGGGAACACACAGTGCTTCCTGGCTACAGGCCAATCAGGAGTTTCAGAAACAGCTACAAGTTAGTTGAAACAGGTGCATGTAATAAAGAAGCCTGAAATAAAGAACCAGAACAACTGGACTGTGTCAAGTGAAAGTTACTATTACACAAGGCTGTGCAAAATTTTCACAGTGAGTTTCAAAAACCTCAAAATCTGTACTTTGCACATTTTTTTTTTTTTATTTTTCCTTAAGAAAACGTATTCATTGAAAAGGTATAAACCAGCGTATTTTCCACTCACAGATGGCCTAATATCATGCAAAGCCTTGGCAGTTTTTCAAAACCTGTGCATTTTGAATTATTTCTGTATAAAGTCTGCCTGTTCGGAAACAAACACGTTTTTTCAGGGGATCAGGCTTCCTGAAGAAAAATAACTTTTTTAAAAATTTGAGGAAAAATGTAAGCATCTGACCTCTTGGCCCAGAATAGAAGTAAAAATCACATGCTGTTTTCCACAAAGTCCTGTCCTGTGTGTTTGTGGAAAGCCATATTTTGCCTGTAGGGTGTGTGGTGAGGAGCAAAGGAGATAAGAGGCCACGGTGAAGGGAGGCATGTCTTCAGAGCCCAAAACAGACAAGACTTAACATGCAGACCATGTTAAGTTGGCCCTTCTCCAGCAGAAATCCTATGGAAGCTGTTCTTGCCTCTCTCACCCAAAGGATCTGGCCAGAAAAAGGAGGCAACAGGTTCATCAGTGAGTTGAACTATTTTGTTTGGACAGGTGTAGCCTGTATTTTCCTCAGTACAACCTTCCACATGCTGACTGCAACAAGGAAGTGCTTAAAAGCCCATGACATCCCTTTCCTCTGATTTGACACAACAGTAATACCAGCAGTATGTGAATATGTACATACAGACAAGGTCACAAGCCAGGATGCAAAGAGCAAACTTTTGCCAGATCTTCCGCTGAAATGTTAGAGGTAAGAAGTACCAACAGTAATGTCTTTCCAAAGATGTGTACCTTAGAAACAGTCAAATAAATGTACTTTAAACAAACCACTACTTAGGAGCATAGTCATTTGCACAGGGACGGCTGCTGGGCGGGAGGCAAATGTTATTTGCTAACATATAATTTATCAACTGTCAGAAGCAGGGGATTAATTGTATCAGTACTGCTGGTGCTTTTTTCCCTACAGAATCAATACTCAAATCCTAAAGCTTTCCTAAAAATGTTTCTTTGAAACTGGCAATGAGTACTTCCTAGAAGTATGTACTAGTTCTCTGGATCAGCAGTATGAATAGCAATAAAAACAGGGTCTGGCAAAATCACTTTTGAGTACTATTAGACTTATCCTCTGTAAAAAAGATGAAAGTAAAATAAGTCTATGGATTAACTGTATCGTATTTTTTCTATCAGAATTACCATATTTTCTTCCAACCCTTTCAACATATGGAATTCATGTTATAAAGTTAATGATCTTAGTGACATAAAACTAAGAGTTATGGAAAACAAAAGCAGAATTTTTACAGAACCTGCTAGTTACAAATGTACATTAAACTGTGCAAATCTGACTTATAAACATTGTAAATTATTGCTCACACAATACAGTTACTCACTAAAAATAAATAAATAAATTAAAAAAAAAAAAACACTGGGAAGATTCTGTATCCTAATCTTTTATAGGAATATTAAAAAAAATCACACTCAGTTCATAAATATAAAAACTATCTAGTATGTAGAGTATGGCAGTTTTGATAGTTTTCATGCTATTACCTTTGGTAAAACAAAGCACATCCAGTGTCTTTCATGTGTCCACCATGTGCATCTGATTTTGGTGCTTTTGTTCATGTCTTCTTTTAGTTTGACATAGAAAAACAGTGACAGCAATAGAAATATCAGTAAACAATAAACAATGTCTAAATACTTTTTAAATATCTTGAAATGTCTCCTAAGTGGATAACCCTCCACAGCGGAAGAACAGCATAAGCCAGAATACTTTTACTTATATTCCTGTATAAGGAGAACACTTTGATACAGTAGGCAGGTTTTTGTGTACTAATGACCTCAGGAGTTGTGCTGTTGGGAAATTTTAACTTGTGGAAGGGTTACTCAAACCAAAAGGGTCAAAGGATGATGACTGAACACAAAGCAGTCCACTTGCACTTCACTTTGGGGTTTGAGCAATAGGACAAAAGCTCAACCTCATTAAAAGTCAAGAGGAACCAAGTAAGCCAAGGTGACAGATTCAGTTTTAGTAGAACTGAGAGAGGCCTTAGAAAAGGCCTTTCCAAAAGCTGTCAGAAAGCCAATACTCTATGAATGTCTACAGAAGGTGATATAAACTACAACAGTAGGCTTATGGAACATTATAACACTGGTGTCAGCAACAAAAGACATAAAGGTGATGAAAGAAATAGAAAATTGTAAGTTTGAAATAGCTAAATGAAATAAAAGCTGATATCCAGAAGCTATCAGAAAGCAATATAAAAAATTAAAAACACAATCATCTATATAAAGGAAGGCAAAATGCTTACGAGGGAAGGGAAGCATCATTAATTATAACTACCTCAATTAGCTTCTTATGAACATCAACTATACGACTGCAATAATTTCCCATAGAGTAACATGTCCTTTTTTGTTAGGCTTCCTCTGTGCTTCTAGGATGGCAAGTAACATGCACCCACTAGGTGCCAGTCTGTAATGTGGGAAAAGTTCTTCCCAGCCTATAAAACATGCTTTGGCTGAAATCCAGCACAGAGTGGGAAACTTAGCCATAGAAACAAGAAAAATAAACCCCAGAAAAAAGCAGATGGAGGCAAAGAAAATAGATATAAACAGGAGCCTGGGTGAAGCAATGTAATCTTTCCAGTCTAATTACGGTGCGCCCCTGCAGCTTATAAGTAACTCTATGGAAGTATTAAGGTGTTCCAAACTTTACTTACCCACACATGAAGCTCCCAGGAAGAGGGTGTTCTACTGTCTTGCAGAGCTATGGCCTCAGATGTGTCTCTTGAGTGCCTTCCTGGTAATTTGATTGATCAGCTTGGTGTATGAACATGGCTTTTTTTCTCTTTTACCACATGAAAATGTCAACAGCAGGTCAGACTTTCGGCAAATATATCCTACTTCCTTATTTATCAGGGAATCATTCTCAGAAAGATTGAAGTTCTCTTAGCTGAACACATGCCAGCAATAGTAGAGGCTTTCATACTGCCAATATGCCAACATGCTGCAAATTGGCTCATCCATAAGAAGAAATGAAGATCCCTTGCTCTTATCCTTTCTCCTCATTTATGTGACAAGAAAGCCCATAACTGTGGTTTCAGCTAGGTGATGGTGTTATTTGTGAAGCTGTGAGGCCTCCAGGATTCTCATCTCCATGACTAGACTGCAGCAGCCTCATGTTGTCCTGTGGAGACTAGGATGATGAACAAAACCATTAAATAAACCATATGAAAAGTAAGCTTCCACAACATGGAAAATAACAAGATGAGAGATGCTTCTTTCTCATTTTGATTTTGACTGTCATTTTTTTCTTTCTTGCTTAAAAAAAGGAAAGTATGATTTAACTTAAATACCAGAGAGACACTGACGAGAGAAAAGGGAATTTTATACTAGAAAAAAAGCTGCTGAAAACAGCCTCTGATCACAATAGTAGTTAGTTAGTCCTCTTACGCCTAGAGAAAATGAAAATATTTGAGTTCATTTACACTATTTGAGTGTAAAAATTCATCATGAGGAATAAAACAATCCCCCAAGGTAGACACAGAGATGACACATTTTGGTCTAACTCCAGTGTTCTACAACAGTGTTGATTCTGCCTCACCACAGTCATGTTCTTATACCTCAAAATTGTCTCCTGTGTCCACCTACCTCAAACAGGAAACAGCTTCACACACCGACAAAACTTGGAATTCCTCAGCAGTGCCTAGAATTACAGTGAACAGGATTACAACGAGAATCTGAATACAAACTTGGTTTTTATGTATTTAGGTACCCAAAGACGAAAAATAATCTGAAGCACCTCAGAGGTCTCATGAACTTCTGGAGAGACAGTACAGAAGTCATTTTGACCTCTAGCTGTCTGAGAGAGCATTGTGTGCATAGTTCTCATTTAATGTGGTTACCTAAAGAGCTGGTACAGCAAACTTTAAAGGACATAGTTGCAAACTTGATGTTTATGGAGTTCATCCTACTGATCACAAAGAAATTCCTTCAATGCGACAGATTTTCTGCAGATGCTTGGTTAACCTTTGTTATTCAAAGTATCAGATGAAATCCTTATTCCTTTCTTATAAAAATTTAAATAAAAGAAGTCAAAATTTCATCTAATGCAGACACTAATTGGAAAGTTATTATTTAAAATGATGCTTACTTTTCATAACCCAGAAAAGTCAAAAGCTATCATCAGGAATATAGACAATTAAAAGAAGGCTGTGGTAAAACAGAAATACCATTTTAAAATGAGAATACTGGAATGATTTGCCTTAGAATGGTGATGAATGAGAAAGGACATGATAGACATGTAAATGAACATTAGAGTGAAATAGTATCAGCCACTTCTTTTCTTTCTTTTTAATAACACAAGAACAAGTGGTGACTACCTGAAAAACAAAAATTATAAGTAAGAAAAGGAAATTCCTTCTAAAATATGTGTAATCTGGCTATGGCCTTTATTGCCACAAGATATCATGCAGAACAAGAGAGCATTACTCATAAAATGATTGGGGAATAAAGCATCTGATATTACACTATTCAGATGGACTATAATCTGTAATATTGAAAAACATAAGATATCCCATCTATGTTGGAGGTTTTGTAACATCTTATCTCTACAGGCAAGTTATTCCATAGCTATTTGTTGTGGAGTTTCTTGTACATTCATTTGAGGAGGATGATTATAGTACAGTTTAAGACAGGATACTGGACTGGACTGATTAATTAATCCTGACAATTTTTAAGGAGTCAGAATGCTACACTGACTTACTTACGTTTAACACAATACTGAGGAAACATTAGTTTGCAAAGGGTGCAGTTTGGTTTAGTATGTCAGAGGTTGATGGTGGAGGGTTTCTTTTAAAAGTAAGTGGAATATATTCTTAAAAGACGGTATTTCAACATTTGCTGAATTAATTACATTTGCAGGTTTTTCTTTAGCACCTTCCTTTAGATCAAAATTTTCAAGCATTTTTTTTTTTTTTTTTTTTTTCCCCATAACCAAAGTCTTTCTTTTTTTCTTGTTAATGGACACATGGCAAGCAGATTCATTTTCTTTTTTCAAGTTGATTGAGTTCTGAGAGACACCTAGGATAAGGTGTACCCTTCTGAGTTACAGCAGAGCAGAGTCACGTTAAGGGAATTACTCCTCTGTTATACTGAAAAATAAAATGGATCTTCACTGCTAAAGAAGGTTAACTGATGAAACTTCTTTAAAAACTGAGATCAAATAAGGCACATTGATGACAGCATCTACAAAACAATGTGCTTTAAGGATATAATCAGCTTGATGTGATTCAAACACTTTAAAAATATGTGACCAAAAAATCCCTTGCATTATAAATAATATGTTTCCTTCTTGTCTTTGTTTCTTCTTTTAAATGCAATATTAACAATCTCTATATTTTGATTAGTAGCACCTTTCACCTTGAAGAATCTTGAAATATCTTTATTACTTATGTTCCAAATTCATCCTATCTTATTTTAACCACATCGTAAGCGCTTAAGTTAGGATTACAGTTTTCCTAGGTACCATATATGTCAGCAGAGAGAAATTATTTCTTCAGAGTGTAATTCAATCAATACCAAACTTGACTCACTCTCTTAAGGAATTGATCTGCACTTATGGAGGAAACCTAGAGCAATTGTACTCTTGAGTTTGGTGCCTACGTATATACACACAGGATGAAGTTGGGGCCTAGAACCTACGGTTAAAAGGGAAATGAATTGATCCCTTATAGTCCATGACTCTCACAGGTTACATTTATAACCAAATCAAATCAAATATAAAATCAAATAATATCTATGTCCAGCTGTCTGTAGGCCTTCATCAACAGCAATAATCTTCCACGTATACTTTGCTAAACTAAATTTGCGCTAAATAACGCAGCATAACGGGAACAGGTAGACTAGAAAGATGTGTATACTGAGTGCTTTTATTTTCATCATCAGACACTGCTGAGTGCCTTACATGCTGCATTCTTCCTGCAAAACTCTCCATATGTCTTAGAAGCTTTGAGCACTGCCTTAAAGACACTTAAATATGAATATAAGCCTTATTCATTGTCCTTCCTTAGATAATTGCTGAGAAAGACTGAATGAGATCTCCATGGGATCTGGCTACATGGCAAATATAGAGTTGCAACTCTGTGCTAATTCCAGACCTGGAAATGCTAAGAAATGCGGTTCATCAGTCTTCCAGTCTGTTCCCAATCTGTACACTGGTTGGTTTGGTCACAGAATTATTCTCACTATATTCATTTGGTGTAGCACCCAAACTAGCAAGACCTGTATCACATCTGCTGAAGTATCCGCTTGTTTGGGAATTTTGCTGCAATCTCAGAGAGCTGGTGGGGTGATTACCCCAGGCAACAGGAAAGCAGTACGACTCAAAACCATACTCTTCAGTCCAGAAAATACTCTAAGGAATATTTCTTCTATGAAAAAGACATAGCTGAATCAGAGAACGATTTGCTGTGTGTGACAAACATTTTTAGATTTTTTTTTTTTTTTTTTTTTTTTTTTTTGCTTTTTATGTAAAAGAACAGGCTCATCTGAATAAAAAGCCTTGAAATATAATAGGAGAAGAGAGTTCCAGATAGTGGCTGGGTGATCTCTCTTTTTTTTTTTTTTTTTTTTTTTTTGTTTTTTTTTGTTTTGTTTTGTTTGTACGAAGTTTCAGAGTTAATTTTCAATATTTTTTCATTAGTTACTATAAAATACCTAGGTAGGTACAAATTACCCTGTCACTGCTGAAACCTGCTGACACTAATACTACAACAATGGTGAACAGTTAAGAGTTTCCTCTTGTTCAGAGATGGCAGAAACCCAGTATATCTCATAAAAAAAAAAAAAAAAAAAAAAAAGAGAGAGAGAGAGAGAGAGAGAGAAATAAAAACTAGGCTTGCTCATATTCAGATCCATGCATGTTAAGATGGGCAGGCTCTAGGGCTCTACAGCTCTCTAACATTTGCTGTGAGCTCCATTGCAGAAATAGTAGAAGGGAGTTTTTTTCAACTGAATGTTTAAACACAATTTTGGGGGAATGCTTTACTAGAATAAAAGAAGACTTTTTCTCCTTCTACTTTTAATTTTATCTCTAAAAAGAATAAAAACAACTCAGAAAAACTGATAACTATAATTTATTTTATGATTTTATAGAGAGACAGTATTTAAAAAAGAAACAAGCAGCATATTTGACATGTTTATAAGAAGAAATATGGTCTAAAATGTACTTTGTCACACAAAGTATTCCTTGGTAGGTTAGATAAATAGTTTGTGAAGAATATTGAACATGAATATGCCAAAAGCAATGAACGTTACTGTGAAAGTTATGATATTGTACGATGTATAACCTAGAGTTACACTACAGAAGACCTACAGTACTCTACATGTACAGATCTGTGCAAAGCTGCCAGGTTTTGCTTCACTGAATTTCTGTAGCAAAACCAGAAAATCTTGCCTGTAGGGCCAGGACTCTTAAATATGGAGACATATGTATACAAATGTTTGAAAGGTGCAAACACTCTGGAGTGAAGGGAATTATTTAGAAATAGAGACACATCCAGGAATACTAAAGATTAAAATAAGGAAGGGGAAAATGGGTTTAGCATAAAGTGCTCTTACAGCAATATGTTTTCCACTCTCAACCAGCCACGTAGGAAAAAGGGTTGGCAGCTATATTACTTGTAAAATTTTAAAGTGGAGAAAATATCAGCAATGCACAATGACCGCCCTGTCAGCGAGGCTGAGGAGAATAGGCCAAGACTGGCCACTTCTGCCAAGTATTGGTAGTGATTACAGTCTAAACAATCAATTAGATTACTTTGGTGAATTTCTATATGGTGATTCCATAGTCACATAACAGGTCTCAGCATGAGAAACATCATTTTTCTTTCCAGTGTTATTAGCAGTTCAACTGCTAGCATTTACTGAGAGAAGAATATTTCTAGTATATATTTTGCAAATTAATCTATAAGAATTTAGAATATGTTACTTATCATAAATAAAAATACAATTTTTATTTTCAGAGAAAGCTGACAACCTAAAAGACTCATCTTACTGGACCTGAAGGTCATTAAGCTTATTTTATTAGGAAAAGCAATAAGGATTGTAACTCTAGAAAAACCACAATAAGGTCCTAAGGCTGTGTTATATGATACACAAGGTGTGAATAAGGATTTGTTGCCCTAAGGAACAATTTAATGCTAGGAGATGCAATGCTAAATATCCCCAAAGTATAAAATATTCTTATATATGAAATGAACCAATAAACAGATTTAGTTGTATGATCTATACACAAGAAAATCACCTCATCCAGATATAAGCCTAAATGCTATGGATTTTTACAGTAGCTGGGCTCCATAATGAGAAAGAAATACAGAGATCCAATGGTGCATTACTGACGTTGGAGAACTATAGTTTTCACAGGCAGAATGTTCAGCACTGTCATTGCTCTCCTGTTGCTATCTTTCCCATGGTTCTGGGGTCACTGGAATGGTTAGTAAGGCATCTAGCACTGAGCACTGCTAGATTTGTCTATATCCATTGCCTTGACACACAGTGACACTGCAAAAACAAGTATTCTTTTCATTGACAAAGCCATTCCTGGATGTCTGAATTGATTTACAGTAAGTCAAAATATCTCTGAGTAGTGGTTCAATTCTGTTTAATGTTACCTATGACATATAAGTCAATAGTGTTCAACTCATCCCCACTTGGCATGCATGCAGAGATAAGGAACTCCACTGAAAACAGCAAGAATTGATTTTTTCCTCCCTCAAGAAAAGCTGATTGCGTTCTTCCTATAAAGTACATTAGGCAAATTGGCTTTTGCACCAGCTAAGGTCAGTAATTCATGGAAGGAACAGTACCAAAACAGCCTGAAACACAATGATTTCATTGATGTCTTTTGGTCGTCTGACATAAATGTTGTGATGCCTGGTTCTCTGTCAGACGGACTCCTAAAAAGAATTCCAGTTCTCTGTATTCACCAGTTGAGAAACCTGGGAATAAACAATAGGACCTTCCATTTCTGCAAGCAGATGTGACAGCCTGCGATACCAAGGGGGTAACAGAAATGACTGTTACGTTCTTTCATAAACTAAAACATATCTGAGTATGAGATCAGTGTTCCAAAAAGGCTCTAAGGTGAATGGGATTTTTATTTCAGTGATACCATTTTTTCCTCTATCTTTCTTGGAAAGTATGTCTCTTCTAGGAGATATAATATAAACCTCCAGACAACTTTTTTTCCTACACGCATCTTTGAGCAAATCATTTAGGGTCATATTCAAAAACAGCTTGGATTCCCCAAAAGTTAAAGTTAAACCAAATTGCCTAAGTCTTTAAGACACCCTTGTTCAGGAAAAGGACTAACTAACTATACTCCTTCCTTTGGCAGGTAATACTGTGCCTTAGCACATACCCAGAAACACACCATTCTTAGTATGGCAAAATAACTCAGCAATTAGCTTGTCAGGATACGGAAAGGTATCTCATCCTTCTTAAAAATCTATCCAGCAAGCATTTCAGAGCAAATCTAATATACTGTCACAATAGTAGTTCTATTGGCCCCAGTCCTTTTCATGAGTAAATATGTATCTTGTTTAAATTTAGGCACAGTTCTGAAAAAAGCTACAGGCTAAACTCTATGCATGAATAGGTCTCACTGAATTTACTAGGGTGATTGATGTGCATGCATGAAGTTAAGTGTGATGATACATCAGGGATTGGATTTAGAGTTGTCAACAAGGATTATAAACTTGCCAATTACCAGCCTCTGGTCTATGGCTCAAACGTAGTCAAGTTATGCAGATACAGGGAGATCAGTGCATCTTGGATATATCAGATTCATCATACTTCCTTCACGAATTCTCTTTACACTGTCTGAGTAGTGGGTCCTATGTGGACAGTGTCAGATCACCATGGTATGCATCCTGCAGTTGATCTTTTCCCATATTGCATTTTCAACACCATCATCTATCAGTCTTCCTGGACCTGTACAAATCAGTTCGTATATGCATAGCAAGTCTCAAACATTCTAGATGTGTTAGAACTATTGCACAGGCTCAGTTTATATCTACCTGCCTAGTAATTGGCATGTGAGGGTAACCAAGGTTTTTGCCATAGCCACATGGAAACCCTGCTCGAGCAGTGGAAAGTCAAAAAGCATGAGCCATGAAAGACAAATCATAAAAGCCTGAAGACTCTAATGGACTGCACATAGATGAGTGAGTGTGTTATGCTTGCAGGGTCAGACCCTGGATCATAAACCTCCAATGGCATGACTTTCTCTATTAAGTTTTGTTCAGTTCACTAACATTAATTCTAACCTTTAGACTCAAACAAACAGCTTCTACCAAAGAAAAATTAACAGTTTAAATTTAAACTGAGCTACAGGAAATCTCAATATATGCAAGTAAAAGGAGACATTTCCCTGAAAGTAGCATTATATATTATTTTATTATTGTAAACTTCCTAGTCATAAAGATAAGGCCCTGAACTCCAAGGACATACAGTGAAAGGCTGTTCCTTGAAGGCTTTCAGGCTAAGCAGACAAGACTAAGGACAGAAGAAAAGAAGAACTGTTACCCACATTTTGCAAATAGGGAATAGCAATATAAAAGGATAAAATGACCTTGGCTCAAGGTCACACAGGATGTCAAGGGCTGAGCCCTGGAACTGAATCCAGATCTCAAGGTGCACTGTCCCACCTGTTAACTAGATAGCTCTAATTTGTAAAGATTAAAAAAAGAAAAAAAAAGAAAGAAACATCCTCTTCCCAACAAGTTTCATGCAGGCTTTCAGTCTGACATTTCCAATTGGCTTCTCAGTCTAACAGCTAAAATTTCATTACATCTTTGAAAACATAACCGTAACTGTTTTGAATCATGGTATAATACACATACTGCCAAAAGCAATCCCTAACGCTGTAATATTTTGCTCCATTAGAGGTGCCATACTGCCAGCAAGCAGTAAGCCTACTGAATAAAACTACAGCGATTGAACAGTCTACTCTCTGTGTCTGTGTGTCTTTTGGCCCAAATAAAGTAAATACACAGTACTAAGGGCCTGATCCTATTCCCACTTAAGTCAATGGCAAAATTCCCATTGACTCCAATGGAAGAAGAAGCCAGCCCTAACAGGACTGGCGATTTTTTTCCCTTAAATGACTGGTAGACTAATTCATATGTGATTTGCAGCATGAAGCTGCTGATCAGCAAATTGCATATTCATATATAATTTCAAAATAATGAAGGTAGAATCAATTTCATTGCTGTACTGTCATTGCACAAAGATGTTGACTGGAATAAATTCTGTATTAAGGGATGAAAATAGGTCTTCCTGCAAAGTGCTGAAAAGGATAAGAAGAATTTCTACTATGGAAAGTGAATGGCAAAGCATGTTGTAATGTATCATAACATATAATAAATCCCAGTACAAGGGTTTAAGTTCTTCAGAACTTACAATAGTTATACACAACAATAACAACAACAACAAAAAAAAGAGAGAGAGAAAAAAAAGAAGGAAGAGAGAGAGAGAGAGAGAGAGAAGCAGTTGAAATAAGGTGTGGATAAACCATGGACAAAATGTTGTCCTTGAATACACGTATTTGAATTCTACTGACAGTAGAATCCTGGCAGAGTTGCTTTTGCATCCTTGCACAAAATTTGGCTCTCATTATTGCTTTCATTTTACTACCTTCTCTTAGGCAAGTGTATCTTGCCTAAGAGTCTTCGAAGATGTGTTGTTAATGAAGTTACTTTTAGAAATTGACATTACCTGTTTCAGCTCCCAAATCTAATCACACCTTCTTTTCTCCCCCCTTTCTTTATCATGCTTTCTCCTCTGTGATTCCTGGCAGACATCATGAGCCCATCATACTTTTTCTTTCCATTTGGTTTATGATATTTATCTTGGGCTGCCAGTGCACTTGGTGCCACATAAGACTTGTATATTGTGACTCCTTTTTTGGCAGGACACTTAGAGTATCAGATTGCTGAAAATTTCTCTCAACACTGTTTAAGACATTTTTAGCAGAAATAAACGTCAACAGAACACACAGCACAGTGAAAACACTGAACTCTCTTCTTTCCCCAAATAATCTCAGATGGTAGCTAGACTAACAGTTGTTAACAACATTAATCTTCTGTGTGGTTTACTGACAAACATAGCTCTTCTGACAACATAAAAGCACAGCAAAATTGAAATTTGCAAACATGAAAAACAGGCCATATGCTATTGGATCCTAAAAACAGAGAAAGAGCTTTAGATGTAGACAGAACTATGGGGCAATGAAAAACTTTCCAACAGAGATACCCAAGGGTGTAGGAGGAAGCGGAACATACAATACAACTCTGAGGAATAAATTTGTGTCAAATGCTGTCTTATATTAAAAAGAGAGGACTTGTGATATAAACAAGACTCAAGTGCTAGGAACTGAGGACAGTAAAAAATACTGCTTTCATTCATAATTAAAAGTTGCAGTTAGGTAACAACAAGACCTGAAGGCACCTGTATCTGAGGTAGCAAAATATTTAATTTTTATCAGTTGTCTCCAGTAGTAAAACAAAATACCTGTTTCTGCACGGATGCCAACAAAGAGCAGCTAAGAAGTCAGGCTATGTCTTCTTGACTATAGGCTGTAGGCTGTAGATCTCCACTGTTTGTGGAATAGGCTTTGCACCACTACGTATCATATTTTCTTACAGTAAAGTAATACTTCCAAGATAGTGAGTGAAAAGAAAAAGTGAAATCAAGTATAAGCCTATAAGAGAAAAGGTCAACTGGATAAAAGGTCACTCAATACATTTCTTTCTGAGAATCAAACACAATTAGAGGAACTTGGTCTTTTAGATTACTAAAATGAAGGTTAAACTTATGCAGATATAAATAACATTATTTAGAAATATGTAGGCTTCCACGACTAGAATGCTGTCACGGATGGCTACGTGCTTGTTAGGAAAGACAGGCCAGGAAGGTGAGGTGGTGGAGCTGCTCTTCGTGTGAGAGCAACTGTAAAGTATCAAGCGCTGCTTAGGGGTGGATGAAGACCCAGTAGAGAGCTTATGGCTAGCATGGGGGACACTGTTGTGGGTGTCTACCACAGGCCACCTGACCAGGAAGTTGATGAGGCCTTCTACAGACATAGCCTCATGATCACAGGCCCTTGTTCTCATGGGGGACTTCAACCACCCTGATATCTGCTGGAAGGACAACACAGCTGGACACAAACAGCCCAGGAGGCTCCTGCAGAGCACTGATGATAACTTTTTGACACAAGTAATGGAGGAGCCAATGAGGAATGGTGTCCTGCTGGACCTTGTATTAACCAACAAAGAAGGACTGGTTGGAGATGTGAAGGTTGAGAGCAGCCTTGGCTGCAGTGACCATGAACTGATGCATGGTCATGCAGATGGTAGAGTTCAGAATCCTGCAAGGATGAAGCAGGGCAATAAATAAGATCGCAACCCTAGACTTCAGGAGAGTGGACTTTGGCCTCTTCAGAGACCTACTCAGAGGAATCCCATGGGTTCCTAGAAGGAAGGAGGGTCCAGGAGAGCTGGCTAGTATTCATTTAAATGTCACTTCCTCCAAGTTCAAGAGCAGTGCATCCCAAAGAGAAAGAAGTCCAGCAAAGGGGGCAGGAGACCTGCATGGACGAGCAAGGAGCTCGTGGCAAAACACAAATATAAGAAGAAAGTACATGGGAAATGGGACAGGCCACATGGGAGTAATATAGGGATGTTGTCAGAGTATGCGGGAATGTGATGAGGAAGGCTAAGGGTCATTTGGAATTAAGTCTGGCAAGGGATGTCAAGGACAAAAAAAAAGGGCTTCTTCAAATACACTAGCAGCAAGAGGAGGACTAGGGAAAATGTGGGTGCCCTGGTGATGAAGGATACAGAGAAGGCAGAATTACTGAATGCCTTCTTTGCTTCAGTCTTCACTGCTAAGGGCAGCCCTCAGGAATCCCAGAGCCTAGAGATGAAAGAGAAACTCTGGAGAAAGGAAGATTTTCCTTTGGTCGAGGAGGATCAAGTTAGAGATCTTCTAGGCAAACTTGACACCCACAAATCCATGGGCCCTGACGGGATGCACCCACGGGTACTGAGGGAGCTGGTGGATGTTGTTGCCAAGGCACTCTCCATCATCTTTGAAAGGTCATGGGGAACAGGACAGGTACCTGAGGACTGGAAGAAAGACAGTGTCACCCCAGTCTTCAAGGCTAGGGGCTGACCTGCTGGAAAGCAGCCCTGCGGAGAAGAACTTGGGGGGCCTAGTGGGCAACAAGTTGACCGTGAGCCAGCAATGTGCCCTTGTGGCCAAGAAAGTCAATGGTCTCCTGGTGTGCATTAGGAAGAGTGTTGCCAGCAGGTCAAGGGAGATGATCCTGCCCCTCTACTCAGCCCTGGGGAGGCCTCATCTCAAGTTCTGTGTCCAGTTCTGGGCTCTCCAGTCCAAGAGAGACACGGAGCTACTGGAGAGAGTCCAGCGTAGGGCTGAAAAGATGATCAGAGGGCTGGAGCATCTCCCATGAGGAAAGGCTGCAAGTGCTGGGCCTGTTGAGCCTGGAGAAGAGAAGACTAAGAGGGGATCTTATCAATGTCTATATACACTGCCCACCTTAAGGGGCAGTATCAAGAGGATGAGACTGGACTCTTTTCAGTGGTGCCAAATGACAGAGTCAACAGGCACAAACTGAAACACAGGAAGTTCTGCCTGAATATGAAGAAAAACTTCTTTTTTGTGAGGGTGACAGAGCACTAGAAGAGAGATGCTGTGGAGTCTCCTCTGCGGATATTCAAAGCCCGCCTGGATGCAACCCTGTCTAACACGCTCTAGGTGACCCTGCTGACCTGGGGGGTTGGACTAGATGATCTCCAGAGGTCCCTTCCAACCTTACCCATTCTGTGATTCTGTGTGATTCTGTAGTTCTGTAAGCAGATAAATGCTGTTAATGGAAAAGAGCTGTTTTAAAAATAGCTGATATGATAGCACAAGCAAAAATAGGTTAGATAAACTATATCTGAGCTGGAACAGAAATTAGTTTATAATTATCAGAGGGAGTAGGGTACTGAATAACTTTCCAATAGTAGGAAAGTAGCCAGGAAAAGTCTAAAGACATAGGGCACAGCACACACAGTACACATTGAGGGCTAACCATCTGGGAGTTACCCAGTCTCTTTTTTGGAGGAGAGTAAACTTAGCAATATGTGCACAGGCCATGCCATGGAACTCTTGCCCCTAGTAATATTGGTTTTAATACTCAGACTATTTTTGTTCAGTTGTAAATGAAACTCCACAGATGTAGGTCGGCTCCCATTTGATAGCTTCCTTATGTATTCAGGCATTTGGAAGAGAATTATTTCTATCATAGTAACAATAAATATGGTTCTCTTCTACAAAGAAATCAGATATTTAGTAGTGTTTGTAACTGTAGTCAAAGAAAGATGAATTTTCTTTGAGAGAAAAACTAATAAAAAAAACTAATCTGCTCTAGAAACTCAGTTTGTGGACTCCCTCACAGGCTGCTGTTCTGACTGAATTAAACATATAGACAGAAAATAGGTGCTTCCTGATTAATCAAGATTTTTTTTAAGAGAAAAATAACACTCTGATCAAATAGCAATACACATAAGGTCATGCACTTCACTCTGCATATAAGTTTTGGAAACTATTGTAGTTTTTAATTACTGACATTAGAGCTTTCACACTATTATATATTATATAATTATATACTTGAACTTTCAAACTTGTATCAAAAAGAATTTCACAAATTATATGGGTTTAACCGTGGTCTCAGTGAACACACAGTAAAATCCAAAATACTTATGTGCTTTCATAGTTGCAGTTAGCTAAAAAATGTGCTCTTGTAAAAATCCAATCTATTATGATTTTACAATGCATTTTTTACAATTCATTTGTCAAAGGAGAATGCTGTCTTTGTGTGCTCCTGTTGTGGTATGAAAATCACAGCAGAAGCTTTGCTCCTCCTAGACCTCTAAAGAAATCCACAGACAAAAGGGTTCAACCCCATCTGGAACAGCAGCAGCATCATGTCAAAGTCCAAAATAAATACACATTTAATGAAGCTTCATTCTCCACCAGCTCAGTTTTCTCCCTATCTTCCAGGGCAGACCTAAATTGAAACAGTCTACTTGAACTCCTGCCAACAAGTTCTTGATTAGAAACCAACTCAACAACCTGCTTCAGGTCTCACCTTCTGTAAGAAATCTCTGGAAGGCCACAGGCTTGAGTTAGTACTAGTGTCCTTAGGCTTTCAGATAAGCTTTATTTTTCTGTTTACCAGACACCTAGTGTATGTGTAGTGAGCTTACTAAATCTGTTTGTAAACATCTGAATGATTGCGTGTATGTGTACATCTATATGACAGAGAATGAATCATCATCTCCTTCCCACCTGAACGGACATGCATTCCCCACAACAATTTTTAATTCAGAACAAAACAAAAGTAAAAATAATTAAAATTTGGAGGGGTTATCATTCCCTTCTTTGAGGGAAAATCAAAAGCTTCACTTGAATATTCACATATAAAATTTGTATAGATTGCCTCATGGTTGTATTCAAGAATAATTTCAGAAAATGAAATTGGGATAGGAACAAGTCATATTGAAGTAAATAATACCTGTGCTGGGAAACTGGTCTATTTTTATGTTAAGTCTAATTTAGCTGTATTTTCCTACACCAAACTCATGTCTTCTCCATATGAGAGAGATTTCTGACCAGTCAGATTCTGGTCTCTGTAGATCACTGCTTTCCCCTTTTTAATTAGAATAGTCTCATTGACTTCAGATAGGATTTAACAAACTATATCATGAGCAGCAGGACTGGCTCACTGCAACACCTAACAAGCATAAATATAGCAAGCTATTCATATGTTCAAACATATCACAGGTTCTGGCACAATACTATCTCCCCAGTGCAAAGACCTTCCTCAAAGTTTGTTGGCTGTAACACAAATAGCATGCATAGCTTGAAGACTCTCTGTGATAAACAAAATCACAGAATAACTAAGGTTGGAAGGAACTTCTGGAGATCACTTCGTCTAAGTCTCAGCATAAAAATTCATGAGGAACAACCCTCTCCCCAGGAATGGACTGACCCTACCACCCCGCTGTGGCAGACACAGGCTTTTTTTGCATACGGTCCCTCTGGCCTCAGCTATCTCAAGAGTTTGAAGCTGGACTACTATGAAAACACAAAACAGGACCAGTGACCCTTTCCACTTCACATCCTTTGGACCAGAGCTCCCATGCCTGGCTACTAGAAAAAGAGAAGTTGTTTCTTCATTTCCCTGCCCTTTTGGGGATAAAGACTTAGAAATCACCGATGCTAGCAAGTAGGAATTGAAATGTTCAGATTAGCCACTCTCCAGGAGGTACACTACTGGAATATCAAGCTCCTGAGAAAGTTTTGATAAAAAATACTGTGGGATCAAAGTAGTTAGATGAGTTTCCTGAGGATTGCTCCTATGCAGTTAGGCACCTATATTCTTCTTGAAATAAGACCAACATATTCAAGTACCTTTGTGCATTGGGTCATGGTTTTTTGTTCTTCAAAAACAATTAATTAATAATAATTCATTGTCCTCTACCTAAAAAAAAATCTAGGAAAAAGCTGATAGTGTTTAAAAGTAGATTATTATAAAAGTATCACTTAATTCTAACACTGCAGATTTGTTTGCCTATTTGCTTTTTTCATTATTTTTTCGTAAGTTCTTCGTGACATGAATTCACTTTAAAATGCTACCCAAATCTGTTTTCATGCAGGGTTAATGACACACAAACTGAGGTA
The DNA here is from genome assembly GCF_028389875.1 of Rhea pennata. NCBI lineage: Eukaryota > Metazoa > Chordata > Aves > Rheiformes > Rheidae > Rhea > Rhea pennata. The sequence continues at coordinate 169,843,010 of NC_084663.1, forward strand.
CAAATGGGTCACAGGTGGCAGGGCCACCACTGGAAAGACAATGAATAAGATTTAGGATTATCAAAGAACCATAGAATCAGTAAGGTTGGAAGGGACCTCTGGAGATCATCTAGTCCAACCTCCCCGCTCAGGAGGGTCACCTACAACATGTTAGACAGGGCTGTATCCAGGCGGGCCTTGAAGATCTCCAGAGAAGGAGACTCCACAACCTCCCTGGGCAACCTGTGCCAGTGCTCTGTCACTCTCTAGGTGTGCCCCATCCTTGAGACCTTGGAGCATTATTTTCATATGCAGCCATTCACTTGAAGTCCTACAACATATGAAGGAAAAAATATATCACTCTCTTTTCCTTTTATTCTGGATTTCTAAGAAACAATGCTGCTGAATGGCATGTTAAATGTATAAGAAAATCCCTGTGACTATTAGAATAAATTAATCTAGTCAAACTACACTACAGGATAAAAAGCAGTTCTTTTCATAGCACAAATAGCGGGAATAAAAAGGCTTTTCCAGTCTATTTTTCTGCCGTCCTCAAAGGGGTTAAAGAAAGGAGTTAAGCAATGCCTGAAACAGGATAATAAATGTGACACTCTCCGACTATCAGTAGCAAATATTTGAGCTTATCAAATAACGGAGGAAGTAGTTTAGTTACAAATAAACCAATCTCTCATAAAACAAGTCTTCACACAAGGTAATTTCATTGAGCTGGAGACAGCTAAAGGCCACTCGCGGGCAGAACTCCCACTCTGTGTGCACTTCGTAACCGTCCCGCATGATTAATGGACAGCCAGGAGGGAGGCCGCGTCCTGGGACTCCGCCGAGAAACCCGGCTCGGCTTCCTATCAGCCCAACGGCAATAAATAAGCATCGCAGGGTTACTGCGAGGAAGTGACTCATCCTTCTGGAACATAACAGGATTTGTGCTTTCTCTCTGTCGTCCCCCTCCCCCTCGCGCCCTTTTTCCTCCGCCGCCGCCGCCGAGACCGGCATGTCCTGGAGACTATAGTAGATGTCACTGCTTGGCACTCGCTGTGTAAAGAGAGGACAAATATGTGGGTGTGATGTGGATCTGGAACGATAGCCTTAAAGTCGCAGTGCTTTTTCCTCAGGGAGCATCTGGACTGCGACGAGATTAGCAAAATACATTTCAAAGATCGGTTTCTAAACAGAAGACGCTCAGAAGCTGCTCTACCTTGTAATAACATTTAAGCACGTAGACTGTGTATACACTGTGTAGACCTTTTGTAAACAGGAGGAGACTTTTCTTCCAAAAGTTATGTAAAAAAAAGCTAGCAATTAAGACAGAGGAGCTGAAGCAAAAAGAGGTGGAACTGAAGCAGAAAGAGGTTGCAACATGCCCAAGGCTACATCGGGAGGTAAGGTGAGGCCCCATGACTGGATTAACACCAATTTAACTGCAGGGTGCTGCTGGAAGGGCTGAGCCACACTCGCCTCTGCACCGGGCCACATGTTCCCACCATGTCCCTAGTGCACAGCTCTCAGCAGACAGGACCATGTTTGCATGGCCATTAACGGCAACACAAGGTTGTTTTGGTGGGAGGAGGGCAGCATCATGCCCATCCGTGATGGCAGCACACTTCTAGGATCATTTCTAGGCTAGAATCCAATTTTTTCAACAATAACTGTATGTGACCATAACAGTGCAATAACAGCGTTAACAGCTGAAACCCATTCACGTTGTCAAAAAAATTCATTTTCTGCTTTTGACTAACCATCAAGAAATCCTGATGAGTATCAATAAAAAAATTTATTTTTCCTCTTATTGTTTTTCCAGGCCTAATATGTTTCTGATTTACTTTATTATACCTAATATGTTAATTGTGTACATACCTATTTTAAACTCCACATGTTCCTATGAAAGCTTGTGACAAACACTAGCAGAAGATTATCAAGACTGATAGCTTTGTTTTAGAATGCAATGAAAACTTAAAAAGCCCTGGATTAGTCATATGGAAATGCAAACATGCAGGTGTTGAAGCTGTAGCTGCTATTTTTTTTTCATGTTTATATATTTTATATCAGGCAGGGTGATTCTCTTGCTACATATATAAATGTAGATAGATAGATATAGACACATAAATGAAAATTTGCTCTAGATTTTGAAGTCAGCCTTGTCCCCATCACCACCACCTTTGGTGTAGCTATTAGTTATACCTTTGTGAGGAAAAGTGCAGTAGCATCTAGATGTTCTGGAAGTATGTATAAGAGAAATCACCTGATCAGCTACTTTTCTCTACTTTTCTCTACTTTTGTTGGCTCTAAGGCAAAAGAGTCTTTAGTGTCCTTTAAAATAGTTTTATATTATACCAATAATTCAGTCTGATGAACTCATTAGTGTAAACTGTGATGTCTGATGGCAACAGAGGTGCACTTTCAGTAAGCTGTGTTTAGAAGACACACTATTGGCACTGTCTTAGCTGCCAGGATGACAGTGGTGTCTGAAGGCCCTGACTCATCACTGCAAGTGGATTTTGCAGGGGCAGCTGGAGCACTTGGCACCCCGCAGCTGGCCATCCCACCCCAGCAACTAAGGTTGCTGCTCTGGGCAGGAACTGCTCGATGGGACACAGCCATTCTTCAGGAGCACAGGTTAATATTAACATACTAGGCTGCGAAGTGAAGCAGCTGAGGCTAATGTATCCCATTAAGCAATTGTTGCTCTAGGAACAAGCAGTTCTTGGAGATGGCTGGAACGGATGTGGGAGGTGGCAAGTGCCTTAGCCATGGCAACTAAACCTGCCTGCAAACTTAAAGCCTTAAATTCAAGAGACCAAAGAGAAACCCTGAACCTTTAAGTAGAACTGCCAGTAGCTTAGCTCCTGAAACATTCAGTGAAGAGCAGCAGTCTTGATGGCCGAGTAGGTTATAAATGACTTGAAGGTGGTTAAGAAGAGAAAGTGAAGAATTTGGGAATAAAAAGCAGATTTTATAGCAACATGGGGAAAAATAGTAGCCCTCACATCCTGACAACCTGAATAGGCCCAGAGCAATTTATTGTCCTTGCCTCCTTCATGATAAAAAACATCTTCTGTGTCAAGGGAAGGATGAACTACTCTACAGGCTTAATAGCATTTTCCTCTGTCCCTGTCTCCACACTATCATTAGCTAACTTTGCTCCCCATTTGGACTTCTCACTTATTGTATGAATTACAGTTTCTAATCCTTCAGTAAACACCTGAAATACTTCTTCTAAATTCAGCTTGACCTAACACATGTGAGTCTATGCTGCTTACTTGCAAGAAGAGTCCTGCCTACAGAACACACAGGAATGAGAAGTGTTATAAAATGTAGTGTGAACTCTGTCATGTCTGATAGGAATCAAATAAATGCCCTATAGCATATATACCATATATACAGTCTTAACTGGCATCTCAGGGATTGCAATGCAACTCAAGTTTTGCAAAAGCAAAAAAGAAAAGAAAAGAAAAGAAAAAAGAAGAGAGAAGAGAAGAGAAGAGAAGAGAAGAGAAGAGAAGAGAAGAGAAGAGAAGAGAAGAGAAGAGAAGAGAAGAAAAGAAAAAGAAAACTCTCCTCCAGCTTGGTGACTTGCTTAAAGCTGAATATGATGCAGAGAGAACTATGAAAGGAAAATACCCTGAAACTTTTCTTTTCTGAAAATTAGCTATAAAGCAGTGTAGCATTGCAAGGGTTAAACGAGCTCAGAAAGCCTGGTGCACTTTAGCTAGGGGCGGAGACGGGCGCGCAGAATAGAGGCCTGTACTGCTTTGCCTGGGAAGCTTTTAGATTAGTGTGCTTCCAGCTGCATTTCCTTGAAACTGATTTAGTTTCAGCCCATATCAGAGTCCTTTCATGGAGCTATTCCTATTCAAAATAAAGTGCTTTAAGAAAAGCACTGTGATGGGGTTTAAAGTAATCCAAAAAGTATGGGTTGGCTTAGAATTTTTGTTACAGCTAAAAGGGCCAGATTCAGCACAGGAGGATAACAGAAATTATGCCTCTCTGTACATAATAAGCCTTTTTTGACCTAAGGCATTTACCACAAAGAACAGGAGGCTTCGCCACCTCTCACAGGGCTTACAGTACGGGAGGTACTTCTTTACTTCCCACTAAGACGTGTTTCATTACTAGATACCACTCAAAATTAGCCTGTATTAGCTCTCTCTGGGAATACTGTCTTTCATGACAGCCGGAGTCATTTCTTGGTGTTCAAAAAACCTTTCTAGATACACTGTCCCAATCATTACCCCAGAAGCAACAACTGCTTTCAAAAACAGTTGTCATTTAAGTAATACTTTTTCTGATACTGAATCTAGCATACAGACTAAGTAGTTAAAAAATTTAAAGTGTTCATGAACAGTGCTTATCCTGTGTGATAATGACACTGTGTGGAATGACAGCCAGGCATATGTTCTTACAGAATTATTTATATTACAAGATTGCCAAGGGGCCAAACAAGAACAATTAAGAAAAATGCCATTGTTCTGGGCACTGCACACAGAGTGAGAGAAGGAGACGTCTAGGCTGCAGAACGCAGGAGTGCTTCCAAGTCCCCAGCTCTGGGTGCCGGCACCGGCTGTATCCTCACTCCCTAATAGACCTCAGCCTAAGCATATGCTCCAGATGAAAGCCAGGGAGTGCTCTAACAAGCATCAAACATGGACATTACAGGGACCCAAAGAGTGCCATGACGTGTTCTTGCTGGTAAGTACAGGCAAAGCAGGAGATTTATTATCCGAAAGAGACTTGTAATCAAAGTAAACAAGTTGGACAATGGGCTGGAGAGAAGCGATAGAATACATACTGAGCAGAATGATGGTTTGCATAAATCATCTTAGATTAAGGATGTTTGGTTGTTAGTGTGTTCATTTTTTGTCGACGAGGAAGCAGTGCTTTCTGAAACTATTGGGGTGGGGTTTTGTCAGATGGCATTTCACTAAACTAAAAAACAAAGAAAAGAAGGGAAATAGCACAAGAGAGAGAAGACTGGAAAAGAAGTGTAAAGAGTCCCAAGCAAAGGGAATGCAGAGAAAAAAAAACTACTGAAGGCTCCTGCGGATCCCAAACTACAATGCAAACAATGCTATCACTATTTGGAAGAATTTTACTTATTTGTGTTCAAATCACATACAGGAAAACATATAGGCTAGGAGATACTTTATAGGAGCTGTATGTACTTACTTCCTTCCCAATCTCTACTCAGAAAGCCAATCCATTCCTAAGAGATAACTTCCTTATTCTTCAGTAAGATAGGTGCTTGCCACAAAGTTGGAGGTACTGAGACAGAACAAGCCAAGATTCTGATTCCTGGCAGAAGAACAAAATGGGAGGCACTGACATGGGTTTTTGAAGACAGTTATGTCTTTCTTGTTTTGCTTGGGAATTGGTTCACTTTCTTGTTCAGTTGCTTATGTGTAAAACAATTGCACAACTAAGACTGCTGGTCAGGACAGTCACACAGACTTAGCACACACGCAGTGCTCGAAATTAGGTCCACTTATGACTGGCCCCACGGCTGGATGCTAGGCCTTGCCTACACAAAGTTGCCTTGTTGGGTCCCCTCCTACACAGTATGACTACATGCTCTATAAGATTTCCACTGATATGGCTCTTCCTCACTTTGTGTCATATCCTCTCTCTTCACCACTCCAGCTGTGAATGAACTCATGCACAAGGCGGCAACAGTTTTAGCATTTAGATACACTCAGCAACTGATATTAAAACTAATTTTGAATCTACAACATTCAATCTCATTCTACAATTAAATCAGTTTGGAGCTACATGTTTTAATTGTCTTAACCATTTTTTCCTTTTCTTTTCAGGCTGAGCAAGTGCAAAAGATATGTGAACGCTCCAGCTGGTAGTCAGCTTGTGGCTCCAGCACATGGATCTACAGTGACTTCATTAGGATCTCAAAGTAAAATGCCAAAATGCCACACATCTCTGTTGCATAAATGCCTGGGAGTGGTGTAGTGAAGAGGTTAAATATATGTTAACAGGTCCCAGTTTCTATTTTGCACCTAAACTTGAAAGGAAGCAGGCTTGGAAGAAGCAGGCGGAGAAGGAATGATTTGAGAAGTGAAAGGAAAAGTCACCTCACTTTGGGTCCAGAGCAAACATCTATAAATCATTTCTTCTAAATGAGAATAGCTAAGATGGTGTTAGTTAGTGTGGAATATCCACATAAGTAGATATTCCCCCCAGCTAGAAGTTCCCTGGGACAAGGAAGCACAGGAAGGAGGGAAGAAGGAGGGAGAACAGGGATATTCGATGTCTTGCGGTACGTCTGGAATCCTCTTATCTGTGGCAAGCGGGAGAGCACCTGGGCAACACTTGTCTTCCTCCCCCACCCACCTGCACAAGTTGCTAAGCTCTCTGCAGTTCAGAGCGCTATGCCATATGCCAGTCACATCACAGAGATCCGTTGTGACTTTACTGGGACATCAAAGAAAAGCCACTGCACATCTTCTGCACACAAATCCTGAGGGGGGCCAGCAGGGAAGGGGTTAAAAGATCAAGTTCGGCTATAAAGATAACAGGAACTGGAGAGCATGTAGCAGATGTTCCATGTGGAGGCACTTAAGTTTACAGTCCCACCTGTGTCCATTTAATACCTTTAAAAGCAATCTCCTGCTCATTTGTGAGGGAGAATAGAAAATCAATGTTCCAATCTCAACATCTTCTTACAACATCCGCATCCCACATGAGGAAAAGGAGGAGGGAATGGGATGAGCTGACAAGACAAGAGAGCTAAAACTGAGATTTAAGGACATAAATTTACAGAGACTTATGCAGGCACACATCCCCGTGTGGAAATTCAACCATTCTTTTATGTATAAGGCAACTCATGCTCTGTGTTAGGGGACAGCCGCCAGACCTTAATGTGAGCATTTAGATTGCCTTAATTGCAGCATAAAGATTACCTCATCATGTCACAGAATTACATCCTTCTTTTTGTTTCTTTCCTTCCTACTGTCATTCTCTTCCAAACAAACAAACAGTCTTTTGTAACCTATGTAATTATTATCTTCAAAGAAACGGAGGAAATGCCTTGAAATAATCTTATGGAAATATGCAACTAGAGAGATAGTGGGTAGGACTGAGTATGATCCACCAAAGAATCCACATGGCAGAGACACTTTAGGAAACTTTCAGCCAAAGACCAAACTTCCTTGTACAAAGTGAGATAATCATAGGACACAAATCCACAAAGAAGTAGACTTCAGTGTTCATGGAAGTACTTTTCTATCGTGTTCATGTATGTGATTCAAACAGATACTACACTAGATGAAGGAAAACATCCAGCTACTAAGGTAAAGTAGTAAGTTTGTTTCTGCTCATGCTGCACCACGGAGATGAAAATATAGCCTTCAGGCCAGATCCAGATCCAGACTGCTTCCATTTTTCAGTCTTCCTGATTACAAAGAAAAGCTTCCAAAATGACTCCGCATAGCTGATATAAGATACACCCAAGTCAATCTGAAACACTGACAGACTCATGAATCTCCTCAAACACATTTCTGTGTCAGTACTGATTATTTTCAGCATAATATGGGAAAGAGACAGAAGCATATCTCTCAAGGAATAGGAATTAGGAGTTGGTAGAAAGAAGGAAATACAGAAATTGGGTAGCTGTGATCTTAAAAGAAAGCAAAATTTTCAACTGAGCAATGCTGATCTCTGTGTGAACTTCCACTGACATCACTGGGATACTGTTGTGCTGGAAAGTATGCAATCCATATATTTATACTATGACCCATGAACCATAATTTAACGTGGAATTCAACCCTCTGTACGAAATGATTTTGACACCCCGAGGCTACAGCAATTCTGAGAACAAAACAACTACTGTCTCCTCAGGCAGGCACAGTTCTTAAAAATATAATGTTACACAGAAAACAAAGGTAGAATAGTTTCATAACTATGTACAACACACCTTAGCGCCTTGTCTTATCCCAGATGTCTCCTCACTGCTGGCTTTCTGCCATTTACACCAATCTCCCATTTCAGGTCTTGGCACAACCCAAGTCATTCCTCCTCCTGACCTATCTGAAGGAGGAGTTAAAACCATGCTGTAGTTGAAGGGGAATTGTGAGATGCCTGCTGGCAAAGGAGACTGTGTGTCTGATGAGCAGAAGGCTACACTAGCAATCCAGAAATATATCTATTCTTTTTTTTTCCCCCTAGTTTTGCTGTGTACCTGATAAGGAGTTGCAGATGCATCACTGTCCTTCTATACCTCAGTTTACTCATCTTCTTTTTTCTTCCTTGGATCATCACTTAAAGAAAGATTCTTAAAGAGACTCTTAAAGAAAACTGTTAGAATGTTTCGCATTTGAAAACTGAGATTTCAATGTCAGAGGAAGATGTTGTTGCTCAAGAGCTGAGATCACAGGAGAAGGCTGCTACTACTAACAAACAACAATCTCTGGCTATATCTACACAACTATATGTACATACATACATATATATACACAAGACTACCTAACTACCAGCTACCCTGTTTTCAAGCACAACATTATTCTAATTAACAACTGTTTGACATGGTAGTTGCAATGCAATGTGCATATAGTTTTTCACAGTTCATGTTATAGAGAAATCAGCTACATCCTGAGTCCCCTGGTCAGGTTCGTTTTATGGATATGCTTGCAATTTTGAAACACAGTTCACAATGAAGTATTTGCAGAGAGTTCAAAACTATCAGCCAAGAATAACTGCCTGATTCAACACTTGCAATAGCAATTCTAACTATGAAAATGCTGGTAACACAAAAAAGCTGCTATTTCATAGTTGATATCTTTACTATTATAGCTACTACCTACATAACATTCAAGAGACAGTATCAGTTGGGTTTACTTTTACATCCAGCAGGAACTGTGGTGAACTCAGGGAGACATAGTAATTTCTAATTTCAGATTGATTAGTTGGTTGCATGTAAGAGACCTGTGCAGTTCCATGCAAACAGGCTGGCTTTCTTGGCAGTCTGGGTGACTCTACTGTTCCCCCCTCTCACATTTAGATTTAATAATTTCAGTCTCTTCTTGTTTCTGTTATACAACTATAACACGCCCCAGCTTTGTTTATTTTGCCTGTAATCCCATCTCACTCTCTTACCAGTCCCAATGGCTTAGCCTGAGGAGTGCTCTGATCCTGGTGCAGGATGGAGGGATGGACTCCAATCCCTATTCCTCCTCCCAGGAGCCTGCATGCCCAAGATTCTGGGCTGTACTTTGATGAGCTTGGCCATACCTGAGTGGCAATGCTGGAGGAAGAAAGGCTGTTCAGGAACTTTCCTGCTCAAGTGTTCTCCTTTCCCCTTTGAATTTTATATTTCAAGGGTTTTAGTAATGAAAAGATACTATTGGTAGACAATTTTTTTTTTTTTGGTGGCCTTTAGGCTTTGGAGAGAGACATCTTGAGGGCCAGGCTGAGACCTTATCAACTGGATTTGGGTCCACTCTCACTTCTACCTCACTGGTGGCTGTGGTGCCCTGTGAACTGTACCGAGCATTTGCAGGGACGAGGAAGGTGAACAGCAGCTGCAGCATCACAACGTGGTGAGCTAACGGGTTCTTAGGAAGGCTAGGCAACTGGACAATAATAACATGAAGTATATGTTGTCTGATTAATATTTGACTGTAAGTAGGGGCCACTTCCCCAGACCTTCTCCACTCACATTTTCATCTCTGTTGGCTCTGATGTGGTAGCAAATAGACCTCTATTACGGTGAGCAAAGAATCTTCTTTGACTAAAATCTTAGTGCTTGGTTCCCTTTAGAGTCTTTTCCAGCCAGCCAAACACAACCCTGAAACTACCAGTTAGCAGGTGGTTTACCAGCCAGAGAATGAACAGATACTGCACTCACTAATACTTGCAGGACTGAGATCTAATTCACAGAGTCTTTTGGGTCTTCATCTCTCTAGGTTTTTGTTTTGTTTTGTTTTCACTAATTTGCTCCCTGATGGCATGCAGGTTATGACAGAAAGCATATTTAACATGCTGCACACCTAATGTATATATTTTTTCTTCTCTTTGACTGCTGGTAGCCAAGAAATAATTCCCCACCTTACCCACCAGAAGTAAATTCGGTCAGAATTTACTTTGTTCTGCCCGAAAAAAGCAGAGACCAGAGGATGAAACTGGCCGAAGGATTGTTGAGGTTTTTCTCTTTCTTTTTCTTTCTGTGGTGTTATGACTCTATTTTCCCTTTTTTTTAAAGATGAATAAAGATTGCTGCAGTATTGAATTAAAACTTTTCCTACAGAATAGAATGCTCGTTTTTGAAAAAGTAAGAAAAAAAACTAATTAAATGTTTTAAAAGGAGCTTTTTCCACTGGCTACAAATGGAAACTGTTTTAGCTATGAATTCTTTTAGCAAAAGGTTGGGCTTTTGAAGCTATCAGGAGAGGATTCTTTGATATCTCTTGTTTATTGTTGAGGAGAAGCAAAATAGAAAGAAGTAGAGCAGAATTTCTTGGTATGTTTATGTTTTATTCTGGGACAATGTTTGAAAAACTTAAAGTAGAATAACCCATACTCTTAAAGTGGATTAGCTGGTGGGAAAGCAAGAGGAGGATCTATTGAATGAGTCCAGCTCCATGCCTGCATTTGCTGTCTAGGTTTGCACTGGAAAATATAGTGGTTAGCTTTGCTGACTGCAAAGACAGTCTCAGTGGCAATATAAATGTCTATACAACAGTGGTTGCAAACTTGCATGAAGCATCTAGCATATTTGTTTAGAGTTTAGGTGGGAACTGGTATATCAGAATTTTCTAACATAGATAGTACTCCTCTGACTCTGTAAAGCTAAAAAGATTGCATCTGGCAGTACGGCATTTACAAAATCAAATGCATGTGTTCTATATATGTTGTGATACACATGTACCACTGTTCTATAAAAGTGCATCTGTGCATCACCTTGGATCACGTCATCAGCTTTGCATGGCATTTACTGGCAGGATACCATTAGAAAGCAAATTCACAGCATAATTTAGAAGACATATGCTTCTTACTGCCCTTTGTTTATCTCCTTCATATTTCTAGTAAAACTTAGGTCTGTAACATCTGAATTCCCTTCAATAATGTGAACTAACATGTGGCCAAGTTCCTAGTTATAAGGTTGACCAGGGATTGCTATTACTGTCTGTTCTCCTCAGCATACCTTACCTGACATACCATGTGCCAATGAATCATTTGATTTGCATGCTAGAAGGCAGAAGGAGTCTGAAGTGGTAATTAAGCTCTCCATAGCCTTGCAGGTTTTATTGCTGCTAGATACCCAGAATTTGATTCTTCCCTGCAGGTTAACAATATGCTAGTGTGAGCCATTAATTTCAAAAAAAGCTACAGATTTACACTTGTAAAGGAGAAGAGAACAGATGCTGTCAGTGGTAATGTTATACACTGAAGAAAGGTAAATCTTTGTTCTCAAATTGGCTCCAGAAAACTGCCACTCTAAATGTATACTTTAAATCTGAGATTACTGGGGTTTATGATTGTGTAAATTTGCTTAAATATTTAAAATGCCCTCTGCCAAGCAAAACAGGATGCATAAAAGACCCTATCTTGTTTTGGCGACTGGAATTTCTTTTCTTTTAGTGCTCTCTCTCTTTTATTTGCTTGGAAAAAAAGGGGGGGGGGGAGAAAAAAAAGAAACAGCTAACCTGGAGAGAGTATAGTCCAGCAGAGAGATCTCTTCTTCCAAGAGATGCAAAATGGACTCAGGTAGGGTTCCTGTAGTAACTGCTCCTACTCCTCTTGGCAAAGTTGTCCTTGTTGTCTCCTTCCTGCAAAGTAGGGTAATTTGAAGACACGAAAGAGAGATGACTGAGGCACCAAGGGAGAGTTTAACAGATAGGATATCTAACTCATGTCAGAGGCTTTGAGATCTATATCTACCCATTCTTTTATTAATTTTTATTTGCTATAGAATTTTGAATCCAGTAGCGGTTTCAGATTTTTCAGCATAAGTTAGAAAAACTAGGACTAGAACTAGTTTGTAAAGCCCAAGACCTACCATGACAACAGAATTTCCTGATAGAATATATTTACCTGTATTTGACTGGCAATTTTGTTGTAAATGAGCAATTATTCTTTCCTCTCTCCTAGTCCATTTTTGTTTGTCCCACTCTCTGTGAATCTATACTTGACGTTGCAGTCTTTAATATGCTGCTGAGGCCTTTCCTGAAGGACTTTGTTCAGCAAACAGCTCAATGCACAGGTATTCAATTTGAGTAATCTCATTTGTTAATAACAATCTTAGGATATGTCTACATTGCCCAGCAAGCTGTACAGACTGTGTTTGCACATGAACAAAAAAGCTGTGTCAGGTCTGCTGTGAAACAGGACTCATTATTGAGGATGCACAGCAACACTAATATGACCATACGGTTCCTGAGATCTAGTACAACTGTCCTGCATAGTACAACATGGACTATCAGCCAAGTTGAGGTTTTAGGATTCAAAGCATTATGTGGCTAAGACATATTGTCAAAGCAGTAAAGCACAATTTAAGCAGCAGAATAGATATCAGCAGTGGGATTTGAATAGAACTTCACTTTGATATCCCAAGACACTGAGCAAAAACCTTTTGTTTCCTTCTTCTTCCTGTTTCCTCCTCCAAGTAATTATCATCATCAGATTAGGACATTCTTCAACAAAGCACAGTCTTTGAATCCCTTTAGTTGGGAGAAGTATTGAACCAAGATCATTCAGTCAATTCCAAAAAAAAAAAAAAAAAAAAAAAAATGTTTGGAGTATTTTCCTGAATACTGGAAATGAAATGAAGAGAACATGCTGTACATGTGACAGATGCACTTCAGATACTGATATACATGAGTTATTTGTAACTACAGTTACACAAGTAAACTGTGCAAAGAGCAGCACGCAGTACATTACTGGTCACTTTGGTGTGTGATCAGGCTAGGGAAACTAGACTATATATTGATGTTTGAGATATCAGTAGGTCATTGTCTTACAGTTGTTGAAAGTACATATGTACTTGTTGCTATGCAACTGTTTTCAGGTGCAGCACAGTGTCTATGACTGAACAGTGAAATGACTGAACAGATCTTTGCATTTATAAATCCAGACAGTAAAAATGCCATTTCCTCAGTCATACAGAGTTCTGTACAGCAGCCACTGTCTAATAGTAATAAGAATAGCATAGCATACATTCATATGAAACTAGGCCATTTGGCTACCTTGGCCTATTTTGATTTATTTTCCATCCTTTTATAGCTCTCAAACCTCATATTAGTAGCTGATGGAGACAAACACTGTTTTTGTTGTTGTTGTTTGTTGTTGGATTTTTTTTTTTTTCTAGCAGTGGCAACTTGGAGTCATTACTTGGAAAAAAGTAAAGGTAATGTACACTGTATGAAGTAAAAGTAGTAAGTAGGTGGATTTCTTGTTGCCTTCTTGTGATTTTCTTATCCTTTGCGACAGAGAGGACCCAGCAAATAAATCCACTTAATTTGATAATACAACAAAGTGAACAAAGGAAGTTGTAGGCAATGCCCAGGAAAGTATCTGAAGTATCTAAGTATCCAAGTATCTGAAGGAAGGGTGTCAGGGGGACAGAGACGAACTCTTTTCAGTTGTCCCCTGTGACAGGACAAGAGGCAATGGGCAGAAATTGAAGCACAGGAAGTTCCACCAATCATTTTTTCTACCTTTGGGAAATGAAATGATTTAGATGTTTTAAGAAAGACCTGATCAGACAGATGTGACATTCACTCCAAATGCTAAAACACTCAGCTTGCCAAAATGAAATCATAATGTCTGAAATTTCTAATGCATAAGAGAGAAATCTAAATAATTAACTAATACAAAAGGACATTCAACTAAAAGGAAAGACTCTAAAAAATTGACTCTAAAAATATTATGAATATTATATGATATAAAATTATTAGATTCATTATACTAACAAAATAAGTTATTATGGATGGAAATGGATGTGTTAAAATGAGGTATGGCTAGGTTTTTTTCAGGTTGAGGCAGAAAAGCAAAACTCTAAAATCTTTTCAGAAGAACCTTCATCATAAATGCTATTGATATGAAAATTCAGAATTTGAATAAAAAGATGGTTGAGACAAGAGACAGTCACAGGATCACAGAATAAGTCAGGTAGGAAGGGACCTCAGGATGTATCTAGTCCAACCTCCTGCTCAAATATGGGCCAGCCCTGACATCTGGCCAGGTTGCTCAGGACTTTATTCAGCTGGGTCTTGAAAACCACCAAAGTTTTACAACCTGTCTGGAAAACCTACTCCATCACTTGCCTGTCTTGAAGATGAAAATATTTCTATTTATATCCAGTCTGTACACTGTACATCTCTTGTTTCTGCTTATGTCCGTTGCCTTGCATCCTTCCTTCACGTACCACTGTGATGAGCCTGGCTCCATCTCCTTGTTGACCTCCCTGAAGGTACCAGGAAGTGCCGTGAAGTCCCCCCTATAGTCATTCCTTCTACAGCCTGGACTGGCCCCAGTCCCTCAGCCTGTCCTCACAGGAGAAGTGCTCCAGCCCCAACCATCCTGATGGCCTCCCCTGAGCTTGCCCCCATTATTGATGTCTTCCTTGTATTGGGAGCTGAAAATGTTATTACAAATGTGGTCCAACAAGCACTGAGCAGAGGTGGATGGTCACTTCTCTTGACTTGCTGACTGTGCTGCCATTCATACAGCCCCAGATGCTGCTGGCCAGATTTGCTACCAGGCGTGCTGCTGGCTCACGTTTAGCTTGCTGTCCCCCAGGGCCTTTTCCACAGAGCTGCTCCCAAGCCCATCAGTTCCCAGCTTCCCACTCCCCAGTATTGCTGCAAGAGAATCTTTCTTCCCAGAGGCAGTATTTGGCATTGATCCTTGTTGAATTTCATGAGTTTCTTATCAGTCCATTCCTCTAGCCTGTGAAGGTTCCCCAGCATGGTAGCTATGGCCTTCAACATATCAAGTGGTCCTCCCAGTCTGACATCATCTGCAAACATGATGAGAGCACACGATGTCATCCCCTCCATGTCATTGATAAAGACGTTACATAGGACAGGTCCCAGTACACTTGTTACGAGCCTCCAGGTAGAGTAGAACCCATTAGCTATTATCCCCTGAGCTTCATGATCCAGTGCTGCAAAACTTTGTCCCATTCTGGTATGTTTTGACTTAGGTGGGAATAATGTTCTGAAAACAAGATGGCTACCTTACTCTGTTAAAAAAAAAGAATCCCTTGTAATTTGAATAAGTAGACTAGGAAAAAAAATGCTTGGTCTATTCTTGTCTTGGAAAAATTTTAAAAGGAACTCTTTTCTTTTTAAACAGTGTTCTCACTAGCAGGATGTATCTCTGGCCAGCATATACAGAGATGGTCTATGTTATAAATGATTTTACAGAACAGTGCTATTGAGTGTGCTGGGAAACTGACTTGGCATTCTGGTAGCAAGATCCTTCCAGCACAAGTATAAAAATGGCCAAAGTTGTCAGCATCAAACTGTAAAGCATCACCAGGAATTTTTCATAGAATATATGCTACAAGCATTCTCTCAAAAGAAAGAAATATTTCTGCCATGTAGAGTGTAAATGTTTCTACGAATGTAACTACCATTAGTGCTTCTAATATGCACTCTGGACCCAGAGGGTTCCACAGTATTTAAGCATGCAAGATTTGATTTGTCAGCTAAGATAAATCAATTTTGCTACAAAATCCTTTTATTCTGTCAGTGCCTGCAAACAGAAGAAATAACACAGAAGAGTATAATTCTGGGAAAATAATGGAAACCAACTGTTAATTCTCAACACTTTTAAAGTTTTCTCACTTTCTTCTAAATTTTCTCAAAATGCTCTATTTTAAGTACAGTGTCCTTGATTTATAGGATAATTCATCTTTATTACTGATTTCTATAAGATAAAAAAAGATATATTAAGATGTTGAAAAGATCCTAATACATATACAGAATACATAAACAACTTCTTGGGATAACGAATTTCCTAAGTGAAAAAAAACTTCAGCCTACATATTTTGTTTAATTGAATCCATATGTATGTAGTCCTGTAAATAAATAAATGAAGGTGATGCATGGTTTGCTGTGGGAATGACAGACCACTGTCAGAAAATTATTGCTCACTAGATTACCTTTTCTACTATCTTTTCCTGGAAAATTCAATATGACTTTTTTTTTTAATCAAGAGAGTTGTTAAATTCGCAATTGATACTGATCAAAAAAAAACAAGCAAAAAAGTTTTTTTCTGGAATCTGCTCACTGTATGGGCTACACCTCTGCTGACGATAATGGAATCTTAAATAGCTGCAGCTGCGCAAATTCAGATATGTATCATCATTTCAGAAAGTGAAGTGGATCCAAGATATTTTCACAGGGCTGGCAAATGACAGAAGACCTATACTGCTCTGCAGAGTCAACTGAAGACCAAGTAGGGTACCCAGCGTGTCTACAGTGGGAGCACAAGGCAAACAAGTCCCATGTCTGCATGTAGGTAACTAAATCTGGGGTTGAATATCACACTTAATAGGCCATCTTAGTATAATGAATATAAATGTATAGAAGAAAAACCTTTTTAAAACAGATTTTAATAAATATTAATAAATTTTAATAAGTCTCTCCAAGATCATAATCCCCTAATCATAAGCACAGTTTGCCAAATTCCATTGCAGGATTGTCTACATACTGATATACAAAACTACCTAGGCCATATCCTGGGTCACTAGCATGCTGTTCCCTTCAATCCCATTCCATTTGGTCCCATCAGAACGATTTTGAACGCTCAAAGAATGAGTTATTGATATTTAAGCTGGGTCTTAACAATGATAAACACATTTTAAAGTACCTAAACTTCTCTAAAAAGAGACTTGGGGAGTGCTTTTCCCTTGTTTTGGAGATTTAACAACCTCACAATGTTAACAATAAGATCTTCAGTTTACCATATGCCCATCTGGTAGATTCTACAAGCTTCAGCAGCCAGTCTCTAGCAGTGCCTCTGCTTTTCTAGTTTGCAAAAGTTCATGATGATGAAAACTTATAAATCTTTCGACAGTTTATTTCAAAAAACAGGAAGCGTTTGTTTAGCAGACTGTCTTACAGAATGATGATCAGCTGTCTGTCAAAACGGTAACTTCTTAACCTGCTAAATTCCTGAAAAGTTTATTTCTTATGCAGTAACAACTCCATTTAAGATTAATGACTTAACATAAGTTAACAGCCAAGACAGAATAAACAGGCTGCCTTGTTCCTTACTTCCCTACCACACCTTATTTATTGAAGACATTAAAAATACGGTAGCTATACAGTAATCTGTGAACAAGCAAACAAAAGAGTTTTACCATCAGTCAAGTCTCCTCTAAATATATGATTAAGAAATGTATTCATATCAAAACTTTGGTAAAGCTCGCCAAGAGTTCCTTGTATATCAGGGCTCGTTTCTCTTATTGTTGGCTTTAGAGGTACTGAACTGAGCTCTTTGAATTACCTTGTTCCCTTTAATAGTTTCAATAATTTAATATATAATTCAATGCTTGTTCTAGAAACAATATTTAGAGCTCTTCAGGGTTTTTTTTTTTTTGAGGATTATGAGCTGATTTTTTGCTGCATTTTTCTCTTATTTTGAACTACACAATCACGCAAGCTATCCAGAATGCTTCCCTTCAGCTGCCTTAAGGAAGCTTCACATTGCCCTCCTTCCTTCTGCGCCTCTGGAGTTATTTTAAGAAAAGGCACCTTAAGTTAAAAGAAATGTTCCCACAATAAGTACTATGCCTTTGAGCTTTTGAGTTTTCTTGAAAACCTATAGGTATCAAACCTAGGAAAGGAGCTGCGCATGGGACACTAGCAACAGCGTACATCAATATCTGAAAATATATACGTAGCATCAGGAGCTCTGGCAGAGTCATCAGAGGTTGCTTAGACTAAAGACCTAGATTTACTGCTATCCTGACAGCCTTTTCCACTCAGACTCTATGAAGATAAAGGGATTATTAAAGTTTGTAGCTTTTTCAAGCTACCTTTGGAGACAGATTTTCTTAAAAGACAAGTTGTTACAACCTGACAAAAAAGGCTGAGGATAGCTTTGGTTCTTGCTGGCAGTAGTGATCAATTTGGGTGGAGAGAGGTTTTATTTTAACTGTTCATTACCCAGGAACATTGAGAAAATTATGTTTTCTGTGAAATTATAGTGAGCTGGAGTCATTCATATCAATAGTGAAGGGACATGAATTTCTGCAGAAAAGAAATATTTCATTGAAGAAAATAAATTGTAAGTATAGAAGAAAGATTAAAGATAAGAGAAGCACCCAGGTGGCCAGTTATTGGGAAAGTCCTTTAGGAAGCTGTGGTGATTTTCACCAGCTACATAGCTTACACAACGAGCTTAAGAGAGCTTTCTGTATATCAAAAAGCAGCTTTGAAAAATATTTTCATGGTCAGTACATAAATAAATACTTGGCCAATTAAAACAAATTCATGAATATTTGTAAAAGAAGTACATTACACTTGAACAGCTACATATTTTAGCTTACAAACAGAATATTTGATGATGCTAAAAAATACTTGGTGAACTCTCTCCGTAGTGGCAATGAAGGGATTCCTTCATGCAGCCAGTGTAAACATCAGCCAAAATAAAACAGTTCCTGTGCAATAAACTCTCAGATAAAATGTCATCTCCTAATATTTTGTTAAACTTAAATAGTTCTTTGGTGAAAAAGTATGTCTGTCTATCAGCCTTTCAGTCTTCCTTAGTACATTACTTAGATTCACAGACTCTTTCCATTTGTTTATCTTTAAGATATTTTGAGCTGTTATTAGGTCTGTCGTGAAGAAGGTAATAAGTGAACAGCATTGAACTAACAGAAAGGGTCATCAAAGTATGAGGATAGTTTTCACAGTATCTGAACACTTTGTTTCGCAGTGGAGGAAGTTTTTGCTCTATTTCTGGCCAAATGGTTCATTACAGCCTTAAGAATTTTCAGTATTTTCAAACCTTTCTTGATTTCACAGAATCACAGAATAGTTGAGGTTGGAAGGGACCTCTGGAGATCATCTAGTCCAACCTCCCTGCTCAGCAGGGTCACCTAGAGTATGTTAGGCAGGACTGCATCCAGGTGGGCCTTGAAGATCTCCAGAGAAGGAGACTCCACAACCTCCCTGGGCAACCTGTGCCAGTGCTCTGTCACCCTTACAGAAAAGAAATTTTTCCTCATATTCAGGCAGAACTTCCTGTGTTTCAGTTTGTGCCCGTTGCCTCTTGTCCTATCACTGTGCACCAATGAAAAGAGTTTGTCCCCATCCCCTTGACATCCTTCCTTCAGATATCTGTACGTATCGATCAGATCCTCTCTCTGTCCTCTCTTCTCCAGGCTAAATAGGCCCAGATCTCACAGCCTTTCCACTTAGGAGAGATGCTCCTGGAGGTTTTCAGAAATTACTCATTCAACTACTGTTTGTGTTTTTCTTCCCAGTTGAGAAACTTATTTCTTGTCTTCTCTCTTTTCTCGATAATTATCTTTCCCTTTTCTCTTCTCTGTTGCACGTACTTTGTGGAAAGCAAAATCATACACAGATACTTGGTTTACATCTTCTTCTGCAAGTACCCACATTAATTATCCCTCTCTTCTTGAAAAAGCTTCTTGATCATAATGTAATCTAAAAAATTCGTAAATGCCTCCAGTGCTTCCAAAGCTACCAAACAATTATATTTTCTGTCTCCAGAAAAACAATATAGGCAAGAAACTTATTCTACCATGTGCTACCAGTATGAACTGTTATTTCATTTCTGGCACTACAGCTCATTACCTTCTAGAACATGATGGCCAGCACTACATTCCACAAGTGATAGAAAAATCCTGAATTAAATAATCAGTAGCATTTATTAAAGTTGTTTTGAAAAATTAAACTTTACTGCAGCTTTATTTAATTAAATATTATTATTTATTTAATTTATTTAATTAAAGACTACTGGGGAAAAAGGGGAAGGTGAAGAGGAAGGAAGAGGAATGGGAAGCGTAAGGAGGAAAGAATTCTATAGCCCCATGTTAGAGCTACATAGTGCGACTCCTGGTTCCTGTCATGGAAGAGGGATGCAGCAAACAGATTTGTAAAATCTCTTGACTGCTACTGCAGTGGTAACCCACTCCTCACTATAGATAGCTCTTTTTTTTTGTACTGGTTAATAAATAAGATAATTTATAAGCACTGGTTTTCTCTGTCTGACAAATCATTCTGCCATAAATAAAGCCTATTACAGCTGAAGAAGAAAATCACTTCACATATTAATCTCTCTGTGATGATTTTTGTTAATGATAGAATTAAAAGAAGTGAAATGACTGAAGAAAGTGTGTAAGGAAGATAATTTCGTGTCTTTAAAGAAATCACATTCTAATTATCATCATCAATTGCCATGGATAAAACAGGAAAGCTAATCATTCCAATTAGGATCTGATAAGTAGATACCTTCCTTTCTATGCTGTTAGCTTGGAGTAGACCAAAATACACACTGAGGGAGAGATGCCATGGAAGTGAAGATCTCAACCTATAAAACACCACAAAACAAACCACAAAGCATTATAGTTCTCTAATTTTTTCTGAGGGATAATTAATCTACTATTTTCTTCTGCATTCAAATATCTATGCTCATCCGTCCTGCCTGTGGGGACAGGATGGGAACTGACCCTACTTAGGGAGCTACTATCAGTGTTATCTAGCAAAAAGTAACATATGCATCGTGCATTGGGAAACAGCATAAGAGTAAAGCCAAAAGTAGCAGGGATTTTTTTGTTTCTTTCTTTTACACACCATCTTTTCAGAGAGAGTCTCCTTTGACCTGTACAGCCCAAATCTTAGTAAGCTGCTTATCTAGATTTTTAGCTCTTGAGAGACAGGCCTTGTCTTTGTTTCCGTCTATGAAATTCATAATAAGCGGTGGTATATACTTCTCTGATAGACAGCGCTGAGTTTTTGGCTTCTATATTTTGTATTCATCTACTAGCTCATATGTCATTGTCAAGGATGCTGTAAACTTCGAGCTGATTAGTGAGACTTTTATGTATGCATCAGATGGAATAAAGATAATTACATTACCTGAGGTTTTGTTTTTATTGAAACTTTGAATTTATGTCTTTATAAGTCAGTGAGAAGCTGCCCTTTGACAATGTAGGAAGATTAGATCCTTATGATATTTTTTCATTCCAGCTGCTATTAAGAGACTTATCTGCTATACATGTCATAATTTTTGTTATTATCTAGGGTTTCTGTTTGCTGTACTAGAGAAAAACTTTCGGATCCTTATGCTTTGGTTCATTACAAATGCTTCCCACCAAGGAACATTTGAAGGATGATTATTTTGAAAGGACGTGGCAAGTGCAGTCTTCAAATGCTGCTATTATAATTACTTCACTTCCACTCTATATAAAAGACAGTCCTGCAAAGCTAGACGATTTGTTCACTATGAGAAAGGTTTACCTTGCCAAGGCTGATTTGCAGTGGGGGCTCAGCATAATGCCAGTTGAAGTTTGATAACTGAATCACAGAAAGACCACAATAGCAGGGAATTGTATAATGAGGAGATGCTAGTGTTAACTTATTAATACATGAATCCTATTTTTTAGAAGGCATTTATCCTCTTTGGAACAGATTATAACTTTTATTCACTTGAAAGAATTTCAGCCCCAATAACTTAGACAATTACTCTTCTTATGGAAGGTTGTCGCGCACATTTACTTTTCAGAGAGTAAACTCATATTCACTTCCTCCTTGGTTTAAACAGAAACTTGGCAACATTTCTATTTTTTATAGAACAGATTAACTAACCTACTATGGATAATGCCTTGAAAAATCAAAAAAATCAAGCACAAATATATCTTCTTATAAAGAATATATTTAACTGCAGGACAGATCTCCATTTTCTTGCAATGTTGCCAAAATATGCAACAGCTTATAATGTATCTCTTCAACCAATTAGAAATGATGTTTTTTATATCACACATTTCATTCACTTTCCAATATTATTCTGAATTAGCATCAGTTAAGACCAATGTCTCTGATACTATAAAATATTGTATAGGAGGATAACATATGTACAAACAAGCAAATACTTCTTTTCAATGTCCAAAGGCACCTTTTTAGGAGATATCATTGGAGAGTTATCATTCTGCCTATAAGGAAGGACAATTTAAGCAAGCATTGACTCCACTCTTTTAAACCACTGCAGACTTAGGCTAACATATAATCAGGTTCTGAGAAGCTTTATAATCTTGAAAAAAAAACAGAGAGGGAGAGAGAGAATCTTTCAATGATATTAAATGTAACTGTGTGACAATGTAGAATAAACAGAACAAACTGAATAGCAGTGGTAAATCACAACTGATCTCCAGGCCTCCAATTTGTCAAGGAATGATTTTATGTGGAATTTCAATAATTTTTATTGTTAGGACAGTTCTGAATTAAATAGCCTTAAGTTATTTTATAATTTTACTTTGTGAAAAAGAAATGCAGAAAGTAGTATTAGTGTTGTTGTAGACATGATAGTTTCTGATATAGAAGAGAAAAATAATGTTGTAAGTAATACTTTATGTAAAAGCAACTGAAACATCTGGAAAAGAAACACAGACTTTCAGAAAAGCTTGCAGTTCTAGAGGAAGCAAAAAAAATCGATGATAAATACTGTTTGAAAAAGTACTCTGAATTTCAATTAAAAACATTAAAAACAACTGTTGTAATCAATCAGTCATCTGAGAAAAAATATTGGTGGTACCTATCAGGAAAAGAAATCATGTTATCACCCATAAAAAAACACCTCTGGAGGAGCTGATTGGGGGAGAGAGAAAAATTAACATGTGCCGTAAAACAAATATATCCATTGACTCCATGATTTTAATGTTGAGACTCATCTTAGAAAACTTTTTTGTTGGCCTCCACTGAATACCAGGATTGAGAAATCAGACAGAATTTTCTCAAATGCATTCTCCCTCTGAGACTCTGTGTCCCAATCCTTTATTGAGTGCTTTAGCAAACTCATTCTAGTATATGATGGCTGTTTTGTCTCATCACTATAGTTTCTATGAGAGCATTTGTTGTCATGGAAGAAACTTATTAGATTAAAAGAAGGGCTTTCATATGATCCAGGGATTTTGATAGTTCTGGTTTTGGAAGCCTTTAATGCATGGTTTATAGAGATGTTGGCTTCTTGCATGGTATGTGCTGGTTCCATTTAGCATGCACTGGTCTGCAATAAGTTTGTTTCTGATGTTGAGCTTGGTGAAGTTGAGGGTTCTATCTGTGACAATGATGAGGTATATGGAGAAAATGTTTTTCACCAGGATCTTCTTCATTTATAGACTTTAACTTGTTTCCCATCAAGTATATGACAGCATAGCTGTGCAAGAGTACTACGATTATCCCTTTAAGAAAAGAAGGGGAACAGCAACATCTCAATAGAAGACAACTGAGATGAAAACTGACAGTTGCAGAAGACTCTGGATCTGTATGAGGAATATATATATGTTAGGAATATATGTTAGGACTTATGTTAAATGCGTTGGACTATGAATAAATCTTGGGGGGGAAAAAAGCAAAGTAAAAGGAGAGAGAATCAGAATCCCTTTCTTGAAAGCTTTCCTTTTAGAACATTTTTGTAATCAGAAAAATTCTCCTTACCCCACCCAATCTTCCACCTGGGCTTATTTGATGCATAGATGTAGTCAGTCATTTTCATTTAAGACATATTTTGCTGGATATACTCTGATTTAGCAAAGAAATGTTCCCATTCCTTTCATGAATCAACAGCTGTTGCTATCCTTGACAGCTGGCTTAGTCAGGCTGAAGTACAAATGTGTGTTCATTGGGTGATACTTCACTTGTTAAATCATTTGACTAGTCATATTGATGAGTAATATCTCACATGAAATCCATAAAGAACAAACATCAGCGAGCAAACTGGCAGTGGCAGTGCAAGCCATGAGCTGGATTCACCAAAGCTGATTACAGGAAGTGTTAGAGGCTGTTTCTGAGCACACCCAAGAGAGCAAGACCAAAGATGTGCATACGAAGTGACTATGACAAAGTCAGGGGGAGACTAAAGCTTACCTTAAATCGATGCTTCAGTTTCTTTTCTATTTCTTTTTTATTTATTTATTTATTTACTCAGAGAAAAATCTTTAGTCTCAAATTTTCTATGGTTCTGCTTTGCTGAAAGGAAACATTCAAGGTTTGCAAAAACAGATGCTTTGGGCAGCTACGGAAAACACGAGCAATAAAGTCCTATAGAGGTCTACAGAACAGGACCTAGAGGAAAAATTAGTCATTGACTGGAGAGAGGACATCATATTATTTGACACCCCTCCCTGCCATTCTTTTATGCAGGGGTCTAGCACTGTGTATAAGCCAGTGTGCAGAACTCATAAGCACTCACTAGATCCACATGTAATTAAAAATATAGTTTAGCCTGAAAATGTTGGCTAACATGCTGGTTGTATCCCATCCTCGCTAAGTGTTTTCTCTGGGTCTACTAATCTAGGGAACTGCAGTCATGCTTTTTCCTATGTATTACAGATACGCTTTTCCTATTTTCTGCCCATCGCTCTAGAAGGCATTAGCTGAGATGCAATATTCTTTTAAGTTTCATGAAAATATGTGCAAACCTACAGCACAATCATTATTAGATGCACAGGGATCCATCTATGG
This sequence comes from Rhea pennata, assembly GCF_028389875.1. NCBI lineage: Eukaryota > Metazoa > Chordata > Aves > Rheiformes > Rheidae > Rhea > Rhea pennata. The sequence continues at coordinate 169,867,666 of NC_084663.1, forward strand.
CATACCTATATGTTTAGATCTGTATTGGGATTCACAGCTTATTATAAAAGAATCAAAGGACAAGATATGACTTCATTAGAAATCAGCTTCATCACATTCAACATTCACAAAACAATGTTTTTGAATCTGGAGGCTAACTAAGTAGAAGAACTCAGAAGAGGCCAAACTCTGAGCATCAAAGCAATCAGATATAATGATATTTTCAAGAGTTCAAAATGTTATAAATTTCCTATCAGCTGCAGTAGGAGCAATTAAGGCAGAGTTAAATGCTTCTGAAACCCTAGCCCTTACTGCTTTGCCTAGATGGAGTTGTATATTGTGGCTCCTAAAATTAAATGAAAGAAATATGTATTTTTTTTCTTTTAGGTATCTCCACCCTTCTCAGTCACGCAGCATGAGTAAAGACACCTGTAGCTGAATGTAAATAAAGCCATTTGATAAAGCCATGTATGATAGTAATTTTTAAACACTGAATTGACAGCCTCACAGTGTTGCTCCAGCAAGTCACGGTCTAGTGCTTAACAGTCACAACTGTGTTATAGTGCCTGTTGGACTGTAACAGGTGATCCATTTGCCAGAGTATTTCTGTCTAACATCTCCAGTTTGCTGGTGTGCAATATGTATAATTCTACTCTCTTTCCTCCCTTTGCCTGTAGCAGGAACTTTGCCAGAAACAGAAGTAAAAAGTAAAAGAATATTTCCAAACAGGGACAAATCCAGGCAATGCTTGTGTTTTCTGAGCTTTTAGCTTTAATGTTAATGTAGTCATACTTCCCTGGGAGAGGAGCTAACAGTTTGTAGCTGTCAGATCAACCAGTAGCCTAGGAAAATCACTCTCCTTCCTTAGGCAGGCAAGACACAAAGCAAACTCTTCCCCATTCTTCCTGGGCAAGTGTGTCCAGTCTCAGATTTAATCAACGTGTTAAACCTAGAAGATTTACACAGTAAGGATATTGTATTCAGCTTTAAACATGAAACTACTAAGTACTACAAATACCTGTTATGAGTAATATGTTCCCTAGGGATCCTCAGAGGAGCACAGGCTGTAGAATGAATGGGCTAATTATTGCCCTCAGTCACACCTGTGCAAGCCCTGCTAATTTAGATAACTGAACACCTTAAACCAGGGGCACTCAGAGTGAGAGTGGCTGGAAAATGTTGACCTGACTGATAGCACTACAAATAGTTAACTGTTCAAGTATTTTAAGCTTTTTTTTCCTGCCTCCTTTTGACAGATTTTGGCAGTTTCTCCCTCTCATTAAATTTGCTAAGAATCAATGGTCATTAAAGGTAATGAATAGAAATTATTACCTGGGAACGGGATTTATCTGCAAGGTCCAGTCACCTACACAGTGTGAACAAACAGTCATGCACAATGTACTTTGTCTTAAGATCAGGGGAGCGCATCTCTGGCTAAAGTGCAGATGAAGTCTTGCATCCCATTCAGAGCTTGCCCCAAAGTGCCAGCTGTAAAGTGTCCTCAGATCATCTTCACTTAATGCTCACTGATATGATATAGTCTGCTCACAAGTGGGTTTATTTTCTGGGGTTGCATTGGAACAGGACCAAAATTCCTCTCAGCTCTGGATCTATGTATGAAATGATCTCTTTCTGAAGTAACATCATGGTGGGAGGAACTCTCAAGCAGGTGTTGCTGAAGTCTTTTTTTTAATATTCTATGTGACTATACAGCTCAAATGAGTCATTCAGAAGGCCTTTTTGGCCAGAATAATTAACTAGTTAACTTTTCACTCTCAAATTCCTTCTTATCTATTTATCTTCACAGAAAAAAAAAAACTACAAAGTGGCAAAACTAAGGATTAAACTGAAGCACAGAGTCATATCATGATCATCATGGGCAAAAACAGTCATCAGTGAGTGAAACTCCTTCATGCCTCAAAATTTACTCTAAATGCAAGTAGGAGGTAAGCAGGAGAGAGGTTTGCTTTTCTGTTGTTTGTTTGTTTGTTTGTTTGTTTTATCTCACTGCCAGTCTCCTTGGTCATGTGGACACTTGCTGACTGCACTTTGAAGAAGAGCGAGAATTGTGCTGCAAAAGCATTTTGCTTCTGGTGTCAGGTCAGTAGATCTTCAGTACATAGACCTCTGTTTCTTTTTGAAAACGTGACTTATACTTGCTCATTGCACAATGATATAGCATAGTTTATTCATATCCCCAAAATATTCACTATAGAGTGTAGGTTACAGACTCTTAAAACATTTTGCAAGATGGTATCCATAGCTATATTGCTCTGTATACTGGAATCATGACTGCCCTTCCATTGCAAGAGAATCAGGAACAGCTTTAAAAAAGCATAATCAGTTTTGTTTATTCATTAAACTGGTCCTGCTTTTAGTTTCTTGATATTAAGAGAGTTCCAGTCCTATTAAGGCTTATATTGTTGTTGTTTTTAATATAAGCCAACAAATAGTCTACCTGAGTCAAAGTTGCTTGCCCTACCAATGTCCATATCCGTACACTGAAATTTGCAACAGTCGCTGAGGCTGCATCTCTATGAGTGAGTAACGCAGGCTCAGAGCACACGCTAGAGCACTGGTTTGCACCCATCCATGCTGCTTACCAAGCTCCTAGAGCAGTTTTGGCTCGTGCAGCTAGCAGTTTAGCTACGCAGAGGCAAGCTGTGCCATGCCACTTGACCCCAGATGTAGCCTATGATTACATACTTCATTTATATCTTTTGACCTGTGTGAAATGTCCATCATTTGTATATGCAAAATCAGAGGCTGCACAGGGGCTTTCTGATCATCTCAACCACTGTGAGTATATTGTGAAGCTAATGGAAATTTCCATTTACATGTCTATATATTTTGAAATCTCCAGAACATTCAACTCTAACCTTTGTTGTGTGCACAGTGCCTATAATCTGCTAGTCATTTTAGCATTGATTATGTATCCAGTATTCATTTCTATAATGGAATGCTTCCACAAGCCAAAATTTCTGTGAATTGATATTTATGTTGGAAAAAAAATCAGAATGAAAAAAACACATAGAAATACACTTATCTATATGAAATTTCAGTTAAATGCCAGATACTACTTTGAATGTTAGGAATAATAATTTTGATTTTTATATTTCAACGTGGCTTTTTATTTCTGTTATTCATATACTATGTAGATAGATAAAAAGAAACATAGTATGAAAAGAAAAAAAAGAAACAAAATATGATTCACTTGAAGCATATTTTTAAAGCTTCAACAGTTAATTTTCATTCTAATACAAAATAAATGTATTTCTCATGGAATAGCCAATTCAAAATTAACATAATCTTGAAAAGGGAGATTTCTTATGATAGAGAAATGTTCTGGTTTGACCAGCTTTTCTGGAAATTTCTGGAGAGCTACAAGTGTTGAAGTAAGGAAAAGGACAAACTGTGTTAAGAGGGAAACTGTGTTAAGTTTTGAAATCTTGATGGCATTCTTTTTTTAAAAATTATCCTCTTACTAATATCAACACAATAAAACCATGTTTACAAAAAATCTCCTAAGGTTTTGTGTTTGAAACACAAGTGTAGTCAAGTGAAGTTACTTGTGGACAGTTTCCATTTCTACACTCAGGTGTGGAAGAACTTTGGAAAATGTGGTCTGCATCATTAAGAAAGTATTTATCTCAGTGTGCTGCCGTCTCCCCATCAACTTCCAAAGGTGTTAAGTCAGTCTCCTAAACTATCAAATGAAATCCTGCTGACTGGTTACCATGCCAGATATTAGCAATTTAATTATAACAACTGAACTTAGTATGTGACTAGTGAAATACTGACTTTCAGATCTTGACACATGCTCCACAGAAAACAATAAATAATGCCAAACACATGCTTTCTATTTGTCAGTAATAAAAGAAGTGCTTGCTACAATCCAGATATCAAATGACAGCACTAAAAAACCCCTCAGTAATACAAATACATTCTCCAAACACTTTAAAAGTACATTTGCAAGTGTGCCCAATATGACAGCAGTATTCAGTTTACTAACTAGGTGATGCTTCAATGTTGTTTCTGTATAAATGTTTCATTTTTTTCTTTTTGAACATAAAGAGCCAGAGTTTCAAATGCAATCAGAGTTTCCTTTAGCACTCTGTTAAAAATTAACAAGCCAATTTATTCTTTGGTAGAACTTCACTGACTTTGGTGAAGTTAAACCCAGGATGATGTTGGCCCATCAAGGAGAGTGGAAAACACTTGCAATAAAACTTAAGAAACACAAACACATCTGATTCATTTTCATTTCAGCTCACTACTTGGTCAACAATCATTTAAAGATTTGCTATGATTTGCAGAAAAACTCTAGGTTAAGCCTAATTTTAAGCAGGCCTGAGCTAATTTATTTTTTTGTCCTGTTTCAGGTGAATTTTGATTTGAGGTATGAGATGGAAAAATGGCATGTTAGGTCAAACAGATACACCTACAACTTAAAAAAAAAAAAAAAAAAAAACCCAGATTATTTGAACCTCTGCAAGCTAAATAGGCTTATTTCACTCTGCTGTATTTAAGTATTTTTTTAACAAGACATAATTTGTACAAGAAATTATACACAAGTATAGAAGACCAGGAAAGTGAAGGGTAATGAAGTGTCATGAGAACATACAAGGTCAGACACCTTTTATTTATGGCAGTGATATAATTTAAGGATAACTCAGTAGGAGTTATACTACATTACATCAGTACTTCTGGAACCCGTAATCTCAAGAAATCTAGAACAGCAGCCATTGCCAGTGCCTTTCAACTCACCTCCTTTCTGATTCTCTTTTCTCAGGAGCTCTTATCATTCTATCCACCTGAATGAAGATTTGGGAAAGATGCTTGTTATTGAAAGGGAATAAATACTAATCAAACACTGTTGCAACAATGAACTTCAAGGCCACATGTGCCTTCTTCTTTCAATGTATATTTCAATTAATAAAGGTGACCTTTCCTGAATATTACATAATGTTTTTCACCCTTTAGCTATGCACTGTCCTGTGTAAATCTTATTGACTTTTCTGTGAAACATAATATTGGCTGCATGTCTAAAATGTAAGCAAACAAAAAATGTTTCCAGTTTAAAACACAAAATGAAGTTATTTACGTGAGCTCAGTCCCTAGGTCATCTGTCTTTTGGCTCAAGAAGAAGAAGGGACAGACACCTTTGTGTGGGCATTTAATGAAACTGTTTAGGAATGAACATACTGCACTTAGTCCATCACTTCTTACATTAAAAAGGGGATGTCCTTTTTATTGTGGTGGAAACTACAATCGAGACAGTTTATTCGTGCAATTCTACAGCAGTCAGGGCTCTTATTCTGCTTCACAGGATCTCTAGCTGTCAGAGAGCTAGGTCCACGTACACTGACAGCCCATGAAATCAATCCAGTTTCTGTTCTGAATTAGCTCAATCTTTGGGTTCAGCGGGTTATTACAGACTGAGCTGTTGTGATAGCTAGCTTAATGTGGTATTTCAGCGAAACTCCATCATATGCATGACGAAGAGAGTGTCTGGGTTGCATTCAGCTCTGCCCGCTAGTAATAAACACAGCTGAGAGACAAATTTGTCTCAGGCCTCTAATTCGAAAGTGGAAACTCGCATATTTATGTGTACAGGGTAAAACAGAGCTCTGAAGCATGATCCCTTATGATTCTTACTAGTGAGACAAACCAACGTTAAAAAGGTGAGGCAGGGACAGCACAAGTTATCAAGCTCTCCTAGGTTTCCTAGTTTATGTTTTATTCAGGAATCAGTGCTGTCACAGGGAGAAGGCTGCAAGGAATTTGGTGGGCAGGTTCAGAGAAGAGAAAAGGCTCAGCAGTTTATGGTTGCTTAATGGAAAGCAGGAGAAAGAGAAGGAGAAAGCAGCAGAAAGAAGGATTGCCTCAAAAACATCTGGAAACCACTTCTTTTAAGGAAATTTGATGCTCTTCATTTTTTAGTAGTTGTTAAAAAAAGCAATCCAAGTACAGTGGATTTTCTGATTTTTGACAAAAAATAATTCAGAAAATAACCAACCTTAGTATAAGCTTCAATTCAGAAAGTGCCTGGGCCCTTGACAAAACATAAATAGCTGCACTGACTGCAGGAAAGCCTGAAGTGAGAATGCTCTTAACTGCTTGCCCAACATGGGATCAAATTAAGAGACTGGTTGCACTGTAGGAACTTAAGTTCTATGGTTTGTGCATAAATTGTAATACAGTTAAAGCCTCACTGAAAATCTGGTATTTATCATGCTAAGCAGAACGTCTACAGTCAGAAATCAGTATTTGAGTATTCTTGATTCCTATTGAGATCAATGGAAATATAAATCAGATTCTAACCTATTCAATTTAGTCTCAAACCTCTGCTATACTACAGTGTGCCAGGAATTAATTTTTCAGTGTTGACTCTGTACGATAGCTGTATATTTTGTTGAACTTAGTCCTTTACTTGCATATTACTTTGATGGCTGCTTTGATGGCTGTACATAAACTACTTATTTAGAAAAAGCTATTTTTATAGGGTATCTCATGTCCATTTCCACAAAATGAGTGGTATTTGGCTCTTAATTTGAGAATCACACTACCATACTTTGCTGTCACATCACTGCGGTATAATTTAGTTGTTGGGGAAAAAAAAATAAAGCCTTGTTGCATGATACATATATGCTGCTGTAATACATATTTTGACAATACTACAAATGACATTATTCAGATTATGCAACAAGCTTAGTTTTTCTGGAAAGTAAAGGCAGAGAGCATCATACTGGGTAGCTGTGCTGTTTTAATATTTTGCAAGGAAGGCTGGTGTTTACATAAACAAAACACTTTTAGTATTCGAAAACAGCTGAAACTACTGCTACTTGTCTGCATGGAAAACTACCTTCTTATTGAGTACATGCTTTCAAAGCAGCTTCCTAACATGGATCTGTAATTAGAGCTGGCAATACCTTTTTTGATAAAGTGATGCCACATTTCTGTTCCGCGAATTTTGTTTATTTGGCTCTGTAATGCCTAGTAAATCTCTCGACTCTAAAATACTTAATGCTTAGTATTACTGTGCTCATACTGTATTAACACAGTGGTGCTGTGAACTGGATTCTATGAACTATATTCACACATCCAGGTCCAGTGAGTACATTCAGACATTTAAAAGAATATGGGTTGCGTATGTGAGAGAAAGAGCTTCAAAATTTGGACTCATTAAGACTATATCTGCACTATTTAAACCCAGAATGTACATAATTCAAGTCCCTTAACTTGAACTAATTTAGCAATAAAACAAATCTGTGTTTAATCTGAGTTCTTCTGAAGTTTTTAACTCAAAACAGATATTTGGTTAATGACCAAACTCATGTACTTAGTCTTCACTACTATTTTAACTACGTTAGCTGTCCACGGCCAACATGAGATAAGAATACATGATGTTACAGTTTAAATGGAGTTCCTCTCTCTCTCTCTCCCCCTTTCTGTTTCTGTGCTTTTCCTGCTTAAAGACAACCTGGTCTCAGTGTTGTCACATTATTGTTACCAAACCAGCAGTGAGCTATGGATGACAGAAAAAACAATTTAAGGTTGTCCAGGAAGGGGGTCACGGTAACATAACCTGAACCATGGCAATATTTACCTGGAATATTTCTTCTGATTATCCCTGGATATTGATATAATATTAACTTTGTGTTTTTATTGTGCTCGCGGACCTCAGTGTGACTTCATTCGCAAGGCTCTTTGCAAAATCGTATGAACATGAATTAAGACATTTTGCAGAATATCTTTGCATCACTATTCACTACAGCCATCTAAAATAGATTTTGAACATTGTTCAGACATATTCTAAGTATTAATTATGATTTCTGTTGCCTGCATCAGTCCTTAGAAGTATTGCCTTTACTATAAAGAATGTAAAGAATATACAGTTTTCTGCTGTTAAGAGTTCAAAGCTAAGTTACCTAGTCCTAGTCCTTTATTTTAAACAGATTTTATGGTTCAAAATATCATCTGCTAGTAGTGACTATAGAAATTTTCTCTTTGTGAACAGTCCCAAGACAGGCTGTAGTGCAACTTTTTCACGCTGGTCCATTCATTGCTCCATTACATACATTAGCATGGACCTAATCGTTGCTTGGCCTTTTCTTTGGTTTGTCATTTAAGGGACATAATGATAATTATGCTAAGTGGTTTTTTTTTGTTGTTTTTTGTGAGTGCCTTTTGAACATGTTTCATGCAGAGATAGGTCAATAAAAGCAACTAATTTCACATTAGTTGTCCATTTCAATATTAAATCAGTCAGTGTCTGTTCTCATAGTCCTTGACCTGAATATAGGGAAGAAAAAATTTATTGATTTTTGTGGTCTGACTAGCCTCAGTTTTTCTTGTTATAAGTTAAAGACTCATTTCGAACTTGTGTTGGGCTCTCTTATTATTGAAACTAAGATTGGGATCCAATTACCTAAACATGTATCTACTACCATTTTATACATTTCAAAGCATCCAGATTAGTGTCCAAATGCTCATTTTGAAGAGGTCAGGTCTCCCATTTGCTCTGTGTCACATCTACTTGCTGATATAGACTTTTTTTTTTTTTAGAAAGGAAATTTCATTCTTTGTGTGCTGCAAAGATGCTATTTCGAACTACGAACTTTCCTCAAAGTTTGATATGTGGGGAAAGGACTTTTCCTTCTTCATTCTTCCATTGGCTACACTTTTTCGTGAGGTTTTTGTTTGTTTATAGAAAGAAGGATAATAACTTTCAGGAATTTGGATGGTTTCAAATGGTTCATTTTGGAACATGTTTAAGGCTTTATACACCAGCTAGCAGTCAGGGAATTATCTCTGGTGCAAATACAGAAGACTAATGTTTAAAATTACAAAAACTTACAAAGTCCTAGATTAGCTGCACACAGTTTTTCATCAACTGTCCTATTAAATTCAGCTAAAAATGCTCTCCCATTTCACAAGCTGTGAAGAGTGAACGGTCACGATCTTTCAAGATCTGTGCACAATCCTCCTTGTTACAGGGAAAAGCAACGCTGCAGAGTAACAAATGAAAACAACATTTACCTTTGCTCTCTGCATGTTTACTTCTGAAGGTCCTGTATTTAGGAGAAAGGAATGTATAACTTTCTTCAGTTTTCTGACCCTCTAAATATTTTCTTAGCAGATTCTGCTTCCTCTATAATGAATTTAAGTATAGTGATGATGATAAGCTTGTTTCCCTAGACCCTGTCAAAGCAGCCCACATTTCCCAGAGATCCACAAACTGAAAATCATTGCAATAGGTATGTAGGTAAGAGTTATCAATTTATTTTGAAGACATAGTCCACCTTCACGAGAAAACATTTAAGATCCTTTCTAGTACCAGGCCTTCTAGGAGTCATCATTCCTTCCCCCCCAAATATGTATTAAAGCATTAGCTCTTTTTTTCTCATTTTTTTCATGATGTATTTACAATGTAATTCCATAGAACATTTGTGATTTTCTAAAGAGGGAGCACCAGCATTCTTTCGGTTATCACGTTCTGTTTCTGCTATGTCATTTCCTTGTGGCACTTGTGGGCAATGCCTGAATAATTGCAGTAGACTATATAATTCTTAGAAATATAATTCTTCAGGTTCTCTGTACCTGAAGCAACAAATGTTTGCCTGCAGTTAGATTGGCAGATTTTTTCTTTCTTTTTTTTTTTTTTTTTAATTAGCAAAAATTATCTTTTTGTTAATGCTGATGTCCACTTAATACTGTTTCAAACTCTGATAGTATTTTGCCAATTTCTAGTTAAAATGTTTACGGGTACTCAGTTCAGGCAAGCCAGTGGCATTTCTAGTTGGTTGCAACATGGAATGTAGCATGGTGCAGGGACCTCCAGATACCTTGGAGAGTTTCCTGCCCCTCTACTCAGCCCTGGGGAGGCCTCATCTCGAGTACTGTGTCCAGTTCTGGGCTCCCCAGCACAAGAGAGACATGGAGCTACTGGAGAGAGTCCAGCATGGGGCTACGAAGATGATCTGAGGGCTGGAGCATCTGCCCTATAAAGAATGGCTGCGAGAGCTGGGCCTCTTCAGCCTGGGGAAGAGAAGACTGAGGGGGGATCTTACCAATGTGCACAAGTACCTGAAGGGAGGGTGTCAAGGGGACAGGGACAAACTCTTTTCTGTTGTCCTGTGTGACAGGACAAGAGGCAAAGGGCAGAAATTGAAGCACAGGAAGTTCCGCCTGAGCGTGAGGGGGAATTTCTTCCTTGTGAGAGTGACAGAGCACTGGCACAGGTTGCCCAGAGAGGTTGTGGAGTCTCCTTCTCTGGAGATCTTCAAGGCCCGCCTGGATTCAACCCTGTCTACCATGCTCTAGGTGACCCTGCTGAGCAGGGAGGTTGGACTAGATGATCTCCAGAGGTCCCTTCCAACCTTACCCGTTCTATGATTCTATGAAACTTCACTGAAATTTGTATTTGCTTCACTGTGCTGAAGATATAAATGTCATAAAAAAATCAACATTTTGCCTATCACCTTGACTCTTCTTATGCAGCTGACTACCAAAAAGATTATTTTTGTTTGTGTAAGATCTTTGTTTCATAATACACTCCACAAATATCTCGTTCTGTCGACATAATTCTCTTCCAAAAAATACATTTTTTACTTCTGGGTTCAAATGTTGTTAATACAGCTCCTGTTTGCAGAGTTATGAAAATAATAATTTGAAGGGATGTATTTAAGGTTAAGAATACAAGAATTCTGTTAGATTATATAGAGTGTTTTTTTCCTGCTTGTTTGATAAGATTTTTTCACCAAGAAAAGAAAAGAAGGTGTTTGTAGATTAAACATTAAATATCAATGAATTGTACAATGAATTGTACAATGAATGATTTATGAGTCACTTCTAGAATACCCCCCGAGATTCGTTTACTAAAGTTTGAGGAAAGCTGTTAGTGGCAAGCAGGGTAATGGCAAAGTACTGTCCTTCACCACTACCACACCAGCTCAGTAAACTTCTGTGAGCTGTATTTAAAATATGATGTTTTTGCTGGCAGATCAGCAATGACCAAGAAGCAGTACGACTCATAGAAAAGTATGAGCAGGCTGACCACCTATCACACCAAAGACAGCAATAGCAGAAACATCACTACAAAGAGCGGTGATGCAGCTAGGAAGGATAAGAGATGGGAGAACCAATGCACAAGTGCAAAACTTGTATAAGCCTAGGAGGATTGAAAATGAGTAGGAATAAAAGTTAGGTGGATAGAAGACGGGGAGGAAAAAAGCAGAATTCTGTCTTTCTTTATATCTAGCATTTCTGGGAACACAGAAAATAGCTTAGGAAGATGGGATATAATTCTTGTTTTCCAAAAATGGCCTTGAATTTGTTGGCTAATGAAATCTTGATTCTCACTGCATGAAAACAAAAGTTTTCTTGCTTTTTTTTTTTAACAACTGTAATGATTTAAAATGAGGGAGAGTAGAATGTCATGAAGAAACAGAGATATAAACTGGGTTATGCTGGCCTATCCCCCTCCTAAGTGGAGAGAAAAAGAGCTACATAACACACAGCATGATGATATAGAGAACCATTTGTTTTGTGACTCTTAGGTGTACTACAGGAAGGGGCATGGCTAAATGTAGTTGCCCAGAAGCAAAGAGGGTCAGAACTTATCAGAAACAAAAGTTTTCCCTCCTAAACTCTATTTTCAGTTATTCCCTTCATTTTTCCCTTTTGCCTCAAAACTTTTTTCTATTAATTCTCTTTTGTGCTTGCTCTCAGTCATTGCCCCCCTGGTAATAAACTCATCACTCCTGTTGTTTCTGACAGGCAGGGACAGACCATAACTTTTCCCTGTCACTCTCTAGCTTTGTGCTCAAAGTTGTGGGAATCTAAAAATGTTATATCCACCCCTACCATGTGAGAGAGATGTACGCCAAGAGTATTTTCATCTGAAGGACACTCAAATGTATTGTTCAATAAATTTATTGCAGCAACCTTCACTGCTGAACTAAATAATCATTGCTAAATGACCAATGAATGGTGTTCTTGTATAATAACCCCTTACACGGAAAAGTCATTTATATGGAAGTGTATAGAGCATGAGCAATTATCATCATTATCATAGTAGTTAGATGCTGTTTTAATTTAGCTGTATAAATTAGGAAGGCAAATTTCCTTTTTGAACACAATCCTTGTCAAACAGAGAAATACATCCACATACCATTTTCATGATTCTGTCACTGGTAGTATTTGAACAGCCAGTATCAATTAGGGTATCAGTCAGGCTTAATGGCTGCACCGTATCCTCTCGCACCATGTTCAAAATGTGTAGATCTACTGCAGCTGCATTTCATAGGTGCTATTCCATTCTTTTAGCCAGCTTTGAAAGCTGTACACTTCCTTTAGTTTCATCTTTGATATAGTTTTCTCAAGGGACAAGTGAGTTCCATGGATCAGCAGAAATAAGCATTAAAGGACTGAGATCTTCCACAAGATAAGCAGAATCTGAGCTCCAAAAATACAAATGAAATATTTTAAGGTTTTGAGATTTTTATTCTTTTTTTTTTTTTTTTTTTTTTTTTTTTTTACTATATTTTGGAGACTATTTCTAGATGACCCCAAATTTAGGACACAAACATTTCCCTCACAGAAAATGTAGAGACATTCTGAATTAGCGAAAGAGTTTTAGAACGTTTGAAATGTCTTTTAAAAAAGAATGAGTACATAGTTTCAACAACTGTAGACTAGGTCTTTCATTGCAATCTCTTCAATAGTACCATGTGCTCATTTCCACATAAGCATGAAAGAAAGGCAAGCAAATTTGAGTGTATCAGTGTAAGGATTAGCTACCTGAGAATATCAAATCTCAAAAGGTAAGTAGTGAATTATAAATGCTGCAGTTTCAAAACTGTAAATGCAGTATTCTTGATGAGAGTAACTTTTTCCAGTTTAATGCATGCCATTTTGAAAGCGATTCAACCTATAAGTATAAAAAAATCCCCTTCTCTTCAGAGAAAGGCAATCTTTGTAAGAAGTTGCACTAGGACTCCTATATTGATCTAACCAGAGATTTCTGTTGTAATTGAAAAAAATTTCCCATGTGAGGAATCACTATACTGTTTTACTTACAGATGTGAAAGAACAGAAGATAAATTATTATATCTATTCTAAATACTTAAGATTTGTTCAGACACTTTAACAGTGGTGACCTTCATAGGCACCTAGATAAATACAAACCATAAACAATGAATGTGTCTGATGATTTGGTTTTATTTGTTTCTCCTATGTGAAATTTCCTTTTTTCTTGCCCATCTTCTTGCCTTATATGTTTTTATTTGCTAGGCAAAATGTTGCTAGTGATGTTTTGAAATCTCAGTAGGTTTGCAATCAACCTGAATTCTTTGGAGCTACAGGCTTAGGCTTTTCCTGGTATGAATATCATGCTGGATAGTCAGTTGGTCCACCTTAATGTTTTCTATATGGGAGCCGGCACTGATATTCTTATCTCACGCTTTCTTTAATCCTGAGGAATATATCCACCCTAGGGCATGGAAATACAATCCAATTCTCAGTTCCCTCAGTACAATGACTTTAGCTTCATTTTAAGGTATCCTAGTCTTCACAGTAAAAAAGTCCTCTCGTTACTAGTATGTGACAGTAAAATGGATTCCTCTTCTGCCGTTGCTATCTGGAGACCTGAATACAAACTAATCGAAATCAGGTTTTCATGATGAGTTAAATGCACCATAGTATATACCCTTCCCATAAGCACAGTAATTCTTGAGTAAATTCTCAGTTTCACTTAATTCTGTGCAAACTCTCCTAGAGACTTCAGCAAGATTAGGATTTCACACTGGTTATGGTAAAAGATGAAATACGGCAGTATCTCAAAGCCATTTCAGGGCATAAAACATCTCTCTTGAACCAGAGCAGATTTTGCTAACAAGTTAATGTTAACTATAACATTTTCCTGTGACAGTAGTGTGTATTTTCAGCTTCTGACCTTCCTTACTATTTAAAGACAAACGTTTCAACATGCAGTTTACAGTATTTTATCAGCAGCTTTGAAGCAGCAATGTAGCATGTTATAATATAACTTTCAGTACTAAATTTTGTTCTAATACGTGTTTTGGCTGTGCCCATTGACGTCAATGGGAACGGAGAGCAAGCAACCGAGTAAAATATTTGGTCTCAAAAGATACAAGAGCATAATTTAGCTTTCACTGCTTGAATCACTCTGTGGAATTTTTATTTCCCTCCATTTTATTAACTCATCAGACCTTCTATGTTGAACATAGAAAAGAAGTTGCTTGCAGACTAATGAACAAGCCTTGCCAAGTGTAAACTTACAGAAGAGTTACTCATTTAACTGGTTCATATTCATAAGGAAACCACAGCTCTGTTCTTATTAGTAGTCACTTATTCATACTTTAATAAACTATTCATCAGTGTTGATCTGAAACACATCCTTCCATTTTTATCCTGTCATGTTTTGAGTAATACTTAGTAGATAATTCCAGAGTCTTAATCATAGAGTTGTTGTAACGTTCAACAGACAATCAAGATCACCAAAGCAAGAAACAATGGGGGACAATGGAGCCAGCCTCTGAATTCACACAAAAAAAATCCTGTTTATGCTTACGTACACCAATTAGGAGCTGTTATTCTGTGTGGAGCAGAAGTCTAATTATAATGAGTCTCCACTATGCAAGAAGCCATCTGGGCAGATGGGAGACAATTTTGGTGAGTGGTGATTTTGCCATATTTATTCACCAGTATTTATATTAATAGGTTAGCTCAGGTAATTCAAATAACCTCTCTGTGTGTTGATATTAGCTTTTCTCTAAACTTTTCTCTGCATGCTTTTGCAGATGTTCAAAAAGAGCTCTACCAATAAAGCTCTTTTTGGCTGAGATTCCATCCTCTTGCATAGTACCAAACCAAAGAGAGGTCCCATAGCTGCCATAAACCCAAACGCAGTTCTTAGTATTGAACACTATTCTTAGGCACTGCTTTATAGAAAACTAAACAGTAACCAGTTTTTTTGTGGGGCTACACGTCTGCCTGTGCTACTCAGCAGTCCAGAATTCCATATGGTGTTTTTTCATGATGTTTTATAGAGCTGTTTCTGAACTTCTCATCGAGAAATTAAAATCAAAGTGTAACCGAGCTACACTAAGTTGTTTTTTACCAGCTATGCCCTGGCTAAATCCTCTGTAGGATGAGTATCTGCTTCTTTCACTTCCCATATACTTAGCATGTAGAAAATGATCTCATCAAAAGAGGCCTGACATTCCAGCGAGGCTTTTGCAAGTCTTTCAAAACATGAGCATATGTTTTCCTGATACATATTTTGTGCCAGAAAGGGTGTAATGAGTCATCACCTCAGCAATATTTAATACCCCAATTAATCTTATGCCTCTTTCAACTTTTTTTGCTGCTAGCAAATCTATTATACTTTTAAACAAAATATTTATCTGATCAGCATTGCCAAAATATGCTACTTAACCAGCAATGTGGGTATGTTTCTTCCAGCTGATCACCCTGAAAAAGTCTATGGCGCTTAATGATTGACCAGCTCTATGTATCAATTTCTCAGTTTCTCAGCATTAAAATAGGCTAACAATAACAACAGCGAAATAATTACATGCAGCGATTCAAAATGCTAAAAAATCCTGTATGTACTGATAAAGACTTGAAATCACTGGGAGATTTTCTTCTAACTTCAGTAAGTGCAGTATCAGCCTAAAGGGAGCAGGCCTTTGATTCCAGCTAACAACATCTGAGATTATTGCTGTTTGTCACAAAAATATGACACAGCAACAGGGGGTGTATATTCTTTTTTTTTAGTTAAAAGAAGAAGTGGAACAGACAGTTGATTTCCCAAAACTAAATTTGTAGTCTTTCTGCTTGTAACATCTGTCTGGAACCTAATTTCCGTACACCGATTGAGCCGGAGTCTTGAGAAGCCATGTGTTTGTTCACTATGAGCCTTTTTTTCATTAGTACCAAAGAGGTCTTAAATTTAACCTCTGATTTATCTTTCAGAACTCATGATGTAGTAAATTGGATTTCAACTGCTCAAATGCTTTTCTGTATATGCTAAGGTATAAAAAAGAAAATTAAATCTTTCACTGACTGAATGTTGTTCACTGAAACTCATGTAAGTGTACCAGAGAGAGCAATGTGTCTGTATAATTATACTGATGAGTCACAACTTGTATTCATCTAAATCGCTGTCTTTCAGCTTTTCTATACCTGGTTAATTAGATGTTCAAAATAGTTCATGGATTGAACCTTGGGATTTCAGAAGAGAGAGGTTTGGGATGAGAGGACATATATCTCTTCAGGCAACAACATGGTATGGACTAGCCTCTGTATCTTCTGTTCTACAGTATGTAATCTTTCATTTGTTTGATCAAAATCAGACAATGATTTTGTAGTCTGGAAGTCTGGGTAGAGAACTTCATCATCTGGGCTTCGTCTGGAACTAAATGGTCAAAGAGCAAAAACGTTTTCTTCATTGCCCCTTTTACAGGAATAGAAAGATCAGAAGCAGAAGTAATTTGTAAAACATCAATATTGTTTACAACCATTTTTATGGGACAAGTCTCTACCTGAAGGACTGGACATTCTAGATCTTCCATTTCATTTTAATAACTATCGAATAGTTTCATACAGTGAATAAAATCTATTCCCCAAATGGCATCTACACATTCCCAGCAGTATTATCTTGATTTCAGTATCATTTTGTGATCAGTATTATTATTTGAAAGTATTATCTTGTTTACATTAAAACAAAATCTGCAGAATTTAGTAAACTTTGGTTTTGTATAAAATAGATCTCCAATATCAGTTAAACGTTTTCTGTTGAATTTGGAAAGGCTTCTATCTGGAAATGTTTCAAAACTGTTGAGGCACTGACTACTTGTCAGAAAAACGGTTATAAAAACTTGCAGTTCATATACTAATAAAAGCTCTACTTTCTACCTTGCCATTGTTTTATCAGTATTAACATACCTTTAGTCAAACTTCAGGATCACAGTTTAAGAAATATATTTTGGACATTATCACTGCACTGAATAGAAAGGAATTCAGGGTAAGCTTCTCTCTTCATTTTTTGAGATTCTCTCTGGGATTTTCATGAGCACTGTGAGAAGCGAAGCGAGCCTAATGAAATCCTATAATTATTGAGTGTTATCCTCTTTCTGGAGCTGTGCTCTGTAGTTACAAATTCCTGAGCTCACAACAACAAAGGAGCACTGCGGCCACGTCTTGAAATTACACTGTTATGTTTGTAAAATGGGAACGTAATTACAGATCATTTCACTTGAATTTCTGGTTGCTCCATGACATAGACACCTTTAATAAGAACTCTTTTTGCTTTTTCTTTTATTTTTTTCTTTTTAGTTTAGCAACTTCCCTCTTTACTGCAGTCAAAGCTGAACAAAAATGATTTCTCTGGTGCCAGGATAAGTATTGTTATTAGGAAGGAAGATTAAAGTTTTACCTTCAATTGAAGCGCTGCCTAACGTACAGTAACACTGTAGCCAGCTGGATGTGCTGTGTAGACCAGAGACCCGGGCAGTGCTTTTTTCCCAGCAGATCAAGAAGCTGGCAGAAAGTCCTGTCGCTTTCTGCAATCAGCTGATGGCAGTTGCTGCCGTGTGAGAGATGTTATACAATGCGGTTAAAGAGGTAAAGGTTTGCCCTGGAGCTTGTCCGCAGAGCAATCAGAGACAGTAATCCTAGCATCTGAAGAGCAGCAGTGTCCTGCAATATGCCAGTTTTCCTGTATTATGTGGGTGGCAAGCTGAAGGAAAGATCAATGCCTATCTGAATTAAGCTGTCAACACTTTGAATCACGCTTTTTTTTTTCTCCCCATCTCCTTTCTATCCCCACCCTCATAAACTGGGACAGCATTATATTCTAAACTTCTGTTTGGGCTGAATAATGATATATAGATGTTTTGCAAGACCTATAATGCAAAGTAACGCTCGCAGATCCAGTTTTCCCTAGAAATGACCATGAAGAAATGTTCTGTCCTTAAGTTTTTTTTTTTCTTTGTATTACCTTTAGTTTTTTAGAGTGCAGCCATATTGTGCTCCTCACCTTTTCAAAGGTAAGTCCAAAGTCTTGTGAGAATTACCTTCCATTCATTTCATCCAGAGTGCCCAGAAGACCAACCTCAACTCTGGACTGGTTCAGGGGAATAAAACAACCTATAAGTAAGGGCAAAAATTATCATTTCTGCTCAGTCAGTTCATTTGTGTTATAAAGAGATAAACTCATCTGTGAAGAGATTCTGAAAATCTTTCACAGAGTGGAGAAACGCTAGCAAGTCTTTTTGACTTTATGGTCAAGTCAGAACAGGGCTTGATGCTCAGGAGCATGATGCTCAGGAAAAAAGAAAGGAACAGGGTAGCAGAGCTGAGCAGATACTGAGAAGGTATACATTTCCTTTATCTGTTATAAGTGACCCTTTCAAATCAACACACTCTAATGGCAGAGGGTCCTGCGCAAGTCCCTGGAAACATGCGTAATTAAAATATTAGGGTTATTATTTTGCATGCATAAACAATTATTCTGCTTCCAAATCATAATGACTAAATTTTGACAGTGTGCATTCAACCAGGGCATATGCACTGGCCGCTGTTAGTGCAGCTTCTAAGGGTTTGTACAGAAAACATCTCAAGGAGAGTCCAGGAACCAAGGGACATTTTTTGGTCATACAGATGTTAAGCCATTGCTCTGACTGACTGACACGAGATCAATTTCTCTCTTAGGAAATATAGCTCATGTGTGTAGGATTTATTTATTAGTGGGAGGAGTAGGAAAGATGGAAAGGGCAACAGAGGGCTGTGAATGACGTGGGCATGAACATATGGGAAGTAACATGTGCCCGAAATAGGTTAGAGATGGTAGTTCAGGTCAGTCAATGTTGTCTGAACCAGAGATGGCAGGATGTCTAAAACAGGAGGCAGGTCATAATACAGAAGTTTCTAACCTCACATAGAAAGTCCAAACAGAAGCTTGACTGTGCGACTCTGCAATACAGAAACACAATGTAAAGAAGGAAAGCTCCAGTGATTTATAGGAATTTACACCTGTTGGGCATTTGGCTTTACATTAGACAAAAGTTGTATTCTATGACCCAGCTTCCCACTGCCCCATCAAGATACCATTAGACATTGTTGTTTGAGTTCTATTTCTTTGTAAATTAAAAATCCTTACTCTGTGCAGGAACAGATCTTTCTCAGCTGTCTTTTCCTTCTCAGACTCCACCCTTCTTTGAGTTTCAGCTTGTTTTAAGGATAAGTGTAAACAGACATTTAAACCAGTAACAGGTGTTCCCAGAGAGGCATGTTTTTGTTTCATTCCAGGATGATGAGATTTGTGACGGTCTGTGTTTCCTTCCCTTATATGACCAGGACCTTCCAGGCAAGAAAATTGCACTGAGCCAGTGTCAGCCAGCAATAGCAAGATTCACTAAGGGGATTCACAGCATCACCCCAGAGGTCTTTGCAGAGAATAATATTGAGCTAGGTCATGTGAGCCCTGGCTGGACATCTGCAGCCTTCCACGTGAACAGTACATGCTGTGTGTCCTACAAGCAGATGCACATACGAAGAAGACCAGGTAAATACTCCCCTAAACTTCCTCTATCCTACAATTACGAACAGCAGTGTCACTTCAATATGTCTGTTATCTGTGTGGACAGGACTAACATCAAGGCTATACTAGGCAGCTGCGGGCACAAGACCAGTTTTCCTATTTTGTGCCAGAACAAATCTAGGATCTTAATCAAAAACAAGGCCAGGGAGAGCAGTTGAGGGAGACAAAAATGAAAGGATCAATAAGCTATTGATTTCCTAAATTTTTAGCATCCCTTGAATTGTATGACTGCAATTTTCACATTTAATCTAAAAAAAAAAAAAAAAAACTATTGATCTAGGAATCCACAATTTCCATTGAAAATCAATAAGTTCACAGAAAAATGTTTTGAAAAATTATCACTTTCAACAAATCCTATGTCTCCCCAGCATTTTTATAAGAAAATTCTTCATAAGGTCTTGCCTTTTCTCCTCTTCCTCAAAGCCATCAAAGCCTAACGCTACTGGAGTCATTGGAAATATTCCATTACCACCGCTGGTCCCAATGGATTTTATTTTAGGCACTGGGCTTATTGTTGAAATCACAGTCTCTGTGCAATCACCATTATTTCTGAACTTGTGGGCTTCCCTCATCCGTTCAAAGATATTTTAGTAGCACAATAGCTATACTCCTTTGCGCCCAGAGTAACCTTTTGTCTCTGTCAGCTTGGATACTACTGGAACTTCCTCTCAGAGGTCTTCTGCAGATGTGAGCTCAGCTACTAAGAATGACTGGGCACGGTCCCAAGTTTTCTGCACAAGCACATGACCCTTCCCAGGGAGAAGACCTTCATATCCATATCCCAGGCCACAGCTCTCCCACTAGCATGCACACTGCCAAGAGAAGCCATTGGGACTGATTCCCCTCCACTAGTGTGCATGGCTACCTTGTGTGAACTTTGGCTGCTAGCCTTTGAAAATTAGACACACTGCTTTTGCCTCAGTGCCTGACTGCTACATATTTCACAATCTAAATGGCTAGAAATATCCCAGTCAAAATGGAGGGAGGAGAAAAAGGGAGAAAGAAAAGAGGAGGAAAAAAAAGAATTTTTTCTCTATCCTGTGCAAAAATTCTATTAAAGCTAGTTTCTTCCTTCAGATAGTAGGGAAAAGAAAAATGTATTGTCTCAGAAAACAGAACAGAAAAGTTGGTTCTCTGATTTGATTCAGGCTGGATCCAAATGATCCTAGAAGTTTCCAGGAACACTCTCACAGGCACTAAATCTAGTGTCTTCAGGTTTTAGTATATATAGCTGGCAAAGTCTTAGCTTTGGGGGAGAATGTTCCTGGGAGAATTTCAGCAATTCTTGTGAGGAAAATAAAGAATGTATTTTTTGTTTATTTTTCCTAATGGCCCTGATCCAATCAGGTTTTGCGTGCCTATAACAGATGTTTCTTGTGAATGACCCAGCATCTGGCACAAAGATCTTCTGTTGTAATTGTTATAATGAAAACACAAAAGATCGTAGCGTTAGACACCAAGAACTACATTTTTTAATGGCTCTCCTAATTTGAAGCCATGATTGTATATACTGGGTTTGGTCCAAGTCTTTGGAAGTCAACAGAAAATTTCACTGATTTCAGTGGTTTTGGGGTCAGGCCGTTTATGAACCACTGGATCTATATGAACAAAGGCAAAAGAAAACTTCTGATCTTTGTATGTATTTTTGTTAAAAAATGATATTTTTTCATGTATTTTAATATAAAGTCACTTATGTTACTTGATGTTCATCTTTTGTTGAGCAGTTCCTTGTGTTTCAGGACCTTTCTAAGAAGCAGTATGAATCACAGATCACTTTAGATAGGTTCATTAAGAAGACAGTGTAGATTTTTTATGAGAGTAAAAGCAATACAAAATCAAGACAAGACAAATTGTCACAGACATCAGAGAATGATTCTCCTTTCCTTCAGAAAGGAAGGAGGAAAGGAAGGAAGAGAAAAAAGAAGAGAGAGGAATAGGGCAGGAAGAAAGACAAAAAGAAAATGAAAGAAGGAGAAAGAGAGAGAAAAAAGAGAGAGAAAGAGAGAGAAGGGAGGAAGGGAGGGAGGAGACAATGCAAAGTAGTTTGACCAACAGCCAGGCCATGATTCACTTTACAAACAGTACAGCACTAAAAACTTCAATAACATTAACATGCATTTTACTCCTAACTAAATCAACTTTAAGTTCTCCTCTAAAGTTGTTACTAAAGCAAATCTAACTGAAATGTCTTAGTTGCTTATCTACACTTTCTTGTACATAAGCATACTCCCTTAAGCATATTTTTGCCTTCTTTGCCTTTCAGAACTTTTAATAAAAAATCTCAGAGGCATAACTAGTGTATTTCCTTACCTAATATAAACACAAAAGACTTTTTGCTTTGGAAACAAATGTAGGAGAACAGCTGTGCTGACGATCTACTCAGAGCTTCTATTGAATCTGCAGCTGCTTCTCTCTGTCCTCAGAAAACTTCTGGCTTGATTGACAGACAGAGAGATAACAGCATGTAAGAGGAGACCAGCTATCAGTCACAGGCTTAAATCAAAACTGCCTTAAATCTATGAAAATTGCTGTTCTTATTTTTACCTTCTGATGTGACAGCCATTTAGTCACAAATTTGAAACTTCTGTCAAATTGGTACAAACCTTTGTCCCAGAATTTTAAATCACTTAAAATTCATTCAGATCCAAACAAGTAAGGTCTTGGAGTTTGGTTTATTAATGCTAACAGCTGCTCTGGTGGGAAAGAAGGTTGCTTTTCACCTGTAAATTTTAGCAGGAATGAGTTATCTCAGAAGGAAACTTTTACCCATTCTATTTTATTTTCTCTGTGAGTTCATTATATTTTAGTTTCATTAGAAAATTTAGTCTGACATTGGGATGAATATATGATAAGACGTATATTGATTGCTGTCAGAACAGCAGTTTTGATCTGTTCCAGGCTGAAAGGCAAATTTCAGATGTCAAGTAAAATAGCTATATGTTGTGTCTCACTGTTCCACTCTCTGGTCCCGTGGGAGATAAAGCACACACCAGTGTGAAAGACACAGTGATTAAGTCTGGGTCCTCTTCCCACAGCAGTTTAGCAAATTATATACAGGAAATAGGTGCAGTTTGCCATAGAAATCTAAAGTTTTCAGATGCTCAGGTCATATAGGCTGGTTCCTAGTTTGTTTTTCATGACTTTCTAACAGCAGTGCTTACAGACAGTCTTTTGCTTGATGTGTTAGGCGCTTAGTGTGTATCAAGTGCCAAGTGGATTAGGTAGTGTCTCCCTGAATTTAGGCTCCTAAATGCTATATTTAGTGCCCGAATACTTTTCAGAATTGCTGTCTTAAGACATGCCTTCTCCTTTTCTAGAAAGGCAAAAGCATTTATATGTTGGCGCTAGCAGCTATGGGTCCATTACACCACCTCGAAAATTAGTACTATTATTATTCTATAAACTGGCAGGTAGACAGGAAGTACAGGGGCACTTGAAAACTCAGAGGCTGCAATCTAAACAAGGAGAACTGGGCACGTGTTTCAACTCCTGGGTCTGCCCCTAAATCACAGTGAGTCTTCTCCCTCTCCTCTGTTGTCTGGATGGGAGCCACCAGCTTTCCGTGTCGGGGCATACTGCGGTGCACACCTGCAGCTCAGCTTAGATGCAGGCAGAATTGACTTTCTGGCTACATTTCAGCTCCGGGCTGATAGGTATCTGTGTGACCACCCATGTAGGGGTCCTGTCACCAGTGGGCTTACCTCGACATTGGCACATACAGCCACTGAGCTCTCCCCGTGGGATGTGGACCTTGTCCTCCTCTGACACCTGTTTTAATTTCTCTGTCCTACATATAAAAGAAGAGTTCAATATTTCGTCTCCTCAGCATGACTAACAGACTCCTCTGTTTGTTTATTTCTTTTACATTCTCTGGATTCACATCCCTTTTGTATGAATCCGTTAATTAGTTTTATTTGTTTGAATGTCAAAGAAGGAATTTTATTATTGCCTTAAGGGAGGGCAAGCTGCCAATGAACATTAAACATGCTGTGGTCCAGTCCTTGCACAAGAAAGCATCATTCGATGCTAACCAACTTGCCAGTCAGGCCTGGCCTTAAATGTTCAGTGCTTTAGGCAAGAAAGGATTTTTTTTTTTCATTTTTTTTTGCCACACACCCAACTAAAATATCTTAAAAATTCATGGAGATGTATATAAATACATATCTGTGAACAGGTATTTTGTGATTGTTTTCAAGTGCTACACAGGCACACACATATGCTCACACAGACATGTATGCATAAAGATATAGAATTTATGCTATATATCCAGGTATCTGAGAGAGCTACATCGTAACTGAATTATACATTTTTATTCATCCCATCTTGTGTTACTCCTTGTGCAGTGTTTCCAGATCTCTTAGGACAAGTCTACTCTGAAACTAAACACACACCTGAGCAGCCTCAGACAATTGCATTTTCTTTTTTAATTTGACCAAGAGACATTTCTTTCTTTCTTCCTCAAAGACAGAACACCCTTTCCAGAAAGCAGTAGCAAGCATGCAGCTGCACTTCTCTAAGTCTATATTTCATCAGATAAAATTTAAAATGATTTTTCTAGACCTGCAGGACTAGAAGCAGTTGGTTTATCCTGCTGTAAAGAATATATTCCCAGTATCAAAAGGGTCATAAAGGTCAGATTTTCCTAGGATATTGAGGAGTTAGATAAACACACCTTTGTTTGTAGAGATATACCTAGATTTAGGAAACTTTGTGGTCTAAAACATCAACACTGACTAAATATAAAATAGGATATACTGGAGAATACATTTTCTATATTGCTTTCTGGTGTTACCAAGGTCTATATTTTCAGAAAATCCCAAATTAGGCAGATTTCATGTGGTCTGAATCTTTACTAACTGCTTTAATCCTGGAAATACCAAAATTATTGGACTTAAAACTCTCAGAGGTCCATTTTTAGAGGTTTTATGGATTCTGAAAGCTCTGTACAGTCAGCTTCATAATAACGCAGGACACTTTAAATATGAAGACTTTAAGCAAAATTTGTACTCTCTTAAGCATGTCTAAAACATAGTTTTCTGCAAAATACGTAGCATATGGATAAGACAAAGCTATTTAATAGGGCAGGAAGACAACACACAGTTACCTATCCAGCAAAACGAATAAACGTATGCATAACTTCAGGTATATGAATACAATCACTGAAAACAGAGCAAAAGTGAACTTCATTAGAGGCAATGAAGCTGCTCATGTGCTTAAAGCAACAGAAATGCAAAACCGCTTTACTGAACTGGTACATTAATCTGTTTTAATCTGCATAATTTATACTTTATCATCATACACTGGTATATTCAGATGTATATGGCTTGAAGACAAATATAGAATCCTTCAAAATGCAATCTAAAATATCCTCGTATCTATTTCATCAAAAGCAATTTATATCCTCCTCTCTACATTTCCAGCTGAATATTTTCATTTCTCCTCAACACAGTTCTCCATGAACGCAGAAATACAGGGTATTAGTGACTTAGCTTATACGACAGAATTCTGTTAGGAATATTTTGAAACTGAGTATATTTTATTTGATCCATATTGATTAATAGACATTGTTAGGCCGCTGTCTTTTTTGCTAAAAATAATTTTTTACATGAATGTTTTTTGTCTTTATTTAGGCATTCAGTTAGATCTTTATTATAGTTTATGTAAATGTGGTTAAACGTCTATCTCCTGTTTAGGAAGAAAATAGCACTTTAATTTTATCATTTTAATTCTTCGTTGTCCTAGACTTTTTGAGCTAAGATTACAACATATCTCCTTGTTGGTAGCTTAACCCACTCAACCTCTACTTAGAGTTTTTTGTTTTATTGATTCAGTCTCCCAGCGCCTGTAATATGATAAATATGTGGAATCTTGAAAACGGTATCTTGTTTACATGGCTATGCAGCTGCCAAAACAGCTGCCATTTCAATTTTTGAAAAGGGAAACAAGGCCCTCTTATCTGATGTGGAAGAAAAATAGTCCAGTCCTTCTATTCATTTTTAGTGTGTCTCAAATACGTTTGAAAACAAAGATGGGCCAACATTTTAAAAAGATATCAACCTCCATGTACAACATTGAAAAGCTTTTCTAAGAACTAAAGTAATTTATTTTCTCACGTTAAAGCATTTTTATATATCAAGGTGACAAGGAACTGAAAACAGCAGAAGACAGGAATGCTTCCAAAGAGCACAGCCCCTCCCACCAAATTATATTCCCTCTGCTCAGCAGCTACCAAATAAGGGAAAATGAAGCTGGGGTTGCTTGAGCCTAGTGGATGCTGTATGTTTCCATCAGAAGTAAGCTTTAATCTTTGTGAACAATAATTGTGCTAAACTGAAAGAAAAATCTTAATTGTAAATTATCTTCAAAAGCATCTATTTCTAATAGAATTACTATTATAGACAGTAAAATGGTCTAAAAGTCAAAGCAGTATAATTTATGCACCTCTAGGTGAGAATATAGTTGATTCATAAACAAAACAAAACAAAACAAGTTTTTCAGTTTTGTTGAAACAAAGTATAATTTTCACATAAAATGTTGACAATATTAATACCTTTTCAGAAAGGATTTTTCTTTTTTTGAATGAGCATTTACCAGTAGAAAGAAGTTCAATGAGAAATTTCAAAAACTCCAGAGTTGAGCATTTTTGTTTGGGAGCAAAATCAGTCATAGCTTTGAGTGCTCAACACACCACAATTCGATGCAAGACCGGACTTTTAATAGGGAAGTTCTCTCTTTTACTAAAGGAAATCAGAGCCTCTTTGCTGCACTCAGAAAGCTGAATAGTTACCCAACCTTCTTAAAATGCTAGTTTGGGGAAAAACGTCTGCCAGCATAACTCCGTGGGACTACCATTTAAGGTTTTGTCAAAGTAGTTGTATTAATGTCATAATATATACGCTATATGCTGTATATGTTGCTTGTTTCTGAAGAATTAATACAGACTATCTCAGTATATTTTAGGGCAAGGCCCAATGGCTCTTAAAACTTGTCACACTGATGAGTTAAGTTTGACCTTACCAACTAGTCTTTAAAAAGATAAAAGTATCCAATTTTACTAAGAGTTCTCTTCAAGATATACCCACATATAACATATACCTAATATATATCTATATTATCATTTAGCTAGCTGTCTTTGAGGCACATGAATTTAGCCATTATAGAATCTGATGCTTATCTCCTTCAGATTCCTCATTTTATTTCAGTGCAGCTTTAAGGAGAAGCTGACTGACATTTACATCATTTTCAGATATTTCCCCTTTTCAAAAGAGGTTATTTGTAAATCATCATGTTTGCACTCCAATCAAAATTACAATCAAAATGAAGTAAGTAAAGAATAACGCATAAATTATTGTATAAACTAGATGTAGAAATATTGTACTGTATCTTAGGTAAGTTTAAAATGCTTTAGGGTCAGAAAAATTCTTATTCTATAATTACCTCTCTCATTGCATCCTTTATGTGTCACCAGTAATACAAATCATAAATAATATCCCTGCCAGCTATGTGATAACATTTTCTCTGTAAAGAATCAGTAGGATTTATTCCTTGAAACAAAATGTTCGTACTATATATTTGGAAATTACCCACAGAGGAATTATTGAGAAAACCGTACATATTCTCCCCCCTCCATGTTTTCAAAAGAAAAGAGAGAGAGAGAGAGAGATCTTTTAAATGATAACATGCAGCATTTGAGTCTATTGTCTGTGCTTTTTTGAAAGTATGACCTAATCTGGTGTCCTGTCATTGTTCTGGCAGAACATGAAACAACAAATATGTTAAATTTGAGTGGTTTCCTGCAATGTTATTCTATCAAACTGGCAATTTCCGAAAGGATTTGGAATGGAGCTTGCAATTCCTTAGACACCAGGGAGGTCCAGCAATGGCTGCCAAGATGATCTGCAGCTAAAGCTGGTCCTAATATCTGAGCACATAAAAACATTTTTTTTACTCCAATTTATTTTTAGGCCTAATCTTAAGCAGATTTGAGAGACCTTCTGAGTATCCACTGTTAACACTTAGAATATAAAAGACCTGATATTAATTTTTTTGTACATTATAGTACATGGAAAACATACACATTGCCTTCTCAGACAGTTTCTAAATAGTAAAATTTTAATTGCAAAAATAAGTCCACTCCAAATAAGAAGAGAAAACAAGTGGAAACTGAAAAGTAGACGTTGCAAATAAGGGCAAGATGAACCATAGGATTCTTATGTGCATAATCATGTACATAATCTGTAGTCCATGTACCTCACATACTTTTCATTGTCACCAACAAATCATGATGTGTCCAAGATGGTAGTAGCTTGGGAGAAATCTGTGATTCAATTGTGGTTTGGAACCAACTCAGATTGCAACTTCTGAATTTGACCAAATTGGAAATCTAGTCCTTCAGGCAGTGCTATTGCACTCCAGCCTTCAGAGCAGTGACAAATGCTCTGAGGGTTAACCAAGTCAGTAGACTTGCAAGTCCTATTGCAAACATGGTGGATGAAGTAGAAAAGCTGTAAAACTCAAATAGTTTAGCAGAGCCTGTCATTGCTATCTCAGAGCACCATGGCCTAGCATCTCCTCACCAAGTTTTCTATGAGTCTGAATGTCCCAGTTCATTAATGTAACACTTCTGAGGACTATCTATTGTGTGTGACAAACTGAATCTTGAAAAGGATGTGAAAAAGCCTTTTGGGACTGGTTGTTGTGTAGGGCAAATATGCAGTAATGCTGAGATTTACTGTAGCAAGAAGATAGCAAGTGAAGAAGACCTCAAAAGGATATTTTGGCTCTGTGTGATTATTAAACAGCATCATGGTCACAAAAACTTTTATGGTTCTTGGAAATACATGTTTTGTGGAATCTTTGTAATCTGATTTTCTTCCTTGTTTTGCAAAAAAAGTTATACACATTCTTTTTTTATTATTATTATTTCTGGCTAAAGGAATTAACAAAACTTACACGAAAACCACATGAAAACACACACAATCTGAGATTTGAAATGCCAAAGAATCCGGGAAGTCTACCTTGTGTAGACTAGAAAAGTTACTCTTAAAAAAATGGGAACATGTTTTATTATTTCTTATGTCAAAATAATAATCCTTGGAAATAATCACAAAGTATCACAGGATGTTGATGGAGTGATCACCTTGTCTGATGCTTTTAATGACACTCTTCAGACACTGTCTTTGACTTTCTTCATCTCTGATGTGCTACACTTTGACATCCTCATTTCAGAAGTTTATTGAAAATGAAGCTCTTTCTGCACTTCACTCCGTCTGCCATACATTTCCTTTATTTACCTTTGCTACCTTCTGCCCACGAAAAAGTCTCCATTTAAACTACCTCCCTCACTTGTGATACTCAGTTTCCCACACATCATTCTGTCATACAAACATCCTAATACATCCTAACATTTTTCATAGTTCAGTTGGTAAGAGCATGGTGCTAATAATGCCAGGGTCGTGGGTTTGATCTCTGTATGGGCCACTCATTTGAGGGTTGGACTAGATGATCTCCAGAGATCTTTTCCAACCTTACCAATGATTCTATGAGCATTTACATGGATGCTTGAGGTTCTTACTCTCTGCACTAACAGCTGTGTTAGCAGCAGTCACACTGCTGCAGATATACTTATCCCTACTCAAATCTCTCAGTCACATATTTAACTACTTATTTATATACCTAATAGGGAAATAACATACCAATATTCTTTCATATTCTTATTGTTCTTTAGTTTTATCAAATAAGTCACAAGGGAAAGATATTCTCAAGTTGGCACCAGTTGCCTCAGCAATTTAGAAAATATATATTTTGTCTGATGAATTCTATTAACCACAGAAAATATACCCGCATAAGAAAGTTTCTGTCTTTCTTACCTTTAACAGAGATGCTGCTACTTTAATGTTTCAATGACTTGGCATTGAGTGCAACTTATTTTCAAGTGATAGATAGCAAATGCATTATTTGTTAGCAAAAACAAGCTAAAGCACTATCTATAAAGAAAATCCCTAAAAAGCAGATGCTCCTGAAGATTGTTTGGCATTGTGCTGGACAACGCAGTAACTAATGATATCTTCCAGGCCTGTCTGTGTAGATGATGACTGAAAAAGAGAGTGAAGAAACATAAGGAAGGAAAAAAAAAATATGATACTGGAGCAGTATCAAAGTAAAATCTGAAGGGTATATTTTGGGCTTTTGGGGGTTTTCTGTTCTTTTTTTCTTTTTTTCCCAGATAATGATACTGGGGCTTTGTTCAAGACCTTCTAAGATAAGTTTGTGTAACAATTTACATTTTAATCCCTGTTTCTGCAATGCAGCATATCTTTCTGAAAATGCTATTATTTTAATACAAGTAATTTAGAATTAGTTTGTACCCACATTGTAGATCTGCTGATCAAAACTGATTTAGCTACCTGTAATTATAAGAAAAGTTTCATATAGCCTCCCAATATTCAAAATCACATTTTTTTTGGAACAAAAAGAGCTGAGAATGGAAAGCTGAAATTTGGCATGAATACTGAGCTACAGAGCACTGGTTTGGATTTAATCAAATCGTGATACTTTCAAAGCCACATTTTGCACATGCTCAGTATATTTTACATGAATTCTAATATACTTTCATCATGCTTGGAAAATAAGCATCTAAGACCATGCTAGATTGTAACCTCAGTATTGCTGGACTATTTTTTCATCTGGTCAAAGGAGCCATTCTAAATGATGCAGAGAAATACAGGGCCTGGACAAATATTTTTCTGCAACTTATTATATCAAAATATTCTCTTTTCCTGCAAAGACATGAAAAAAAGCCCAAAAGGCCTCAAAGAGTGCTAAATTAACTTTTGGATGAACTCTATTGATAGAAAACATAGGTTGAGAAACATTAGGGTGATTTTTGAATGTATCTTACTGAGTTGCTTGTGTTAAAAAGGTGAAATATTTTACCATTTCTGAGAACATTGCTCCCGTTTTCCATTAAAAATACCTTTTATTTCATTTTGTTTTTTAACGAAAGACTCCTCTATTACTTAGAATTAAAAGCTTCACTGGATTCAAGATGATACTTCTTTCTAACAGTTTCAATAAATTGAAAAATCTATGTGTACAATTCTTGTTCTGATTTATATTCAGGAGTCTTCTACTTACCAGCAGTCCAAAAATCATGGATCCAGAAGGAAAGCAAACCAAAAGGGGCTCTGCTCATAATCTATTATGCAGTGTATTCAGAGTATGCGCTTTCAGTTCAGAGAAAATGTCAAGGTTTCACATATTGCATGTACACAGCAGGTTGAAAACTTTTCACAAAAAGATAGAAGTGTGCTGGAATGAAGTCCTGAAACTTCAGGAGACAGTTTACGAAATTTCTTTCCAGAAGGTACTTTCCTATACACGTGGTTTAGTGGAGGTGTAGAGGAGTAGCAAGAAGTTCCACCTTGACACAAGGGGCATTTTGGACAATGGTCAATGTCCTCCAGGGGAGCTGCAAGCAGAAGACACCTTAGGATTGTTGGCATTTTCAGGTTTATACAGCGTAAGTCGACTCACTGGAAATCTACCGGCTATTTGTATGGATTTTTGTTATCTACATCTCAAGACAGGCAGAGGCTTTATTTAAGGGTTGTACTGCTTCTACTACATTATACATCACAAACTTATTACTTTAACTCTATGCACTTACCAGTTAAATATGTCTGAGTCCTGTTCACTGCATGCAGTGGCACACCTTTTTTCTCTGGATCAGGTCCTGCACTGTCTCTGTCCTTGTCCTACTCCTGGATGACCAGTTGTATCAGGGACAGGACATAACTCAGCTTTACATGGGAATACTCCTTCACAAAGGTGGGAGGATAGTACTCAGGTTGGAAGAGAAATTTCAGTTTATAGGCTAAGTGTAGATAACTCCTGAAGAGTGTGTACCACTGTGGTTCAGAGAAACAGACAGACTTTCACAAAAGCTTGTTTCTATTTTTGGACAGTGCTAATGGACACAAGTTAGAGGTCTAAGCATGTGTCTGAAACACATGTTTTCTCTTGAATTTTAGGGGCAAATCCTATTTTTTATTCATTTGTATTGAACAATATTTAGTGACTCCAACAAGGATGAAGGACCTATCTAGGAGAATTGCTTAATTACGCATCCATCCTGGTTCCATGAAGTTCAATGTGGCTATAAATTAAATGAACTATGGAAAATATGGCAGTATTATTCCAGTCATTTGAGGCCTACCACCTAACAACATCTCACAGAAAAGGAAAATGATAACTCCCATTCCAATCAGATGATGTCGTATCATTATATTAAGGCCAACCACATGCTTAGCATGTGCTGGATTTAACTGCTGTTCTTGACAAAATGCCAAATGAAAACAAATAATCATTTTCCCCCAAAGATCTGAAGATGAAGGGAGCTTGGATTCTGGTGATTCAGTGAAAGATGGATAGATTCTAGTTAGTTTCAGATTATAAGTTTCAGATTGTTTGTGATTTAAAATTTTATATTGTCTCTAATTCATCTTGATTTTTAAAGAAATTCCAAGAGAAAAGGTGCATATTGCAAGAGAACAGAAATT
Source organism: Rhea pennata (assembly GCF_028389875.1). Taxonomy (NCBI): domain Eukaryota; kingdom Metazoa; phylum Chordata; class Aves; order Rheiformes; family Rheidae; genus Rhea; species Rhea pennata. The sequence continues at coordinate 169,899,835 of NC_084663.1, forward strand.
TTGCATGCTTGAGTATAGAAAAAATCAAGAAATTTACAATTAAGAACATGCTTTAGATGTTTCAAGACATGAGATTAAGATAGAAACATACAAAATATTTTAAGACAGGAATTAATAAAACTGTAGTTTTAAGTGCTGGTAACATTTTCTCTCGTTAGGATTTGGTACTGCAAGATGCTAAGCACCCTCAGCTTTCCTTGGAATTTGTAAGAGCCAACAGAATTTTTAGAATCACAGGATCCGAGGATAATGCAGGTCGAGGAGAGGTGGTCCTTAGGAGGCCTCTAGTCCAACCTCTCACTCAAAACAGGGGCAGCTCAGAGGTCAGACCAGATTCTGCACTTCTTAAGAAGAATTCAGCGGCAATCTTATACAATAATCTTAACTTCTTTTGTTTTCTGAGAAGAGGAAGAACTGAGGGAGAAATAATGATTTAGGGGAAGTAATGGAAATATTTTTTCATCTTAGGTACCAAAATCCAGAAGAAAGGAAGATGTTGCATACTTGTGTCTTTCTTCACCAAGTACATAGAGCCATAATGCAATAGCAAATGATGAAGGTTCAGTGACCCTGTCATTAATAAAGGTCTTTAAAGTGTCAACAATGTCATCAATTGGTCTACATCCGTTGAGACAGAATCTTATAATCCATCAAGCTTTATTAATTTCCTAGGATTAAAGCAATAATTACTGTGTAGCTGTGCACTGAAAACATGGTTCTACCCCTGCTTAAGAGTCAGGAATCTATCAGATGTTTAGACAAATAATTACCTTATGAAGATATTCTCATTCACTGTAGACATTAATTCTTCTTTTGCCTACATTTCAGAAAAGATTTGAGTATCATGTTTTTAAAACCACATTATTTTCTTTCATTGTAAGACTAAGTGCTTACTGAATGCATGGGATCTGCTAATGAGTGTTGACTGAGTTTGATCTCAGGTGGGAAATTTCATCTACTAGTTTCTTCTCCTAGAAGGAAAAATAATGAGAGTAACATTGATGTGAACATAATGATAAACCTACGTACAGTTGGAAGGGAAATTTTGGAAATTACAGAATAGGATGTGATCAAGCAAGGCACTAAGGAACAAAGAAATGTATATAATGACATGATGCCTAGGGATTATAGGATAAGATGGCTGTTATATAGCATCAATTGTCTTTAATACAAATAGCAAAATATTATATAAGTACATATATACATAGTGTGTATGCATATAAAGCATGTGTATATATCTGTTCTTTTCTGTTTGTTACAGCTTTGCTGGTCCATAGAAGAGATTACAGTGTTTACTAGGAAATAATGGTTGATACAGAAGGCATATCCTGGAGATTAACAGCTGGTCAACAAGAGGAAATTCTAGAAGCCTATCAGTACTTCAGGCAATTCTTCTAGCCCTAGACAGAGGAAATATTTAGTGCATTAACCTCATGTTTGTGACTGTTGTGTTTTGGGAAGTGTTGTGCTCACAACTGCATCCTTTAAGTTCTATGTCTGACTGGCAGGAAAGCTATAGCAAACCCAGAAGAATTCCCCTACTGCATTGTATCCCTTCATTGTTTACCTAAGCCATATCTTTTCAACTCTAAAGCTGAAAAAGCAGATTTTGTTGACCTGTTCATGTCAATCCAGATCATAAAAACCTCAAAACTCTAATTAACATAGATAACACTGTGAAAAATTTTGTTTTTTGTATCAAAATAGAAAGTTTACCAATATACATTATTTAATCCAGGGAAACTATACAAATTCAGTTAAAAAAAAAAAAAAAAAAAAAAAAGTCATTGTAAACTGCATCTCTCACATAAGAGTGCTTCTTATTAGTGTCCAGAACTATTTTTGCACTGAAAGAGATTTTGGAAAACTGATAGGTGGATTTATATAAAATGCATCTAATCTTCTTTTACCTAAACCAGATCTTGGTGCACCATTTCAGCCAATTCTGATACAAATTTATCCCTAGAACTGCCTACAAAGCTCTTCTAATGACAGTCTATGAGAACAACACCTTAAAAATACTGTCCATCAGCTGACTCATGACAACTGATTATGCAATTAATTTTATTCATTACTTTCAGTCTTCTCTGATTGCAAAGTAGCAATTCAAATCATAATGGTGGCTCATCTGACTCATGGTAATGTTTAACTTGCTATCATCTGAATATACAGACGCTCAAATGCATCCACCTTCAGCCTCTCATTTGAGATGGTTGGTGCATGCTCCCTCCCATGTGTGCCTTGGTTATATGGATCTGTGCATTCCTTTGGGAACTGAGCTGAGATTATGACTTGATCTGAAGGCACGTATATAAGAGCTGTTGGATACCACCACACTTACATTCTTTCTAATTAAACATTCAGTGTCCAGATTGGTGAAAATTTTCCTCTGACTTACAGAAAAAGTAGAATTAGCCACAAAAGTAGTAAAAGAAAAAGACTTGTGGGGAAAAGACAGGCAATATGTTCCTGTTACTAAGGGCAATTACAAAATACTTTCCATTTCATCAGGATGTTAAATAGCAGGTTCTAAAGTTAGACACTTTAAGTCTGAAAACTATAAAATTCACACTTTAGATGTTTAAAACAGCTGGCAGAGGATCTCTTTAGAACTTCTGTGATGTTTTCAAAGAAGTGTTGGAACACAGTAAGTGCCAGAGAGCTAAAGAAATCTATTACTTTTTCAAGGTATAAAGAAGAAAATATTAGATAACAATAGCTAACTAGTTAATATGAGGCAGTAGGAGATACAGGATCTGACTGACAAAAAATGAAGAGATTGCTACAATTAATGACAGTTATAATAGAGTTATGGAAAATAAATTATTAGACTGATACAATATCATTTACATTGAGTTCATAAGTTTACTTGAGAAAACATGGAAACAACGTCATCCAATCCAGCCACTTCTAATCCTTCCTTAACGCAAAATCAAATATGCTCTCTCTTTGAAAGATCTTCCTCCAGCTAGATTTTAGAAATACTATAATCTCTAAGTATTTCCAATTCTGCAGTACTCCATGGAGGATTTTTCTCTAATATATCACTCAAATCTCATTGACAGCCAAATAATTTGATTTTGTCATATCATTGCCCAAGCAGATTTAGTGAACTGATCACCTTCATCTTATAACTTAAAGGGTCATGGTTCCTTTATCTTCTTTTCTTTCTTGGTTTAATAATACTAGTGACTTTCACCATTAGCACAGGTGACTTTCTGCTAACTTCTCATCTTTCATGTAGCTATCCTCTGGACTTCTAGTCTGTTTAGACTGGTTACACCTTTCTTCTATGAAATTGAAAGTCACAGGAATCCCAGCTGAGTTTATCATGCTGCAGTAGACTGAAATTATTACTTACAGTGTTTTACATATATGACATCAAATTTTTGGTCCATAATCAGCTTGCATTTCATCTTAACTTAAACACTCTTTTGTGTTGTTTTACTGGTATAACCATTCCAAGAAAATTTTCAAATTGTTGCTTCTTAAAAGCAAAAAATTATTTTCTGATTCTGAAATATGAAATATTTTACATTTTGATCTTACACAAATGCGTACAGATCGTATGAACTTGCTGTCATATGTGAATGTGATAAATATAAATTCTACTCCATAATTAAAGATGTTACTGCAAAGATTGAAGAAAACCAAGCTCAGGATAAACTTTTGGGCAATCCTATTTGAAATGCTCTGCAAGCTTGAGATGGAAATATTGATAGCTATTCTTTGAAGCTAGATACACAGATTCTTCCACTGTGATGACTGAACTAGTTCCAATATGGAAACAAACTAGCCACATTCACCTTACTAGGCTTCTTTCAGTATCAGGTTGGTACATCAGCACAGGGTGGTACTGTCAGATAAATCTCCCTAGGTTGTTGCCAGGCAGTGGATATGTTGCCAGCATAGTGGAGACCTGCCCAACAGGTTCTAAAAAATTAGGAAAAGTTAGACTATACGATTACCTATTGCAAGGTTGTGTAATCTGTGTTCCTCATAATCATACAGCCTTTGTAAAGGCTTTCTATTCAACTTCATGTACCTGCCTGCCTACATACATTTGCCTACATACATATTTTTTTTAGGGATTTCAGTCCAGCCTAGACAGGTTTTCTGTTTTCTGTAGTTTTCCTTGGAGACTAGAATATCTGCAACGTGCCAAGATCTCTGTTTGGGATGGCCTTACCTTCTACAGATTTTGAGTGATATCTGATATTTAGTAGCTTTTGATTTTTTAGAAAGGAGAAACTTCCCTCACAACGGCATGATATAAAATAGGATGATATTCTGGGAAGAAGCTCCATCAAGGGCTTCTTACAAAGATTCTCTAGTTAAATCTCCCTTCTAATGACTTTAAGGATGAGTGTGTGTGTGTGTGTGTTTGTGTGTGTGTGTATAGGTATGTTTAGATGTATACATGCATATATTTTATTTATTTATAGATGCATAAACAATTACCATATTATCTTCCATATTAAAATATAAAAATAGTAAGAAAAAACAGGTGCAAGAAAAACAAACTCCTATGCAATATGTTGAAGGCACAATAGGTCATTTTGGGAAGAAGAGTACCATGGCAGTTGCACATTATCTTTTGTTAAAAAAAAAAAAAAAAAAAAAAAAAAAAAAAAAAGTTCTTACAAAAAAAAGTAGAAAAGATTTATCTCTTCACTTGACTCATCGCTTCGAAACCACAACACATTCCTAAAAGTCCTTCCTTGTCAGAGTAGGATGTCTAACGTTAGCTTTTAGATGTGCAGGAAATGGATCTCTAAGGTCTGTCACACAAATATGAAGCCCAGAAGGTGGTTACAAGGTACAGGTGCATTGCTGAGATGACTTGCCAATGGTATCTTAGGTGAGGAAGGTCTATTCTTTTTCACAATTGAAGAAAGAAATTTGTCAGTGACAAGAGAGATGGCTTACATACCTCACATTCCTCCATGCTGAAAATAATGAAGAGAGGGTGAAGAGGGAAAAAATCAAATTTTGACTAAGCATTCAGCAGAGAACTTAATGCAGGTGCAATATTTCTTGAGACAAAGAGTGTTTTGTTTCCCCTCTGTCTTATTCCATGACAACGAACCCCTCCCTTCTCCCTCTCTTTATCAGTGCAAGGTAGATTAAAATGTTGATACCCTTTCCTGGCAAAGATATTTTTACAGTCCTCAGTCAAATTGTTGGAGCAGGATTAGCTTCCCACAGAAGTTAAAATAACTTCAATAGGTATAGCAGAGTTCCAGGTAGGTCTATTAAGCTGTCCAATTTTGATGCTTACTTTCCTGAATAACTTTCTACATTTACTGCTGCATAGTGGCAACCTTTTGCACTCTTTCAAAGCTATTTAAAAAGCTATATACTTCATTAAACTAGCATATCTCTTCAGTCACTGAAATAAAAATAACAAATATACTTTAATTTCAGATTAAGCCAAGATGGTACTTAACCTCTATGTTGCTAGTTTGTTATATTTTATTTAGACAGAGAGCAGATGCAGCTTCTCAGCAGCTCAACATTTGGTATTACTGTTGGAAAAATTCTGGTTGCTATTACCAGGAGCTATTTGAACTACATTTCAGCAGTTCAAATACTGATTTGAGACTTTACTTTAGGATAAAACCATGGTTTAAGAAACTTTTTCAATAGCAGAAAGAAAGTCTCAAACTGTGCAACAAAGACGGTAGATATCATCATAACCCCTAAGAATAAGACAGAAGAAGCGAGCTTTTTTGCCTGATTGTAACAGGAATGTGGATGCAGAGTTAATAACCTCTGGTACTTTCCTAAAAGTGTGTGGTACATAGCTTTGAAAAGTGGTAAATATTAAACAGAAAAAAAAGATACGCTTCTGAATAGCAATAAAGCAATATATAAACAAATCTCCATCTGTCTCAGCCAACAAACAAATAGATCATGTGAATTTTTAAATGAAAGTTAGAGATCATAGTTAAATTTGGAAGAGTTATACTAACAGGTTGCCCAGAGAGGTTGTGCAAGCTTTGTCTTGGGAAGTTTTCAAAACCCACCTGGATACAGCCTTGAGCAAGGTCTGACCTCAGAGCTGACCCTGCTTTGAACAGGAGGTTGGACAGGAGACCTCCTAAGGTCCCTTCCCACATGAATTTTCCTGTGATCCTATGATCATAATAAAATCAAAGGAGTAGCAAAGTTAACTGAGAATCACAAACAGAGATAACTGGTATATGAAAAAAAAAAAATGCAAGCCACACTATTTGAGGAAAACAGTGAAACATAGGTATAAAATGAAATAGAAAAACAAAAATGAGGAAAGATATTCAGAGTAAGTAGGAGGCATAATTTGAATTGTAAGTTTGCAATATAGATGCTACATAAATAAAGCCAACTCAACTGTACCTTGCATTTAAAAGGCCATCGCCTGGAATATGAGCGCATTAACAGTCTCAGGTCATTTGTCATCAGTATCAATGCTCAGCAGCTGCTCGGTAACATTTGCTCATGGTCCTCACTGCTAGATCCAGTCTGCTGAATTTACACACCTAGTTTTCATATAAGATTTAGAGATCTGAGGTATTTCTATAAGAATCAATAACCATTGTACAAAATCTCTGTCTGACACAGAGCCCAACTGGCACAGAATAACCCCCATAACTGCTTATCGAAATGGGCTTTGGCCTGCACCAACTCCCAGACAATACATAGGGATAATTAGGGAGAGTAAGCTAAACCCAAACTTTAATAATTTAACAGAATGGACGATTGAGTTTCCCAGCCTGCGAACATTTCTTGGTATTTTATAATTTATTAAAGACAATAAAGATTTGCCTATGGTTCTTATATAGTGAGGAGAGAGGTAAGTCCTTCAGTAGCGGACAGAAGCTCTTTTTGGAGGTCTTGCAATGCACCAAAGATGTTGTGACAAGGTCAAGCCTTTAAAATTAGAGGATGCATTCATAAAGTCCTTTAAATACAAGCACAAGTTCAATGTTTACTGACCAGATTCTATCTCACTAACTATGGCAACAATTACCAAACTAGAGAGAATTCAGAAGTCCCTGACAGGATGAACAAAACTGAGACCAGAATTAGAATATGCGTAACACATAATTACCTATATTTGCAGACATGTAGAGGTAGATTCTTCCATAAAAAGGAGAGTTTCCTTTAGCAAGAATCTTGACAAAAAAATGTTCTTACACTCACAGACAAAAAAATACCCCCAGAAAAATATCAAATTCAACACAGATGGAAAATATTTGTAATGTTTTTCTCTCTAGAATTCTGCAAACTCGTGTAATACTAGAATAAACAAAACATCAGAAAATTTAAAGTAAGAAATTTGCATGGGACAAGAATTTCAACCTATAATTATTCACTTTAATCCTTAGACTTAATTACTTAATTACTTAATAGATAATTACTCAATAGAACTGTACGTGTACAGCGGAGAAACTTTACACGAATTTCTCCAGTTTTCTCATGCAGTGTTGTACATGATAGAATATTTAATAGAATGCATTTTGTGTGTCTTTGCTTAGATGCAGTTTCTTACTTTGGAAGTACTCTCAGAACTCAAAGGAACAATTGATAGATATGATACCATTTCACAAGACTGAGGCCTGGAATCTGATATCCTATCACATCCTAATAAACCTTAGGTTCATATATCTTAGGATTTATATAGGATTACATAAGATTTCAAGACAAAAGCAGGTCTTGGTGGTGACTATTTAAAGAGAAATTCTAAACATTTAAAGAGAAATTCAAAAACATTCTTTGAAATTTCAGCATATTTTAAAATGTATATATACTCATTAATATCCTTTCCGTAATACAGTTCAATGTGTTTAACAGAAGATTTTAGTCATTGTGTCATCTATTTATGCATATACAACTTTTAGTTTCTAAGCAGGCATAGTGTCTGGTTTACACTCAAATGTACTGCAGAGAACATGCATAACAATATACATAACATCATGTATATGCAGATATCAAATCACTGAATATGAGACCAAAAGGAACCCTTAGTTATCTAAATCAATTGAATTTTAACAGTTTTACCAAAAAATGGTTATTAATTCATGTAATCGAATGTTTTTGCATAGAAGCCTATGAAATCGTAATTTGAAAAACCTAATATAGAAGAAGTAAAAAGACATTTTTGACTTGGCAGCTTATATGACTGGTTATTAAGATGATTAAGAGCTTGTTTAGCATAAAAATCAGTTTTTGAGGAAATGATATATCCAAGTTCCTATACAGCATTACCTGAGGGCATTTGTAGCTGGAAATGTTTTGCTTTTGTTAACTCTTGATACAGTCTAAGGAAAAAAGTTTCACGCAGCCATGACAGGAAGACCAAAGGCTATAATCTTCTCTCATTCTTTATGCTGTCACAGCATCTTGGCATAATATCAATGCTCTGGTAAGAAGGCCCACAGAAACATTAAAAGAAAATCCATGAAATGCAAATGGTTGGGAGCTGGCAGAAGTATTTACTTAAGGACTGACTACATGTGTACTCAGGCCTCCCAACAGGTAGTCCTCTACTCTCCTCCTAGACAAGAAGGGAATCCTTTCTGTCACTGTCAGGGGCAGGATGCTTTGGAACGTGGATCTTTGGTCTTACTCAACATCACGAGTGCTGTGTTCTCAGTAGATTCATCTGCATACTCCTACCATGTTGCAAAGTAGCTAGCAAGCTTTTGATAATGCACAGAATATTTGGAAGTGTGAATTAGCACCATCCTGAATAACGGTGAGTGTATTTTAGGCTATTTTTATTACACCAAGACGTTAGTGTATGATCACTCAGCCTTATCTCTGTCAGTAGAAACACTACAGATTTACACCAATAGAATAGTGGGCAGAATTCAGTCACCTTACTTTTTATTTATTTTGAAAAAGACCATGAATAATCATGACACTCTATAAAGAAGAAGAATTATTAAGTGAAATCTGGAGCATACAACTTCCATTAAATAGGAGGAAAGAACATCTACTATTTCACTTTGAAAACGTACCAGTAAGAGTCAAGTGAGGTGGGAATGATAGCCCATAAACCTGATCACAGCAGCTGCACTCCATGTCTGTTTCAGTTCCACAGAAAGAAGGAAAGTGAATTTTAATCATATTTCAGTCATTGGCTTAGATGATCTGGCGGCAGTGCGGGGACTTTGGTGTAATTTTGTTTCTTGGCTGTAGTCCACTTAGCCTTGACATTCAAATAAAGGAATGCAGCTATAATACCAGAAACACCCTGGAAGAGGCTTACGGTCTGTCCAGGGGAAAAGAGGATTCTAATACGTCTGATTTTAGCTACAAACGCAATTACCAGCATGCGGAAGTCTGGAAGTGTAAGTGAAAAAAGAAAGGTGTGATTAAACTGTAAGGAAAGCTCCGCTTCCTTACAGCTATGCAAAGCAGCAAGAGAGAGCCAAGTATTCTGCATGTAATAGTGAGTGCTTGTTGTTGTAAAAAGGAATATATGTATATACATGTATGCAGCAGGGAGGGTGTGTTCAAGTATTAGGACATAATGACCTTATTTCAGAGAGCCGTGGAGTAAGCCATGATGTGTAAGGTAATTGTGAACTTTCATATATTTCACTCGGTAGATTAATGTAAATATTTGCGGAATAAATCTTGTTACTCCACCGTGGACAAAACACTGGTCCAAAACCCATTCCTATGGTGCAATAAATTTCTGTCAATATCATTTAAATGTCACGTCTAACTGATTTTTTAAAGCCTCATACCAGTACAACTTTCCTTGTTATATTTCCATATCTTTCCATAAGTTAAAGCTCAGGAAATAAGCAATGAATGTTATACCGCTGGGGTCTCCAGGGTTTCTTTTCCTCTACTCAGTGCTGTAGACAATTTTCTGCTTTTCTCTTTATATATCGCTTTCAGCTTTAGCTGTGACTCTAACTCCGTGTTTTTCATAACAAACTGCACTGAGAATACATGGCAAATACCAGTGACTCAGACAGTAATGCTGCATTTCTCATCAGTGATTTTCTTGATGACAAATCTTGTCAGAAGCAAAGCTATACTTTGGAGAATAGTTCGTCTCCATAGCTATGTGTGAGAAACAGAATAGACATTCCACAGTTTTAATTCTATTTCAGCTTCTTTTTATAAGCCAGATTATGACCTGTGGTAATATCATCAAAACTAAACAAATCCTTCTGAAATGCCACAGGTGTGATCATATAAAAATTTTCCAGTCCATTTGAGGCAAATGAAGCAAAACATTTCTGGCAACGTGAGGGTCCAAACTGAAGTGATGTCACATGAGCATTTTTCTGTTTTCTCTGTTTTCACTAGCCAAAGCTTCAAAATGGCTTGGCCTAAAACCTGAAAAACGTCTTAACTCTTTTGGACTTTATGGGCCTGTATTCACTGGACTTGTACTGGGTCATTGGTAGAGAAAGAGATCTGCTTTTTCTGTATTTGAGAAGATTGTTTGATATGTGAACTTCCACGATTTCCTGATTTATGAAGAACCTCATGTTGACATGAGAAAGCCCGTAAAAGCCATGAGTTACTTGTGGAGTTGCTTTGGAAGGACATGTGGGTCAAAGATAGAGCAGACAGAAGAGTTGCACCATGACAAAAAGATAAAAAGGGGAAGGTGAGATCTACACGAGAGAGCTGAAGGCCGTCTAGCAGGGTGCCTCTTGGAAAGAACTGAACTCTTCTTCCACCAGTTGCTGATCTGCTTCTAGAAGCAAACTCATGGAGCTTTTCACATCACATTCAACATCTGCGAGAGTGACGGAGCACTGGAACAGGTTGCCCAGAGAGGTTGTGGAGTTTCGTTCTCTGGAGGTATTCAAGGCCCACCTGGATGCCACCCTGTCTAACATGCTCTAGGTGACCCTGCTGAGCAGGGAGGTTGGACTAGATGATCTCCAGAAGTCCCTTCCAACCTTACTGATTCTATGATTTTATGATCTTTTAAAGCTTCAGTATACAACTAAAAATTGAGCATTTTAGGATTTTAGCATACTTGAGGGTCAAACATGAAGGTGAAAACCAGATCAAGGTGCCTTCTATGCAGCTTATCATGTTTTGTGGAATCTCATACATCATTTTAAAATGTCAGAATTGATCTTTGCTGAAAGTACGTTGTGGAAAAGGTTGAAATACTTTGGAACTTTAAGTACTGCAAAAATATCCAGTATTCATCACTGCTGCTTTTAAGTAGAAATTAGATATTTCAGATTAATTCTTATTAATTGTGAGAAAATTAAATCTTTTTTCTTATAGGCATGCAAAGATGAACTTGAGAGTTACTGCTGCTCTTCATTGGCTATATATTTTGCTTTGTTAGGAATTATCTGGTTCTTGTAGTGTGATACAGAATCAAATGGGCTTTGTTTCAGTCTCAGTCTTAAGCAGCTGAACATCCTCTTCCCAGATATCTTGGCTTGGATGATAATCTTTATTCTAGCCTTTAGAAACCAATCACCAAAGGAAGATGGCATCTATTTTCATTTCCAACATTACCTATGTGACTTGGTACATTAAAAGGGCTTGTTTGCCCTCTAAAATAACATTGTCCATGCTAGAGGAAGAATATTAGTTGTCAGGGATCAATGGCCTAATCTTATGTAGAAAAGACTGTATTCCTCATCAGTTTTATAATTAAGCCTTTTCTTAGTACTAATTTCCTAAATAACAGCTAATTATATAAATTTCCTACCTCATAGATCTTACAAACTAACTAAATTACCTAATACTAATATGCATAACTTTTGAACAAGATAGTCTTTGTGTTCCAGGTAGTCTGCATGTCCTGTTAGGGATCAAACATTTATTTCAATCAAACTAATCTCTGTTTTCCCTCACTAAATGGTGTTACATATCTCCACTGAGTTTGATATTAAAAAATGATAGGCTACACAAAACAATTACGTATTTGTTCTGCTTTACTCCTACTTGAAAAAGAAGAGTTTCTCTGAGAAAGAAAAATAAATTCAGCTATTTTCTAGATAGGATACAGTGATCTGATCTAGATAAGATGCACACCTTTTGCCCTATTCAAATGTTAAGCTACCTAATCAAATATTATTTTTCAGTAACTGAGATCATTCATTTACCTACACTTCTAGAAATCTATGAATGCAAATCCCTTTCATTTACCTAGGTAGCTTTCACCAGCTTATTTTCCTGAGACACTAATGGCTTTGTGCTGTGTCTGTTGTTTTCCCCCTACAGTAAGGAAACTTTTCAATGACTACATAAACTCAAATATTGCTTCACAGTGTATTATTTTTATTTCCCTATATTTGTGTCATATTTCTATTAATGTTCTATATTGTAAGTTTTGCAGTTTCATTTATACTTATATTTCAGTATAATTTATAGACATTTCATATATAAATGTATTTTTGATGCTGTGGTACATTATTATTTAGGTGCAGTCTGTGTATAAAATCATCTTCTATCTTATGATTATTACTACTTTTATCTCAAGTCTTTCTCTGCTGTGTTTCATGTTGTTTATTTTATTGTAAACTTTTCAAGACATTTAGTATAAGATGTATTATACGCCTTTCTCTCTCTCTGTTTCTCTTTGTAAAATTAGAAATGATTTAAAGTATTAAAGCAAACAGAAGTAGCTCTGATGTAAGAAAGAGAAGCCAGTGAACAAGAACTACTTCACAAACATAAGGCAAACAAGCCATCCTTAAACTCACTCCTATTGATCATAAAGAGCAGCCTCAAACTGATTGAAGGGACTCAGCCAAAATAGGAAGTTCTTGTGGTGAGACGACTGATATGGTCAGGTTGGAAAACCTCTCAACTGCTTCCTGTGGTCACCCAAATACCAAGCGCTTGTAGAACCGGAGGACACTGAATAAAGGATTTCTTAGAATTTGCTATGCAGTAGTCAGGGGCTCTGCCAATGGCATGTGACTCAGTACTGGATGATTTCAGCTCCTTGAGCAAACTAAGATAAAGTAGAAAAATGTTTCCCTGCTTACACTGGAAAGATTCCCATGAATAAGAGGTATTGCAGTAGTTTTAGTGACATTTTGTTGGTGTACAGCAACAAAAGTACAGCTTAAAGTACTCAGCCTTCAGTATAAAGAACACAAACCTTGAGAGACACCTGTTGCTGCATATTCTTAATGTGAATGTATCAACACTTCAGCTTTGATAGATAAAATCACATTCACCCAGGAAAACTTTTTGTGAAAGGGGTGCAAGATGTTGTTTACAAGGTACTAGGCACAGCCTCAAAGCACTGTTCGCACTCAAGTTTCCAGTTCTGGGTAGCAAGGAAAGGTGGAAAGAGAGTCACCTTCACCTGCCTTTCAGAATAAGACATTGCAAGCCTTCTGCTGCAAGGAACTGATCTGCGACACAGGACCTGGGCTGTAGTGTGCTCAGCTCTGCACCTCAGCTCTCTAAAATTAGACTCTGTCCTAAAGAGGTAGCAGGCAGAGAAGACAAATGGAGCATTATCATCGTTTTCAGGCAGGAGAGGAAATGAGCTGTAAAAACACTTCCCTTCTGCAGTCACTCTGCAGACTGGAGCAAAGCAAGCCCCTGGGCTTCTCAAGGCAGGACTGTCAAGAGTGCCCTTTTGGTGCCCAGTCCCCAGCCTTTCTTACTGGATTCCAGTTCCAAAGACCTCTCTGGCAATTGCTTTTCCCTTCTTTAATCTAGAACAGTATCAATATATTTTCCTTCTGTTTCTTTCCATCCTACAGTTACTGATCCTATACCAACTGGCCTCAAGCATATATATTTCTTTAGTCTATTGTTATTTTATTTTCACTGCTTGTGCTAAGTGTGTGAAATAGAAATTAAGATGAAGTATTTAAGTCTAGTATCTAATGTGGGTGAACCAGACAGAGCTTAAAGGCTAAATGAGGAAGAGACAAACTAATCTTTCTAAAGTAAGTGCCCGAGGTCCTGTTAAAGTTAATGGAGTATATAGACAAATCCTTTAAAGGTGATCCAATTCACTTAAGGCAGCTGCTTGGACTAATCATACCAGCCCTACTGATAAATAAAAGAGAATATCAAGACACTGGGCCACCTCCAAGCTGCCAAGAGCTAGATTCCTCAGGGTAGATATATTCTGGAGGAATATAGATAAAGAAGCCCAGAGTAGAGCCATAGAGAGAGATAATAGTTAATCATTGTGAACCATCAGAGATTCAGTGACCAACCTTCTCCCTGATCTTCTATTTATCAATGATGGTTGACCCAATAGGTTTATGCCTGTGTTCTTAGTGTTCGTCTCATGGCTTTTACAAATAGATTTTCAATTAATTAACTCACTTATTCAAAGAAAGGACTGAACTGGATTCCAGTATATCTAAATATAGATGATCTGAATTGTCTCTTGCAGAATGTTCATCATTGTCCATAGAGAAACCCACGAGAGAGTAAGTACCTCAGGATAAAATCTCCCACTACAATTTCAGACATGATCCCTAGAGTAGATCCTACTGGTTGGAGAAGGTACCTTACCATTTGATATGATGATTAGTCTAGATCCCCTTTCCAGGAGCCTAATGTTCTACTCATCACTGTAGATGGAACTTCGGTTCTTAGCTCAGCATTTTCCATTCTGCTCACACAGCTTTTAGACATTGAGATTTTCAGTATCACAATTTGTAAATCTCTTTTTGTTTCTCCGTATTTAGGCATTTTTGTAAGTCTTTTTTTTTCTCTGTGACAACTTCTAGACATTTGAACCTTTTAAAAATCTAGACACTTGCTTATGCACTGACTTTCAGTTGCTATGAGTTTTCTTGTAAATATAGTGTCATCACTTTTTTTTTTTTTTTTTTTTGATCTATTATACATGTGAAAATAAAATATACATGAGCATATTGTTCATAGAGGAAAAGATGCCTGGTCTTTGATGACAATAATTTCTTTCTTTCCAGACTCCATCTTGTTATAATTATTTATTACCAAATAAGAGAATTCTGTGAGTATAATTTTTGGCCTAAATCCTGGCTCTATGGCCCTTCCAGAACAGAACAGGTGGAATTAGAGAATTCATAAGGAGGCCTTCAAAGGTATGTTCCAAAGAAGTCAATTCAGCCTCTATGGTGGAACCCATGCTCAAAAAGAACGTCAGTCAGTTCTTAGCTAGTTTCATTTGGCCAATTTCATTCTGAAATGGAATTTCTTGAGCTACTGTTTTCTAACATTGTTGGTTTCAAGAACTGCTGGTCTTCCATCTGGAACCACAGAGAATCCAGGAGAGGCAAATGGAAAAGTTCCAGGGAAGGTTAGTGAAGAAGTTGCATGGAGCAGACCGGGAAATAAAGGAGTCGCCATCACACAGCAGGTGCAGCAGCTTCTTCTCCAAGGAATAAAAAGTGACAAGATCTCTAGTTTCTTCTTGACGGTGTCCTCTGAAGGTTGCTATGAGGCAATTTTCCCTGGGGGAAATGAGTGGCCGCGCTTGCTCAACCCCTTCTTCCTGCAATCATTTTTGATATGGGTGTGGTGTTTTGGAAGGCTGAATTGATGCTGATGAAGCAAATGAACTGAATGGAAAATATACACTCCAGCTACAACCTAAAAATCTGTTACAGCACGGTTTAGCCTCTCCCAGCATACCTACTGCACAAGTGATTCATACTGAATTACAAGCTTAGCCCAGTCATTCTGAGGGAATACCAAGGTCTCACTTCCAAATTATTACTCAGAATCGAGTAGGAGGAAATCTCTGTTTAGGAGTGTGAGGGATAATGGAACTCCATCCCAGGATGCCTTAGCACGATGGAAACACTTTCTCTTGGACCTAATTTAAGTCTGAAATGTTTAATGAGTTGAGTCATATCATGAAATGGAGTAAATAAGGATGAGAAGCAGATCATTTGGGTGAGGTCCAAAATGTAGCATGCCTAAATCCAGGCTTCCCCATCATCACACACAATGTGGTAGAGCTTCCTCTCAACAAAGCCAGCGTTTTTTAAAAGAAATTTTAAAAAGCAGCCAAGCTTTCAAAAAGAATAATTAGTGAGGATCTACTGAAGTCTATTTTTGCTCTTCTTCAGGAAAAAGAACTTTTTCTGTTTGTTTGGGGTTTTTTGGTTTAGGGTTTCTGTTTGTTTTCCTTCTTTCCTCATAGCAAACAGACCCCATTTGTACAGAATGACAGTAGAGGCAGAAGGACAATCGTGGTCAGACACCAGTACTGCATTGGTGCTTTAGCTAAACAGGCAGAATCCAATATATTTTTTTTCCTAGAAAGATGTAAAATAAAATATACTGCTAGGTGTTTATCTGGAATTAAATTTGATTTCCACGGTTATTCTCGGTTATTCTGTGAGGATTTTTAGCTACTTCTGCATTTTGAGAAATCTAGCAGAAAATCTTCCACGTATTTCCCTTCTACCAGTAATTATCACTTTATTTGGATGTTAATGAGTACTAATGAGCGCTTAGTGCTCAGAATCAGAATGCCTGGGTTCTAGTCTCACATATTACCACTTTTTCATGGTCATCGGCAAATCATGCAACTACTTGTAAAATAGGTGATCTGAAAGGTTATGATGAATGGAAAACACTGACACCACTATAAGAACATAAAAAAGCACAGATGAGCTGTGAATAAGATAAGACGAATTGTAATAATCAGGATTTCTTGCTTAGCTGCATAAACTGCATGCATTGGTAAAGTCAGAGGGCTGGTTGTTCGAATTATAGAAATGTATTTAAAAAGAGATATTTTAAATGGAGATTAACTGACTGGAAAGTGAGATTTGAGTGGAATTAATTATGTCAACTAAACAAGAATAATCACCATAGTAAAAAATCCCAGTGGCACTGAGCCCACATCTGATGGAGCTAAGAATCTACATAAAGGTCAGTTACTGAGGATATTCCACTCCTACCCGGTTAAAGAACATGGTGGTTTCAGTTAAATTGTGGAACTTCATATATGTAAATCAAAATGATTGCAGTTCAGATCTGTAACCCACTTAGGAAACCTCGTTATCTCTTGGGCTACAGTCCAGTTTCCTGACAGGCAGGGGAACATGGGGACATGTAGGCCGGATTTTGGAGCCCATGCTCAAGAGAGTGATCCTTCATGCCTTAAAACTTTTTATCCCCATAATATCTGTGCTTTCTCTAGTAATCTTTTTCCTGCTTTGGTGCACTCTCAGACCAGCATGGCTTCTATATGAACATCCATCAGAAATCCTCAAACTAATTCACAAACTAATTGTTCCAGGGCCTAAAGCCCTGGAGAGACTGGTAGGCTTCACCTCAGCAAGCAGATCCCATGATAGCCAAGCAAACAGGAGTAAGATCTCCTCTTAGTTCTGTGCTAGCCTGGAGAAGCTAACACAAGTGCTAATGCTGAGATATCAGAGCAGAATATACTTTTCTTCTTTTATTTTCTAGTGATATATATATATTACTTTCTTGCTCTCTTCTATCAGCTTGGAAAGATGCATTTATAGCTGGATTAGCAGCTGTACAATCGTGTTCTTGAGTATAGCTGGACATCCACTTTTCTTTGTACTCCAGGTTCCTTCATTCCTGAACTTCTCAGAAAAAGTCACATCAGTCATGGTTCCTTAGTGTATAAATGGCATATAAAAAATAGAGAGATGCTGGAAAAAAAGTTAGTTTTAAGCCTGTTATTTGGTTGTATATTGCTTTCTGAAAAGTCGTTAGTGGTCTTGAAACTACAGAAGTCTAGTTTGCATTCTCAAATCCTTTTTGTGATGCCACAGTAAGTAAAACTGGCCATTTTTACCCTGTTTTTCTCAATAAGACATGATATACTACTCTCATACCACCAAATGGTGATCTGTAAGAGTTTTCATGGAATAATCAGTAGTATAAATAAGGCTTTCATAATCCCAAGCCCTTGTATTTAAGAGGTAGGACTAAAAGAGTATTTATTGAAAGTTTCTCTGAGTACTTCTCTACCTCTAGTCTAGAGGTATAGCTGCACCTACTTCAACTTCTCTTTTTTTTCATGTAATAAGGGATAGATTCTAACTGTTACATATTTTCTTGCTTAAAAGAATAAAATGTAATTTCTTTTTACAAACAAAAATAATTGTCGTATATAGCTATGATATCTTATATTAAAAACATCTCAGATAGATTCAATTGTTATTCTGGAATGAAATCTTCTACTGTTTTTTATAGTTAGGAAAGTTTTGAAGCTTAATATTGTGGCAAAAAAGTATTAGACTTCTGTAGCTTAAATAGGTACTTTTTTGCTAGGATCTTGCACTTCTCTAAACCACCTTAATAATAATTCTGCCAAAATTCAGCAAGTGAATGTCAGTTTTAGTGCTATAATAAGTCTGTTTGAGAAGGATTTATAAAGTAGCTTATATAAAACTAAGCCATGAAGACGGAATTTCTCTAAGTCCTTACTGGCCTCTAAAGAAAAAGAGAAATTCAGTCTCCTTTGCAGGTGGGGGAAGGGGAAGAGGGGAGGACAGAGAAGGATTATGCCACAAGCTCTCTCAGCGTATTCGCCTGAGGTCTCACTGTAAATATCTTTTCTAAAAACATTAATTAATGAACTAGAGTGGGATTGAGACAATGTGCCTGTGCTATGTGATTTCCTTATTTATATCTTTTGTGACTGAAATTTGAAATAAATGTGTCTCTTTTTTTTTGTTTGCTTTTGTTTTTGCTATAGTAAATGTTCAGCATTTTGTCTCATGATGGGAATTTTAATGAATGCAAAACAAAAGCATTAGTGAAGGGTAATGCCCAGTATATGAATCAGGTAGGTACATGTATTCATTAGCACTGATTACTAACACTCTTTCATGCTATTGTACATCGTAATGTGGGTCAATCAGATGCACCACAAAAAGACTTTTAAAAGAGTTACTGACACTTTTCATGTGCACTTCCAACTCTGGATTGATCCAAAGTTTGTTCACAAAAATGCTGGTGTAATCTTAGACCAGAACACCAGCGCTTCCACTCTCTTTTTCACAAGTACAGCCCTCTTGAGGGGTTTAGAAATGTAAGTGCCCAGAAGAAATGGGTCCTGAAAAGAGTCTGCTCTGAACAGCAACCTTTACACATGTCACAGGAGAGCGAATGTTTGTGCCTAGCCATGGGGAATTAACTACTTCCCGTTGCAGCCTGGCGAGTTCAAAGATAAAGTAGCAGCTTTCCCCCCGACACACTTTTTTCCTTTCAAGATTCTGTATCAACAACAGGTATCCAGTGTTGATGAAAACAGCTTATTTTATAATAGATGCAGAAAATCAGGGAAATTCCAACAGATCAATAGAAAAATTGCATGTTTGATACATAATATTGCTGGAGTCTCAACACTTCTCATTAACAACAGAAGCAGCACAATCACAAAGATGGAGACCTTTGTCAGAGGCATAAGAGGCCAAAATCCTGCTTAATGCAATCATTTTGATTTCAGTCAGTTCGTGCCTGAGGTAAATTTGACAGTTGTCCCTTTGACATAGCTTGCTTTTGTCCGCTGAGTTAACAAAATGTACTGACTCTCTCTTTTGCATTTCTTAATTACCAGTCCATTTAATAGAAAATGTGTGATATGTTTTATATTAAAAAATCCGTTTTTTTCTTTAAAAAAAACCTAAATCAACACTCTGCTGAATTAATAAAAAAGCCTCTAAATGTAATGAATTAAACCTTTTTTTGTAGCTAACTGGTTCCTAACCAATGTCCCTTGATATTGCTCCCACTAACACCATCCATGGCGTTTGATGCTGAATTCTAAATGACAGATTTAAGTTGAAATGGACTCTCAGTTTTGCATTTTGCCATTTTTTTTTCCGTCTTCCAATTTTACTCCTGAGTTTATTGCATACATTAAAGTTGTTTATCACACAAATGTGCTGCTAAATAACATAACGCTTAAGAGATGAGGATGAGGAGTAAAACTTCAATATGCTTTAGGCACATTTAGAATCACTTTGTCACCAATAACTCTTGCTACGTTAAATGGGCTTTTCCACCTCTCCTATAGAGAGACCATTGCCCTGACTCTTACAGTCATGAGAAATTGAGAAATGAGCACATCTTAGTGAACCAAACTGTGTTTTAGCATCCTGCCTCCATCAGGAGACAGTGTCAAACAAAGCAGGATGATGATGATGATGACATCTTCCAAATATCTAACAATTACCCAGCATGGTATTTAAGTAGACAGAATTTCTTTCTGATCTCTATGTATTGTTTTATAACCCGATGCATAGAAAGGACTTCCAGCATTAAATGGAGTTCTTTCAGCTTCGGTCATGGTGTCCTACAATTGTAACATACAGTCCTTTGTCTGCTTTTATTAGAAAACCTTTACACAGCTTTTACTCATTTTTACTCAGATTTTACTCAGGAAAGTTCCTAATTGCTTTCTGTTGGATTTTACCTGGCTAATTCAAATGGTAAGATAATGACAACCTTCATGTTCTAATTCCCATCTGTTAATACTATTAAATACTATTAATACACCATTAAAACCAATAGTGGTTTAGTTATCCAGTCCTTTTTAGAATCTATTCATCATCTGTCTTGTCTGTCTTCAGCAGAGAGTGCAACTATGTACTCTGTAAATTCTTTCCTTTCTTTTGTGATTGAATAATTTCATACCTTAAAATCTTTTTGAAGAAAGCATTCCTATGAAAAATATTTAAATCTTCTTGTTTCTCCAAATGTTTATCCCATGTAACTGTTACACACAGATTAGGTCCACAGAAGTGTTTAGGTGTTTCATTAGTGATATCTCAATGGTTGTGCTACCAAGTTGTCAGTCGTTATCACATTTACAGGATCCCCACTGGCTGCATTGGGAGAGCTGGACATCTAAGAAATAGTCCACTCCCAGATAAGCTAAGTAGGATGAAGCAGAGAAGAAAGGGATGTGACTTCAGCATCTTAGAAGCTGATAGACTAAAGATAGATACCAATAAACATTTCAAAAGGTATACGATACAGGGTATTTAACTCAATCTTGGACAACTGCCTAGTGTCTCCTATGCAACTTCTGGGACAAGGCAGAAGTCGCATCAGTGCCCCGCAGCACAGCATGAGCTTGACTCTAAGCCTTTGAAAGTTTTGGCCCAAACTGCCTAAGAAGTCTCTGAGCATTTTAAGGGAATTAGGAACAGCTGTGGTGTTGCAGTTAATGAAATACTTTTCTTCTAAGAAGGCTTAGAATCTGTAAGACTTTTGCTTGAGGAAGAGTTCTGGACTCTGGAGGGTTAATTACCCCAATCTACCTGCAAACTGGTGAGAATAAACATCTTGGGCAGATACATAGGTAGAGACTACATAGTAGCTGACAGACCATTATAATAATCAAAGGTGAACTTAGATGTTGAAGCATTTCTGAGGGCCTGAGCCACAGTTCCTGTTTCTTTCTGACAGTTTTCCATCTAATTTTCTCTTAAAGATGAAAGCAAGTCATTTTCCATTTGTATATCATATATCATTAATAATTACTTATTTATTTTCTACTACTTCTTCATGCAGTTACCTGTGCTAATTCCTTTGTTTCCTGATCAATATATGGCATAGACCTTCATCTCTGTAATAACAGGTAAATTAGCTTGTAGATGCAAAAGGTCCTGCCTTTTTTCGGTAAGTTATTCAAGGGATTTCACGGATATTCCCTCAGGGTCAGGCTTATCCAAGTATATAGTAGCTTACCTGAGAAATTTCCAAAGGAGTCCAGAATAATTTGCATTGCATATTTGATAACCTGTAAACAGAAATGCTGTAAAAAGCAAGCTAAAGGAGGAATCTTAAATTCCTTTGTCTGGATGAATGAACTGGTCAGTTCAGGCAGAATGAAAATGAATCGCAAATCAAACCATTTTTTCAAGGACCTCAGAATAATTTCTAGAAAACACAGGAAGGAAGCCTTGGGGAAACTGAGGGAAGTATTTTTGCTTTTAAATAGTTATCTAAAATGGGATACAGTTCAGAGCTTTAAAAATTAACCTCTTGCTATTATTTTTGGAGGTCTAATTCCTAGATCAATGAAGCAAAACAAAGATTCATTTTGATTTCAGTAGGCTTAGGTCAGACCCCATATGAACTGCCAGGGACATTGTATCAGGGCCTTCAGAGATAAGCATCCAAATACATTCCTTTATTTGCAGAGAGATAGTACACCTATGTTTGATGGCATTTAAGCTGAGATACTGTGACATTTTAGACTCTATGATTCTAATCATTTTTTCTGATAAGGATTTATCTACCATAACTTAGATCGGGACAGTAATTTGTCAGGTAGTCAGCTGTAAGCATGTTCTCCTATTCCTTACATCTTTTGTGGCAGAACCAATACATGGTTTTATATACTTAATAAATGCATGATACCTTAATGGCATCATTCTGTGGGTCATTAGAATGAAACTCTGGTTTTTCTGAATCCAGCTTTGCTATGAAGCTTTTCAACAGTAAGTAGATTTATTGAAAGACTGCCTCCTTTCTTCACACATCCAGATAATTTGGGCACAAAAACAAGACATTGGTTATTCTCTTCACTAATGTTAGTGAGGGAATGTGGAAGGAAGAAGGAGGAGAGCAGCTAGGAAGAGTCAGGAACACAGAGAAGGGGAAGATTACACCTACAGCATGTTCTTCTGTGGAGTGGGATTTGCCAATCAGACATGATTAAACTAGACTGAGTTTGAGGCACCGTATGTCCTATTGCAACCTCTAAATCAGTTTTAAGCTGACTCCCAAGAGATTTCTGCTGTGCTTTGTACTACTGCTACAACAGAAAGGATCCCAATAAAGCTTGGATGTCCACAAAAAACACAGAGGCTTCATGGTCAATAGAGAAGGCCAGTGGAGACTGTGAGTTTTCATTGCATCTGGAGAGACCTCCTACACATATTTGAAGGGGCAGTAGGTCTGGGTATTGTAAAATGTAATAATGGAGCACTCTATGTAAATGAAAAGAGCCTGGAAAAATGTTACTTATCCTTTAATTCAGGTCACAGTGGTTAGGTGTTCTTAGAAGCAAAGGATTTGGGAATCATTACTGTTTTTAACATGAGCAGTAAAATGTCATTTATGATTGGTAGTATTTAACTCCCACTTTGAAGTTGTTTGTACTAGTGCAGTTTATTACTAATAGTGCCAAGCAAGACAAATTTTATGCCCAGAATTTATTCCTTTCTTATAGCATTTTTCTGTATGTGTGGTTGGCTCAGATCGCAGAGTCCTTGAAGCGTAGCTCATCCTTTTGTGAGTATCTGGGGAGGCCTTAATATTTTATATAAGTTTCCACAAATAGCTTTTGTTTCTCTTTGCTTTTTAATGAGAACCATCAGTAAAGTGTGGTTTAAGAGAAGACAGTGTACCTGGGTTGCTACTTTTCCATGGCAGTATTCCAATCCAGGACTGCCTATTGCTTTTCAATTTCTCAGATGTTTGCTAGTCGTTAGCTGTTTGAATGTAAAGAACATATGCTACAATTACTGAAATGAGAAAAAAAAATAGAAAGTGTAAACTGAAACAGGCATCTGGTTGTCTTTTAAAATCATTAGTATGCCTACTAGACCCAAATTCCTTGACTAAATAGCAAGGCAATTTTGATTATAGGAAGTAATTTCTTTGTAAAACATTGGAATCTTTCCTAGAGGGTTCTTTTTTTTTTTTTTTTCCAGAAGAGGAAATGTCAAGAATAGACCACTATTTGTTTATTTAAATGCTGCAGCCTGCCTACATTATAATTAGAGTTCATTTCTCTCAGAAAAAAAAATGGCTTTTTACTGTGCACCAGTTAAAAATTCAATTACATAAACTAAAAAATTAGAGGTTCCCCTTTGGCTCAGTATAGATGACCACAATTGCAGACCATATAAACACTTCCTAACCCTCCTGCACTAACCAGATTTCTGTTTATTCCAACTTTCACAAGTGAAGCTTGTTGTGGAGTGTGAAAAGGATTGTCAAGACTGCCATGTTAGGTTTTATACGTGTGTGAAGTACTGGTCATAGTGGTAAAGAGCTACAATATCTTTTAAGACTATTGCTAATTGGAGGAATATGACAGAGGAATCTCTGTGAGTATAAGATAGCTGTATTAGATTTAGTATAATGGTTCTTATCACTGCTCCAGTTCTGGAAAGCACCTCTCTGTAGGACAGTGCTTAAGCAGATGCTTAATTTGAAATGCATGTTTCTCCCTGTGGAATCAATGAACATAAGCATGTGCTTAAAGTCAGTCATTATGTTAAGTACTGCTCAGAAGGGGACCAGGGCAGACCTAAGCATTTTCCTGAATCAAGCCCATGGGTTTAACAGAAGATATGTTTTAGTCTCGTTGAGCAAGATTTGTCCTTTATTAGATTACCTCTTCAAACTAGACAGAACTTTCAACTAAGCAGAGCTAAGAAGCGCTTACTTGCCCAAAAGGCAATCTGTTTTTTAATTAATGTAGGAAAGATTCAAACTGTTGCAAGGACAAAAATAGCAGTGGGACCCAATCTTGCTTTTCTTATACAACAAAGCTTCTTCCTAATGTGTTGCCTATTAAGACAACATTCTGCAGAGAGAAGCCAGTTATTTTTCCGCATTCATTCCCAGTTGAGTACTATCCAGGTGTTCCTCAAATGGCACAGAAAGAAAGTATTATATTATTTTGTTATACTCCATTAAATTTTATTCCTGAGCCAATCAGAAGTAAGTGTGTGGGCTTCATATCTGGTGTTCTTAAATCCCATCAATTAATATGTACACTGAACCTTTCTATTAGAATATTTTATACAAAGAACAAAAGAATGCCATTTTGCAAAAGAGCATAAGAACCTATTTCTACTGTATGCTATTCCATCCTCTGTTATCTAGCCACTTTATCCACGTGGATTTCTTCCAGCAGATAAATCTTTCAATCAGGATTTCTTTATGAGCTGCAGCCCTTGTCTTGTTTGTGTATATCAAAATTTCAGGACAAATTTTGTTCTCTCGATTTCATTAAGCAGTACAAAGGTTTAAAAAGCAAGAAATCTTAGATGTCTATTCATTCTAGTTACAAAAACGTTTTGCAATATTTTTTTCCACACAACACAAATGAACAAAGTTACTCTGTGTATTATGCTAAGTATATAGAAATTCGCATATTGACAGCTCTTTATTTTCATGTCTTTAAAACAAACAAAAAAAAATCTGGAACTGCAAAGCCTATCTGTCTATTCCCTCTCTAAATTAACATATTTAATTTCAACCAAGTCTGATATAAAATGCACCCCTCTGTGCTTGCTACAACACTGTACATGAATTGTTATAATACCATATCAAGTAGTTTAAAGTATGAGTGTTTCACATTAGCCATGCTGGTTGGCCAGGCTGTGATTCCCACAACGTACTAGCAGGCCCATGCTTCTCAGCATGAACTTTGCTCTTCAGTTAAATGAATCTCCTACGAAGTCTCATGGTGCAACGAGACTTCAGAAATCTCCATTTCCCTTCATTTAGTTTTTGAAGTTCTGACTTTGTTCAGCTCTAACCTCAAAACTAGCACAAAAGGCCTAACTGAGCCATCCCTCCGATATTACCAGGTCGGCACAAAAGCAAGGGGTAAACTAACACCTGTGTCTCACCCGGTTCTTCAGGCCAATGTTCCTGTCTCTGGGATAGAGGGAATAAAGTTAAAAGTATTTCCACAAAGAAAACAGTGATGACCAAACAGACAATCCAATAAGGAAGTCTATTCGACCTAATCTTGAATGACAAGAAAACAATCATTTATTTTAATATTCTGGAAAAAAAATATGAATCACCAAGAAGTTGCAAGCAGGAGAACAGTTGAACCTTGAAATGAAGGAGTATTCTTGTTGTATTCTAGTAAGTAATTACTCAGGCATAAATGAGCATGGGGAGTTTTGTTCTCAATTAAATGATTTCCTAGCTACCCTAAAATCCGAAGTTTTATAAACTTCATAGAATTTGGACCCAGACTAAATTTAATATGTGCTGACAACTACCTCTTGGGATTGGGTTTTAGTGCAAACGCTTTTGTTTCAGACAAAAACCTCAGCAATAACCAAGATCTAATTGTGTATCTGTCCAAAGTGCAAGCATATTTCCCACAATATAATTACTTAATTATAACATTTTCATTTTATTAAAAATGGCAAGTTTAATTTGGTGCTGACGGTAAGCCACAGCAAAAGGATATTGAAACTTTGAAAGATCTTTCAAAATTATGTAAACATCATTTTATTTGCAGTGCACAGTCAAATCTTTCCCGTTAATGAAAGATTCCTTTACCAAATTCCCATAGTAAAGTAGTTTATAGTATTTTCTAAATGAGCTGAGCAACATCAGCTTTCAGTGCAACAGTGTTACTTTGAACCCATAGGAGCTCCTTTTTTTCATATTCCACCTGGGAGCTGATTTAAGAACTGCTCTTTTAACAGCTACGTCTTTCTTAATATTTTAACGAGTTTACAGACCTCCTGGGGAGTTCTGTAACATTGAAGCTGCTTCAAGCAAATGGTCCTGTGAAGCTTTAGAGTTATTCAGGAAGCTTTGTGAAATCTGACTGGACTGTAACAAGGTGAGCCAGATGATACCACATCACATCTACCTCAGGTCATTGCAAGCTCATCTCTGTTAGCTAACTTCATTTCCTTTCACCTTCTTTTCCAAATAGGTACATCTTTTCATTCATTCTAGTTTTAAAAGAGTTCAATCTTTAACCTAAGACTTTTCCAAATCAAGTCTTCATTGAAATTCTCATTGACGTCAGAGGAACTTGATGAGCACTCCCACTTGTGCTCAGAGCTATCATGAAAAATATCCAATCTAAATTTGAAAAATGTGACTGTTGTCTTTCTCTTATCCTTTTCATTCCTATTCATTTCTCCTGTTTCAGCAAAGCTGGAACAGAATATTTCTTGGGCTCCAGCCTCTTGAAACAAATAGATGTTACATGACTTCAGTTGCAGGCAAATATATTCTTTTCTCTTCAGCTCATCCCTTCTAACCAATCAGTTTGTTTTTCCATTTTTTTTGCCTAGCCCCTTTGAAAGTACAAATCATTTGCAAAAAAACACTCAGCCCAGTGTTCAGCACACTTGCTGAATTCTCTACACAAAGTAGAAACTACTGTTTTTACCCAACATTTTACCCGAGATTCACCAACAACTAAAAATATTTGACATCTATCTTTCACATAAGAGAAAGAACTGAATGGATCTCTGGGGCAAAAATGCACAGAGTGGACAGGAAGCGTATTCCTGTCCGACAGGACCTCTCTGACAAATAGGAATGAAGCAACAGACTGATCCCTACACACACACACACACACCTGGCCATGATTATAAGTAATTGCTCTGTCTGATGATATTTCTGTGTGTAATTTAATGTCAGAACTGATGTTATTTACTGTTGCAGCCTGAGTATATGGTATATATATGAGTATATGTGTATATAGGTATATATGTATATATGTATATATGTGGATATGCATAACAGCTCTGCCATCATAATATCTGTATATCAACTGACACAGAGCACATCAGTCTGAATCAACAAAAAAAAGAAAAAAGAAAACAGCTGGAAAGCTGTTTGAGTACAGCCTTCTCATAGATCTTGACAAAGTCTGGAATATTCAACTCTAGATGAAGATCAAGTTGTTTATAGGCAGCAAAGCTGATACAGTTTTTCCTTCTGGGAGATAGAAATTCCTTCTACCAGAGGAGAAATCAGCAGGCGATGCATACCAACACTCCATCACCAGCAATGGTCAGTGCCAGCTGCCTCAGTGGCAGAAGCAAAAAACTCACAATAGTCAGTTACAAGATATTATTTGCCCTGGGAAGGTTTTCTTTTAATATCAATAGTTAGAGGTTCACTATAGCCCTCAAGCATGAGGCTATACTCAACTCCCAAAACTTTTTTTTATTGGTTTTATTTTTGGATACCTACTCTTAGAAAGTAGTGGCTAGGAATCTAACCTCTGTGGCATAACCATTGACAGTGGCTTCAAATAATAGGCCTGGTTCTTTCCCACTGGTCATTAGTTGCCAGGAATATATGAATAAGGCATTTAATTAAAGTTAATCCTGTGTTGAAGTGCCAATTCCCACAACCCAGTCAGTGCAACCAGAAAATTAGGGTTAGATCCTGGCCTGCAAAGTGCAGGGTTTTGTTGACTGGCACTATCCTTCACTCACACAGTATACAGATCTAGTTTTCAAACAGTTTTACCTAAAACAGACTTTCTGCTATGACCTGAGCTTGTAAGATTAAATATGATTTCTAGTTTAATAATTAACCAATGCTATATTATTCTAGCTCCTTTGCAGAGACTTATCTAGTTAGAAGTGTAGAAAAAAAAATCCAGTCATCCTTTCTGTTTAGAGTATACTTATTGCTGAATAGTATGTTATATCAGTCATTAGGTTGTGTTGCATAGATTAATTACTTCTTGACTTTCTTAGGCCTTATTTATACCATCAGACCTCAGACTACTTTTGAACCCTGGGTCAGGGGCAACTCTAGCTCAGCTCCATAGTTGGTTGAGACCTGAGGGTGACCACCTTCTCCTCGTGCTCTGATTCCTTTTGCGTGGATGGGAGCTAGTGTTTATTCACCTATGTCACCATGAGAGGTCTAGTGCCCTGGGCATGCTGAGCTGAGGTAAGGCTAGATACAGTCTCAAAACCTAAATTTAAGCATGGAATTTCAGCAGAAACTAAGTTTTACTTAAGCTCTGTTGTATTCTGGGTTTAGGAACAGAAATATTGGAGCTCCTCTTGAGCGATTAGAGGGGCCAGATGCATCAGGCTGGCCTTGCTCTCAGTTAAGTTACAGTTAAGACACAACTTTAGATGATTAGTTAGAAGAGACCTTCCTCTTTCTTTTCACAGCCCAAACAAGCACTGGCCATAGATACTGGAAGTTTACTGGAAGGAACCCTCTCTAAGAAGAAGACTATACAGAAACCTGAGAGCCTGAGGAGAAGGTGTGGAAAGCGCAGAGAGATGGGGATATCAGTGGACTCACACGTGCAACAAATTCATCATTTTGAGGCTACCTTTTGCTGTTGCTGATCAACAGAAGATGGAGGTTTCTATTGCTATGATCAGAATGAGAAAGTAATAAATTGTAGGAGCTCCAGGAGGCTTGAAATGTCCTCAGGTAAACTGGGCAAATACTCAGTGACTGAAAGGGGAAGATGGCACCAAAGGCATTGCAATTTATTCTAGGACTCTATGAAAAAGAAAGTTCTGTTAGGTGGTTGTGGGGAACAATAAGGAGGGTAGTGCCTTTAAGGCACTATTGATCATAATATAACGTGTTTGGGAACAAAATATGCGAAGAATAGAATCATAGAATCACAGAATCAGTAAGGTTGGAAGGGACCTCTGGAGATCATCTAGTCCAACCTCCCTGCTCAAGCAGGGTCGCCTACAGCATGTTAGACAGGGTTGCATCCAGGTGGGCCTTGAAGATCTCCAGAGAAGGAGACTCCACAAGCTCTCTGGGCAACCCGGGCCAGTACTCCGTCAATCCCACAGGGAAGAAATTCCCCCTCACGGTCAGGCAGAACTTTCTGTGTTGCCTCTTGTCCTGTCACATGGGACAACTGAAAAGAGTTTGTACGTCTCCCCCTTGACACCTTCCCTTCAGGTACTTATACACATTGACAAAATCCCCCCTCAGTCTTCTCTCCCCCAGGCTGAAGAGGCCCAGCTCTCGCAGCAGTTCCTCATAGGGCAGGTGCTCCAGCCCTCAGATCATCTTTGTAGTCCTACGCTGGACTCTCTCCAGTAGCTCCGTGTCTCTCTTGTATTGGACACAGGACTCAAGATGAGGCCTCCCCAGGGCTGAGGAGAGGGGTAGGATCACCTCCTTCCACCTCCTGGCAACACTCTTCCTAATGCACCCCAGGAGACCGTTGGCCTTCTTGGCCACAAGGGCACATTGCTGGCTCATGGTCAGCTTGTCATCCACCAGTGCTTCCAGGTCC
This sequence comes from Rhea pennata, assembly GCF_028389875.1. NCBI lineage: Eukaryota > Metazoa > Chordata > Aves > Rheiformes > Rheidae > Rhea > Rhea pennata. The sequence goes on from NC_084663.1 coordinate 169,929,770, forward strand.
TTCTAAACTGCCTGACTCCCCTTTTTTATCCCCTAACCCATCCAATCCATCCAGACGTCTACTGTGTTGTTTTCTGTGGGCTTTTGTGTGTGTGCGTTCATTCGCGTGTGTGCATGCGGTTTCTCTCCCCACTCCCATTCTTCACAGCCTCATAGGCTATCTATGTTTTAGGGTCCACCTACATGCTTGATAGCTACCATTTGTCCACTTCCTATGAGACGTGAAAACCTCAAGAATGGCTGGCACCATCCCAGCTAAGGTGCAAAATAACCCCTATGAAGGGCTCTTTAATCATGTTATCCACAAGAAGCCATAGCAAATGTTCCAGGAGAAACTCAGCTCACAATTTCCTGACTGTATCAAAATCTCTCAACTGCTGTTGCAGTAAATGGAGCGTGTTCCCTTTAATATATTATTTTGTGTGCAGAGATGGAAAAATGTTGGTCATTCTTTACATTCTTCTACCAAATTCCTGGTATAAAGTCATCTAGCCACTCCAGTAAAAGACTAGGCTGGAAGTAATTTGTCTTCCTTCATAATTATATATGGTTGGTCTTCTATTAAAAGGGAATAGATAGAACTATAAGTTGACCTGAGTCAAGTACTTCCATTCTTCTCTTGCCACATACTATTGCTCTGGTTTATGTCCAGCACAGGAATGTCCCCATGCTCATCTCTGCGAAATTCAGAGTAAAATGTGTCTTTAAAGTACGTTCATGTTGCCTATAGGGAGACAGAAGAGGGACGCTTTTTGTTTGGGGGAAATGATGTAATAAGGAATTACTTTCTACAATCGTATCTTTAATTCATTGTGTGAATAGCTGATTATTTTTGTCTTAATTTTTTCACCACTTTGTTCAGTTAAGACCGAGAGTTTGTTCCATACTATTGTGTGGGAAAGGTATCTGTGATTAAACCACTGTCTAGAGATCATGAATACAAGAAGAAAGGAGACAACTAAAGCTGACAACTATCTTTCATAGTTTTGGGAGGTATTTTCTTTGTAAAAATTCATCAGTACAAGAGGAAAACTCAAGATACTTGGTAGTGAAGCTGATATATTTCAAATTTCCTATTTCTTTGGAGGAACACAAACTGTTATCAAACTATTGGATTAAGGAGTCATTTTGCTCAACAAAAACAACTATAAAATTTCAACCAGCTTTACCCAACATCCTCCTACTTTTCAAAAAGGAAATATGGAAGTTGTTAGTTCACGTGTAATAAGAATGAAACATAAGCTTCAGTTTATGATAAATAAAAAATTGTTTCTTCTCTTCTGCTTTCACTTCTTCTGTAATTCTGCTCCTCTCGAGCCCATCCCAGGCCAGTAGGTCAAATCCCAAAAATATCATTTTTATATTTTGCAAACAGGAGATTGTTGTCAGAAAGAAAAAAAGCTTATGAAGCTATGAACACTTATATTTTATTGGGTAATCTTAAAAATTTAATGAGATCCAAACATTACATTTCTTTCTTTCTTTTTTCTCCCTTGAAAAATAAAAGACTGAAAGTAGGCTTCTATATTTTGTAGAATTTTGTTTTAGGTATGTTTTAATAAAGGTTATTCTTACTTAATAAGATCTAAAATACATATATACGCATGAGGGTACCTTGTACAATATTCACCTAAGAGAAACTTTTGAGAGAGAGAAATCTCTCAAAAAGAGAGAAATCAAAGATTGATGCCCTGTTTTGCCAAACAAATCTAGGTCATATCACCAATATCCCCCAGCATTATCCAAAAGCAACAAAATAAAACAAAAGAGAAAAATACTGCAAAAGACAGACATAGTGATTTGCAGTGCCAGGTGATGTGTTTTTTCTCTTCTATCAGCAAATCCTATTCATGACCTTGGAACACTTTCCCCGGGGTAACAAGAATGCAGATCAGAGCTCATCCCTGCATGTCTTATATAATAAAGTTGTACTGGTCCTGTCAGTATATTGCTGTGTCACCACGTCATCTCTATGCAATGCCTAACCTAGGTATTTTCTACATCTATTCTAGATTTCCCTGTATAGATAGTGGATAATTATCATGTTATCTTCCTGCATTTCTAATGTCTTTTTATCAAAGAAAAGTACGGAAGGTTAATATATCTGCCTGCTCTTTACTTTTCTATTCTCTTTTTCTCAGTAAAATGTCATTCTCAGTTCATAGTTTGAGGCTTCTGGGCAGGAAAAAATAAGCTCAGTCAAAGCCCAAACATAATGGAATAATCAGAAAGCGAAAAGCTAATGGTTAAATCCAAAGCCACTTATATTGTTCCCCTAAGCAATACTGCAGGCTCAGATGCATTAACCAAAGTTAAATCAAATAGTCATGATGTCTGTATGTTTAATTATGCATAGCCTGAACCAGACGTTCTGAGCCAATCTTCTACAAAGTTATACCAGTTTACACTTGTTAGGATCTGGCCACATCTCAGCCTAAATCTGCCCAAATCTTTTTCTTTGATATACAGCTGCACACTATGCCATAAAAAAAAAGTGCCAAAATTTTATGATCAGTTTTTTTTTTCCTTAAAATACCTGGAATGTGATCTATACTGCATTTTGTTTCACACTTTAAAACTCTCTTTTCTATGTTTTGCACATATTCTCATGTGTCTGAAAACCTGTGCTGCTTTCCATGTTCCATCCTTGAGCATTGTCCGAATCGATGTCTTTAAGTGTTAGACAAGACACTGACTACCACAGCCCTTGGAGTGGATGGGTGTTTTCAGGTGGCAATCTATGTTAGAGATTGAAATAAGTTTATAAAATTCTTGACTATATTTTATGGGATCCTAAATTAACTCACAGACCTTGCAGGCAGGAGTACTTCTACTCAGCTGAAGAATTTAAAATGTCCGTATTTCACTATTTAGAAATACCAATCTCCACCCATTGCCTTTGAAAAAAATCTCACTCAGTACCGTTCATCTTAAAAGTAAGCATAATAACTGGAGCACAAAGAGTGTCAGTAAATTGTCCAAGAAAAATTGTTGACGGGAGCAGAGCTATGGAACGAATCCAGGTGTCTCAGTTACCTATTTTCAGCCAGGTTGTCAGATCTCAGCTTTAATATGCCAATGATAGTACAACAGCTAAGAATCTCACAAAGATCAAGTACGTCAATTTAAAATACTTCCCTAATTGCTCCTCTTAAAAAGTCATGATTCAAAATAAACAGCTAAAACTATATATTTACTTTTTTTTTTTACTTTTTGCCTGCTTCAAAATTCCCAGTTGCATAAAAAACTCTTTGTGATAGCATTTTAAAAGATCTCATCAAAAGAAACAAAATGTTCACTTTTTAATTACATGATGTAACTGATATTATATAGCTGAGGCCTAAAACATGTTATTTCAATTTTCTGTTTATATACATTCACATATATTTCATTGAGAAATAGTACCTATCCATTCATTCACTTAATTTAAATTATATGTCCACATAAAACCACCTACAGGCTTTGCCATCTTGTGTGCAAATGATCACTAGAGAGTTATTTTAGCAAGGACATATCCCTGATCTGTCTTAAGGATTATTATACTCTACTATATTTTCTTTCTCTCTAGTTGCTTCCTTTAAGCAAGTCTTGAACTTTAACCTTCCCAGTCCTACAGATAAATAACTTGGGAACAAATACATCATCTTTAAAATTTCCAATGAGTATTACAGATTAAGACAGGAATGGGATGCCCTTTGTGTTAAAGAATTGAGATGTGACCCCTTGAAACTTTAGCCTTTTCCGGAACTGTCTTTATGTGGCAAAGTTTATAATTTGTTGGTGTTATTTACTAGCTCTATTCATTTTCATTGATATCAGGATGTTTCCTAAAAGACATAATTAATGAATGAGCTTTTAAGTGGATTCTCTCTTATATTAGGTTTTCCCTCTGGTAAATTATTTCTAGGAAGTTTTTACTGATACTTTACACCATTCCAGATGAAAGATGAGTCTGGACCTTGTTCTATTTTCAGTTCAATAATGTAATTAAATTGCATTATATTTGATCTACCTATTTTTTTTTTCCAAATTATTGTAGAATTACATTATCCCAGACTGGAAGAGATTGTGAGAGGCTGCATGGTCTATTCTTCTGCTCAATGGATTCCTGACGGATGTTTATCTAACCTGTTCTCATAGACTCTAAAGAGAAGATTTCTTAGCAGTCACGTCTTTTTTTTTTTTTTTTTTTTTTTCATCATTGCTGAGAGCATTACACAGTAATGCATGGAAGAGCATTACTAAAAGATTACTTGCATTCTTTACATCTCCTTAAGATGATCAACATTAGGTTATTTGTTTTCTGGAGCCCACAATAGAATGCATCGGGGCGATAGACTGCTGTCAAAAACGGTCAGTGACAAATATATTGCAAATGTGTGGTTTATTTCTGTATTCAGTCTCAGATGTCACAAGAGATAAAAACCTTTTTTACTTAAGCATGTTGACAAGGAATAGCACTAACTAGTTTGAAGCCTATTTATTAAGATAATTTATTACATTCCCTCCAAATCACTGCATCTGAAAATCTGTCAAGACCTTCAATAACTTCTTACAGGGAGAGTCTGCAAGATAGAGTTATTTTCCCCTCTCTTTTGTCTTATTTTGTTCTAAAACCACTTCAAAGAATTTCAGGAAAACCTAAGTGCCACTGAATCTGTCTTTTAAGAAGAATATCCTTTATATAGTGCTTTTGAAGCACAAAGCAGAGCTGTTTGCTAATATGAGGCCAGATATTTCACAGACTCTATGGAGTCACACATGAAAGAATCTGGAATAAACCAAGGGACAGATATTAATTAGGTCCCGATGTTCATCACAGCTCTCTCTCCCTGAGAATGAGGCCAAGAGGTATGTTTTTGTTTTGTTTTGTTTTATTTTTTTCCTATTCCTGTTTATGCTAATCTACTGGACATAGATTACCAAGTGGAAATCTTAATCTCTCTAGACAATACCACATCTATTCAGATTTTTTTCCTTACATGGTTTCTACCAGAAACTCTTGGGTTATCTCCTGTTGGTAGCTTTGCTTCAGCAGGCAATTTGTGAGCCCTCTCTCATTCATGCTTTGAGATGATTTAAGTTTTTAAACACTAAAGGTGGGTATTGTCACGAGATCTCCCATGAAAACTATTAGAATCTCCTGTCTTTCTGGAAGCTTTTAAGGGAAGAATGCAGGAGGAGACCAGGGCCACAAGATCCACTTCTGCAGCACATTTCATCAGCAAGTGCTCCTCTGAGCACAGCCTGAGAAACACTGGCATAGGCACATAGAGTTATGTGAAGCAGAGGGAGAGAAGGGAAGAGAGACGATGAGTGTATTCATTTACAGGACTGGTTATGACTAAAGAAAGGAGGAAAATATTTTTTAACAGTGTAATGGGATTCAAAATGCTGACAGAAAGCATACAGTCAGTAGAAGAGAAAAGGGAGTATGTCAAACAACTGATGTGTAGCAAAAGAGAGCTGTAAGGGAATTATTATGTCAAAGTACCCACTGCCTTCTAATATAGAAATCAAATGTAACCAACGGTCCAATGTGACATCTCCTGGGTGCTATTTTCAGAATTTTGCGCTTGTTTTATCTGGGGTCTTGAGCCAACTAATATCCCTGTATTGTGCTATCTGAATCTGAATAATGTGAATGTTAATATGTCTTTTCCTCATGGTATTGGCAGATGTAGCTAGATAGACAAGATAAAATGATTTGATTTTGGACTAAAACCTGATTATTGTGTAATTTCCGTATTTCTTCAAGTAAGGTGATCAGGAGTAGCCAGCATGGATTCACCAAGCGGAAATCCTGCTCAACAAATCTGATAGCCTTGTATGATGGAATGACTGGCTGGGTAGATGAGAGAAGAGCAGTGGACGTTGTGTACCTTGACTTCAGCAAGGCTTTTCACCCTGTCTCCCATAACATCCTCCTACACAAGCTCAGGAAGTGCGGATTAGACGAGTGAACAGTGAGGTGGATTGAGAACTGGCTGAAAGGCAGAGCTCAGAGAGTCATCATCAGTAGCATGGAGTCCAGTTGGAGGCCTGTGGCTAGTGGCATCGCCCAGGGCTCATTACTGTGTCCCATCCTATTCGACTTCTTCATCAATGACTTGGATGAAGGGACAGAGTGCCTCCTCAGCAAGACTGCTGATGACACAAAGCTGGGAGGAGTGGCTGACACACCAGAGGGCTTTGCTGTCATTCAGAGACACCTGGAGAACTGGGCGGAGAGGAACCTCCTAAGGTTCAACAAAAGCAAGTGTAGAGTCCTGCACCTAGGGAGAAATAACCCTAGGCACCAGTACAAGCTGGGGGCTGACCTTCTGGAGAGCAGCTCTGCAGAGAAGGACCTGGGAGTGCTGGTGGATGACAGGTTTACCATGAGCCAGCAATGTGCCCTTGTGGCCAAGAAAGCCAATCGTCTCCTAGGGTGCATGAGGAAGACTGTTGCCAGCAGGTGGAGGGAGGTGATCCTGCCCCTCTCCTCAGCCCTGGGGAGGCCTCACCTCAAGTACTGTGTCCAGTTCTGGGCCCCCCAGGACAAGAGAGACATGGAGCTACTGGAGAGAGTCCAGCATAGGGCTATGAAGATGATCAGAGGGCTGGAGCATCTGTCCTACGAGGAATGGCTACGAGAGCTGGGCCTCTTCAGCCTGGGGAAGAGAAGACTAACGGGGGATCTGATCAATGTGTACAAGTACCTGAAGGGAGGGTGTCAAGGGGGACACGTACAAACTCTTTTCAGTTGTCGCATGTGACAGGACAAGAGGCAATGTGCAGAAACTGAAGCACGGGAAGTTCCACCTGAACGTGAGGGGGAATTTCTTTCCTGTGGGAGTGACGGAGCACTGGCACGGGTTGCCCAGAGAGGTTGTGGAGTCTCCTTCTCTGGGGATCTTCAAGGCCCACCTGGATGTAACGCTGTCTACCACACTCTAGGTGACCCTGCTGAGCAGGGAGGTTGGACTAGATGATCTCCAGAGGTCCCTTCCAACCTTACTGATTCTATGACTCCGTGATACTGCTCCAATAACGAAAACTAAATATCCTTAATCTTTCCACACGTATAAATAAGTGTTTGTGTATTTTATGTATTTTGTGTATTATGTTTCTGTTCTTTCTAAATTATGACATGCTATCCTAGGTACATCCACAGTCATAATTAAAAAATATGAAAATTGTATTTGCTCTTCTGCAGCTGCCAACTCCATATACCTTCTCACTACAAGTTCTCTTGACTGGTACTTTTGTCACTTAGCAGGTTATAAGGAGCAACCTGAAAAAGAAAAACGGAGAACCATGAGAAACATTCTTAGCTGTTTTAGGAATTTTTTTCCAAGACTAAAATTATTAGAAAAAACTCTAGAATCTGTAGGCCATGGAAATACCTTTAAGTTTTGGGGTACTAGTGTGGTTTATATTCCAAGCCAGACATAATGTCATTTCATTTCTGAGAAAGTGCAGGCTAAAAAATTAAATAATTTCATGTTACTTAATTTTCTTAATTGTATTTGATATTGCATAATGATATCTTGTGGCATCAGGCCAATGCCATTCAGTTTTCCTAAGCTCTGCAAAAAACTAACACAATCAGAGGCTTTGGAGTGTTGTCAAGCTACTAAATATCACATTTCCTCGAAGTCACACCCAATAACTCCCCAGCACTCGATATTTTAATAACTCAATTACTGCCATCAAATCAAAAGCAATTCTGGCTAATACACCTGAAAGACAACGACAACAACGATGACAATAACATGTCTTGATAAAAGAGTATAAGACCTTCACTCAGGATAGGTTCATTTACTATCACTTTATTGTAATTCTTAGCCAACAAATTATTCACTATTAAAATAATCACCTATATCCATTTGTACGAGACAAAATTATTAACAATCTTTTTTCTTGGACTTTGCCCACTCCAATGAATTGCATAGCCAAGAAAGCAGAAAAGCTGCTGTTATAAAAGAGAATATTGAGCTGGATAGTCTGACAACAAACTTAGGAAGAGAGCATCATACACATTTCCATTAGGAATGGCACTTACTTTTTCTCACCTAGAAAAAACACCATTTGTTTTTATTCTTCTTAAAATGTGATATCGACAACACATGGTAGAAGATGGGCAGAAGTGCTGAGGTACAGGGCTACAGCAAGGATCAAGAAAGAGGTGCATCTAACATGTGCTGCCATCACAAGATACTGAATGGAGCAAAACGCAGGATTTTGTGGGTTGCACTTCAGACCAGCAGGGTAGCAGTGCTCGATCCTTCCCAGAAGGAAACACGCTGGCCCAACAGTTTTCTAGTTGGAACTGATAACAGACCTGTTGCATTTACTCGGGTTCTGTTCTGTCCTGCTGAGTATGTATATGGCAAGGGTGCCCTGGGGCTAAAACATCCCTGGATAGTCTTGCTGGTGTGTCCACACTATGTAAAAACAAGTTTTTTTGTTGTTTTGTTTTGTTTCTTTTTTTTTTTTTTTTTTTTTTTTTGGGGGGGGGGGTGCAGAAACAAAAGCAAAGACAGGAATTAGCTCCAAATTATGTTGTTATGCATCACATAGCATCTAGTGCTTTCTATGTAAAAACTAGTTGTGATAATGGGGTCATCTGCGAGTGTCTTAAAACCTGTAAAGGAAGGAGAATGTGTAGGCATCTCAGCTAATCAGTCTCAGCATGTTGTTTAGAAACCATTCTGCTTGCTATACAAACACTGCAGACAGAAAAAATAAAATATATATACATATACACTAATGCTAGTGTGAAGAAGTAACAAAGGATACAATTCAAATCTCATGCTTCAGTAATAAGTAAGAGAGGACATATGTAACATGAGCTCATCCAAATGAACTATCAAGTGACTTTTTTAATCCAGCCACATCAGTCTCTTAGCAGCTCTCAACCATCATTTACAAATTCTTCTACCTTCCCATAATAGATTGCCCAGTTTCCTCACTTCATCATTGGAAAATTACTGCATTTGACCACACAGACTTCTGTTCCACTCCAGCCTTTGTCTCAAGTCCTGATACATTTTTAACAGGCGCATGAAAGATAAAGTTTGGTAAAACACAGAGCATCACAAATTTCAGTACACGTGCAAACCTTGAGTAATTAGCCACAGAAACCAACTGCAATTAAGTCCATATCACGAACAGCATGACAGCATCAAGTCAACAGATGCTGCCACAGACCCAGGCACGTTGCAGGTTTCATTCGGTGAGGCACTGGTTTCAGGGCACACAGCAGATATATCCGCAGCTGTACCCGCAGCACTGCGTTCTGCACTCCGGCACGCTGTTACCGTTCTCGCGCTGGCAGCAGAGTTGCATTCATCCGTGTCAGCACCACCAGCTTGCAGCAAGGTCTCTTGCTTACAGTCTAGCTCCATTTTCCTTGACAAAGCTCTCTGCCTGGCTCTTTAGAGCGACATGGGGAATTCAACATGCAACAGTAGTTGCAGAGTCAGCGGACTTCAGAAGATATCTCTGTTTTCTCTTAGTTTTCCAAGGACACATTCTGATAGGCAAAAGTTAAAGTAGTCCCTTGTCTGTCACCCTGAAATCAGTACTCAGGTGAGCCAGGGCCTCCCTCTCCTGATTGCCTGTAACTTCACTGTTTCAAGTAAAATACTGCTCATTTATTTTATCCTGGGTGGGCTTATCACACTGACATCTTCACTACCTTAAAGTCCTCTTATTAACTTTCTCTCTTCCAATATGTCCAGCACAGCTGTTTTCTCTCTGCCTTAAATATCTTTCACAGGTTAGTCCCACAATCATAACCTCCAATGTGACCTGTTATCCTGCAGTGCAATATCTCCATCAGTGTCACCAGCTGAGGTTTACAGATTCTTCAAATTTCTGAAAATAATTGGCTTTCTCCTACAAAATCCCCTTGTGTAAAGAAAGGCCACCATCTTTTCCTGATAATGTCCTGGGGGGGTAGGGCACAGAATAAAGCTTTATTTTTCCTGGTACTGGATAAATAGCTACGATGCTGGGCTGTCTGACTGAGGATCTTTTTCATCATTTCAATTTATTTGTTGCCCTGCTTCCCCATCACACCTGAACCCCCACTTTTTTGTCCCATATCTTTCACATTCTTTTGACATTCACCCCGGTTGTGACCCTCAGCTATTTGCCCTCGTGTTAAACAAAAATAACTGTAAGGGGAAAGGGATTGTCTTTGTGTAATGACTTTGTACACCAAAGTCAAGCCCTGTACGCCTCGTATGTGCAGGCTGAACAAGGCAGCATTGTGCAACCCCACAAAAGGACACCTTGCTGTGAAAGTCCTGCAGATTTCCTGGGGCCAGGTTGCCATCAGAAAAGAAGGAACATTAACAGCAAATGGAGAAACACTGAGGAAGACCCAAAGAGGAATGGATATTTCAAAAAACTACAGCAATCTGGAAATAAGTGTAACAAATAGAGGCTAACTCAAAACTTCACGAGCAGCCAAAGTAATTGATTTCTTACTTGTTTTCAACAGTGATTATAATGATCATCATCTGAATTTTACTGGTAAAAAAAAAGTTCAGAGACCTTTTCATATCCCAAGCTTATGTTAGAAGAGGGTTATAAACCCTGTAAATACAGCATTTCAGATATACATGGTAGTGAACTCATTTGTGTATAATAATGCTCTATGCATACCAACAGCCTGTGGTAAAAGAGAGTGATAGTAACTCAGGTCTATCTGAAAGTACAGCATCTGTATACAAAGGAGTAAAAGCTTTTTTTTTTTTTTTTTTTAACTGAAATCAAAAGAAATTGACATATTTTACTGTAAGAATCATTTGTAGCTTACTATGGGAAGGGACAATAAGTTGTTTTTACTGCCATTCATGCTTCATCCAAAGTAATTTGATAAAAAAAAAAGATATATTTCTTGATTTAGGAGCTTACCAATTCATAAGTTGCTACAATGTTAAGTTTTTGTGGTTTTGCACTGATGCTTTCAAAAAATTAAGCAAGTAGCTCTGTCATAAATGATAATCCCACCAAGCCAGACTGTTTCTGTTTATTTATTTATTTTTTATGTTATAGGTTAGACTCTAAATAATCCTGCCTTTGTGTCATCAACTCTACATCAGACAGTCACAGATCATAGTGCAGCATTCAGTGCCACCGTTTGCACTGAGGATTACCGCTTTCAGCATCCTGGGACAATACAGTGATTGAACAGGACCTCCCTTTACATTTTGCTTTTTGTCTGGGGGAGGTGACTGCAGTCACTTGTAGTTAAAATTCTAAAATAGGCATCTAAAGTCAAGATATAAGGGGGAAAATGTTACATCACGTAACTGAATACCACCTTAAAACAACAACAACAACAACAAAAAGCTATCCAGCTTTTTCTCTTGCGCTCTCACCTTTGATAGCAGGTCTTTTTTTGCACTGTGCCTATAATAAGGAAAGAAAGATGGAAAGAAAAGGAGAGAGAGTGAGCAAGAGAGAAGAAAGATGGAGAAAAGAGAAAAAGAATAAGAGAGAATGAAAAAGAAACAGAAGAAACGTTTGTTTTTAGATTGCAGATTATGCATTGATGAATAGGTCTTTATACATGATATTTATGTGGTTTTTGGTTTGTTTTGTGATTTTGTTTCAACTTTTAAGGAGTGCTGTTAATGTGATTAATTAGCAAGAATTTATTGACTAAAAAAATCTGCACAGCCAAACATATATGATTTTTTTAAAAAAATGTATTTTTTCAGGTGAAACTATAAACCAGGCTCCTAATTGAGCCCTGCTGTTTCCTGAGATTTTGTGTGCACTGTGCTGGGAAGGAAAGTTACATGGAACTTTACTTGATCATGGAAGAAAAATCTGGAGAGTAAATTCAAGTATTCTATTCAGCTCTCAAATATAGTCTTTACTTGAGAGCTACGGAGAATTTATGCCCATGTTAAACATTAAAGCTCTGTTATGGGGCCAAATAAGGGAAAAACTCAAATCAACTCAAACATCATGAGGGCAGAACTTCAGCACCGCTGTAGCAATCATTAGCATTACCAGATTTATCCTGAAATACTATGATTGATCACACAATTTGTTATTCTGACATTCTATTACACGCATTCTCTTCCCATTACTTCACTAAATGAGGAAGCTTATTTTTTATAATACAAAACAATTTGTAATAGGCGTAGTGTATTAAAAAGGGATTCGAAGATTTGAAATTTACTTTGCAGGGAGCTTGTAGGTAGCTATAATTGAAACTATACTCCACCAAGCTCTTAACCACTTCAAAGGCAAAAAACAAACAAACAAACAAACAAACAAAAACTTTAGAATATTTTTTTAATGCCAAAATTAAGGTAATCATTGATATAAGTAAATTTCTGATAGGATCTAGGTTTGTGTTTCCTAACTGTGAGGCATTCACATAGCTAAGACTCGGATATACACACACACACACACACACACACACACATAAAAGGTGCACACTTGAAGACTGTCAAAAAATACTACCACATTAACATAATGCCATAAATTACCATGGAAGCCATAGAAACGGAGAGCCAGAGTTGATTGAATTGGACGGGATACTTGTTTATGTGTTTCAGGAAGACACTACAAGGTTCCGTGTTAAAAAGGGGTCTGAATTCTATTCGGATATATGCATTTATAACCAAAACAATCTAACAAACAAACTTTTAGACTAGATCTTTCAGGGAAAATGATATAAAAAATTCCTGTTCACAAATTTCAGTTTCAAATCTCCTCTCATTTACTTTTCACTGCAATACACCCAAAGGTGTATGGATGAAAAAAAAATATGTACATGCAAATGTATTTTTACAGAAGCTATTCTACAGCCGAATCTCCTGTCTGCGAAAAAGTTAGCACTGAAAAAGTGCATCACCTTGTCTGTCATTTGCAAGTCACTACCTTTCTCTTTTCCCCTGCTCCATACATAGCATATTTTGGGAAGCCGTAAATTATTTCCATTTTCCCTCCTGTGATTATTTCCAACTTATGTCTTCTGCATGGAATTTCTAGAAGCAGATCAAGTTCGGGATGTAGCTACTGTCCTGGAAGTGAACAGTCTAAACATTTCACATAGGTATTCAGCCCCTTCTTTTTCTTTTTATTTTTTTTTTAGATCTTTGTGTCGGACACAACTTGATGCGATCCCGGCAGGTGAAGTTTCGCTGCAACACTTGGGCTGCTGCAAGGTGCCTCGCAGACCTGCTCCTTCTCTTCTTTAGGTGTCAAGGTAAGCTCCAAAAATCCCACCCCTCGACATTTCAGCTGTCACGTACAAAATACTCCCATCCTTTCCCAGCTGGGAGAATGGGGAGCCACACAACAGGGCAGCATGAAACAATAGGGCTGTGACAGCCAGACGTCCACCCCCCAACACAGTGCCCTGACAAAAATCTCCACTGACCCCCTTCAGCACAGTCAAACTTGCCTTGTCATCATAGCAGCATCCATGAAAGACCTGTTCAAATGAATAAAACATTAGGATGTACCTAGTCGATGCAGCTGCACTGGAGAACTACGTACAGACTGCTTTTGCTGGACGCAGCATGCGTAGCACAGGCACAAACATTAAAGCAATTAATTTTAATAGGATGTCTCAAATCTCTCTGGCTATTCACTTCAGTAACTCTTAGCACAGAGAGCATTTCTAATGAGATTGGAAGGTATTTACTGTAGCAAAGATCTTACAAAAACAAAACCTGAATTTTGAAATATTTTCTCCATTGCCTCGACTTTGAAAAGCCTTAAATGACTGTGAAACATGTTTTTTGCTTAGGTTTTCCCCCTTTTCAGCAGGTTTTAGGCCTTGGGCTATTGGTATCCAAGTAGTTAAAACTACATCAGCACTAATAGCTATGAGCTCATCTTGTATAAGCACATTTTTAGCTAAACACCACAATCTTGGAAAAAAATGTTAGTGTGCTTAAACAGCCTGGCTCAGAATAGCTCACAATATGACGCATACCACAGGAAATAAAGTGGTATGAGGCACCTACAAAATATTTTTCAAACAAGTCATTGAAGCTGTAAGCCCCATGCCTCAGCTTTAGGAAGTCACTTATTAAGAATCAACACCAGCCGTGCCAAGCTAAGCTCTTGCTCTTGGTGATTTTCCAATTGAATATTCAGGGCCCTGTCTCAGTCTTGTTTTCAGGGAAGTACATGCCTGGAATGTTAGCAAGCTATTTGCTGGAAAAAATGCCCACAACAGGCCCAATGTTGATCACATTAATGCGTTTGAGTGGGTATAGAGTGCAAATGATTGAAAGTGCTTCCAGATCTTGGTTGCTGGGGACAAAGCAGGCTCTGTTCTCCGATCTGATGGTCATTTTTTTCAGCAGAGGATGTGGTGCAGGAAGAGGGAACAGTGCCAATCTCTGTCTAATGGTTCCAAACAGGGCCTGGGCCTAGCTCTTTGGATGCTGATGAGTGGGAAATGAAACACAGATGGGTCAGATGGGTAAGGAGAGGGGGGATTACAGGTCAGGCCAAAGAGTTGGAATAAATTAAGTGCTTATGAGGTACAGAATGGCACATTGTTAAAGTAAATGGACAGGGAAAAAACATTTCGGCATTGTTAGACACAGCGAACAGAGCAAAACATCCCGTCTTCCCAGACCACTTTAGTACATCACATCCTCTCTGGGATTACCGCATGTTTGATATATGAATTACTTTCTATAATGTGGGCACTTCAAGGCTGCAACATTCTGTAGTACCCAAGAGGAGCTGATTTTCCAGTAAACACTTCTGATGTAATTTATTGGGAGCAATACTTTGGTTCGTGTTCCAGAACATAAGATAGTCAGCGTCCTAATTCCCTGGAGATTTCTGAGCAGAAGGTGAGTAATCACATACTCATACATTGCAGAAATCAAGTGACAAAAGGAATATTTCATGCAACCTCAAAATATTAAGTCCATGTTTGCTTTTATTCCTTTTCAAATTTTTGCATCCACATGAGAGAAAAGCATTTGGTTTAAAGAAATAAACCAGAAGGATTCTGGATAAGAAACAAAACTGGGAGATTTTCCTGGAAACACACATCAGCAGTTTTGTCCTTTATTCTGGGGGAAAATATATATATATATATATATATATATTTATAACATTTATATATTTATATATATATAAATGTTTTTATTAAATAATGCTCATAGGGGTTTACTACACTTATTTTTGGCATCTCTATTCTATACAAAAGGACGAAAAATGCATTGCCAAACTCTCTGTTGACTTGTACAGCTGTAGCATTAAAGATTTGAAAACTATCACATTAATAAAACTTGAGAGGGAAAACTTAGCCTGTGAATTTGAATTGATTTTTCTTTCCAACATCTCTTTCCTCATACCCTACTTTAATTCAATTTCTTTCTTGACTATGAGTATTTATACCTCTTGCTAATGTGGTAAATATGACAGATATAATCCTAGTCCTTTCACAGAGCGCGGCTAGAAATCAAGTGAATGTTCAGAGCAAGGTACAGGCATGAATCAACATTGAGACTCTATCTAAGAAGTGTTAGTGTTAACGAGGGGATGATTAAAAGAAACTCTGTAAGACACAGCAAGAAAAAAAAAGAAAAAAAATAGTCCTTCAGGTTCTATAGGTCCAATTTGGAAATATATGAGGATGTTAAGTCCTTTTTAGGCACAGAAACCAGTTGTCTCATGAGCTCCAGAACTGAACAGGACTGGTAGCCCATGAATATGCACCTGCCTTTCCCTCTTAGTAACGGCAACTCTCCTACCATGACCCATCTGAGCTCATACCTGTTGGTAATATCCTCTGTTCCTTAATACTCTCTTCTTTCCATGCCTTCCCTCTTCACGAACTATAGACCCTAACTACCAGCTGGGTAATTCAAGTCATTTGTACAGCTACCCACATACTAACTGGCCAGTTGGCATGCCAGAACTGATAAAGTAAAGGTAAAAACAGAAATTAACGGAACAGGAAAAGAAAAAGAAAGCAAGAGAGAGAGAAATAAGTTCTTGAAAGTAAAGACAGAAACACAAATATGAGAAGCACTGCTCGTACAACAGACAAAAGAGGAGAAGAGAAAAGAAGAGCAGGCTATCGCAACATCAAGCCCAGAAGCATTCCTGAAAGGCCTGCTAGAGTCACAACGTGGCTTTATATATAGATAGATAGATATATGAATATATATAAAAAATGCTTTTGGAAATGTTCTCTCTTGCCTGATTAAGAGGGCAGCTCAGATTTGGTAGGAAGAAGAACAAGGAAGGCACCAGACCTGTCTGAAAGACTAGTATTTACATAGTCAGAGGGGAATCAGGAGAGCTCAGCCTGGAACTCGGCATGCCTTGCACTTCCATACAGTACAACACTGTCTGAGCTCTACAGTGCTTCTCAGGGCCAGTGGGAAAGATTTTTTTTTTTCCTTTTAGATGCAGGTCTGAGAAAGTATAGAATGAAAAAATACAAACGTGGATCTTTATGCCTTCTAAATCTCCATTCAGTGTAGATAGTTGCTTATTTGACTAACTTCAGTTAGCCTTTTCTTCACCTTAACTCTCAATTTTAAAATAGCAGTATCAGTGGTTTCAGTCCCAATTCAGACTGAAAGAATTGATGTTAGAAAAATATAAGAGAAAGAGATTACATCAGATCTGCCAATAGGATGCGTCCCAGAGAGGGCTAATACAAAGCATGCTCCCTGAGCCATCCTCTTGCAGAATTACTCTGCGTAGAGTTCTCATTGTTCACTTTAATAGCTGATGTAAGGTTCTTCCAGAATGGAGTGTATATTGCTTACCTGACTGACCATTTGACGTTTCCTCATGAGATACAACATTCAGGAGGATACAGGGAAGGAAGGACTTTACTGACCTGCTCTCATCATGGTTATGCCCAGCCCATATCCATTGCAGATACAGACTTGTCCTTGGGTCCTCCTACAAAGTAGAACAGTCTGAAGTCCCAACCAGGATGTTAATCTAACTCATTCAGAAATGTGTGTAAGCAATGGACTATATACAAATAAAAAGGACAGAAGGAAAAATTAGGCTTACACTTCCATTTGGAACAGTCCCAAGGTAGTGTACATGTCTGTACCCTAGTCTTGGAGAAGGCAAAGGATGACCTTATGTCTTTGCATAAGTTCTGCGTAGGATCCCAGTGATAAGAACTCCCCCACCTTAGCACTAGGTACTATCTATTGAAAAAACAGTATGGGAAAGGTGTGAGACTGCTGTTTGCTCCATTTTTCACTCCAGCAAAACTGGCTGGACATTGAAAAGGAAATAGATTTCACTTTGCTTTAGTATGTCTATGCTGCCGATTGCTCCAGCACACAAGTTCTCCAGACATCTAGGAGAGAATATGACTGAATACGTCCTTGTGCCCTCAGAGCATTTTGAAGGCAAAACTTTCCTTAACAGGACTGGAAAGTTTGACATGGAAGGAAATCCAGTTCAAGATTAAATAAATTTACCTATTCATATACGCACTTCTTGGTTTTAAAATAAATATTAGTTATTGTTTTTCATTTGGCAAAGTATTGTATCTAATTGGCCAGCCACCTTTTATTCTATTCTCAGAGTATTTTATAAAATCTTTTTAATAGTTTGATGTGCTCTGAAGTAACCTAGAACTCAGAAATTAGAAACTTTCCATCTTCCAGAGCAGATGTAGATTTTAGCCCTCATATTTATTCATAATAAATTAATGATATTAAATAGACGATCCCCAAATGACTCACTAAGATAATGAGAGTTATTAGGTACTCAGGATAATGGAGGTACTTTGCTAATGAAGTGATGGCTGCTGCGTGAGAACCTAGACAGACAGAAAAAGGGATTTGATTTTTCAAAACTAACGGTTTAAGAGTGTTTTATTTCTGAATAAGAAAGGTCAGTATGTAAAAAATGTAAATGGAAAGGGAATCTGGTCCAACTTATGCAAAAGCCTCACTCTTCACTATTTGTTAGTTTTCAACCCTGTCTCTTCAGCCTTTACTTTTAGAACAAGGCTTCTTTAACTCCTGCTGATGCAATAACTAAAAGCAGGGCTCAGCCTTCAATGCCTGGCATTAGACCGGTGCTCTGCTGCGTTGTACAGCGCTGTGAGCAGCAGAGCCCTCATACTGTAAGCACCCTTATATGACATGATTCCATTATCAGATACATGTCACGGAGGATTTCCTCCTATGGAACACGTTGACACAAATTGCTGAGCTACAAGATGTATCCATTTACCAGGCCACATTTTTCGCAGGATTTTACCTTTTCACACACAGACATTACTTTGCAAGTCTATTTCTGTACAAAGAAAATTTGAAAAAAAATCAACATAGCACTTATTCTGTCAAGAAGTGTTTTTTCTTCAGTGGGAATTTCTTGAAGGAGATTTGCCTGAGTATAGTATGTTATGACCTTTGGAATAAAATGAAAAGCCTGTCGGACAATACCAGATTTTGGCAGGATACTGTTGTCACTTTTCACTTCAGCCACTGGCCAAATGCCACACCACAGCCTTGTTCTAACAGCGTAAGTCACACCACAGCCATCACCATCCCATGTACTGAATACACTTTACCAACCACTGCCTGCTCTGAAATAAAACATTACCTGTCAGCTCTTGTTGCACATTCCTCATGGTCCAATAGTTGATTATGTATGTACAAGTTGTAGATACCTCCAAAATATTCATGTAGTTCCACTTTTGGACCCTGTGCCAGACCCTTTCCATTTCAATTTGTCTTCTAAGCTTCTCAATATAGCTGTGCTGGACAAATTATCTGTTGTAGAAAGACTACAAATAAGGAAAAGAAAATTCACATTTTCAAGGACCAATTTTGCTCATCTTATATGTTCATCTGAGTCACTATCAACTTAGAAAAAGTGACCATGAAGTTCTGAAGTCAATTATGTACACAGGCACTGAAAACTCATGTTTAAAAATTCCTAACAGTCTTTGCTTTCAAAATTATACAACTGCTCCACAGAACACACCCAGTCTCTGCTTGCTACTCTTCCAGAAATCACTGGGCTAATAATAGAAAGGAAATTCTGAGTTACTGTGGGCCAAATCCTGATGACCTTACTCAAGTTTTACTCAGACACAGATAATTTCCTTTGGATTGATGAAAATTAGCCAGCTTGTGTTAAATCAGAGTAAAGATCACAGAATTTTGCCTGAGTTATTCATTTAATTTTTCCTTCCTGATTGTGCTGAATCATGCATGAAATAGATCACACCCTATGTAAAAATAACAACAGTCATGTGTTTCCTAATGCATTGGATAAAGTAGTAGTTACTTTTCTTGCTCATATTTAGAACTGGTTAGAAGTTTTCATATAAATAATCTTTTGATAAAACATAATAAGCGAACTCAAAAATTTATTCCAAGTACCTCAAAATTAATGTGGTTAAGGTAGGGTCCTTGGAAGTAGACTTTTCTGGACCTTGTGGCAGATGTGATTGAAGTGTGTCCCAGGAACCCAGAGGACTGCAGATAGGCAGTCCTGAGCAACTGACTGGATCTAGACAGAACCGCAGCTGCCAGCTACCAGCTTCAGGATTTGGCAGGTACACCAAAATATCCATTATTCATCCTAATTCCGTGCTGACATCTGTCTTCCTACTTGAACCACGACCAGGGAATGGGATCAGCTAAGAAATTTCTAAGGACTTTTCTAATGCCAGGTTCAATATATTTGGTCTTTTCTCACACTTTGCTGAAACTGATAGTGTGAGTAACTGCTGACCTGGAAACACTTGCTAACTTGAATGAATGCCAGAACAAATGAATAAGTGAGTAGGACTCCAGCATCTGTTAAGTATTCAGGTGTCCTATGGGAAAGATGTACAAACAGATGAGTATGAAGATGCTGAAGATTTGAAAAGATTGCCTTTGGTATTGTGTATAAAAAATGATAAACTCCAAAGCATAATATTCAGCAGGAGGAATTTATGGAAGTCTTTTGACAGATGTCAAAAGGGAAAAAGGTTGAAGTTAAACGTGTAAAATATCAAATGCAAGTTAAAGATATAATCAAATAGCAATAAAATAGATAATAAAATAAATAATAAAATAGCAATAAAATAAATAATAAAAGATTATTTGTATGATATGTTTTCAGAGATGATTCAGATTTGATTATGGAGGATAGCAAAGGGGTGGTACAATCTGTGTCTTTGGAAGTTATAGTATCAGATATGTCAGAGGTCCCGAATGACTGTCATAACTGATTATATCCCAAAATATGACAGAAGTAATCAATTCTTCTCATTTTGCAAGAAAAAGAGTAGTGATAGCAATAAGCCATATTGTCTGTTGTGTTGCATCAGTTTTATGCAAGCAAAGCTTCAAAAAAGTCCAGTTGCACTGGTATAAAACCTGTGCAAAGTGTTGAAAATCATGGCTGATATATCTACCCCTCTTGTATGAAAATCAATATTAGCAAGGTTTTCCAGACATTATAGTGCCTGGACAAGCTGCTTTTCTTGGACAGCTCTTGGGCTGCTCAGGATCACTGCAGAGGAGGAGGGGAGTAACTGTTCAGATCCGCCCTGAGGCCTGGACTCTGTTCTGCAGTCAGCGCCACGCTCTGATTTACAACCTGATCCAGGAATCCTACCTACAAAGCAGCTATATCAACACCTGCATCCCGGGGAAAACAAATATTTTTTAAGGTGAGATTGTTGGGTACAAATAAGCTGCAAAGCATAAAGTTGGCTTAGAGCCAGGTCCAACAAGGGCATTAGGCACTGTAATGCTCCGTGTTGCTAGTTCCAGAATGAACTATTAAAGGGGTCATTAAAACGACATGTAAAATCAGCCTGTTACTGTGAGGTGCTAAGTGCTTCCATTGAAAAGCTTTAAGGGAGCTGAGAATTCTTTGCATCTTACAAGATTGGACCCATATTTTCTAAAAATGTGATGAAATGATGCATTTTTATTTTATATCTTGACAAATCAATTTCCTGAATGAGTGGTGAGTTCACAGAAGGGGCAGCACATGTTGCATTCCATTAAAAAGAATTTACTAACCATTTTTCTTTCTTTTTTATTTTCTAGCTGATGCATATGGTGTGCTGTGAACACTGAAAATTAATGTTAATTTATTTATCATTAAAAATAAGGAAATGAGGCTGAGCAGCATGGAGGGAAAGGCTGGAAAGTGTGAAAGTATGTTCTGTATTCATTACTTGCTATAGGTACTATTTTTGTTTCACTCGATAATCTCAAAGGGACACCAAATAAATTGGGGGTGACTGAGCTATTAAAATGGCTTATTTAATGGCTTCTCTCTTACTAGGAGGAAAACTTTTCAGTCTGTTTAGACTGAAACAATTTAAGTGGAAAAAATCTGGTCTCATAGATTTCTGTTGATGTTAATTATAAAACCTTCTGCCTTAGCTTTTTCATTTTGATCTTATTTAGTTAGATCTTCATCAAGACAAACATGAATACTTCAATGGACCATCTCTGGATGCAAGATAGATTAAAATATAATTGTCTTGATATGTGAAATGATTTCAGGCTCAAAAGTTGTCTATCAGATAGGAATCTAACTTTGTTTAGGTTCTACCAAAATCCAAATAATGATCATATCGTCAAAGCAGACATTCACTTAAATATTTCTCTTCTGCTTTGGTTTCCCTTTACAAACAAAAAAGATTAAACTGGCTTGGAAAAGGAGCCTAGAAAAGTCCTTTACAGAGATGCAAGGACAAGGCAGAAGGAAGTGTGCTGTGGAGTGAGGAAAGATAAGGAAACAAGCTGCATTTTTAGCCCAGGGAAATGAGTGAAAGGGATCCTAGGAAACAAGGAATATGCCTGTAAAAGAAAGTGCAGCTAGAGCTCTGGACACACGAGAGGTTCCTCAGGTTTCTGGCCTAAAGGGATGGGGAAATAAAGCGCACAGTTTTGTCTTGCTGCAAACTCCCTGTTGTGAGTGTGATAGAGATTGAAATCCTGACCCTTTGGGAGTCAAGAGGGCTAAGACTGCCCAGTGACCCGATTTGCTTTTCTAATAGTTAGAGTGGAGTTTGTATTTTGACTTTTCTGGTGCACAATCAATCCTTACATTTGGAGGAAGGGATAGGTCTTACTTGGGGCTACATTTTCTAAGCCTACTGCTTTCTCAGGCTACAGTTTCAGTTGGATCCTCTGCAATTATTGTATCATGTAACAACATATTTTATGCTCAGAAAAATCAAGCCAGCTGTTTCAGGGAATCCCAAATGCGATTGCTAGACTTCTATTAAGCAAGGAACACAGATTTTACAAGGTGTTAACTAATAAGATGGCTGAGTAGTTCCACTTAAAGATCAAACAAGACCAAATGCTAAATGAGCCTCTATTAATATGCTGGGTTTCCCAATCTGCAAAAACATTGTTTTTCAGTGTGATGGAAAAGTTTCTGCATGTTGGCTCAATTCATATAATCATTCTGATATAGTTTATCTCTTCAAACACAGTCAGTTTATCACTTCAATTATAACTATTAATCTGAATACAATATTATGTCAGGTTTCCAAACTGAAGTGAATGGAATTATAAACTTCAGGAATTTTCCAAACCCAAAAGAGAGGCTGGAAATACAACATCGAAATCTGAGAAAGTTAATAAGGTTTAGCTTACTAGGAAATATTTTATTACCATTGGGAGGCTTAAAATCACTTCAGAAAAATAGAAGTGTAGGCGTCATTTCTCTTTTAAAAATATGTCACAGTCAGTGGTCATGAAAAGGGTGATTTATTGAAAGATTTTATCCCAAATTTCTAGGTGCTTAACTACAAGCATATGCTTACGTGCTATTCCAAGTAGAAGTGTATTTAAGCAAGTACTTAAGTTCTTTCTAGAACTAGAGTCTTAAAGGTCTAAATGCATACCCCTTGTAGTCCTGGATTTATCCACCTACCTTCAACCACTTAGCTGAGACATACCTAAATTAGGGGCCTTGACATTCTACTCTTTCTCTATGGAGAGATTTATTGACGATAGATGGAGTATAGAGCAAACTAGGCTCCACAGTTAAATTCTTAAGGTTCATTGGGATGAATCCAGCCTAATCCTGAACTGAATCTAATCTAAATGAATGGCCTCTTTACTTTCAAGTCACCTCATTAGGAAATGTGGGAGGATAAAGATGAAGTCTGCAATATGCCATGAAATCACCTAACAAATATGAAAACAGCAGAGGGAGGAGGCAGTCACCAACAGTTAAAGCATTTAACTGGGAAATGAGAAAACAGGAATAAAATTCTGCCAGAGGGGATTCAAAACTTCCTGATTTTTATTTCCCAAAAGACTGTCTTAGCCACTGCAACAAAAACTATGGTAAGCCAGAATGAGGCCACAACACATTCCTCCTGTTGAAGCTATGTCATTGTTCAAAGAAGAATTCTATGTTTATAGGTCAAAGAGAGAATAATCAAAAGAAACATCTTGTTATGGTATTGTCCGGTGATTAGATCAGTCCTCTGAATGAGTCTTGAGTGGCACTTTATGCACTTTAAATTTTCTAAAAATCAGTGAGCTTTTAATGGAAAATCAGTGCCTGAACTATAACTCAGAAAAATATCCTCTGTAATGGGGATGGAAGTACTGATGACCTGAATTGTACATTCAACCCATTGTTGCTCTGAGACGTGTATTTTTTAATGGTAACATGTAACTGAAGGGTTTATACCTTACTGTGACTTAGATGTCTACACATGCTTCTTTGACTCTGAAAGTCACATAAGCACCAAACAGCAATTTTAATGTTTAACCAGGGACAGAGTTAAATCCTACATCCTTTGTAAATCTGGTCACTGATTATCATATGATAACCATATGATAAAGTAATAAGAAATTAATATACTCCATTTGAATACTGGTATAGCACAGCAGTTAGAATCTGTGTCAAACCTGCAATATGTTTCACATAACATGACATTTATCTAAGAGATGATGTAGGATGAGGGCCAAACCAGCCTAATAGTTTATCTGAGGCTAAAAAACAGTCCTGTGATTTTGCAAGGGAAGTAAGTCCCTGATAGAAATAGGAGGGCCACAGGAACCTAGAAGAGAAGAAAAGAAAATCCAGATTAAGATCTATAAATCACTATTAACACAACAGTTTTAATTTGAGAGGTGGTAAAAGCTCTAAGTTTAGAATGAAGTTTACAGACAGCAGACATTGCTCTGACACTTCAGGAAGGAAAAGGTTTCAAGCTATTGTAAGGGAATGGGAACAGGAAAACTTCTAGAATAACTAGGGATAGAGCTGAAAGAGGTAAACTTTGAGTAATTCATGTGTAGAGGAAAGATCTTAGCGAAAGACAGACTACGTTGTTTATTGTTCTGGAAATCATGCAACATATAAAAGAACCACTAGAGTGTGTATATTTGCTAGCCCTTTAAAATAAAAAAGAGACAAATCTCTGGCTATGTTTACATCTCCACATAGACAGAGATATTAGATATATAAAATAGGATAATTTTCTTCTACCTATAAGAGGATGCATATTGGGGAACATGGATAATGCCAAATAGCTTTCAACAGGATGCCCTAAGAAAATACGGAGGGTATTTGTTCACACTCAACAGTCTCTTTGAGAAATACTGTTTCTGGAGACTACCATTTGGGTTGTTTCCAGCCCCTGAGGGGTTTGATGGCAAAATGCAAAATTTTTTGCTGGTATAGAGGATATAAAAGACTATAAAGATAATGTTTCAATATGGGAAGAAAAGGTTGTAGAGCATAACCATCAGCTTTGGGAAAAAATGAAGCAGCTGGGATAAATCTAAACAAGTAGAAATGTAATTTTTGTATAAAGAGAATTACATGGGTGAGATATCAACATGGGAAGCAGTCTAGGTAGGTCACATCTAGGTCGAGGTCATCAATAGCAAACATATCTTAATAGATAGGAATTGGTAAAAAAAATTCTTTAAAATTATGAATTATGGAACTTTGGAAATATTCTTTAAAACTATAAATTATGGGACCATCTGAAAGTGCTACAGTGCAAAGTAATTCAACAGACATAGGAAACAATGGTAAAGAGGCCCTATTTCTCTTTATGGTATAATGGCAGTATAATGACATGAGGAGCAACACTATGTTCCTTGAAAATCCTCCAGGGAGATTGTTGACTCAGTCTTCATAGAATCACAGAACAGCTGGGTTTGGAAGAAACTTCTGGAGATCATCTGGTCCAATCTCCAGCTCAAGAAAGGTCAGCTAAACCAAGTTGCCCAGGACCATGTCCAGGCAGGTTTTGAATATCTCTAAGGATGGAGTTGCCACAACCTGTTCCAGTGTTGAACCACCCTCACAGTAAGGAAGTGTTTTCTTGTGTTCAAGCGGTATTTCCAATGTTTCACTTTGTGCTCATTGTATCTCATACTGTCAGTGAGCATGATGTCCAGCCCCATCTTCTTGACACCTTCCTATTGAATATTTATAAACATTGATAAAATCCCCCCAAGCCTTCTCTTCTGCAGGATAAATAGGCCCAACTTCCTTAGCCTCTCCTTGCATAACAGATGCTCTAAGCCCTTAGTTACCTTTGTGGCCCTTCACCAGATTCGCTCCAGTAAATCCATTTCTTTCTTGTCCTGAGGAACCTAGACCTGAATATAGCATTCCAGATGTGGTCTCAGCAGTGCTGAGTAGAGGAGAAGGATCACCTCCTTCGATCTGCTGGTAGCACTCTTACTAATGCAGGACAGGATACTGTTAGCCTTCTTTACCAAGAGAGTACATTTCTGGCCCATGTTTAGCTAGATGTGCACGAGAGCCTCAGGTCCTCCCCTGTAAACTTGTATTCTAACCATTTTCCTCTCCACCTGCTCCATGCTGGTGCATGGAGTTACTCCTGTCCAGGTTCAGGTCTTTGCACTTCCCTTTGTTGAACTCCTTGAGATTCCTCTCTGCCCATTTCTCCAGCATATTGAGATCTGTGAATGGCAGTGCAACTTTCTAGTCTATTAGCTACTCCCCCAAGTTTTTTGTCATCTGTGAGCTTGCTGAGGATGCATTCGGTCTTATTATCCGGGACATTAATGAAGACGCTAAACCATACTGAACCTAGTATTGATCCCTGGGGACACCACTAGTGATGAGTCTCTAGCTGGACTTGTGCCATTGATCACAATTCTCTGAGTCCTACAGTTCAGCCAGTTTTCAGTCCCCCTTACTGACTACTTCTCTGGCATCTGTACTCGATGCATTTGTCTATGAGGGTATTAT
This sequence comes from Rhea pennata, assembly GCF_028389875.1. Lineage (NCBI taxonomy): Eukaryota > Metazoa > Chordata > Aves > Rheiformes > Rheidae > Rhea > Rhea pennata. The sequence continues at coordinate 169,955,980 of NC_084663.1, forward strand.
AGTAGACAATGTCAAAAGTCTTACTGAAGTTGAGATAAACAAAATCCACATCTCTCCGCTCATCCACCAACATAGTCTTCTCATCATAGAAAGATATCACATTGGTTAAGCATAATTTCCCCTGCTGACTACTCCCAGTCACTTTCCCATGCTTCACATGTCTAGAAATAGAATCCAGGATTAGTTGATCTGTCAGGGATCAAGGTGAGGCTGACCATGTGCAGTTTCCCAAATCTTCCTTCTTGCCCTTTTTGAAGAAAGCAGTGACATGCACCCTTGCCCAGTCCTCAGGCACCTTTCCCAATCACTATGACCTCTCAAAGGTAATTCCTTGTGATGATATTAGCCGGCTCTCTATGCTGGATACCCTCGTGGGTGCATCCTGCCCATGGACATGTATATGTGCAGTTTGATTAAGTGTCCCCTAAGCTGATCCTTCTCCACAAGGGGAAAGTCTTCATTGCTCTAGACTTCCCCTCTGCTTCCAGGGCCTTGGGATTCCTGAGGATGGTCTTACCAGTAAGGGCTGAGGCAAAGAAGGCATTCGGTACCTAGGCCTTTTCTATGCCCTGTGTCCAGGGCCCCTGCCTCATTTAGTGGCTAGATTCCCCTAGCCTTCCTTTTGCTGCTTACTTGCAGAAGCCTTTCTTGTTCCCTTTCATATCCCTTACAAGTGTCAACTCTAGGGGGACTCTCCTAACCCCCTCCCTGAACACTTCACAATATCTCTATATCTATCCTGGGTCCCTTATCCCTGCTTATTCCTCTCATATGCTTCTCTTTTAGTCAGGAGCTCCTTGTTTATCTATACAGGCTTCCAGCTACTTTTGCTTGATTTCCTTCTTGTTGGGATGCACCATTCTTGAGCTTGGAGGAGGTGAACCATGAATATCAGGCAGCTCTCTTGGACTCCTCATCTTTCTAGGACTGTCTCACATGGGATTATTCCAAGTAGGTCCCTGAATAGGCTGAATCTGCTTTTCTGAAGCCCTGGGCTGTGATCCTACTTTGGTAGGTTCCCTACTCCTTCATTGCACGATCCTGAACTCCGCAATCTTGTGGTCATTGCAGCCAAGGCTGTTCCTGACTTTCACACTTCCGACTAGTTCTTCCTTGTTTGTAGGTATGAAGTCCAGCAGAGTGCCTCTCCTCATTGGCTCCTCAATCACCTGAGTTAGGAAACTGTCATCAGTGCACTTCAGTACCTAGGCCTTTTCTGTGCCTAGATTGATTGCTCTAGCCCTTTATTTACCACAGACTCTAATCAGAGTCTAGATCTAATCTCATTTGAGCCATTTTCATCTGCTCAAATAGAGTTTGGCCTCATCAGTGTTATAAAGAGTTTCCTGTAGCCATTTATGTGAAGGTACTAGCAGCTAGAACTACCCATAAACTTGTTCTCAAGGCCTAAAAGTGCCCCAGACATACTCACTCAAAGAATACAGGAAATACCCTTTTGGTTACAAATGGCTGATTTGTAGAAAGACATAACAATCACAGGCAAAGTTTCTACAGGACTTAACAAAAGTGATGGGACCAAAATTCAGACAGAGGTTTTTTTTTTTTTTTTTTTTTTTTTTTTTTTTTTTTTTTAATGTGTAGCCTCTGCTAGAAAATGAAACCAAGTAGTGATTAGCAATTATGGAAAAAATACAAATCCCACATCATATAATATGATTTTGTAGGCTAGTAAATTTTGTGACAATAGTATTGTGATTGGCAAAAAAATGAACACAAGCAGAAGTGGTGACCAATGAGTTGTCTTACCGGCAAATAAGGTTGGCCTCCTAGATACATATGCACCATGGACAATTGTTTTCCCTGTGTCTGAAGGGGGAAAATAAGAGTCTAAGACAAGTGATGATCACAAAAGTTGAAGGATTAGAAGACAAGATATGAAAATGAAACAAAACAAAACTAAAAAAATACAATGTGTTATCTTCTGAAAGCAATTTATGCTCCAGAGATGCCTTACTGAGCCCAAACTATCTCAAAGATTAATTGAACAGCCTCAGTAAGTTTAATTATTAGAGAGATTATTCGTATGTGTAATTGTTGTTACCATAATGTTGTTTTTCAAGTGATATTATCACATACTTTGACTTAAAACACATCAGGCCTTTAAAAGAGTTTAGCGGGGTACTGTAAAGCTCTCAGCTGTGCTTAACACAGTGACTTGGAACCAGATGTAGAATAAAATGGGTTTTAAGAGACCTTCAAGCTAGAAGTTCAGAACTATCTCTGAAAAATACACTGTATATTAGCAGATGTGAAGACATTACACAAGCATACACAAGCACCATGGTCATGAGATATTTTCCCATTGACTGCAATGGGCTTTGGATCAGAAGCTTTTTCTGTATAGACTACCTTCACTCTCCATGGGACTATCCAGTGCCTACTCCTTCTCAGGGCCATTGATGCTGGCCTGTGCCTAGCTAGCTTCATTTCACAGCCCACAGACTGTGGGTTGCCAGCAGCTCCGCTTTCACATGCTCCTACACAGCTTCAGTAAACAAACCTACCAACATGTGAGAGGAGTCAAAAAAATAATCATTGTATCTGCATTTAGAAAGGTGGTAAAAAATGAATTAATTTGCCTTTTAGTCCTGCAAATGCCAGCAACATACACATCTGAAATGCACCACTTCCCGCGTTCCAGACTACTGTGGCAGGCGGTACCTGCTACAGCCCTTCCAGAGGAGCCTGGGGGTTGCTAAAACCGCTTTGGGCAGTGTCCCCGCTTTCCCTTGAAACTACTCCACCCCCCCAGATTTTGCCCAAGGCAGCAAAATATGCAAGGATAGTCTTAGGAGCTTGCCTCCCCAGTCACCCTTGCTTTAAAGATTAAGCACTATATGGTGTTTCTTCTGGGCCCTCTGTATGGCAAGGGTAAGCGGGTAATGGGAAAACATCACATTAAAGGAAGTGAATGGACTGATTGGGAATGAATGGGTATGACCCACAGGAGGAACCGTTACTGAAAGCGCAAGGGTACTGAACATTTAGCAGGCTATTTTTTTCTCCTGGTTGTTTATCACTGTGTCAGAGCCATATGAATGCTGGCAAATAAACTGTTGTTTGAGCATAAACATAACTCCGGTTACAAACATCTTCACTTACTTCATATCTGTGATGGTATAGTTATACGTGCGCTTTGTGAACCAGGCGTTCATACAGGGGTAGAGCGGATTGTAGTGCCTAAGGCTACAGGCTCTTTAAAATAAAAGGCTTAACTTTTCAGACTTTATGCACTCCAAAAAGCCTCCACAAATAAACAAAGCTCCAATCACAGCACAAATACTTTACTTCCTCTCAGTTTTGTATTACAGTTTTCAGTTTATGGAAACATTTGCCCACGTTTGATTTAAATATTGCTTTAGACAGTTTTTAGCAGTCTAATGAAATCTGAAGAGAAGGGGGTAGGCAAACTATTACTCAAATCCAGACTGTTAAAAAAACACCTTGTGTGTGGAATTTAGGTGAGTCTCTTATAGAGCGACCGAATCCAACAAAGATAAGAGTGACTACACCTCAGAGCATATATCTATGTGGCTGTGCGAAAGGGGCTGCACCATTACCAGCTGTCCGCTCAAGTCCCTTTCTGGAGAACAGCTGGAAATGTATTCTCCAGAGATTGCATCTGGCTTGATTTCCCTGCACTCAAATCCCATTGATCTGGTTCCGTTCTAGCCCTCTGTACTCACAGTTCAAAGAACAGTGAGGCCTGTAAAGAAATTACTGCCATATTGTTCAATCAGCCACAGTGAGCAATATATAGGATTATAATTAGGAACACATTAAGGGAAACAGCTCAGTGGAGATAAGCTGTTTGACTGCATACGCTTTTTGATGAGGGCTTAGTGCCAATCCCAGAATAAAAAAGATTAAATGTTTGTTACCAATCCTTTTGAACTGCTGGCAGAACATGTGGTAAAGCATTTTTGATTCAAATTAAAAGCATCCTAGGATAAAAATAACCCTGTTCTGTTAGACCTTTCCAAGTGAAACCATTTGTAGGCTGATTTATTGTCTTTTCCTTAACCTCCTTCCACCAGCATGATTAACATATGCATTTCTGAATCACATGTAAGCCTGGACAGGTATTTGTCTTGTTACACATCTGTGTAACAAATGGCAATACAAATTGTATACAGAACAGATGTAGCTTTTCAAAGTCACAGCAAATTGTATTTGACCAAGCATATAAATAAAAGATTTATTGTAATTTATTGTTTCTTTCTGGTGGGGCAGTCATATGAAGAGTCACCAGTCTGTAGGTGACAGTACTGACACAAATCCACTGCAGATAAAGAAGACAGACTTATAATAAGGGAAAAATCTGTAGAAAGTAAAATGCAGCCAAAGAAGAAAACAAGTCTCCACTAATATCCTTGTGAAATGCTTATCATTGTACTCTGTGGTGTTTAATTTATATATCTAGGAGCTGTTGTTTTTAGGATTCTTTTCTTAATCTCTGGAAGTTTTGAACTGGAGCCAGGTATATCAGAAAGTCTGGAATGTGATAGATGCATGCTGTGTTCATGGAGCCTCACACACTAAGACAGGTTTATGACGTTGCTGCACATAAATTGCAAGGACTCAGGCAGAGAGCCACATTCACACTGACATCCCCCTACACAGAGAAATATCCTCTTTTACATCCTTTATAAGCTCAATTTTTAGTAAACTGATTAAAGATCTGAAATTACATAGCTACTGACTGCCTTGGCCAGGAAATACACGCACTGAAATATATATGACTGTTCAACTCCATTGTAGAAACAGAAGTTAAAGGAAAAAAAAAGATCAGGAAATTTGTAACAAGAAGATGGATTTAAAGGGCTAAAAAATAAAGTGATCCTACATTCAGAGCAGTCTTTCTTCTTCTAGGAAAACTGGTCTAATAATACTAAATGCTTTTAAGCAGTACTATTTTTACAACATGTGGAACATCATATAATTGCTTCAGTTCCCATCTACTTGGGATTTAGAGTATTTGTACTAAATCTAACATACCATAGGAACACATTTGTGTGAAGAACAGTCATCTCCCACATGATGTGGTTAGGAAATGACAGTCTGTTATAAGGGCAGACATTTAGACAATTGTGAATCCAAATAGCTGACCACTTTTGGCCACTGGGAATCTCAAGTGATATTTCTGTAGATAGCATTCCCCCTGAATTTAAGATAGGCATCGTATTCTTCAGGTTGAGCTCTCAGCTGTTCTGACCTACTGTTAGTAGAGCTGTTTATCAAATTTCTGTTCCTGCCCTCTCCTCCATGCAGCAATGCACACAACCCTGGCCCTTTCCTTAATAAATGACTAATTTTTAGTGCTGGCTGCAGCAATGCCCACACTGACAGAGTTGTGCATGAAGCTATTACCCAACTCCTACTCATTCTTTTCTCAAATAAAATCCTACTAAATCCATTCTGAGTTTTCACTGAATAGATGCAGTCAAAGGACTGCAGGATTTGGCACACACTTTTCAAAGTCTGCCAATTGCTTTGAGATCACTGGTTGGAAGTTGCAACAGATGACATGAAATTATAATTTTAAGATGTGAAATAAAATATATGGAGCTTAGATTGAAAAGGAGACAAAGTCACAATAATGAGACATTTCCTGTAGTACATATTCATTGTACTCATACTCAAGCTTTAGGCTAAAGTACGTGTTAATTGTTGGCAGAGACAGTGCCTGACTTGGTCAGAAACTCTACAGCAACAGAACACAACACATCAATCTGGACTTTGGCCTGGGTCCCAAACACAGGGAAGGTCTGTTTCAGAAGCCAAATTTAAGAACTGATACTCAGACCCATCCTATAGACAGTATCTTTAATTTCAGGGCTATAAGGCATTCCTTTGCCCTCCAAGCGCAATCTTGATTCTCCACTTCCTACCATTACCTTTCTGAAATAATGCCTTTACTTCACACCTCCCAGTTTGACACACTTAATTTCATTGAAAGTACAAACAAGCTAGGCTGCTGTCCTTCACACAGGTGTGTGTGTGCGTGTGTATGTGTGTGTGTACATACATGCAGGTGCAAGTGCACACATGTGCGCTGAGGCGGAAGGTTAAGAGAAATAGTCCTTCAGACTAATTGAGGCTGATTGATTACCAACTTGTAGAAGACGTCAGCAGAAGATGTTAGATTGCAGGGTAGGAAACTTGGCTGGGGACTCCTTGAAGAGGATGAAAAGAAAAATCAGTGATGCCTTGATTCTGATTTACTAGGCATGCTAGTGTTAGTCATATTTTGGGACTAGTATGATTAGGAAGGACTGTAGTAAATGACTGATATTAAAAAGATTACATGCTACCTTATCCAGAATCACAGCGAAGGGAACAGCACTGATCAGCTTTAACAGCTGCGATGGAGACACAGAAAGAGATGACGGTAACAAAAAGGTGAAGGGTGCCTCTCACGAAAAAATAGAGATTGAAATCTCAAAGGTGGAAGAGAACAGAAAAGTTATATAGAGTATTATAAAATAAGCTTTTTATAAAACAGTGTTAAAAAGATTGAATTTTCCTTTTCTTTAAGAAAAAAAGAAAGATAGGAAGTGGCTTTAGGGTGGAGGTGAATAAAAATAATCTGTTTTGAAAAAGCCAAGAACTTATTTCAAAAATAAAATCAGTTGTCTTTATAATGCTCAACTGCTAAAAATAAATATGTAAACTCATTTTCTTCTCAGGTGAATTGCGGAAGGCTCATGTTACAATATTATGTCTCGAAATCTAAGTGATGATCTTTTTTACAAAAAAAAAAAACTTGACAGAACGATTTAACTAGAAATTAATCTTATTTCATCTGATCACTCTTTTTGCACCTCCCTGAAATCCTTTCTCTCTTTCCTTTCCACCTATGAAAAGTATCTCAAAATAAGAACTGTGTATCTTCACTCCCTATTTGACAAAGCCTGGCACTGCTCCTATTTTTCAGAGAACCAGCTAACAAGCAAAATAAAACACCTTCAAAGCAACCACATCACACAATTCATTCTCTTGATTTCTAAAGTGGAGCAAATATATCTACCTGCGCAGGGAATCTGATTATCAATTGCTTTTGCCATATAGTCACTTAAATTTATGCAAAGAAATTGCAAGATGAGAACCAAATACTACCAGTTTTCCATTTGACATCCAATTTGCAACTGCTTTTCCAAAGACATAAAGAACTGCATGTGTGTGAAAATAAAAGAGAGAACTTCACAAGTGCTCCCTTCACAAGCATTATCCTCTCACAGACTCTCCCTGCCACATGTTTCTAGCTGGGCATCTTCTCCTCAGCTGTGCCAAATAACTGGCATAACACTTTGGAGTAACAGCTTTTATGACCATGCCATGAACACACTGCTGCTTGTCCCACATGCTCACAAACCAAAACACTGTGAAACTAGTGTAGGGATAAGGTACAGCAACAGGGTTTGGGGAAGGGGAATGAATGTCTACCAAGCTAGAAATGGTCTTGAAATTGCAATGTAAATAAAATTGGCTTCTTTATGCTAATAATAAAAAATAAATATCGACCTCAGACTTCTTTAGATTAGCTGGAAAGCTGAAGAACATGTCATGCTATGTTTTGTAGTACCTGCCATATATTAGCATCAGAACACGAAGGACTTATTGCTGGGAGGTTGTGTGTGTCACCGTGTGGGAAGTCATGAGGCACTGGCTTTGCACAGTGTATGTTTATATGTGCTTGGAGCATGGTGCTGTGATCAGCTGAGCTAATCAAGACCTGGCCTAGTCAGTCTACACGACACAGCATATGCAGGCTTAGCACATTGAGTCAGACATCAATACTGCAAAGTTCGTGTTGTGCTTAGGTCAAGAAGTCCTGACAAACAAGTAACCCCAGAGCTCTGTTGTACTAGCTCTCCTGTGTTCAGATGCAAGTAGACTCCTACTCAGTCAGGTAAAGTGTCTCTGCATTGCGGTCTCATGTTCTTCCAGCTCAGAGTTCTTGCAAAGGGACAGCCTGCATGCATGGCAGAGTCTCCTCAAAGGATGAGTTATAAAAGACAGCTTATTAAAACATCTCTTATTTCCATTTCTACCATCTACAGTGCCAACTGAGGTTGCCGATTGAGAATAAATTGTATTTAGGTGGCTGCTGTGGAAGTTGTGGGCAGCATTGCTGGTTTCCAAAGTCGATGGTCCTGGATGTGTCTTCTAGCATGTATTAGACCCCACTAAACAATCAAATGGCCCCGACAAAATAAAGAATAAATGCTTTAAAATATCTAAAATGCTTGGAAACTGTGCCTAGGAGGTACTGCAAAGAGTTACAGAGTTACTGTTTGTGTGGAAAGGCCTTAGACTGATTTTTCATGCTTTGATTTGCAAATTTTCTCACCAGAATTTCCTATTCTGTCTCTTTGTTAAAAAAGAGTCTACAATTTTCAGCTAAGTGTCCTTAATGGTGTCACCATGCACCACACCACTCTTATTCAACTCTATTTTAGCGTATGTCCTGATTTAAAAGGGAAATAAAAACTTTCCTTTAAACTGTCATGTTGTGCCTTCAATGGGTTATTCTTATGCTTAAGTGCAGGCATTTACAGGAGAACACAGCTGAATTAGGCCTAGCAATCCACAAAGGCCAAAAGCAACTTTTTTTTTTTTTTTTTTTTTTTTTTTGACAGATATTTATTTTGCTGATATTTATCCACCCTTGGCTCTTTGGGGAGTTAATGAGAAATGTGGTGAGTTAGTGTAATCTTGAACTTCGGAAGACTCATGTACTCTGGGAAAGATTAGGGTTTCTGCTCTTTTTCATTGCTGCATAAACTATGTGCTCTCCACAAGTTTTCATTACCCTTAGGAAGCCAACTATAAAGTTGATCAGACCCTTAAAATAGATGCAGCTGGAGAAAGAAGTTTAATCTAAGAAAACAGGGAGTGTTTCTGAGCCAAGTTTGTATTAAAATTAATGTTGCTTTTGTTGCAAGGCAAATGTGTGTTTAGAATAAAAAGACTGTCTGAATAGTACGACTGTGGAAGGAAATATTTATAGCCAAGGAGGACCATGAGTGCTTTTTTCCAACCACGCTTCGGACTGCATGTAAACAGGGAAGTTATTGCATATTGATATGCACAAAAATATTAGATATATGTTATGCATAAAGCCATGGTTTCAGAACTCTCTTTGCAAAAACAAAGCAAACCAAAAAGCCTCCATAAAAAACATGGAGGAAAACATTTTCACCAGGTCTCCATTCAATTCCTGTCAGGTGGGCAATTGGTAAGAGCCGAATTTTAACCTTAGCTTCTCTCCAGAGCAAGGGATAATGTCTAAGTTACATTTACCTGTGAATAGCCTTAGAAGGCAGAGTATTTCTGAGATGCAGAGGCACAATTTCCTTCCTATTTCATATTCACTCCCAAATGTTACTAATTTACCACAGGCTTCTATCAGTCTTGAACTGATTCCTTGTCAAGTGCTAGCTCAGGTACGCTGGCCAATTATTAAAGAACTAAAGCTAATGTTCACCCTCCCTTCCTGGTCCATCCTATCCTGCCCGCTCTCTGTCCATCTGCTCTTAGCAGACCACTGACCAAGGTAGGTCAAGCCTTCTGCACCTGACTCATTCACTCGGGTAATCCAAATTGCTGCCAGCAGTGAGTCCATAAGGGATGTTATGGAAGAATTTTCTTTCATCTCAAGTGCTTGTGGAAAATCAGTGGAATATGGTTTATACCATACAGTTTAACTAACTGCAGTAATTTATTGAAACATGGGGCCTTGAAGTAAAGCTGTATGAATACATGCAACCAGATTCAGTTATCTGAGTTTTTCCAGAAACAACCCCAAGATAGTATTGTTAAAAGAAGTTACCCAGAATATGATAAATAACTTTTTCAAATTTTGCTGAAGGAAAAAGTCCAACTCATATGCAGGAAATGGTTCGTATAACTTGGAGAAGACTCAGCCTTGCTGAGAAGCAGTCTTGGCAAGGTTCAGAAGCTTTTCATATTGTTGTTGGCAGGCCCCTGCTTACAACCATGATACCTTCAATTGCTAAGGTACCGCACTTCAGAAAGTTTTGTTATGGCTAATTAAGCAACAGGCAGAGCAAAGCTTGCTTATTCTTTATTGTACAGGAGTATTAATTGAGAAATAAGCCAGTGGGTTGAAATTACCAATTGGCTCAGCAGTTTCGCATGATCTCAGAAAATTGCACACAGTCTGTTCTCATTTCTCATTGACTTTGTAACTTTTTGTTTGAATCAGAGAGCATAGTATCTATTCCATATAAGGAATTTAATATATTTAAAAGAAATAATTTATTTACTTGATGTATGTTTCATATTAAAGTATACACTTTGCAGATGTCACTGTCATGGAATAATTCACCCTAGAATTTGGACTAACTCTTAGACCTTCTGTTTTTCAAAAGTTACTCAGAGTTATGTTCACATTGTTAGTAATATCACACACATAAAAATCAAGAATAGAGAGGAAACCATTGTAATTACTCCATACCAATGCCTGTGAAAAGTTTATATATGTGTCCAGTTCCAAGAAGGTATTTCCATATCACATATGAAAGTCTTGGCTACATCAGAAAAAAATGCTTCTACAGTAGTGATAAAAATAGTGGTTTTAGATAAAAATAATGTTTTGTTACAACAAGAATAACATGCTGTCATTCAATTTTACAAAGACAGACAGCTTTTCAGAGTAAAGGAATGGCATTATAATACCATTTAATAAATAAAAAATGCCATTTAATTAAATCGTATGCCATATGTCTCATGAACTTTTATATTTTAATATTTAAACAAAAAAAGTAAGTAAGTAGCTAATTTATAGCAAAGTGACCACATTAAAAACTGACTTAGTTGTTCTTATCATTTTCCTTATGAGAGGACCCTCAGGCATTAGCTCAACTGAAGTAACTAGAGCAATCACAGATGTTTGGTTAGGATATATTATTTGTTTTTCCAATATGTCACATTGTTCAAGAGTATAGTTCACAGACCTGTATACTATCGAAATACTTTGAGACCCCTATACTGATGAAACCTGCCATTAACAGATTAGCTAAGATGCTGTAGACAACAGACTGATGAAGTATGTGACAGTTCACTTGAAGGCCTACCATCCCATACTTTTAATCTCAGATTTAGATATTCAGGCTACAGCTAGTTCAGGAAATAAAACATCACCTGGACATTCAGGTCAGCTGGCAAAATACAGTCTGCATCTGTATTTTTAAATTTTTACCTTCAAAAATAGGGTGGCTATATTCACAGTACCTGCTAGGAATGATTGCTGGCCTAGGTGTACTCCCAAACCATGCCAACAAATTGTTTGGTACTAAGTGGAATAGGCCAAACTACACCATGGATTGTTTAAAAATCAAATATTACAGACAATTGAATTCCAGTATCTAGGAACATTGCCTGGCCTTGCTTATTTACTAATAAACACAAAACCTCCAGGGTTGATTCATCCAACCTAGCTGTAGATGTCTTCAGTGTAAATGTCTTCAGCTGAGCTAGTCACCTAAAGTTGTCCTCATAGCCAAAAGAGCAGAGTAGATACTTTTAAAATACAAATTATTTTACAACATCTAATTGCCTACATTAGGATGAGATCAATCTTTAAAAGCATCCACATTTCTCCACTGTTAAGGAGGACTTAGGTGCCTGTCTGACTTAGGTGGCAACGGTAGATGCTCACTGCAGATCAGATGATTTTCACCATGGGATCTAGAGCTTTCAGTGGAACAAGTTTTACCACATGAAAGCCTTCTTTCTCAGTCTCTCTCCCTCTTAAATATTCGCTTGCATAAACATAAAGAAGAGCAAAGCAGAAATGTCTTTCTGTTTGTGTTACTCATCTAGCAAAATCCAGAAGTTGCACAAAACCACAGCATCTCTAGATTCCCCATCAGTCTATCTGAGAAACTCAGATATTTTAGAATGATGTGAGGCAACTCAAATCTTTCCAAAGCAGGCAAGGTTCCTAAAAAGTACATCAAAAGCAATTATGAAAGATATTAGGGATCAGGGGAGGCCATAAAATCACTTTCCCACTGATAATGCAAAATTGCAATGCTTTAAGTGATTGGTGATTGCTGGGAATCTGTGCTTTGACTGATCTGCGTTGTTAGCTCACTTCTTGCAAGTCTCTTCTCCTTACACTTGTTCTAACAGCCTGAATAGATTTTATGCATTATTTATCTTGCATTGAAGATTGAAGTTTACACGAGCTTACCAACACAAATAGTGACAGTGTCTTTCTCAAAAACCTTGCAAATTAAAAACAAAGTGTCTGGCAAGGGGCAGATTAATACAATTGTAAACTTATTTAGATCAATATGTCATTAGAGCTACTTTTTTAATATGTTGAATTTAACACTGTACTATTTTAACTGCAGACCTTTGTAAATCTGCTAATGTCGATGGAATTCAGATGGAATAAAAACAAATAATGCAATAATGAACATAGACTTGTACAAATACAAATCTATATTTTCAAATGTGATTGGTGGTGGTGGTGAGGAAATGTCCCTCTCTTTCCAGGTGTACTAAGTTAGATTAATTGCTGTTTCCTGATGTTAAAAAGTGTTGAGCCGATACCTGCTGGCTACTGAGGTTTTTTAAGATATCCTAAAAACTAAATTACATTGTTCCATTCATAAGATTGTTGAAAAGAAGAACGAGGCAAAAAAAAAAAAAATGTTATGTGTGGTAATATGATACCAAAGCAAAAACAAGAAAAAAAATGTTCTCTCTATATTATTTCTGTATGAAGTCTGCACCACTCATATCAATGGGATTCATTTTCTCTCATACTTTTAGTAGGAGTGTCATAATATACTTTTTTCAGTTGAGCTTTTAACAGTAGCAGAGTAGGATATTCAAAAATGGCTGTTGGCTTGAGTGTTCCACCACAGGACCCCTTAAAGGTGCTTGACTTGCAGAGATCAAGTCCTTAACAGTCTCTAAAAATGGAGAATACCATTGAAGGTCTTAAAATAATTTGGAAATAGATAATTCACAGAGCTGCTTTTGGTAGTCCTACCTTCAGGAGAGGGTGCTCTCTCATTCTGGGAAGTGCAAAGGAAGAATCCACAAGGTGGAGTTCAATCTAATGTTTTTCATCCTCTGCTGTCTAGAAGACATTCAGAAGGATAAGACAGGCAGTTTGCTTACATAATATATGGAGTGATAGGCATAAAATGATGTGGGGGGGGTTGTTTGTTTTTTAAGCACTACAGCTAGCTTCACAAAGGGATATAGGCATATATCATTAACTAGGAATTGCATTCACTGCTCCAAGTTAGGTGCCTAACTACTAAGAACATTGGAGAGATACAGGTACTTCACAGTAGGACATGAAATTCCCAAATCAGGTAATAGAAATATTTAAGAGAGAGATGCATGTCTGAAATCTTGCCTTTCTCACATACTTAGGGACATCTTTACAGGACTGGAATAAAAATCTATATACTACTGGCTTTCACAGCTCAAAATCTGCTCTCATACTCAGAGGCAAGAATGAGGTTTGCCTCCTTCTGCAGATGAAAAGCTTATTCTTTAAACATATGGACAGAGGGACCAGTTGTACTTAGACTTTGCACAGTTGCTTAGTAGTTAGGTGCATATGACCTGGGTTCTAGCTTCTGTCACTTTCAGACGACGTGATCCCACAGTTCCCAGCTCCACAGAAAGTACCTTTACCACCATAGAGCCTTGAACTGAAGGTCTTCCCCTGTGCAGAGCAAAATGAGGCTGCTGATAAAATAAGGAAAAGGAAAGCTGATTCTCTTATTTCATGATAAGGACACTTCTTTATGAGGAGAAGGAGCTCTTAGGATCTCCTTGTCTGCTGCAGGGACTGTATATTCTTTATTCATCAAGATATTACTGTACAAAGGATAAAGAGCAGAAGATCAGAGTCTGGGATATTCCAGCTATTCCTATCAGAAGTCTATGGAGTCATTTCCTCACGGTTATTCTTTTGCTCTGCCCTAAGTCTGAGGAATCTAAAAGGATTTCATCATTACTTTGAGTGCAATGGATTAGAGACCTACTTATTCCTTAGCTTTACTAAGCTAATGCACCAAGTAATGAGTTAACCCACCTGTCTTGATAAAGCTGTCATAAATCCTTCTACAAGAGCCTGCAAGCTCATATGTTACTTATTTCAATAATATAAGATGGAGACCATTTGAACACCTGTGTTGACTGTGTTAAGCTCCTGAATGTCTTGCATTCTTTGAGTCTTGCCTCTATCTTGTCTGTGGTAGTCCTTATTGCTAAAATTTCTTCCTTAGTTTGTCTGACTTGGCCCTAATGTCAATATCACCCTTTCAAGATTCACAAAATATTCATTTAGTTTTTGTGCCATAGGTATTTTGTGTTCAATTTAAATCCCATTTTCGCTGCTGAGAGACCTCAAACTCTTCTTATATCAAAGAAAAATTCTCATAAAATTTTCCAAGCTTGCTCTTTCAAAATAAAGATCTATCATTGCTGTCTCACCTCTGTTTGCTTTTTATTTAATTTAAACTAAATCATCTCAGAATTCAAAGCTATTTGTTAAAAACAGAACTTCCCTTATCTTTTTGCCATGTACCAAAACAAAATTGGTAAAAGCTCCTCCTCTTACTTCAGTGACTAGCAAAGAAATGTGCCAGCCCTCAAACTCAGTTATATCAGGACATTATCACTACTATGTACAAATATTTTTCAGCCTATTTATGTGAATTAAGCTTCCTTTTATAAAATAATTCTGGCAATATTTCTATCTCTAAAATCATTACAAAAACTTGTATTCATGACTAAATCCAGCCTGGAGTCACATCAGATTTCTAATATGCAATGTCTCCACCAAGTAAATTTCCAGGGGAAAAAAAAAGTTAAATTCAAATTAGCTTAACCTTAACCTCCTGATTTTGTAAAACTTGGTGATGAAAGTTACAAAAAGAGATTTCCTTGTGAGATTTATACTACTTCCAGTTTTCTGGTTTGGGATGTTTTGTTTTGTTTTGTTTTTGTGAAAAACACCACAAAGAAAAGCAATTCTACAGCATTTTATATTTCTATTTATCAGCCAGGCTGGGACCAGGAAATGTAAAAGTGAATATGGAAGAAAAAGCAGTCAAGAAAAGTTGTCAGCTTTTTGTACCAATGAACTGATTCTGTGTAGGCACACTTTGAGTTTTGCATGGTTATTTAAGTCAGTTCTTACTTTATTTAAACTCATTTACCCATTCCAGATTTGACAGAGACCCTGTCAGTAATGCCATCAGGGAAAGTGGTCTCTGGCAGCATCAGCTTTCGTGGTAAGGTTAGTGGGCAGAGTTCGCTGACAAAATCAGGCACTCGCCAGTCCACACTGACCACATGTGATGAGTCTCCAGCAAAACTCTTTAGCATAATAAATTCCGGCTGATGAGGTTTCTACCCTTTTGAAGGCAGGAGAAAAACTCCCAGTGACAGGGGATTCTGGGGACAGACTCACCAACAATTGTGCTTACAGAATTCTTACGACATTTCATAATTAAAGACATCAGAACAAAACCAGTTGTTCTCTTGTGTAATTATCCAATATGTTTTTGAATAAATTAGGTTGCCAAAGCCATGCTTAAGTTCATTATAAATATCTCTTCATTATGCATACAAAATACTTTGCATGACTGAGGCCATTATTTAATCTGTTGCTGTTTTGTTACTTTCCATTATCGCAGCATTTTGTCCATACAAGTCAAATGTAGAATTTAACTGCTTGAATACTTTAGCTGGTAAGTTACAGAAATGCATACATGCATTAAAACAAAACATGGTAATTCATGGAATAGGGACATTAATAATTTAAAAATTATTTATGCTAGACTTATGCTGGTAGAATTGCTTACCTTTAAAAAGTGAGGTGTTCTAGCACCCTTACCACTATTTTGAGACTTATTATTTCTGTATATAAAATAAGAATTCAGTAGAATTTCTAACTGGTATTTTTTTATGTTCAGACAACTATATTATCTTCAGATTACTCGGATTCAGATTTGCCAGCAGGTAGAGGCTTCTGGACACTTGGTCATACATAACTATTATCACAGAATGAATATGAAATAACATAGGGCATACTCATTTCATATCATTTTGTAATCAGTGATGATCAGATGGTCTTGCAAGAACCACAGCTATAAATATACCCTAAAGTTCATAAATACTTTCTCTGATTTTTTTTCTGCTTAGTTCCTATTATAGCAGATTTCTGCTGTTTGTCAATCTTATGGTTTTGTTAACATTTTTCCCGACAGCCACTTCATATCCTATCCTCCAGGTAAATGATTGTTAAACCTATATCAGTCACAATACTTGAGCCATCTGCTTCCGTGTAATTGAACTCCTAGAGGTGCTAATTCAGGGGTGTAGAAGGACTTCTCTTTGGCTCCAACTCCATCCTTAATTTGGAATGCCTACTTAAATTTTGTTGCAGTCAAATAGGATTATTCATAGTTTAAAATCAAGCATGCGCTAAAGTACTTTGGCAAATTACAATATTGGCTCTGGAATTCACTCCAGGTATTAACAGCAGACCTGGAGATATCCAGCTGGACACGTTTTAGACTTCTGTGGTACGAAAAAGCTTTGGTTCAGGCTGACCTTTCCTCAGTTTGGATTTGTAAGCAGAAGGTTTATAGTTCATAACTTGTGGGAATATTAGTGGTGAGTCAATATAATCAATTCAAAGCTGCTGGAAAGAGTTGTATATTTTGTATTGATCAGTCAAGTGTCAGTATGAGGCACATGATCAAAATAATAAATATGTTTGTCGAGCCTTGACTTCTTAGCCGTCTCTAGCATCCATATTATTTTCTTAAGAGTTCTCTGATTAAGGTCAGATCACTGACATAGTTTTCCATGGGGAAATACAAATATTATAGGTTACCCTTTTAAGCCCTGAAGCCTAATAGCAAAGGCAGAGAAGAATCTTATCACTGCCTCTTAAATGACTAGAGTTTTAATTCTGAAAGGGACATTTCTATTTTCATTTAGTTATTATTAGTGTTTTGAAATAGTAAAGATAAATCTGCTGAAATAGATACTCAGATAAAAAAAACGAATTATTTCTTCACAATGGAACTTTACATACAAATTGGAAAGAAACATTTGACCAGCAGTTGAGAAGATTAACATAATGTTGTCAGCAGGTTTCCTTTAATATTATATTTGGAAAAAAATGGAAATTAGTGCTTAAAACTGCTGTACAAATCATATAGGAACTCACAAAGGAAGGAAAAGAAAATGTAAAACTACCTAGCAGATACTCCTTCCATCCACAGGTCCATAACTTTACAATGACCACAGACATCACACCCATAGGTCACACACTTGTAACTCTGCTCCTTACACACGCCAAAATTTTGATGATTTCTTTACCAAAATTCTTACCTTCTCCCTTCCAAATGATCCATAAAAAAACAAACAAACAAAAAGGCCATTGGTAGCTTCCTAAAGAGTTCTGGTGAGAAGAGTTAAGGCAGAATGAAGTTTGTGATGTACAGTACTAACAGCAGTGAGCATTTGTGGTTATCTACTACTGGGGGCTTTACATTACATTTCTGGCTTTTCTGGGATTGTGTCAGGTATCTATGAAACAATTTCACCCCACTGACACCTAAGGTTGTATATACCTTTGGTATTTCATTGCTGATGTCATGGTGCCAAAAATTGTTAAAACTGCATGGAAATATAATTTTCTTTTTTTTTTTTTTTTTTATTCCCATAGTTATTATTTCTAGAGCTCAAGTGAACTCCGTTAAATTTGGTAGACTGTATTTCTGAGTTTCAGTTTTAGACTTTGTATTGAGTACTGTGTGAAAACACATCCAGCAGCCAAATCTGCAAATAAGCTGAAGTCATAAAGAAAATATCAGACATAGCAGTTGTGAGACACAGGAGCACTACACATAAAATGAATGTGTAGTGCCCTGGCTCGGCAGGACTGGCGGTAGGGTGTTCTCAGTGGAGGGCCCATGCCTCCGAAACCTGCTTCCTTTGGCCTGCTGCCAGAGCCCGAGTTTGGAGAAATTCAGAGCGCAATGTAAGGCCTGTCTGTTCAGTGGAGCGGTGAAAAGACCGTTGGATTATTCTTAGCAATAGGATATGGTTCGGGGAGTCGGATTTTTATTTTGTTGTTTATAAAATCCTTAATTATAAAGAGTTTTATATTTTTCTAATGTTTCGGATTGTCATTCAATAAGTGTGGCTCAGATGCGTGATAGCAGGAGGCCAATATTAATTAATTAGATTTGCTTCATTTTAAATCAAGCATTGAACACTTGAATAAGAGTACAATAAAATCATGTTCTAAGTCACAGATTCAGGATGACTATTTCCTTCTTAGTAGAAAGCACAATTTTTAATCAACTTTTCCTGATTTCAAATACAAACTATCCTCTCAGGCATGTCACCTTGCATTTAGCAAATTAATTACACATTTTCCAATTTGAAGTTATCTGAGTTCTTGCCAATTTGGGCAGAGATTACTTCCTGAGCTATAGACAGTTTAGGAGGTTTTTGTTGTTGTTGTTGTTTTAAACCCTGCTGTGCTGGAGGGAAATGAAGTCTTGACTTTGATGTTCTTAGTGCCTTCACAGCTGTAGAGCTGGACCATCTGTGCTTCCTCAGATTTCCCTCGGAGAAGATCAGTGGGATGTAGCTAGCAGTCTCTAGGGTAGGGGATGTCTCTGGGGGAGGACTGTGGCTGAGAAGTGTCTCAGCCATTAGATTCTGGCTGCCAAGACACTGCCCGTAAGGGCCATTTGAATTAACTCAAAAGGACCCGTACTAATTTATAGCTTCATCTGTTGCCTTGATCACAAGAACATCTAGATGGTTAAAAGCAGGATTTCCTAATTCTTCTCTCAGGGTAACCCACACGGCCTCTTCCGAACATACTTCATGGCCATATGACAAGGCGCCTCCTTTACTATGTGTCCAGAAATGCCTCTGTAATCAAGAAATGCGACCAAAGAAGCCAGGTTTCCTACAGGTTTGTCTTTCGTTTCACACACAAGAATATCCCTATTTCTCTCCCATATCCCCCATCTTCCGATATGCTGGCAAGAAAGGGGCACCGTTTGTAATGGCTAAATTGTGCGTGTGTTGAATTTGTTAACTATGCATATGGTATTTGGTCAAATAATAATTCTGTCTTGGCTCCTGAAGATCCATACACAAAGAGCAGGAGTCTTCGTGTGTTTTCCTTAAAGGGGACAGCAACAGGATCTGTGTCTTCAAAACTTTTGTTAAACTCCTGAGATTTCTATACTTTCTGTTGACCAAAAAGTGGGCAACAAACTTTTATATCTTAAGAGGGCTGACAATAGACAGAAAGATGTAAGGCTATGTAATATACACCTTATTTCTTTAGGAAATGAAGGAAATAAAGTCTTAAGTCTAGATATTTTCTTTTTCGGGGCAAAAAGTCTTGAAGAAATCTTGAAATGAATAAAAGCAGACACTTTAGGTAAAAGACGTAGAATACATCCTGTCTTCTGTCAAAAGAGAGTTTCAATGGAATTTTTTCAGTAAGTCTTTCAGCAAGATGAGTTTTTATAAGGCTTCAACTACTTCCTAGAACAAGCTTATCTCCTCCAAAATTATAGCATTTGCTCTTTAAATTTAGGATACAATTTCTTTAAAATTACAATTAAATTAATTCATAAATTTATTTATTTTAAATTTAGATGTTAAACGCTATATTGTTAAGCATGTTTTTATAAACGGTCTTGGTAACACATTAGCACTTGACTTCATGCTTACCAAAAATGGTAGGAGATGGTAGCCTTTTAGAAAAATAAAATTTTCACGGGCTTCAAGGTCAGATGGGGACATTAGTCTTATTTATTCTGTAAAACTGCATAATGCAGAACGTACTACTTCAGGAAGTGTTTCTGGCAACAAGTTCATGACTACAGGCTGAAAGCATATCTTTCAGACTCAGCCTCAATTTAAGTACTTCAACTGTCACAGGACCCTAGGAAAGCTGTGGCAGAGGTTAATTATTTTCAGTGTCGAAAAGTGGTCCTGTATTGCTACCTTGTATTTTCTAGCTTCCAATTTGTGACTATTAGAAACCTTTTTCTGATGTGTCAACATTTATATGTGTGTGTGTGTGTGTGTGTGTGTGTGTGTGTGTGTGTGTGTATGTATATGTGTGTGTATGTGCATATTTGTAGGTACATGTATATGTAGGTATGTATGTGTATAAATTACCCATTTTACCAGACCTTTTCAGAATAGATGGCTGGAGGGAGAAGGAAGAAAATTTAGGTTTTGCAAGGAGTGGGAAACATGCCAGGGAATGCAGAGGGTAAGAGAAGGAGAGAACATCTAACATAGTGTAGATCTAGAGACATGTGAAGATAAGGGAGTCTATAGAAAGAAGGAAGAAATACATGACCATTTCAGTTACTGTGCACTGTTCTGGAGAAGTGACACAGCTGTAATTCAACCAGCCAATCCATTCCACATGCTTTGCAGCACCAATAAGTAAACACTTAAAGAACCCTACAACATCTGAACAACTACATCACCCAGGCAACATTAGGAGGGGGCGAGGCAGATAAGAAAAGAACCATTGTTAAAAATCAGCCTAGTTTAGCCTGGAATAGCAAATATTGAAATGCACTAAAATACCCCAATTTTTTTTTTCCTCCTTGTGATACAAATTGGATGGAGTTAACACCATTTAAGTGTTATGCATTTCCCTAAGTTGAGATAAGTTTAGATTTCTTTAAAATTTAATGTTAGCTTCGTATGTCCTAGCTTTAATACCCTTGTTATCAGGTCCAGCTGACCCCAAATTTATCAACAAATGGTTCTTCATTTTGAAAATGCCAATTTTTTTAAACTGAAAGAAAACAGATAAATATCTTAACTACAAAAAACAACAACAACAATAACAAACAGGTTGGTTTCTTGGCAGCTCAGGTACTCTCTGATTCCTTGGCAGTTTGTACGTGTGACTATTGGGTTCTAAGCAATGTAGTGGTCATGGCTATGATGCTCTGTAGCTTGCCTAAAAAGCTGCCATCAAACCAGGATATTCAGTTGTGCAACTAGGTTTTTTTTGAAAAATTCCATCTCCTTTTTTCTGCATTTTATTCATCAGATTAAAGTTTTATTCTAAGGAAAATTTGGTGCTTCAAACTTCTAGTTTTTAATGTGAATTTTTACTTATGATAGAAAAATTGGTTCTGGTCTAATCTAGGCTAATTGGTGCAATATTTTGCCTTAAACTGCTGTTATGAACTGTCAGCTTCAACTCCATTTTAATCTTGGTTTTGACAAAGAAGTAGAAATATGATGTACTTGGAATAAGAAAGAAAGAAAAAAAGGCGCTATATATTAGCTGAATAGGAGATATTCGTCTTTCTTTAATCCTGAAGTCTGCAGATGTTTTAGGAAAAATCAAAGATATTTACAGCATTCATAACACAGTCCAAGCACTGGAAACTGCTATTTTTAAGTTGTATGTCCTGGTATAAAATATTCAAATTTTGCTTGTCAGTCCAGAGGTATTTGTGTTATAGCCATGCAGCACTGAGCTCCCTCTTGTGACTAGCCCCTGAACAGTATTCTGAATTTGTGTCTACATATCTTTTATACTCCTAAGAAAACCATCACTGTTTCAGATGGCAGATTCCATCAGCTCAACTCTACTCACATTTATTAATATTGTTTAAAAATGGCAAGAGTGATTGAAAAGAATACAAACTCAGTCTTTCTCATTCTTTGGCAAATTCTGGTCTGGTCTTTTAAAGACAAAGCAGGTGGGGTCTCCCCAAAAATCTCCATTTCTAATGGTGGATTTGCATCTTCATGGAAATTATTTGATCATCCTATGACTGAAAATGCAGTTAAGATAATGTAGATAGCTGAAAAACATGAACATGCTAAAATCAAATGAAGAATAAGTAGAAATTTATCAACCAGAAAGTTTTTATTTCTGACAGCAATTTCCTTTCAGGGATGAAAGGTTGTATCTCTTTATTTATATATGGCAATAAGAAATGATTCAGGTAAAGTGGTACATTAATATAGGTATAGTTATTTCTATATGAGGTGTGTTGTATAGATATACCTTACTCACAGGTGATATTAATAATATCGCTTACACCAGTATAACTATGAACACAGTATGTTTGCTCTAATTTATCAATAATGATCAATTTTCATTTAATACACACATATTGACAGAACCTTGTGATACAAAACTCTTAGCAGAAGAATGAATTTCCAAAAAAGTCTGAAATGCACAAAACAAGGGGGATCCAGGTCAATACACTGTTTTTTAGAGTTCTGGCCTGAAATATGAGCTCTCCAAGATTATTTTTCCTTATGGAGGAATGAACCACATAATACAAAAATCAGCGTGATGTGATCATATCTGGGAAAAAAATACACATGAATAATGTTATCTGTCAATTTCCAATAGTTTTCCCTGCCTTTGCATTTAAAATAGGGGTATAAATGCATATCTGTTTTCATCCTCACAAGTAAAAAAAGTAAGAAAGGATCACTTAAAAGATGTCTTACTTAATAGAAGTAGATATAGTTACATTTTCTTTTACCTCTTCTGCATTCTAATATTAACTAGTATCAAAAAGTCTAGGCTACCATTTTGAACATGACCACTTAATGAGAATCCCATCTTTAGGCACACAAAAATAGGGTTATGGTTATAATTGCTATAATTTCAGAGGGCCCATTCAGTGGACTCCAAATCTAGCATTAGCTGTAAATCCGTCATTTTCTTGGACTTTTGCAAGACCCAGTTTAATTGCAGCTAATGCACAGGCAGAAGCATGTCGCTGTAACAAAGCAAGTGTCTTTGCTAATCTTGCTATCCATAGACACACTCACATATTTTTTCCAGGCAGGAAAAAAAACAGATATTATGAACTCTGTAGTCCTTACTCAGACTAATCTACCACTGAAGTGGGCTGGGGCTTTGAACAGTATAGAGTTACAGTTTAATGAATGCTGGTTCTTCTATATAGGAGAAATTCATATGCTTTCATACTCTCTCAGCTTCATTTCCTTCCAAGGCTCATTAATTTTTAAAAGAGCTAGCTTTCTTACCTTTGCCTCCTCGTAGGTGGTGTTGCACTAGCATAAATATAAGGGTATTTATATTTTTAGCTGGGAGAAGAGGAAAGGAGTATGATAAAGCTGAATTGCTCAGCCAAAAAGATTTGGCTAAGTATCCACATTAAGTCTAAGGAAAACGTCAGTAGATTTCATAGTGGTCATTGGGTTGCCTAAATTGGCCACATAACATTTCTGTTATTGAGCAGAAGGCATGGACACTTGTAACTTCACAGGATTCAAGCAATTTGTCTGGATTCAGATACTGTGCCTGTCACAGTTTGACTATACAATGAAGAAAATCTTTTCATTTTTCAAGATCTCAGGTTTATCCCACTCAAACTTAGAAACTCAAGAGTGTGTCGCATGTAATAAATAATGTATTCCTTCTGGCGTGTTCAGGTTATTGAGTGTGGTGGGTTTTTTTCCTTTTCTTTAGTAAGATATTTTAAAATATACCAGAAAAGTTGACAACTTAAATGTCAGAAGATACACCCAAAATCATAGGCAAAAAAATGTTTTACCTTTACAAAATGTTTTTAAAATAATCAAAGGAAACAGTGGAAGCAGTCCACAGTGGTGAATGGCCCGAAAGTCCTAGTAGGAACAAGGTCAACAAGACGTAGAGTAGCATTTTGTATCTCCTTCCCCCTGCTTCTGTAGTTTACCCTTCATCTTTTAAAGTGACCATCAAAAATTCCAATGAACAGGGCAAAAAATAAGAATGTGACCCTTCTAAAGTAGAACCTTCCAAAGTATTGGATAAACCTTTCTCTTTCCTTTCCCACCCTCCTGGGCCCTATCTTCATGCCCGGACACAAAGTTATCCAAAAAATATTTCAATAGTTTTTTGATTCAGTGTACTCTGTCAAAAGCCAAAACACTACAAATCCAACACAACAAAATCCAAGCTACCATCAGTTCTGACGCTCTCATTAAATAGCCTAGTCTGCTAAGCTAATTTTTGCCCAAGCAAAACTGGGGAAGGATTGCAGGATTTGTTTTTTCACTTTGCTCCTTCATGTAACATTGCTTTGAGTGCTTCAGGTGACACAACACATTGCTAATAATAATCCTTGGGTTTGTTAGACCTAGAAAACCAAATGCCATATGCTGCAGAGAATCTTAAGACACTATACCTAAACATGCTTAGGCAAAAGAAAAATTTGAGAGAAATTTCATCAGAGGTTAACCCTCCTTGAAAGATGCTGATCAACTCATGTGAAGTCTAAAGTAAGTTTAATTTAAATTTGAATTTTCATAGCATGGGTCACTGTAGCTGTAGGTACCCCTTACATGAGACAAGGAGGGAGAAAGAAGGAAATCTCTTTGTCTCTCACTGCACTCATATATAGGTTAAATGCACAGGGAAAATACTTGTGCCAAATGAGTGGCCAGTAAGCCTTCAAAATATTAGATACTGAACACTTTATGGTTGGTGCCCTCTAAAGACTTGAAAAGCAACTGTCATGGAAAGATTTATGAACCTGAATTCATAGCAGAGACTCTGAAAACTCATTATACAGTCAATAACCAATCCTGAAAGTGCCTCATGAGGATCCATAATAGCTGGACTGACACTTGGAAAACCCCATACTGACACTTCTCCTTTTGAGTTTATATGCAACATTCAGACTCCTGGCACTGCTAACCTGCACAGTGCGGATTTTCCAGGAGCTCCAGAAGGTAATTTCTGAGTACAGCTAACCACAAAAGAAGAGAACGATGAAAAGGTGACCTGCTCCATGATCGAGATTTGATCACACACATACTGGAACCTAGAATTACTACCATCAGGAAGAAATTTAGTGGAAGATGTTTGTGTGGGCCCCTCTCATTCTGTGCTTGTGTATGCTGCTCCATTTTATTTATTTATCTGTTTGTTTGTTTGTTCGTTCGTTCGTTCATTCATTTGATTTAAATATCTGTTGTCTCAGAGACAGAAAGACTGGTTCTATAGCTTAATCCCACGCAAGGTTCTGGGTTCCAGTCTGTTCACGAATGAATATGTGTGCATTTGATGAAAAGTGAAATGGTTCTCACCATATTTAAAAGAATTTGTCTTACATCTGTGTTTTTCCTCAGCGTGCTACCTGACGGAGACACTTCACTTCATGAGAGGGTTCACAGCTGTCAACCCCAGCTGAAAGAAGAGCCACTCCTTTGCCTAGAGCCAGGTGACTATATCTTTTCCTTTACATTTCCTCCTAGCCAGAAGAGACAGCTTCATACTTTTGCTTTGTAACTACTAGGAAGTTCATAATTAGGATCCTAGCTCCCTACATTCAGAGCGTGGAAATCTCACATTCCCCTCAAGTGAATAGCAGCAGGTTAATTCAAAATCAGATATTGCAACATGTGGAGCTCTTTATGGAATCAGGGGCAGATACAAAACAAGATTTACAGACACTTAGTTGATTAGCCTAAAATTATAGCCCAAAAAGCTCTACGTGAGTGCTGCCTCCTTTTACACCTTATCTTACCTTGAAGTTCTTGAGCTATTTGCAGTATTTGCAGCTACTCTAGTTCATGAAAAGGACTGCTCTGGCCTAGCATCCAGGGACATCAATCCCTGCTGAGCCTAAGTGACGTCTCATCCTGCAAGAGTTACTGAGTTAGAAGCCCATGAGTGTTTTTTTCTTTCTGGGTCCTCAGTCCTACATTCATTTCTGAGTAGCAGCCCAAGCCCAGCAACATCCCTTGCCAGGCTCGAACCTGGGCTGGGCTGGACAGCAGGGTGCCGAGTTTAAGCATATTGGCGTTGAAGAGTGCGCTGTGCTCAGGTCTCCTGCTCTCTGGGCCACATTCTAACCCTCTAACCCCTGTGTTATAATGCAGCAGTGACAGTGCCTCCTCCGCTTGTATTTTCAAAGGAAACACTAAGGTCTGATTCACCATTTCAAAGAACTGAGGTAGGCAGCCATCCTCAGGAAAGGCCTAGATTTTGGATGGTTAGAGGCAAATGTCAGCAGCCATGATCAAGGCTCCTTAGCTCCGGAAAGAGCTAAGGTAACTTGAAATCAGTGGCTTTAGACAGTTTCTCTTTCTGCATACTCTATTTTGAAATGTCCTCATCTTCCTACAAATTATTTAGGAAGTCTAAGTGAATAAAATTGCCTTTTTTTTTTCATTCAAGGGCCAGGGCTGGATTCAGAAAAGTATTAAAGTTCCTACTGTAATAACAATGAGACTAAGTGCTGAAATGCTTTTCTTTTTTGAATTTACTACTATCCCTAAGGGATTTAGGAACAAAGATCCCACTGGACCTTCTTTTTTCTTTTTCTCCCCTCTTTCTTTTCTGAATGGGATCTGAAACAGGAAGGTGCTTTTGAAAATATTATACATAAAAAGTTCATTATTGTGGAAAAGTGTAGGCAGCATCTGGAGAGATTTTTCAGTTGGTAAGTCAATCCAAACTGAATGTGGCAGGGTTCATTCGGAGCACTACCCTTGAGTATATTTTTCGGTAAGTAGGTAAATTAGCCGCGCACGCATGCACGGCACAACTTCCTTCCGAACATTCAGCTGTCATTAAAAACCACTGCTGTTATTTAAAAATGTCTACGCATGTACGATGTGCAGTTTTCAAGGGCTCATAACTCAACCAAATCAAAACCTGTTCTCACCAAACTGCTCCAAGACTTCTTGATGGAAAAGGTTTCCTTCCCAAGTGCCATTGTTTCCAGCTATTTCATCCTGCTAGGTGTCCAAAAGAGAAAGTCACAAGAATTTGTATTTGTATAAGAACTTTCACTCTCTCATTCAAAAATATAGCATTGAGGATAAGCTTAGCAGGAGTAAGAAGGATTAGGCATTTATGTGAATAATGAGAACATCCATGATTACATCGGGGGGTGAATAGGATGAAAACAGTGCAGTGGCCAGCCCTCCCCTGGATTTTTTTTTTTTTTTTTTTTTTTTTTTTTTTTTTTACATTTGTTTAAAAATTTTGCAGGAGAAAAACTCCTATAATGGTGTAAACAAAGGGAGAGGGTTAATCAGACATGGATTAAATTAAAGTCACCCACCTAAGCACATCGATTGTGGAGATTAAAAGCACCATCACCTTTCATCTATCTTGTTTACCTCCCAAGCACCCTCTGGCTTTTGTGTGGCATTTTGGTTTCCATGGCTACAGAAGGTTCCTTCCTATAATCAAAAACGACCTCCTGTTATAAAAGACTCAGAGCCTTTGCTCAGCAGGCCATTTCCCCCTTTTATTATTCTTTTCTCTTGCCTTCAGGGAAAGCTTTGTGCGAACAGGACAGAGCACTTGGTTGGTTGGCGGTTGACCTCAGTTGCACACAATGAGCTCTGAGTGCTACCTGAAATGTGTGACAAAGACGAAAGGGTCACTGGCTTAGAGCATTACAAGGGCATGGGCAAGCAACTGTGATGACACTTGCCAAATGTCAGCATTCACCTAATTCAGGCGGGTCCCATCTGATTGACAGTTTCTTGTTCTTCAGTAGCTGAAGATGCAAAATACACAAGTTCATTAATTAGTAACCCTGCTAGACTTCGAAGACATAAGGACTAAAATAGAAAAAAAAAAGGTGAGGGGGAAGAAAGCAAGAAAGAAAAAAAAAGAAAAAGAAAGCAGCTGAGGAGGAGGGAGACAGCTTGGGATGAAATATGTACAAAGTATATATATTTTTTAAGAGCATGCCTCACTAGTTTAAAGCCATTTTAACAGCCTACAGGCAAAATTTGTCATGGTGTGTAGCTGAGTGCTGTGTTTGCTTAAAATGCTTTTGACAATGTGAGGAAAGCCTTTAAGCGTTTGATGAAGGTAAGTTGGTTAGCATGGCTTGCAAGTCAGTTTGCAGGTTCCAAGATAATTCCTTGGGATCCAATTAAACTGTTGAATTTTACATTCATTCTATTTTTCTAATGCGTTTAGTTAAGGGGATTTCTCCCACACTTCCCCCTGTACTCCTAAACCAATGAGTTTAAATATAGTTCTGTGTGACTTTTTAGCTGGTTTCTGCCTTTGATTGTTGAAGTGTGTTAGCCCTTAAAAAAAAACTGAACACATTTTTCTCTCCTGGCTATAGCAACTGAGCGTTTCAATGCCATATTTTGTAGCAGAAATGGGAAATGTACTGTGTATGAGAGCAGTGATTGTGGATAGTTGCTTAAGACAGTAGTTTCTTACTCTTATCAGCCACTTACTCTGTTTCTCAAATGCCAGCCATTGGATAACAAAATACTGAACAAAGCAGAATGTGAGAACAACAGAAAACCTCTTTTGCATGTGTTTGCAAAATAAAGAAGATTTGTAGTCATCAAGACTACCAAATTTTCGACAAGTCCTATTTAAAGATGATCTTAGCAGTTATTCTAGTGTAAGAATTCACATAATGAGAAAGAAGCATATGTGGAAGCTCAAAGTATTTGCATAAGTATTCTTTTTACATGTGAGCAGAGCAGATTTGGGTAGCACACCCTTTATACTTCCTAGTGTGGGGACTGATATCTTTTTTGACGTTTTCCATCATATTAGTATCTTTCTTGGAAGAGACGTGAGCATTAATACTTTGTCAGAACAAGGAATGTGTTCAGCTGTCAGATCTAAAAGAAATGGAAAGCTGTCTTACAACAAGATCTTAAAACCATGAAATATGTCAAAAACAATAATGTAACACTGTATTATAAGGTTTATACAAAAATATTACTTTTTAGGAAAAAAAAACATTCACATTAATAGCTTTGAGCAGAGTGAATTCTAATAGAAATCATGAGAAAATTAAGTCATTTACATACAGCCTGTCAGGAAACGTTTGATGCTGAAAACTGTAGGTTGTCTTCATGGCTGAAACTTTTATACGGCAAATACGAGATACTAACATGACAAGTGAAACTCTCCTGCCATTTAGAACAGTGTAATCACATCTGCAGAACACTTTGGTTTATCTGGAACCAGGTATTTTCACTACTCAGTTGTGAGGAGCATAAATTGGTCTGGTAGCAAAAAACATTTATCTTGACAGAGGATATGACAACAGAGACTTCTGCCAAGAACTACACACTGCTGTTAACGAAGCTTTCGTCTTAGGAATGTTGCATTCAAATCTGCTTTAGATCATGAAGAGGAGCGAATTTCTTCGCAGCAGTAAGAATCAGAGTACAAACAAATATTTGAAGAAGAAAGAATTTTTGTTATTGAAAGAGATTTTATTACCTAGAGGTATCTTTCTGCCTGAATTGAATGAGAGTACATAGAAATATGTAGCAAGAATGCACTGACAGGTTAAACTGGAGCATACAACAACCTGGTTTTTTTTTCCTACTGAGTAAGGAAAACACAGAAGAAAGGGGCCATATTCTCACTAGTTCTAACATGGTTAAAATAGTCTAGTCTTAATTTTTACATCCCAAAACTCCCACTGAAGTTCATAAGAAAAATGCTGGATATGGGGGGAAAAATGTCCTTGTCATAACCCATGTATTTAAATAGTATCCAACCGCATTGTTTAAATGGTTTTTAGAGACTGAGGATGATAGTCACTAAAGGCCCAGCTGAAACATCCTCTGAAAAGCAGCCTAGGAATGCACTTAAAATAGTAATCAGTTACCTATCACCAAGACACATTAGCTAAATTACGCCTCTTGCACCTTATTTCTGGATTCCCTTGCATGTAGTTCAATTTCAAATATCAGAGTGTTATTTTTCATGCCAAATAAATGCTCTCATGAACTCTTTGTTCTAAAGTATCTTCCCGTAGACAATCCCTCAGCTTCCAGTGACTTCAAAATCAGCTAAGCTAAAGCACCTGAATGCAAATTCAGCTTTAAAAGAATAATGTTATATGCATCTGGAGAAAAGGTCATTTAGCACATTGGTTTGGTCACTGAACATTTTCCCTGCTGCCATCGTAAGACTTATACCTCTAATCAATTGTACTCGCTGCTCCGTGACCCCTCGTAATACTGTTCTTCATTTCAGTGACAGCACTTCACTGTCAGCTTCTGAGGTCATGTATTGCATGTTTTGTGAACAAACCTCTCTTGGCATTGGGCAGTTTTCTTATTCTATCTCATCTCTGCTATCCTAAAGGCATCTCTTTAAAGGAAATAAACTGCAGGTGTGTATGCTTCCCTCTGCCCCCCTTTCCCTTTCCTTCTAAGGAAGGTCAATAAATGGGATTAAAATTCTCTCACGGCCCATCAGACTCTCAAAGCAAGGGCAAAGAGCACATGTGCATGAGCAAGTGTGTCCACACATACCCACACCCACATGCATAGGAATACGCATACACTTGTGGAATGCAATGCTTTACATTTACACATATAATAGGCGTTGGTATGGGCCATGAATTCTCTTCTCCTCTGTACGGAAAGCAGGATTCAACATGTATAGCACAGCAGGATTGCCACCTTGATCCAGGCTTTTAGATGCTACAAATCAAATGCGTCAAACAATAAATAATATGGAGTAGATAAGAATCTAACTTTACCTAATCCAAAAGAACATGACAAACATTTTGACTTAGCTTCCTACTTTTTTTAAAAAAAACCAACACATTAAAACAATCAATTATTTCATATGGAGAGTAAAGAGGAGAAATAGAAATATACTGGCATTTCATTTTTCTAACAAGACACTCCTTTCTTTTCCACTGGGTAAAATATAAAGAGGGAAGCACACCTAAACTTAAAGCAAAAAATGAGTCTAAAATCAGAGGTACTTATTTCAAATTCAATCAACAGTTCCCTCTATCAAGATTTCCATCAACTTTTAATTTAAAGATTTACCTCAGGGAAAATTTGCTCATTTCACTAATTCATGTAATTCTATTGAAATCAATGGGATTGTTTATGTCAGTAAATTTGATGCTAATTAACAATTTTATTCTAACTTTTTTTGGCCTGTTTTAGGTTTAAGAACATTATCAGATTTTTTTTTAAAACAAATGTTCAATTTCTAATTCAAAATAACGTAGCATTAATAAAGAAATATTGTGAGCAGAGTTTGAGCCCAGGATATATAAGATGACACCTTTTTTACATAACATAACAAGGCTGAGAAAAATGTAATTCATTTGTATAATTCATTTACCGTTTCTTTAAACCTTTTGCCTTGATGAGGTAGCAGTCATGTTGCATGTCCAAGCCTTGCAGCTGAGGTGCATGTTCCAGGGCAGTTTGATGAGTAAGCCCAACAGATTTGTGGGATAACATGATGGAGGAGGCTTTCAGAGCTAGGCTACTACCTACAAAATGTGGCTTCCAGCAAAGTCCAGTGTAACACAGACATACTGTCTCAAGCGGAAAAGAAACTGCACTATGGATACCTGAGATTCTGAATTATGTGGTCTAGACCCATGCCTAGTGGGACACCGAGGTCACCTGAGATGAGAAAGTGAAACGAGCAGAGAGAGGCTCTCTCCAGTGATTGTTTGCAAGCATAGAGAGCAAGACTTACAGGAAACTTTGGTTTGCCAGAATGGACCTGTTTTAAATGACTGAGTGCTGTTGATCTGATCAATCGGGACAAATCAAATTTAGGTCTCAACAGAAGAGATTAAAATCTTGCTGCTTTGAGATTTGTTATAGTGGTAAATTCGTGGGTCACACAACTCAACATATACACAGAGCTCTTTACGGTAGCGAACCACAGGGCTCAAGGGCTATAATCCAAGTCGTGTGAAAACCTTGTTCACCACTCCTAGCATGTAAGAAATTTGAGGAGAATGTAGAAAGGTATCCTGCATCACATTTTCCTTTCCTCAGAAAGGAGATCAATATGCAACAGTCTCTCAGGAAGCTATCACCTTCATCTTGTTTCTCATCAGCAGATGGGAAATGAAAGTCTGATCTGTCATCATGTGGGTAATTTTTTTTTCCTTTCTTTGCTTTCCTTCCAAGTCTGATATTTCTCGCAGGTATTGATGGGCAGATTGAGCTTACAAGCATTCATTCACACTGTAGCAATAGAGTTTGCATATTACATCAGTCAGCATTCCTTTGAGATGGCATGCAAAGAACTGGAAGTGAAAACACCTTCATTTCCTTCCAGCTATGTAGTGCACCTGAAAGACTGCAGACTTTTCCACAGAGTTAAGAGGGCTTTTTTATGTATCTGAAAATCTTACTAAGACTTCAACCAGCAAATCCAGGTTTCTTATAGTTAGTATGGTGTGAATGGGAGAGATATCTGTTTTGTAGAAGCACTTAGCACAGATTTGGGGTAGCAAATCACAATTCCTTAAAATCACCACAGATTTTGTTCTTGAATAGATAGTTGGGCTGCCATTCAGAGGGACCTCAACAGGCTGGAGATATGGGCAGAGAGGAACCTCTTGAAGTTTAACAAAAGGAAACGCCAATCCTTTCCAAAAGGAAACAAGGGAGAAATAACCCCATGCACCTGTACAAACCGAGGGACAATCAGCAGCTCTGCAGAGAAGGACCTGAGGGTTCTGGTGGACTACAAGTTGAATACATTGCTAAAGCCAGAAACATGCCCCTGCAGCAAAGAAGGCCAACAGCACTCTGGGCTGCATTAGGCAGTATTGCCAGCAGGTCAGAGAACTGATCCTTCCTCTCTACTCAGTACTGGTTTTATCACATCTGGAGTGCTGGGACCAGTTCTGGGCTCTCCAGTGCAAGAGAGAAAAGGATATATTGGACTGAATCCAACAAATGGTCATAAGGATGATTAAGGGGTTGGAGCAATTGTTTATGCAAGGAGAGCCTGAGAGAGCTGAGCCTGTTCATCCTGGAGAAGAGAAGGATCAGGGAGAGATTTTATGAATGTGTGTAAATACCTATGAGGGACAACAAAGAAGATGAAGACAGACTTTTCTCCACAGAATACAGTGATAGAACAGAGGACAATGAGTGCAAACTGAAATACAGGAAATTCTATTTCTGCATAAGAAAAACTATTTTAGTGTGAAAGTGTGTGAACACTGGAACAGGTTGTCCAGAAAGACTGGGGAGTCTCCAACCTTGGGGATATTAAAAACAAACTGGACATGGCCCTCACCAACCTACTCTAAATGACTTTGCTTTGAGCAGGGGGGTGGCCTAAATCATCTGCACTGGTCCTTCCCACCTCAGCAATTCTTTGGTTCTGTGATTCTGTGAAAAAAATGTTCCTTCTGGTTCAGAGAATTATGGAGCTGGCCTGTGACAGTCTGAGTGTGACTTGTCAGCACTACAAGTACTACTGTTTTTTGCATCAATCTCACTCTGAACATTTCTCTCATACGGGCCAGTCTGGCTAAGTATGGATATGGTGGTGGATTACAGCCAGGCAGGTCCTGGCCTACTATTTCCTGCTTGCCTGAGCTCAGTCGATTGTGTCTCAATTCCTTTGACGTTGTCTCCCATAACATCCTCCTAGATAAGCTCAGGAAGTGTGGGTTAGGCGAGTGGACAGTGAGGTGGATTGAGAACTGGCTGAAAGGCAGAGCTCACAGGGTCGTCATCAGTGGCATGGAGTCTATCTGGAGGCCTGTGGCTAGTGGCATCGCCCAGGGCTCTGTACTGGGTCTCATCCTGTTCAACCTTTTCATCAATGACTTGGATGAAGGGACAGAGTGCCTCCTCAGCAAGTCTGCTGATGATACCAAGCTGGGAAGAGTGACTGACACACCTGAGGGCAGTGCTGCCATTCAGAGAGACCTGGACAGGCTGGAGAGTTGGGTGGAGAGGAACCTCCTGAGGTTCAACAAGGGCAAGTGCAGAGTCCTGCAGCTAGGGAGAAATAACCCCAGGCACCAGTACAAGCTGAGGGCTGACCTTCTGGAGAGCAGCTCTGCAGAGAAGGACCTGGGAGTGCTGGTGGATGACAAGTTGACCATGAGCCAGCAATGTGCCCTTGTGGCCAAGAAAGCCAATCGTCTCCTAGGGTGCATGAGGAAGAGTGTTGCCAGCAGGTGGAGGGAGGTGATCCTGCCCCTCTCCTCAGCCCTGGGGAGGCCTCATCTCGAGTACTGCGTCCATTTCTGGGCTCCCCAGGACAAGAGAGACATGGAGCTACTGGAGAGAGAGTCCAGCGTAGGGCTACGAAGATGATCTGAGGGCTGGAGCATCTCCCCTATGAAGAACGGCTGTGAGAGCTGGGCCTGTTTAGCCTGGGGAAGAGAAGACTGAGGGGGGATCTTATCAATGTGTACAAGTACACAAAGGGAAGGTGTCAAGAGGACAGAGACAAACTCTTTTCAGTTGCCCCGTGTGGCAGGACAGGAGGCAATGGGCAGAAACTGAAGCACGGGAAGTTCCGCCTGACCGTGAGGGGGAATTTCTTCCCTGTGAGAGTGACGGAGCACTGGCACAGGTTGCCCAGAGAGGTTGTGGAGTCTCCTTCTCTGGAGATCTTCAAGGCCCGCCTGGATGCAACCCTGTCTACCACACTCTAGGTGACCCTGCTGAGCAGGGAGGTTGGACTAGATGATCTCCAGAGGTTCCTTCCAACCTTACTAGTTCTGATTCCTTCTCCAGTGGCTGTGGGCAAATGGGATCTAGTTTCCCTACCTTCCTAGGGTTTGGTTTCTTTTTCTGTTACTTTTTGATGTAATATTTCAAAAGACTCTGGTCCTAGAGGACAATGCAAATTGCTAGTACTGTGTTTTAGGCATGCAGTTAGTATTCCTTTATTTCTGAATCAGTTAAGATTTATGGGGACCCCTTTAAGTAACAGTGTTCAAATTCTCAAGTATCTCTCAGAAATCCTCTTTAGGATCAACAGTTCTGCACCCATCACATGGGACACAAGGCACTTGACTTTCTAGTGAATAGGAGCAGTCCAAAATTCCGGGTAATTTCTTCACATGGCTGAGGTGAACTAAAGTAAGGGTGTTATGAATAAAATGTTTGCCTTCTCACTGTGAGGACCTTGACATTGTCCATCATCTCATACTCATTTTTTTTCTGACCATAAATTACCCTGCATAGATTATTCTAAACACTTATACTCAAAACTTACAGTATCCACTGGCTTGATATGGTTTACTCATCTCCATGATTACTTTAGACAACTATTTTCCATACCCCACAGTCTCTTAAAAAGATTAATCACTTAGGTATGTCTAGCTCTGAAAAGAGCTGGTGTTGTTTCCCCATTATATAGGAAACATGAAGAAGGCAAGAGGAAGAACAACATACCAGCCAGCCATCCTTCTCCATTCCATTTTTTTCATTTATCATATAAAGACTTATTATATATTGTGCCATGCTGATTCAGTTTAACAGGAGGTTATGGACTCTGGTCATACTTCATTTACTCCTGAGACTGGTAAGCCAACATGTGGGCAGCCCTGCCACAGATGATCCTCACAGTCAACTACATATGCATTTTAGCATAGGATTCTCTGCCTCTGTGAATCCTATGAAAGTAAATCATTACAAAAATTTATCTGAGTTGGGAGAAAGTGGTCTCAAAGCAGGCCTCACCTTGAACCAACTTATCATTTTCACCTCTCTCTACTTTTCCAGGAGCTATAAGGAGACAATTTTTCAAGAGCTGGCACCAAGGGCTAATTTCTCATTGTACAGGACTGTCCTCTGCATGGAGTTATCTGTGACACATCTGAACCAGGCAACAAGATGAAGACGAACTTCATAGGACACGGAAGAAAATCTGATTCTCTTGAAAAGGCCTGGGATTAAACCTTACTTACTGCAAAATCTTCCTGCTCCCATACCTGACGATCTTTTCTGGGTGTCATCAATTCCATTTTAATTTCTTCTCCTAATGCCCTCTGACAAACAGCTGCGAGAGCTGGGCCTCTTCAGCCTGGGGAAGAGAAGACTGAGGGGGGATCTGATCAATAAGTACCTGAAGGGAGGGTGTCAAGGGGACAGAGACAAACTCTTTTCAGTTGTCCCATGTGACAGGGCAAGAGGCAATGGGCAGAAATTGAAGCACAGGAAGTTCCTCCTGACCGTGAGGGGGAATTTCTTCCCTGTGAGAGAGATGGAGCACTGGCACAGGTTGCCCAGGGAGGTTGTGGAGTCTCCTTCTCTGGAGATCTTCAAGGCCTGCCTGGATGCAACCCTGTCTACCATGCTGTAGGTGACCCTGCTGAGCAGGGAGGTTGGACTAGATGATCTCCAGAGGTCCCTTCCAACCTTACTGATTCTGTGATTCTATGAATGAACACGGTGCAGTTTAAATACATTAAATTCAAGTACAATTCAGACTCCTGTAGTTATTCTTTGTATAAATTTTCACAGAAATTTCTTTTAGTAAAACCAGCACAGTACCTTGCAGTCAAGTCTGAGGACTGTATAAATGTTAATTAACTAATTAAGTCTTTTGCAAGTGATTACATCAATTCTGCAGGAGGGTAAGTTAAGTTTGAGTATGACAAAGCCAAAGAAAACGCAAAAAAGTCAGACATGGTCATTTCATAAGTCCCACATGCAGCAAGTAGTTTACAGATAAATCTGAGAAATGTTGGTCTTATAGCCAGTTTTAAAGCAGCATTTCACATTTTGCAGATCTCTGTAAAAAAAAAAAAAAAAAAAAAAAAAAAAACAGTGCTCTGTCATTCAGATTTCATTGTGAACATGATGACTGATTTTATGAACAACATACTTTATTGCTTATGTTAGTTCCAATACTTATAAGCCTCTAATTCTGCGAACAGTGCCTTTGATTATATTTTATTTTATAAATCTGAATCTTAAAAAAAAAAAAAAATCTAAGGAAATCTCTTTTTCTTTAGTTTTGCTGCTCTGCATAGAAAAGGGAGTTCACATTCCCTCAAGTAAAGGACACTTTGCTCTTATAAAGCTGCATTTTAAAGGAAAACAACCACCCAGTCATGTGTATCCAAATGCAATTTTTGGCTCTACATCTTCATTTCAGAGGCACCTATCTCAGGAAGGTAGGTAGTTCTTAAACCTGGGCAAGAGATAGAATCTTAGATATACCATTTTCGCAGCCTTTGCTTTCGAGATTTTTAGCTGTGCCTTTGCTCAGTGGTCTAGATGCTGCAAATCCTATTATCTGGCACTACATCTCCCTATTCACGGACTGCACAACTTAGATTCCTAACTCAGGATTGTGTGCACTGCTCTCATTTAACTAACTAAAAGGCATTACTGTACTGAACAACACCACTTCTAAGTTCTTCCTGACTCCAAGTCTATGCTCCTAAATCTTATTAATGTCATTACTTAAATCCCTTTTGAAAAAGCAACTTAATCTCCAGAAACACTCAGGCACTTTTGAAAATTTCATCTTTGGACTGCGAATCTCCTGAAGTCAAATGTTCTTAAAAAGAAACAGGAAGGAAGGAAGGAAACCTCTAACATTCTGAAAAACAGTTTGTACTAGGATAATTCTAGAAAAGCTATTTATAAGCAAAATAACAACAAACTCATGGATTTGTGTTGTATTAGAAAATAAAATATCATGTACTGCATTTGTAATTTAAGCCTCTATTTTAAAAACTTCATGAATCTGGAAGAATAGCAATCACTTGATAATGATGAAGACATGTCTGTGTGTCAGCATGAAAGTACGATAAGTTTCCAGATGCATTTTCCCTGGGTAAAAGAACAAAATCAAACCATTCCACAGCACTTTGACTCACTGGACCAAATTTATCTCTGTTGTAGCTTCATGATGTCAACAGAGTTACAGTGTAGATGAATACAGGCCATTGTTTGTGCAGTTGGCAGAGAGTGTGTGTGGGGGAGGAGAAAAATGAGATCTTCTAACCTGGATTTGCAGAAAAAACATGAGTATGAGTTTAGACACATACTGCTATTAAACCACACCATAATTTTGTCGCTGGATGTTTCAGAACAAATGAACACCGAATGAAATAGAATTAGGGCATTTTTCCAAACTGTTTCCTGCGCTGCTGTCAGCATTATTGCATGATAGCGTATGACCACGTGATATTAGGCTTGAGATGCGAAACACAGGAACTGATTTTTCTTAGTGATTGCCAGACTATAAATTCCAAGCAAGCTAAGTGTCCAGTTTCTACACAGAACTTACCTTGCACTAATTAAAGTTAAGTTAAAAAAAAAATGCACATGAGCATCCCGGATACATTTGATACTTGGTCCCCCAGGAAGCAGATTAAGTGCCATGTTAGAGATTCAGTTTTCTTTGATATAGAGTACCTCTTAACTCCTGAAAAAAACATTTTTCTGTAAAACAATTCAAGGGAAAAACAGAAAACCACAGCACAAGTTTTATCTTCCTGTTCAGACAGCCTGTGATTTTGGTGTTTCCTATGCACCTTAATGGGTCATGTCCTTCGGGATGGATCCCAGCCTCCTGCCCCTCAGTGCAGATCCCACTGCAGGAACATATTTTCTTTACCACCTGCTTGTCTTGTAGATTCTTCTGGGAATATCTACTGGGCCTTAAAAGTTTTTGTGTGTTTCATAGAATCACAGAATCAATAAGGTTGGAAGGAACCTCTGGAGATCATCTAGTCCAACCTCCCTGCTCAGCAGGGTCACCTAGAGTGTGGTAGACAGGGTTGCATCCAGGCGGGCCTTGAAGATCTCCAGAGAAGGAGACTCCACAACCTCCCTGGGCAACCTGTGCCAGTGCTCCGTCACTCTCACAGGGAAGAAATTCCCCCTCACGCTCAGCCCGAACTTCCTGTGCTTCAGTTTCTGCCCATTGCCTCCTGTCCTGTCACAGGGGACAACTGAAAAGAGTTTGGCCCCATCCCCTTGACACCCTTCCTTCAGGTACTTGTACACATTGGTAAGATCCCCCCTCAGTCTTCTCTTCCCCAGGCTGAAGAGGCCCAGCTCTCGCAGCCGTTCCTCACAGGGCAGGTGCTCCAGCCCTCAGATCATCTTCATAGCCCTACGCTGGACTCTCTCCAGTAGCTCCATGTCTCTCTTGTCCTGGGGAGCCCAGAATTGGACACAGGACTCAAGATGAGGCCTCCTCAGGGCTGAGTAGAGCAGCAGCTTCACCTCTCTCCACCTGCTGGCAACACTCTTCCTCATGCACCCTAGGAGACGATTGGCTTTCTTGGCCACAAGGGCACATTGCTGGCTCATGGTCAACTTGTCATCCACCAGCACTCCCAGGTCCTTCTCTGCAGAGCTGCTCTCCAGAAGGTCAGCCCTCAGCTTGTACTGGTGCCTGGGGTTATTTCTCCCTAGCTGCAGGACTCTGCACTTGCCCTTGTTGAACCTCAGGAGGTTCCTCTCCACCCAACTCTCCAGCCTGTCCAGGTCTCTCTGAATGGCAGCACTGCCCTCAGGTGTGTCAGTCACTCTTCCCAGCTTGGTATCATCAGCAGACTTGCTGAGGAGGCACTCTGTCCCTTCATCCAAGTCATTGATGAAAAGGTTGAACAGGATGAGACCCAGTACGGAGCCCTGGGCGATGCCACTAGCCACAGGCCTCCAACCAGACTCCACGCCACTGATGACGACCCTGTGAGCTCTGCCTTTCAGCCAGTTCTCAATCCACCTCACTGTCCACTCGCCTAACCCACACTTCCTGAGCTTATCTAGGAGGATGTTATGGGAGACAGGGTGAAAAGCCTTGCTCAAGTCAAGGTACACAATGTCCACTGCTCTCCCCTCATCTGTCCAGCCAGTCATTCCATCATACAAGGCTATCAGATTGGTTGAGCAGGATTTCCGCTTGGTGAATCCATGCTGGCTACTCCTGATCACCTTCTTTTCCTCCATACGTCTGCAGATAACATCCAGAATGAGCTGTTTCATCACCTTTCCAGGGTTGGAGGTGAGGCTGACCGGCCTATAGTTCCCTGGGTCCTCCTTCTTGCCCTTTTTGAAGACTGGAGTGACACTGGCTTTCTTCTAGTCCTCAGGCACCTCTTTGTTTATTTGTTTGTATTTTCTTGAGTCTTCACTGCCCAGTCAGCCATCAAAGTATTTAACCTCATAGTAGTCTTGGGAAACAGTAACGTATTGTTCTAGTTTTATGGCTCAATAACAGTACAAGGTGGACTACAGCAGAATAGGTACACAGTCATGCTAATAGCATTTCTGTCAATACAGCTGAGGAGTTTACTGTATTATCACCTCCACCCAAGCTTCTTATTTGGTCTGTTCAGTCCTTGCTTTACCAGCCTCTGCATATACGCTGCTTTTCAGAACTGCTTATACTGGAGTAGGGGAACCTAGAAAACATGTGAATTTCCGTGGCACAGGACTGAAATTGTTGTGAGAACTGGTCTGTTTAGAGATAGGACTGGAAGGCACCACTGGAAGGCTGAAAGTTTTGAAGAATATGTAGCTTTCTATGGCAGTTATTAAAAAAAAAAGTTTAAAAATTAAAAATGAGTTGAATAAAAATGTCATAATTTATGGACCATATCTAATGTTCTGCATTATTATTCCTTCAGACAGGTGATGGCATCAAGAGTAAGCATGTTGTCCGTGTTGCTAGGAAGGGTGAACGAAAATGAAAAACATGCCAGCTGGAACTGGACCTATAAGCACGTTGGAGCTTGATGACATGTGCCAGGGCAATTTCAAAAGTATTTTTTTCCATTTCTGAATTTATTGAAAAACAAATACACACACACACACACACACAGAGAGAGAGAGAGAGGAACCAAAAAAACACCATCAACCCTAGTGTATCTGTTATATACACTACTAATGAAAACTTGCAAGACTGCCAAGACAGTTTAAGATTTCAAGTAGGATGACAGTAATGTCTATAGCCTAGTATTAAGAAGTATAAGGCAAAACCCTTATGGCAGCCAAATTCATTTTCATACAGTATGTATACCTTTCCAATCGCACTGTCTAACATATACAGCTTCTTCAGTCAAGGAAGGCATCCCCCACTCTCCTGCTCTCCCACTTAAGAAACAGTACACAGTAAATTTGTTTATGGCCTCCATTTTATTAATAGTGGCAATCAGAGGAACTTTTATGGATATGCTTTGTTCGCTTCAGCCTTTGCTTTGTCTTCCGAGTTGGTGGGAACCCCCGCAGGACACTCATAAATGGACAAATTTACAATCTAGCCTGTGTAAAGTGCCCACAGCGGCATCTACATCCAAGTGGTCTTTGTGCTCGTGCACCAGCTGTGATGCCAGAGGGCATGAGGTCAGAGCAGAGGGCTTCCTCTGGCTTTCTACAAACTGAGATCAGCCAATCTTCATTTATCTACGGTTAAGGACTTGTTTTGGTTTCTCAGATCATGACTCCACAGAGTTGTTTGGATATTTTTAATCGAAAGACAAAGCACTTCCTCTTCCAAACTTGGTGCCTGCAAGGAACATAACAAACTAATCATTCAGAATAATTAATTCTGCCAGAAAAATCTCTACAATTCACAGTAATGCTGAGTGTTTTGTAATTGTAATGAAAGGAAAAACCTGTCATTGTGATAATTTTTGATTGACTCATTTTCTTCTGTAGCTAGGGAAAGGGGAATGTTGTTTGTTTTTGTCTCTAAGGACCATAAGGATGAAAGTGATATCCATAAATCTGGTATATCAGCCTTAAATTCCAAGCCCAGCCTTCAAAGGAAATATTAGCTAATAAAAAGAGTCCAAAAAGATTGTCAAAGCTTGGTCATTTGTATACATACAACTGATGGTCTTTCAGTTATTTGTGACTTTAGTTTCAAAAGAGTCCCAGGATAGGGAAACATTAGTTTGTACTTGTAAATGGGGAACTGAGACAGGGAAAATATAAGCAGCTTGCCAAGGGCATGAAGATAGTCCATAGGAAAAACAAGGACTAGAATCCAAATGTTCAGAGCTCTAGCCTTGAAATCAAAAGTTCACCTTCCTTGAATATTTTAACATAAGAAGTTCAGGATTGAGAGATCATTTTAAAAACAAGTTTTTATGAGAAAAGGTAGTAAATAAAATATTCATTTCCTACATTTACTTAGTATTATAAACCTCTAATTACCAACTCCAATGAGGAAACATCAAAAGTTTGGTTTTTTCTACATGATAGTCAGAAAACAAACCCTTAGCAGGGAAAAGTCTTTAATTTTTTACAGATTTTTAATATTGTCATGCTTGGAGGTGATCTATTTCTTTTGTGACAGGTGAAAGTTAGATGTGGCAGACAATTACATTTCTCATTACTGAAGACAGAATGGAATAGGAAATTTGTTTTTCAGTATGCAGCCTTTTATTTCTAGGTCACTAATTTGAATCGATCCCTGATCAATGGTGACTGAAAGGCATTCATATCCGGCAGCTGTTCTGTGGTCTGTGTAAAATGAGGGAGGATCTTCGTTATTTCCCAGCAGAGAGCCCCTCCATAGCACCATCAGAACAAGCTGGCAGTTTTTTACAGAGAAGCTATGGATTGATTGCACATGGCACTTGTACGTATACGAAAAGTAATTAACCTATTTTTATTCTGTTTTTAAGTCAATGTTTGGCTTTTTTCAAATAATCCATATCTTGGCATGGTGGGCTTTTCATGTATTGAATAGGATTGTCTTGCTGCACTTGTACAAATGGATTCTGCCTCTTTCAATATGAAGATTGCAGTTGTGATGCTACCAGTTGTGATCAGAGGTTATTTCTTTGCAGTCAGTGTGAAGTGCCAGAGCAATAAATCTTATAATTTCTACAAGTCTTATATCCAGTGCCATGCATTTGGTCTAAATGAATCATCTTGTTTCCCTCTGTACTCCTTATTTATTAATTAGAAGATTAAAAGATGCAACCACAGATGCTTTGTCCACTTGTAAAGCAGGTGTTAGTTGGTTACAGAAGAATTTTACTCTAAGTCTTCAACTTATTTTTTTATGTGAGACAGAGACATTTCCTCTGTCTGCTGCAGCAGCTCGCTGTCACTCTATGGAATATACTGGTTTTATCTATAGGAATGAGACTGTATTGGCTTTTCA
Organism: Rhea pennata; assembly: GCF_028389875.1. Classification (NCBI taxonomy): domain Eukaryota; kingdom Metazoa; phylum Chordata; class Aves; order Rheiformes; family Rheidae; genus Rhea; species Rhea pennata. Next base: position 169,998,929 of record NC_084663.1, read on the forward strand.
GCAGACATTATTGTTGAGAAATGCAAGTTTAATTGCTAGTTTCATATTTTCCAGGCACCACATTCTTGGTGAGAAGGTGAAGATGATGAAAAAATGTGTGTTCTTTTTTTTCTTTTAATTTCCCCCAGCACTCTGACAGCCTCCGAAAAGGTTGGCGTACATTGTACAATGCACAATCCTTCTACTCCCAAAATATCTCTACTTTGAACAATGCCTTCCACGAATTACTTACTGTCTCTGGCAGTGTGTTGAAGCCTAATCATTCATCCACCCACAGAAATATTCTAGCCTTTATTACCATCCTTTCTTTCCTTTTTCCAAATGCATGTTAATACCTGCTGAAGAGAAACAACAAAAAAAGTCATAATAACTGTCTAATGCCACTAGTTCCCCAACATAATGAGCTGTTGAGCTTTTCTTTTAGCATTTTGATAACAACATCACATAGCCAAATTTTCTGGTAGCATTAAAAAATTGTCAGAGGATGTGTATAACTTGGCTGTAAAAATTCACTGAAACTTGGCATAAATGATCTTAGACCAGAAGCAAGTTTGTTTCACAAAATATAAAATCCTTCTTTCAGATTCTTTCCATGATTTTAAAAGCAGCTTTCATTGTTTTTATGAGATGTGTTGCAAGGCAGTAATCTATGATGTGCTGAGTTATGTTGGAGAAAAAAAAAAGAGAGAATGAGAAAAGAAACTTAAAGTGACTTCAAGATTTCACGTAGAAACAAGTTTATTTTTAAATAGCATTTTAAGCGATTTCATAGACATTTAATTCACAGACTTAAAGTTCATTAATAATATCACATGCAAAATATACTTCATTATGCGTTGTTTTTTATATTTTTCTTAAAGCTACATTTCCTACAGTCTTGATGGGGCAAAAGGAGAATATATAGTAATTACTGAGTCTTTGCAAGTGAACAGAAAACTTGAAATAAGGAGAAGATTCTGTTCTCCGTTACAGCCATATAAACACGAGTTATTTCTTCTCAGAGTTAATGAAGTTATTTTTAATTTAGCTTTGTGTGACCAAGAAGGTTATTGCTAATAATTACTATTTGTATTACCCAAGCAAACTGGAAACCTTAGTCAGGAATGAGGACCCCATTGCTTTAGGCATTGTACTAATGAGAACAAAAAGGAAGGTTTCAGGGGCCCAAGTGCTTACACTAGATGGAATCAGACAGCCTGATGGGAGAGTTGAAGGAAACTATATAATAACACTGGCTAGTAGACTAGACTTTTTGAGGTCAGGCAAGGAAGCAGGCTTGCACACATATTTATGGGGACTTCCTCTCGAACTCGAGTGGAGAGAAGACAAAAAAATTGGAAACATATCTGAAAATTGAAAAGGAGATAATGGAAACTGATATTACAGTCCAAATGAAGGTATCAGTTAGCCTTTTAGTACTGATTACAGTGTAATTTAAGTAAGAATAGGGAGAAGCAGTGCATTTACTGTGGTAGAGAAGGAGCAGATAGTGCAAAGAGACTAATAGAAACATGACAAACTCAAGGCAATAGATGAGGATATCAATCTTGGCAGCAGCAGGCTAAGGTATGAGGATAGCACGGCTGCCTTTATCAGGAAGAAAAACACAGCATATGACTAAGATACATGATCGCAACACAAAGAATGAATGAATGAATCTGGATAAGAATTTTAGCCATATGGATGAGGAAAATAGGCCTGCATATCAATACAATTCACAAAGAATTGTCAAGACGTAAACATAATCTGGAAACGAACCCCCTCTGAGACATGATCTGTGGACGATACCCCTCTCTCAAGTTCAGTTGGAGGCCAGATGGCTTATTTGTTCAGAGTAATCAATAAGGAGAGGCTGTGGGGGCTACCGAGCACATAGGTGTAACTATTGCAGTTATACATGTGGATCATGGACTGACAGATTAGAAAATGCAAAGGGACAGAGGAGGAAGACACTGCAAAGGATGGGGAAGCACACTGGCGATGCAGGAGCCCAAACTAGAAGCCACCTTCTGAAGCCTCGTTCATACTGAATTGTGTTTCAATCTCCTACCTTTCAAATACCATCTGTGCATGAGAGCATGCCTGGAATATGGTACTACTCATCACACTCAGAGCACTTTTATATGAGCAGAAGCAGCAAAATCTGTTCATTAGAACATCTGGCATAGGTTCGGACCTTGTTAGATTTCTTCTGCTCTAGCTCCATTGTTTTCAGCCATCTCAGTCCTATGATAGTTCAAAAATAGCACATTAGTTCTTATAATTCTGTGGATCTAATTCAGCATATGACATTCTACAAAAAATTAAAGGTGTAACAGCAGTATTTAAAAACATCTAATTTTAGCCATTTATATCTTTACTGATATATTTTGCTAATAAAAATAACATATTAAACATGCCAAATGTGCTGATATTTCAGGTTACATTTAGCTGAATTAATTTGGAATCTTCAATTTCAGCCGACATCCTAACAGTTGTACCTTTTTTCTCTCTACACTTCCAGAAGTGTTTCTCATCTTCAAACTGATTTTAAATATTTGTGTTTTTACATTTGCATATAAATGCAAATGCATTAAGTATATAAAGCAATGACTTTTAGCAATTAAACATGTCTCAGACCAAAACATTTTTGAGCTCGATGCCCATATGCATGTGTAGTCTTCCTTACTCAAACAAGAAGAATATTCTTTTCACATGCCTCATGGGTGTTCTTAATATTTTTTTCTAAAGAATGAAAGTTCCTTCTCAGCTTCATTTATATAAAAGGGCTTTTATTGATTAAAGTCACATTTATTGTAATGTTTTAGGGATTTGGGTGTTTTATTCTTTCACTTTTTTAGTTATTCCATTAGGGAAATCTCTCCCCCCCCCCCTCCTTTTTCTTCTGCATGTGATAAATCAAGTTACTTTTTCACTCTGGACTCCATTATGGGATCACAGTGGCTATACAAACCACACGGAGTTAAGCAAACAAAGGAATTTTTTCATTTTCTCTTTCATTCAATAAAGTTCCATTTTCTGTCACCCTGCAACCTTTTGACCTGCGTCCTAATGGCACTGGTCACTCAAGGGCAAAAGTTCAGCTGTAGGTTAAGTCTGTATGTGTTTGTGCCGGGCAGGGAGACGGCCAGTCCTTGCTTCCTGTCGTCTCTCCCTGAGCACGCAATTGCTCTCCAAACCCCAGAACTGCCCCTGCTGTGAGCTCCCTCCCTCTGGGAAGGAGGGAAGGAAGGCCTGGAGCACGCTCTCCCTCAGCCTTTTGTTTTTCTTGCAGTTGTCAATGGAAAACACTGCCTTATTTTGTTACTCCAGGGACGGAAAAACTGAGAACTATCTAGTTGGAGTACTTTGTTTTGGCAGTTAATGTTAACTTCTCCTTCTACTTGTTTTAGTCACAGTTAAATTTTCTTCTACTCAGTATCTCTAAGTAGCCTGTATTTCTGAGGCTGTAGACCCGTTCCTTGCTCTGGTGAACGCTTGCACAAATTGTCTCGGGGGCATTAATGGAGCTACTGGTGGGAGTGGGGACCTGCATGGCCATTAGCTGACAGACAGTGTCACCCAGAGCAGGTCTGCTGGGCCCTCAAGGGCCAGTTGCCCCTTTATATTGCTTAGCTTTTTCAAAGGACTCTGAACATAAATGATATCTCAGGTGGCCATATCTTTGCCAACATCCTCCTGCAGACTTTTTAGTTCTGGGCATGACCTACTGGAGGCCACTAGCATCATCCACATCCCAGGAGATTCATTCTATCATCAAACACTGAATCCTTTGAATTTAGCAACACTGACAAGAAATACTGCCCTATCCTTTGTAAGAATACGGAGGTGTCCAGTTCAACAGGACTCACAGCCTCACAGCCTCCTCCTGGTTGCCAAAACCCTTGTCCTTCAGTCAACCTGCCCTTCATCACTTGACAGCAGGCCACCAGCCTTTCAGTGAAGTCACCTACACTCAGCACACCTGTTTGAACAGATGAGTTCCCTGAGAGATGCAGTGTAGGAGTAGTGCATACTATGATGAGAATTTTATCCCCCTCCAACAGATGGTATTGTTGAGTCTTTTTCTATCTCTCTAGGAGAGAGCTATCCTGGCCAGACATCCACCAATTTTGCAGGCTCCAACATACTCAAGGCTGGACAGTGGAGTTAGGAACATGTGCCTGCAAGATCAAGCCAAAAAGGGCAACTGGGCAACCAGTAATAAAGACAGTGAGTACATGAGTTTTGAGGTAGATGGCCCAAAAGTGGCAGATGACAAAGGAGTCCATGGGCATGGCAGAACAACTGAGAGGGATCTCTTTGGAGATTTATTATCCCCTGACTTTGTCACATATAGAATAGAATGCTTATATTTACTTACCAACTGTGAGAATAGACACCTTTTAATGACAGCTACAACAGCCGGAGTCTGAGTCTGTCACCTAAGCTGAAAGAAGAGAAAATTAGTAGCCTCATGTTTGTTAACTAAGCTGCTACAGAAACATGTTGGTGCTAGAGGAGACCTCATTTCTAGGGGCCAAGCCAGGACATTGCCCATATTTAGGTTCCTTGTCTTTTTCTCAGTAACCTGCTAAAGGTCAATAGCCCAGGAAGGGCCTCTGGGTGCATTTAATCTGAAAGGACTCAGAGACATTCCAGATGGCCCCGTAAACAAGGGCGCCTGTCTCAGCCTCTGTTACGGGACTGTGTCTAACCTGAGCTGGCCCCAGAAAACAAGGTAGTCTGTATGGAAACACTTTCTAGCAGCAGACTCTGCATACTGCAAGCTGGCCTTAGAGGAAGAGTTGGCCTGCAGGTAAATGATTTTTTTTGGTTTTTAGTCTCCCAGTGAGAAAGACCCTCGGGGCTGCCCTCACTGAGCAATGTAGATGTAATATGGTGTCTCAGACCAGCCAGTTCAGCTGTGTATGTAGCCAGAGGCCTAGCTTTAAGCATAGATATAATCCCAGTGATTCCTGTAGAACCCTTCATATGCCAAAGTTAAGCTCAGACATAAACACTTGCTGCACAGCATCAGTCAAGCATTGCCTTATCTTTCAGTGCACAGAGAAATGCTCCATAAACTTTAAAAATTCTCTGTCCATTAAAACTGGGGTTCAGACTACATACAATGAACATTGACTCTTGAAATAGAGAAGGCAAAAGCTAAAGTGATAAATCCAAAATAAAAAGAATTCTCTTCCCTCTTTCAAGGTCAAAAATAATCATAATTTTGAACTATTTTCACTACATGGACGAGAAAACTGGAACTCCACGTTATGCATTATGCTCTTTGACACATTGCAGAAACTGTTTAGGTGTTCTCTGTGGATATGCACTTATAAAAACCATCAAAGATTAACTGTAGGGAGCAAGATCTGTGTTATAGGTAGACAATACATTTACTCAATTTTAAAGTACTTTTTAAAGATCTATACTCAAATTGTTAGAATACATTGAGAAGTTCAGGCATTTGTCTAGGTATAAAACAATCGGAACAAGCCTGAGCTGCAAGGATTAACTAAGCAAACATATCAGGCATTACTTAGTCAGTGGGATTTTCAGTGGTCCCCAATAGCATTAAAATAGCTAGATATTCTAATCCTTAGAGATTTAAAACAAATAGCTAAAAACAACGTAGTTCTGGTTATCTCACAATTGTTCTGGTTATCTCACAATTCATTAATGAGCTGGTACATGGAGATCTGCCTTAGCTGCTAAGGAAAAAGCTGCTGGCATAAAGAAAAATAATTTACTAATTATTTGCATATAAATTGCATATAAACACAGAAGCTTCTTTTTCCAAAGTATGTCATACTATTTAGAGGCTGGGACTGGTCCCAAAGCTGGGTGACTATGCTAGAGCAGACTGACCATGTCCATGCCACATTGTAGTTAGTTCAGAGTCTTCACTGGCGCCGAGAATCCCTGAGATGCAATTATTTACTACTCTTTTTCCTGTTCAAAATGTCTGAAACAGCTTGAGGACTGTGTCACAGCTGCCAGAGTGGATTGAGGTTATGCATTGCTTTGTTTAGAGTGTGCCATGAAGGCCTGGAAGCGTGTTTGAGGATACAAAGGCTGCTGGAGCACTGTTGAAGGATTCTTCTGGATAGACAGAATAAGTCCAGGTTGGTGCAGTGCAATCCATGCTGCCTCTTGGAGATGATCTCTGAAATAACCTATCCTTAAACTGCTCCTAAGCTTTGTCATACAAGAAGTTATTTGGGACAGTTCAAATCAGAGCTGGAGATTGAAATGGCAGTTAAGCAATGTGGAAAATTGAGGATCTAGTGCTGGAGGGGATCACACTTCGCTTTTGTTTATCAGTATAGTCACACAGCAAGAGAACGCCTCTGGAATAAATGAAGACATAATTTGCATGAGCATCATCATGAAGGTGCTGCTTCAGCTTCTGCAATGTTCACGTTATGGTTACCACAAAGGAAATGAGAATTTGTCCCCACATATGTACAAGCTGTCAGATAGAAGCCACTTTTAAGATCTCTTAATGAAAGCTGAGGTTCTTTAATCACCTTACCCTGACAATCTGAACTTTTGGAAAAAAGTAAAAAAGCAGATATCATAAGACTTAGGAACATTAATGTTGCAATGTAGCCACCTTCTATGAAAATTGTTTTCCGGCACGTATTGGTATAGATTCTCCCAGGAAAAGTAGCAGTCTTGTATATGTCTTGTATATCTCCTTTTTTCCTAATATTACTAGATGTATATCTAAATACCCTGCTCAGCTCAGGTTAAAATATATCTTTCACTTGATTTAATCTTGCTATTTTTAGTCAAATGAACTAAAGAATATTGAAAGATTCTTCCAACAATAAATTTCTAATAAAATGACAGAGACAATATATATTATCTACAATTTATGTTTATGTTATTTAAACAAAGAAAATATAATAAATTAATCAAAACCACCACATTGTAGTTGTTTCAAAAGAACATCGTTTGCTAGTGGCATCTTTTACAGGGAGGTACATGTGCAATGACTACTAACTTATATTTTTTAAGGAATTTACAATCTAATAGTCAAAATGAAATTAAAAATGTGAATGTTGTTATTTATAAAAGTTCTTTAAAATACATATATTTGACCCAGAATGCTCCTCTAGTTGCAGCTTCTTTTATATTCATGTATTCTTGTATTCCAAGTCTTTTTTTCTTTTTTTAAAAAAAGGCTTCACATATAAGCAGATCAAGAAGAAAACTATTCGCAGAGCCACTTGGCAGATTTTATAGTTTGGAAGCTGTAGTTACTAGTAATTAATTGCAGAAATGTCACCCTCAGGACTTGGGAAAGCCATAGCCCGCATACTGGAAATTCCAGACTAACACTCTCTTCCTCTTAGAGAGGAAAAGCAAGACAAAACATCAACTTACTCCTCAGCACCAAGGAGGATGATACTAAATGCCTTACAGCCAAAGGTAATGCTGAAATCTCTGCAGAGGGCAACTGTGTCGTTTGTGCTCTGCTACAACCTCACCTAAAGCCTCATGTGTGCCCTAACAGCAGCAGAGGATTCAGCTTGGATGTGTTTTTTCTATTTTTTGCTGCAGCTACATGGTTACATCAGTGTTCAACTTCTGTCATTAAAAGCTGACTTGCACAAATGCCTATCCAAACTGCAAGCTCCATGCTAATTGCGATGTAAACCTACCCTAGAACTGATCTAGAAGACCAGACACTGACTTGAGGTCTAGGAGACCTGGCTTTCATCACTAAGGAAAATGTATCTTTACGTGATGGGAAGATTTTACTAATCAGCCATTAACTCTCAACTAATGTGCTTTTTGGAGCACTCTCTGACTGTGCCATTGTCTCTTCCCTTTTCATTGTTAATCTGCCAGACCCAGCTGAAGGGAGACATCCCCAGAACAGGCTGATTTATGTCATGGAGACTTTCTGGACTGCTGAAATCAGGGAAGCAATTTGGCACTCAGCTTCTACTATTGCAAAGAAAAATGGAATGGGGGAGGAAAGGAGGATGCACCTGAAGAAAGCTAAGAATTGCTAAAAATGGTTTGGCAAGACTGCTAATAGCTTTTCTTCTTTTTCTGGTATTCCAATTTGATAGTCCAATGGCTTGCTAATTTATTAATTATTTTTCAAAAAGTTTGCCCATTTTTGAGTGGCTGTCTATGATTTCAGCTATTTTCATTACCCCATCAGCGTTAACTTCTAAGTACTTATTGGCAAAGTGACACACATGTGGCTAACACATGAGTATCTATGAATTGGTTTCTTTAACAGGGCCCAGGGGATAATTCTTAAAGCTGTCTGTCTACATGCTGTCTCATTTTTACTAGGAAAGGAGGGGTGGTTTGAAGAGGGACACTTGTAAATTGAATTTACTATAGCACGTGACTCAGACTGATTGTAGCCATGCATGCTTGCTGCAGGACAGAATTTAGGGAGACCCTATGGTGGAAATCTATAATGCATACTAGATTTTGTTACTGTGACTCTGAAAAGGGAGGAATTCTCAAACTAGCAGCCTCAGAAACAAATCCTTTTTACATGCTTTTTTATACCTCCATCCTGTCTCTTCTGTAGCCCAAGAAGCATGTCCAAAGTGAGGGCAGACACCACCACAGTTGGGGTTTTGCCTTCTTGGTGTGGAGGGACTCTTGGAAGATGCTCAAGCTCTCTCCTCAGCTTCACATGCAAGTTTCTTCCCATAGCAAGGACAGAGCACAGCCACCTCCGATCCTCCTCCTCCCTGTCGCACCAGGCAAACAGGGCTGCAGGTCGTATCGCCCACCTCACTTCTCCTCCCACGGGTGTTTCCAGCAGCCCAGAGAGACAGACACAACCTGAGAGGAAAGACATAGCTGTAGAGACCACCAGAGAAAGACCCTTAAAACAGAAAATTGAAACAGAGGCTGCAGCATATTTTATTATTGGCAATTTTCAGACCACTGCCACAATTGGAAACAACTGTCTGGAGGGCTCACTGCCTACCACTGCCTTTTGATAACCATTTTTCAGGCTCCTGCAAGCCAGAACAAGGTCAGTTTGGGCCCGTGTGACAGCTCATTATGGAAAGTGAAGGCTAAAAGTCAAAGCCAATCAGTTTCAAACGTCGAGATGGATTTCTCTTTTTTCTTTTTTTTTTTTCATCATGGCAGGGATTAACCATTGGCGCAAACTATCCAGGGAAGCGTTGGATCCTTCATAACTCAAAGCCTTTAAATCAAAACTGAATGTCTTTCTGGAATATATATTTTATCTTAAACAGGCTGTGGGATTCATTATAGCAGTTAACTGAAGAAATTCTATAATTACCTTAGAAGAGGTAAGACGAGGTTATCTAAGGTCAGAGAAGAGCATTATGTAAACCAACAAATTTTTAGGGAGGATTCCCCTCAGGAACCCCTTTATTTCTCATCTGTTGAGATAGTTATAGTCCAACCAGCTCTTAATATTAACATCTAAACATAAAATCTTAGTATCTCTTGGAAGGTACCATAGGGATAAACAAAGAACAGTGAATACTAATAACAGATCTCTCACTCAATTCAAACACCAATGAATTTCTATAAAAATCAGGTCTTGACTGGTCTGACACTACAATAAATACTAAGGACTTTTTCTTTAGCAGTATCTGCATGATCTCACTAATTTTAAATAAAGGCATAATTTAGACCTGCACTCCCTCTCCCTCTCTCTCACCTTCTCTTTGGCATTGAGGCATTTATTCAAAACACCTCCCAGATGCCTTAGTTCTATAAATATCTCTTCTTATTTGTTTCATCTGAAAGAAACTAGTTTAAAAAATCTGGCTGGGGGAAAGATAGCAAAAAGGGTAAGAATTACAATCTACCTGCACTTCTTCCCCTGTACCTGCTAGCAAACAGACGAGCCCTTCACAAGGTCGGGCAATGTCTCCTAGGCAAATTGCACAGATAACAGACTGGCAGGGCCCGGCCAACAGATCTCTCAACATAACTAATTTGCTGAGGATGGAGATGATACTGCATTTGCCTAATGCGTCCTGAAGCTGACAGATAATTCTGCATCCAAATTGCCAGAGAAGAAACCGAGCAATGGGCTACCTTCTTGCCATGCAGACAGCTGTGATGAAGACATGTGTCTATCCCCTGTTTGTTGAATGAGACCTAAATGATAGTAATCCTGTTGTAACAACACAAAACCAAAACTGAATTCATTCATTTTATTGAGCACCGTAGATTGACTACAACAATAAAGTGGTAATACCTGTCCTCCACAGATTTTATCTTTATTGTTCACAGCTTAATTGTCCCTCTAGCACTAGGATATACAAATGTATTATTAAAATGAGACATCTGGCAGAGGCCCTAAATGCCTTTATGTCAGGAATTTACTGTGAATTACTTGTAACAGTAAATCTGCTGTGCACATCTGCAGCAGCAGAGAAAATCACATCTGACAGCAATGATACAAAACATTCGCAGGGGCTTTGGAAAGGCACAAGGCTGAATGAATCCAGGCTTTTACAGTCCTTTACGATCTTCGCTGAACCTGATCAAGCTGCAGAAAACCATTTTATGGCATTTTTCTCCATTTCAAATCAGCCATCATTTCTTGAAGCAGAACACCAAGAAAACTTTCAAATAAGTGTGTCTACAATTAATTAATTTTGATTACACTGTTTATGAACTAGGAATTGTGAAAATGTATGTGTTGTTTTAGGGACCAGGGCGTAATTGTTTTGTTTATCAAAAAAAAACTTAGATGTTCATACAGAAAAAAAAAAGACTCACAAACAATTTATGTAGCCATGTTATTACATCAAGACTTGCTTCCTTTAAAAGACATTTCTGAGAGAAGGATTTCATTAAAAATACTCAGTAGCATTCTTGTAATTAAGGAAACTTTCGCATTTCTATTATAGCCTCATCTCACTTGAGGTTTAAGAAACAGAAAAAAGTGGCCTTGCAGTAAATCTTCATATTTAAAATCTCATTACATAAACTATTGTAGGTTTCATTTGGTGAGGGCACTATTTTATTTTGTTTAATTAATGTTGCTGAAAGTCTGGTAATATTGAAGTAATAGAAATTAAAATTCACAATTAGAAATTAATTATTTTTTAAATCCTCTCCTGGCAAATCCTAAAAAAAAAAAAAAAAAAAAAAAAAAAGGAAAAAAAGAAAAAAAAGTCCCTCGTAAATCCTTAACATTCCTTTTTTTTTCTTTTTTTAGTAGAAGGATGAAAGTTATAACATGACAATAATATTTTTTCTTTTAATTTAAAACATGTGGGTGTCATATCTACAACATAAGGATAGATGGACAGATGTATTTTCTTCAGATCTGCTGAGGAAAAAGAAGATAGCCTGATATGAATTCTTGCGGTACATCATATACTAAAACGGTATATTTGGTCTTAATAGCATACAAAATGCGCATGTGGGTTCAGATCACAGCTTTTATAAAAGGACAGATATTTGACTTAGCAAGTCACAGAAAAGACTCACTTTGTTAAAAAGTTCTAAGCACAGATTCCCACTGCATTTTACTGTGTCTTTTTCAAGCATAGCCATTGTTTACCACAGACAGTAAACTGACTATTCAGTGAGAGTTTCCTTTCCAAGCAATTATTTCTCATATAGCTGTCTACATGCATACAAATTCAAAATAGTGCTGTCTGATGATCGAGCCAGATCAAGCTAGATCTGCCACAACTGCTACACAAGTCTTTTCTACATTTCTACAGCAAGGCCATATTCTATTACATACTCTGGTGCTTCTCAAAATTAACAATATATACTTCTGAACATAGACTCTTTTTATTTCTGTATGCCCATTTTGCTTGGAAATTATTTTTCTTTTTCATGACAGTGAAGAATAACTCTTGTATCAATAAATGTTTTATTGATAGCACCACAAGGAAATAACACTACATCTCCGTCTGCTCTTTTTGTCTTTTCATGAGGCCTTTAATTTTCTATGTGGGCAACATACTTGACAAGTAAATCATGACTCACTCCTACATATTCTAGATACGGTTTTGCAAGCCATAGGGTGAATCCTGCAATTCTTCCTCAAGCAGCACAATCAAGCAGGGTCTGTATCTGAGTGAGGAGAGTAAACTCATTGCAAAACATAAAAGGATCTACTCCAGAAGAAAAAACTATCTATGAAACTGTGAAAACGAGCAAAAGGAAAAGTTACACCTTTGGGCAAGCCCATCCCCGTTGTGCTGGCATGGAGGCATGGAAGCTCACTGCTCCGCTGCAAAGACGCACCAGCTGCAGAGGAAGCCGTGCTCATTTTAATTGCCAAGGGCACCACTTCTCAGCCAGCAAGCTCTTGGACTACGGAAGGCCTTTAGGAACACCAGAAGCAACACTGAACGTTGCGCCAGAAAGCAAGTATGGAACCACTACAAACTCAGCAGAACTGCATTAATGTGCTTCTTGCAGCATACAGCTCTTAGTATCAAGAAGCCCTTTATAGAATTAACTGACATTTCCAACTGGCCACTACTGCAACAATAAACAGCAGGGCAAGTTTGCATTTGCCTTATCTTGTTGAGTGCACACTCTTTTGCCAACCAATATCATGTAAGAATCCAGGACCAATTTCAAATGTCTCTGTATGGCAGATTTGGATAAAGTCAAGCGAGTTAACTGCTTTAGTAACTTGAGCCCTGCCCTGCTTTTTCCGTGCTTAACTCAGGAGACCAGCACCATCCCCAGTTTTTCGCATCCAGTGAAATCACCTCCTGTACCAGAGCAAGCAGCCATGCATCTTGCGGAGGGAAGCCATCAGGAAGGGTAAGATTACAAACCAACATAAGGACAGGAAAGGAAAGCTTAAGCAGAACGTACTCCTCCAAACTGAAACCTGGCTAGCACCCAGGAGTTAATATTTCCACCTCTGCAAAAATCAGCTGCCACGGGATCTCGAACAACAATAATCAGTCGCCACATTACTCGGGTATCCCCTCCGAAGGGGAGTACTTTAAACAGTGCTGCGCACCCGGACAGCGGGGCATAAATTCAATATTGACAGAGGGAAGCTTGCCACCTCCTGAATCACCACCTGAGTCACTCAGTAGCTGAACCACATATTAGAAAGCTGGAACCGAGCGCTGCCGTGCTGGAAACCGTCGGTGACGACGCGAGGCTGAGTTCTGAGGAAGGGGAACTTCACAGGTTGCAGTATTTCTGTTTCGTGGTTCCTCAGCACAGGAAACACCAAGTGTACACAACAGGCTATAAAATCCACTTTTAGTATAAACCACTGAGCTTGACGCGCATGAGGCTTGAGAAAATAGTTTCCATTTTCTGTAAGAGTGATAGTGTATACAAGTTCTACCTGTAAATGTAAAATACAAACTTGGATTATCCAAACATCCGCCTGAAAGCCTCTCACAGCTGCAAAACTCCTAAAGGAGCCCAGGGAAGAAACATGGCAATGGTTAGTGCTGCATTTGAACCACTGGAAAAATAATGACTGAGTCTTACTGAAAACTTCTTAAAATTATTTCAGAGGTTTTTTTCCAGACTACTGAAAGTGTAAAGGTGGTGAGTCTTAAGCCTGTATCTGTTTACTTTCTGTTGTTTTTGTCATTGCTGTATGGATCTGACTGTTGTTATTTGAAGAATTACTGCATATATTTGCAGAAAGATTATCCCGTGCTTTCAGTTACCATGTGGTGCCTGTTCACAGCCGATCCTCAGAAACATCCATGTAAGTACAGAGTAATAGGTAGGATAAACTCTAAATCCAGAGTTTACATTTGCTTTACATATGTAAAATAACAGTAGAATATATGAACTAGGTGACAGTTGTTAAGTGGGAATCCTAGGTTCAGTGCTTTAAATTTCACTATATTTTTACTGCCTCATCACCTCGTAGTCAATTGCCAAAGAGCTTTATCCGTCCCAATTTACAGTGAAAAAAATATTTTTCCCACAGGCTTCTGCAAGATTTGCACCCTCTCCTTCCCTGAGCCACGGTTGCTCGGTGCCTTGCGTAAAGTGGGTAGAAACACTTTTTGCTCAGGGTGGCCCATCAAGTTTGCCCCAGGGCAAAATTAAAAATGCCTCAAATCAGGATGGAAAGCTACAGTTTGAACTCTTGTACTTGGCCTCTAGAGCAGTTTCAGCCACTGCTTTGCAGGGCCGGTCCAAGGGAGAGCTGACTTTCCTTGCGTAGTGAAGCTCCAGTATTGACCAGGGATGTGGTGGGGTGGGAGGGAGGTCTTACACTCCAGCAAAATATATGAAATAAGGCCTGTTTTGGGATGAGGATGGAAGCAATAGTTCCATCGGAAACGAAATATGAAGTCATCGGAGTTAAGCGTCCCGCTTATCTGCAGAGCGGGCTTCACGGTGACCCTCTCCGTGGGGAGGGGGACCAGCCCGCAGCCGCTTCTGAGCGGAGATAGGCCCCAGGCCCAGCTTTTGTGAACTTGTTAGACCAGCAGGCTTTTATTTGCATGAAAATAGACTTTAGGAAGCCATTAAAATGTAACAAAAAAGTATTTAACGCTGGAGCGTATACTGAGTCTATCTCAGCCACCTTATTAGAGCTTTATTTTCCTTTCCCCTCCTCTCCCTCCGTTCCCCCCCACCCTTGGCCTGACTCTGCTGCACAGAAACAGCCCACGTGGAAAACAGTACAGCCTGGAAACACCTAGCTCGGGCCGTCCCTCTTTTCGCTCTTGGCTTTTGCAGCTGCTGTTTTCCCAGTGTTGTCTTGGGGCAGTTTCCTGTTGCCATAGCTGATAGCCTGCCAGCGCCTGCCTGGGCCTTTCAAGTGTCAACACTCCCAAGTTTGTTGCGATGGCCAAATGCTTGTTAATGAGATATAGCAGCTGGGTAGGGGTGAACCACTGAGATGTATAAAGGCACGCCGCTGGTGCAGGAAGCGATGCCTTTTGAGTCTTTTCAGCACTCTGAAAGCATTCAAATCAAAGAGGGTATGTTGTATTCATTAATAAACCGAAGTTCCCATGCAACTATGTTAAAGCCAGTAGTTTAACTTTGTAATAGACAGGTGAATTTTTCAACACTGTTTTTACACCAGGAGACAAAGGGCAAGAAAACAGGAGTTTGTGTACTGCCAAAGGCATTACTTCCCTATCTAGCAGCCAGACAGAATTGTTAAACTGAGCTAGGTATTTGCTATTTCCTGACAATAAAAGCTTCTTTTTTTCCTTTATTTTTTATGCTTCAAAGCTCACAGCAGCCTGCTTGATCTCTGTCACACTTTTTTTTATTCTCATTTCTTAATTTTTTTTGTAAGCCATGATTAAAAGCTAGAATGAAGAAGAAGAAAAAAGAAAAAAAGACTTGTTAAAAAAAGTCAAAGAACCTATAGACAGGATTAATGACCAAAGCTGCTTTCATTCAACTGGAGCAGCCCATGTGATCCATCGTCTGCATCTGTTTTGCTATGGCAGAGCATAGGAGTGCCCAACAGCTGGGCAAAACAGGCAAAAAAGCAAATACAAAAGAAACTAACATGCAGTGCAAAGTTTTAAAGGCAATGTGCGCCAAAGAGCATCTTAAAGACTTTTCCAGCATTTATTTTTAATTGGGCTGAGATTCTTTTTTCTTTTCTTTTCTCTCTCTCTCTTTTTTTTTTTTTTTTTTTTTCCCCCTTAGGGGCAGCTGGGGAAAAGATTGAATGCTAGGAAAACATGTTTAAAACTGAAACAACCACAGTAATAGTAGTGACAAAATTGCTCTGGAGAAGTTAAACAAAAGAAGTGTTAGAAACAGGAAAGGGCCATATGGCTCAACACGCCTGCCATTTTCTGGTTTATCTTAATTGTTTCCCTCACTTCTCCACAAATGAATACAAGTGTCTCAGACTCATTTAAATGCTTTCATTTCCCCTTCACAGTAACTTGTTCCAAGGTAATTTAAGCCAAGCCACTTAAGTGATATTTAGCTATTTGACTGTTTAGAGAGCAGCAGTTTAGCTATATTCATCAGCCCTCTACAGCTACTGTACTTGCTTTCAGAGCTGAGTTACACCAATCAACTGTCTACTGAATAGCCCCCTTGCTGCTAAACTAGCAGTCATGCAGGCCCTGACGCAGAGCCCACTGAGGTCAAGAGGAGTCATTTCTTCCACTTTAGCAGATTTTGGTTCAGGGAAATTCTTCCACTATAAAACAGAATTTCAGCAAAATCTAAGGATTTTCTTTTTCCTCAGGAATATTCCTCTTTATTTTAATCTGAAACTACTCTTAAAATCAACCCTTTAAATAAGTTTCATTTCAGCATTATTGTATCATTGCATTATTATAATCAAAATGACAGCTGAAAGCAAAATTCTCTGTAAAATTTCCAGACAGATTTTCCACCAGACTTGTATTATAGGGCATGATAGGGCACAGAGGCTAAAGGGACTCATTTTGATGTGTTAAATTTTCTCCACAAATGAATACGAGAATCTCAGCCTTCATTCTGTCCATCTCTACTTTGAGCCAAACTGCAATCGGTTTGGCCTTGGAATACAAAGTTATCTCTTGACTTTAGCTGTTCTCATCATTGCCTTGCCCATTTGGCCACCCAGGCGTGGTAGCAGAGCACGTAGAAAGAGACCGCAGGAAGGCACATTTAGATGTCTGGGGATGGCCGTGATGCAAGAAAGAGTCTAAGTCAGGAAGGAAGAAGAGTCAAAACAAAACACTTCCTATTAACAATAACATCAAGTGAAACCAGGGCAAGCTGTTAAGCCTTTAAATAAACATACCGTGACAAGCTGAAGCATAAGCTTCAACCAGCTTGTTAGAACACAGTCTTGTACCGTGACAGAAGTTAGAGTTTTACATATGACGAGCTCATGCCAAGATACAAGCAACATCTCAGTACTCTGGCTACTCGACATAAGGCACAGATACATTACCAATGGCGGAAAACAGTGTTTTTCTCAATTTCAGGCTCATTTCAGCCTCCAAAAATGCCAGCTTGTAGAGTTTACTCACAAAACATCTGTCTTGTTAAGGCATAAGCCAGTAAAGTTGCTCGTTCTTACAAAAAAAAATGAATTATTAATAAATGAGTCAGTTCAGTGAATGTCTGGCCTGTGCCCTTCCCCATATGGTTTCAAGGAGATGTTTGCAATAGTGGAGACACAGAAAGGAAGGACAAACAGCTGTTGAATGGGAGTACAGATCATTTTTAACAGCATTTCCTACAAAGTTTACTCATTTTACCTACAAAGAGGTTTTTAACATTAATGACAGTAAATGGCCAAGCCAAGGCAGGAATTAGTACAGTATATGTTTCCTTCTCCCATGGCAGCACCTCAGACTAGGAAGCAATGGGCTTTCTCCTATGCCTGCCCCAGAACTGCTACCTAGAGCAGGAGATTTAAACGAAAGGGTTTGTAGGTGAGACCAAAGTATTCCCAGAGCTGTCAGTTTTCTGCTGCCCTTTTAGTACTATTTTGCAGTTCAGAAAACAGTCAAAACTTTAACCCGTAGCATCCATGCAAAAACGGGCAATAAGTTCATAAAAGTAATTTGCTGATATTGTCATAGACAACTCTTTTATCTATTTCAGAGGTAAGGAAAACGTAAACCCAAGTCAAAGATGACCCTATTAAAAAAGCAAAAAAGCATTTTCAGAATTCTCAGAAAAAGAACATCTTGAAAGGTGGCTGGTGTCCTTTGGAATCAGTCATATTTAACACAGTTTAATCAATTGTATGTATGTACGTATTTAGAGGAAAAGAGAGAAAGAGAGAGTGCTTCTATAGCTCCTGGTAACAGTCATGCATGTGAGGAAGTGTGGCTTGACAGACGCTGATCTGACAAGCTCAATCCTTCAGCACCTATCAAAATCTTAAAAATAAACAGAAGTGGAGTGAACCTGCACTTATCGTGGCACACCACGGTGTGTCCTGGTCAGGCTCATGACCTGGCTGTTCCTTGCATCCCAATTGATTTGATTAATTCTTAAGCCTAGCTTTGTCATAAAAACCCCAGCTGTAATTGTTACCCTATTGAAAACAACTTGCATTTGCTCTTTCGAGTATATACAGCTTGTATTATAGCACCAGAATTTGGTTTGTGCTCTAAATACATTTTCCTTTACTTGGAATGTATGAGATTTTCTAAATCACAGCCAACGAGCCTGTGACAAGTTACTTCCTTCCTTATGTTAACCTCAATTCTAATTCCCCTATCTAAATGGGAGGTCATTTCTGACATCTCCTCTTCAGCTTTCAGGTTTATTGAATATTTCCTGTGACTGCAATTACATTACAAAACCAGGTAAATGCCAGCTCCAGAGCCCGAGAAAGCCCTTTCCTTCCATCTACCTCAGATTTATCCCTGGCACATTAATAAAAATGCCACGTTTATTGTTGCTTCACCTTTTGTTCCCAGAAACATTAGTTATATTTGCTTGTTTTACCCCTTTTGCAGAGGGAAACTGAACAGGCCCATAAGGTTCTCAAATGCCAAAAAACTAGAGTTAAAGGGGACCCTTTCCTATGCCTATAGTTTCCCTCAGCTTGCTTTCAGGCAAGCCCACAGTCCCCATCTTCACTGTAGGAACTACAGACTCTGAATGCACCTTCCTGCGACAGCATTTGGGGCATTTCCTTAGAGGAATAGTACGACTTGTTTTACATCCCCTTCTCAGGGAGAGCCTGCAATAAGATATGTGGATTACAGAAAGGAGCGCTGGAGGGGATCCCAACGTTATGTGAGATCTGCCAACCTGACAGGTTCAGCAGAAACCTCTGAAGTTTCCTATCCCCACGCAGTGACCCGTAGCTAATCTGCATGACAATATATTGTGTAATTGCAGGAAGCCTCTGCAATATCATTCGGGAACAGGAAGCTGGGGAACTGTTTACAGCCGCCACTAGGGTGACGAAACCTGTCATTACCTTGTGCGCTGTTTCTTCTGAAACATGGATGGAGTTGCAAAGGCTTATCACTCTGCTTTATAGGGAAGATCTGCTGAAGTAGAAGAATAACATGAGAAGAGTGAAAAGGAGACTGGGCTTGGCTGATTGCTGTCCTGATTACATTACATGGGTTGAAAGACAGTTTCGGCAATTGCTTATTGTGCATGAGAAGACAGAATTGTTTGCCATCAGTTAGGCTTCAGTTAAGTTTACTATTCCTTATCTCTTGTTTAATGTAGTACTTCAAAGGAGTACTTACTTCTTGTCCTTTGACTCAAGTGGGCACAGCAATGGGATGCCATGTGGGAGATGCAGATTTGAGAGCATTCATGTGCTCCCAGCCCTCAGGCCAAGAGTCAGGCAGTTCTGCCAATTATTTTCTCTGCTAATGTAGATTAATTCATTAAATTGCACAAAACACTTTCAGAAAACAAAATTCTATCCAAATGCTGAATATGACTAGCAAACAAAGAAATAAATCACAAGCCCTGGTAGCTGAATTTTTAACACATTTGTAGCCAACTAGGGCTTTTAAGATTCATGTTCACATTCCAGAAGAATGAAAACAAAGAAAAGACTGTTTGGAATGGAAACCTATGAGCTCCCGGAGCAAAGGCTTAAAATCAAACATAGCTCAGTAAGTAATGATGCTCAAGGTTTTTAGAAGTTGCCTTTAGTTCAAATATGTGGAAGCTATTATGCTTTCAGAAATTTCCAAATCAGGCTGGTATTTGCTATGAACTAACCTTTCTATTCTGATTTTTGAAAATTCTCAACTATTCTTTTAAAGAATGTATCAAACAGGCAACTAGCAGGTAACTGAACGATGAAGGAGGTGGTGTGTTGACCAAATGTGGATAGACAATACCATCTTCAGACTTAGAAATTAGACTGTCCGCTGTAAATAGCACTGTTAACTCCAAGATGGCACAATGGTAGTTATCCTGCAAGTTTCACTTTGATATCATCTTGTGATAAGAGAGTAGCTGGTTTAGCTGGAACCAAAGGAGGCCGTGGATACTGAACATACATTTTAGAGAGATTAATAAGAATATTAATGACTATTTCTGGAATTGATTGAGCCACTGTTTTTTAGTTCACTAACTAAACTCTTCTTTATGTTTGTGCAACCCCTAGAAGTAGATCAGACAAAATTGACAGGGGTGCACAAAACGTTTCAGTAGCTCAAATTGGAATAGAGTATTTGGTATTTTTTTGGTAGGTCTAACCCCAGATTTCCACTAAGCTGTATTTCTCTTCTGAGATTGGCGTTTCCCGTAGCATAATTTTAGCCACGAAGAGCTAGTGGATTTTTCTGATGTAAAGATGAACTGTAATTATTAATGTTTATTTTACTGTAGCATCCCAGTACTCAGACTGTGGGGTATTTATTATGTTGTGCTGTGCTGTAGGGAGTCATGTGATAAGAATGCAGCACAAACCTTTAGATCAGATGTCTATGTCTCTCCTGCTGAAGTCTAAAGCTGGGTGTGATGTGTCCCATCCTATGTGTTAGGGAGCAGCAAGAACAGGGTGCACCAAAGGGAAGGCAACCTGGGAGCTGCAGGTCACAGCAAGGCAGCAAAGCAGTGGCCTGGCAGATAAGAAGTGCAGTCCCACAGCACTCAAGCAGGCGCAGGCAAGTCTGCAGATTGTAACATGCAGATGAGTGATGAAGCAGGTGAGTGGCCAAGCCAGAAAGTTAAGTCAGTGGGCAAGGACTGGGGTCAGAACTGGAGAGCTGCAGTCGCAGCTCCAGAGTAGCTCAGGTCAGAGCTTAAAAGCAGCTCCCACGTGGAGTAAGAGTAGTGCCTGCTGCAGCTCCTCATGGACTTGAACCATCTCTAAGCTGTCTCTGAGCCCCGAGGTAGCCAAATTCACTGGAGGAAGGATGAGCTCAGGGTGCTCTCACCATGTTGCTTCAGACCTGCTCCAGTACCTTCTGTATCAGACCACAGGATCACTGCAAATTTGGAGATGCAAAATTACCCTTTTCTTGATAATAAGCAAAGGTAAAGCTTTGATTGCCTGTGGCCTTCAATTGCAAGGTAATTGGAACAAATTACTTGGGGCGTAGTCAAACTACATTCTCCGAAGACAGTCCACGCTGCAACTTCTAGTCTTAATGGATACCACGTAGGCACCAAGACAAGGTAGGACTAGAAACACGCTGACATGCCTGAACCATACTGAAGCTTGGACTACTCTAGTTTTATTGTTTCTGGTACCAAAGGGATCTCCTCTTGATACCAGTACTACTTTGGCATATAAGTTTCTGCAAAGTTTGACTGTTCACACCTGTGTTTAGGGTCCTGTGAAGGCTCATACAGCTCATGGTATGGCCTTGTTACAGCAGCTACACTGCTTTTGATATCCAAACTACCTCTGATAAATGTACACTTGCAATACATAATAGAAACATCTTGTGTAGGTGACCTGTAGCAGGTAGCAGTTTTAATGGCCAGAATGCTATTATTTAGAAGAAACACCTCACACTACCATCAGTACTATTGCAATCTTAAGGACTCTTGTGGAGGAGGGTACTATTCGTTGTAAGAGAAAGCATCTAATCCAGCCCTAAATGGGTAGCTGTTCAAAAACCAAGAGAGCTCTTCTATTTAATCAAACATTTTTTTTTGGGGGGGGGGGTGGAGTGGAAGGAGCAGAAGGGAAGGAGGGGAGCAAGATTACACCTAAGAACATGTTCTAGTGGTTTCAGTCCTTGATTTAAAGTCAATGTCTCCCATGTCCTTGAAAATACCATTGGCATCTAGTCACTCCAATTTAAGTACACAACTTTAAGCTGCCTGTACAATTCACTTATGTTTTACTGGTTACAAAGGAGACAAAGAAAGAGAAGGAGAAAGAAACTATATTTCAAAAGATCAGTGTACATGTTTTAATCGCTCACACTTTCAAGATTACACTTTCATTAAATAAGTGTTTCACTTTCAAGTACGTGAGAGTATTTGAAATATTTCAAGAGTACCTCTTTTAGCTTTTAACAACTAGATATTGCTGCCACCACTGGACTATTATTTAGAAGGAATATGAATTGGAGATTTTCTGACCTCAAAAGTCATGTTGCTTCATTAACAGGCACATAGGCGGGTGCTTTAAGTAACGGAATGCTTATCCTTAGTTATTACAATAATTAATTGATAAGGAGAACTGAAGAAGTCCTAGTCCAAATTTTCCAGTGACCTTTTAGTTGCAGCAGAGTGAATGGAAGTACCTTATGCTTAAGCCAGTAAAAACTGT
This sequence comes from Rhea pennata, assembly GCF_028389875.1. Taxonomy (NCBI): domain Eukaryota; kingdom Metazoa; phylum Chordata; class Aves; order Rheiformes; family Rheidae; genus Rhea; species Rhea pennata. The sequence continues at coordinate 170,021,064 of NC_084663.1, forward strand.
GCTCATTTTCTTATTTTGAGAATATTATCATTAAATTGTTGTCATCATTTTTAATATCTTTCATCATTTTTAATATCTTGAACTTGTAAACAAACTAGAAAACAAGTTCCTTAACCCTCATGTTTTATGATTTAACAAGACATTAAAGCAAGTTAGCCACAATATGTGGTGGGTGCGCAGATTTGCTTAAACCAGAAATGCTAGAGACGTATGCTGCTACCTAATGAGATTCAGCCCAGTTGTAAACTGCTGCTCAAGCAAATTTGGGATCATCTGGCATCAAAAAGCCGGCTGTCTCGAACATAAAGGCATAGATATACCACAGTATGACATACCTATCTTGCCCTGAAGGAAAATAGCACATTTTAAAAGACAGTAGAGCACAGCTTGTTACCACTACTTTCTAAATGAGCTGAAGTATGTTTTGGGCTTCAGTGGATAAAAATTGTACTGCTTTCCCAGAGGAAATGATGCAAGGAGTTGTATTAGGATAGGGGTTTTTTTCCATCTTCTATATTCCATATAGAAATGTCCTGTCTGTATTATTACTATTACAACTACTACAGAAATACTACCGAGAAAAAGACCGTTCCTTACTTCTAAGTCAAGTAATTCAAATCAAATCTGTGGCCGGCTTTCATTTTGGGGTCAAATTCTGTGTGCAGGTGGTTCTCATTGAGTTCAATATGATCCCAAAGAATGCAACAGAGGACTGAATTTGGCCTCTATCAGCTAGCCTAAATATATGATACGGTTCTGTCTTTCTTTGCACTATATTGGAAAGAGATATTGGACCTCTTTAGTTTATGAGTCTGCTTATTATCAGTCTTGGGGAAAGAAAAGAAAAGATGGTTAAATTTAGATTTCCACAGAATGTTTTGATTTAAGCAAAAGAATTCAGTGACCACCAGTTTGGAACATCCTTCTGGTGTCATAATAAGCAGTAAGCAGATTCAAAAAAGCTGTGCACGTACACTTAATTGATTGAAGCGGAGAACAAAGAGAATATCAGCCTTCCAGGTTTAGATGAGGATCAGGTGGTTTCAAACTGAAAAGAAACAGGGGCCCTTGTTTTATTTTAAGCAAAATTCTCAAAGCCTCCATGGTTCCAGACATTCCATACTTCTATAAAATACAAGAGGAAAGAAATTCTACAAAGACACTTGTCACACCATTTTACTCACTCATTTGTACCTTAGTATTTAAAATTTCCCACATTTCCCCATCTTTGAACAAATTCCCTCAAAAACAATGTTCTTAATTTGCGTTAGAGTTAACTAGAGCAACGCTATACCATCAGACAAGCCACGTCACTTGTACAGGGCTTGGTATTGCAATGTTTCAAGAGGAAAATCTCTCCAAAACCCAAAGATTCATTTCTAATTATTTAAATCCCCCAGGAAAAAGAAGGAAGAAAAGCGTATGGAAATGCAATGTATTAATAAAGAAAGAACGATTGGCAGTGCTGTCAGCAAACTATAGCTCTGGGAGAGTTAGCACTATCAGCCAGAGATTCCTCTCCTATTCCTGTCCGAACACTTGGCAGCTTCTGCTGCTGCCTGGCTGAATCTCTCCCTTCACACTTCTGCCCTGTAGGGTTAGAAAATTCCAGCTTGCTCACACCTCTCACTTCAGGGGCTTATGCAGATGGAAAATGAATGTTCCACTGTGTTTGGCCCTCTGATCACTCTCTTTGGCTAATATGGAATTAATCTGCCTACCTTCCCTCAGAAGACACACCGAACAAGGAGCCCACGCAGTGAGGAGACTGCGATGCTCTGCTATAACACAGCCAGGAATGCTGTGCTGTAGGGTGGCCAAGTGAATTATTTTCAATAGACAATTCATTTTCTGGGAAAAAAAAAAAAAAAAAAAAAAAGGCAATTTCAACTGGCAGAGCTTCCTTAATGTAAATCATATTTAGCAAATTTTGTCTGGCATAAAAAAATGACGAAAACATTCAAAAATATCAAATTGGCTCATTCAAGTCTTTCTAAAACAAACTGATTTAAAGTACATTTATGAAGAAGACAAGACTTGGATCAATTCACAAATCAGAAGAGGCATGTGTCTTACTGGTTAGGATAATATTATCTAATTCAAATTCAAATTTTCTCTTTGCTTTATTCAGTGTGTGAACTTAAAATGTGTCCTTCGGTGTTTCAGAACAGGCAACCAGGCTGGCAATCATATAGACTTTGCTGTGGAAAGTGTTCTGCTGTGTATGACAAGTGGAAGGCAACAGGACTGGAATCAGAGGAAGACCTTTCTCTCCTGAGTATCCATATTATGAAACACTAGCCAGGTTTCTTCACGCAATCCGTATTTCAAGTGCAAAAGTTTCACTTGGACAGGAAAAGAAAGTCACTCTCAAAAATCCTTGTAGTTAGGACCCATTTCTCTAGTGGGCAGTCCTAGCCTAAATCCCTGATCCGATCAGACAGATGCAAAGCGATTTGAATCCATGTCTCCTTCACTCCAAGCTAATACACTTATTACTAGATTTTGGATCTAAAGAGAGTGAAGATTTTTCCCCCCATGATCCATGGGCTTTTTTTCTCGTTGGCTGTGAGTAGCCGCACTTCGGCGGGAGCGGGGGAGATCTCCTGCACGCAGGCTGCGTGCGCGCCGGGTGGTTGGGGCTTGCTCACACGCCTGAGGCCGGACCTCGCAGAGGGGTTAAGGCTGCCGCACGCCGGCGGCGGGCACCTCCGCGGCTGCGCCTCGCAGCGCGGCTCGCGGAGCCCGAGCGTCCTGCGGCTGGCTCCCGAGGAGGCTGCTCGCTGGCTGCCTAGCTATTTCTCTTTCTCCTTTCCCTTTAATGAATGGAAGCAAAGTTGTTGTCCCATTATGCTACTAAGTTAGAAACTGTGAGAACAGCAAAATGCATCCTAATCAAACTGATCAGCATTGAACAGTGCTTTTGGCTAGACTCCTATACCTCATAAGGAGCTAAATAATTTAATCCCAGAAGAATAAAGTTTATTAAAAGTAGGCTATATTTAGCAGAGTTCTGTATGTGAATGAGAAATACTGTCTGTTCTGTGACAGGGATTATCTTTGGCTGATACTATCTGTTTTGTGTAAAGTAAATCAGAGATCATTGTGTGCATATTTTATGCTATCAAATTCCCTCTTTTTTGTTAGTATTAATGTCATTATCAGGTTCCTCATACATTTGACATAGATGCTTTTAAAAAAAGAAATTTGCAACTAAGTGTTCCCGTAGGTGGAAAATGTAGAGAAAGAATTATTTCTTACCCCGTGTATTTATTATATCACGATTCTTCTTCTGTCTTCTGTCTGCTTTAAGTGCCAAACTGTCTGATATTTCATGTATTTTCCATTCTTCACTTTTTTTAAAAAAATCTCAGCTGTTCAAAGTTACATTGTCCACTCCTCAGTCTTGATACAACTGGCCAAATGCTTGTAGAATATTTTTAGATCGTAGTCAATTCAGCATTCCCAGTTTTCAAGACATTGCTATAAACACTGGCTTTCTAAATCTGCATTTGCTACTGATACAAGCATTTTACTTAGACAAAAAGGAATTTTTAGGAATTTTAAATTTAAAAATATTTTTAAAATATTTTAGTGTACGTTCAGATGAGATCAGGTATAACATCTGGAAATTTAAGCTTTCCTTAGAGAGTTTTTCTGAATTAACACTGAAACGTTAGCTGAAAATACGTGCTGCAGTATATGCTTAGAGTGCCTTTCTGCCATAGTTATGGGGGCTCCATTGTAATAATACTTTAGCTCCCAAGATATATGAGAGAATTCTAAGTCATTTTTTTTAACATATGGAAAAATGAGGCAAAGACTGTTAGAAATACTGTTTCTTGATACCCAAATAGCTTTGAGGATTTTAAACAAAAAGAAGACTCAGGCAGAAATTCTGTAGAAATTGTAAAAACAGCTTCATGACTAGGCCCAACTGAAAACGAGAGAATCTGAACATGTAGATACTTTTGAAAATCTCCTTTAGTATCCCATGAAAGAGATCAGGATCATACTCCCTGTTCTCCAAAGTCTCGAGTTGCTACCCTAAGCATGCAACTAACACACTCCCACCTGGGCCTGAGTTCAGCTCATTGCACTGTACAGACTGACAGAGATCTTGATCATGTAGACTTAGCTCCTCAAGATCCTTTCTTTGGGTAATTTAGTCCATCAAAAATTTGAATCACAGGGTGGAGGTGCCCTCCACAGAAATGGATCCTAACTACAAGGATCTCTCTTCACTGACTGGATAGCGAACATAAGGAAACTCTGCTCCTCATTTAAGGCATGAATTATCCTCTTATCACTGTCCCCACAACTATAAATTGTATGTATTTATTTTAAATAAAGATCATTTCAAAGATTCAGGTTAGGACACAGTTAAATGAATGTTTAAACCAGAACAGAGGAGATTTCTGACAGAGGTGATGGTAAAAAATTAGGTGTGGTAATCAGCCTATGTCAGCTGCTGAAAACTTTGAGACTCAAATTTTATTGACCATTTTACAGAATACTACAAGAATCTAGAGATTTGTATAATACAGAGCTTTATTTAAAAAAGAATGTATACATTACCATCAGATGCTCAAAATTAATCCAGACCTTAGTTCATTTTTTTTTTCAATCCATGACTCCATGTTAGGAGGAAAACACAAAAGAAAAAAAATGAGGAATCATATCCGCTTATTACTATAGGTTACTCACAAGCCTAACACTAAAAGTCCATGTGATAATTTTTGTTTTGGTACTCTTCCAGCAATTTTTTCTTCATGCGATACACCTACTTTTTCTTTGCACCAAAAGAAGGAATACATTTACTGAAAGACTTTTTAAAGTCCGTTTAGTTATGCATATTTTTGACAAGCATTAGTTAAAACTTTTATAAACATTCCCTGGTGCTGCCGGTGGAAATAAAATTTCAACAAGAAATCAAAATTGTTAGGAAAAGGACTAAAAATGCATAGTATTTTCTCTAAGCTATAGCATAATATAATGTAGTTTTTTAGTGTTTTATTATCAAGGATATGAAAATGTTGTTTGCAAAAGACAATCATGGTGCCTCTATTCTAAGTGGAAAAGTAATAAACATTTATACATTATCAATCATTTCCTCTTTTAGATTGAAGAGCAACCTTATCGTCTTATAAACCCTTATAATTGATGGACTTCCTGAGAGTAAGTGTATAGACAGCATCTTACCTCCATACCTCTACCCCAAGAAAATTGCTGACCTGTCCATTAGGTTCAAGACTCTGAGACTGTTCTAGGAAGTCCAGCAGATAAAAAAAATATTTAAGGCACAAAAACATCCAGTCTGTGGTCTCCATCTTTTCTTTCTACTTTTTTCCCTTCTTTGGTTAAACACAGCCCAAGGAAAACTCTGAGATCCTCAGCTGACACTTTCCAAATTTATACCAGGACAGATCAAGTCTCACTGTCTTCAGTTGGACACACAAAATTTATTTGTTTTTTCAATTGTGCAGCGTATGTGGATTTGCACACGAATTGTTCGGTGAGCGGTGGGCCGAGCCAAGGCGGTTTCCCTATGAGCTCCCACCCCACGCGACCCTCGACGGCGACGCAGGATGCCTCCCACATCCCCCGGCTCTTTGGACTGGAAAGTGGCAGCGTGTGCTGTGCTGCAGCAGGCACTGCGTCCAGGCTGATCAAATACCCTCAAATACCACGCAGCTGAATTAGCAGGGCTTCGGGTGCTGCAGAGCTGAATTTTGATGGTTTTTCCCTCAACCGTGGCACTTATCTGGGTCTGTCTTGCCCTTTCGGCCATGAGTTTTCACAAAATGTTTAGGGAGTTAAGGTTTCTAGGAACTCCTCGTTAGTTACGGCTGTCGCAGAGCAACTTGTTTGAAAGTTATTATGGAGAAGGACTCAGCTAGATATATGGACATGTGATTGCCTAAGCTCCATTTCTTTCAGAAAGCAAGCTAAACTCACACCCATGTGTATATATATTTAAGTTAAGGAAAATACTGAGGGAGCTAATTCAATTTAAATATACAGATTATAAAAACTGCTGAAGAAACAGTACAAACATAGAAAACCAGAGGATTTTACGTGACTTTTTTTTAGACATCTTGTAGTTTAAACAAGCCAGTCTTGTCGTTTCTCATTTCAGTTACATCAGACTGTAGCACAAATAAAGCATCAGTTCAGGCAGTTTCAGACCTGAAGTCAAGCTAATAGTGGCCTAATGCAGGGAGGCTATTATTTCTTGCTAGTGCATACTTTTTAATTTTACTGTCTGCCTTTAAAGTGTGCCTGCACCAGATTAAAACAAACTTGTGAGTCTGAACTGTGTTTTGGAACACTATCAAATGAAGTAAAATGATAAACCCATGAAACCAGTAATACCATTAAAAAAATCACTTTCAGGTACTTAGTCACCCAAGGAGTTAAAGTCAGTAATGAATCCTAAGAAAGTATTTGCTCTTTGACAACTCTGGAAAAAAAAAATGTAGATTTTTATAGAAACTATAAAATACTATGATAAACTTTTTTTTGTATGTTCTTGGATCAACTCTTGCATTGCTGAAACAAAAAATCATTTAAAATCAGAACAGTCTGCGTGGGGAGAACAGCAAAGCTTTGGTTCATGGCCTCTCTTTCAGGGAGAAGTCGATTCACTAGTAAAATAACTGCATTAGTAAATTCGTAGGAGAATAGTATTTGGATTTCTTACATCAGTCCATAAAAGATATTCTAAAGCATATAAGGAAGTTCCAAAGTTGTAGAATACCTGCTGGTCGGAAAGCCTTGGTTCCTGTCCCTCCTGCTCAAGCGTCTTAATGTTATGTAACAGGAGAAGGGAATGTTCCTCCCTTTTGGCAAAGGACACTAAACCCAGCAATTTGTCATGATGGGGCTGAGCAGCGCACAAGAAACCAAATGAGTTATTATGGACTGTGGTTTCAGGAACTGGTTTAAAGATAGCTTCAAAATTATCAAAATTTACATAAAGAAAGACATCTGACTATAGCCATGAAATACTTCTACCAAGTTTGGAAAGCAAAACTCAAGCAATGAATGGGCTGTGTCATAAATCAATTTTTTGGCTGCGTGAACAGGCCAGCGAAGAAAGAACATTGAATAAGCAAAGGTTTTAATATTCTGACAATTATAAACAGTCCTTTGTTTTTCTTTTTCTCTTACATGCACATGGGTGTGGGCTAGGGAAGCCATATATTCATAAAACATCTGGTGTTCAGCTTGTTGTTATAGTCAATCAGTCTTTTTATTTTATTTTTCTAACACTGTGGAAAAAAAAAAAAAAAAAAAAAGGTGCTCAGACCATTTAATTAAAGAACCAAAACCTCCTCCTTCTGGACACAAAGGGAGCAGGATCTGGCTCATGGTCCCCTCTCTGAAAGATTTGTCTTAGAGAAGTCCTCACTGTTGGAAAGATCAGTTTCTTGGGTTTTTTTTTTTTTTAATATATTTTATGGTAAAAGCTGTAGAACTGATAATGGTATGGAGTCTCCAGAGCAATATTGTACTCACAGGATAGAGAATGGAATTGCTGACTGGCTCTTCTTACCCACTTCCTTTCATTACCCCTGGTTTAGAGGGACCATAGAGAGTGGGAAAATGATATTTTAGCTTTTAGTCTCAACACTAGCCTATGTAGTAATAACACAAACATAAGCCTGGACTTCCAAAGAAATACAACACTTGCAAGCTCCCATCATTCACAGTAAGACATTAAAATTTCTCCAAATGATTTATGACCTACTAGCATCAAGCTTGTAAATGAATTCACCAGCTAAAATCATCCCATTTGGTGGAGGTGGAATCTTTTGAGTATCGAGCACCTCTGAGACAGAAAGGCCACATTTGCAAAAGCACTTTTCATCTTATCATCCTTTTGGACAACAGTGGAATTATTGACAGTAGAATCTTTGTAAACCTGGTGCTGTTCCTGAAAATTTGGCTAGTGGCACCAATTTTTCTTATCTGCATTTTCACCTATTATCATTCACACTGAGAAGGGACTTTGTTCTAACTGCACACAGCCTATGAGCACCTATTGCCTGGCTGTAGTCAGCTGGGCTCACAAACTGGAGTCACTGCAATTCATCCCCTCATTTTCATCTTTGGAGTGTGAGCAATAAGTAAATACTTATAAATAAAAACTAAATAAATACTAAATAATGCTAAATGGGAACACTGAGAAATAACAGAAAAGAGCAACTACACAACAGAAGCAAAGATCACATTTTAAGTCTATATTGCAGTTCACTGATGCAAAACAATTCAGGCTAGGATTCAGTTCCAGATTCAAGCACATAAAGCGCAATTCTGTTGCCTGAATGTATGCATTTTTACCATTTGAGATAGCCTGGGATATCCAGATCATCACGTGAGACCTGCAGGTGACCTGGGGCACAGAAGACACCTGGTGGGAGACACCTGGGCAGCTCAGCTGGTGCCCGATGCCCTTTCTTAGGCCATTGCATCCTGCCCTAGATCTCCATTGACATGAAGAGAAGCTTAGTTCTTTAGCGCGCATGCAGACGCCTTTATTCGTATACCAAAATTAGGTGTCCAAATCTGAGGCTAAACCCCAGCAACCGTGATGTCAGTGCTCTCTGGGTTTCACCCTGAATAACTGACAATTTGGTAACTTGGAACATGTCTGTGAAGTGACCAAATGGACTGCAAGGCAAAACAGAGTCACTCAAGAGATGAATTATAGAAATACAAGGTGAATTGTAAATGTTCTTGCATTTGTGTAAACAGGATATAAAATGCTTTTTTCACATGTTAAATAAAACTTTAAAAAGCCAAAATGCCTCTGAGATCTTTCATCTCTCTTGGAAATCTTTTTTCTTTTCCTCCGCAAGTTTGTCTCTCCACAAGTGAAGGAATAAGATAACCTACTGGTGAAATGACTAGCCACATAAGCGTCCTTACTCTGCAGGAAACCTCGTCATAACTTTGCCTTGCCTACACATTAATGAAAAAATCTTATGTTTTGTAAATAAGCTCTGCAAAGTCTGGTGGAAAAGTGCTTTCTTCCTTGTTTCATCAATAAAGTTACTATGTGACTTTTAAAAAATTCCACTGCACTAGGAAAACTTCTGTTTCCTTTTATGTCCAGATTTAGCAAGTTTTTCAAAGCCCTTCTTATTAAGAAAAGTTGTGGCTGGAAACATGGATAAGTAGCTACAACGATTCCAGAAGCTATAAATATTCGGGTTATGATATTCAAGAAATTATCCTCTCTGAGGTGGGCTTTATTGTCTCCTAGGGCCCACCTGCAGCTAGGTAAGGGCCTCCCAAAGTGAAGTGGATGGCCCTAAATGATCATAGGTGGTTTTTAAAAAATAAACACAAAATTAGTTTCACACCTACTTAGACAGTTTAGAATTTTAATGTGTAAAGTCTGCCAGGGCTTTGCAATGAAATAAGGCCATGCATTCAAGCTCCCTAAAGCCAATCAGAAAGCTGGGCTGAGTACTACCCATTTTGCAATTAGGAATCACTGCTGAGTTCCTATCCTTATTATTAATGAACAAACTATTAATTTGATCACATATTAACATTTATAGGCACATAAAAACTAGCTATGTTAAAAAAGGAACTGTTTCAGTCTTAAAAACTCCAAGAAGAGTTGGGATCTGCTTCATGTCACTGTCTGTAGGCACTCCAACATACAGTGGACTTTTCCTATTTTTTTCTGACCATGCTCCCCTTTCTGCTGAGAGGTTTCCTCTAGGCATCTTTTGATAGTTTTATTTGTGACTTCTGGATGTCTAGTAACCCTGTAGCAGATAAAAAACTTTATATCTGGAGCTACCACCCATAGGAGAGCTTGATCATATCTCCTACATGGTGCTCTGCTTGGCCACCCACCTTCACCTGACACTTGCAGGCAACAGCAGCAGACAGAGAGCTCAAGCCCTGCCCCAGAGATCTCATGTGCAGTCGGTCCAGCATGTCCTGCATTTGTACTGGATTTATTCCACATCTGCCAGACAGCTCTTGCACACATTATCGATTTGGAAAAGCTCTAAGTATGACCAAGATTTACGCAAACCAGGCCCTGGCTGCAGGGGAGGGATGAATAAAGGTATGCTTCACTGTTTTTTATCAACATTTCTTTATTTTGTTTGACATTGGGCAGTGCTTACGTATTTGGATGGATTTAACTACACCATCTCTATTCCATATTCAAAGATATGTGATCAAGCAGCCATAGACTGTGCAGTTTTCCTATTCTTGGTATACTGTCTGTGGAAAACTTCTGAAAACCTTTTAACATTATCATCTACTTCCTCTTCCCCATTAGACAAACAAAAGGGGGTTATGGTGCTGCTAGGGGTCTGGCTCATGCTAGTTTTGAGAGATTCCTTTATTAGCACAGTTTTGTAATTTCATAGGCCCCTTATTTTAGGGATATATCTGAATTTCTTAGCTACTATGAATGTCAGGTGGCAGTAGCACAGAATTCCAATGTTTAGCTACCCCCCCACCAAAAAAAAAAAAAAAAAAAAAAGAAAAGAAAAGAAAGAGTCATTGTACCTCCCTTTTTCTTACAGTGATTAACCAAGAAATATAATAGAGAAGGACTTTTAGGGGGAATCTAAAATGAACATGTACACGTACCTCAAGGGAAGCAAGCTCTAAAACCAATTTGTTGATACAGGTAATAATCTGTCCAAGTAATACAAGTTTTGTCTGCTCTCCAACATCGTTATCATTTAGCATTTATAAAGGCATAGTGCCTATAGATGCTAAATAGGAATCAGACTCCACTGTTCCTGGCGGCATTTGAATCTGTGTGAAAGAACATTTATTAATCCTGAGAAAGCCTCGGCCAATCGCGTTGTTTCAATTGAGTTGTTCTATTTGCTTACAGTGAGGTCCCAAAAGATGTGAGTTTGTGGTAGCATGATAATTCTGTCATTGTGTTTTGTGAGTGCATTTTATATTAATAGATTTCAGTCCTGGGAAGCTGCAGTTGCTGCCCAGCAGCATGTATTGACAACATCACATTATCAGTGTCCTCACGATTAGATTCATTAAAGGAGTACAGTGCCCAAAGTAGGCCTACAGGTAAACCAGATCCTCTCCTAGGCTTATAGTCTCCCTACCTCACGTTAGTCAGTGCAAGGCAGCCTCGGGAAGGACTATCCAACAGCAGACACATCATTCAGGTAGCTACTAAGAGCTAACTTCAGAAATATTGGTTATTCTTTTATTGCCAAATGCCTTGGCACCCTCAGCTTCACTCCTGACTACCTAATGCCCCTAATCTAATATATCATCCAATATATCTAATGAATCACGTCAGCCGGTCTACAAGCCAGTAAGCACTGCTTGAAACAGATGCATGTAGGACTGGCAAGGAAATGGAAAATTAGTTCAGAAGGTATCATTTTAATTACAATCAGTGGAATGGGGAACAGGAAAAAATAAGAAATATAAGAACAAAGGGAGTTTAAATAGCATTCTCTCTGAGGACAGTATTATTTACCTTAGTCTGGCTATAAAATTGCTTTATTTTCTTAACTTCCTACTTTGGAAAGCAGCTACTAAATTAAAAGAAAATATGGTTTGGTAATGCAAGGATGATATTTTCTTTTTTTTTTTTTTTAATTTATAAGGCTGGAGAATACAAAGCAATGGTTAATTGAAAATGCACGCTGCAGAAGGATTTAGCTGATTCCAAATTCTTTCTCAAAGAATAATAATTCCTTTTGGAAGAAAATGAATTCAGGTTAATTGTGGATATTAGAAACAGCTCTCCTTTATCTTATATTCAATCTCAATCTGTTTTTTTTTTTTTTTTTCCATTCTCACATTCACCACCAGAGCTATCATGGAATTAAATAATACTGAAACTAATGTCTATTTCTAATGTAGTAATGTAAAGTGCTACTAATTCTCAGTAAGGATATCGTAATCTTCCTGTCCTCCACTAGCTGTATAAATAATAGATAAATTCTGAAAGTAATTCCTTAAAGGAAATATGTAAACTTGTGATTAACATGAATATTTAGGCCAGTGTGTGATGCATTCATCTAAACATAAAGATCTGGTGTCATTTTAGATACTTCAAGGTATCCCAATGGGCATCTGGCTTCCACTACAGAAGCAAATCTCCCATAGGCCCTATGTTACCTTTGCCAACTCTGAGAGGACATGTTTGATGCCTTAGGGCATCTCAAATAACTCTAAATGCTTTTTGTTTGGGAAACTAAACCTTTCCCTTAGAGCCATCATTCCACATTCATATTTTTAAAAGCACTTCCTCACTTCTTCCTTGAAACCCAGTACATTAGTTACAGCTCAGGTCCATTCAGTAAACAATAATCTAATGTTACCATAGCACAGACAGTAGCTGTGTCTCTACTGTGAAATAAAAGCAGTCAGTAAGCAGTGACTGACTTGGGCTCTCTGGAGCAGGTTTGTCTTGGAAACACCTCAAAGTTGTCCAAAACAGAGCCAAAGAGAGAGCTAGCAGTTAACCAGCATGGATGATCATGGACCTCACATTCAACCCCCTTCCCTAATCTCTTTTATTTAGCACACACTCACTCATATATGTATAAATACACACAGACATACACATATACATTTATCAAACCCAGAGAACCCAAAAATTTCAGGAAAATTAAATTTAAAATTTAAATTTTAAAATTTAAAATTTCAGGAAAACATGCTGTGGCACTGGGCCATGAAATCCTGGTGAGGAAATGCTAGCCTGAAATGATAGTGAAATTCTGGAAATAGTTTCATACACGGAGTAGTAAAACGAGACTGTCCTGTATGAAGGGCTGTTTCCTTTCTAAAAGATAACCATTTGATTTTAGAGCAGACATACACTAGCCTCCATGAAAGAGAAAGAAGAAATTAATATCTATAATAAGGACAGCCTCTGTCCCAACAACGGCTCCTGTCACCTGGATGGGATTGATTTCACCTGACTTTAGCCTTTCAAGTGTTGGTGATCTGGTCTAAGTTGGCTAGTCTCCTTCAATGATCTGTGGCAAGAGAAAAGCCTACCCAAGGGATATCTATCCCAAGCTGTTTGAGGATGAACTGAATACTCGTCCAAAGGTGCCTCTCTCTCCCCACTGAACTGCGTGATAACTTTAGACTAGAGGCCTGACTTCTGGATGAATACGTAGGCGAGAAAGTCCTCACTCGTGATTACGAATTTGTGTATTGAAAGATCTGCAACTATTAGATCAAACAACACAAAGAAGAGTAAATCTTCCCAGGAATCTAGGCCTCTGTGGAGTTTATAGAGTTCATACTGTTCATAAAACAACAGATTCAAAGTCCTTCAAATTCCCACTGACCTAGCACCAGGAGCCAAATGTAAAAGCCATCGCAAAAGTATAGATGGAGTCATCAAGTTATTACCTGATGGTATCTACAGTGCCAGGAGGTAGAGTAGTCAAGAGCTGAGATGGTCCGGGCCAAAACATTAACCTAAACCATTAAGTGCTTATTGTTTCACACTGAAAAATTTCTATAATTTTAGAGAGAGCTCATCATGACCTACTTTTGTCGAATGCTGAAGCTTATTTTTATTTACATTAGGCCTATTTGCCATAGGAAGAAAAATAAAAGTGCCATAAATAAAACTGTTTATTGGCCTTAATATAGTTTCTCTACTTGACTATGCCTTGATTTAGGTAAACAACCATACATTTCTAGCAAGCTATAAGGTGGGATCCTTAACATTTCATGCTGTCAGTGCAGTCTTCTATAGCTGAGGTGATTTGACTCTGAAGTAGGCTGAAATGCCCTTTGAGGGGTGCCTGCTTTTCCTCCTTGATTACTACAGAAGGAGCCCAGAAGGAGGCCCACAATATGCCTCCTTCAGGTATCCCCAGTACTCAAGATAGGGAGGCAGAAGGTCCTGTGTCCTTTTTCTGAGCTCCTGCTTAATTTCCAGTGCAGCAGGAGCCAAGATTTGTGCTTGGTGCAGAAGCAAAAAAGTGGTTGTAAAGCAGCAATTCCTTGGCTGCCAGGTCCTGAGGGAGCCAAAAGTCTTCTTCTCACAGAGATGTAGGATACTTTTGACCAGTTGTGCAGTGGTGTTTTCCTGTGTTTTCTCATGGCTGTCAGCAGCCACCGCATTGGGTGCTCCAGGGTCAATTCAGTCCATGATCCAATTTGAAGCCATATATGTTACAGACAACTCTTTTACAGTGTGGTATCTCCAAAGTCAGGCTTCCAAATGCTACAGGTTGCCGAAACCTTCGTGACTACACAAAGATTATCTTATGAGTGCAATCCCACACAGCTTTTTTTGAAAAACAACAAGCACTCTTTAAAGAATAATTATGATGCAATACAGCTTCTGAAAGTTTAGTTGTCTGCTGTAACTACCCAGTAGCTGAATCCCTGTGGACCCCCTGCAACTGCCATTAAATGCAATGGGAAGGGTCTGTGAAGGTGCAGGGGCGTCCTGTTCACATAGAATCAGCTGCAGAGCTGGGGGCTTGGACAAGATTTCTTAGTTACTCATTTACAAAGGAAATGACTGTTAACTTTCTTGCATTGAAAAGCAACTCACATCCCCAAACTTTAGAAACAGTGCATTTGTGATTTTTACCTTGCTGTGTAGCTCCAGTGAGCTAACTTCTTCCACAAAGTTTGCAAACTCTTTCAATGGTGGTGCTGTTCCCAGTGAAGCATGCAGTGAGCAGTTAATCATTAATTCTTCATGGTTCATATTTGCTGTCTGTTTTACTGCATATAGTTTGATATAGTTCCTTCCAATAGACTTAATACTGTCATTAAGAGTCACATGCTGGATCTTTATCTAAACTATTATCACAGTCCAGACATAGCATTACAGCCTCCTTTTGTAAGCCCAAGTTACAGAGTTCAGAAAGGCTTAAAACTTAATAAATACTGTGGGTTTTATGGTAATGGAACAGCTGCAGTGGCAGACTGTCACACATACACCCTGACAGAGTCTGCCTAGATGCTGTAAACAGGTGCACCTAGAGGCTAAAGCTGTTATTTTTTTTATACATGACACTAATTTCATTGTCAACGTCTAGCTTTACAGTTGTGTGTGTGTTAGGGTAACGTAAGGGAATCCAGACACATATGGTGAACTGAAATTCCTGGCTTTTGCAGAGGGGGTGAATTTTGAAATTGAAATTGCAGTTATCATTGTGCAAATAACACAGCCAGCCGCTTGTTGAAAAAAAAAATAAAATTCTTTTGTTATTGCTGGTAATCATATGCCATAGGATCTGGGGGGACTACCCTCAGAATGATAAAAATCACCACAAAATGGTGTGAATTGTAGTACATAGTGTTCTAAGAAGCTCTAAAACATGATTTTGAAATCTCAGACAGAGTCTGGGATCAGATTTATATGTGTTTTGGAAGAACTAGTATTCACTGTGCTAAAGTGCAAAAGTGGGAAGACTGAGGCATTTGAAAAATTCACCCAATTGACTTAGATCAGATCACTAGGCCTATTCAACCACACTAGATAAACTTCCCTCCTCCTCACTGTTATTTCTTCTTATTTCTTGAAAGATAAACATCCAAGGTCAAGATCAAGAGTAAATAATTGCATTTGGCATTCCCATTTGTTTAACCTTGTATAGGTGATGCAATAAATTTAATTACATTGCATGAATCTATTTCATGCAAATGTTTTCTTCTTTCTAGTCACTTTTGGTCAGTCTGCATAGCAGGATACAATTTCCCCCAAAAGACTAAGTGAGATCTAAATAAGTTTCTGTGGTAACACCAAAACTGTTTGCATCCATTCAACACTCATATGAGCTAGTAAGCTAGTGGAGCTCTTTGTCAATACTTCTGCAGTGCTTTCCATATCCCAGCGAGATCAGTCAGGGCTGCTCTATGACTCTAGATTGTGCCATGTACTCATACTCTTACCCTTTCCCACTGATTTAAATGGGTAGCTTTCACTTGTTTCAGGAAGTGAAAGGCTTTTCCTCATCCATATGGGAAGATGCCACAGAACCATAGATACCATAATAGGGATGAGGCCAATAAAGACATAGAGAAATGGACTACAGAAATTAAACAACAATTAGATCCCTTTATAGGTCTGTAAGCCATCCAGTAAAATTCAACACAGGATTATATCCTTGCTTTAGACATGGATGGTTTGGTTGAACTCTTTCTTTAAATTCCGTTGATTTTTCCTCTGATGCCTGAAAACTCTGTAGAAATAGTCATGCCTTTTTAGGATTCATATTCTCTTAGCTGGACATTGAACCGAGAGTTTTCAAAAGCAATTTTTGTCACCCCCTTTTTATAGTATATTTCTTGGTTTCAAAATCAGCAACAATGACCTGACCATTTATGGAGATGTCACAATCAGTATTACTCTGCTTCATATCTGCAAAAGTTATCTTTACTTGCCTTTAAAAAATTACATTTTCCAGACAATTTCCCTATAGTAAGACAACCTATGGACTTGTAATGTCTCAAAATTGATTTAGAGAGATTTTTAAGAGGATATCATTAATAATCTTCAATGAGCATTGTTTTGCATCAAGTCCATTGGAGGATGGCCAACTGTGTTTGAAAGTCCTTGTGTTTAAATCTAAAAAGTTCCACATATTTTTCAGAAACTAGCCTATCAAGCAATGGTCTGCTGTCAGATTTGATAAAGTTGGATACCACATGTGCTCAGTATATGATCCAAAACAGGAAGCACAGTATCCGATGAAGGAGATGACAAAATGCCAACAGCGGATATCTGGAATATGTGCTCCTCAAAAGGAAAAGATATTTTGCCATTGGGCAATAGTTCACAGAAATCAGCTGCAATTGTCTCCTTTCACTTGGTGCTCTGCAGTTCAGATATTTGAATCGTTCTGAGAGCCTTCTCCACAGCCCTTGAAATTACTGAAGAAAATGATAGTGATTAATCTGTTCTTCCATCAGTTTGCCAATGAATGAAAAAGATATTTTCCCCTTAATACTTCTTCGATTTGCATTGGGAATTCATGAATTCAGTACAGGCTGTAATTTTGGCTTATTTCAGACATATTTTCAAAACATATATGCTTATTTATTAACCTTTAAATAGTTTAGCCCCCATCTAACAAGCCAAGATTACAATTTCTGTGGCGTTTTCTGAGATGGGTGAGGCCCGGCAGTTCTTCACATTTCTCTGATGTCTTTAGTGGATGGCTCTGTCACTTGGTCTCTTCCTTTTAGGGACTAACATATTGATTATCATCACATTGACACTGTCTGGAAATGCTTGGCCCACCTGTCCTTTATTTCAATACTGTGAAAGATTCTACTGGTATTTTCCATTCCTGGTCCTGGCAAAATAATCTACCACTCAGATATGGTCTTCTTTAGCAATGTATATGGACTTGGAAGCCTTATAGGCCTCTCATTGGTATGCATTATTTCTGTCTTTAGTCTTCTAACTTATTTACTTTTGGTGCTGTTTTCCTTTTGAACATCTGGGCTCCAGTGTGTCCAAAAGCCCTCCCAAAATCCACAACTGCTGTTCAAGGAACCCCTAACAGGCTCCATAAAAATTAAGTGAGGTATGCAGTCACTGAGGAATGCTTCATGTCTTTTGTTTACTGAAAAGTAGCACATCTTTCTCAGCTTTTTCTGTTTCCTATTCATATACTACTACCTAACCTTTACAACTCATTCCCTCACTTATAGCATCTTTCTATATCCAGTTGTCCATAATGTCACTGAATTCTTTATGCATGTAGATATAATTAATACAAGCATCTACATATAGTAGGAACAAAAATACCAGAAACCAAGTGACAAAGAAAGAGCAGGGCAAATGCAGTTTTTATAGGTCCCCAGAGCCAGCTTTGGTTGTTTGTTGAGAATGAGGTCCTCACACACCTGGACTGGCCAAAATACAGCTATTTATAGTGCTTATCACTCTCTAGGTTTTTTTAGAAATATGGAGGGCCTGAATTTTACTACATTCAATTCTTTCTTTTATGCTACCTATTATACTTTTCGCTATTATTTTGCCCCAGTATTGTGTTACAGTAAGTATCAATCTCTATTATTTCCAGTACTTCACATACTTTGTCCCACTTTTCCCATCACTTCTCCCAGCTTCTCTTACAACCTTGTTCCCTAAATTTTGCACATAAGCCGGTTAAGTACACAGACAGCTATGACAATGTAGCGCTAAAAAGAATATACCATGTAAATAATTTATTTCCCAGAAATAACTGTATTTCTTTTGGCTGTTCAGTGGTATGACAAATCTAGTTCTACCAGTGCCACCTAAAGAGAAGGGTTGCTATATTTGCTTTCATTGAAGCCAACATAAACCAGAACTAAATTAGAACCGTTAACCACGCTAATGAAATTGGCAACACTCACCAACAGTAGCAATGGGAAAGGCAAGTGCAATATATGATGATGCACGTGCCCCAGCTCCATTAAAGATCAAGACATGACTCACAAATTCTGGAGCCACTGAACTGGCAGCAATATAGCCTGGTCAAGGGAAAAACAAAACTCCTCACCCAAGCAGAGATTATATTGCACATTAAGATTTAGTTCTGAAACAGGCTTTTACAATTGGTTTTATTATTTTTCCCCAGCTCCTGTGGGAAGACTGTCTGGCTGCAAGATAAAGAAAAGAATAATAAGAAAATTGGAAGCAATTAACCAGAACTACTGAAAATGTTCCCGTCAATCTCTAAACTCTGGGTTTTCATCCTTACTTAAGAAGTCAAGCAGACACTGCTCAGAGGTTCAGCTACCAGCTCTAAATGATTACACCAGAAACAGGGAGCATTTGAAATAAATGGAACAGCTGTCTGTATCGCCTTGGCTATAAAAGAGACTGTATTTCAATAAAGAAACGCAAATAATGAAGTATTTTCTCGGGCTATTGGGAGCTTTTCCCTTTCAGTCTGCTGGTTTCCCCTGGAGCTTACAGAACACCTGTTCCAAGAAGTTTCTGGGACTGAATAGTTAGAAGGTGGATTTCCTTCTCAAAACAGCTAGAAAAATACATACAGGATGCAAATCATCAAGTAAGGGGAGGCTTTCTATTGTTGATACTTCAAGGTTTTTTTGTTTTGTTTTGTTTTGTTTTACTTAGAATGGTAATTTCAGCCATATACAATGTGCTTGCTTTGAGTCTGTGATTTTATTTTGTGATTTATCTTCATCCTTGCATTTTTGCATTTATAGAAAAGATGAGTGGAATAGTTTTGTTCTAACAGAGGAGGAATAAGTAACAAATCTGAGAAGAGATTTTCCCTGACTCTCAGCTACACTGAGCTGTTTTGAGTCATCCAACTCACATTACAGCACCTAGACCAGTGCAAACACCTGTTTGCTAGGGCACAAAATAACATCATATAGGATTTATTTTTGCAGCCTGAGACTGAAAAATATATCATTATTTTACATGAAATCAAACTTTCATGCTTAAAAAAAAAAAAAAAAAAGAAAAGAAAAGTTTGGATTATCTACAGACTGATTAGACTGGGATTAGAGAAGAAATAGGGTAACCTTTCTTCTCATTCAGCTTTCTTCTGGCTGCTGGGACAGAACAAGAATGACATGTATGGTCTATACTGCCAATATAAAGCAATAAAAAACAAATAATGATGCTCTCCACACACATATGAGTAACATGAAACCTAAGGTATAAATGTCACTCAGAGATGCACCTCTGAGAGAGAGTGTGACTCCGAGGGGATTTGTAGGCTGTGTGGTTTATGCTGTTTACTGTGAATTTCCAAGGGAAAAGTTCCACATTCTAGGTGAGGAAGGGGAGATAACTATATTGTTTTAACACAAATAACTTTTGGATTTCAGTTAAAAAAATCTATTTCAAAACATGTAAGACTTTCATTAAAAAAAAATCATTTTTAAAGCATATTAAAAGCTCTAACATAGTGTCTGCTGCCAGCAGAGCCCCACTGCAGTGCTGTTGGAGGAAGGAGGACAGCATCGTTATTTATGAGTATCTGCACTCTCTCAGCCTTTCACAAAACCCTAATTTTATTTGGCAGCTCTTAAGAATCTCTGAGAAACTGGGTCTTTTGTTATCACTGCATCCATCTAACTTCTGCACCCAAAGACATGGACGCATTTTTGTAAATGAAGAAAAGAAGCCCAAACTCTCTGTCATCAGTGTCACACTACTGTTTTAGCCCCTGAACCCTCTGCAGCCAGGCACCAACAAGTGCCCCTTTCTGCTCCTTCCATCTCCAGCTTTTACAATAATTTCTCTGAGAACAGAATCAGACCTCAGTCATCTGTTTTCATTGGTGGAAAAAAAAAATTATTAGTTTGAGGGGCTTATTTTTCTCCCATTAATTTTTTCTAACCTCATCCCTTCCTCATTTGCTTTCTCAGTTTTACTTCCAGCCAGTTCACAAATACTTGTGCATGTGTTAATCTGTGCATGTATATATATATGTACATGCGTATATTTATATATAAGTTGAAAACATTTCTATCTGTTCAGATAACTTGCTGTTGTTTGCAACATGATACAGCCAGTCCTTTTGACTTCAGTGTGAATTAACAGTCTGATGCTGTACAATAAGACTTTTCTCTCCCAAGAGTTTGTTCCAAGATTGTGGAACCCAGACTAGCAAAGAACATCTGCCACAGTTAGTGGAAGCCCTAAGAATTCTTGTGAATAAATAGATTGGAAAGTAGGTTGGAAATTTCTCAGAGAGATATAAATTTAAAAAAATGAAATCCAGTTGAAGTACCCAGTTTCCCTGGGAGAATACAAGTCTAGCCAACCCGAGTTTAAATGCATGTGGTAGTGATCACTGGATGCTGTTTCCAGTTTTCAAAAACAATCATAGCTAAATTATTGTCATTTAAATATAGCTTTTAATAAAGAAATATCGCACATAAGTATAATTGCAAATCTCCTTTATAATGAAAATATTTTTAAAAAATGGAATAGTGTATTTTTTAAAACTTCCTTAAGGTATTTTTCCCTACTGCCAGGTATAACCAGAATCTTAGGTGAACATTAAAGGTTACATCAGTAAAAGTTATTGACGATGAACAATACAGATCAGATACCTTTTAAGTGCTGTGATCCACATTTTACATCAATCTGTTTTTCCAAATAGTTATGGTGATAACTCTTAGCAGATCAGAGTCAGTGAAAATCTTCTTTTCAAAGGCAGAGATCTCAAATACTTTGACTTTCACTTTTTTTTTCCACTCTCTTTTCTTGGACTTGCCTTCTTCATTTCAGTTGCACACTCACTCTCCCAGTTATTAAGTTAACCCAGTCCTCTGGAGACTGTCTTTGGTTTTTTTTGATGCTTACCATAGAGGGAGTATTATAAAGCAAAACATTTGGGTTATATAGTTTATAAGATAATAGATAGAGGTTACCAGCTTCGTGGGAAATACTTTATTCCTATAAAAAAAAAATATTGTCTGGCTTGATTTAGTATAGCTTTGGTACGTAGAATAAATCATTTACAGCTGACTTACCCGTGCACATGCTTTGGGGATGAGGAACACATGCATGTTATCAATCCATTATTTGTGCTGCAGTTCATTACCACTTGTGTGCTGGACAGCGACATCACTGTCTACCCTAGATCTGAGGGTGTAGCATTAATGGCAATAGATATCAAGCTGTTGGGAAGAAAGCAAAAGCTAGATTGTGGTCGGATTAACATTTGATTGCCTAAACAGTACAGCTTTGAAAGCATGGGAAAATTTGCCTAGTGAGCAAGCTGGATTTTTTTTAAAAAAACATTAAGCCTGCCAAGCTCCCAAACCTAAAGGGAAAAAAGAGCTTGTGGAGAACTTTAATTAAAGTAAATGGAGAAATCACCCCTCCTCCTTCTGAAAAAGACTTAAATATGCTATTTTAACTCTATGCTCATACTGGTTCTTTTTTGCTGATCAAAAAAAAAAGGTTAAGCATGAAATTTTTATAAATGTTTTCTGCTATTTCGGTCCTTATTTCCCTTTCTTCTGCTATTATGGAGAAAGAGGAGAAAGTCTATTCAAATGAATATTGGCCCAAACTGTTCCACAAGAAGTGTTTTTCCTAAATACACGCATGTACCAAGTATTTACTCATTTTAATCTGTTTTGGAGGCAGCATGAAGTTTTCTCCCACTCTTTTCTTGTTTCAGTACAGACTACTGAAGTGACTGTACTAAGGATGCCCTCTACTGAGAAAAAAAGGATAGAAGTCTAAATATCGGAGCTACAGAAAATCTTCATTAGCTAGTATAAATAGCAGAAGACCAATTTTTTCAAGAGTAAAGAATATTGAGTTTTATTCTTTCATTTTCTAACTTAAGAATATTTCTGATGATAGTGTGGGCCAGACATGATCACAAAATCATAAGCTATATGAATCCTAGCAAATCAAACCATTCCAGGGAACGTTCCTGGACAATTTGTCTTGAGTACTTTTAAAGTGCTAGGAGGGTCCCTCGCTCAAGTGTGGCTGACACCAATTAGCACACTCTCTAATATTTTCTGAGCACGGTTTGGGAGCTGGCACAAGCCACTATCATCCTGAGCAGTGTGCAGTTGACCACCATGTTTTAGAGAGTGAGAAAGTTTAGTACTATAAATTCAGACCACTGTGTACCAGCTGACATCATATCAGAAAATGTTTGCAGGCAGTTTTAACTTGCCAGTATGGAGGTAGAGTTAGAAAATAAAGCTATAAGGGCCCTGATAAGATTTTCTACTTTATCTCCTTGCACTGGGGTAGATCATGCATGACAAATATTCAGTGCTCCTGGCAGAAGTTTATCCATCCAGTTCTCAAAAATCTCCAAGGACAGAGATCTCATAACCTCCACTGTCAGTTCATTGAATTGATACTCTACTTGATATTGTTTGTATCTGGTCTAAATACACCCTGCAGCATAGTTACTCTTTTCTTAGCCCAGTGGACATAGGAAAAAAAATTTCCTTTCTGTAGCTACTACTTAGTTATTTGTGGATGACTATATCTTGTTGCAGTCTTTTCTTCTTAAGACTGAATATACTCAATTGCTTCAAAGTTTGGTCATGATTTGCAGATCTTTAATAGCACTTGTACATATGAAGAATTTAATTATTAACATACTAGAAAGTAATAGAGCATTAGAAAATCCCAGCAAATGTAGATACAACAGTCAGTGGTTGTTTCAGTAAAGCAAAATATTAGTAATCTAGAAACAAGCCAACTTACACTATTTCTTCCTTTTCTAGGTCATTCTGTCCTTCTGAAGCCCTGGTTCCCATAGAAACAAAAAGAACCAATTAAAATTAAAGACTATGATGAAGTAGGGGCTGTCTTTTTATCTACAAGTGGGAAAACTCTGTTTTTTCTTGAAGGACAAACTTTCCAAATGAAGTCAGTATCTCATACCCTGGTACTTTTTAAAAATAAACAAATAAACAAACATATGACTTCAGACTGTAAGAAATGTAATAGAGAATATCACCTACACCTGGTCTCACACTTCTTAATTTTGTTGCAAACATTTATGATATTTATTATGCCTTCGCCAGGTCGAGATCTTCCTTTGCAACTACACTGTAAGAGTTTCCCTCTGCAAGGTTTGTTTAAAATTTTTATTCTTAGTCACAGTTATTCCACTTCTTGGAGACTGGAGAGAAGGTTGCAGAAGTTTCACCTGATGGGTCCAAAAGAGATTTCTAAGACTTCCCCTCTATTATCAAAGTAAAGACGTGCAACTCCAGAGACTGAGTCATCTCATTCAAAACCACACATCTAACAGAGGTATGAAGAGTCATCTTCTGAAGATATCTGTTTCTTTCCACTGATAACAAAGTAAGTCCAGGACTGCTAACTCCTACTGAGATGGTTTGCAGAGAAATGCTAAAACAAAGGTTGGAGTGGGAAGGATGATCTCTTGTAATCACGAACAATTGCTAAAAAGTCTATTGGCAAATTCTGAATCTTTGAAAAATGCAACATCAGTGACATGCTATTGTGATAGATATCACAGGTCCAAACAGAGCCAAATAGCTTCCTGACGATGTGGATAATTTTGTTCCTGCTCATACTCTTTCACGATCATTAGCTCTGGTGCTATGCACTGCAAATACAGTATTTGTATTCAGAAAAGTTTCCGGAGTGAAAAGCAAATATTCTGTTTGGATGTGGTCCAAATGGTCTTCTTACTAGTATATACAGGGTAACATACTTACCAGGCACTACCAGTCATTTAAGAATGCACCCTCAAAAAATGTCAGGCTTCAGTGAGCTCATCCTTAGAGGAGGATCCAAACTGTGTTCTCCTATGTTCTCAGCTATCGCTAAGAAACAGACCTAACTCGTGTTGGCCACTGTAAGAGTCGTCCTCCTGGAACATGAATAACTTCATTGTAATAAGGAAAATATTTGCAATGAAAAGCAAAGCATTTGCTCTTTTGGCAGAAGGAATGTAATATTGGAAATTTATTTTTGAATGATGTTACCCAATTGCTTTATTTACTAAGCTTTTTCCTCCTTATCAAAAGGAAATTCTGTTTAATTCCCAATTTCAGCGTCAAAATAAGTGCTCATCCCTTCTTTAATATAGGAGGAGAGAGCCCACCAGCCTTTTTTCTTTATCACATCTTGGGCACTCTCCGGACTCAAACGAGTCCCCTCTCTTTTCAAGGGTCTTTGAGGTTTTTCCATGCTTTTTGATCCCAGATGAGATGGAGCCAGACGGGCAAATGCCTCCCATCACTTGATGGCCTGGCCATTGTTATCTGAACTCCTTTGAAGCTGGGAACCTGAAGCTCTTATCTGTGTCATTGTCTCACCTTTCCTGTTGAGCTCTGCAGCCATTCCTTTTACAGTTTCCTTTCAGTTCACTGTGCATTCAGATAGGCAGTAATACAAAGCAAGCAGAACCACACAGAGTCCCTGACAGATTAAACAGATAGTTTTCCAGCATTGCAACAGAGGCAGTTTCAGAAGATGAAGAAGCAGGGAGCTGGGTTTTTTGCTTTGTTTTGTTTTTTTGTTTGCTGTTTTTTAATGTTCTTCAGGAAAATCCTTCTAAAGTGTCACAAGGTGATTTCTTTGTGACCATAACCAGTCATGCAGGGTGAATGTTGGAAGGGATTCACTGATTTCAACCTCTTTCTAACAGAATATATTCCAGGAAAATGCAATATAATGGTGTGAGAATACAGGTTCACAGAGGCTGAGACATGTTCTCACTCATGTCTTTTGGTGGCAATGAGCTATTTGATAAAATTCATTAGTATGGAGTCTCTCCTATGGAAGGATATTCTGTAGACTGAAAGCTAGGTGTCTAAAAATTGAAATCATGTCAATGCTGTGTTCTGATTTAGACTGTGTGGATTTTTCTGTGTTGACATTCTGACCACGTGACATAGAAATCTATAGTGTACTTGAATAAAATTGACTACCTGGTAAGGCATAAAGGAAGATTTAAATAGAGATTTTGCACAAATTATTCTCACTTTACTTAAGTTACGAGAGTAGTTTCCCTTGCATTCCCCTATAGTCAATAGGTAGAAAGAGAGAGAGAGAGACTACAAAATGTCATCTAGAAAAACTTCTAGAAATGGACAATATTTGTAGGTGAAGGTAATATCTTTTATTTGATCTACTGATATAGTTGAAAGAATCAGGTACAGAAGCCTCCAGGTACAGAAGCCCTTCTTCAGGCTGGAAAGAGAAGCAGAAAAACTCTGACATCCAGAACTGGTATTGAACAGTATACCCTCTGTTAACAATTTCCAGGACCTACAAGCCTTTGATATACAAAGGAGGTAGCTATCAAAATGAGGTGTACTGAAAGAGAAGGCATCCTCAAGAAAATCTAGAATGAGATCAAATACCAGAAGAAGGAGTGGTTGTAATTGCTGGGATTTTTTGTTCTGTCTCAGTAGTTTTTGATATGGTCAAACCAGCTTAAAATAGTAAAAAGTGGTACTATTCTTCTTTTCTTATGAAAGCTGTGATCTGAGCCTTTTCTGGTTAGGACTGGAACATATATAGAGAAGGAAAAGTCATCTCACAATAGAACTGGATGAATATTTTTTTTTTTTTTTTTTCAAAAGACGAGTCAATAAAAAATAATAATAAAAAAAAAGCAGAGAATGAAGAAAGGAGAGTAGTTCCAGAAGAAGTAAATACTCAAATTAAGACTTTATGAAAAACAAAACTTTTAGAAAAAGTTTTTTGGATCAATACAAAATACTTGTGTTCAAAATGAAATATTTTATTTGGAGTTTTAATTAACTTCCCATCCTCTTTTTTTTTCTCTTTTTCCTGATTTTATTTTCATTGAAGTCATCATTTTAAATTAAAATATCACTTCAAAATGAAAAGGCAAGAAATTTAATCCGAAATATGTCCCAAAAAAAAAGACAGCTAGCTCTCTGGTAGATTGGGAACACAGTTTAACATAACTAATATTATATGACTTTTTTTAATCTTCTTTTTAGTTTGTCTGTTTCAATCTCATGTCTATACTCTATTGCTATCTCTGTGGTACAGAAATGACATTTTACTTGATAGTTTTAGAAAACCTAGCATTAAAAATCTGGCCTACATGTAGGCCTCTTTGGAATTATAGCCATTCATAGGATTAAAGCTTGTTAGAAGTTTTCCAGTGGAACTTTTTTGGATGAAGAAAGGAGATTACCCAAAAGTGAAATACTTCTCAGAAATGAAGAGAAGTTGCTGAAGTCGTGAAGGTGCAGGCCTGGGCTTCAGAATCAGCCAATTCTCAAAGTTTCCATCCAGAAGCTGTTTGTTTGGTTTCCTGTCACTTTGCTTACCCTGCCGATAGGCTACCAGGTGGATTGCCAGGCAGCTGAACTCAAACGCTTCAAAAACTCCATCAGCTCATAGGATGTTAAATAAGCTACACTGTTAAATGTATTAGTCCGAAGTGTCTAGTGCAACATAGTGTGAATACCACAAGTAGCTTATACACCCACTTTTCGACTTTAGCTTGTCACACAGCCCTACGTTACTCCTGCCCCCCTGAGTGTCCCTATGGCTCTAAAACACAAGTGCTATTTTTGTGGAGTTTTCTTCTGTTTAAGATCTTTGGCTTAATATGAGGGTTATGTTACAGCCCACCAAAGTGGTGCTCTTATAGCAGTGAATTCAAGAGATATAATGTATGCCAGAAGTATGCTTTCAAGGCATATGTGGACACACCTGAAGGTGCAAAGCCACCTGGTGTAGTGTGAGGAAGTATGAAGGGTGGAGAGAATCAAACCCTGTGCATTCACATCAGATCATAGTCTACAAAAAAAACATAAGATGCTAAACACATGCTGGCCAATAAGCCAAGAAAATTTCTAGTGCTTAAGGAAAATGCAAGAATTGGATTATTTTGCAACACTGTACAAATGCCAACAGGACATTCATTGCATTGACAAGAAGGCAACAGCAGTATTAGCCTAAATGACCATTCACTCATGTTGCAGCAGAATATGAATAGTTCATGAAAGCAAACAAAATAGCATGAATTGTAGCTGGACACAGATGCACAGGCTAATATGAAGTCAGAGACAATGATGAAGAAAATTCCAAGGAAAAGTCCAAGCTGAAGAAATAGAATGGCTACAATTCAGGCATCTTACAAGGGGGGATTTATACCCATTGAGAGAATTATACAATAAATGCAAATCATACATGTGGAAAGCAAGACCATTTGTTATGCTACTGGAGAAAGCTCCCACCAATCTGGTGTCAAAAATAAAGTGAAATCCCTACTGCATATAATCAAATCTGAGTTTGCAGACTAGACACTGGGAGAGTTCCTTCTCTGCTAGAACAGTGAAGATTCTCTTTAGAAATCACACAATAAGTAGACAAACCAAAAAAGCACCACCATGGAAAGAAATTAGAGACACATTCACTTGTAGAGACACAGAATAATAAATACATGTTAAAAAAAAAAAGAGAGAGAATATGCTCTCTCCAAAGTGAATTTTTTAGACATATGGTTGATGTGAAATAACTTTCTGCTCTTAGAGACACAACAGCATGTTTCTCTGTATTGTTATTTTCTTTTGGAAAAATAAACCATCATCTGCTTGTATTTTGTAACAAATTTTTTTCAAGGAAAATAGAGCAAACATTTTGGTGGTAAGGAGAGTGCTAAAGTCTATGTAAATGGCATTTTTTATCTAAAGAAATATAATTGAGGAACATAACCAAAGAATCTGAGCAGTTTCAGAAAGAGCCAGAGATGCTATGCAAAGGAAAATAAACATACCATAATAAACAAAATAGAAATTATTTCATATAGGAATAACACTTGGAGGAAAGAAAATGAACCACAGTAAGGTCAAAGCCACCATGGTCTACTTGGCTGATGAGGAACGGATTCAAAGATTTCTTGAAATAAGCTCATAGCCTGAGCCCATTACCATGTGAAGTTGGGAATGAGACACAAAACTTAAAACAGACTTTGGGAAAGTAACAAAATTTAATACAAGAGCCTCACTCCTACGTTGTCCATAGGTATCTTCACTGGGAGTGATTCGGTGTAGTCCTCAAATAGCAGGATAGGCAAAAGTGGCACTCAGTGGCTCATGCATGTCCTAACAAAAACTTGGTGCTCAAAAGAAGGAATAATTTGGCTTATGGTCTTATATTCTATATATTTTTGTGATTTTGTCTTGGAAGTCCACAGATAAATGAAACTGATTGATAGGGAAGTTAAAAAAGACATGGAGAATATCTCCAAGAATACAAAGAGGATTTTTTTCAGTTACTTATGTATGATATAGAAATTGAGTATAAACCTGTAAAAATAGCTGCAGGCACAATATAGAAGATTGAACAAAAGTGAATCGGGCCAGATTTTACAGCCAGAGTACATACAGAATAATGACAAAAACAGAAAAAAAGAGATTTTTCCTAACCTCCAATGAAAATAGTCAGAGGCAACTCTGCAGACAGTAATTGACTGTGCCTCTACTGCTGGCCAAAAAAGAACGGGAACTGATCTGAGCTAGTGGTTAAGCTGTGTGGACAAACTGGGTTTCAGTGCTTGAGCTCAGTCCCTAGTTGTCTTTTGCTTAGTAATGAAAGCGTACCTATTTTATAAACCGTCTTTCTCTATATTCCAGGAAGGAGGGATGTGAGCGTCAGCAAGCTGATGGCCCAGTAAGGTGCATAATGCAGCAACAAGTTCAGACAACTGCACCCTCAGACATGACATAACCTGAACTAATGCAATTATTGCTGCCTAAAAAAGATTAGGACTGATCGGAAAACCACGCTACAGCGAATCAAGCCACATCCAGCAGGCAGGCAGGTGTTTCCCATGATGTGTCTCAGTGTGCCAGTCGTGCAGACTAGGGGGACTTGCTAGGGTGCTCCGTGGCTCCCGTAACGTTTGGGTACGTTTCTCTCACAGATCCAGGATGCAGGAGAGGCGGCATACGCACCCTGGTATCTCTCTCACATGCAATTCAGAGAAAACAAGTCAGGCATCTGAACCCAGAAACTGGCAAGCTGCATTTTCGAGGCAGATCTTCTGAAATTACTGGAACACATCGCTGTAGTTTAGATGCTTTTAAAGCTTTATATTAAGCTAAAGCTGCTTATTGTTATTATTAACAATACTTATTGTTATTATTGCTGTGTTTGGCAGGAAGGAAAGTTGTGAGGAGCTGAGCCTTTAAAAACAGCATTGAGTGCATTGGAGCCAGCTGTTTTGTGGTGCAGAGGCTCATTTTATCCAGTAATGATCAATGGGAAATCAGACACTGAAGGCCGGAGACCTCGTCAGGTTCCTCACTTCCGAACACCTACCACACGCACTCCCGTCCACTGCGCCCTTGGTGGTTCCCCCCGGCTGTTGCTCCTGTTGGCCAGCACTGTCAGACCCAGAACTCTCTGTGCTTGTGGATTTGTGCATTTTTCTTTCTACCAAGGGGTGATATGAGGGTAAAGCCTCATTAGACAGAGATGTGTGCCACAAAAAAATCTACTGACTCCTCCACAGTCAGAAACCAAGAGTCTCAAGGCAAGACAGTCTATAAACCCTCCCATTTACTCCATTTACCCACTCACCTCCTAGCTGCATTCCCCACTATAAGGATGGTCGAGCTCTCCTGTTGCCCTGGCTATTCAGTTTGCGCTTCGCATCCTGCCAATTATCATGTGCATAGACCAAAATCAGTCACACCGCAGGCAGCCTCATGGTTAGAGCTTTCATACTCATTCAATTTTCTAATGGGAAGTGGATTTGAAAGTTCTCAAGTTTCTTCTTTTGACCAAAAATCCATAGGGTTTTCTTCAAAAGATCATAAAGAAAATTTTCAGTACTCTTAAAGGAAAATCAGTAATATCTTAATGAAAATACTATTATCTGTTATCTTGCATGACAAGGACTGGGAAGTCATTACACTGAACAAGCTGAAAATACATTCTTAAGAAGAGAAGTAGGCTCAAAATGTACTCATCCATGCTGTTTGCAAGCAGAAAATGATCCTGATCCATCACGAGGCTAGAAAAAAAAGAAAAGGTTTCATATCTCTGTTCTTCTTGGTTTTGGGGGGGTTAGATATTTGTTCAGTCTTTTTTTTTTAATGAAATTGTAATTTGTAATTTGCTCTTGTAATTCTGAAGGAAATTTTCTAGAAATGTGGGTACAATTATGTTAGATGAAACAGACCTTAGTAGCAAAGAAGAACAATGGATTTAAGCTTCTGAAATGTATAGAGACGTGTTCATGAACCAAACTGCAAAGTCTCACTCCTTCAATCACCAATTAATTGATGTTGCTACTATTTTTTTTGTGTTATCATAACACAGGATAACAACTATTCTGTGTATTTTAGAGAGCAAGCACAACTAGGCAGTTATTAACCAGTGTTTCCGTGTCTAAATCTGAGACAAAGATAAACAAAACTGCTAGAAAATCTCATATCTTGGAGCTGCAATTCTGCAGATTTCAGTATCAAGGGAAATAACCAATCTGCAACAGCAGAAAGCTGCTGTGTATGTGTATGTGTACATACGTGTATTTTTATAGCTATAGAAATGTTTTCAATTCAACCTGACTGGATGATGTCAAAGAAAGGATGTTTTTCAAGTTATTTATAAACTCATGGTGCTAATGATTCATTTTAGTCAAGTGACTACGATGCTGCATTTCATAACAAAATAAATGTTTAGTATAGCACCCGATGTTCGTATTCCAGTCAAATTGTCTCTCTGTAGGAAATACTAACTTCTGTTTCTGGGAATTACCTTTGTGAGGCTAATTTTATGGGAAAAAAAGGAAGAAAATGAAAATGAATGTTTAGTAAAAAAAAAAAAAAAACACAAACATCTGTAATATATTTTAACATAAAAATCTTAGATCCCAAACTGATGACCAGAAACTATGATTTGCACTTACTAACCAAAGTAAGAGAAAGCCAGAGAGAACAGTCAGAGATTGTGCTACCCAGTATGAATCATAAGATCAGAATACAGCCTTGTGTGAACAGCAAATATTTTAAATGGGGAATTCTGGAGGCTCAGTTCTGGTTCTTTATATTAAACAACAAAAGCATTTGAAATGTGGGTTTCCCTTGCTCAATTTAATTCATTTGCAGATAGCGTCTCAAAACCTGGTCCAGTACAAGAGTACCTAGTCATCACAGTAATCAGAGAATCAGCCTTTACTCACCGGTTGTTTTTTAAAGAATTTTGCAAACCAAACGTACCTCCCAGATAGCATTTCCTATTACTCTACTCACATTTCAGAGATGTGAGTCAAAGCACTTACAGTTGGGGAAGGGGTTCAAAGTCTTGCTTTGGTAAGCTAGAAAGCACTTTTTCAGCTTTATCTGACATATATTAAATAAGAAAAGTAGCTATGTAGTATAGGAGGAATGTAAAGTGTTATGATAAAGAACAGTAAAGATATGTAATAGGCACTGTATTTTAAAATCAAATTTTACACAAGGGAAGACTGTTGTTGACATTCGAGTTCAACAGAAAGGCTTACACAACCATTAATGAGAATTAGTGCTAGGGCAAATGTATGTAAGACAAACCATTCCTAGTATAGGCTCAGAAACCACCTTCAGCAACAGCTCAATTTTATGTATAGCTAGAATATGAGGGGAGTAGCCACTTTGTATTTGGTCAGAACTGCAAATGCATGCACAGATCAAATAAAATGCTGTAAAGCCTGGCTGCAGAAACTTATGAAACTTGACCAAGAGCCTCATGTTTTAGTCCTGT
Source organism: Rhea pennata (assembly GCF_028389875.1). NCBI lineage: Eukaryota > Metazoa > Chordata > Aves > Rheiformes > Rheidae > Rhea > Rhea pennata. Next base: position 170,053,264 of record NC_084663.1, read on the forward strand.
TTGTTTTAGAAGAGAAGGCATATTTCCTGACTCAAGAAAGATGGAAGTGAAAGAGAATGTAATCCAATTTTCTTCCCAGCATGTAGTCACCCAATTTTCCCTGAGAAGCCTCTGTCAAAAAAATCTTGATAACTCTCCAAGAAACTCATTTAGTGCATGTTTAACTTCTGAACAGGATGATGGGGTGATGGGAATTGAAGGACTGGACCACCATCTGTGCCTGGTCAAGTGACAGGAATATGCCTAACCTCATCATATCAGCTGACATGGTTTGCCCCAAAATCATGCTATAATGACAGGTAGCTGATCTATGTCACAGCATTTCTGCTGGAGAGAGGGAAGGTGTAGGGATACCCAGCCTCCAAGGACTGTATGAAATGTGGCAGGGAAGCAGGAGAGAGGAGCAAATGAAGTTCTGAAGGACCTTAATCTTCCTCACCCTCATACCTGATACATGGAAGAGTGACCATTAATTAACGAATGAGAGGCCAGTGCAATAGATGTATTCACATGTATATAGGAGAGAGTAAACTGGGATAATTGGACTTTCAGTGTATCTATCCAGTCCAGCTTTTTTGTTTGTTTGTTTGTTTTGGATGTTCCACTGTTATTTCCCTTTGATGCTCATTTCCACTTTGGGGTCTTTAATCCTCTGTGTATTCCTCTCTGCCTTAAATTCATCAGGATCTTTAAAAAATCCAAATGATTTTCTTAGAAGTTCAAAAAATAAGATAAATGCATGTAGCTGAGCTGCTATATGAACCTATGTAATCACATATTATAGAATCAGGTTAGTTATATCCTATGTGACACAAAGATTTGTAGCTCTGAGTTAACATGTTATCTTCATTTTCTTGCAGTCTTGGATGCAGGATAAGAACTACAAGGAGGACAGATTGTAAAGTCATATATTTGATGATAGTTAAAATGTACAGTGGACATATTATTTCCTTAAAATACAAAGTCCATATTTTAATTATTCACAAAGTATGTTGTGAATGTCAATTGAATTTGACAAATCTGAACTATGCATTCATTTCTGACTATTTCCCTTTGGCCTGTTACAGAATTAGTGATCTTAGTTCTGAAGGTGTCACTTGTCATTTTGAGTATCTTTGTATGATTCAGTCCTACTTGGCTAGTAGCACAGTCTAGTCTTTCATTTGTCATGTATAGTTATCCACTACAGTCAAAGAAACCTAGTCCTATTCCTGATATACATGCAACTTTCAGATATTTGGGCTTAGGCCTGAATGCTGTAAGTTCATGGACATCATAGTTAACGGAATTGATTGAAGATTGAATTTAATGATTTAGCAAAATTTAATAAAGGTTGTCTGCAGTGTCCTTGTGTCCATAATCTTCTCCCATGAAATCTTTTGGCAGAGACATATGGGCTACTATGTTCAAATGTAGTATCTTCGATACTCTTCTGGGACCTGATTCGCTTTGCCATACTCTGTTTGTAGTAGCTATCTACATCCATAAAAGCTGGTGGACTCTGTTAACAGTTCAGCGTGAGAGTACTTTTCACTCATTTGTACCATTTCCTGGTATAACTCGGAAAATTTTACTCAGGCAAAACACACTTTGCAACTTTTCATCCAGAACAAGCCGCATCAGCTCAGCTTTTCCGCCTATGCTTTAGGTAGCATCTCAGTGTCAGCAGGCATTATGTAGCCAAATGCTATTAGCATTAAACCTAGTTGATATTACTTCAAAGTATGACTAATGGCATTGTGACAAATTTGTCAGAACTTACCTGAACGGCATATTATTTGGATATGGGGATATTTTAACCATAATTTGCTTAGCATCAAACCAGAAATAAGTAAAAACTCTATTTAAAAAAAAATCCTCCTTGTATGTACTAGATCTCTGAGACTTATCCTGGTGCCATGTATTTATAGCATGAAGCAAACAGTAGGATTGGTAGTAATACTGCAAGAAAGCTACGGTATGATTTTACAGCCATTTCTACCTGAAAGGCTTTGTCATCTTTATCATCTGCCTGGATGATATATTAAGAATCCTCTCACATGGATTCTATTTTTGTAAATAACTTTCCCTTTCAGAGAAAATATAAATACATATAATTCAATAATAATTAGATCATTTTACAAAAGCTTTTTTGTCAACTGTCAAATTACTTGCAAACAACCTTCCATATTGTTCTACCACATTTCAGTAACCAAATAGCTTTGATTCAGAAAATCATTTCAAAATATTTTTTGTTCATGTGCAAGCAACTGCATTAGGAATTAATTTCCATAGCCAGAGCAGATGTAGCATCAAGCTGAGCTCCTTTCTTCAGGGGGTCTTCCTTGCAGCACTGACTGTGCACACCCAGGTATGGAGAATAAAGAGAAAAAGGAAAGAATTTCACTTTTTCTTTCTTTTCTTCAAATCTATACCACACTATTGATATGCATACCAGCACACAGCCACACAGAGAAGTAAGGCATAGGTAGACTAAGGCTCCTGCAGATGAGGATAGTGGTTATTCGAACTGAATTCTTTGTAAAGAAAAGGGTGTTCTCTATCAAATGTTATCCATCCTACACCTCATATAGGACCTGTAAAATAGGCCCATGATGAGAGTGATGAGGAGGAAAGTAGGGAGGGGGAGGTTCACTACAGTTCCTGCCATCTGGTGACACCTCACTGAAGGCTAAAGATAAGAAACGAGAGAGATTATTGTGAACTTTCTTTATCCTGTAGAGTTAGGAGGATGTTTACTTCCACTTACCTGGTGGCTACATATCAGAAATTTCTCTGTATCTGACTGGAAGCAGACTTCTTTATGATGTTTTTGTCACATCACTTTGTAAGTATATGCCATCTCCATGGAGCCTGAGAAGCAAACAGATGTGAATATTTTGTCCAACAGATGAGCTAAAGAAAGAAGACATGAAAGCAGGAAGATAGCATTCCTCCCTATACAGATACACATTTACCAAGCAGCAGAGGAGAGAGCAAGGCAGTGAAAGTTGTGATGAAGAGTAGCAACTGATTAAAGTTAAAACAGTTTTAACAAAGGGAATGAACAGGACGGAGAATGAGAAGAATGCAGGAGGAACTGTCTCAGAGATAAAACAGCTCACATTAGTCCTGATTCTTATGGGGAGATAGACAAATGTGGCCTCTGTAAGACAAAAGTATGCTAAGGAGGACAGAAGAAAGGGCAGAAGAAAGGACAGGGAAGAGGAAGAGGAATCAAAAGCAGAAGAGGAGGGGGAAGGCAAGGGATATGACTTTTATTTTATCAGCTTTCATTCACACAACTTTTGTGTAGCCTGATAAAAAATGGGACATGAGAGGGAAAAGGTTGGACACCTACTGTTGGAATCCTTGTTCCCAAGACAGTTGTCCATGTTTGTCCACTGATAATCTAATGCAGAAGGGATGCATATGCCAGTCAGCTGGTCTGGCTAGGCTCCACTAACAGCTCTAAGAGATCCACATGCTCTTAGAATATAAAAAAAAAAAGGTGAATTCAAGTTTCTTCAATCTATACAACATCTCTTTTCTTCTGTCAGTCTTCTGTCAGTGTGCTAACCACCCAGCATCTCCTGTCAACATGCTAACCAGCTAAATGTGGACAGTTATGTCAAATAAAGGTAATCATGGGTTTGACCAAATCTCACTTTTCTTTTCTTTCTTTTCTTTTTCTTTTCTTTCCCTCCCCCTCCCCCAAGGCACTTAGGCAGTATTTGAGTGTCAGTCTTCCTTGGTTTGAATCACAACAGTGTTTTAGATGACAGATAGATACCCATTTCCTAGCAACAGCAATTTGAGCATTTGCAGGTGATTAAAACCAAGAATCCAAGGAACTTTCAGCCATTTAGTGAGGTTCCTGGTGAACGTAGATGTCCAAGGGATTAGGTTAGCCCAGAAATAAAGTAGCTTTTTAGGAAATTCCAGCAGATTTTTCAGACTAGATCCCACTCAATATTTTTTATCATCTGATACCTTAAATGAAGCAATTCTACCACTTAAAGAAGAAGCCTAATTCCCTTGCTCTTTCACCCCCCACATCTACTACGTGAGAATCATCTCCAGCTTTGGAGCTCAGCATCACCCATGCAAATGCTAGGTAAATTTTCTGTAGCTGCATTTGCAGACTGAAGTTCAGCAGTCTGGCCCTATAACGATTAATCAGAATGTGGCTGGGATAACTGTGTTCCTTCTCCCATAACCATGAACCAGTGATTATTTCAAAGTCATACTTTGTAGTGTGATTCGCATTACTTCAGGACTAGGCAGAATTCACCTTATTTGACACATTTTAGTGCTGTTGCAATAGCTGATAACACACAAGAGGGGGAGGAAAGGGAAGAGGGAGAGAAAGGCACGCCAGGGAATGAGCAGCAAGTGCTTGCACAAACCTTTCTTTCAGTTCAAATATGTAAAGTGAGATAAATGGTCAAACTGCAGACATACTGTACTCAGCAGGAGCCAAAAACTGCTCCCTGGATTGGCAGCTCCAGAAGCCATCAGCACCGGATCCTCTCGGCAATTACCAGCTCGGAAATGTCCTTCCATTGATTGTGACAGACGTAAACCAGCTGCGTTGCAATAGCAAGAGAACAGAGGGAGGAAGAGACAGACGGCAGGACACAAACAGTACCAAACACTGGGACCAGCTGCAGCCTGCAGGTCACACTTCCATGTCAACAAAAAATGTTATTTAATATTTGCCAAACACTGAAGTAATTCATCACAAGGTATAAGTGGACCTATAATGTCTGAAATCGCCTGTTGAAGATTAACTGAACGTATCGCATTTCCAATGTGATGACCTAAATGGGAAACAAAATAGTCTGAACCTTGCAGGCAAGGCACTTATTCATTCTCTGCAGTAGCAGAGTTCCCATGCTGGTCAGTCCCAGCCACGCAGCTTGGAAAATCCCTGTGCCAGGATATTTGTATGCAGAAAGGACAGTGCTAAAACGGGACAGTGCCAGCCTGTCAGGATGCAGCCCAGTACGAGCGTCTGATCAAATGTGTGCAGCTGCCTTCATCTAATCTCAAGTCTGTATAAGACAGAATTGCTGTGAATCACCAGCTGAGAGCGGAAGAGGTTGATTATTGTTTAAACACAGAGATAAGCTGGCAATGAACTGTACATTGCTGGCGGGTGCCTCTAAAAATATCTGCTTTCCCTCTGCGGACAGTCTTCAAACGGACATCAGGCTTCCTGCCTGTAAAAGGTGGCACTTCCAAGAGAAATAGAGTCACAGCAAGCTGCCTGTACTGAAACACCGTAGTTGGTTTGCATCATTTCGAGTTATGACAACAGAACAAAGGAAAACCCTTAAAATACACAGAACTGAGGGAAGTCCCACAAGAACTTTATTGAAAGAAGAAATTACTCCACATGTCCCTAAGTGGAGATGAAAAGAAGGCTGGAAATGTCTTGTAATTTTGGGGTTATTACTTTTTAGTACATTGGGCTGAACATATAACTGTTTCGAATGCGTCTAAAAACAGGAAAAAGGCTCATTCAAGCTCAAGAGTCATCAATGACTTCCATTGCAGTACCATCCTTTGTATTGCCCCTTCGGAGCTGCAGTTTCCTACTGAAGGCATGAAGAAGCTGCAAGCTAGTGAGTTATGCACATTCCTGTAGTTATTATGTTATAACTAACCCATAGAGTACTTCTATAATATAATATTTCACAGGATTTCCTCAATAATTGCTTCAGGATCTACCCAGGACTGTTGTGCAAAAGCCGTAAGTATGCCTCTAGAGAACTGAGTAATTACAAGAGGTTTTAAATAACACAATTAAGTGTTTAAAATAATAAAACATATCAAGGTCACACAGTGATGAGAAAGTACAGCATGCAGCGTTCTCCCTCTTTCCACAATACTCTTCCTGGAACTGTACAGCGCTCATTACTTGGGCTTTCCGGAGAAGCATTCTGCACATCATAAAGGGCAGAATTAAATTCCTTTTTTTTTCTTGTTTTTTCTTTTTTTTTTTTTTTTTTTTTTTTTTTTTGGTGGGGACTCCAGAAGCATGTGTTCACTGCTGCTACTAACACCCGAGCTTGTGCATAACTTCCTTCGCACTTTGACGGTGTTAGTGTCGTTCTGCAGGCCCAGCTTCCAGTCAAGGCCAATAAAATTCTGTTCCAGTCTTCTGTCCTCTAATTTTTCCCATTCCACTTCTCTCTGTCATTTTCCACTCCAGTTATCCTTCTTCAAAATTTCCTTTCCTGCTGTTTACCCCCATTTTTTCTCCCCTACCTCAATAATTCCAGTTCTGCTAACCATTTCTGGAGTATATCAACCATTTCATTATTTTTGTTTCATAAAAGTTACATTTTTTACTTTAACAGACATGATTTAAGTGCTGCTTTAAAAGATTTTGAGACACTAAAACTTTGTCATTAAAGAAGACATATTTTTCACATATAAATACTTTACAAGTACAATAATATTTCACAGACCATCATTCATAAAACCCAAATTAACATGCAATATGCAATTACCAGTTCTATAATTACCAGTATTATTTCACACAGTCAGAGTAGACCCCAATAACCCACTTTCACTCTCTTCCAGTAATTCTCCCTGCTAGAGTCAAAGGTATTTTTGCTGGAAGCACTGAAGACTCGTGATCCTCTAATTCTTTATGAAAAAGTTTTAAAAATGCAGAATTTATATATCACAGTAGCAATTCTTCCTCAGACTGCAGTGGTGGGATTCATCTTTCCCTACTGCTTGCACCTAAATCTTAGATAGATAAGCCTGAATTCAAGAGAAAGAAAGAGGCAAAACAAAAGTCAATATTTAAGCAAAATATTTCAGCTGACCTAAACAATTTTATTTAGGAAAGATTTCTCAGTAAATTTATAAATGATCTATTTGTCCTGAAAATAAAGTTCAATGTTGATAATTTGAAGGTCCACCTATAGTTTTAGCCTCCATACAGACATAGTTAGCACTACCGGGAAAATGTTGCCAGAACCATTTCCTCAAAATGAGAAAGGAGAAGGACATGCCTATTCTGATTTTCTCTTTCATTCTTTGCAATAATTTTCAATAGTTCTCTCATTTTTCCAAGAGCAATACCAAGGCTTGTACATGAAACACATGTACCTGAAACTGAAACCTAATGAGCAAGAACTGATGGATATGCAGCCAGCAAAATTTCAGGTTCCCTTCTGATGAAATTCCATCTTTCAACACCTTTTTTAGTAGTCAATTTTGCACTGGAGTGATGGGGAAGGTGGAGAGAAACATTCTCTGTTATATTGTCAATCAAAATCTCACCAGCAATTTGGTTGTTTTTAATTGGATTTCATATAAAACTGAAAGAAGCACATCCCCCCCCCCTTTTTTTTCCTGAGTAGTCAGTATAGTACAGCTTCTCTAGCCGTACTATCCGTTACACTTATGCTTTCGGGGTAATGCAGCTTGTCTGGCTCTATTTAAAAGAATCCAGTTTAGCCACGGTGCCGACTACTTCTGCTCCAGAAGTCAGATATATTACTTAATAAGTGAAGGGGTGAAGCAACAAGCTTGACAAGAAACTTCCGAGTGATGTCATCAGGACAAGGACTCGGCCCAGCATGATCACAGCAAGAGAAACCACCGGGGAAGAGAGAAAGCTCCCCGGGGAAGACGTGGGGATTGTTATAGTCGAACCTTTCAGCATGACGGGCAGGAACAGACCAGAGAAGGACTTTGCCCTGCCTGGAGGAGATGTGAACTTCTGATCGTTAATAAACCAAGGATGACTGACAACTGATGAAATCAATTTCCTTTATCACAGCTGGTGGTCTCACAATTAGCAAAGCTTAGGGCAATTATGGGACTTAAATCTCTTCCCTTCTAGGTTTTGTGGGTTTATTTAGGTATTACTTTACATTACCATATTACTCTAGCACTTTTCATGCTAAAATGAATTTTCAGGCTGCGTGCTGGGGTCTCAGTCCTTCAATGCAATCTGTACAGTCAAACCACAGGAGAGCAGCAAGCCTCTGGGACTTTTCTTACAGGTAAGAGAGCTCCATCAATGCATCCAGCCCCAGAATTAGGGCATCAGGACTGCCCTAGGGGCACAGCCACATCCGCAGAGGGTGGCTAAAGAAGCCAGCTGTTGCCCAGGAAAGTGACTGCAAGCTGAAAGAAGGGATTAACCTCTGAATTTTTAAAGGTGAAAGGAGATTTTTAGTTGACAAAGAGAATGGGTAGGGCATTAACTTCAGGGAGTGCAGTATACCACCTTATGAAATCAATGAATACTAGCAAAAGGGGTAAGAAAATCTTCCCGGGTGATACCTATTATAAGATCAGAGCCAGTCTTTCTAGTTTGAAGCACAACCCCCCACCCCCCAAAAAACTTGCCAACAACAACAACACAGTTAATCTTGATTTGTCCCTTTTGGAAATGTGAAGGGATAAACAGGTGATACGTCATCCTAGGGACTCCACATACTTCAACACCATGAAAGAATATATAACATTATTTGTCTTGTTTGCACTGTGGTGATGCGCACCTGCAGTGTCCTCAGAGCCTTACTGTGCCATACACACAAGTAATGAAAGCTAGTCCTCTCCCCAACCCCCACAAAGGCATTTTTAATGGAAATAAACAAGACAGACAAAAGGTGGGAAGAGAAACCACAAATACTAAGAGCTCAAGTGTCCTTGTTTGCAGAGAGGCAGAAAGAAACTCAGCAGAAGGGGGGGAAAGTTGATGACAAGTCTGTCCACACACTTCTACCTAGGTACACTCTTGCTCAGCCCTACCAGGAGCCTTTCCCAGGTCTCAACCCACTTCTGAAATTGGGAAGCCAGGTCTTTTCATCAAAAATGGAGCAATCAATCATCCTTCCTTTCTATTAAAAGATGGAGTAGAAGGAGTGTCCACTTTTATCCAAAAACTTAGCAGTTAGGGCTCACTTCTGGTTTGTGGGACCTGAAGGAGAGTAGGAAGAAATGGAAGGAAAAATCTACCTTGCCTTGAAGATACTCCTTTCATGCCATTATCAAAATTCACAGAAAAGTAAATACATGTGAACATAGGCCAGTACTTTGGACTTGCTCAGAGGTAAGGAGATGTGTGCAGTGGTCTCTGCTTCAGGAGCCATCTAGGGAGCATCCAGGACTTGAGGCTCTCCCATGTCCTCACTGTTCCCAGCTGGTTGCTCAGATGCCTCCTCACTGAGGGTGTGTTGGCAGACTGGCTCAGACAGAAGTGCCCAAAAGTTCGGCAAATGTAGAGTGTCCTAACACTCGTGTTCTCTCGTGAACCTACACCATAGTCTTTCTGGTCCCCACTTGCAAAACAGGAATAAAAGACTTCTTTAGCCCCCATCAATGTAAATACATGAAAGACATAAGCTGCTCAGATTCCATATTAAGGAATCTATTTTGTATTAAGGAATTTCTATTCTGGCAGTATTACTTTAGCAAAAAGGGCCTATTACTAATTTTAAGACAAGCTCTTTTTAAATGCTGAAGTGTGTGCACGAACATATTTTAGGAGAAAACTCAGCATACGTTATACTTTTAAAAGGCCAGATCCTTTTCTGTGTTGAGTTTTTAAAACTTCCTCAAAATGCAATAACCTCCCCTTGTCCCCCACCCTCTCTGGACTTTTATCCAAAATCTCCATCATGTGCCTAATGAAAGTGTTGTGTTATGATTACCATAGCAACTACAATCCAACAGCTGCCTTAACATTTCATCTTCTGCTCATTTTAAAATGCTTCCTTTTTGCCAAAGAAAACTTTTCTCAATTATTTAATTTTTTTTACTACACACTGTTCACTCAGCTTGCAAAATAAACATTTAGAAAAAAAATCAACGGAAACTGCCTTGGTTTCTAACCACATATTTTGCTAATTGCTTTTATGCTTCTCTCAAGTCATTTTAAATGTTTCTGAGGCTGCACACTAAAAAGCTTACACTTTGTTTTGTAGATAAACTGATGGTTATGCACTACTGTGTAGAGCCACCGCAGATTGCCAGGAGCCACATCCAGCCCACAAACGCAAGGAGAGTCACTCAGCCCTACCCAGCCTCCTAATGGGGGGCACCAACCATTTTCTCACCCTCCCAGTCACTTGGATCTAACTGCCTGGCTTGGCTCACTTTTTGTCTCACATTTTGCTTCTCGTTCTTCCATCCATGCTTTCAACTCTGAGCTCTATCATACTTGCTTCCTGTGGACCTTCTCCTACTTTTGTAACTTCTATCTTTTGAGTAGCTTGGGAAAGAGGACAGTAGGAGAACATGGTTAAACACTTCGTCTCGCTCTGGCCGTGACAGAGGGAAAGGTTATGTGTGGTGAGGCACCTGGTTGGCGAGGAAGTCCTGGAGGCAGGATTTTGGAGATGCTGAAGAGAGTGCAGCAGGCCCCACTCAGTGACACAGCCAATGAGGTCCAGCATTTAAAGTTTCTCTGTTTCATGTGTACACAGGAATAAGAAAAAACATACTGGTTCTAAGCATATACAGATTAGCTCTGCTAGCTGATAGTCCATTTTGCTATTACTCATTTCACAAACAACAATCAGCTCTTAATTAGCTAAACTAGTCACCCTTTCCTTTTTCAACAGACAGAGCTTTCCCTCAAGCACTATGCAAGGCAGTCCAGGATGTGCAGGAAAGCACATTCTCTGTGTTTCTGCAGCATCTAAAGTCAGCAACCAATCTGTGCCTCGTTGCCTCGTCAACCTCTAAAATTATTGCTTTTAGATCCTTTCCCATCCTAGCCTCAGGTAGCACGGTGCCAGGAGAGTGTGGGCTGAACGTGTGATGGAGCATGGAGATGGGCACAGGACATTGAAAACAGACTGATTCAAAGTCCCAACTGGTCAGGTTGTCACGCAGCTTGGCAGAGGAGGAAGAGGCAGGATGTATGTGTGTTGAAGGGATTTTTCGCAGAATCATAGAATCAGTAAGGTTGGAAGGGACCTCTGGAGATCATCTAGTCCAACCTCCCTGCTCAGCAGGGTCACCTAGAGCATGGTAGGCAGGGTTGCATCCAGGCGGGCCTTGAAGATCTCCAGAGAAGGAGACTCCACAACCTCTCTGGGCAACCTGGGCCAGCGCTCCGTCACTCTCACAGGGAAGAAATTCCCCCTCACGCTCAGGCAGAACTTCCTGTGCTTCAGTTTGTGCCCGTTGCCTCTTGTCCTGTCACATGGGACAACTGAAAAGAGTTTGTCCCCGTCCCCTTGACACCCTCCCTTCAGGTACTTGTACACATTGATAAGATCCCCCCTCAGTCTTCTCTTCTTCAGGCTGAAGAGGCCCAGCTCTCGCAGCTGACAATTTTGACACTTGTAAAAATAAGACTAAAACTCAGAGCCATGTGGATGGAGAGGGATTAGGGTTTAACGTGAGTAAAACAGAGGGAATGAGCACATGGGTCTGAAAGCTTCAAACTGTTCTTTAGCTATTTTTTTTTTCAATTATCAGATATAAAGACAAACTAAAATTAACAATCCTTATCTAGAATACATGTATGTTTAAGGAAGAAGGAAAACCTTCAGAAGCAGTCAGCTTCCTGTCTTGTGCTTTTGAAATCTAGCTGATGGCTCACAGAACAGGTCTCAAATATGTATATATATATAAAATCCACACAGCTAAAAGTCGTCTATTTTAAAAGACAAGTGTTTGCTCACATGAGGAACATTGCACTCAAGTGTTCAGTCTTTGCAATCCATATGGATTTCATCAGCTTGTTTGCCAGGAATTTAGGAAAAACAAACTTTATTCATGTTCCTTAGAGAAATGAATTCAGTTCGTGGTCTGTGCAATAAGAAATACAGCTTGGGAACAAGAAAACCCAGGACATTCCTGGAACTGGAAGGTCACAGAGCCAAAAGTATAGATCCACTTAATATATGAAATGAATGACTAGCAGGGGCATCTTCATCAGCATTTGAAGTATGGGATTTCAGCTTAGAAAGTGATTTCTAGTCACATTCTATAAAGGGCACTCAGATGTAAAGTGCTTTCACAAGCTGCCCTGCACGCTGGATACTTCTGTTGCTCTGAGAAGAGGATAACTCCAAACCTCAAGTTCCCATTTCTGCTCTTTGTTTGGCTTGAGAAATCTGGGAATCCTTTCTTTCTGAACAGTCCCTCAGCTGCAACAGCAGGTCAGACATTAGGCACATGTTTTGTACATTAGGCACTGGATGAAAAAGAAGAATCACTCTTGAAGCAGAGACCTGAGCGCCCATATTCTCACCCTGCCCCAGTCTCCTGGCCACCACACTAGGACCATACCCCTTCTCTCCTGACCTCATTTGGGTCTCAGGGTTCCTGCTGTCCTGGCTGTATGTGAACAGGCTTGGACACTATCCCATCTCCCTGGCCTCACTCTGGAGAACCCCACAGGGACATTTCAGAAGATGTCATGGAAATGACTGAATCTTCCAAGACCTGACTTTTTAATTTCTCAAGTTGACATTATGGCCAGGTCTTTGGTAAAATCAAAAAGAGCTCCACACAGTGATGATACAAGAAGAGGCAGGCTAACAAGTATTAGAGAAAAGAGTTCCAGAAAGAGGGGGAGGGAGCTGCCAAGACTAACACCCTGTAATAACAGCAAAGACAGATCAGACTGTTTCAGAAGGTTTTAATTTCAGCACAAGCCTCTGAAGAAGACATCTTGTTTCATAAATGGAAGCATCACCACGGGCAGCTATGTTTTGAACTGAAGTCGACATTGTCATCAGGTGCTCCAAGACTATATACCAAACAGTATCCGTCAAGAGATACTGCTGGGCTATTAACCCTAAATGCTGCTTGTGAACCCTAAAGGGTCTTAGAGAGGAGACCCAGACACTCCACTCATTTTGGCTGAGCAAAATTGACTGAAGACGGTAAGTACTTCTGGTGTCTCTGCAAGCATTGGAGTACTTTATGCTGCTGAATAAAATGCAGTAAATGAGTACACTCCTAGTCTTAAGGACCCACAGTTTCTTAGTTGTGGAAGGGAATAATAACACCACCAGCTAACAAGGGTGTTATTGATTGATCCATGGCCCTGAGGCCATGTGGCAATGATGAGTTTGTATCCACAGTGCTTAGCGTTGCCCCTTTCTGGCAGACTTTTATTTGCTAAAGGGGATGGTCCAACAGAAATTGGGGTGAGCTACCAAGGAAGCAATGCAACTGGCCAGGAGTGCAATGCATGGATTCACTCCTTGTTTCTCCTTTCTTTCACGATATAGATTTGCCCCAAGAGGTGCAAGTGACTTGCTCTTCCAAAAGTGGGCACCTACTGTCACCTACAATGTACTTTAAATGTCTAAATGCTATTCAGAAGCTCTTTTTTTCTGAATCTGTGAGGGTTTCTACTCCTGATAAAAACTTACTCAATACATTTTTTTGTATCTTGAAATATTTCTAGGAAAAAAAAAAAAAAACAGAATTAATCACATCTGATGTTAGATGTTTAGATATTGAGATGGTGTGAGAAAAACACCTTCAAATGAGAACATTTTCAACTATCTTAGACCCCCCCAACTTAAAAATAGGATATATCCTATCTAGATATACCTAGAAATACCTGTACTCAATGGGTAACTGAGGCCTGATGCCTAATGTTTAACAGCTAAATGAAATATAACCTACCCCAAATGATTCAATACCATGCATATAAGGAATTTAATTGTATGTTCTTAGGTTTGATTTTTCCACAGATGATGAAAAGCCATGGATCTCTACATAATTTATTGATGTTTTGTTTTCTGCATCAGAAAGAACAGAAGGTTTGTGGAAGATGTGTTAACATAGATTGCTACTGTAAACAAACATATTTATCTCCAGTGTGAAGACAGTACTTATTTTAAAAGTATTTTAAAAGTGTAATGCACAAAAGGTATACTTTGATTCAATCTCAAAGCAAAAGTTCATAATTATGCAGATTTTTTTTACTGTCTAAATTTAAATAGCCAAGTCTAAAAGTTGTGCATTTTTAATTTTTTGTGGTTGTGACATTATAATATGATAACTCACCAGTTTTTAAAAGAAACAGTATTAGTGTCCTGTTATATTGAATTTGTTATGTTGGTTTGTTATATTGGTTTATTATACTGAATTAATGTTCCATTAGAACCCTTTCGGTAAGTAAAATGGCATTACTTGCTTGTATAGCATTCTTGGCAAGCCTCATAAAAAACATTTTTGATACTAAATTAATACTATGAGATAGATCTAGACAGTGATCTTACGTTTAGAACAGGACTACACACTTACTTCAAAATAGCAACAAAAACAGCAAAGAAAAGGAAATTAAAAAAAAAAAAAAGACAGTAACATTAGCTTCTTACATCTAAAGGCATTTCTTCTGATAAATATTTCTATGTATATTTACCCGGGGTAAACAGGATAGTACAATTTAGTCTCTTTTTCACACATTATTGTGAAAAATATCTTGTGAAATCACAGCTATTCTTCAAATAATATTGAGAAAAGTTTTTTTTGCAGCTGATCTGTTTTTTAGAGAATGAACCTGATTTTTTAGGAGGAGGTGTGCAGGGTCATGGTGGCCTGGCATTAGCACATTAAGCTGAGAAGAGAGGAGCTCTTCTTCCCTTCTGTCCTCTGCTAGAAAGGCCCCAGCAATGTTTTCTCTGTCTCTTTCTGCTCTGAGCAGCGTGAAGGGACCGAATCACATGAGCAAATCCATGGTTACCCCTATTTAACATTCAAGCGATGACACTTGGCTTGCCTTCCTCGTGGCAACCAGCACCCTCAGACACTTTCAACTGTTTGGCTGTCCAGCTCTCAGCAAGTCTTCAGGTGGTGTTTGGGTACATGCTAAGAAAGTGAAAAATCCTGCATGCTATGGGTTAATTTTTATGCTGATGACTGTAGCTGTTTACTTTTTAAACAAATGCCTAATATACACTGCAACTTGCTGAGTGCACAGCCCAACACAGACCACAGGAAATCTATGTGACAGCCAGGAAGGCAGAATTGTTAGCATGGTTCTGCATTACAGTTGAAAAAAAATATTGTGAGATCTGAGGAAGAAAAGTTGATGCTACAAAAAAACATCGCAAATGGCTATTTTCTAAGAAGAGACATCTATTAATAGCACAGGCATAAATAACTCTTCCCATTTTGTTTAAAGGATTATTGCGCTTTTCACCCCGTTTTTTTTAGCGGAAGTAAAGAAGACTTTGTAATGTCAAGCAAATAAACCAGCCTAACATAAAGTTCTCACTGGAGATAAGAAAACACAGGAGGCTATTTATTGCTATATTTTTACATTTTGTTTCTGTTCTCCTTTCATCTGCATTAACATAGTCATTAAACTGACAGGTGAGGGAGGGTCACAGTGTGTATTGTGCTATTGAAAGCCAGTCGTGTATAAGGGAGTATCAAATTATTTGTTTAGAGTGAGTTACTGCTTGATGTAGTTCCCCAGGGTCTAGATCCACCCATACACATAAAATAGTTACTTGTTTTTTCAAGAAAGAGTAAACAGACATGATGTGTCTACCTCTGCTTTTTAAGGTGTAAACATCTGCAGCAAGTCTGAGGTTTGATTCTTCCTCCAGTTATAATGGTGAAAGGAGAGTTGCTTCGCAGAATACAGTTGAATTCCAGCAGTAAACAAAGAAAGAATAAGGCTCATTGTGCTTTTAATTTTGTTTCATGTAGGCAAAAGGAGAGAAAATTGATTTTAGTCTCAGCCTTTTTTTTCTCATACATGTCACTGATGCATTTCCATCCCTTGGAGAGTTGGTGAATGTGGGAATACAGACTCTAATACAAAACACTTGGCCTGTTTTCAGTTCCTAACACATACTCCAGAGTTCATGTTATGGTTATCAGAAAGAATCTATGAAAAATGAAGCTGCACACAACTGCGGAGCATCAGCGTGGCTTAACCTTGTCAAGTGGGGATGAAACAGGAAGCGCTTTGTGACACTGACTGGCAGAAACACAAACTGATGAAGAAAACACGCTGCAGGAAAGAGGATCTTAGACGGTGAGTTAGAGCTCAGGACATTAACTAGAACTATATTCTACCAGGGCCGAGATCAGAGAAGCCTGACATACTTGTTAAATGTTTCATCAAAAGGATTAGTTCCAGCAGCTTTTTTTAACGTTTCCTACGGCACGATTTACCCGAAGGTGGCCGAGGGCAGCTGGGGTTGCCCTCTGAGATAACATTTTTAATTGTACAAATGCCATTTCTTAATGTCATAATCCCCAGGTTAATGCAGCCCAGGTCCCTCTCAGACGCGCTGAGAGCTGCCAGGAACACGGGGCCGTGGTCACACGTGCCAAAAACAGTTAAAATGGCCACGTTTCAGTGAGGACCTAACCAAACGTCATGGGTATTTTCCAGCATTTCGTCCGCGTGCTTTTGCACTCTATTAAACATTCCCAACCCATATAGAAAACAAAGAAAAAAAAATATTCCTATGCTGTATTGCTAAGGATCAACAGCCAAATATAGTCACTGTGCAGTGGGACAGCTCAGGGATGGGGCAAGAGAAAAAGGAAGGACAGAAAAGCAGAAAGTGAAGAATCCAAAAAAAAAAAAAAAAAAAAAAAATTGGGTACCACCAAGTCTTACATTTCACTGTCCTTTGGCAGTACAGACTAAAAAGAAATATATTTAAAAAGAAGAACCTTGACATATGCTGTTAAAGTTTCAGTGTACCGGCTAGATTTTAGCAGACGTCATATTTTCCACATGCAAAGAAGCTGTCTATTTGTTTGCAGTCAATGTACTCTGTCTTCACTTAGAACAAACATTTCTAAGAAAAGACGTTCACACCACATAGTTCAAAGCGTAAAGTTATCTTCACTTTTAAACACAACAGATGGTTTGCTCAGTGTGCTAAGCCATCACCTATACCTTCAGTTCCCACCTAGGGAAACATTCCTCACTGATGCAACCCAGGCCCATGAAGGTTGAGGTTCAATTAAGCAGATAAACTGGATCTGGGCTGGCTTTATGCAGGGCAAACATGGGTATTTCTGTATCATGCTTCCAGAATTTGCACTGTGGGACAGCATGGGTCAGAGACGTTCACGGGGGAACAAGGGTGTGGGAATGGGCAAAATGCTGGGTGCTGGGAAGGGAAGAGAGCAGCGTGAAGAGAAGACAGCTCCAACTGTGGGGTGAGAAGAGGGGGCAAGAAGGTGGATCAAGTTGGGCTACTCTCACAGGGCTTCAGAAAAGTTGGGAAACATCAATAATTGGCCATAATCCTGTTTCCTATTTTCGTAAGGTTTCCTGAATTGCTATTGATTGGTACACCTGCAGCAATTTGTAAAGAAAAATGGGAATTTGTGGAAGACCTGTATAAAAAGGAGAGTTTTTTCTGCTAAATACTATAAAGAGGGAATAAGGAGAGGAATAAGGAGAGGAAAGATTTTACACAGAAAGGAGTACTGACCGCAGCAGAGCCAAGCAACTCACCAAGAAAACTGTCAGAATTCAGAGGGGAAGGGGTTATTTAAAATAGGAATTGGGGAAACGCTAACAGGTGCTGGAGAGCACTCAACTCAGATAAAGACATCTGCTAGCGATGTCAAGAGCACAAAGGTAACTCTGTATCTGGTAGTAAAGGGAAGGATAAAAATGACAACTGAACAGGAAATGGGAAAGACTGGGATTGGAGAGGTACCCCCCCCTGCAAAGAAACAGGGTGTCAGATGGCAGAGTAAAATACACACAGACACACAAAACTGTGAATACAGATGCTTGCGAGAAGCCTTGAAAGGAGAAAAAAAAAAAGAAAAAAAAAAAGAAACAGGTTCACTGGAATGGCTGGCACAGAGAGAGGATGAAAGCATAAAAGCATTTCTGAAACACCACTGAGTGGTAAATATTAAGGCAGCAGTATCCTGCCATTAAGCTTTATACATCAATATGAGATGTCTTTTCAAAAGACACTCTAGCTCCTATAGAAGCTACAGGCTTGATTTAAAAGCTGTGTTTGGGGACATAGGGTCTGCATTGCACAGGAGATCTGATCAGCTATTCATAACGATCCTCTGACTAAAATATAGAAATGAACTGGTATAAAATATAACAGATGGACAGATCAACTTGCACAGATGAAGCAATCTGTATAAACAGTTCTGTGAGATTTTAAGTCATTGAAAGATGGTCTTTTCCTTTACCAAATGTGTGTCTACATTAAGTCAGCTTATGGTAAAACATATTGCAACATATGCACTCATTCATTTAAAGAAGTTACTGAAAAAAAGAGTTAAAATAAACTGTCAGGGCCTTTGTACTTTTGTTTAATACAAAACACACAGAACCTTTTCAGTTAATTGTGTGTTTGATCATCAATATCCTGTCTTTTGCAAGTAAATACTCCCACACAAGAAATGCAAATAAGGTTCTTTTGAGTATAGGAGCTTTCAACTACTTTCAGTTTATTTATCTAGAGTATTCCACATGCTGGTGTTCATCTTTCTCGTAATAGAGCTTAAAAACAACCATCAGCTTGATGAGCTTTAATAAAAGGCAATAAACAGAGCTAACAACGTAAATTGAAAGTAAATACATAGTACCAGTAGCATCATATAACGTGGTAAGATTTATGACAGAACTCTCTCAGGAAAAGTACTTGATTAACTTTCTGTTCCAAAAACATCTATACTTAGGACACGTGTGAATTCACACTCCATCACCAAATTCTATTTTTTTTTTAATAAAAGACAAGAACTATTTTGCTCCTGGCTTCGCTACAAAGAAATATTTGTAAGCTAAAGGTGATTCCATTCCCACTAATTCAGTGGCAGAAAGAACAAAGTTCCCACACCAAAAGCTACAGACAGCTCAGCCCAGATCCCTTCTGTAGGTGATTTTTTTTTCTGTCTTTTTCCATTGCCTATACAAGAAAAGCAACTGTCTTCCTAACTGAGACACCTCTTGTGACTTCAGTTGCACTTAGGATAATGCCTCTGAGATTCTGGGTCTTGTGGATCTACAAAAGATGTGGGGTCTATCCCCAGTGGAGTTAGAACTGTCACTGCAACACATGCAGAAATGCTCCTAATTCACATTAAAAAAGTGAGTCCCTTCCCATAGGTACACCTGGTGGGAGATCTTATTTAGGCACTGGAAATCATCCAGCCCTAACAGCTTGGCATTTGTGGCAGGCTGCACAAGGGAAATCTCGTAAGGACTCAAAAAGTGCCCCTGACTGAGCTCCATCCTGCCATGTAAAGCTGCTACTACAACATGTCCCTTGCATAATTGCTTCATGGATTCTTTATGTCTTTAAGGCTAAATCTGGATTTTCAACTTCTCTGTTTAGCCTCCCTGTCACCTTAGAGGTACCTAAGTGATAGTTTCTCTAGTAAACTTCCTCTGGTACCTAAAATAGTAATGCCTTTCTCTTGGGCATACCCAGGACAACCTAAGTTTTGAGGTTTTCTGGAGAACTGGCACCTAGTTCACATCTAAAGACAGACAAAATTTCCAGATTAGACACTCCTCTGCCTGCAGAGGCCAATCTGAGAATTGTTTTTGTGCCATATCTTTCAATATCTCTAAAAATGATTTAGGCACCCAAGAACAAACCACAGGGAGATACATCCCTCCACTTGTAATTGATGGCCGGGAACCCTCTCCTGGAACTAGGTTATTAAACCAACCATTTCTTACAAAAGAGGAAGGCCTCATATTTCTTGCACTGCCAGTGAGTACTTTAATCACTGGCCAGGATAAGACACACATCCTTTACTAGCCATTCTGAGAAAGGATGAATTGAAGTAATTAGCTCCAGGAGACGCTTCACAGCTATGGTTTCCAACACGTAGCGGGCTTTTTTTTGCAACTTCCAAGAAAGCATTTTACTTTCAATAGAAGTGCCTAAATCACACTATCTTATAAGTATTTCCTAATATCTAGCTAAGTTTCTCTACTCCATACCAACTTCTGAGGATCTCTTTTCTCTTCTAGTGCTTTAATTTCACTAGTGGTGAAGAGTTAAATTCCTTTAATCTAATATCAGCAGTCCAAAAGACGTGTGCATAAACTAAGCTAGTCCTCTAGGCTCCCTCTACAGTCAATGGAGAGACATAGGTGTTTCCAGAGGGTGACACATCTCTTGCCCCATTTAATATACCGAGTTGAATCCACTACTAAAAGGAACTTACACAAGGAACAAGATAAAATAAAATTGTCTAATATGGTACCACTGAGAAAAGTTCCTCAGTTTCTACCAGACTGTATCGGGAGGGTCTTTGAAGGCTTTATAGAAATCCTTAACACCAAGCAGGTGTAAATCAGTCAATCAGTTCCTGCGGTCGTCAAAGCTAAGCAAACTATCTTCCAAGTCAGCATTGTACAAGGCTTTCCAGTCACAAACAATGAATATCAGAAATGGCAAGAGCCTGTGCAATTCAGAGCCAAGCACTGACAACATTTGAAGTCGAGTTAAAAATACAACCACTGTCCAAATTCCAAACAAGGCAGGCAACAACTGCAGATGGTTATAGGGGATACAGTAGCAGTGATATACAAACACTTGCACAGCAAGACACTATCCAACTGCATGCTATCCCAGTTCAGTATTTTTCTTAGAATTTCTTGCAGACAATTATTTTATGTTCATTCTAAAAGTTATTTTAACCAAGCTGATAAACTCACATAAAACATAGTGTTTGACTGCCTCATTTCCACATTCATGTCATGTAGGCCTTTAATTCAAATGTTTCTTCAGCAGTCCTTGATAAATAACACAGGGCTCGTTCAGACTCTTGCTATAACCCCTCTACTCATAGTAAAGTTTTCCCCTAAATCAAGCATCAGCCCTTTTCTAATGCCATGTAAGACAATCTCATATGCTGAATTCCTACTCATAGCAGGAGCAGTAGGATGGGGACTTCTGTGCCAAAGTCTGTGTGTGGAAGCCCCTTCTGCAGCTTTAGAGCAAGATCTATCTTTCTTCAACATGTCTTGTTTCTTTATCCAACTTAAACAAAAGTTTGCCGAACTTCTTATTAAAAACCTCTAGTGGTAGAATTCCATGGCCTTCTAGGCATTTTAGTTTAATCCTTACTTGTCATCCTCTATGTTAAAAATATTTTTTGCCCAATTCTCTTTCACTGGAGCTTAAATATATAATTTCTTGTGGACAAGAAAAACATGTGATCCCTGTCATTTTGAAAGAAATTATTTAAACTTTATTACCATTCTCCTCCCTTCCACTCCATCTTCTTCATTATGTTACGCTGGAAGTCAGCAAATAGCATTGTTAAATACGCATGGCTACATGTGCTAAAGGTGAAAGTTCTGTTCATGTTTTAAAGAGAAAGAAATCTTATTTTTAGCTATGTGCTGTGGAATCTTTTGGGGAATTGTTGCAAGCTTGTCTGTATCACCCTGACCAGCCCTCAGGATGCCTCGACTTGCAGCTGGACATTGCATATGTTTGTTCATAGCAGGATTCACCTTGTCCAAATACAAATATTTGAAATGTAGGCAACTAGTCTAAGCATATCACCCGGACTACCTCAAAATGAGGAGAAAGAAGAATCTCTGGAGAGTCATTAACACACTCCCCCCCATTTTAGAAATCTCTCTTGAGTGGGGTGAATCCATGTCCCTTGAACACAGAGGGACCTCAAAGCATCCTTTAACTTGACTTTAACACAGAGCAGGAGATATCTTAATCTTAGTAACCATGTCTGGGATCACAAGCTATATATCTATGTGTCTGCTTCACCAAAAAATGTTGTGGCTTTCACGTACAGATTTTTCAGGAGACGAACTAAGAAAGTCGTAGTTACTTTTCAAATATTGTCCTACATGATCTTTCAGGATAGCAGCAAAGCAGCCATATCCTATCCATAGTGTGTTGGGAGACCATCCTGTTCCCAAATCTTCTTGCACAGCTTTTCAAACAGTACTTGAATTTTGCAATGCTGGTGACAATTCACATGGCCTACAGAACAAATATATGCTTTTGCAGGAGTTCATCACATAAACTTATCTGAAAAGCTTAGAGAAAAACTCAGGCTTTAAAAGCTAGAACATAAACCTATTTATTGGGCCTAAAATGTATTGCCTAAATGTGAGCCATAAGGTTGGAAAATATGTGGCCATATTGAGGTGTGTCTCGCTTTTCGTTATTTGCTAGCAGAGATCTTTCAAAGTCCAAGAAGATGGTGATGGGTAGGTAGCATGTTTCCCCAGATGATGTTTTGATACAGTTTCTGGCACTATCCCTTGCAATTTAATTTTTGGGGAAAGTGAGCCTTAAAGTGACAATCTATCCCTGAATAAAGATTAAGGGCTATGCTTCGTAGATGCACCAACTTTTTTTTCCTTCTTTATAGTATTGAAAGCAGAGAGGAAAAGGCAGGCAGATGCATGTCATAAATAAACCTAGAGTGAACAAAAAGCAGATCTCCTGAGGAACTTGCTGTCTCAGGACCAGGACTTGGAGCACAAAGAAATGAAGCAAGCACGACCCTTCGCAGAGGAAGTCCTCCTCAAAAAGTTAGAATATGCAGAGAAAGCAAAACAGTTTCACAAGACAAAAGTATATGGGCTTCTAATCCCATGAAAGTAGTATACGCTCTATTGCAAATCCAGAGTCAACAGAGCTTTCCTTTAACACAGGCGCAGCACAGTTAAACCACGGACCTAATACTGATAAAGTTGTTATCCCTTAGGAATTCTTTCAAAAAGTGTCAGGTTTTTTTTAAAGGATTTAAACAGAGATTAAATATATATATATATATATATATATATATATATATTTTATATATATATATATATATATATATATAATCGTTCACTCTTTTTTTCTCCTAACTATTTTAATGGATTATAACACAGATGGATCTTCAGACCTGGGGGACAACAACAACAGCACGAAGAAAACCCGCAGGCATTTTAAAGCACTGACTGCTTTAAAAACTCCAAACCATAGTAACTGATATACTGTAAAGCCCCAGAAAGCAACAGGAAAATTTGGCAGTACTCACTATACCTTGCAATGAAAGGATGGTAGGATCTGCTTTATTTATTCTGTGTTAAGCACAATTGCTTTTTTTTTTTCTTTCCTTCTTCGTTCAGCAAATCTCCGACCAACAGAGCTGCAGCCGGGCACAGCATTAGGGACACGGAGGGGAGCCAGGCGTCCCCCCGCACCTTGGGCTGCCGCTGCTCGGCAGAGGGGCTGCGCATCAGCAGCAGCGAGGTGACAAGGAGATGACAGCTGGAGCTGGAAAGTGTCTGCAGGAGGAACCGCTCAGAGCAGTACAGCTCTGCCTACAAACATTTACTGATAAGCGCTGTCAGAGCTATGACGGGCTAGGGACATGAGCAAGGAAAAGTCTAGAAGGAGACATCATATCTTTTACTGGACCCAACTAATATCACTGGGAAAAAAAATAAGGACAGGATTTCATGATCCAGAGACGAGCCAGTACATCTGAAAGCTCTCTGTTTTTTCAGGGTTATCAGTGCATCTAACAAAAGACTTTGTGGGCCTCTGGCCACAAATCTTGCCTCATATACATTTCTGGATCAGCATTTTCAGCTATTACAATTCTAATCCAGCCTTTCAGAAAGCTAATGGGAAAATAAAAATTAATGAGTCACTGGGCACAAGCCAGAGGGAGATGTAAATAAATAAATAGACTGGAAAGCTATTATAACCTTCAGAATGACATTGTCCTTGCCAGATGCAATTTTTTGACTCAGGCATATACCTGTTTTGACAGTTCCAAGTATTGGCATGTGCTGATAAAAAAATAAAAGGGAAGGCAGTAGCTAGAATTTATCCACGGTGGTTTTGCAGCAGTAGCGAGAGACTCGGTCAGCGAAAGAAGCTGAATTCTGCTTCCAGTTAGGATGGCAGATGGCCAGTACGCCGCAGCACGTATGTGCAAAGCACGTATGCACACATCATGTATGGCCGTGAGATGGCCAGAGAAGTAAAGGCAAAATCCATCCTTGTGTCACACCTAGAGGCTCCATTTGAGTTATCCCTTCAGTGAGACATTTTGCCAACTATTATGCTCATCACAACCTTTGGTCTTTTCCTTCTTCAGCCCTCCTTCCACACATGCTTCTGCATCACCTCTGCTTCTTAGCAGCTCCTTCTCCTATCTGATAATCAGCAGCTCCTGCCCAGCTTTGCACGTTTGTCTGCATCTCTTTCTGGGAAGTTTGGCACCAAGTATGTGTTATCTCCTTCCACTCCGAGCTGCCAAGATAGGAGCCACTTGGCTCTCCATGAGCATTGCAACCAGAAAAAGTAGGTTTTCTGCCTGAAAAAATATTAGGGCACGGGTACCTCATTCCAGTAGCATTTTTTTCCCCTAAACAACCCAAAGTTTCTCATAGATCTGGCACAAAGGGTGTCTTGGTTCATGGTGACTGCTGAGCATTGCACTGCAGTGGGGAGCAGAGCTGAGGGACTACAGAGAACAATTCACCCATCTTAGTACAGGAGGAAAAAAGAGACAGAAATATCCCAGAATTTTTCAAGGAGAAACACAGAAACCAGAGCTTACTGAAAAATCACGTCGAAAACTGTGTGACTGTTTTTTTTTTCCTATTCTGTCTCCTGCATCCTCTTCCTCCCCCATGCACACACATATACACATCTCCTTATTTATCTTCCCAGCTGGAATGATAGTATTTGCCCTATAGCCTCCACAGAGAAAAGTTACAAATGTTCGCTATTCTTAAAGAATTGGCTTACTTCTTTGAAGAGAAAAGGAAAATAGAATCAAAAAAATTTTGCAGTTAGTTTCCAAAGGGTTAACTTAACATGATTTTTTTTTAAATAAAATAAAAGCTCGTAGCTCCTGAGATAGTATCAACCCATTAAACATAGGTAAGAATATGAGAGGGAAAGAGACGGGAACAGATATTATATATGTAAGGAAAATTAAAACTCAGGATGTTGGGCGTGGGGGGAATGTGCTTTGAAGTACAAAAGATCCATTGTCAATGTGGGACAAAACCTCCCCAGTATGGGACAGAGATAAAAAGGAGGGAGTTTCTAACAGATCAAGGTCAACCAAGATATATGAATAACATAAATGCTATTAATCTCGTACAGCATGAATCAGAGAACTGCAGCAGGGTATAGCTGTGTGGCGGAGTTCATGGCATGAGTGTTTTATGCCACTTTGTATTAGATAATGAGCGTATTCATCACAGACTCCTACACATCATCCAAACTGGCAGAGAAGGAGCTTGAGAGAACAAATCAAAGAGCTGGATCTAAAGTTCAGAAAGGTAATAGGGATGTTCAAATACTGCCCCAAGTTTAGATATTTGCAGGCATCCATACAATCTCACTCTGCAGGAAATAGCGTGAGAAAGAAGCTCTTAGTTGGACAGCTTGTTGCTTATTATTTATGATGCTGTCTCTGTCATAACAGCTGATTTTACCAATTAAAAAAGCTGTAGAGCAATACAAGAAAAGATTAGACTAGAAGTCTCTTTCTTCATGTGCATTTTTTCCCCCCTTCTCATGGTTGCAAATTCAGAAACACAAAGAGAATCAATTTTCATCTTGGAGAGCTTAATCTAAACATTGTTGAGAAGCAAGAGACTGAGCCATGCTGGAGTGAAAAAGTATATAACCAGATGTAATTCTGATTTCACATGTTGCATTTCCACACATTTTAGTCTCCTGAAATTCCAAAGGCACATGTGTTCCACAGGAGAAGCTTACGGGATAATTTATCTTGGGGAGGAAGGAAATGAAAAGGTATACATGTATGTATATAATTTTGACAACAATCTGCAACCAGACTGTGTGCAGTGGTTTGCACTTCCATTTATTTATTCCAAATAAACATTTTAACTCAATGACATGGATCTATGTAGCCTGGTTTTCCTGATTATTATGCTTTTCAGATTTTTGAAAGAAAGCTGAAATACAGTTGGGATCAAATTAAAATTCCAAAACCAACTAATTCCTTCTCCCTGAGGTTAGCAGGGCTTTCTCAGCATGAACCTAGACTTGCATTCAATTCTACATTTTGGTGCCACATAATCAATGGAAAAGGGCAAGCCCTGTAATGGGGCCAGCTCTCCACAATGAGCACATCCAAACTTTAAAAAAGATTTTGAAAAAGGGGCTGATTATTTGCCGTGCAGTAGCATCTAGAGGCTATGCTGCACTTGGAGCTGCTCTGCAATGCTCAATGTCTACATATACATGCATACGTGCATACATATTTTGTGTGCATATATAGAAACAATATACACATGCTTATGTATATGTCCATATATACATATAGGCAATATATATTATAAACTGTTTCTTAACCTGGTCTTTAGGAGGTACATTGTTTCGATTCAAGTAAAGGGAAGTTTGGGGGAGGGAAGGGATAAAAAAGGAGAAGAAAAAGATGCAATGGTTCAGGATAAAGCAAGCTCAGCAAACATTTGAGGACTTTTCAAAGACAGCACCAATACTATGAACATGAAAGATACTGTCACTCCTTCAGCTAACTTACAGAATGGGCTTGAACAGGACAGGAAGAGCCATGGAGATCAAAGGAAATGTAGCAGATTTATTTAAAAAATGTCAGCATAATCAACAATTTGTCTAGGGAAAATCAGACAGAACAACAGAGCAAGATTCAGACCACCAAATGCTCCTCATAGGTACCTATATCCAAGTATCCAAACGATCCTGAAAGTCTGTACCTGCCAGCAGTGCCTAAACCTCAGGTTCCTAAAAGCCACCAGGGCTTCCCTGGTGAGCCTGAATGTTCCCAGAGCATCTCATCTCAGGCACAATGCTCCCAGAGAAGAGGCATGGACCAGGCAGAGAGACCCCTACCTCTCACATGGGCTCTGTTGCAGTACATAGTCCAAGTCCTTGCTTCAGGTCCCTCTGGCAATATCCATACCTTTGGACAAAGCAGGCCTGGAATATTTCTCTGGGTCTGAGGCCACATAGGAGCCAGCCTGGCATGCATCTACACAGCTGAACTCTCCTCCTCTTAAAATTGGTGCTGGCTGCATCCGAGCTCCTTCCTGGGAGTTGCTCTGGAACACCTAGTCCCCAGAGCTTCTTGTGGGCATCTCTGTGAGTTTCAGGCTCCTCTCACCTAGAAGTCTACCTAGAGACCCTGTTTTGCAGAACAACTTCTAGTCAAAAGATTGTTGTGTGACCAGCACTTGCTACCTGTCTTATTGGAGCCATGGGCACTGTGCAGCCATAAGAGCAAAAGGTGACCCGAGAAGAGGGAGTCTGACCCTGCGGAGTACTTGTCAGGACATTAAGCTGAGAGGGGGAAATCTGAAATATCAGACTCTACTTCCACAATTTTGTCAGACATAAAGCTCATCCTCAGTCTCCTTCGACTCCCTGAAAGCTCCTTGCCATATCAAACATCTATACTCTAGCAGATGTTACTCATATAGACCTGAGCCGCACAAAGGAGGGGAAATTGAGCTGGTCTGTATTTCTCTAGAAGGGAAGGAATCATCACATAAGGAGGAACAAGAAATAGCACATTCACATGAAAAACTGCAGTCTGCATTAAATAGAGAAGTGGATCAGAGTATCTTCTTCCCAACTTCAGAGAATAAAATAAGAACTCTGCCTTTGTGACAGGTCCCATCCTTACAATAGCCCAGTGCTGGGATAATTTCCCCAACCAGGATGCAATTTCACAATCCACCTTGTGTCACTAGATGAATAGAGGTGAGTGAGGGGAAAAGAAAGTGCAAACTTTAGAGTTTACTGTGGTAGCTTAAGCACCAGAGACTATTTTTGGTGAAAGTTGTTCAAAGGCTGATAATGAGAATCAGGTACCCACAGCCTTCACTTGTAGGAACATCTGTGTGAGATATGCACACATCTCCCGACACTAGAGGCTGGAGGCAGTGCAAGCCTCAGCACTAGTGCCATGCTGCTAAGAGGGCAGAGGGAAAGACATATAGATATGCTGTAAGGATAGAAGAACCAGTCAATGAAATCTTAATATTATACTTGCATAGCAGCAGAGCTATGGACATAACATTTGTTTTTATTTCAATTTAATTACTACGTTCAATTTATTTGGATGTGTGAGATAAGAAAAAAATCTCTCAGAGGCTTTTACCTCATAGTTAAATATAGTGGTGAAGCAGTTAACATAGCCATATGTATCACCGCATTGGCACGGGGGGGAGGGGAAGGGGGGGGTTATCTTTTATTGGCACCATTTTATCCCCAGAGACAATAGGAGATTGTTCTCGCTGTGTGTAAAAAGATCTTGTTCTGGCAAGTAGGGTTTTCCCAGTCAACAAGTTTAAAATCCTTGGTAAGGGAGACATATGCCTTGTTGGAACGAGCCTGTTAAGCATCTCTTCACAGCAGCAATCGTTTCACCATTAACTATTCCAAAGGCAGCTACAAAACAGAGCCCATGTATGCTGTCAAATAAGGCAGATAAGAAAGTGTAAAACTTGCCCCTTCTATACTATTATTACAAGGACTAAGAAAAAAAGGTTGATTATTCTTCTGAAGACATAACCTGTAACTGTTAGAAACTATATGGTGAGAGGAAATTCAACTCAAAACTGAATTTTAAGGAGCTAGAAGACATTTTGATCACTAAAAATACAAAAATCATGTGAAAATAAGGGCTCTAATTCCCTGCAGTAGATGCTTGTGTGTGTTTTTTACCAGACTTTCTTTTTAATTCATGTTTTCCTGATTGTATAAATAGTGCAATACATAATCACAGCACTTGGAGGCATTCGGAATAAGAAGGTATTTACATCAGAGATGTACATGCAAGATTATGTGTCCAGGGTAAATTTTTATCTCCATCTTTAAATAAATATTATGTTTCATCCACACCCAAAGTTTTGAAAGAAAGCTGTTTCAGTGTAAACGATCAGCTTCCTGGCCAGTCGTTAAATTATTTGTTGGCTTGTTGCTGAGAAGTTCAGATTCTGCACTGTTGCATTCACCTTACAAATTTTGATTAGGCAGATAACCCACCCTGGACTCATCCAGCCACTGCGGCTTATTTGTAGCTGTGCCACAGTGTTTGGCTGGCTGAGCATTTCAGTTGTTCTCATCTGCAGAGGCTATAAAGTGACTTGGTTGCTACCAGATTTGTCAGCAATTAGAAACACAGGCATGAATGATGGCAGACCTTGCTGTACATTTCATGAATGCCCACAGTTCAGCCCTCCTGCAAAATATGCTTTCAAATCTCAGATTACACTGAAAAATAAAGTTTCTAGCAGTTGGAGTTGCAGAGTTCGCTTTTGAAATGTTTACTGAGCACAAGGCAATGCAACAGTGATTACAAGCTAATCAAACCAACAAGTTCCCGGCTATATGAACTACCCAGAAGCTCATAGCTGAACCGTGATCCTATAGCCATGACTGCTGGTATTTTTCCAGATGCAATGAAATTCATCATTTTGAGGCAGACGGAAAATGAAACGTTGAAAAGCCTTGCCCTGCAGGGATCAATCTGCAGCTGCATTTTCCTCTCCGTCTTTTCTCTACAAGGCCTGGTTAGTTATAGATCCATGAATAAATTCTTTTTTGTTTTACTTAAGTCACAGAAGGAAATCATTGAAAAATTTAAAAAGGCAATTTTTTCCAAACCAGAAAGAGACTCAAGGAGAGGGATTCTTACTGGTGACAAAACAAAACGAACAAAAAAAAAAAAATGTTTCAGGTCAAACAAAATATTCCTTTGCCAATTGTTCAAATGGCTAGGCTTGGGCATCATTTGTAAAGCGAAAGCAGTAGTGCCCACAAGTAGGATTTGGGAGATACTCTTTCAGCTTTTTTTCCTACTGGGATTTGAAATCCACAACAGCCATATCTTGGGAGAGGATCCTACCCGCCACGACAAAGCAGCCAAGCTTTGCCAAGCTCTCCCTCTGGAGCTGATCCATCCCTTTAGACAAAGTAATTGCTTAAATATACATTGAACAAAGAGAGCGGGAAATGACTTTCTGGCCTATCAGCTTGGGCACTCTGCTGGGAGGTAAGACAAACCACTGAATAATTCCTTAATGATTTCATTATTTCAGTAACCCAATAATTTTTATTGAATAAGTTATCATCAGGTATTGAGAAAATAGCCCCCCAGATACCCTATTGCTTTTTGGGGAGATAAGTGTCATGGTTCAAATCCTTTTCAGGAGAAATTGAGACCTGAAGCCTCTCCAGAGAGGTGCTCTAGTGACAGGCTTGTTGGACAAAGTAGAAAGCATTTTCCAGAGGCATTTTAAATTCATATCTTGAATTATAAACAGGGAAGAACTACAGAAATCTCAAGCTAATTGTTTTAAAAAGCACTTTATTTGCTTTATTTATGGGCTCTGGGCTCTGGCGGGAGGTTACCTCCGGGTCCCCCCGATAGCCGGTCTCTTACTGGAACTCAGATACGTCTCCTTTGCTTCCTGCCACCTCCGCCCAGGAACAGCCGGAGGTACTGCCTGGCCAAATAGACTGCCAGAGAGCAATTTAGACACTGCAAAAATCAATAATCAACTCCCACATTTCCTGATATATGTAAAAGGAGGAAGAGTGAGATGCTTGACAAAACCACATTACAGACCCCAAAGTCTTGCAGAACAAGGACAACTGGAGAATTTAGTCAAAGAACCAAGTGTCATCAGTAGTAGTGATTGTGACAATATCACAAATTTTATAGTCATATTTTCAGCTTTAAGTCAGCTAAGTAGTTTGGTACAAAAGAGAGGTTATTGGAATAAAAAGGACATTGCTGTAGAATTTAAACATTTCTTAATCAGAAAGAGGTTGCACTGTGCCATGAGGAGAATTCCTTATCCCACCACCTCTGCCTCCTGGTCACAGGGAAGTCTAGCTTTGATTTTCAGAGCCTGAAAACTTTGCCATCTGTTCTCGCTTGAGGAAAATACTCAGTTTATCTTTCCCATTTGTTTTAAGCTGTTTTTAAACAAGAGAGGCTCAAAATACAGGCTGTGTGCAACAGCATATGATACAGTTAATTTCTCTCACCATCTAATGTTAACAACATATGGAGACTGGCCTGAATTGCCAAGGACATAAATCTATGTCTGTCTCTTGGTTTGCTCGCTGAATCTCCACTTTTTATTACTATACATTCCTATACTGAACTTCACCAAAACACCTGGTGGGAACGTTCCAGAGGAACGAAGCTTGCTGCCCAGAAGAGAGTCCTCTTCCCCCTCCCCAAAACCCCATCTCTCATGAATCTCCTTTTGTCTAAGTCTAGCTTTACATTTCCATTGATAGAGCGCATTTCAGTAATAAACTTGATAAATGTTTACAGTTGCAGACAAATGTCTACAATGCGCTGGGTGTTTCTTTAAAATTATTTGATTTGCGGATGACTTCAGAGTTCATGACAGCAAGGGACATTAGTATTGGTCAGAGCCAAACCAACTGTGGGCAGGTATTGTGCAAGCTTCCTCACCATTTTGCCAGCTGACCTCATTCTTGACCTGCAAATTCTCTGCTATTCCCTTCCCATGCCAAACTATGCAGTGGTTTTGAGATGCACACAAATAAACTAGCAAGCTCTTCCCAACATGCTGAATTAACCAGTATTTGAACTCAAGCTTCGGGCTGAAGACATTTACGCGAACCTCGGATTGCATCGAGACCAAAATTTGGTGTTTCAAGGCCACTTGTTCAAATGGATGTTAATCTTGCATCTTTTGTTAACTTAGTTGAGTAGTGAAAGAAAAATGTAGGCATAATAACAGGAAGCAAATAATTATGAATTTTTTTTTACTGAGCTGCAAATGAGCCCGCAGTGCAATTCCCTGTAAAGCCACTGGAACAGACACCCTGGAGACCTGGAAATGGGCATTTTCCCCTCACTTTCTAAGTACAGAGTCAAGACAAACGTGGATATTTTTCTCCTTCCTATGTATAGCATTAAACTATGTGCTTGTAAGCACTTGAGATCTGAAAGATGGACTCTCTGACTGCAATCAATACATGCATCTAGTCTCTTTGCAAGAGACCACAAAGGCTTTGTAAGAGACTTACAAAGTCTATATGAACTCTAAAATAGGAACAAAGTCCAATATGCAAAACCCACATGTCTCAGGTGAAACCAGATGTTAATCGATGTGTGTTTATTCTCTTCTCTGTGTATCCTGCCTCTTCATCATGTATGTAATGCATAGACTTCACTTTCATTGTAGCTATATATCTTTTAAGTCTGCCAGAGATGAAGAACTAAGCTGTCATCATACGGCCTTCTTTGTGTTAAAATAAAAATTATAGAACTAAAGTTCACTGGTGAGACTTTTTTTTTTTTTAATGAAGCTTTAGCTAACTATCTCTGGGACAAATATTGATCAGTTTTTCATAGAAGGTAATTTTTATTAAAAAAATCTGGCTGCATAACCTCGAGCAATAATGTTTTTCAGTATTTATTGAAATATTATATGATGAGCTAGATTATTAATCAGAAACTTCTACTGTGTTGCCTTGCATGGTGTGAAAGCATTTGGGTTTCAAACAATGTATATCAGCACAACTTATCTCTTTACATTTCAGTGACTTTCTGTCAATTATTTTGACCATTTCAGGCTTTATTTATTTATTTTAGTTCTAGTTCTTAATCCCCTTTTGGGGAATATATTAAGCCTCAAGAATATAAACATCCAATAAATACCATGTCAAGAAAGTGTCTTTTCTTTATATGGAGAAATTAATCCAAAGTTGCCTATGTTTGGAGGAAAACAAAACAAAACAAAACAAACAGCCAGACGAGGAGGAGGAAGGAGCGAGCACTGTTATGCCCTACCCAGATAGATGTTGGGATCTTTCCTTTTAAAGTAGGACTCGCCAGACCCAAATTCATTGCTTTTTTGGAACTAGGAGTCATGGCACCTTTCAAGAGCAGTGAAAGAAAGCACACTGTATGCTGCTGCAAATGCTCCTTTATCGCTGTGTCAACAGTGGCTGAGGCCTCAGCGCGTAGCGTCGGAGCTATTTACTTTCGGCCTGAAAAGCCTCTCATCAGCTCAGGCGGACAGTTTGCAACAAGCCGCTTTCAATGCATGGTGCCTATTTTTCGGTGGCCTTAGAGCAAGGTGCAGAAACGTTGTGTCCAGCTGTTGTCAACGCTGCATTTCACCGCTGCAGAGTTTACCCCGAGCTGTTTCTGCCTTGGTCACGTTCCAGCCGAGGGGGACAGGGAGGAAAGGGAGGTTACGGCACAGGGAGCATGACAAGCTCCCTATCAGCTCCCTTTGCCAATCCGGAAAGGAGTTTTGCAAATAGGTCACTCATTAAAAGTTTATATAGCTGAATTCAGGAAGCCTCCTCCAAGTAGAACAACGGCAAAGAAAAAAAGGGTTTTATTGAGCCTTCTGGGTGGGCACAAGCATCTGGCAGAATCCAAAGCCTACATAAAGCGATACCTTTCAGATACTTATCAAGCCCCTCGGTAAGCGGTCAGTTATTATTTACCCTTGTGTAAACAACTCGGTAATCAGTTTTGTACCTC
The DNA here is from genome assembly GCF_028389875.1 of Rhea pennata. Lineage (NCBI taxonomy): Eukaryota > Metazoa > Chordata > Aves > Rheiformes > Rheidae > Rhea > Rhea pennata. The sequence continues at coordinate 170,086,717 of NC_084663.1, forward strand.
TTTACAGAAACCCAAAGGAGGAAAACTTGACTACAATATTAAACAACTCACATTTACCTTAAAAAAAAAAAAAAAAAAAAAGAAAGAAAGAAAAAGATTAAGCAAGATGAAAAAAATCCTAAAAATTGATCCTACAAAAGAGGCCTCTTTTCTCAACTCCTCTCTTTGAAAGCAAGGGGACCACTTACAAACATAAAGTGAAGATTAGGTGCTAACGTTGGCAGGATTTGAGACCTTACAGCTTGTGAAACTATCTGAACTTGGTCTCTCTGGCTGGGCAGGGCAAGTGTATTCTGTAACACACCTTCCTTTCATAATTGTTCGGATCCAGGGATATTTTCACAGCTCACTGCAACTCCCTTCCTTTGTATGGAAACCAACATGCCAGAGGATGGGATGCAGAGCAAAATGAGAAGCTGGGAGGCACTCCTACAACTATGAAAAACTAAATATTAATATGTATCTCCTGCTACCTGCAGGGAATTCACACAGTTACAGTATTTTAACTTGTATAATGATGGGGAGAGCACGTTTGAGCTTTTAAGTTATGGTAGACTTCCCAGTTCCCCACTGGATGCAATTAAAAGCTCTTTGACTCCTCCGGCTTGTTGCAGTATGGTTTGGATCACTGCTTAGTTCATGCAGGAGATTAAAATGTTCAGACTTGACCTTTAAATTCACAAGCAAATCCTCCTTAGCTGTAACTGGATCAGTTTCCAGGAGCTGCAGGAGAGAATCTATGCATTTTCTTAAGTTGTGTAGAGACTTGTTCCAAATTTATCTGACTGAATTTGTTGGATAACGAAAATGGGTTTTTAAGTTACGTCCATCCTGCTAAAAAAGCAGGATGGAACAAAAGCACCAAAGCCTTGGTCTTCTGTGCTGTTTAGTCATTAGGTCATTCCCTGGCATTTGGACTGCTCTAGCTAAACTCTCCCCATGACCAAACTTGGATGCAGTTCTGCCAAGCATTTATTCCAGAAGAGGCTCCCAAAACACAACATGGGTAAGACTGCACCAGGTTGGATTCTCTTTCCTCTACTACTATCTTAAGTCCTCCAACACTATCTCAGCAGCACTTGTACCCTTGAGCACTCCCACTTACTGCAGACTATCCGTTTCCCGCCGGAAAAGCATCGCTCTGAGGAGTTGCCACATAGCCCACATTTCAGATGCTTTCAACCACAACACAAACATAAGTAATTTTATCTTAGGACCAAACAAAACCTAAGGCCAAGTGACATGGAAGTATGTAGCGTAGATGCAGCCAATCTGCTCCAGGTCTGCTTGGTCTTAGTAGCATAAGAGGAAGCCACTCCACACCATGAATTTAGGGCCAAGGATCCCTTTCTGCTACTATAAAATTAGGTTAATTCATGACACAATGTGCAACTTCCAAGCCCTCTCTTGAAAGTGTTTTCTAATAGTTAACAGCCATCTTGCAGTGGGGTTTGTTACTCTTCAATGACATTAAGACTCAGAACTGATAGAGCTCTTGGCTTTTGGGGAGCAGCATTCAAGAATCAAAAGAGCTTGTAGATTTCTGAATATGGGAGAATTCCCAAAATCTCAAAACCTGTCAATTAATCTTGAAATATCAACCAGAATGCCATTCATAAAGTGGATAGACACCCTAGGAACTTGACAAATTTTGACTAGCACATCACTGCTTTGCATTTATAACACACTGTACCAGCTCTAGCACAAAAACATGCACAGCCATTCACAAGCCATACCTGAAAGGGGCCTGACCATGAAAATTTGTTTCCCACTTTTCTCTGGTCTTTGTTAAGTAATTAGCCACTCTAATCACAACAATATACCAAAACACTAGGGAAAGAAGTCCCACAACTCAATGACATGTTTTGTGAAAAAAATCCCCATCTGCATACTAGCTTCATTAAGTTTCCCTCAGTTCTTGGAAAGAAGACAGTGAACAGCAGATTCCTATTTACTTGTGAAACAAAGTCTGTAGGAAAACAGGATTTCACAAAGCCCAAACCATTTCATTTGAAACACCAAAGACTGAAGTTTATTGCCAAATACAAGGCAAGATTCTGAGAGAGCCTGAGGGATTGGCAGCTCTGAAAGCTGTGGTATCCTCAGCCACAGGACAGATGTGCCCTAAGGACCAGCGACACTGGGAATAGGGGCAAATTGCTCAATAGAATTTCAAAGAAGAAAAGACAGTTTCCTGTAAATAAGAATCTTTTCAGTAAGCACAAGTGTGACCAAAAGGCATCATTTTCTTAAAAACCTACAAGGCACACTTAAAAGTGCAGTTTTCAGTCTTAAGTACTTTTCAACACTGATTCATTTGCCTCAATTTGGATATATGTCTTTAGATGGAATGAGCATCTTTAACAAATGCATGTCTTCTTACCTGACCACAGGTAAGTCACTCGCTTAGATGACTATGCTTTTAGATAGATTAAACTAGATTACATGAATTCCACTTCAAGTGATTTAGATACTTAAATCTCAATTAATTTAAAAGCAATTTTTAAGGCAGGTCCAAACCAGACAGACATGCTTGGTGCTGCAATACCTAGAGTTAGTCTGAAATAGGATTCACAGGAAAATACCTAAATTCCCACGTACAAAGCAAAAGGCCTCCTGGTAGCAACAATGTTAGGAACTATTAAGAGAATTCACAGCATCCAGTGCTCTGAGTGCTTAAACAAGCTGGCAGGAAATAGTATAAGAGGGCCTAACATCCTTTTTTAGGCTTGGAAACATATGCAATTCATTAGGGATTGGATGTTCTTTCTCTCTCTTTAAACAAGAGAACTTAAAACACTTTCTCCCCCCCACTTCACTCAGTAGTTGAACAGTTTGCATTGCTGCTCAGTAATTGAGACATCTCGGTTCCAGCCTTCCTCATGCCAAAGGCCTGGGATTCATGTGCCAGGAAAGAGTTCAGAGCTCCAGGGTACTGTGGAAGGAGCCACTGTGCACAGCCTTTGTTGAAACTAGGTCATTGACAATCATGAATGAGGATAATTAAGCATTGAAACGAGCTGCCCAGAGAGGTTGTGGAATCTCTGCTCTTGGGAGGCTTCAAGACCCAACTGACAAAGTCCTAAGCAATGTGGTTTGAATTCAGCATTTGGCCCTGTGTTTAACAGGAGTCTGTGCTAGATGACCTCCTGTGGCCTCTTCCAATACAAATGAGGCTCGGTGAATGCAGAAATCAAAGAAAAGCAGGTGAGAGGACATCTAGCTATAGCACTTGAATAGGAGTTGGGATACCCAGAGAAGATTGCATTTTCCTTTACTTTAAACATAGAAACAACTCAGAGTGGGAACTTGATGTCTACCTGTTGTATATCTGAGCAGCGCATCTAAGTTCCTGAATCTGGTTTTAAACTGCAACATACAGCAGTTAGTTACTTATCTGTCACTATCACCCCCCCCCCCAAAAAAAAAAAAAATCTAATTAACATGGATACTTAAGATATGCTAAACAGCATGATGCTGGCACTCAGAATGGTCCAAAAGGCATAAGCTAGAGTCTGACCAAAGTTGGGCGACCTGAGCTGGAACCAGCCATGTCAGACCCAAGCTGGTTCAACACTGAAATTTCTGAATGATATTTCCCAGAAGTTCAGATATCAGAGACATACAAGAAGAAGCCTAGGATGGTTCTGTATGCAGCTAGCGCAGGTACAGAGGGCTTATTAGCTGAGTACGTATGACATGCAGAGGCAGCTATACCATTTCCAAACTCAAACCTAAACCTAACTGCCACATAGTTGCCATGACTAAACTGCCGAGTACAGAGCTGGCAGCCAAACAGCACCAGGGTCTGCCTGTGGCACTCACTGATTTGTAATGCAGACAATTCTCAAATATCCAGATGTAGTCTAACTGTATGGTAATTTTCATTTGAAGGGCTGACCAATTTCAAACTAATTAGGAGTACTAATACTAACAGATTCCACTGTATCTGCTTCATGAGTCCCCAATCTGGATAAAATAACATGCACTAGGTGCTTAATCACTTCTGTAACACAACTGTATAATTAGAATCTCTAAAAAACATGTGGAGCTGGAATATGCCAAGCACTGCACAAGGGTTAACACAAGCCTCAAAAGGCTGGAATAGCAAAAAATGGAGAAAAAAAGCAGCAAACATCATCATTCTCTTTGTATCTTACAGTTGACAGCTGAGATACAGAAGTAGTAAATCATCTGCTGAAACTTCTCAAGCAAACAAAGCAAAACTCATCAGTTTTACTGTGTTTTAATGCATATCATCTTTCCTCTTGATGTCATTGGAGAAGAAATGTATACTGTGTGTATATAAAATACACTTTATAGGTCACTTTATAGGTATGGGCTACAGACAAATCAAATTCTATGTATGGCACATATATAGCCAAACTATTGTCATGCGAAAAAGTTTTTAAAAGCCACAGGGAAATAATGTAATAAGTGTTTTGTGTAACATTTACTGACAGCAAACTAAGGAATTTTCCAAGTTCTTTGATTCTGAAAGCAAAGAACAAAACATCTGCTTTTGCATTAGTTTTCCACGTTCTAAAAGTGATCATCCTTTACTTTATGCTACATAGCATAAAGTCAAAGCCAAAGGTCCTTCTCCGCATCATGGCTCTTCAAAAGAATTGGTGGAAAGCAAAGATTATGCATCAAGCACCACACAGATTTGGCTAAGTTATCAGATATACCCAGTCTTAAGAACTGCACTCACCTCGCAACAATCCTTTGTAGGGTCTGAACATGGGGAAAAACAAGCTACCAAAAACATTTCTCAGAAAATGACAGGTGTATAAAATTTCAAGTTAGTTCTTTTCACAGAACAGACATTTGCCTTCACTTACAAAATCATGAATTTTATCTGTAGGCCTTTTATAGCTAGATAGTTAGGCAGATAGACAGATAAAACACATTAACTTTGGGAAGACTGTAAATACAAATTCATTTGTAAGACTGATTGGAAGCACAGCTTCTTCTGCTGAGTTTTTATTAATGCTGATGATTTGCAAGGCAAGACCTTGCAGAACTGAAGTTATTTTTGCAGGACTTGCTGTGTTTAAAGTCAAAAAGCTGAAAGAAAAAAAATTTCTTTTACTTTACTCTTTTGGGTATGCTCTCTGGATCAATTCGATTTTTAAATTCTTCACAATTCACTGATTATGAAACCTTCCTAAGTAATTTTTACATTCATAGTTCAAAGCAGCAGAGTCTCCTATGAGTAATCTAAGTGACCAGTATTTAAGAGCTCTAACATTCATCCTTTAGTCCTTTAGAATCCCCAAAGAAAAATCTTCAAACAAATATAAAAATCAAATGAAGTTAGAAGCTAATGAACAACCATTCTAACAAGAAAATGTTAACATGCTACCTAAAACTTTTTGTTCGCTTAAGTCATGTATGATATTAGACACTATAGAACTGGTAAGTGTTCAGATAGATACAGATAGACACACACAGAAATATTTCTAGTAAGCAGAAGTTTCTTTTACACAGTGCAAATTTTGTAAGCAAAATAACAGTTCCTAAGAATTCAGCCATGAACCATCATGCCCTCTATACCAGGTGGTTGTAGAAAGTGACCAGTAAGATCAGTAGCAAGTGTTCATAAAAATCTTGCAGCAACTTAACAGACCTTAAAACATATTCTCGGAACTTAATGTTTGTCACTTTCTAAACTGAAGCTTGGGTGGACACTACACCGAGTAAAACAGTAGATTACCCAACATCACAAGATTTGTGACAATATATATAGTTGACAACACTGATTTCTGCATTAATATAAACTTAATTGTTGCAAGAGTTAAAGAGGCTGCATATGCCAGATTGTATAACTGAAAACAGGGGTGAAAATTACATTCTGCCTGGCAGGGCAGGGGAAGAGCCAGAGACATTTCTCATAGGCCAGACTAGGCCAAGTGTCTTAGTGGGCAGCCCTTTGGGACATCCTTCTCTCTGTTAAAGTGGGTAAGAATTTGCTGTTTCAGTAGTTGTCTCCAGAACACAAAAGCAATACTAAGGGCTATTTCCACAGATCAAGTATATATGCTAAAGGGCTTGGGCACAGCCTTGGTCAGCTGAGGAGAAACGGAACGATGCACACAAGTACGCTCACACACCACAGTGCCAGAATCAACTGCTATATCAGCTGCTGCAAAAGCAGAGTTAAAGGTCCAAGCACTCTTCCTTCCCTTGCTTCTCTCCCGTCCTTAATCCTGTCAGTAAGTCTAGGCTTAAGATGCAGTAAAAGACATGCAGCAATTCTGGTTTGATCCAATGACATGCCTACAGCACACTGCATAGCAACACTCATGATCCTTATTAACCAAAGGGTTAAGTACAGACCTGAGTTAAACAATACGTGAGATGATAGGGCTGTCTTCAAAAGTTCATTGCTGTTCTGAGAAGTACAGAGACAAGGTTGATCTATCAAAAACAATTCCTCATACTTTAAGACTAAAATCTGCATAAAGAGTTTCTAAGAAAGATGCGAGGAATATTGTCAAGTGTAGAAGTTGGTGATTAGAAAACAGTCAGAGAGACTTCAAAAGAAGAGCTGACTAGCTGCACAGTAATCCCACAGGCACTCATACTAACAGTTATATCACAGCTAGCACTAGCTTTATTTCAATAGCATATACAGGAAGATCTGCAGACTTCACTCAAACACCTAGTCAACACTAATGGAAAAATACACCTAAAACTTCAGAATCTAGTAGTGAGTTCTCATCTGATGAGCTCTCATCTCAGTAGTAGCAGAAGTAAATTTATGATACGTTAATGGAAAAAAGTATTTATTGAAGCCAGCAATGCAGCTGCAATTACATTAAACTATTCATTTGAAGAACATATGCAAGTGCAGTTTGCTTTATTTTAATAATAAACAAATTATGCCAGCAGCAGTCTGTTTCATATGAAACTTGGCATTTGGAACTCAGTCCTACACTAATCTAGCAAATTAAGAAGGATGGGCATCTGTCTCTGCAGGCATGCATAATGAAAAATAAGTGAACAACTTGCTGAGTGGACAACATAAGAAAAAGAAGGGACATGAAAGTGGAAAGAATAAGGTAAGTAGAGAAGATGCATCAGGTTTAAGTATCCTGGGAAGTTCAGAGGAAAAAGGTGATAATCACGAGAACCTGGGGTAGGTGAAAATAACACTACAGAACAAACACAATACATTGAACTGGACTGTTTACAGGTAGCTATGCATATATTCTAATCACCCTTTAAGGTAATTTGGAATTTTTGCCTTGTTGACAGACTGCCATATCCAAGACTAGAGATTAATCACACTCTCTTCAAAAGTACAAGCAGCAATGGGAATGTTCATGTGATGAAACTGCAAGTGAACAATATTAACAATCTCACAAGAGGAACTAATGCAGAATATTATGGGAGAAATCTCTCTTCCACATCTAGAGAGTAAAGAGTCTTCTTACGTTAAGAAAGCACATTAATAAAACCACTTCCTCATCTGTTAGCATCATCCAACAGGAAGTCAGTGGAATCCAGGAAGAGTAGAGTGCTGAAACAAAGTTGAAGTGTTTTACAGGATGAGGATCATATCCATACTACAGGTAAGACAAAGCAAATTATTGGAGACAATCTTCTCTCCTTAGAAGAGTCATCTGCCTGGGAAGAGTTAGTGACAGATCATTTCCAAAATGTGTTAATAGAGCTGCAGACTATTGGAACCATATTCAAGATTTCTCTCTTCCTGTGGTGTCCACATCAATGAAAACAAGCAAGGAAAACCTATAGAATTCATGCAATACATTCAATACACGCAAGTTACATGAATTAAGTGGAATCTCCATCTGCCATTACGCTCCAGACTTCAAAGTTTGATTTGCATTCATACAAAATCCTTTACAGTCAAGTCCTCTGTGATACCAGGGTGGGGAGGTTTTCTTTTGTTTTTTCCTTTTCTCTCTCTTTTTTTCTCCTCTCCAAGTAAGACACAAAGCAAAGCTGGCCAGGTGTCTAAACCACAGAGCCAGCTGCTCTTAACCAAGCTCACAGGAAATAGCAAGGAAAATATGCAGCATTTGACACATCTGGAATAGATTGCACAGTCTTTGAAAACAGTGTCCCAATTCCCTTCCTCCTGCTGATGAGATTTCAGGCTACCAAACTGCTGCATTAACTATACAGGATTAGATAACATGTACATTTTTAACCCTACATATTCTGTCTGAAGGATTCTTCCAAGTTAGCCCAGGGGAAAAAAAATATATATATCTGAATAAAGCATTCTATAAAGTCTTAGTGGAGCAAATGGAAATAAATCAACTGGAAAACTGCCATTTAATTTGGGAACAATTCATACAGTTAGAAAATAGTACCTGCTGATATAAGATATAGAAATATACGAAAAGAATCAATATTGTATGCCTGGCACACTTTCATTAACTCATTAAGAGAAACATCTTTATAGTATGCTCCAGTAAAACACAAGATGAAAAGGAAAAGAAAACAGACTGGTTAGTATCCATTTAGCCAATATTTTTGCAATTCCACATTAACACAAATACTGCAGTGTGTAGTTTTCAATGTGAAGTGTAAAAAACCAAAGAGCAGAAATCTTAATTAGCAAAACAAAGCAATGTTTTATTATTTGCTTCTTTTTTATAACGACAATGAATGCAAAAGAACATAGAAAAAGAACAGGTAAGTATAGAGGGAAATTCCAATCAGATATTGAACATAGTACTAAACATTTTTATTCCCTAAAAAAAGCTGAGAAGTGGAGGTGTCCCTTAAGTTAGTCTACAATCGCTTTTAATATCTCTGAAAAGATTAAGAAAATGAATAATGTGACCAGTTTATATATGCACTTTAAACATTATAGATACAAAATTGAATATAGCACTAGCTTAATGACAACATAAACCTCATTTTTAATGTTAGCAATAAAAAAAGCAGAATTCTAATATGAAAAGAAAAAAAAATGGAGGAAAGTATCTGCATCTTTTTCTTCCACAAAGGTGCAACCAATAACCAACGTATTTTGCAACTGAGATTCCAGTTGTACAAAGGATTGAGAGATGTATTCTCCTACTCAGGGAGAAGCATAAATTTCACAAACATTTAAGGAAATTCAATGTGCATGAACAGAAAAGAGTACCCCTTCAGAGATGATATTTTTAAGAAAGTAATGGTAAACTTGAATGAGTACAGGGAGAAGTGCAACATAATTTTTCCATTTTGCATTTTAAAAATATGATTTTCCCCCCTTCATCACAGAATCACACACAATCACAGAATGGTTGAGGTTGGAAGGGACCTCTGGAGACCATCTAATCCAACCCCCTCTGCTCAAGCAGGGTCACCTATAGCATCTTGGACAGGATCATGGCCAGACGGGCTTTGAATATCTCCAGAGAAAGAGACTCCACAACCTCTCTGGGCAACCTGTTCCAGTGCTCTGTCACTCTCCAGTAAAGAAGTTTTTCCTTATAGGCAGGTGGAATAGATTATTTCCAAAATTACCTTGGATTTAAACTGTTCTATTCTTATGAAATGACAATGTATTTACTCTAAACACACACTGTCAGATACCTGTATGAACTTTTTTTTGAGAAGACCTTCAAAGGGGATGTTGTATTTGTACTGAACTCAAGGCTTTTAAATAAAGCTAGTGTTTATAAACCAGGGAATGCATGTGCAATACCCTGTTTTAGGAACAAAGGTGCACCTACAAGGACCCAACTGCATAATCATGGACTAAGGATATACAGCTGTCCTTCCCTGCTAACATGAATAAATATTATCTTTTAACAGGATTATGCATATGAATAAGGACATTCAGGCTCAGCCAAAACCAGTTAACAGAAATTCATGTGAGCAAACTTAGGATGAGACAATTCAATGCCTTTACAACCAAAATTCTACCTAACAGTAACTGTATCCTTAATAGCCATATCAACAACAACAAAAAATATAGGTAGCTCATATGAAGATTAAGCATAATTTAGAGAATACGCTGTTACAAAATATACTTTGACTCATTTCCTAAGAAGTAATTTAAACAGTAATTTATGCAGAGTTATTTACAGGGAACTCAAAGTGATATATCAGTTTTAAGCAAACCAGTATATTGGTTTGAATTTGATGAAGTATTGATGAATACAAGCTTGTGATAACAAGGGCAGGTTTCAGTAAACTTAAAAGTTCTACACAATCAGGTGAATCTAAATTAGATAAAAATTTGTGTCTGATTTGGTTAATCTGAATCATTTGATGTATTCTATTTTTACTCCAGATCAGTAAGTCAGTGGTACATACATGCGGTAAAAGAAATTATCACTTAAATCTTTCAAATAACAAGCATAGATTAGCCAAGTCTGACTATACTTTAGCTATATTAATAGATAGTTTGTTCTTACTTCAATACTATCCTCAAAGCACATATGCAAATGTGCTGAAAGAAAAGGCAGTAATTATAAATATTTACTCGAATGACCAGAACTGGCACTTGACCATAAACCATCCTGTCATTCATTTCTGAAGCTGTATCTTCACTAATTTGTCTTCTGCTTTTAGTAGTCTTCTATTCTATTAATTTGGAGAGTTAGAGATCATCTGGAAATTTCACACTGGTATAGGAAAGGAATGTCTGTTCGATGCAGTCTGGAGATAAAAAAGAATTGTACTTCAGTTCATCAGTGTGATTAGCTGTAAGCAACACTGCTAATTGAGGTAAGAACTAGAAGCAGTAAAAGAGCAGCTTCCCCTCCCCCTGTATTGGCTATGTCAGGATGGCAGAAGAAAGTGAACGTTTCAGTATTATTTTCTCAAAGTTACATTCTGAAAGAACACTTGAGGATCTTTTACAATTTTAGAGATAACATTTGTTATTTATTTAATAAAATTAGTAGTCATTGGGCAGGACTTATCTGTTTGCATAAAAACAAAGTCACTTAAGCTTGGTGGAAACTAATTTGAACTTCTTGTTTACATTTAATACTTAAGACACTTCAACAAATAATATTTAGGCTTCCAGCTCTCTAAAGGGACTCCACAAATCTTGTCAGCCCATGCAGCACAGTGATGAGAAATGCTTTTAGCTAAAGGACCAATTCAGAAGCCTCTGAAGTCAGACTGGACAGCTCATTAACTTCAGTTGATACTGAATAAGGCATTAGCATCTTGCCCTAAAGCAGATTTAACACCAAGAGAAGAAAGAATCGCAGACTACATCATCATACATTCTCATTAATACCTTCAAGCTTCAAATACCAGTTTTCAAATACCAGCTAGTCCCAACAGTTATGTTTAAAGTCATATTTTTATGTTTTATTATACTAAAAGCTACCATTTAGATAAATATGTTTTCATGCAGTCTCTACTCTACAGATTTTCTTATTCTGAAGAGGTCACTGTATTGCTAAGAAAACAAAAGACACGTTACTGCTGTAAAAAGGAAATGCTGTAATGTAGACAGTTTAGGTTGACTACTAAAAGGCAATAAAATTCTGTTATTTAACACTTGAACTTACTTCATAGTTTGGACAAAATGGCACATAGTAAAAACATTACATTATAGTTATGTTCACTTAACAGTTTTATTCCATGATCAAGAACTTTATAGTATAGCGCAAGTATTGAGCTTCCATATTTATCATTAGCCATTTGTTTAAATGTGTACCACTGTATTAAATAAAAGGAGCCATTCTTTCTAGGTAAATACTGTATCATTTTTTTTTCAGACTTCCAATAAGGTGTTGCTGGTAACTTCGCATTGATCCTGTGGCCAATCTTGAAAAAAAGAAGTTAAGAAAATTTGCTTTATTACAATAAACATAGCTTCTCGGTTAAGCCAAAATATCTCATTTAAGCATTTTATGTAAATTGCAGAGTAATGAAGATGCTATAGTACTTGTTTGTGGATTGAAATTTATCTAGTCATGCAGGTAAGTTAAAAAGTTAAATACTAATCGTGTAACTACTTTAAGTTACATAGTGAAGTCCAGCAGATCCACCTCATGGATAAAAAAGAACTTTAAAAGTGGTATGTGCCAGACTGATTAGTCAGCTACCTGATGGTTATATAAAGCACATTGTTGAATACACAACAATCATCCTTGTACATGACTATTTTAAGACAGTCATGTAAAGAGAGGCAATACGTATCTACATTGTTTGCATGTCGAGACCCACGTTAATCAGATTTAATATGCAGGCAGATCAGTGCTTCCTAGCTTGCTGACAAGTTGACTACTAAAGTCAGTTTCCCCACACAAAGGACAGTATCTTGATGGGCATCAAATACTGTTTCTTGCTCAGGAAGAACAGATTTTATTTTTATTTTCATTTGTGAACTTTAGTTTCAGGGAGGAAACAATGGAGTAACAATGGGGGTAACAATGAGGAAATAGGTTTACTTTCAACTGCATGATTTCAAGATATACTAGTTGTTTCCAAGCATATATAGAACATATGCAACATTCATGGCAGAGATCTTTGGAAACTATGCAATAGTAAGAAATTCTTTGTTCATGACTGAAATCTGAATTTTTTTGATATTTAATTCTGCTTCTCAAGAGTTTTCCTGGGAGAGATAAGATTATCTCACCACTAAAAACTGCTTACCTTTAGTACAAGAAAAAAAATCTTGTCCTGTGAGCAGCTGCCATACTTTCAGACATATTTCTGACTTTAAGATAATTGACAAATCCTCGAAAGAACAGGAGGAGTCCTGAAAATGTCAGAAATGCACAAAATGAAGCGCACCAATACGTCAAAGTACACAATAACCTAATTTATCAAAATAATTTTTAAAAGCTTGATTATATTAAAAAACAGTCAGCAAGGCCTGTTTGCATTATTCACAAACAAATTCAATAGGCAAGTGTTCTGCTTTTAGCTTACAGGTATGATAAATATATTCTTATGAAAGGCTTTTCAGAAATTTTACTCATTCTGGGTTCAATTATCACCCACTAAAAGCATTACATGAAAGATGTTTAAAAAAGAATAAATGCTCTAAAAAAAAGTGTATACTATTTTCAAGTAGAATTTTTAGAAGTTACGACTATGTTAGAGGACTGCCTAAACCCCAGGTAAACTTAAACATTTCTGAAGTACATGAATGTGTCGCCAATCAAAGAAAAAAAAAAAAAAAAAAAAAAGAAAGAAACAAGACAGTACAGAGTGTTCCAGCACCAAACTAGTAACAAGTTATAGTAACTGATGGCTTGAGATTTAGCCATCCAGTAAAACACACTTGTCCTAATGGAGGGAAAATCATTAGTTGATTCAAAGATTACTCAACATCAGTTATGACTACATTTATTATGCTCACCTCCACATTTAAGTATCTAAATTTAGCCATGTCTGAAAAAATATTTCAGCTCTAACAATTTACTGAACTACTATAAGAACAAGAGATACAGAATTGCCACAGGGAAGTTACAGTTGTAACAAAGGAAATCACTCATATATATTGTTAAGGTCATTCTACCCACTGAGAGGTTCACAGGACATTTGAACACACACACCAAGGAGTGGGGGGCACTCCACACACCCTACAATGTTGCATAGTGGAGACAGCTCTTAGATCTATTTTTCTTTTGCTGAGTAAACTTCAGCATGTTAATCTGCCCAATTGGGTGTCTAAATCTGAATTTCACATATGGGGAAACAGAAGTCCAGAGGGATATTCTTTTCACCCTAGAACAGGTAAGGTGCACTGCCCTAAGCAGACCCTCTCCCCCTACAGGTTAGTGAGGGCCTACTGCCAGTGTCTCAGGCACAGAAAACTAACACATCTTCAGGGCAGGGCAGAAGAATACACATTAGTTTCTCCCAAATTAGAAATATTATGCTATGCATCTGATAACTCATTTTTAATTTTGACATGCATCAGGAAAACATAGTAGTTCTAAAGCATTATTAAATGTGTAAAAAAAGAGAAAGAACACAGTGGCTAACATTTAAAAATTTTAATCATTCAAGATTTATTTAGAAAGTACAAGAATTTAATGCCAACATCTAACAGCATATCTGTACAGTGCTTGCTCTTGCAGAAAAGAATACACCAGCTAAGATTAATCCTCAGTTTGATCCATACCAGGAAAGCCCACATTTAAGTTAAATATACATCTTTAGGATCAGCTTTGCTTCTCAGAAAATGGAGTTAACCATACTTGAATCTGAGCTGAGTGACTCAATACTAGGCGCATCACTACACAGAAATTAGATTCATCTGTATTTAAGGACAAGGTAGGTACCTTGAAGACAGATATATGTTTGCATGTAACTGATCCTTGAAAATTTTCCAAATGAAAATCTAAACTAAAGCTTAACAAGTTTAACAAATTTCAGTTTTCTTCATTTTCTCTTACATCCTGATAAGCTCTTTACTCTTACATATATACTTTGCTATTTGATGCACCTTCTGTTGTCCTCACCAAGACCTTGTTCCCTGCTCCTGCCCCATGCTAATTTCTTATCGAAATGTTTTTATCTTTTTTCTTTCTTTCTTTCTTTTTTTAAACCTCTTTAGGACACGAAAAAGCCAGAGAATGAATGAATCACTAATGGCTGCATCTTTGACCTAAGCCAATACATTTTTGCACTTAATGCAAATTCTGCATAGAAGAAAAAGTAGTAAGATCTGAATTAGAAGTCTACAACAAAAGCTGCTAGCCAGATATTACCAGAGATTTTCAGCTGAACCTGGGGCAAAGTAGCTGAAACAGCAAAAGGTGAGTAGGCAGCTTTCAAAATGCCTGAAAGCATATTTGTTGCATTACACACATTGGAAAGCCAATCCAAGTTCAATCCATATTTTATATTTCTCCTTTGGGGGTAAGGAGCTATCCATTGTGTTCCCCAAAAAGAAACACTGCCTAAAATTTAAAGTTAGAATTGTCTTTTTCTTCATTTTTTACTGTACATAATAGCTCTTTATAAGTAGATCATTTTACTTTTCCATAGAGTGTGAGCACATTTTCCAGGCTCCAAAAGAAAAGAAGGGAGCAGAAACAGGTGAACACTACAAGAGAGACAGGATGACAACATATGGGTTAAGTATGTCAACAGACTATTCAAAAGACAAAGAATCAAATTTGGTTTACTCATTTTTAAAGAAACAGAATACACTAAATAGTATATCCTGTAATTTGAAAGTTGTCTGAAACACTGAGATAAAGATCTCAATTTGGCAGGTTTAGCAGAACCCTCATGACTTGATAATGCTCCTTCTTTCATGTCCTACTAAGTAGTTCTATTGGGGTAAATTCTTCTGCATCATTCTAGTAATCTCAGTGTATTCATTTCATTAGTTTAAAATTGTCAATGGCATATTTCAATCACTATTTCATAAGACAAGGGAATGTCACTTGCTGGATATATATTGCATATCTCATGATGCCTTTCATTCCAAGGTATATTATAAACTTAGTGAGTTGACAGAAAAGAAAGAAGATCTTCAACTAGGCAAGGCTGAAAATAAGGCTTTCCTAAATAAGCAGTTTAACTTCTGAATGAGCCAAGTGCCCCAGAAGGCTAGTATAAAGAGGAATTACAAATGCACAGCTCTGACAGATAGGTTGAAGGAAGATGTTAGGGGAAGAATTAAATACTTGTATAAAAGTGAGTGTTAAACCCCACTTTCAGGTACCATAACATCCTTGCTTTAATTAAAAAGTTTATCTGGAGATGGCTGTATGTGCGAAGAGTCATTTCACTTGCTCCTCGAATGCAGTCACCTCAAATAGAGTATGAAAGCATTCAAGGGGAGTGGTTCTGTGAAGTATTAAAAATTTGCAGTTTCTGTATACTTCAAGCAACAAAGTACACAGCAGTCGAATAAGGTGAGTATTAAAGTCTCGGACAAATGCCCTCAAGCATTATTAAAAGGAGGATGAAGAAATATTCAGATAACTTTGCTATTTATCCCACAAGTAATGCCAGAAATCTTACACAATCACAAACAAAATCTCAGCTTTTATAATTTACTCAACATTCATCCTTTGCTCTCAGTCATTAGCTCAATTGACTAAAAGGAAAGACTGCCACCTACTGAATCATCAGCAGGTTACTAAATTTCTAGGGACAGAAAATAAAATGGATAGTAGCATTCATCACCCCAGTAAAAGCAAGCTTTTCAGATTTTATATTCAAATTATAAAATCCACATTAGGAAAAAGGTATTATAATTAAAAAAAATGACAGAAGAACAGAACTAAAAGTGCATAAAACTTTGAGCCTAGGCAGACAGACTTTTAAAAAGAGAATTGACATCATGGAAGCACTGTGATCAGAGCATGAAGCCATTCTCTTGTCTGACTGAGTAACTACTAATGTAGTATGCATTTCATAGGACTAGGAAAGGACATTTCATGACCTGAGTACAGGGCAACAAACTCCACCTTCTTTGGATCAGTCACATTTCTTAAAATGTAAAATTTGACTTATAAGTTTACACATATGAACATTAGTTATCACTCATTTCTACTATTTTTCCACAAAAAAGCCTGGAGGTGTACAGTTTCTTAGAACAGTTGTTATACAGTTTGTGTAAAAAATACAAATTAAAAGTCTCAAATACATACGTAATCATATGTGCAGAAAAAAATTCTTGAGTGGAAGTTAATTAAACAGCCTGCAGTTCACACAACATGATAGTAACCAAAAAGCTGGTGAACACCAAGGAAATAAAAAGAAACATACAAAACTACCAATAGTTAAAGAAAAACATACAGCTAAATTGTTGCAGAACTATTTACAAATGACGGGCACAATTCGTCTTTAAGTACTTCCACATAAAAACATAAATATTTTCAATTGCCACTTACCAAGTACAAGAAATATCCACCAAAGCCAGTACTGTCCATTGAAATATCCAGTAAAGTAATCTGAGAACTGAAATACATTCATAAGGTTTAACTTCAGTAAGATAGGTGACTAAGACATTTAATGCCTATTTAAACATAGAAAGGATAGAGGAAAAAGCACATTTGAATAAAAATAACAGATTATGGTAAAATATAAAACTGGTATTTGTACAGCAATAGACTACACCTGATACTGGAACTGTTATTTGTATTCTTCAGCAAAGTTATTTCAAATCCTCTAAAAACCACTTAGTATTACTTGCTGGAATCATCTGACACTTTATTACAATGAATCACTGTTGTCGATTTTTTCCCAATGCCTACCATCCCAACACATTAGAGCAGCCTGCTGCTTCAGATATTAACACCAGAAGCCACATTAGTTTAATCTTATCAGATGGGGATGTTCTGCTGACCCCTCAAAAGAAGAGCTTCTGACCTTCTGTATACCCCCTACTGTTAATCGCTGCCAAGAATACCAGCCCCATAAAGACCCCCAACTCATTAAAGTCTTTTCATTTCCAAACCAGTATTCAGTTCCCAGCAGTGAGCTGAACACAGCTAAATGAACCTTGAAGTGGCATTTCAACTGTTCCTGTTAGTGACCAGGGTAGACAGTTTTGTCCTCTCTGTGATGTGGGAGGCAGCTGGAGGGCAGGGCGTGATGGTATTGGAGACAGGTATCTTTGCCTTTACCAGACTCCAGACTGCATGCTCCACTGATAAAAAGGCTAATCAAATGTCTCCAAAGTTCACATTGGAAATAGGAATAGAAAGATGTGTGAAAAGTTAACAGAAGGAATAAAACACCCTGTTTAGTAGCAGCTACGCTTCCCATTCTGCTTTCATGTATAATGCATCCTGCCACAGTACTTGCCCATTTGTCATTTCTAGCACATTTCAGTAGTGTCAATCCAGAGACTGTGTAATTCAGACACTGCTTACTCTAAAAAGAGGATATTGGGCCACACCTTCAACCAGATAAGCGTCAGTGTCATTTAATAAATTTTACATGAAAATAGAGCATAATTCATCCTTTTTTTTTCCCCCTCAAGTAACTGTGTATGGAGACCCACAGATATTTTCTCTATAATAGAGTCAGACCACATGCTTTCTTTAAAGTCCTAATCCTGTACTCATATTCATTTCTATAAACAATTCAAGGAAATAAAATAAATAATAAAAAAAGAATTGCTAAATCAATTTAAAATAATTAGTACTTATATTGCCCCCACATAAATACTAATATTTCCACTATCCAGCAGAGAAAGCATTTTGTATTTTCATAGTTCATTAAAATAACAGATATTTGATTCACACCACTACTAAAATCCTATCTCACATTATAGTCAGTATTTTAAGTTCTTTAAACATACCTACCAATCCATTTTCTTTCAAATTTATAATTCCATTTAATTGGGAAGAAGGTTTATTAAATCAGCAATCAATCACTGGCTTGTATGTATTACTCTCACACTTTCTGTATGCAAAAGAAATCATTGTTGCAGAATTTCCCCAAATTTTACTTTTATCAACTTTTACTAGAAGGGGAAAAAAGCACCAATAGAGAGAGAGAATACACATGAACCAGGATTGTTTAGACACTATTGTATTTCATACCACTGACCCTAAGTGAAAAAGGGCAATACAAGCCTTCTGAAGCTCGAAGCAAAGGAACAGAACTTCATCCGCATACACACTGCATCACCAACAAGACAACGTTGTCAATATGCACCCAATGAACTTTGGGGGTTAATTTCTCTTTGCAAAGGGGGACAACACAGGGAGATGGTAATCACTACAGAAAAAGCAGTCCTGAGGTCTTGAATTGGTCAGCTCAAGTATTTTAAATCAGCAATATATTAATATATTAGAATTTAAATATCAACTACAACACAGTAATTCTTCAAGGAAGTTTAAGATATACTAATTTGGGGGTTTATTATAAGAAAAGAACATATTCCCATCTGCTTGACAATAATAAAACTGTCACAATGATTAAGTTCTGCCTTCTCCTTAGTATGCCTTAAGAAAAGTTGAAAATAACCCCAATGGATATACAATTGAAAAATTCAGGTCTTCTCCCCCATTAAAACAAATTCTACCCCAACCCCTAAACTCCAGATAAATGCATCAGAATCACCTCTGGTCCAGAAGAATTCCATGCATCCTAAGGAACCAAAAAACCCACTCTCAGCCATAACAAGGATGCAGGGCATGTCCAAGAAGGACAATCTCTTCTCTAAAAATCACTGTTTGATTTTGACATGATTTAGTATATATGTGTCTTATAAGGAGAAAATACCAAATTCTTCAAGGGAGAATAGTTTAGCAATACACTTCTGAAATGTTCTTCTGATAGGTAGAGCCTAGATGTTCATACAGGACAGTATTTCTGAACAGTACCAAAACTGTCTTGATACTTTCTCCATTTTTTCCTGTATGCTTGTTCAAAGAATGGGTCACTCTACATTCCTAATTTCATTAGAATGTGAAATGATAAATCAGATAAAAATACTCTTAAGTTTCATTAGTAAGTAATATAGAAAATTCTCTGATGAAATGGAAAGTCAGAGCCAATTCTGGGCATATTTAAGCTTTTTAATATACAGAATTTTAAAATATTTTGTGTTTTTATAATTCCATTATTATCTACTTTTAAATAAATCTTTATGCTCTCAGTCTATAGACAAAGAAGCACATACAGCATAAATCAAGAAACATACCCGTACAATGAGAATCCATTTGATCAGTGAGAGACCAAATCCACAGATTGCCCCATACCTTCCAGCTATGGTATTTGTTATACAGAAGGATAAACAAAATCCAATCCAGTTGAAAATAAATGCCACTATAAAATAAAAGAAACAGTAGTTTCTGTTAATTCGCACAGATAAGCAAACACTTGACATTAGTTTCACTTATAAACTAATAAGGATATCCTTACACAGTCAGAAGTTCCCTTCTAATAATTCAAGCTTTCAGAAATTTAGCTTGAATCCAGACATTTCCAATGGTATATTCACTTAAAAATAAAGCAAACAGTAAATAGGTTGGAGTCTACTGCTTTACATGAGAACATTCCACAAATAAAGCATTACATTGCTACTGAAACCAACTAGGTAAAATTAGATGAGAATGGTCATACAAGCAAAGGACTACAACACATAGGATCTGGCTTAAAAACAACGAGCAAAAAAAAAAACAACCTTGCTACTTTTTTATAGCCAAGAATATAATTATTATGCATACATATGCTCATATATCAAGGTTGCATATTCGGCTTTACCCAACTTGGATAGAACAGAATGAAAGTATCTGATCTTGTTCTGTAAGTATATTATAGAAATGACAATAAGTTGAGAAGCTAACGTTTCATTGGTTACTGTCTTCTCTTTTAACAAGATCTATATCCAAACACCCGATATCAGAAATCTTAGACACTTTACACAAAAGCATAAGAAATCAAACAAAGGACACCGTGTCTAACTACTTCTGCTACTTCATTAATGATCTTACACAACTCAGTTTTACAACTTAAATTTTCACATCTGCACACGAAGTTGGCAAACATCATCATCATCTGCATGACTGCAGTTTGAGTAGATTAGGTCGAAGCATGGGAATACTGATTAGGTGATGTTCCAGTCAGAGTAAGTGAGGGCAACTTAAAAAATTGGTATAAGTTAAGTGAGTAGAGGGAGGAGAGACAGCTATTCTATTAACAAGAATATTTAATCTGGACATTCAGATATCTTTCCAAAATAGGAAAAAAAATGATTTATATTCAAGAAAAATTAGGTAAGTAGTTAAAAAAAATAAATATATAAAATAAGCTCTTTAAACTCACCCTACTGCTGGTTTTTATAAATTTCAGTAACTAGTTCTTTAATGCCTCTCTGCTCCTGTCTCAGCACAGCAATCTACCCCTCTTCATTTATCCCTGCTACTCAAACAACTGTGACTTTGATAATGGCTCCAATGTTTGGTAGACTTAAAATGGTGAGAAGACAGACATGTTTCTAATGGACTATGCATACTAGAGGAATTTCTAGGATATTTAAAATTTTAAAGATTATATTAAAAAAGGGATTTGTATAGCACCTGAACTCAGTTGTGTATTATACAATTATAAATTCCTCTTTCCCCTCCTATACCATAAGGTACAGGGAGGGAGGAAAATGAGTTCTTATACTCAAATTTGAACACAATGGCAGTTTTACCCTCCTTTCCATTTTCTTTAAAGGAATACTCAAAATAAATCCAAAGTGACTGGAAGAATATTAGGTGGATATTTAATACTTATTTATTTGCCCAACTCCTGAAAGGCAACAGTATGTTCTAATATTGTTCACAACAGCTTTCTTCTCTTAAATCAGTGGGCTTGTCCATCAAGTTGTAAGCAGACAATGAAAGCAAGAAAGAAAAAGCATAAACTGCAAAGTTGTAAACTGCAAGTTCACAAATCTCAAATAAAATGAGCTATAAACAGAAGAAAAATCTCACTACTTAAGTTTTAACTTGTATCTATCCACTATAAAAATTCTGCTATGGGTACCTGATCTAAGTTCAGCAATGCGGAACTTTTTACTTCCATCCAAATCTAATCATCATCCTAGGAAGCCTCTCCAACATTTGCCTTATGTCACGTGAACTTAATATGGTCAACATCAAACTCTTCATCTTTTCATTCTTTCACACTGCTTGGTCACAAAATTCTTTCCTTTCCATCATAAATATATCTCCAGCTTCTAGACGGACTGCATCAAATGAGACTTTTATCTATATCCTAATTGGTTTTTTTCCTCTAAAGACTAACCTTATCTAACTCTCTTTTTTCTATCACGATTTCCTGTCCAGGAATATGTGGTCAGTCAGGCAAGTTCCCTGAGCTTTGCGGCCCACACTGCATCTGGTAAGAATAACCAAAAATAATTTGTGCAATTCCTGTCTATCCCAAGCCATGAGACATCACAGCAGTAAAAGGTGTCCATAATTTTCATCCTTTTATTGCTTTATGGAATCCATAGCATAAGTTTCTTCCCAAAGCTGAAGGAAAAAAAGGGGAATGAGAGGGCCAGGGGAGAAACTAGTAAAATGAAATATATATATACGAAATACATATCTACTACACAGAGATGACTTAGTCTTTGTGCGAGTTTCCTGCAGCTACCAACGCAGCCCTTTACTTTTTGTCTGCATCCACTCAAAATTTAAACGATGCTCTTCAGCTATTAAGGAGACTACCTTTTCCTTCAAACCACTTAGACTTCCCAAGACACTCTTGTACAGACAATGTTCCTGATCTGACACTAATACAGATTATCATAAAGATGACAGTCATTCCCAAACATGAGATAAAGTCTGACAAGCTGGTGTAACCACATCTTTGTTTTAAATTAAAAAATATTCTTTACTTCTATTTACTCATCCTCTTTACACACACACAAGAAAGAGAGAGAAAATACACATGCATAAGTGTATATTAATGTAATTTACATAAAAAGAATGCAGCCATTAGGGTTGCTTCCTAACCACAACAGAACTCATAACAAACCTGGAGGAAGAAGTTGCTTGGTGATGGGGGTAGAAGGGAATAGACTTTTTATTTAAAAACCCTCTTGATATCTAATGTAGTGGGCACAATAATTCTGTTGGACTTGTATTTCTCTTTATAGTTGCAATAAAATAATCCCAGCTGAAACACAAAAACATAGAATATTTCAAACGTTCCAAGTCTAATATGCTTATAATCTGTCCATGGAAATAAGGCTACTCATGAGCTATTTCCACATCCCAAACTCTTCTGATGGACAGCAGTGAGCATAGGCCTTTTTTTTTTTTTTTTTTTTGATATCAGAAATCAAAGTTTGAAATAAAAATCTTTTAGCTATCTGTAATTCTAAAACAGTTGGAGTAAAATTATTTAACTAGAAAACAAGCTTGCATTTGTTGCCGTCCTTCATCCTCTAACTACAGGGAAAGGCAAAGATTACATACGAAGCTGTATTTTGTCATTACTAGTTTACTAACACTTGTTAATGTTGCTTCTTTTAAAAAAAGCAAAATTCCTAACACTTAGAGAACAAACCTGTGCTTGCTTTTTGCCAATGCTCATTAAGTTGCAAAGGATCTTTTTACTATGTTCCTACAATTTGCAGTAAACAAAGAAAATCTAGTTTATTACTATGTTAAACTGCTTTATACAAGTAGGTTTTTTAATGGATTGAAATACATGACAAGATGTAACAATAATTACAAGCACACTAGAATTAATCTATTTTTTTCCCCACAATGGTTATTCTGTTTCACTTGCTGATTTTTTGACTTAAGTTTTCTACAGCTACACCTTAATCACTTGTCTTAAGTTTGTAAGCAGTACCATGAAAACCTGCCAATAAAACTGGTTTGAAGATCTGTGCTGGTTACAAGTTTTAGCCACAGCTCAAGCCTGTATAAAGGTTCTAATAGTAACTATATAAACAAAATCCAACTATGACCACTTCTTTGTCCCATGATATTTTTTTCTTATTTTTAATACCAAGAAAACAGAGTTTCACACCTGGCATAAGCATACTGTAATAAAAACTCTTCAATTCTTAAAGCATTACTAGAAATCATTTTCCCTACTGCTGTGCAGAACTTATTTCATTCTTGAACTGGGAAACAATTTTCCTCCTATCTGAAGGCTTCACTTTAAGTCTGCTGATGATCAATAGGGTGCTACGAACTTCAATAGACAAAAAATGTATTTAGAATCTGATCAAAAGTTATCCCAGCAGTAAAATTAGTATAAAAATACCTAAGATTTAAGCGCCTGATATTTAGTTTCAAACCTCTGTGGTATATTGCATTATCTTCTAAACGGAGTCTAAAATGTGAACTAGCAGAAAGATTTAAAAAGAATCCCCTTCATATGCATGTTTGGAGTAGAAATTGCATGCATGAACATGCATCCATATATGCATAGGAGAAAAAAAGAGAGAACTAGAAAAATACAAAACAGTGATCTCTAAAGGAGATAACTGTTTAAGTAAACTTTTTCATCAAAAATATCCATCTTATAGATCTGGTATTTTCACCAGAAAAAGTGTGTTTCGAGTCTCAAAAGAAACTCAATCTATTTGCTTTCAATCACAGCAAGCACAATTTATCTTTTCTGAAAGGAAGAAAATATCGCAGGAAACAGCATGCTTCTTTCCAAAATCATATGGCATTAACAGCATATTAAAAACCTGGATACAAAATGCTGCAATTTTCTTCATCTACCCTGTTTTCACCAGCCTTTGAATACTAACTTTCTGCATGTCTCTGACTATTCTCAAATTGAATGAAAAATTTCAGTAGCTAGGATTTTTTTTTCCCTTAAAATACCTTCAAATAGTTTAACAAAAAGCTTCAAGTAGTTTAATAAGGCTATGGAGATATGACAAGACCTAATTAAGGGGGGGAACACCTGAGTCAGAGAAAACAGGGCTGAAAGGGGTCCAGAGTTATATTTATTTCATTTCACTGTTTGAGAACAGGATTAGCTATACCTATGCTATTCCTAAGAATGTCTAATTTGTTTTTCTACTCAGTGATGAATGTTCCAAAACTTCCCTATGCATTTTATTTCTAGTGCTTCATTATCCTTGCTGAGAATTTCTTTTTCCTTAAAGCCCAACTGGAAGTTTTCTTGTTCCAATTATTTTTCATTACATCCAAAATGCATGGAGAAATTAAATTTCTCTGCAAAAAGAAGCTAGGTGACTGTGTACGAAGGTCAGCCAGGCACCCCCGATAATCAGGGGGAAACAGGCATTCCCAAAATGGTTGCTTTATCTCCTCCCAACAGCAGCAGTTTTAGTCAAATGATTTCCTCTCAGCTCCTCTTGCATGACTAAGGGAAACCTGTTTAACAATCATACTGCAGACATCTAGAAGTCAGGTTTTTAAATTCACAGGAAATTTAGAGCATGCTTAAGTAGTATTCTTCAGGAAGCACACAATAGGAGGCTGTGCTCACCCCGAGCTTGCACTAAAACTCAGCCTCTCAACTTCAGGTAGATACCTTGATATTTATTAAAACTTCAGGTAGATTCCCTAGTTTGTACATATTTTATAGACTGAAGTGTCCACTAGTTTTGAAAATGGTGCGAACATTAGCTTGCAAGTTTTGCTGTGGATATTATCTGTTCCAATATAGCATCTGGAACAGAATGTGCATTAATGTTTCTCCACACTATGAATTTTATTGGTGGGAACTGCAGTTATAGCGTTTAAATCGCCAAGATATCAATTCAAAAAGAATAAATGAGATCTCCAGATGAGAACTTAAACTACACCTGTCTGATCAAAAAGTATTCTCCCTTCTTTTCTCCTTACTCTGAAGTGATGATTAACTCTTTGAGAGATTCCAGTTAATATTCAAATTTTCTAGAGTATAGGGAGAATCTCTGCACTCCTTGTGGGGTCCAGAGGTGAAAAGGCTGATTTATATTCTAATGCATTCACTATATAGGAGAGAAAAATCATATAAGCCTTTTACCACTGTCCCAAAATACCTCCTTTCCAATTCTGTTATGAGCAGACTAAGCACAAAAAACCCAAACAAACCACATCCATTTGGGCATAAATTACTATATCATTAAAATTGTATGCAAAATGGAAAAAAACAGCTAAAGATTTCCTCCTGTTCTGTTTTGTATACAAAAAGTGACTCCTTCTGAGAAAGTTATCTACTAAGTGCTTCCTACTACATTCTGAAAAGTTTTTACTACGCTATATATGGCATATCCAACTAAAATACATAATACACAAATTATATTAAGTGGTCTGATAAGAGTAATTCGCTGCCTTTGATCAAATATATTCATTTAAATTAGAAATGGACAAACACCAAATTATTCACACGCCAACACAGCCAAAGATTTCAAAAGTGAAACTACTTTCTGAAAGTATGGTTTTAGTACACGCTGGAGATAAATTAGATGTTACGTATATTTAACTTGTTTCCAGATTTTTCCACCATTTCCAAATCAAACACCAAAAAAAAAAAAAAAAAAAAAAAAAAAAAAAAAAAAAAAACAGCAACAACAACAAAACAGAGTCATTTTGCAAACACAAAGACATTAAAAACATTTGTTCATGTGAAGGGCTTTTCTTCTTTTGACTGTAGTGACTCAGTCAGTCCAGTTAGGCTAACTGCAATAGTACTTTATGATCCAGTTCATACCTGGATAGGAAAGAAGTTCATAGCGTGCATACACAACTCTTATTTGTAACTGTGTCACCAGGGAATATGTTTTTTCTTAAAAGGAAACACAACAAAACAACAAAAAAACCTGAATATACAAACACCCCCTCTCAAAGACCAAAAACATACCGCAGACCTGGCCACTAGATGGCCTGCAAGACAGCAATTTTATGCAATATAGACAGCTACCACTAGATGGCATGTAATGATAATTAGTCGATTGCAACAAGCAGAATAGTAAAAAGTTTTTTTAAAAAACTAAATTTCAGTTAAATTAAAAGAGTTCACTGCATTGTTTTATATTTAAAACTATGGCAAAAAAAGCCCCTCAAGGTCCCTCTCTCCCTCATTAGATTTATAGTCTTTCTAGAAATGCTATACATAACAGTCAAAGGAGGAGGTGGGAGAGTGAATTTAGAACAGCTCATTCTTCTCATGACCATCTCACTACAACACAACGCCTAATAGTGTTTTCTTGCATTCTAACTACATGTGAGAACTTACTGTAGGTTCTCGGCAGTCAGTCACCTCTGCTTACAGCATTTTAAAATGCCCCCATATACAAGTGAAAGACATTTAACTTCATTTTAATTTCTTACTCCCTTAAATAGAAATGGGACTACCCACACACTCCCACTTAAGATTGATTCTTGCTAAGTTAAATTAATTTTTCATTTAGCTTTTTAATTTTCTAATAAAAAAATCTCAAGAGTATCATAGGTCTACTTCCTACAGGGTTTTGTACACTAGTCATAATATGAACACAAATGAACGGTATGCTATTGAAATTTCCATACGTAACTGGTTTCTATAATAGTCAACATAGACACTAATTAAGCATATGCTTGCATTAATATCTTGTAATATATTTAAATTGGAAAGGTTACTCATTTTATGCATTTCACTCAAAGGAAAGCAAAGTTGGATGGACATATAGTCTCAAAATAGGTAAGAAAAATTTTGATTTACAGAATTTTTTGAAAAATATGTAAAAAGTGCTCTGTGCAGTCTCAGCTAACTGGCTAAACTAAAAGAAAAACTACTAGTTTATCCAAGTCAACTTCTCCATTCTTGAAGGTGTGTACAAAGGCTCTGGGCATGCACTTTTGGTCAAACATTTGTATATAATTAGAGCCTTCACTTTCCTTAATTGAGTATCTGCATAGAGTGATTTTTATTACTTGTCTGTTCCTAGATGCAAGCTAACAAGATCATTTTCAGCTGAGATTAGGAACTTAACTATAGTAGAACCAAAATTTTTGTTTGAAGTTTCACTGCTGACAACCTATTTGCTTGTCCTCCAAATGCAGCACAAATGAAGGCCTGAAGCAGGCTCTAGAAGCACGAAGCAAGTTCACACAATGCAGAACCCATACTGGTTGAACACAAACAGTTATAGCAAATGGGCTGAGGAAGAAAAGGAAAGAGACTAATTAAGCCAAGCTCTCCCCTTCCTCCCCGCAAGAACATATCCTTTTTATGGTCCAACTACAGAAAGGTCAGGCTACAAACTCGCTTTGTCTCTTTATTTATACATTTGCTATAAAAGGTAGCTGCATACCCCCATACTTCTGTGCATTGAAATGAAAATCCTGAATTATCCAAGTATGTTGTACCAACAAGAAAAAGAATTTGTGAAACTTCCATATTCTACATCCTCAATAATTAAACAAACTGTAAAAGACAAGAAAAACTTGAACTAATATGAAGTATAAGCTGAAAAGACATAAAGGGGACTTTACTGAATATCAATTGTCTTTCATCCTGACGCATGCTAAAATGAACAGATGTATCTCAAATTTTCATAAAAGCTGCAAAATAAGAGATTTTGGAAAGGAGAAACATCCTCAGAAATTAAAAATAAACACACAATTGGGAAAACAAAGGCAGATTCTTTCTAGAAGTAACTTACAGTGATACTTTCAACTTTGCTCAGTGCGATACTTAAATTAGAAGATAAGATGTGCACAGCACATAGAGCCTTGAATAAGTGCTACAGTAGTGCTGTTGACTATCAGGGATCACCTGAAGACTGGATATTTTGTATTTTTATATGCCAGTGGTTAGTTACACCTGAAAATAAGTATGGCTGGATTTGTTCCCACAAATCCACCCACAGCTATTTAATTCAGTACACTAACCAAAGCAACTTTCATATGGTACATTGTATCTCTCTCAAATTCCTTCTACCTAAAAATTGACTGACAATTTCTAATCCAGCCTTTAATTAGAGTTGGTAATCCTACACATAACCAAAATTCCTAACTCACAGTTTACAATCTAGCTATGTTTCCGAACACTTACTGTGACCTTGTTTTGTCCTCTTATCTGTGATAGGTGTCTGACAACTGGAAAAAAGTGCAACGTACTTGCTACTTCTGGAACAAAAAGTGTTTATATCTGTGTACAGGTAGTAATAATCCATTTGTTACAGTAAATTATTATAGTTTATCACAGCTGTCTTTTTTTAGTCCATAGAAATAAGGTACAGTTAAGATATACCTCAATAGGTCTGGGATATAAAATAACTTACTGAAAAATGCCAACATGAAGATGCCATCATTGCCCACTCTAAGCTGATCTGCATCACTGAAATCATCCCGTGGTGGATACTCTTCTTCCTGGATTTACAGGTTAGTGATAATTTAGTGAAAAGTTTATTTTAGAGTAACTATCTGTAGGTTTAAAGTATTAATTATGTTTCTAAAAGTAGGAGAGAATTGACATTTCTGTAACAAGTCCACACAAGGGCATTTTAAAAGAAAAAGAATTAATATCTATAAAACAAGTCTTGCTTATACTGATAGAGCTCAGATTTTAATTGAAAACTTTCTGTAAAAGATATGTACATATTGTATACTCATCTTAAACGAGACTAGAAATTATCTTAAATGAAAGTTTCAGACACGAGTATTTTTTACAGTCAAAATCAGCAGAAATCTCTATCGTTACTATCTCTCTCATATCTTAATATGCAGCTAAGGAAATAAATATCTTTTTAGAAAGAATGATTTCACAATTATTTTTCTTAAAGGCAAGCCTTTTTATTGCTTCTCAAACTACATGACAAAACTTTATTCTAAAGTTAGTATTTTAAGACAAGTTGCTGATGCAACAACACAGCACTAACCAATTCTACTGTCCTCTAATCCACTGCAGAATACATACAAAGCAAGGAGTCTCTAATGACACTAGAGGGCACAAGCACATCAAGAGCATTTACAAGTTTTCTAAACTCAAATCACAATACTTTAAGTCAAACATAACTGAACAGACAAATGTCAGTCAAAACAATCTAAAGGTTTCTCTAGCCATGTCAAAATACTAGATCTTAAAACACTGAAAGTATGGATTTATTTTGTTTCTCAATACTCTATTTTCAGCAGGACTTGGTAGATCTTGCAAATACATTTCTGTGCAGAATTAAGACGTGACCACAATCGTAGCCTGGGAAAAACAAATTTTCATGATGAGAGCACTTAAAGACAGCCTGATGGAAACTGTAAAACCAATTAAAAACATCAGTTCCTGCAGTTAAGTGAACAATAGTAAAACAAGACAGAATGATTCAAGTTAAGTAGCACAGCCGATTAACAGTAGTAAAACAGTATAGATAAAAACATGAGCATTTATTTACTTTTCCTACAATTTTTTTCTCCATTTAATCATAATAGGTTAGAATTGAGATAAGATGTGCTCTATAAAAAACATATAATTCAATAGAGATTCATCAAAATAAGATTTATTTAGCTGTTTTTCCCACAGCAAACAATTGCTACTGAAATAGTGTACTTCTGATTTTATCACATTATTCAGTTGCTGTATCAAATGTTATTTTGCATGTTAAGTTCATAACTAAAATGATCTTAAAATAAATCAAAATGATCTGCTATGTCACTGACATGTTTGCTCACCTTTGTAAATATAAAAGAATAATTTACCAGGGGAGCAATGACTGCTAAATATATGCTAGAACAAACTATGCCAAACTCAAGGCGGCTAGCACTACCCTCCATAACATACGCATGAAATTCCAGATACTTTCTTTCATTCCAGATTAATAATCCAGGACTCTGCATCAGATAAATTACTTCAAAAACACTGCCATTCACACAGATAATTCAAATGAAAACACAGGAAAATGGCAGCAGCAATCTTAAGAGGCTGTAATTAAATTCTACATAATTTCAGATTTCCCTGAATGGTGATCTTATGCTAAACTAATGCTTTCATAGTCACCTAACTTTGCTGCAGCTGTAATACTGAAGGGAGAGGGGAAGTAAAGGTTGAAAATGCATTAAACAATGCGCATGTGCTTGTCTCTGAAATGTTTACCTCAAGTTCCTTTTTTCAAGTTAGGATAACAAAAAAAAAAAAAAAAAAAAAGAAAAAAAAAAATCCAATTCAAATTTCAGAAGGCCCATAAAAATCTCCTATATAAAACAACTTTTTCCATGCTTTTGAACTGCCTTGTAACCTCTGCACTTCACATTGCCATTTCTGTATCAATTAGGGAGCTACTCTCTATACAAAATGTTTCTTTAGGAAAATAAGATTTTGCTCAACTACAGTAACAAGTTTAACAGGTTTCTCTATGTGCACATTGCTAAGGCTTACACATGTAAGAAGCAAGTCAATATATAACCCTGGATACACATGAGCAAACATTTGCACGTAGGCACTTTCATAGTAAGCATAAACAACCTGTAATTAATCATGTTGCATGTGAAAGGAGAACTACATTAAACTAAGTTCCACTTACTGTCTCCAAACACCGGCATATTAATTTACCAGAATCTTTAAGAATGATGAAATAGGCTTTTCCACCTTTAAATCATATTCAAATTAAGTTTCCAGGTACATCCACCACTTGGTACTAAATGGTTTAATGATCATAGTCCTGTAGATGGAAGATACCAATGGGCAATGGTCATGCCCCCAAGCATAAGCTGTCCCTCGCAACACAATGTTATTCAATGAGCTAATTAGTATCAACTGTCCCAATTTTTCTTCAAATATAATTGTTTGACACCTTTTTGGCCACATTTTAAGAGGCTATGTAGAATGACTCTCAGCTGCTGCTGAGAACTAAACATAACTCCGTAGTAATAATTCTATTAATACATCGTTCTCAATTAGAATAATTATTTGAATAGACACACATGAAAATTGCTAAAATACATAATATTGTTTCACGATCTTATATTGATTTTTGACAGTTAGCCATGTTAAGGACTGTGGACAATTCTATCTGCTAAACATGTCACAAAATGTGTACTTACTTTTCCTTACACCAGAGAAACAGCTAAACAGCAAAATACATTATCAACATAAATGCAAGCCACACAGTAACATCTCTGACCAAAACAACATCAAATTTCACACAGCATGTATTGAAATTGAACCTATTAACTTCTCTCAAACTACAGTTCTGTAGTTACTCTATGAAAAGAGGATCATTTTTTTCTCCCAGGCTTTGTAAATTCCTTTAATTTGAAACCTAGGATGGCTAACAGCGAGATGACCACCTTTAATCAAAGAAAGGATCAGTCTTCAGAAACCCCTTGAATAATAAAACTGGCATAATGTTGTGCAATATAGATGATTTACAAAGAAACAACTCCCTAGAAAAAGTGACAAATTAGCAAATAAAACTAATTAATGATACTTTCAGCACATAAAACAATATTGAGAAGTCAATGGTTGCAGGAAGGAGGGAAAAAAAGCATGAAGAACCCCAGAAACATTTGTTTGCCAGTAGGAAAATTCATAGTTAAAGTCTAAACTAGAGAGAACTATACCATACCTCTGAAGGACTGAGGAATATTTCATCAAACAGACTCCTAGATTCCCTAAACTGGGCGTGCTAAGCATGTAAAAACAGAAAAATATAAGACAAATGCAACTAAAGTAGAACATTAAGTAAAAGCCATTTATTACAACATACAGATCATAACCATTAAAAATATTTTTGTCTGCTTAAATAACCTTTCAAAATTGACCTTGAGAATTTGAAAATATCAAAAGCCAGGTAACTAATGCTATTACTACTGATGACAAAGGCTTGTTACAATTTCTTTGATATGTTGAGCTTGCTGGGAGCCTTTATAAAAAAGGCATGTTAACACTCAAACTATTGTTTTAAGACAAACTTCACAAAGGAAGTCAAGCACTGAAAAACATCAATAAACGCTAAGCTTCGATTGCTGAAAATCTGTGGATACAGGAACTATGACAGAGTAGTAAGGTAACAATAAAATTTTCTTAAGATTCCTACCTTGTGCAGAAAAAGAAAAGGATAGAAGCAATTTATTAAATGTGCTATCATTTTATACAGTTTTCCTCTCTTGCTCAATGAACAGCTTTTTTGCATGCTTTACCGCACACTTTAGAATATACCTTGAAACAATTTTCAGCTTCTTCATAGATTGCTCAACATAACCTAAGGACATTTAATCTTTTGCAGATGTTAACACTATTGCAGTGAAGGGAAAATACTACTCTTAGTTTACATGTAAGAAGTTAAAGGCATAGGTCATAGCACAGTTCACATGCCATCAGAGCACTAATGTTGTAAGGCTGAAAACTCAAACTACAAGCTATGTATGTTCTGAAAACTGTATAAAACAATTCTGACATTGTCTGCAGCTGCTACTGCTTGCAATCTCAAACACAATGAAAGTGAGAAAGCAATTAGATAGTAATAGCGCAAAGTTTAAGTGATTTATCTGTTCTCCCATGGGTATGTAGAGGTAAGGATCACAATCCTTCTCTTCAGAATGGCAAACCACCACTTCAATTATAAAACGACGTTTTTTCTTTTTCCAGTTATCTGCTAGATGGCGACAGTCTTACACAGCTTTAGCTGACCCCTGTGTACATCCATCATAGGTACTAAGTAAAGTAGAGATTCTGTGGAATTATCATATGGTCAGGTGATTAAAATAGCATCAATTAAAACTGCACTGGCACATAAGACTAATTTCATCTAAAAAAACCCTTGGCTTTGTCTTATATTACTTTTTTCCAAAGCTTGACTTTGCAAGTTTAAGTGTTTCTTGACTACAGTTTGTGGGGCAGGTCTTTTTTTATTTTCTTTGTTTAAAAAAACAAAAACAAGTTGAGTAAAAATTCTATAAAACCTGAGACTCCTAGCAGTCAGCAGGACTGTTACTTTTAGATACACTGAAAAGACTTCTGTCACTAACTTAATGCTAACTTAAGTCTACAACCTTAAGAAACACTTGTAATTTTGGGAAATGATTGTTTTTCCCATCAATTTTTCAGAAGGAGGTTTTTTTTGTAGTATCAGCACCTACTTACTGAATTTTGAGCTCTACTGTATGTTTTAAGAAAGTATATGGACAGACTTTATGCAAACATTTATGTTTGCCACAATATCCTACTCCTCTACCTCCCACCATTCCAGATTCCTTTTCCTTGCCTTCATTTTACTCCGTTTTCCTATTTGCATTCTTCCTTGAGCAAGGAATTTTAGTCATTTTAATCATTTAGTTTTTGACTCTTCTCACGTTGCATAATTTCCAACTAACAGTTATTTTCTTTCCTCAGCTCTACAAGTGTCTTCTCTTGCATCCTGACACACTCCTACCAGTGTTCCTCCTCCCTCCCTATGCTCACATTTTCTCACATCCACTTCAACTCCTTTTCCAATACCACATTTTGAGTTCCTTCCGCAGCCAATCTCAGATTATCCTTCTCACTCTTGCTCCTAACTAAAATAGCTCAATATATTCCTCCCTCTAAATCAGTGCTTAGCATATACCCTTGCCATTTCTCATTTTGACTATTAGTCCCATCCTCCCTGACCCGATTTTTCTTTCCTCAGTTTAAGGCAGTTACCTCTTAGTCCAAACGAAAACAGACTTCTCTTCCCATAATACTTAAGCTCCCACAGATTTAAACTCCTCATCCCTTGTCCTTTTTCCCTCCACTTACATTGATGCCCTAACATTTGAATCAAGTGTCTTTCTTCTTCCTTATGGACCAAAGGCCAAGAATAGTAAAAACTACTTTAGGGCACAGGAGAATTTCCCATTTCCCAGGTCCAGTGCTTTCTCTAAAAGTAGTCAAGAGCAGTCATAAGGTATATCTATTTTCAGACTTATAATCCCCTTCTGATATAGAACATTTGAAAGTGTTCTCTGTGGACAGTACATCTGCAGTCCCATCCTCTTCACAGCTGTGAGCAGTCTAAATTTATCCGGGGAAGACAAATTCCACAGACTTACCAAAAAGCTATATCTCTGAACTGTGGAGAAAAGCTTATAATTTGGCCAAAATCAGACAGAGTTTCTGAGAAAGGCAAAAGACATTTCTGGCACAGTAACCAGAGCATGGAAGCGTTAAAGTTCTCCAAAACAAAAGCATTAAGAACATGGGCAAAATCAGTGGGTTTTGGTTAGCTTTTTTTTTTTCTTGGAATTAGCTGAACCATATTGAGATTTTCCAAAGAAATTCAGCTCAAAGATGACTGACTGTACACCTAGAACTTTCATCATACAATGATTAAGATTTGCAAAGTTAAAAGCAACAGGAGTCTTGCAAGAGTTGCATATGCCTTATCTGAAGTGCCACAGGACTGGCAATGTTAAAAGTTAAGGCTTAGGGTGCTCAAGTTCCAAGTAAGCTTAAAGGTTCATAATTTCAAATTTGGAATTCAAATCAGTATTTCAGCAAAAGTTTTGCTTGTATGAAAAGAGTACAAATCTGTGCTCCTGCTAAAGAAGTTAAAAAAAGTTACAATCATTCAACTGGAGATCATCATAGCAGAAACTTGGCAACTGACTAAGCAAATGTTCCTAATGCACTGCCACATTTAGTAAAAGATTTGTGCAACACCTTCACTGGTAATGTTACATGAATTCATTTTAACTTCAGCTGTTCCTACCTTAAAGAAACTCTTGTGCCTGTGATTGTTGCATGGTAGTAGTAACAACTTCCATCTGGGTCAGCATAAATTTTTTCTGATCACAAAGACTCCTCTGAACACACTGTGACTGACAGGTATAACCCAGTCAGTCAGTTTATAAATATCTCAACTGCAATCACATACAATTTCAACACGGGGTGTTTTATGAAAGCCATGGAAATCTAACTTGAGAATAGTATGTTACAGCTAATCACATGAAGTACTAGAAGCTCCACTTTCCAGAATTTGGATAAGAAAGAACAAGATCATCAACTGTTTACAAAATGAAACTAACGTTTAATACTACCTGCAAATATCAACTTTCTACTTTGAAGACTGTATTCTTTATAATGTTAATTTTAACAAACCTATAAGCACTGTATATATACATCCACTAGTTAACTTACTTTTTTTAAAAAAAAAGTCATGGTAAATAGTATTTGGAACATCATTTCTTCAAAATTCAATATTAAAGTTTTCATGAAAAACAGGGATCTTTCCTTCTGAAAGAGCTACAGTATTGGAGGTTTTGCCCCTTCCAGACTGCTGGAATTTCCTTCTTCGGTTGTTAGTTTATTACCACCTGAAACACTCAAAATGAGCACAACTCTAAGAAGTAAAATTAATAGGAGTTTTTAATTAAAAGATGACAGGCTATCAAAAAGGCATAATTTGGCTTTAAAAGTTGTTTAGTAAGCTGTCATGCCTCAGAAAGAAGTGAATACACTTTTTACAGTATTTTACAACTAACTTGCATGATCTATAAAGGACTAAAAAATCCAAAATATTTAAAATCACTATCACACTATTATTTTAATAAATATGTCACCATATGGTTCAAGCTATTATAAGTAGTCAAAATTAGCCTTAAAGATTTCACAAAGTTGAAATAAAGGAGAACCATGTCACTTACTCGTTGGGCAACTTCTGCTGCAGCAGCTGCCATTGCTGCAGCTTTGGCCTTCTCTGCTTCATCATAAGTAGGAAGAGAGGTAGCTACACTGTATGGAGGTGGTACAGGATAAAATTCATTCTGTGTTTCTGTTCAAAACGAAGAGATTTATGCATTTTTAAACAAGAAAGATGTCAAGAATAGTAAATATTAAATATACAGAACTATTAAGCTTTAAAGTACCTACCACCAAATTCAACCTCTGTTGAATACAAAAAGTATTTGTACTTCAAATTCTTACAAGCTTTAAAATAAAATGTATTTTCATAAAATAAAATAGTGAACAATTTAAGGATGCTTGTAGTTTCTGCTCAAGGCAGAAACCTTAACCTAGATGTTGAAGAGCTAGTATGTTTAGGAACAAAGACTATACTTGCCAAGTTACATATCTAGATATTCTAACCAAAAAGCTGCTTTATCAAATCATACAAAAGATATGCAAAGATGAACCCTGAAAAGGGCTGCTAATTATTGATACTGATAAAAATACAGCATGGTAATGGTAGGACTTAATTAGCAGGGCCTTGTTACTAACTTCATTTGGTCCATGAAAATCAATTGTTCCAAACTTTCAATTTTACCACATTCTTTGAAAATATGTTCCTTATATTAAAATGGACAGGCTTCATTTTTATATATTGAAATAGTAAAGTGTCATCATAAAAAACCTTTAAAATAATTTTTTAACGATTTTTTTTTAAACACACTGAGTTTCTTCCCATAGCCTACAGCAGTTTGCAAAAAGATTCCTTCCACAGTCAAGATTTGTCAGCACAGGTGCCAATACCAGAGAGATATAATACACAGGATAATTCTGCATGGCTTTTGTTACGCTCTTAAATGTATCTTTCTGAAAGAACAGGGGTGGGAAATTGCAAAACAGGCCACAGATGATTCTGAAACACTTTCTCCGTGCATGGGAGATGCAACCTCAAGCAACTCTGCTTATAGCTGGCAACGTCCAAGTTCCTGTTTAAGTCTCCCATACCCCAAAGGAAAGTAACTACTTCATGAGAAAGGGAGGGAAAAAAAAAAAAAAAAATCTATCGAGAGATTTAAAACAATGCATTCACGGCATTTCACGTTGATATTTTCATTAAGCATGGCATGTTCCTTTAACAGGTTTTAGTTCTATAAATTGGCTTTTTCTTACAAAAACGCATCAAAATTGCTAATGAGGTCTATTATGGAGCACTGCTTTAAGACGTAAAGATTAAATGTGGAACTGAACCAACATGCAGACTTAAATAAAATCTAAGTAGCACACTAATTAATGAACATTCATTTAGTCTAGTAATTTGGAACAATAAGTGTGCTGCTTCTGAACATACCAGACAAAGATCTGCGCACAAAAAGCTCACTTTTTTACTCTTAATTGTCTGCATAGGGAAAAAAATCAACCAACCAAAAAAAAAAAAAAAAAAACCCACAACACCACACCACTTTGAACCAAGTGCTGATTCATACATTCTCTTCTTTAAGAAGCTGTTATGTAAAAGGAAAAATACCTGAGGTTGCAGCTGCTTCTACTGCTATGCTACAGTAAGGCGGAGGGGAAGTATCTGCTTCAGGTAAAGCTGCTGTCGGAGGAGTCTGTGGAGGCTCTGTAGAAGTGGAAGGTTGCTCAGCTGCTGAAGACTCTGGAGGGTCATCCTCATTGTGAAGCTTAAAGTAAATAAATACATCTCAGATGCACTCAAAGAATTTTTTACATAGCAATCCAATATTTGAAGAATCTTTTTCAAACTTAGAACAAAAATTCTTCTTCAACAAAAATTATTTATAAAATATGTTTTCTTCTTTTAAATGAAGTTTTAAGAGGACACTCCCAGTTAAGCATATAGAAAAATAAGAATCAGAATAAGCAAGTATGTTGATTAAAACCATAGAATTCAAATTTGGTAACTAGTCTTTCTTTTAAAATGGTTCTGATTGTTTTAGCTATATGAATAGTTTTCAGAAAACAGAAAAACTTTAGGGATGGCTACCAAAGCATCCACAGTTAAAACCCACAAACTCAGATGAATAAACTGAACATATCTGAAACAAAAGTTCTATAATTTTAATTTACAAGTTTGCAAAAAGATCTTACAGAATAACATTGTTTTCCTATCTGTAACAAGAATACTAAGGCTAGATTTACATTATACTTTACCTAATACAAAATTAATCAGACAAAAAAAAAAAAATACTTTCAGAGGAGTGTTAAATAAGTTTTACTAATGTTATGTTCCCACAAAATTTTTTTTTTAAATCCAGAGTATATTAAAGCTCTGCAGGTTACAAATCTATGACTATCTTTCTAAAAATAAATTAATGATAATAGGAAGAAAAACATGGAAATAAGACATTTCAATAGTAGGCAGGTAAGCTGAAAAGATAGTTCAAGGGAAAATACAAAATACTTCACAAGAAAACACCACAACAGAACAGTTTTATACAAATTTTGTAGTTTCTCATACTATCTCTTAATATATCAAATTAGAAAAGTGACAAAATCATTTAAGTTTTGATTTTTATTAATCATTAACTTTTTAAAATAAGTTTAAAACACTTTTCAAAGTCCCTCTGAATACTATGTTGAAAAAAGTGTAGCACAACAATGAAAGGTTTTACCTATATATAAATATGTATGTGTGTGCGTGTGCACACACACACACACAATTAAGCAGAGATCATCTTCCAGGTGATGAAAGGGAATGTTGAGGGTGCAGAGAAACTGAGTAATCAAGTCATTTAATGTCTCATCAATGACCCAGAAAAAGTAGCAAACAGCTGAGAAATATGCATAGCTGTTTAGAGTGTTAAGGCCAGAAAAACAAAATCACCTCAAAATAATCCAATATGTTTAGGGATACAGAAAGCAAGTAAGACGACAAATAAAATCCTGATTTTGAAAAGGTCAAGCAGGTCAGAAAAAGTTTTGACTGAGAGCTACAAAAGTTACAATTCTAAATTAAGTATCATTAACAATAAAAATCTGGTGTTGAAATGGATATAACTATTTTTAAATATGTTTTAGATATATTTTTTAATAAAAGTGGCATTTTATTAGGAATGAGATGAGTAGTAACAGAAAATTACTGGCATACTTTTACATTAATGGCTGGTACACCCTGATCTGGAATGTGTGGGTAGTTCTGCTTACCCCGCTGCAGCAGCTTGGTCTATGAGCAGTGGAAGAAAAAGTCTAGTTAAGGGATTTGTCTGTTATTTTCATTCTTCCTCATCTTTTGCCCTCCCCTTCAGCGAGGGCAATGTGTTCTTCTACCAAAAATAGTGCATATAAAAAGACTGGCAACAGCTCATTGCCCAAAGAGCATGCAACTGCTCAATACCCACTTGTCCATTACCGAGGGAATTAATTTTGTGTGTTCTATCCACTTTCCTGAAAACTATTTTCATTAAAATTTGAAATTTAGTAACAGTTACAAATGATGGAGCTGACAAGAGGATGGGAAAAGAACATTCATGTAAGACTTTTCCTTCAAAAAAAGCTAACAAGGCAACCAACTGTAACAGCAACTGCGCATAGGGAACAGAAAAACTCCACACCACAGACTCCAAAGGAGTCCTTTACGCCCTTCAATGAAGTGTATTCAAAAGACACAGTCCTGGTCATTATTTTGAATGATTTATATTACAGGAAAGCATTTCTATTTATCTTGTCTCTTGCTATACAGGTCTTTCAGAAATTCTGAAATTCATAGTTATACTAATGCAGCAACTTAAAGAAAAACCACAACACTCCTTACAGAACATCCCATTATATTTAAAAAACAAAACAAAAACAAACAAAGAAAACTACACACACACACACACACACACACCAAGAAGCAGATTAAGCGGCTCAGATAGTTATAGCTGCAATGAAAGGGAAATTTGTTCCACGAGCAGATCGTAGCTTTTGTTAGTTCTGCCCCGTGTGTCTCATCTCCTGTGTTCTCCTCGAGGCAGTAACTTCAGGTCCTCTCACAGTCTTCCAGGACTCTGCTGGGGCAGAGGGGACTCACCCTGGCAAGCTGCAAGCTCTGCCTCTCCCAGCTGGGGAGGCAGCTGCTACCACACAAACTGGTAGGACCACCTCTCCTACTTTGTCTTCCCAGGGCACTGATTCATCTGTGTAGACATCTGCTTTCTTGAAATCTCTAGGTAGCTGGGTTCTTTCAAGCCTCCCTCTGTCCTGCTTCAGTTTGGCTGATACTGGCTGGTAAATTTAAGTTATTTTTGGACACAGGGGAAGCAGAGGTCTGACAGACAGCATAAATTTCATTTCCATAGAAACCAAGCTAAAAACACCAAGAATGGAAAAGAAAATGTCTATTTCGAGGCATTACTTAAATTATTATACTTAAGTGCTACCTTTTCAGGATTTAACATTAAAAGTTAAAATTCATCTAAATTTCTTTTTCAATGGTAAGATTATTCTACTCATTCTTTTAATTGAAGGAGTGGAAAGAACCCACATTTCAGTTTCCTCTCACAACAAATGAGCCACTATATGCAAGACAGTTGCTTTTGCCAAGATTATGGTCAAAATACTTGTTAGGATCTCTTGAACAACTACAGGCAACTGTAAATTACCACCTTCACCTGCTCCCCACAACACTATTTTAAGAGCAGGACTCAAAGGCATTTTTTTTCCTGTGTTAGTTTCGCGTCAAATGTTCTTTTCAATAACATTTTTTCTGCAACTAGTTCAGTTTGCCATCTCTAGCAATACTAGAGAAACCAAATTCTAGATTAAAGAAAAATAAATTTAGTTCTAGAAACCAAATTTTAGATAATTCAAAGCAAATTCCCTCACACATTAGTCTGCATGCAAAGTATCCAGTTGACTATACAGAGTTTTAAAATTAAAAACAGGGCATCCTTTAGTATATTTAGATTCTACCTAAACTATTTGCATGAGTATTGCATTTCCTGCTTCCCAGCCCCATAACTACAGTGCAATGTAGATTCAATAGCCATTGTGTTTAGACTTGCAAGCTACATCTAAATTAGGGCATTTTTAAAGTTCAAATATAGATATAGAAGCAATGGTTCTTCTGATATCAATGGAGACTACCAGAGAATAAGCAACACAGGAGAAAAATATTAATTTCCTTCAATATTTAACTTCATACTATCTTCAGATGATATTGCAAACAAGGTCTCTAAAGCAGTAATTCAATATTCTATTCCAGAAGCTGAAAAGTGTCTACGCGTTAACATTTTCATATCTTTCAACACTGAAAAAAGAGATAATACAGCCACTTTTATTTTAGCATTTCATTTTTACTGTAAATTACTTAAGGAAATAAATAACAGGAGGAAGTCTTCTTTAAGTCCTCCATTTTGATTGTGTAATGAATAATTTCCAAAGCAATCAGATGAGATGGCTGAAATCAGCTGACATCCTACAACAGAATATGAACTGGAAGAAAGGGCTTCGTAGCACAGAATCCCTTTACCAAGGAAATGGCTGCAGATGGTTTTACTCTTCAAGCTTTTCAGAAAAAAATACTTAAAGTGGGAGGAATACTAACATTTTTCATCTACCTCCAGATTAAGAGTTTGTCAAACTACAAATGTCTGCTTCCTTGTATAAACTGAGTTTGTGTGTTTTCTGATTTATTGATTGATTTTAAGAAGAGTGGCAATATAGGAAAAATTACTAAAATATGTCTCACTTATAAGACAGCAGAGGAAAAGGATATACTATGACGATCTCTGTCATACTGTACCATATGACAGATCTGTATCATACTTCCACAAGATTAGCCAGACATTTTCTGATCAAGTGGATTAAAGTTGCACATGTTATCTCTTATCATCCTGACAGTGTATTGTACGAAAAATGATATACACACTCAGCCTATGTTATCCAATTTTACGCACATTAGAAAATGGAAAATACAGCAATTTTCAAAAGAATGTGCGTGATTTACACAAGTGCGATTTACAGAAACTCAATATTGTGATATATATGTAAATAAGTATTGCAACATAATTTCAACAGTGTTTTATAAGCACTACATAGACCTTTGGAAAAAAGAAGCTGTTTTCACATTGTATCTCCTTTAGTATAGTAGAAAACTATGCACAAGTCACCACCATTTAGAAAAAAGGCATCTAGCTTTCCTCCTCTATTTTCATTTATATGTGTACTACAAGATCATCTTGACAAAGACTGACGTAGATAAGCTTTTATATGAGTTTTAGTAGTGATGGTTCTGCCTTGGCCAAAGAACTTCACAACACTGACATTAGTGACCTTAAATTACAAGCACTTTTAATTTGTCCTTCTTTCTAGCCTTTCAAATGATAGTACAGTTACACTTTCTAGGAAGTTTGGTTCTTCCAGTTTTGACCTCATACAAATCAGTTCATGAGTTTATCCAAACTGTATTAAAATCAGTACAACACATGGAAATGCCATAACCACGGACCTAACACTATGCTTTAAGTAAAAATGTGGAACTAACATAAGTAGATCATGCTCTAATCAAAATAATATTGGTTTCACTGTGGTATAGACTACTCATGTATTTTTAGAAAGACCCATAAAAAAATTATAAACACTACTGAAGCACACAGTTAGGTAAGAACTACAGGACCAGAAGAGATAGACAAAGTCTCCTATGGAAAAAAAAATGCTGCAAGTTTCTTATCATCAGTAGAAAGGGGGGGGGGGAGGAAGAGGAGGAGAAAAAAAAAGGGCAAAAAAAAAAAAAAGCCTATTCACAATGACCTTTGAGAAAACAGATGCCTGGAATGATCTTGTAAAAATAACAGTTTGTAAGAAAAAACTGTACAGAAAAATATGTAATTTTAACTTCACAACTTTCTTCTTAATATCAGTTTTCACTCTCTAGCAAAGTATTGTTTTACAACAAGAGCACGCTTTTGTTTACAAATTCCTGTTGTAATGTCAACCAACCAAGAACCCATGCAGATCAAAATTAACTTCCTCTCTACTGAAAGCTATTTGCAGTTTGTCAAGTGTGCTCTATTCTAAAATACACAGTACTGGCCACAGTCAGAGAACACTTTCCTTCCCCCCCCTCCCCCAATCTGACTCTCTAAAGATGTTAGCCAGAGTCTTTAAAGGGAATAAATACTATTTTAAAATACAAAGTAATGAAGTTACATAAGGTATTTTAGTACATTCAGGTAAAACACAAAAGCTCAGCAAATTTCAGCAACTTTTGCTTTTAATCTGGCTTACATCTACAACATTAACCGATCAAAGCTGATTAGCATACAACAGTGCACAGAGCAGATCTACAAAATTTTTCTTCCACCATCCCATCACTTCACAAGCACTAACCACCACAAATGTCCAGATCTAGAACTACTCCTTCTTGATAGTGGAGAGGGTTTTTTGATAAATCTCTGCAAAAAGTTTTAATAGTACTCAATATGTTATAAGGTCACAGATATAAAATCTGCACTAGAAGCAGAAAAACAGAACAGAAGGCCATTGCTGCCATTCCACAGCTGTGTAGAAATACCAAATGTGTCCACTAAATAAGGATTAGGTACCATGGAAACTCACAACCTCTGGAGGCAAATTTCTACTGAAAAGAATCCAGAGATTTATACTGAATGTTGTTGAAAAATATGTTGCAACAGAATGATTCTTCTGCCAAAGTTAGACTCTTCATATAAAAATAGAGTGATCCATAGCAACTGAAAGTGTTTTATATGCAGTTCACTATAAAAAAACCACATTCACATTAATGTAAACAGTGAAATCATTTTAGCAGTTCTCTTATATCAGAGGGCTAAGTCTATGAATTTTTCAAGTTTTTTTTTTTTTTTTTTTTTTTTTTTTTTTTTTTTTTAAGAAGAAGCATGTAAGCATTTGATGATAAAATTAAAATAGCAATCAGGACTTCCCAGGGGAAGGGGAAAAATATCCTAAAAGCTACCACATGTATAAAATGTGACTATTTCATTTCTCATTGATTGTAATCCAGATTTAAACAATTAACACATACAACATAGGATATGCATTTGTATTAATTCCTTTTTGTTTCTAAGATAGTTATTTCTTCCCCTCTCACATATCAATAGCAGATGCAGAGCCACCCTTAGTAAAGGACAGTCAATAACATACCATGTGTCAATACTGGAACTCTTTTCTGTAAGTAGATATTCTGAGACTAACACTAACTAAAAGGGTTTTCCTTCAAACTGGTTCTGTTTCTTTCTACTTTACTTGCTAGCTGTTTTTTTTTTTTTTTCCTTCTAATATAGACATTCAGAGATAATTTTGAATACTGAAATTCTGAGATGTCTGAAACAGATATTTGATTTTTAACATGAAATTACAAATACTGCATAGTTTCCAAGAGTTTTTCCCTATTGCATGGTTATAGGAGTTAATTGTGAAAGTTGCCACTAAAAAAGAATTTATCTCTAAAAAAAAGATGACTTGTACTGGTATTTTTCAAATCTTAAAGCATCAGTATAAAAATGGTTCTAGAAAATAGGTGGTAAAAAAAACTCACTAGAGCTAGTACACAATTAGGTATGCTAATTCTGAGCTATTCTAAATCTAAAAGTTATTTTAAAAAATCACTATGTACCATGCAGCCTTCTGTTGGTCAAGTGAACACTCATAACAGTTTGAGGAACTAGTCTAAATCCAGTAAGTAAAATACAAGATGAAGCTCTCCTCCTTGAAGACTTTTTAGTTAGAACTAAGTATGTTTAATAAAGATCCATTTATACAAAAGTATGTTATTTGGATCAGTGGTTAGTCTGAAGCAGCGTTTTGTCTTCAACTATACAGGGAAAGTCCACAAGCCTGGTCACTATTTGCCCATTTTTCTCAAACTTCCCCAAAACTGGCAAACGTTATGCTATGGATGCTACATCTCTGTCTACTCCACTTAGTGTTACGGACTTCTCCATGAATATGCCTTTTTGAATTTGCTAATACTATTTGCCTCTCACATAATAACAAAT
Organism: Rhea pennata; assembly: GCF_028389875.1. NCBI lineage: Eukaryota > Metazoa > Chordata > Aves > Rheiformes > Rheidae > Rhea > Rhea pennata. The sequence goes on from NC_084663.1 coordinate 170,131,644, forward strand.
TGATTTAAATCATACAAAAGTAACTACACAGAAGTGAACAAAGTTTCAGTCTGTGCTCTTCAGCTCTAATATTGTATGATCTGGTGAATAACAGCTCCACAATCACTTCATCCACTGCCTTGATGACTTTGTTGTGAGTTTTGATCATTTCCAGCACCCAACGACCCATTTTACTCTGCTTCTAAAGCAGCTGCTTCAACCTCTTAGCTGTTCTTCCATTTACCTTCTCTTGTTCCACTACGTTCTTCTTGTGAGACACCAAAACTGCATACAATACTAAAATGCAGTTGGTACCAAGTTGGTACACAATGACAAGACTAAACTTCCTGCTTACATTCAATCCCTTTCCCGGTAATGGACAATGTTTTGTCAGGATTTGTTGGCAGTTGTCATTAACCAACAGCTTCAGCAAAGCATCGGTGACCACTTCAAGAATCCCTAAGCAAAAAGTCACTTCTTTGATCAGGACTTGCTACACTGGTTTCATGCAAGTACTTTTAACCATTCTGAAGTAACTCAGCACATACAAAACATGTAAACTGTAAAAAATAATGGGTATATTAAAACCTGTAAAATTGGGAAATGGACAGAACTGTCATCAATAACAGACTCATCATTTAACAATTAGTCTCAGCTTCCATTCCAGCCTACATTCATCTGGGCTGAAAATTTCAGTGTTGACACAAAAAGCTAAGCATTTCTGTATATATTAGCCATTAGGTGAAACATGAATAAAGTACAAAAGAAAGGTTTGTGCACACAGCTTCCTAACAAGGACAATGAGGGAGGATACTAAAATTCACAAATTGAGTATGTAGGGAGAAGGATAAGGAAGAAAAGGAGGTCCTTCTAGAGAAGTATAATACCAAATGAACGGCAGAAGAGTCTTGATATGAGAGAGGTAAGAAAGAAAGGACCCGAGTCTGTCTCCTGTCTCACAATTGAATTGCCCTTGAAAATTCTAGAGTAAAACCCCAAGAAAAGCTTAGATAGCATTATAGACAGCACAGAGGGCTTTCACCTGTGTATCTGAATAAAGCTAGTCATGCTGGAACAGTCTCCCCCTCAACAGTACTAAATAGTCCAGTTAAAATCACTGGATTAAATAATCCATAAATCAGAGGGGTAAGTCAACAAAAGCAAGCCTTCTTTATTCTTATTAACAGGTCAATCCTTACCTGGCTTTTACAGCCTATCTCATTCCTTAACAACTGAAAAAAACGAGTAGTCAAACTCTTCAATTTAAAATACCAGCAAACCAGATAGAGAGATGATACACACAGAAGTTCCAACAGCTTCAAAAACAGGAAGATCCATATATGTGACCTGATCACACTTTTTTCGTGCATTATATGCAAAAGAATAGGTCTTACCGAAGATACTCTTCTTCTATCTTTTCTCCTCTATCCACTATGGGACTCTCATCTTTAATAAAGTTTAGTGACAAAGACAAATACAACTCAAAGAACAGCAATAAAAAGTCCTCTCTTTAAAGAATGTGTTTTGTGTCTCAACTGATCATATCCAATTTGAGTTTTTTTGTTTTGTTCTTTTTTAAAAAAATAGAAGGTGATGTTATGGCCAAACAGTGCTGATTAAGCATTTTTAAGCAAGCAAACATGCTACGTGGCTCAATGAGCGATTTTCCGGATCTGTCAGTGATGCAAGGTATGATGCACAGGTCTAGAAGCCGGCACTTCCCAATAGGTCAAGTTTTGTGACTAATAGTCAAATAAACAAAAAATACATTGTAGCTGAGCAGGAAGCTTGACTGTTCAAAGATGGGAAGAAGCAGATGACCAAACTAGTACTACCTAGTCATCCTGGGAAGTCAAAGAAAGGGAAGGTAGCAGACACTGAGATAAGAGAAAGGAGAGTCTGATGGAATATAGTGACATACTGATCATCAGCTGTGACCCAGTGCTGCAGGACTTTAGTAGCCTCCTCATTATTTGAATTATATACTCTCACTCTAGAATTCAGAACAGATTTTTAAAAGTAAATAGCTTATACTACTTCCCCCCCCCCCCCACGCATGTGCTACTAATCAATTTTGTGATTGCTGCTCTGGAGTTTTAACAGTCTCAGTGCTTCTGTATATTCCTTCAGAACACCTTAAGTAATATTTCCCTTGAACTCCAGAATATGATAGTTGAGTCAAAATACCAGCATAAAGCAGACAATTATCCTCAGTTTCACTTCATACTCTTACTCCAGATGTCAGCTATGAAAAGCGAGTGATGCCTTTGATAAAAGGCATGAGACAAGTGTTAATTAACTATGCTGACCATTACCAAATCATGTTCAATGTTAACTTGTATCTTACCACACAAATTAAATCTTTTATTTCCTGCGGTAGTGAGATAAATGCCACTGTAAATATCCTTTTGTCAATAACTTTTTCTCAAAGCTGATCTACACAACCTTTTCAGGTCAGAGAAAAGCAAAAACAGGTTAAACAGTAAGCTATGCATACAGCTTTACCGAGGACATGATTTTGACCTTTATTACAACAATAATCCATCTGTCAACATTAATAGGCTTGCTGTCAAAAGGCAAAATACTATTCAGTACTAAAATTGGACAAACTTATGTTTGTCAATATGTTAAGTTACAATACAATAGTTAGAGACTAAGAATTTTTTTTTACTACTTTTACTGAAAACACATGTTTTTAAGAAAGAAGATGACAAACTTCTGCCAACCATCCTGAACAGCAACTGAAGAATAGGATTACAAACATAAATACAACAGAATTAGTAATATACAGGATATGGTTTATGTTTTTTATGTCTATAATATTCAAAGTTTGGAGGGTTCCCCCCAAACTGTTCATTCTAAACACAGAGGAGGCACAGTTGGGGGTGTTTGAGGATGACTCAATATCTAATGCTTAGGGTACATAATAATTAAAATGTAAGTTAAGCTGTATCAGTTTTAGGCTACTCTTAGTCTCTGATAATGGAAAATATGTTTAAGCGGAATAAGCAGTTAAATGTTAAAATGGAAATATATTTTCCATTTTCATTCTAAGTCTGAAAGCCACAAGGCATCCACATCCTGAAATGTCCTGAGAGTCCAGGCAATGCATGACTTCAGCACAAAACAGAAGTTGTTGGTCATTTTCATTAAAAGCACAGCTGGCAAAGGGGGTGCCCATTTAACTAAAACAGGCTAGCTGTTATACTTGTCCAGGAAGTAGGAGACCTAAGCCTGAAGCAGCCCAAACCCACATTCTTGTCTGTACAATAGCTTAGTTTCAGTAGGAAGAGTTGCCAGTGCCCCTCCCACCTAATAAGCTTCCAAGTTTTTTATTCTTTCTTTGCCCATAATCTCCTAGGATAAATTTCCTTCGCAAATTGAGAATGGCATGCCTAATATGGGTGTATTGGTATACAGGCCATTTGTTCACTCTCCTGTCCAAAGCAGCCTAAACACCTGTAGTCTGGAAGCAGGTTTTAAACTATGAAACTGAACACAGCAATCACACCTAGGACTGTGAACTCCATTCTAGGACTGAAGTCCCAAAAAGTTAGGTATCATGACAGTACCAGTTGCCATATGCTCATTCTTTTGTGGATACGGTCTTTAGGAAGACTGTTTCAAAAATAAAGCTAATGCCTAAATGTAGCCTACGTGCCTCAGTTTCTCCATCTGGAAGACTGCTACCAACATTTTATATTAATATAGTGCTTTTTAAGCATGGGATTTCTGAGACCAATCTACCTCATTTTTCAGATATGAATGTGCTCAAATAGTGGATAGAGCTTCTTTCTTTAAGCAGCATGATAGAAAGAAATCTAGCTTGGCCACATAACAGATGACTTTTGCTAAGAATCTTGTTATTCAAGACCACTTTATTCCCCCCCTCCCTTTTTTAATAGGATAGCAACATTTACTAGAAGTGTCTTATATGTGCATGACCCAGTCTGAAGCTGTCCTTTTCCATCTGCTCTGAGCAGTGACACCTTTCTTCTGCATTTGTGCATCTTCTACAATTTCAAAAGATGGGCTCAGCCAAGCCAATAGCTTGCTGCTACCAAAAAGCAGTCTTTCTTGCACTCTTTTCTGCCTGCAATTCCCTTGTGCAAATTCATTATTTAATCTTAAATTTAGGCCTATCAAATCATTTACTAGAACTGAATAATATAAAAAAAAAGTGCAAAATAACCATAAGAGACAGAACAAGATAATGAGAGTAGTAACTAAAAGGTATGAATAAGAACTGCAGGCATTTTCTGTTTAATTTAACTTCAGTTAGTTATACATTTATGTTCAGTTAAACATTGGAATATGATGGTCAAAAATTACTGGAAGAGAAGGGGAAGAAGATTCAGAAGACAAAAGTAAGTCGAAATTTTTACAAAACGTTTAGAAAGCCAGCTTCATCACAAATCAGTCAGCAGATACATCTATAGAGGGTGATATTCACATACCCTATTACTATGATTGATTTTACCACTACTATTAAAATTTTTAATCTGTAGGGAATAAAGAAGATTGAGATAGAGGACCTGTACCTAAAGAAAAAAAAAAAGAAAAAAAAATCCATTCATGTGGAGACTCCCATCTGCAGTTTTTCCAGAGCATGATCTGAGAGTTAGATGAGGTTTTCTTCTTCAAATGCAGACATCTAAGCATACTCTTTGAAATGACCTTGAGTTTTAAATTTGAACATCTGTATTCTTCCTTTTGTGCTTATAATGGTAATACTTGAGAAAACAATTCCAAGTTGCTTACAGGCCATAATAGTCTAGTATTAAGGTCTTAGGTTAGATCTAAATTATTCATTACTATGAGAACCCAATCTCTTTGGGAGACTGTGACCAACTAAGGTCAACACTTCTCAATGTTTTTCTGCAAGTCTGATGGACTGTATCACCTCACAGAGGGATGAGACAAAAAGGCAAAGTTCTGTTTAATCAGTAGTGGCTTTTGACAGTAACAAGTTCTTGTATGAAAAAATAAAATGAACAATGGGATATGTGATATCTAGAAAAGTTTCCCTGAATTTTGGAGAAAAGCTTAAAGTATGCTATTAGTAAGCTATAGTAACTGTTTTTACTTCTTTTCTATCAGTGAGACAGGGCTTCCTCCTGTGAAGTAGATCCTTAGTTAGGTAGTAAATTTGTGACTCACAGAGAAAGAGATCCAAAAGCCACATGGTTATGACAACAAATAAAGTTAGACCATCCTGCTTTGGAATGGAAGAACAAGACAATCTAAAGATTTACAGAGAGGAAAAAAGAGAAAAGATTGTACCTATCTGATACTTCATCTCCTTGACCTGTCAGGAACACAGAGAGAAACTGAGATTTATTTTCTTCTTCCATATGAAACAAGTGTTTAAAAGTCTACCTAAAAAGTTAAAAAGATACACAGCATGACTACTGTATTTGCAAATATACCACAATGCTTATAATAATTTTTCATCTTCATCTGTTAGGGATTTTTTAAAGCAAAATAGGAAAAAAAAAATGTTTATAAAAATTAAGTTGTTCTTTAAATACATTATATTCAATTTAATACAATTTTCTATTGGTAAAAATGTTGAAGAATGAGTAAATTATAAATTTAAAATCTTTATTATTACATTCTAAAACTAAGGTATAAGCACAGCCCATTCTTTGAAAGCTCAACTTATCTCATTTCAGAGGACCCTTATAAGCCCTTCTAAACTACTAAAAGCTTAAAGTGCAAAATGCCAGTGCATTGAAAAGTTTTCACCTTCAATGGTTAAGAGTTTTGCATCACTAAATGTGCCAGCTTAACTGTCACAAGCACAGTCAAGCAATAAATAGCAAAGCTTATCATTTAACATATCTTTACTCGATATTCTTCTGTACTACAAACACAGAAGTCTCCTAAAAGGAACAGTTTACCTTCCAGTTACGATTTCACAACTTCACAGCCAGACGTATTGAAAGCAATGGAATTTCCCTAATGTGAGCTAGCTTGATCATTCAGTAACACCAATTATCCAAAGATGACAAATATTATACCATATTCTAGATGTAGGCTATGATTCTTATATGAAAGATGCAAAAAAAAAAAAAAAAAAAAAAAAGGAGAGAGAAAAAAAACAGTAATACTTGGGTAATTTTTTTTTTAACCAATTACTATTAGGTTCAGTCCCATGCAAAGAAACAAAAGAAGAAATTTTTCTTCTGTGCACATTTCCTGTGTAGGTTTACTTTCACGTGTGTTCAAGACATACAAAGACTTGACTTTGATTCACGTTAAAGAGACAGTAATACAAATATAAGAAATCATTGAATTATCATCAATGATATCATCATCATTCATTGACGAATAATCTTCTTGAGTCAAGAAATACAGAATATTAAGTGTTCGTTGTGGCTGTACAGCTCTTTACAACATGTAGCATTATACAAGCAAAGTGTTTATAGGATTCAGTGATGAAAATTGATACTATTTCTAAAAAACATACACAATTTGACACACAAAATTCATGAACTTTAAGAAACAAACAAAAAAAAATCCCAACAAATTGCAGGCTGAAGTCTTGGAGTTCTTCATCACTCTAGAAACCAAAGCAGCATTTCCAATACCTTACTGTAGCACCTGGAGTTCAGTGGTATGACAAGTTTAGGAACAGCTTAAGTGATGTCTGTGTGGACAGTTGGCCTTTTGTTTCATCTATCCTGGTTTGCTACTTACCTACTTACCCTTTAGCACTTAAACTACCCTATAGTGAAAGACAATCAACTACCTGACCAAAGATTATTAAAAGATTATTAATCAAAAGCCTTAATGAATTAACATGAGGAAGGGACCAATTAACATTTAAGAAATTCAGTGTATATATATACATGTGGCTTTCAACAGGATGTATATACCTATATTGTTCATACACATGTGAGAAAGTATCCCTCATTATTCAGTTACTTGGAAAAATAATGTTTCACAGAAAAAGGCAATCCCAAACTCTAATACTCAGTTGTTCAACCTTTTTTCAGCATTTTTCATCCATTTCACCAGAAAACTGCTGAATTTCTTTTTCTTAGCTTCAGTAAAGATTAATAAATCATTCAAACCACCTTTTCTGTGAACAAGCTTAAACCAGAAGCAGATATATCACGCAACAAGATATTAACGCACTTAGGGACAGATGCTAGAACGTAAAAGGACACAGAAAAATTATCGCTGAACAATTTATTATATTTTGTTAAGTTGATGCCTCAGTCCCCCAGTCCAACAAAAGGAGAACAGAAAGAAACAAACACGCAGGAAAGGACACATTTACAAACAAGATTGCTGTACGCAAGTGACCAAGGAAAGAAAAAGGAAGGAACGCAGACAACAAAGATTGACTAATTTATTTCTGATGTCATACTCCTGCCCGAAAGCATGACAAATTCTTACCTATCAATTAGTTGTCTTTTCTGCCTTACGAAGAAAGGACAGGAAAGGATGGGCAGACAGCAGTACAACACAAGTACCTTGCATGCCTGAGGCAGAAAAGTGATGTAACATTGATTTACTGTCTGCTCTTAGTCTACAGCACTTATTGCACTGTACTTCCAAGTAGCAGCTTTTTAACAGTTGCATGATTTTAATATTTTAAAATAAAAAAATAAAAACCACAGATGCTTAAAAGTCTTTTAGTTTAACTCACTTAAAGAAACCACAAACAAAAAGAGGTAGCAGTGAGACAGCTTCTTCAACCTCGCTGAAGTGCTACTAATTACTGTCATTGCTATGAACTGATTAGAAGCCAGTAATTCTTTTTATTTTGTTTAGTAGAAAACTTGTCCTAAATAGAGCAAAAAGGGTCAATCACAAGTAAAGGCAGAATGGGTGGAATGTGGAAAAAAAATGCTATTTATTAAAATAAGAAAAGAAAACACAAAACAGTGAACAGCACTGGTCAGAATTCATGAGCTTAGCAATAGGGAGTGGGAGGCTGATAAAACTATTGCTGTGATAAAACTATGTTAGCCACACATTCCTCCCCTACATTTGCCCCTAAAAATTAGGGCATGACAATAAAACAGGCATTTTCAAAAGCTGAAATAACCTTTTGCTTATCATCTGTCACAGTCATTACGTAAGCAAATACATCATAACTCTTAAGATTACAGCTTTAATAATCAGGGGCCAGTTAAGTGTATCTGTAATTGTCTTGTTCTTCCATTGTCTGACCCAGTACAGTAAGCAAGTAACATTTTGAAAGTCTCAATGTCAAGCAGTCAGATGTACTGCTTAGTAAAAAGCAACAATATGGTCCTTCCTAAAAGGCAGTAATCAGCAAGATCTTATTTTGAACTCTGGAGTGCAAAGATTAAAACAGCACTTTTGTTGTTCTTTTGAATTTATAGTCAGTTATTTAATGTGCTGTAATTGCAGAGGCTTCAGGGAACACTTCCATAACAAAATTCAGTTACATAAACTGGCCACAAAGTTTAATATACATGGGGAATTGATTGGACTAGTTCTTACTGTATTACATCAATATTGGTCCTTTTAGAACTTTGCACTGAAAAGTATTTATTCAAAGCTGGGCATCAGCACCCTAGTTGGAAGTTTCAAATCACATATAACAAAAAAATAGAGGCAAATTATTTCTTCATTCCATCTTACATGCTTTTTTCTACTCATTTCTTTGAATAACAGAATTAAATTTTCTATTATATTTACCTGACCTTTAATAACATATACTTTTGAGGCCTTTTAAAACATACCTTGGATACTTCAGACCTCAGGGAGATTATAGTGTTTGAAGGCTCTTTAGAAAATGCTCTGCCAGCATTTTCATTCAGTTTTGTAAAGAAGAGCCAATGACTTCAGAACTTCTGCTTATTCTAAACTATGGTAATGTGGCACAGGAAGAAAAGCATGTTAGAAGGCTATTAACTGAACTGTACAGTGTACTGGGACTTCCAAGTGTCCTAGAAGTATACATCACTCCTGAGAAGATGCAGACTGTTGTGGGGGAGGAGGTATGATCTTCAGGTATAAGACTATCCCACAATATGATCACTCAAGAGCAAACAGAAGCGTCTCACACTGTTGGCAGGACTATCAAAATGAATGTTCACATAACAAAGGTTTTCTTATTACTTATTTTAGAGCATAACCTAGGAAAAATAGGTATACAGACTTCTATATTTATTTTAACTCTTACGAGTTCTTTGCCTGCAACCCAGAAAAAACATTTACATCCAGAAAGCTGTGTAATATCACCAGACCCAGAAATACAAGATGACGTTTACAAAAGTAAACGTTAACGACTTCTGCAATAATTGTTTTCACCGTTTAAGTTGTAAAACACAAACAGTAATATAAACAATTCAGGCTTTAGATGGAGAACTGTACAAGAGATCTAAATTACAATCAATAGCAAAGATTTCAGATTTTTATGGCATCTCCTTAAATATATAGCAAAACCATAAAGTACATGGAACTAAAGCTTAAAACTGAAACTTCTGAAGAGGCTGACTATGCTTAAGTCATTTTTGTGACTAATAATCAGAAAAGCTCACGCCTTTTAACTATAATTGACATTAACAACTGAATGAAACAAGCGGTACAACCAACTCAGGCTGGAAGAAGAGCTTAGTATCTTAAATTACTGCTTCAGTAACAAAGGTTAAGAGGAAAGAAAGAATAGCATTTAAATTAGACTCAATGAACTGTAAAGTATGGTAGACTAATCTTCAGTAAACCACTGTCCTTTATGTGTGTGTGTATATTCATGTGTGTATACCTACATACATATGTATACACACAGGATTGCCGATCTGTCTTTGGTGTTTTACAGTACACTGAATCTAACTTTTAGTAAGCCACTGCACACGTGTGTGTGTGTGTGCACGCACATGTACATAAGTCCTACGGCTTATACAAGATTAGAGTATACACACATCAAAATCTATCCCTGTGCTAGATAGCTAAGAACTACTTTAAAAGGCTTTAGAACAGAAATGACACTTCTCTGGCATGCGTATTAACTAGAGATATTCCCCTACCCTTAATTCCACAGCCAGATAGCACAAAATACTGTTCTTCTTCAAATAAACTTTTGTCAGGACAGCAGCTTGAACTGCCAGTTAAATGCCCAAACAGAGCCAGCCTCTATGAATTTCTCCCAGGCATCACAGAAGAAGTAACAAGCCGTACAAAGGAGACGAGTTACCTCTTACCTAAGAGGGAAGCTCAAGCCGCTGGGCGAGGGCGGAGAAGACCGAGACAACCACCACGCAGCTAGTCACCAGACCAGGAAAACCCGCGGGGGGGGGGGGGGGGGGGAAGGCCGCAGCCGCCGCCCCACCGCCGCCGCCCCGAGCGGGGGAGGCACGAGCAGCTCGGCGGCGCACCAGCCCCCCGGGACGCGCGGCCCCACGGCGGGGCCCGGCCGCGCCAGCCCCCCACCGCGCGCGCGCAAGGGGCGAGCTCGGGCCCGGGCGGCGCTGCAGAAACGCGAGGCGGCCCCAGCCAGACCCTGGGGCCGCGCAGGCCCGAGAAAAGAGGAGAAAAACAAGGGAAAAACAGGCCTCGACTCCCCACCACCCGCCCCGCGCGGACCGACCCCGCGGCCGGCCGCACTCACCACTTGGTAGCGGCTGGCGGGCTGGTAGTGCTCCATTCTGCCCGCCGACACGCACAGAGGCGCGGCCGCCGCTCCTCCGACCGGCCCCGCGCCGCTCTTCCTCCTTCCTCCTCGCCCGCTCAACCGCCGCCGCCGCCGCCTCGGCCCTTCGCCCGCCCCCTCCAGCGGCTGGGCCGGCCCCGCTGCCGCCGCCCCTCCCCCCGCCAGGGGCGGGGCCGCACCGCCCACCGCCGCCTCGCTTCCGGCAGCTGGGCGGGGGGGGGGGAGCGCGCCGCGGTCGCGCGGCCCCGCCCTCTGTGACGCGCCGGGCCGCCGCGCGTGCTCCGCCGCCCGTTGCGCCCTTGTCCCCGCAGCCCGGCGGCCGCGCGCCTGCGCAGAGCTGCTCCCCGGCCGTTGGGCGCGGCGGGGAGGCTTGGGCGTTTTGGGGTGCGTGTGCGTTTGCCCTCCCGTAGGGCAAAACGGGCTACGCGCATGGCATGTCCGCCCTTCCTTAAACACCCGCCGGCGCTCGTATGTGCCCTCGACGTCACTCCTCTCTGTGTAGTTCCCTTCTGTTTTTTTTCTGAGCCTCTAGTCCAGGCCGGGGCCTTCTCCATCTTCTCTGTCATTACCAGAGTGGCAGCAGAGATTTGATCCTCCATGTTATCACCCCCGGAGCTGCTCCAACGGTGGAGCTGATGGTGCTGGCGTTGGCAGCGTGGCTGCCCCGGTGTGCCGTGTCGCCACGGTGCAGCTCCCTGCCGGCCCTGCTGGCTTGCATCCCCCAGCCCCTCTCAGGGTGCTCAAGCACACTGGGCTGCCGGCAGGGTTAGTGCACCACTGCCCTTCCGCTCTCTTTCCTGCAGTATTTCTCTTCCTTGTGCAGTGCTGGCCAGGCTATTCTGTCCCCAAAGCACACGAAGCTTAGGAGCTTATCCATGTCTCGCAAGAATAAATAGGTACAGCATAAAGAAAGTATCCTTGAGGCCTACAGAAAAATCTTCAACAGGTATCTTTCTCTACTAAAATCAAAAGTCTATTTGTTGTCCTCTGTTCCTTTGAAAATTCAAGGCAAAGCACCATTCTATGACAAAAAGAGAAGAAAAATATTGTGGTTTTCTCTTCTCTGGTCCTCCTAAAACTGTGAATGTCTCTTCCTCCTAAAACAGTAAATGTTTATGTGTTTATGTAGTGGTGATGACCACCTGGGGTAAAGGCAGTGAAAATTTTCATCCAGTGGCATATCGGATCAGTATGGCTCATTCCTAGGTTCCAAACTGTCAGATATATAGGTTAAAATAATTTCCAAATAGCTGGGCGTACAGCTCTCGGCTGCAGTAGAAAGGAGCATTTGTCCAGTGGAGTATAACTGATCCATGGGATAAATACTCTCACGAAAACAGTTGCTTGCTCTCAGCAATGGCTCGCAGCAGAACTTTATCCCCCATAGCCCCAGTCACTGCCATTATCCAGGCAGCCGGCTTATTCAGAAGCTGACCTGAGCTGCAGGGTAAGCATTTTCTTGCAAGGCAGTCATTACTGATAAGCTGGATAAGGACTTGCAGGAGTGGCGTTTAAGCCCTAGTATATGTGTGTGGGAGGGCAGAGAAGTGAGAGCTGGGGCAGGGAGTGAAGGTGCACAGCAGGAGGAGGGTGGGAGCACCATGTGTTCAGGACCTCATTTGCAGCTAGTATCTGGTGGCTGCAACTGTTATTAATACCCAAACAAATAAAGTTTGGGGAACTTATGGTCTACTCTATTGTTTGTTGCATTTCTTATGTTCCTCATTCAAGAACTTTGTTGTGCGCAGAAAGCCTTCACATTCTAGAAACAAAGTTGGCAGAGAAATACAGGTTAGAAATGGATTAATGTTATTATTTTCCTAGCAGGATTTCCTCCCTTTTCCTCTTTACCTCTCTACATAATGAAAGTTTCTGTGTTTAATTATTCTGTCTTAAACAGAAGATTTATTAGCACAGGTCATGTTGAGTTTAAGAATAGTATGTACAGAGTACTGTACTGTGCTTCTGCTAACAAACAGAAAGAAAAGCTCTTAATTATATTACCAGATTTCATGGGAAAAGGAATTTAGACCATTCATATAATAGGTTTAACTTCTAGTATCTTCTATACTATTAAAAACAAATTTCCCCCAAATAAACTGGTTTTAAAGTATTGAATGTCACATCTTAGCCTAGGAGGACATTTTCTGGAAAGTACTGAAGTAATCAGAAATGGAGTTTTGAAGTGAAATTTTGTAAATGTCTGACCTCCACATTTTTTTCTATTTTTTGTACTTCAGCTCTATCAAATAAAGAGACCTTGAATTACCAGACTGGACACCAGATAAGTTCTGCTAATAGCTTTCAAAGAATATTTAATTCTGTAAATATTTAAACAGAGTAGAAACACATACAACACAGCTCACAAGCAGAGTTTGTGAGTGTAAGTGAAGTGTGAATGAATTGATTTAATAGGAAGTAACTTGTAATTTGAAATTTTAAATACATACACATATATATATATTTTAAGGCAAGAAAAGACAGCAGATAGGAACCAGAGTATCTTTAATATGGAAATTAGAAAATATTCCACAGCAGCTTGCAAAGAGAACCAGCAGAGGAATATTGTGTGCGTGGGAAGGGAGCAGCATACTTAAGGATGAACTTTGGATGGGTGATACAGCCTAAGAGATATACAGAGACTCAACTTCTTTTCTCTAGTAGTATTACCAATTCATCTTTAAACAGACAATTTGGCTTTTGGTTCTGAGTATGTCCATCCTTCAGTTCTTGCTCCATCTGGAATGCTGTAACTCTTCTTTTTAAAGCCATGTAACTGGATGGGTGGGTATGTTATTGCACTGATAGGAGGCTAAAAAGGAAGGTCATACATTTCTGTCAGATCTTTTTTATTTTCAAAATAATGTTATCTGTATATTTTAACTGTCTGGTTCTGGAGATTCTGTCTAAGGCAGAATATTAATCTATAGTATAAAGTAATCAGCAAGCACTAAGGCATTTGTAAATACATGTTAAACATGAGAAATGTGTATTTCAGACAGTTAGAACTATACTACCTGGATAACCAAATCATGTTGATTAAAATATTTGAATGATACTAGTTTTAAATATTTACCTTTTTTTGTGTTTGACCTCCTTAAAGCACAACATACAGTGACAGTAATGGTTATCACTGTTTTCTGGATCATATAGTAATTTGTTTATCATAAAAAAGCTCTACTTATGGAAAGTGCTCAGTATGTAAATAAAAAAATGTCAAAATGACATTTAAAAGAAAGCATTGCTTTAAATTTGTTTTAGGAAAGAAGAAACTTATTTGCTTTTAGTCAGCAACTTTACAACAGTTTAAACTTTGCTCTAACATGAAAATGAACCAACAAAGGAATCTTCTTGGTAGTAATTGATGCAAGCTTGATACTGTGAAAAGATAACTTGGAAGATGGGGTGGGAGGTCTGAGTTCAGACACACCTAAACTTATTTACACAACTCCAATCAGCACAAGATTATTATATAGTAAGTAGAAGTCTACTCAAATTTTTAATATTTCTGATGGAACAGAAGTATTACACAATAGGTAAGCATCAGAACTAGGCCAATTTTATTTTAATATACATAAAGCAATATTGCATTTTCATATTATTTTACTCTTTGATACTATTTTAAGTCAATATTATGCTTACTATGCTGTTTTGCTTACTATACTGTGTAAAAAACCTAGAGAGAATAAAAGCTGTTCATTTCTATCCAAAAAATGAAGAAAAAAATAAAAAAATCTCAGTTTTTATAACTTAATTTTGCATTTTGAGCCTTGGTTTTCTAGCCTGTAATACAAAGAGTGTTTTGAGACTAAAAACAGATTTTTCCAAAGGTAAATTTAAAGAAATTAATATACTTACCGAATTTATTTATGAACTGACCTGAAACGAGGTCATGGATTTACTGTTTTTGTTTGTTTGTTTTCTTCACTGTTTGCAAACTATGCTTATAATTTATTTAGTTTTGATTCTGTGTTCTTGGTTGTGTAAACTGCATACAATTTCTGATCTCTGTATGGATTTTGATAGCTACTCTAAGAAGGAAGTTTGCTAAAAGAAACCACTGGGACTGGATTTCTCAGAAAGAAACAGCAGGTGGCTGGCTTGGTTTTCTTCACCTTTTCTTCTCCTTTTCTAGGCAGCACCAGCAATGCTAGAGCCATCATTAACAGGAACACTAGGCTACTTTTAAGATTTCTTAGCTGAATACAGAGTTTCAATTAAATTATCATCATCTTTGTTCAGTGTGTATATACATATATATGTATATTGCAAATCAAGTCCAATATCACACAGATAAATCTAAACCAGCTTTAAATATAAGTACTGCAGGACAGAGCTCTGGATAGCAAACATCTCAAATATTTGTCTTGGTCTAAGCTGGATTTTACAGTCTACCCTGATCCGTATACTGCCACAGCTACTTCCTGTTACTCATAGAGACAGTTTAAAATTTGTTCAGGTATATCCAGACAAGCTCATCACAGAGCAATTAAACTTATATTTTGTCTAAACCTATAGTGGCTCTGTGTCTCTGTTGTCTTCCTTATAACTTACATTCATTACCTTTACTGGACAAGTATGCAAGTACAGTTAAAAGAGCAGAGCATAGAAATAGGGGAAGGAAAATTATCCACCAAACAGATACAGCTATGCTTCAAACAAATTCAAGGAGCCAGCTCTCACATTACCATCAATATATAGCTTCTTCAGTATAGCTGGGTTTTTTTTGGGGGGGGGGGGAGAGATGGGGGGGAAACAATGTTATGACCAGCACTGAAATATGATCTATTTAGCTGGTTTTGTGGAGTAAGCATCAGTGGAAGTGGTACTGAATGCAAAAATAAAGGCTGATGCAAGTGATGTCAGTATGTGCTAGTCTCTGAGAGGGGGTTATTCTTAAAAAGTCATATTTCCACATAATATGACACAGACTAGATTTTACTGTGAAGAATGAATGGAAAAGCTAACAGTTTCACACAGGTCACAGAAGGTTCTAATAATGAGCAGGATGGATCTGCTAAATTTCCACCTCATCAGAAAGGTATGTGATGTTTGAAAGAAATTAGTACAAGGCAAAAGAGTTATACTAGTAAATTGAGTATTTGCCAGTTTAAAACTGCTATTTTAGAAAATCTGGTTTATCAGTTTAAAATCTATGGGTTTATAACTATTTTCATTGAAAGTACCTTGTAATAAAAGATAATCATTTAAATAGTTGTGTGGACATTACAGGAAAACAAAACAAAACAAAAACTGAATTAATTAAAAATTTTAAATAAGTTTATATGTTACAGTTTTTCAGTATTTTTTCAGGTAGAGATCTGATGTTAAAAATCTTACCTTTACAATACCCAATGTGTGGTAATAATGTGAAAAAAAAAAAAAATTCCCCATATGGCTTTGAAGTTTCCATTTAGCAAATGGAGTTGAATGGAATGTGCAAAAGTCAGACAGTCAATAAAACTGATGACAGTAATGTAGAAATACAGTTTAAAACATGTAAATACACACCAAAATATGAAGGAATGTGGGAAATATGTAAGAAAATATATTCAATTAGAAATTAAGAAAAATTCCAAAAACATTTGAAATCTGATGGGAAAACGTGGAAGAAATGGTAGAAAATGTAGTGTGCTTGTGCAGTGAAAATCGATACAGATTGATGGTGCAGGAAGAAATCCATTGGTATTATGAAGCCCTATTTGGACAAAATATGTCCACTGTGATCTTGGCAACACCTGTATTTTTTGTACTATCAGCAAAGTATTAAGTAAAAAATAATGTCAGTGTGTATTTCTTAGGAAATAGATTATTCAAATATTTGTTCACCCATTAATCAGTTATTTTTTTTTCAAAGTGCCTTTTAGTCAACTTCCTGTGAATGATGTGACCATTGTCACAACGTAGAAACACTGTGAATGAAAATACTTGAAAACTTTTCCTTAATGAAGCAAGTACACATATAAGCCTAAACAGTAAAGGGCTGGATGTTATCTGAAAATCATTTTGTTATTCAACAAGAGAAGAAAAGACCAAGTAATAAATGCACAAATAAGTCCATACTCTTATAGTGCCAATATTGCCTTAAAATATTAACTACAATGTATGATCTGTGACCTATCAAGGGAAACTGTATATGTATTCACAGTAAGTTTAATGTATTGGCAGTTCTCAAACTTGTAACACAATATAAAAATCTATTTTAAGACAATATAAAATAAAAACTGTATATTCAGTATCAAAATGAAAATTCCATCCCCGATTATCCAAGTTAGATGTAATATAAATTAGATATAAAATAAAGCTCTGCATAAATTATACACCTCTTGGATTAGGAACCATTGTGTTTGTAATAAAAATGCATAAAAACAATGCAATGCTGCATTGCTTCCTTCCACTGTTACAGTGGCTCCATGTAATGCCAGCATAGTTTTCTTTGGAAGAAAGTCAGGATGTAAATAAAAATATAATAACACGATGTCATTAACTAAGATATCATCAGGGAAAGCTAGCCAGTTGCTACACTAATTCAATCTAAAATCTAGCCAAGGCCTGTGCCCTAGGTTTTCCGTTGATAGGCCATGAGCATTCTATATTTTTCAAAGCTCTTCAAATGACTTTTAGAGGATATCTTACATAAATAATTCTCCCAATTTAGAGATGGAAAACTTGTATGGAGTTAGAACTGTCTGGATATGACCTCTTATTTCACCAAGTAACTCGTTAAACAAAGAAAAAATATTCTTTTACACTGGAATAGCACATTAACGCTCAACACATATTACATGAACAGAATACACTATACTGTTTCAGCTAAACAGTGGCAGCCTCTGAAGCTTGTAACTGGAACTTGTAATGCACAAACACATAGTCACAACTGTAATTAGAATTGCTCAAGTGTTTCCCTGCTCTTGTTTTCAAAAGCACATAGCTTTCTGGAAAAAATGTCTAATATGCTGAAACTGAGTGGAAATATCTTTCAACATTTAAACTGATCTAGCACTGAAGTGGCAGAAAGTTAAACTAAAATTTGAGAAATAGTCTTCAATTACGATTTTCACTGAAGTGAGCTTCTGTTTTTGTTGTGTGTGGCATGTATTTAACTTCAGGAATAATATTTCAGCATTCATATCAGTTTCAAGGCAGAAAAGACAGTGCTGCACTTGGATGGCTTAAATACTTGTATTTAATGTAAAAAATGTACAGAATGTACAGAAGTGCTGTAAACTCAGAAGTTCAGTATAGGTTTGCTCCTGTACAGGGTTGGGTGAGTTCAGCTACAAAGGAGGAACACTTATCTTGAAATTCTTGTTAGCTGTATTGTCCAGATTTATTCCACTCGAGGAAAGTTATCTCATCTAAATTTAGATGTTTCTATTGCAGAGGTCTACATCTGATCTATATATCCAGACTTTATTTACAATCAATGGAGAAGGACACTTTCAGAATGCAATTAATCTCATTCTAAGAAAAATGCATAAAGTAAGTCCGATGAATCATGTTTTCTAAGTGTCTATTTCTCTTCCTTTACTACAAAGGGATCCTAAGATGACTAGCTCAGTTGTAGATGTCTATACAATAGACGTAGGGATTTAAGTGAAATTAGTCTTACTTTGGTGCCCATGCACTGAGATCAGAGGATGTTGGCTATCAGTATCCAGTGAGGGTATGAGAGACCACTTAGTTTCTTTATGCTTCTTGCCAAGGTTATAAACATTGAATTGAGCAGTCCCTAAGTAAATTAACCAAAATAGTTTCCTAATTTACATGACTTCATAATAATGTATAAGAATAAATCATACAATACAGATCTCTACTATTAGACAACTCCTGGCCATCAGAAAGGACAGGCTGTATCTCATCCCCATAACCACAGTTACTTTAAAATAAATAAATAAATATTGCTTGAAGGGCTGGCTCCTATATGTTGATGCCATTGAATCACAAGCAGTGACCTTAGCTGAGGACCGTGGCATTGTTCTGCCAACAGAAGCATCAGTTCTGCCCATTTCCATCAAGGACAAATGCCACATAAAGTAGACACTGAAACCTAGTTGTTCTGTATATCTTTGATAAGGATATGTTTCTCAGAAAAATACCAGAAGCTACTTCATTTCAGTGTTAAATCTCAGATTATGGTAAGATATCTTGGTTTATTAGCTCTTAATAGATCTTAATGGCATCTTCATTTAGTTTATAGGGTTCATTTAATCTGTGCATCTAGCCTCCAAAGGCTTTGAAGTCTTGCTCTAAATGTCTTAGTGTTAAGTAGACATAATAGAGGCAATCTTATGTATTTCTGGTGGAAAGTTGAGGAAAAGGTCACTGGAGAGTTTATTTTGCTTATTTCAGAATAAAGGAGAGATTAAGTGTGAAAGGATACTTAAAAGGTTAATAGTAAACTAGTCTCCTGCACTTCTGCAACTTTGTTCACATCTGAGTTATGTTCTCTAGATAAATCTGGAAGTGAATTAGCCGCCACACCAGTTCTGCAATGCAGCCATAACAGAAAAGAAAGAGAACCTCCTTATACAAGAGAACAAGCGACAGATGATCAAGTCTATGGCATGTCACAGCAAAGTGCTTAACTTAATAGTTGTATGAATTAAGCAAGCTTAATTTCCTTCTCTTCTGGAATACTGTGTAATGAGCACTTCAGAAGTGTCGAATCACGCGCTGATATTATCATTATTAGGCTGTTTGCACTGACAAATGTAATAAGAAGTAAGATAGTGAGAGTTGAAAATGGGAGCCTACAAAATCCAGGGGCAATGTTAAGTCTCAGAAAAAAAGAGAAGGCTGCAGAATCGAGGGGAAATAGAAGAATGATTTGCAAGAACCTTTTGAAACCTCGCTGCCAACAGATATGAGAAACCATATAACCTAAGAAGTTGGCTGATACTTTGAAAGAGTTTAACTGGAATTAAGAAAGACTCCTTTCCTCTTTGTATTTATGAGTCTAAGATCACTTCCTAAGTCCTGTTTCCTCCAGACCACATGCCAACATTTCAAGGACAGACTTGTGCATGTATCATACCCAATTTCCTAGCCCTTTTTGAGTACCATATCACATTTCCACAGAAGTGAAACCCAGAACTGCAGGCTGAATGGGAGCCATGATGCTTTACAACTTTTTTCTGATATAAACTCTGAGATGAAGATCTCAGAGTCTAGTACAAGAATCACAGCAAATAAATCTATAACACAGCAGGTATCCTGAAAAGTCAGCATGTGATAAGCAATATGACTGGAATTTATATGTGTCAGCAAGTGATGAAGAATGTTGCTCAACTAAGCACAAAAATGTCTTCTGCTTGGAAGGGCATATTCATCTGGAATATTTTTACTCTGAAGCAAATGTTCCAGTCATGAAGGAAGTATAATATTTGTCTCATTCAGACAACATCAAAGTTGAGCGATAGAAAAGCTGGTACTAAATGTATAATGTTCCAGTTGTTCTGAGGTATAAAGTTTCACAGAGCTAGATAAGACCATGGTATTTGCACTTCAAAACTGTTTTGCCAAGCATGTGCTTTTCAGGAGGACTTACAGAAACATTATTTGATCTCAGCACTGTCAGAACTAGAGTAAGAAAAGATTAATAATTCATTCTCCTTGGAGATCAAGCAATGCATTCATAATGTATCCTAGACTAGAAGAAAGTCTTAGGAGGATTCAGAAAACATTTAGGACACTACATGTGGGACTGAGCTGATCAAATAAAGACATCTATTACAGGGTGAGCTCTCTAGACTCTTTAAGCTTGTAGCCAAGTACGTATGGTGCTACCGTTGCTGGTAATAAGCTACAGGCTGTGTTAAGCTGAAAAACAGGCCACAGGATTTGTCAAGATTTGTCTGGACCTGCCTTGGTCTGCCTGGAGCTTTATTTTAGTTTGTCTAGATGTAACAGTGATTTTCTGATAACCAGGTGATTATTACTTAATTGGTTTTAGCTTTTGTTTAGCTTTATATAATTGAGTGGTGTAATGCTTATTGTTATCTATCTATCAATGTTTAACTGATAGAGACTAATAACATGTAGGATTTTTTCCCCTATAATGAACTATCTATGACCCTAGAATAAAAAGTGCAGTATGGAGGAGTACAGGCAGGGATGATACCAGAAGCCTTGAAAGTACAGACACAGGATGATAACAGAGGCCTCAGGGCCACAAACAACTCACCAATAGTCAATTACTGGCCATCAAAGGAATGCAACCTTGGAAAGTGGGCAAAACAAGCCCAGTTAGGGGTAACAAAAGAACAAAGAATAAATATCTGACATATGTAAAACACACCATACACAGTGGATGTAATGCGAATTGTGAGCCCATGAATAAAGAACAAGTGGCCTGTGTTAGCCAGTATATAATAAAAACAAGAAGCAGACCGAAGAGAGAGGAGGAAGAAACCACCAAAATCAGCATCATATTTCCTGAAGAGAGACGAAAGAAACCCCCACCATCTTACTTCTTCCAGTGAAGGGAAGGATACGATGCTGATGACTTACTATAACACCCTCACCCCAAGACTGAAGCCATCAATCTTGGCACCCTGAGTCACAGTGGAAGGGTGAGCATAATACTAGAGAAAGGGACAGTTACTAGAAAGCTTTGACATTTCAGTTTTTTTAACTGCATCATTACTCTGACGAGCTGTAGTAATTGGATAACTGGGATTGTAAGTATTAGTATCATTGTGACTAGTCTAATAACAATTCTTTGATTAGACTGTCAAGACTTTAGACTAAAAACAAATTTCCAGCTCTGCATTGAAGGTGTGTGGTCCACATAAACTGCAGAAGTTGTAGTGCAACAAATTGATTGGGGCAAACCAAGCAGCAACGTGGATACAACAAATTAGTAACAAATCTGTGGAGAATGTAGACAACCTAGCTTAAAATTTAGTGCAACTATTGATTGTGTTGATTAGATCTCCACTGACTGTAATGGGAGCTTAGATATCCAGCTTATATGTAGACAACATAGAGAATTTAGGTATCATATTTGAGATTCTCTGAATCTGATCTCTACGTACTTCTGTTGCCACCAGATTGTATAGTAGATTTCCAAACATCTTCTCGCATAAAGGACATAAGGACATAGCTATTGGCTATGATTCATATAGTAAATTACTTGATCTTGAATTCTTTCATATTTGCCATGTAGTATGTCAGAACTCACCTAAGTTCAACAGATAATTCTAGCTATAGTCTGCATGCCATCAAAATGCTACAAAATGTCAATCTAAAATCCCGCTGATGTTTTCTTTGTTTAAATGAAAGGATCCCAAATAAGTGTGAGGCGGACTTCTTTTGTTTTCTTCTCTATCAGGGAATTAGCAATGGATGCATGTCAAATGAAAAGGGTTGAATTGTAGAATCATGCAGATTGGAAGGCGTCTCTGAAGGTAAACCAGCCCAACTCCCTGCTCAAAGCAGGCCCAGTTAGACCAGATTACTCTGGCCTTGCCAAGTCAAATGTTGGGTATCTCCAAGGCTGGAGCGTCTATTCAAAGTAGAGTCTACATTTGCTCCATTCTCTCCATTGGTATTAAGAAGGGCTTATTTGCTATCTTTAGACAAAGCTTAATAAACACTTGAAAAAAACAATATATAATTATGCTAGCACTATTCAATATGCCATATGTTTCTTATCAGTCTCAGAGAAGATCCAGGTCTAAATGTGCCTTTTGTTTGACCCAGTATAGCTGTTCTTATGTTTTTATGCAACTTAAATTCAGCAGCTTTTGGAGATACAGTTATAAGTCTGAGTAAGCACCCAGACAGGGGAAAAATCCCCTCACATAAATTCTTGGTTTCAGGAGGATCTTTTTTTTTTTTTTTTTTTTTTTTTTTGGAAAAAGGAGTCTAAGGACACAAAAATTTTGGAATCCTACCAAGGTATGATTATTTATAGCATCAGATGTAGAAGACCCTTAACTCCATCTGAAGCAGATGCTCATATGAACAGAGCCAAGGGAGGATAAAAGGATAAAAGACAGCTTTTTTGTTGCTTTTCTCTGAATCAGAGAAAGAAGAATACTGCTTAAGTACTAGAGAGATTTTTGTAATTGGAGCCTATAGACACATCGTAAAATAAGCCTTTTTTTAATTATGAGAAGGCTATCTATCACCACACTGATGATAATAGATAGGGAAGTTGAGTTTCAGCAAAGGAAAAAACAGTATGAACATAACTAAATACTCTACTGTTCCCAAGCATTATATGTGACATCTACTACTGGAAAAAAAGTGTGATTGATATGTCATAGAAGGCAATAGTTAATCAGTCAGTATTCAGGCAATCAACATTGAACAAATTCTGCAGACAAACATTATCTGTCTTTAAAATAATGAAAAGAGGCTGATACCATGCTCCTTTATCAAAAATCTAACAGACAAATTAATATCTCTAATAGTGGAAGTTGCTAATTCAGTTCACTATTACTATTGTTGCTATTATATGCAAGTAATTATATTTAGTGCTCACGCTTGTAAATGCCATTAGAATTGGTATATGTGATCACCATGGCATAACTGAGTCATAAGAGCTCTTAAACTGGAAGACTTAAATGAAATCCCAATACGGGGGGGGGGGGGGGGGGGGGAGGAGAATCTCTATAGGAAAAAAAAAAACAGCGCAAATGAGAAAATATACCCAGGTCTAGCTCTAATACTTTCTTCTTTCCCAATGCCTCCTGTAAAATTTTGAGGGAAGTGCCTCTAAATATAGCTTGTCAGGATCTCTCTGATACTGCTGAAGAGGGTCAGGGTCCAATCCCTAGCCCTGTTATCAAGCGACATTAGACTAGCTTACTTCCCAACGGCATAAATAGGAAAAGGAAATAAGCAGTGACTAGGCTTCTTTCATTCTTCGTGTCTTCAATACAGAGACTGGCAATATTCAGGACACAAGCACAATCTCAACAGACCTTACTAACTAGAATACTCCTGTCTTAAGTATGTAAACTGTGTACACCATAGCTGGAATATTCACAGGCAAGTACTCAAAATATGGATGCTTGGTACTTTAGAAAAATAAACCATTATAAGTTGGATCTGTACTGAATATCATGCAGAGTTCAAGACTTGAAATACCTGTCTCCGAATCTGTGATTTGAATCCATGATAACCAAGAAAAGATGCAGAACCACAACTGCTCTCTGCTGTTTTTGTGATACGAAATAGGCGAGAGTTAGTGATTGCTTGTGATTTTTGAATAGTCCCTCCATGACTCAGTATTTCTCATAGGATGTAAACTCTGCCACAAATTTCTCTTCTTTTTGCTTCAAAGTGCTAGGTATCATCTAATTTTATCTCATAGACAAACACAGAGAAGGACAAAAACTGTCCGGTTCCCCTTTACGACAGCAAAACGAAAGAGGTATATAATGCTCAGCACCTCAGTGTCAGGCTTCTCAGCAAGATGGTGGCAGTGGATGCAAAAAGCCATAAATATATTGTGATATTTAAGAAGATGGCAAAATAGATTTAAATGCCAGACTGCAATGTGCCCACAATTGAACATGTTGGACCAAATCCATTTCATGCTTTTCAAAGGTATAATTGTACAGCCTGCAGCTCTATCTGTCCTTATTCCAGAGATATATTATTTCCTTTTAAGAATTTGATGCAGTGGTCCTTTTTAGCATGATCACATTTCAGCTATTTATTTATTTTTTTTCTGTAACTTCAGTTGATGGCTGTTTATTTAAGACTAACTCCAAGGTCATCTTTTGTAAATATCTAATGGGACCATTTGAAGAAAATAATGGGAGTTTAGGTTTATTAGTAACAATAATTGAAGTTTCTGATGTTTGTTTTATGATAGTACATACAGTTTGTTTTCAAAGGTCACAGGATCTGAAATGTCATGTTTGGTTTTAAGACTGTTAAACACGAATACATGTAGCTGACTGCAATGAGGTTTTAAGGTTATTTCTGAATTGCAGGTAAGTGCAGTGGAAATGCTGTTACTCTGAATCTTGTTATAGAAGAGTCACAGAGGCACAGGAATGAATTCTTCCTGAAGCCACATTTCCTTCCTGTAAGTCTCTACGGAACAAAAGCAAATTTCCTGCAGAAGATCTCATTCATCCCAATGAGAGCAGAATTGTATACTTTAAAAGGAAAGAGGATTAAAAAAAAAAAAAAAAAAAAAAAAAAAAAAAAAAAAGTTACTGTAGGGGAAGTATGTTTTCTCTGGCTACTATAAAGGAGCTACTACATTGTCTGGCATTCCCCTGAAGCAGTGTCCTTGTCAGCACAGAGGCTGGATGAAAGCTCTTGCATCACTTTTTATCAGAGGGAGACACAATTGCTGAAGATGTTGTGCCAAAGTACACATTAGTATTTGATTTTTTTAAAAATACCCTTGTGTCCAAAGCCAAAGAACAAATATAATTTTATATTTTCCTACACCCTGGTACAATATCATGGTGTCACTTAAGCTAAGTATGAATAATTTATTCAATGAATCACTATTTTTTCTTTTTAAACAAGTACTTAGCCTAAAATAGGGTAATAGTGTCTTCTGCAATAACAGTTAGTACCACAATAGCAGAACTTCCTAAAGTTAAAATAAGCAAGATTAAAATAAGCATCTTTGAACTGTAAGGGACAGATACTCTGCACCTCTCTGTTTTGATCTGCACAAAGGCACGAAGCAGCTGTAAAACCAGGATTAACAATTCCCTCTATAGAGAAATTCTCAGATGTCATCAAGCTAATAAATTGTTCCAAGACCTCTTTTTTCCTTCCTTTTATGATTTTCTGGAATAAAGTAGAAATCCCATAAATCAGAATATGGGAAAAATATTTAGAAAAAATAGTCATAAGACTATATCAACCTTGACAATGATTTATTTGCCTTCAGTTTAAGGGAAAGAAAAGCTGGAAAAGCTTTCCTTTTGATGTCTCCCTCCCAAATATAGCTGTACTTCACAACATACCAAACCAATCAGAGATGTTTGTTTGTTCATTTGTTTTAGAGACACACTTTTTCCAGCATTTAAGACTATGAGGGAGAGACTTCTGTGATGCCCTTGGATACTCAAGATATCCTACTAGGGCTGGCAGAATGTAGGGGAGACCTCAGCTTTTTGAGGTGTCTGATGGCATCCATCCCAAACCTGAGGGCCTCTTAGATGCTTGCTAGATGCCTACGTTAAAGCAACCTTTTGTATCTTTTCTGTCTAATCTCCCCTACTCCCCCCACACCCTGAAGCCAACACAGCAGCCTCTTGAGGAAAAAAGGAGTTGTAACTCACAGTAGCAGTTAATTTCTGAATAGATAAAATTATCTTACTACCTTTTTTAGCTCTTGAAAATTTTAAATGGAGATACTGATTTAAATTTTCACGGAAAGAAATGAATCAGATAAATGAAACAGCAACAGGCTGACAACAAAGGCCTAGTAGAAGATTAAAATATATAGATGCATGACCACTTATACTAATAATCTGATATTATGATGTTAATAGATAATATTGAGGCAAATAATGGAAAATTTTAAATTACACAGAAGTTACATAAAGGAGAAAGGGTTTTTAGGGACTGATAATATCCTGAAAAAAGACTTTTACACACCAAAGCTTGTCTTTTTTCAAGTTGTTATCTAGTAAATAAAAATCTCTCTCCCACAGGTTTTGCCTCACTTTTGTTCTTAAACTGTCATGAAAATCCCAACACTACTTCCATGCATATTTGACAAATCAAATAAGTGTTAAATATTACTTGGGATACAGCAACAGATTAGGAATACTGAGACTGGCCAAAATGTGAGCTGTCAGATTGTCTTCTCCAAACTCTATGTTGCTCCATAGGAAAATTCCTTTTTCCTGGCAGTTGCTAGATTATAAAATTTGGTCCCATAAGATTCTTCTTGGAATCTGACTGGATCCCAATCAAGTATTAATGAAAACTAAAAGATAATTACACTAGTAATTACTTGTCTAATAGTGTCAATCTCTCAACTATCTCATACTTAAAGAACAGCTTTAATTTTAATTATTCATATTGGCTTATTTCCTTTATTAGGTATCCTATATTAGACATGCTTTACTTATGCAAAAGGAGGAGTTCAGAAAATGCTTTGAAAAAATTATGACATCAGCTGATAGCAGCTTTTTGGGGGGATGTCAGAATACTAATAAGGGACAGACTGTGAGGCTGTAAGGCACTGAAAGGCCACCAAAAAGAAGTCACAATTAAGATTAATTGAGTTGCTCATAAAACACTCTTTTGAGGAATCCAAAATAAAGATAGGAAGATCAGAAAATATTAATAAATCAAGCTTGTGGATTTTAAAACTGTGTGAATGTTATGACTAAGTTTGACAAACAAGGAGGCCATCAGATAGCATGAAACAGGAGGAACAACAGGAATAATATGAATGGCGTTTCAGTAAAGACTGGAAAACAGCAACTGAGAACATATGCCTCAAATAGCATATGTCTTCAGAGGCAGAATCTCTGAAAAAATATGATAAGGCAGAAGAAAAGCCAAGAGACAGCAGGTTATACAAAATGTCCCTCTCCCTCAGGATCTTGCACAGGGAACAGGACAAGGGTATAGAGATATGGCCGTAGAATATTTGCCCAGTCTCCACAAGCTGTGGCTCCCCAACCATATGTAACATCTATGTTTCTAACAGTCCTTGGTGGGATTTTCTTCCATTAATTTGTTCATTGTTTTCTGATCTCTTTGAAAGCTTTAATATTCTAGGTCCACATGGCACAGAGATCTACAATTCTATTATACATCGTGTGAAGAACTATTGCCTTTGTGATTTTTAATGTTATCCGCTGGCTTCATTTGATACACCTAAGAGAGAGTGAGCTCTCTTCATGCTCTTCACCTTACTTGCATAGACTACTGTCTCTCCTGAGCCTTTTCTTTTTCAGACCTCCTAGGTCTTGTATTGAAAGAGCCAGTGTAGAGCTGGTAGCTCTGAGAAGGAGATGGAGTAGGACAAAAGGAATATGGGAAGACATTATCATTGAACTAAAGAAGTTCTGATGGAAAATGAAAATGAGAATCTTTGCATTTCAAAGAATATAGTTACAGAACTATAGAGAGAAGACTTGAATAATCTTAATTATCTTAAAAGCAAACTAGAGCTTCTGGAAGCAAATTTTGCAGAGAGAGATTTTGGAGAAAGAAATTTCGAAGAAATGCAGGAGAAAATCAGATTACTTGGGAACAGCAAAATATGAGATGTTCATAAATCTTTTTAATTATTAAATCCCTAAGATAATAAAAAGCTAGATCTAGAAGTCTGGAAATATCTCAGTGGAACAGAAGAAGGTTATCACATACCAAATTCTAAGAAAATGTGACAAGATCAGATCAAAAGATTATCATGGCACTTCCACCACTACAGCTATCTGTGTTACATTATCCTGAAATCAAAGGAAATGAGAAGGAAACACCAATATGGGATTTGAAATAAAGGAATTCATGGGGATCAAATATTTTAAATTCTCAGCTGCATGAGAAAAAAAATGGAAGATAATATTAAATATATTAATCTTAGCAACCCTGACAAAGCATAACATGACATTTTGTAAGACAGCCTTTGGCTTTGGAATTCCAAATAGAACATTTGAATGATATAATTGTATGCTAATAGCCAAAAATGTAGTATGGGAGAAGGGAAGAAAATCTGTCTTTATTTTTGTATCTATTCATGAGTACACCAGGATGTACTCTATCCTAGTATTCTTTAAAAAGCATGTGGTGAATTCTGAAATTTTCAGAACATCACAACCATGAAAAGAATTCTATCATCTTTTTAGATAAGTTAACAACTTGTTTATAATATGAGATATGGAAAATATGGGGAAAATGAATTATTGGAGTAGAAGAAAGTAATTTAAGATCAACACATGGAAAATTATATTTATTGCTGTAAACTGACCAGAGATATTAGCCATCAGCCAGTAACTGTAAACATCTATAATTTAAAGTATTTTAAAAACTTACAAGCATTAACTGAGATGAATTACTTCTGGATAGAGTAAAATA
Source organism: Rhea pennata (assembly GCF_028389875.1). Classification (NCBI taxonomy): domain Eukaryota; kingdom Metazoa; phylum Chordata; class Aves; order Rheiformes; family Rheidae; genus Rhea; species Rhea pennata. The sequence goes on from NC_084663.1 coordinate 170,160,289, forward strand.
TAGCCTGGATGCAGAGAAAGAATATTTAAAATTTTTCTTTAGATAACTTTAGCCCCCAAAATTAATTGTGAAACACTGTCTCATACACCAAAGTTTCTTAAAAGTCTTGTTTTCTGTAGGTGTAACATTTGATGATAGCTAATGAGGAAGAAAGATAATTCAATATATTAGAAAATAAAATAACAAAAATAAACTTTCATGTCAGTGAGCATGATTTTTTGTTTATTTTCCATTATTAAATATGTAGGCACTTAATTATCATTTGAATCCATTCCTTCTTCCAAAATACTTTGAAATAGTTACAGGTTCAATAGGCAGAACATATAGGAAAACGTTAAGGTGGTATGACCACATAAGTCACAGAATCGCAGACTGGGTAAGGTTGGAAGGGACCTCTGGAGATCATCTAGTCCAACCTCCCTGCTCAAGCAGGGTCACCTAGAGCATGGTAGACAGGGTTGCATCCAGGCGGGCCTTGAAGATCTCCAGAGAAGGAGACTCCACAACCTCTCTGGGCAACCTGGGCCAGTGCTCCGTCACTCTCACAGGGAAGAAATTCCCCCTCACGCTCAGGCAGAACTTCCTGTGCTTCAGTTTGTGCCCATTGCCTCTTGTCCTGTCACATGGGACAACTGAAAAGAGTTTGGCCCCATCCCCTTGACACTCTCCCTTCAGGTACTTGTACACATTGATACGATCCCCCCTCAGTCTTCTCTCCTCCAGGCTGAACAGGCCCAGCTCTCGCAGCCGTTCCTCATAGGGCAGGTGCTCCAGCCCTCTGATCATCCTCGTAGCCCTACGCTGGACTCTCTCCAGTAGCTCCATGTCTCTCTTGTACTGGGGAGCCCAGAACCATCATCTTCCCAAAGAAACAGGCTAAGATTCTTGATCAGAATGGAATCGGATTATTTCTCCCATAATGTAGAAATGTTCATATGGAAAGCTTACTTACTGACCCTACCATGATCAATCAGACTAACAAGACTCATGTATTTAAGAAATAGTGAAATCCTGATATTTGTTTATCCATGGGTCTTCACATTCAGGCTATGTAAAAGGCCATATAGTGATTCTAAGACTCCAAACTCCATTTGAAAGAAACTTTATATTCAGTAGGTGTGGTATCAATAACATAATTACAAAATGAGTAATACTTGGCTAAGTAGAGAGACATTATACATAGGTGCACAGAATGGCTACATATTCTAATATACCTGCAATATTTTTTTTAAAACTTTATTCAGACAATAGCAAAAACCCAAAACAAGAATGATTTATTAGAGCATTACAATGGAAATGATAGGTAACAATCACGGTCATTATCAAAAACACTAATTTATCTAAAAATTCAAACAAATCTAGTATATTTTTTTTATTATTCATAATCAGACTTTTTAGTTTGGAGCTCTGGCTCACTGTCTCAACTACTCGTTCATATAAGTCAGGACTGAAATCTATATTTCTAAACATTCTTCTAACATCCCTCGACTCTCAAATACTGATATGACTTGAAGAGGTAGTGTCCTGATCAACAGTCATTTTTTATTTTATCATAGCATATATTTTTCATGGAGAGATAAACAATTGGATGGGAGAAATTACTTCCATATTTGAGCAATGTCTGCTTTAATAGCAAGGATATGAATGTTAATTTTACCAATCATGCTTTTCATGAAAGATACACAAGGATCATATTTTAATATTATTTTTCCATTTTTGCCAGTCATGGTGGTGATGGTTCTACATATATCCACAAATGTACTGTCTGCTATAATTTAGAAGAATGAGAAGTTATGGAGCTCCATAGTTAGCAATACCTCAAAGTAATCAGTTATGAAAAAATCAGAAATAAGGACAACACAAGACTGAGCAATTTTACAGTATTTGTTGTAAAGTCTGATAATTTTTCTGTGAATGTCTACTTGAAATACATTCAATTATTTAACCTATTGCAGATGTAAGAAAAAAAGTAAAGGAGAAAAAAGTCTTTGAATCCAAAAGCAATAATATAGCAGCATGAAGAGAAGTAAGTGCTGACTAGCAAGACCTGTTCTAGGTTACTCATGGACAAAAGTCAATATCTGAAAGTAATATTCTGGATATCACAACAGGAAATGTAACAATAATTAACTTTGCTGAATGATAAATATGGTTCCTATAAAGAAAATGTGCCTTGTCTGCAGCAGGCTGCAGGTAAATAACTAAAGCTTCTTAGTACAGACCGACTAATCTGTACAGTGTATGTTCCAGGGAAGGCCTTGCAACAATGAAAGCATTAATGTTGCCAGTAATTAAAAAATTCAGATAATTTTGAGCAGTGCTTACTTTATAAAACAGATATATGATATAATATCAAAAAAGATTTTTTAACATATAATAAAGCATGGCTATAAAATGAAGGAAGTAGGTTATTCAGGAAGTATTTTCCTTAAACTGTTTTAGCAAAATAGACACAAATTAGACTCTACATTAGAGTTTTCTGTCATAGACTAGTACAAAATTGATCTATGAATATGTAGGAAGTCTACAGCTTACAATAATTATGGAAACAGTTTGTACATGTCTATGGATGAGACGCTGAAAATAAACAATGGTAATCTGTCCTTGTTTCAGTGCTCTAAAATCTTAATTTTGCACCCTGTTGTGAATTAGAAATGCAAACAAACTTCAAAAGAAAAAAATACATTCCCCATGCTCAAACATATGTGTGCCTTGGGGTGCTAATATTTGAAGACAAAATACACCATGTAGTAGCAAGAGTTGTGTCAGGAACATGAACAATTTTGAATGTAATATCACATTCTTGCTTTGAATTACTATGAACAAAGATGACGTTGCTCAGATCACAAAGGAGAAGGGTACTAACATGCAAAGTGATAGAAGAAAAGCAACATAAAAGTGAAGCGTCTTGGTTTTGTATAATGAAGAATTATATACGTGAAAAACAAACCAAAGGTCTTAAAGATAGATCACTAATTAAGCTTGTAAAGCCATGGCTATAATTAAGACATAACCTTAATATATTTATTTATGCAGTTAAAAAATATATGTATATGAGACATAGTTTTGACAAGATTAGAATGGTATATACCTTGAAAAGGAAACTATTGAATTTTTTCACACATATCACATGAATGAAATATTTAAGGGAAAAATAAATAGTATAACCTTTATTATCAATTATTGTTTTATTTAATTTTATTTGTTCCCAACAGGTTATTAATAACATGATATAAATGAACATGATAATACTTCTGTGGCTACAGAATCACAAAATCACAAAATGGTAAAGGTTAGAAGGGACCTCAGGAGATCACCTGCAGATACAACTACTGAATGTATCCATTTAAACAGAATGTATCAGAGTTATTGTTACACTGACTAAAGATGCAAGATACCATGGTAGCATGAATGATATGTAGTCTGTTTATAAATCAAAAAAGGCTTTTTTTTTTTTTTTTTTTTTTTTTTTTTTTTTTTTTTTTTTTAACAATTTAAGTTCAAAATCAAAACATAGCCATTTGCTATGAATAGAGGGAGTTCCAGCAGGAGAACTTAAATGAGCTATTTATAGTTTTACTGGTGTTGAGACAAGCTAGTTATATGCCAGCAGTAGCTGAGCATTTACTGAGGAAAAGGGAGACCTGTCCCTGCATAAAGGGTCTAGATTTCAGATATTTTTCTGTTATCTGTGTTCTAGCAAGTGTTCTAGCTGCTATGGCAAAAAAAGTACAAAAGAACTTTGTCCTTCCTCTCCCTGGTATTGAACCAGGCCCTTCAGGGAGCTGAGCAGAGACACCCAGTACAGGATTTGCCTGACCTAATTTTAGACATGGCATGGTGATCTGAGTTAGCTGCCTGGACTATCTTCATAGCAAGTGAAAAAATAGGCAGTTTTATGGCATCATTCATCTCAGTTAAAACAAATACTTATAATAGGTCAAATCAATCACATCCTAGAAATATTGTTAACCATAAAGGAAGTCCAAAGTGACTAGTAAGCAAAATAGATCATAGATTCACAAGACAGTTCAGATGAGAAGAGATCAGAGGATGTCTCTAGTCCAACCTCCTGCTCAAAGCAGGGCCAGCTCTGAAGTCAGACCAGGTTGCTCAGGGCTTTATTCAGTCAGGTCTTGAAAACATCTATGGACAGAGACGGCACAACATCTCTGGACAATCTGTTCCGCTGTTTGAATGTCCTCATGAGGAAAAAAATCTTCCTTATATCCAGCCTGTTTCATTTTGCATCAATTGCCTCTCATTCTCCCACCATGCACTGCTGTAAGAGCCTGGCTCCATTTCCTTGATGTTTTCTCCATAGGTACTGGGGCTGTTCTGAGGTGCCACCACAGTCAACTCTTCTCCAGGCTAAGCCAGCCCTGGTCCTTCAGCCTCTCCTTGTCAGAGGGCAAGAGCTCCGACTATCCTGGTAGCCCTCCCCTGACTCGCCTCAGTTTATCAATGTCTTTTTGTACTGGGGGCCCAACACTGGATGCAGTATTAGACATGTAGCCTAACAAGTGCTGACTACAGGGCACACATAGCTCTGGGTGCTTCTGGCCATCTTTGCTGACTGGGTGCACTGGTGGTCCATGTTCAGCTTGCTGTACCCAGGGGAACGCAGGGCATTTTCCATGTAGCTGCTCTCCAGCCAATCAGTCACCTGTATCACTGCCAGGGGGTGTCTTCCTTCCCAGGGACAGGACTTTGCATTCCTCCTTGTTGAATTTCATGATGTTTCTGTTGGCTCATTCCTCAAGCTTGTCTAAGTCCCTCTGATTGGCAGCCTTGACCTTAGCACATCAAGCGGTTCCCCCAATTTGATGTCATCTGAAAACTCGCTGAAAGTGCACTGCCACTTCCTCCAAATCACTGATAAAGATGTTAAACAGAATAGGTCCTGGTATAGACCCCTGCTGGTTACTGGCCTTTAAGCAGAATTAGCTTCTGAGCCTGTCTCTCCAACCAGTTTTTGACCAATCTGGTTGTTCATCCATCTACATTGTAAAGTCCTAACATAAATACAAGAATATTATGAAGGAATATTATTACTAACATCAAGGCAAATGATATCCATTGCTCTCCCCTCATTCATAGCTCCAAGTATTTTGTCACAGAAGGCAATCAGACAAGTCAGCCTTGATTTGCCCTTGGTAAATCCATGCAGGTTGTTCTCAATACCATGTCTTCCTTTCTTTGCCTGCAAATGTGTGCCTAGATAACTTGTTCGATGATTTTCTCAGGGAGTGAAGTGAGACTGACAGGCTTGTAGCTGCCCAGATCATCCTCTCAGATTTTTTGACAACATTTGTCTTTCTCCACTCATCAAGGGTCTCCTCTGATCTCCATGGCTTTTTAAAAATGGTAGAGAGCTACCTTCCAAGGACATCATCCAGCTTTCTCAGCATCTACAGATAACAGCCCATCAGGTCATACGTATTTGTTTGGAGTGAGTCCTTTCAAGTAATCCCTTCCTTGGTCCTCATTCACAGCTGGTAGTTTCTCTCCTCCTTGAACTCTGTCTCTAAGCACAGAGGCCTCATTAGTGAAAGCTAAAGCAAAGAAGGTATTGAGCACCTAAGTTTATCTGTCTCCGCAGTTACTAAATCATGCATCCCATTGAGCAATGTCTCCATATTTTCCTTATTACAGCCCCACATTTTTCTTGTTGGCACAACAGACGTAAAGCTAGGTATTTTGAATCATAACTCTTCTTAATGTACAACATATTTCAGTCAAAGGCAAGCTAGGAGTAAAGCATGGTATGTCAAAAAGGAGCATTGTGTAGCACCTACATTAGTGTAGTTTTAGGTAACTAAGTATGCTTCATTAGGAAAAGTGTTTTTGATTACTGAAGTACTAAAGATGTAGTTAAATAAAAGTTTATTTAGGTACCTAAATTCCGACCAGAGTGAAAAAAAGGAAAAAAAAAAAAAAAAACCATAAGTTTCTTATTGAGTTATAGTCAATGAATTTTATGCTGACAGGGCCTGACTTTCTTTGGATCTAATGTCTTCTAAAATACATGCCAACTCAGTTGTTTCTACATCTGCAGAGCACACATCCATGCCCTTTCTTTAATTAAACCAAAATGGTTATTTTATCCACTGAGCCCTTTCAGTACTTAGTGAGGAAAAGCAGCAGTGAATCCTTTGTTTATCATGGATGGGACACAAAACTGAGGGTATTTTTGCTTAATCTCATGAAATATATAGGTGCCACGAGACTGCAAAGGCAGTAGGTGGTTGTGCAGAATGCTGGTCAGCATTCCTGCACTAAGGGATTTAGAACCTGTTACCTTCCAGAACAGGAAGAGCTTAAGTTCGGTGATTTCAGTTGCACATACTGAAATGGCTTCTTAAACCCAGGATGAAGGATGCATTAAATGGCATGAATTGTCACACACAATGCATTTGTTCAGAGCCCATAGTGTCAGTTGGGATCTCTAGACACTTTAAAATTGTAAGAGTGATCAATACATATATATAATGTGTATGCATTTAATCTACTATTACTTAAACTACTTGCTGTACTTTGTATTATCATTCTATAGTATCCTTAAGAATTTGTAAAAGGTTAGATCTAATTTACATCACATGTACTTACCCATCTCATAGGCTAATCTGAGGATTAGTAATTACAACTTCAATAAGTCATAAACCATTTCATAATCGGCTTAGTTTTTAACATCTACATGGTAGTATTACTATACAAAACAATCTATAAGAGATCCAGAACTATTTTGGATCGCAGATAGTAAGTCAGCATCTGTTCTCACATCTGGAATTTTAGTATATAGTGTTAAGATGCAAGGTGTGTGATTTTTTTTTTTTACCATTTAGAAGGCTCTATTATACACAGCTATTATACAAATCAGCTATTCAATTCGCATGTAATTGAAGGTTCACTGTGTATACTTACAATAAAACCAAACTACAAAGCAATGTTGTTATTCAAGCTAAAACAGTAAACACTACCAGAATATGATATCCAACCCATGCAATAGATTCACTTGACAGCTAGACCTTCTTTCAGGATGCACAGCGATGGATCCACAAAATAACCATAGCATTTTCTCAGAGAAATTTGAGGCAAAAGCCTCAATAGAAATAGAGGTCTAAGTGTTCTGTATTGACATTTTCAGTGTGTGCAGCAGAAAAATGCTATATGGTAAAGGAGGGGAAAAATAAAGAAAAGGATTTGAGAGTTAAGTGATCGCAGGAAATGCCTCAATTCAGAAAGTATCTCTGTTTAGGATAAGACTTAAGCAACTATGTTAAGTCTCTTTGTCTATGTCTAGACTGACCGACTGTGGTCATGCTGTGGGGTCTTGAACTCCTGATAGAACAGACATAGAGGCAACTATGGCTCTCTGGTTTTTGTCTAGCCTCAATACCTCTTTCTTCTCCTCAGAAATAAGAGCCTAAGAGTAGATACGGATGCCAGTATGTGCTGGTTTCTCACAGCTGGCTGCACATCTGGCCTAAGAAATGTGAAAATATTCCTGTGTTTGGTAATATAAACATGACAGGTGCAGTCACAAGCTGCTCAAATAGCAGAAATGCTTCCTACAGTTTGGTCAAAGCAAAGAAACTCTCCATTGCCAATAGCGGTTCAGGGTCATGGGAGCTTCCAGCTGGGAAAATGCAATTGGATGGCATTACCAGAGAACCTGGCCCAGTCAACCAAGCGAAGGTCAGAAGCCTGGTCTTGCACATAAACCATTAAACTGGGTCTGGGTTCAAGTCCCATTTCTGCCAAAAAGCCTTCTTGTACAGCTTCAAGAAGGTTCTGCTCCTTATCTGAAAAGTGAGGCTAATAATACTTTTTCTGTTTAGCTTGTAAACTTTTCCACTGCAATCTTTAACTATGTATTGGCATTCTGTCTGACAAAGCACTCAGTCAGCTGGAATTTGTAGCTATTAAAAAATGGAAACAATTAAGAAGAGAAAGAGCAATGTAGCATGTAGCCATGTTGCTGGCAACAGCAATGCTTCAATCCTTGAGCTGAAACATTGGCTAATAACGAAGACACCACAATGTATCTATATCCTTTCCTTGAATAGCTACAAAAATCTTTTTTTTTGCGCCACTTCATCAGGGCAGGACTCTGATCTTGGAGCTGCCTCATCACTATGGACTTGCCTGGAGATCGCTGAGTTGAGGCTGACCCTGATTATACTTACGGACATGATCTTTACTCATTGATTTGACTTCCAGCTTGACCTTGGACCTGCCTTATCACTATGGACATGCCTATTGACCTGCCTTGTTTTCTAACCCTGGTCACGGTCACCGGCCCAACTTTGTTGTTCTTGTTTGGGTACGGTGGGACTGCGCCCCTGATGGTGAGGCACGGCCTTTTGAGCCTCACCGTCACCCTCTGCTTCCAGCTCCCCTTCTTTTGTGGAACCCGTGGGCTCATTCTTGCTGCTTTTCGACAGAGCATAGCTGTAAAGCAATCAGCAAAATGTAACTGTATTATCAAGTACTACGAAAAGTATATGTATGTTTGTATTACAGATGATGCTGTAAATTTTTGGAACTGCTTGTAGCTTGCTATAAAACAATAATCCTCCCTCCTCATTCAAATCACTTCTTAAAATAAATTTTTTAATACATTTTTTGTCTAAGATGGCCTTCTGCTTTACTCCTTCATGTATGCCTCAAAGTGTCATATGTAGCTTCCTGTTTGGATAACATCTGAGATGACTCTATGGACCTGCATGAACACGGCTACTTTCTATGTATTGGTACAGAACAAAACACACATTTGGAGAGAAATAAATACCAGAAATATGACCTTTAACATTCAGGAAATGCCAAATTCACAGTGAAAAAGGCCAAGTGTAGAAAGAATATCTATCTGGCCAAGCAACTTTTCATTTTATAGCTGCACAGATGTCTTTTATTTTCCTTTCTAGTCATTATTCTTCAGAGGAACTTAACTATCAAAATAATCCAATATGCTTGGGTTATACCTTAGAGAAAACCAATAAATAAAAAATAAAAATACCCGCACATTTTTGTAGTGGTGTTAAACCCTAAGATGCTATTACTTTACTTTTATTATCAGAACGGCTATTTGGGGGGGGGGGGGGTGGGGGGAGGAGGAGGAGGAAAAGAGTAATCATTGTATATTTTAGCTACAGTTTAGCTTTATAACTTTTGATTAAAAAAAATAGATTACCTTCTCTGAAGTTACTTTATACCCTTAACTAAGACTGCCAGATGACTCCAAATACAGACTGACTTAAAAGGGACCATACTTGAACTAATTTAACCCACTTAAATCTGGCTGGCCTTCAAAGCCAGCTGGTATTTTCCTTGCATTGCACAGTTGAGAACCCTTCAGTCAGCTAATTTGGGTATTCCCCTTGCCCTCATAATTTGACACTCCATTTATCCAAGGGCTTTTCACATCCCTCATTCACTTTGGACAAATAATGAGGAACAGTGTTGTTTAAATCAGAGAGACTATAACAAATATTGAAAGGAGACTTATTCCTGAGCTTACGAAGTTTACTATTTCCTTTGAAATTACCTGATTGTGTGTCTAGTATGCACCCCTTTATGACATATAAATTTATAGGAATTACTTCTGCTGAAGTTCTACTGTAAACTGCAGTCATTAATATTTTTATCCCTATTATCATCCTCATCAATACTTTTAAAACTTCTCATATTTTTTATTTTTCTGCATGACATCCTTTCAGATCCCTCAAAACAGGATTTTTTCCCCCACATGTTGATTATTTACCAGGTTAATAGTATACCAGTAAATCGTTTTTTGGTGATCAGTTTATCGTAGGTATATTTTTCTAATGTCATATGCAGCTAGGCAAACACAACCAAAAAAGTATGTGACCAGTTTTCCAATTTGAACTCTTTTTCCAAACATTAATAGTGATTTTTCATCTTTATTTAAATGTGTTGCCCATTGCATGGCTTTGTTTGCTTGGGTGGGTTTTACTTCTAAAAATAAATTAAAAAAAAGAATAAAATAGTTAAAAATAGATTAGTAATTATTTACAATTCCCTTTGTTGTTATAAGCATGCCTGGTTTTGAGAAAATACTAATCAGAAAATGTTAAGCAACCATCTTCTGAAAACATGTGCTTTTCCAGGTATGTCCATATAAATGATTAAAATTTATATACTCAAAATCATAGGCTGAATTTTGAAAAAGGTATGTATAAAGAAAACCTTGCCCTGTTGAAATTCTTGGTAAAACTGAGTGACTTCTTTGGGGATAGTATTTTACAAGTTCTTAATGTAATGGCTGCCAGATATTAATAGCAAACTTTTTTTTTTTTTTTTTTTTTTTTTTTTTTTTAATGGCATGAAATTAAGGATTTTAGCTAGTACATTAGTTTCCCTTGAACTTTTTCTATTCCTCCTACTTCCTCCATTTGGAGCTCTGGCCTTCAGTTTGTTTACATCTCCTTCATTAGATTAAACTAATCTACATGTATCTTAGTATATTTATAGGAAACATCATTCCCTCATGGATACCCTTTGCTGATGAGGGTATTTCTATTTTTAGTTGATCTACATATTTACTGAGCACTGATGCAAGTGTTTAGTTTCAGACCTGTAATATATTCAACTTTTCTTGAGTCACCTACTTTCTGAACTTACTACTACGGGTGGCAAAGATGTCAAATACTTGTGTACAAATTGTATTTGTTTTTTACATTTCCAAAACTTATACATCTGAAATTCTGTCAGCTTCACAGCTCAGAATACGTATGTTTTGCTGAGTTACCCTCCAGAAAATATTTATCTACATAAAAAAATCTATCTATATAAAACTGTAGGTACATATAAACTAAACAAAATGATAAACTACCTATAAAGATATTATCAATCTATTTTTTTTTTTTTTTTGCAAAACCTGGGATACATTAGATTTGATTTCATTTGATATTGACCTAGTTGCTACTATGCCCTTTGTACTGTTATTGGAGTGCCTGTTTAGAGGTGAAGAGTCTCTGTCACTGAAGCCATCTCCTTTGAGTATTTTGGGAGAGCCCTCTAGCGGGAAAAGAGAAGGGTTTTGTAAGAGTTCTCCCCCACCCCCATTATACTACATACTGAAGAACATGATAGGCCAACATTGAAACATGGTGAAGAAAAAGAAAAAAGAGAATTTTGCTAATATAAGTTAGAAACAAAAAATGTTGTAGATCAGATCAGGTCAGGTTGTTCCTCTTCCGTTTCTTTTCTGCTTCTTTTTCCTCTTCCTCCTTCCTTTCCCCTTGCCTTTCTATGCATATTGTAAAATTTGGGAATTTTCAACCAAATCCAATCACTCTACTGCAGTAGCGCTATCTTCAGTATGGACAAAAAAAAATAATAATAATAAAAAAATCCTGCATGCTATGGTTCCTTTGGCTTCAACAGAAATGTGGTAAGCATAAACTGGCAGAAAGGATTTGTGAACCTGAACCATCCTACAGTGTTGAGAAATACGTTCTCAAAGCAGAATCCATTCAATATCATCTACCACATCCAGTGTGAGAAATGCTCTCCCTATCTTATTTTCACGCCAACCAAAATAGTTCTATTTGTGGAGTATTCCTGGCTTACTACCTTTGGGAGCTGAAGTTCAAATTTAGCCAATATGATATATGATATGACTAACTTCAAATACAGATAAACATCATTAATTATCTGACCGTCAATAGAAGTTCTGTAAATAACATCATGGACTTTAGAAGAAGAGTTGAAGGAACTTGTACGGCACTATTCAAAGCACAGAAGCTGACATGAAAGAAAGTAAGAATAAAAGCCAGAGAGTGAAATCCTACTTTCTTTGAAATCTATTGCTGAATTTACCTGTACTTCAGTGAGGCCAATATTTGTAAAGCTTCCACTGACTGAACGAGTTGAAATTTCACCCAAAGCGTGTAGTAAAAGAGCTAGAGAAGTTGAAATAAGAGCAGTATTTAACAATGCTTATACAGTAGGACAAGACCAAGATCATAGTGCCAAATATACCTCACAAACACACACTCTTGGAAAGCGTAATCCATAGATGATCCTAGGTCCCACTTCCACAAACCACATTCAAATAATTAAATAATGCCAGAGCCCTTATCTTGCTGCACGTGGCTAGTTTGAAGACTTTATGTGTTTTTATATACTGTATCACAATATTTAATTAGATCATACCAGAATCTCTGTTTGTTAGGATTTTTTAAAATTATTTTCCTTAAAAAAATCATTAGAAGTGTCAGTCTCATTCAAAATAAAACAGCTTGCAGACAAACAAAAAATTGTAATTAGCAGTAACTGAAAAATATCTGTAGTAGGCTTTAGTAAATAAAAGTCTACTTTTATTTACTAAAATAAAGCATAAGCAAAGGCATAAATATGAATCTTTTTTCAGTAGCTCAAAAGCATCACATAGATGACACATTTTAATTTTAACTGGAGAATCTTTAAAAAAGCTTCATATAACTCTTGTCATAGGAAAACAATGTGACTGTCCTAGGTTAAATAGGCTAAGCAGTAGAAATTATCATTAGAGTGTAATTAGTCACAACCGATTTTCTGCTGTCTTTCTCTACAAAGTCAGGAACATCTAAGTAGCATGGAAGAGAATAACATTTACTATTAAAAAGTTGGAAGAAATTTCATACACTTTTAGTGTCCTTAAAATAATATTTTTAATACAAGTACATTGGAAAATTACTGTAGTCAAAGTACACACATATTACACAGCTCACCACAGAAAGGCTTTGTAACATGCTTAAAAATACTTTCTAATATGAGACTGAAGTGAATCAAATATTTCTAATAGTATTATCTTGATAAGCTTCACATTTCTCAGTGACTGTGTAAGAAAATGTAAAAAAAAAAAACCTCTAAAAGCTTTTACGAATGGGAGTCTTTCATTTTGAATAGTATTACTAGCTACTCATAAAACTGCAAACAGATTTTATGCCTTTTTTTTTTTTTTTTTTTTTTGAGATTCTTGCAAACATCCAGTTCTTAATTTTGCCTTCATTAAATTATACAAAAACGATGAGGGGAAAAAAGTCTTCTAGAATGTCTCTTCTAAAAATAAATTCACATATTTTTCTCTGATAAATAATCAAAGTAACCCCCTATAGCATAGCCAACAAGAAACAATGTCTGTGCTCCCTCTTCTGGCATTCTAGCAGTATTAACCTAAACAAATCCTAACTGCAGGCATAAAGGCTGAGGCCTGTGCACAACAGAGAGAATCCATAAATAAAAATGTGAAGTACTAGTTTTTTCAGCTTCATTAAAGACCAAAAAAAAAAAAAAAAAAAAAAGTTCTTTCAAATGGAAACTGAAATGATTACAAAAATATATTTTATTTCTAAACTTCCCGAAAGTCTTTTCCAAGATCAGACAGCTGAAAAATATAAAGTTTTCTTGTATATTGGATGATAGCACTTTTTCAATATTTGTATTACTGCAGTAATAATAATCCAACTAGTTACAGAAATTCTGATCTCTGTGGCAGAAATATGAAAACAGTAAAATAATATCATATATCAAACAAATTGCTCACAAAGAATATTTAAATAACCTTTTTATTGCCAAAATTATTTCCTTTTTCACTGGCTAATCCATAAACCCGGTAACTGGCCCTTCCTCAAAAAATATCTAATAGAAATAAAAAACAGCTAGTATCACCCTCTCAGCAGCAATTTTGTTCTATATTGCTCTAAGAAGAACTCATACATCCATGACTGCACTGTTTCACTATACCTGATTCTGCATATCATAGTCTATTGTGGAGTATAATAGATATTGTAAATTATACAACTCTCACCTCAAATATGTTAGAAAATATCTTAAAATTCTTGGGTAGTGTTTCCAATGCACTGAATACAGAGCTGTAAGGAGCTGCCTTTGTCAGACCAGTTATAGGGCAATGCTGAGCCATCTTTAAAAATGGTAGGCATGTAGTTTTAATTGAAATGATTATTTAACTTCATTTATAATTAAAAGTAAATTACTGGTTTCAAAATAAATGGATACATTTGGATGGATTCATGTACAATTTGTCATCTGTGATTATTATTTCATTTACAAGTTTGATTATCATCTTAGACAGCTGAGGTAGCTCAGAGGCAGAACAGGGTTCACACCATGACTCAGGAATGTCTTTATTCAAGTGTCATGCAATCCACACAAATGCTGGCTTGGAAAAACCTTTTTTCTCTGAGTTTTCCAATTCAGCAGGAAGGTAGGATGGGCATATTGCATAGCAGGATAGGCAAAATTAAAATCCTGCTTGCTTCGCCATGGTTTGTGGATACCTGCTAACATCTGAAATTAAAAAATATCATGTCTTCTATTTCTGCATAGGTTTGTATATCTGTATACACTACACAATACCTATAGAAAATCTGACAAAATTTGTCAAATAGTCCTCATACATGTGCTGTGCAATACAGCCTAAAACTGTAGCCTTATGGCCAAAAATGAGTTAGAGCTTTAGCTGGTATATGATGCATGCAATGAGTGGGTAGAGTTTGGAAATAACACTAGGGATGGAGTTTATTAGAAAGCCAGCCTCTCTCCCCTTGCGGTAAATCTCCCCCCACACACAGCAGTCCCACACTCCAGGGCATGGGGGCCAATGCTGCTGTGCTGTCATCAGTATTATGGCTCTGTCCAGCCTTGAAGAGCCACTGTGTTCCCACCAGGGCCTGTGGCCTCATGGACACCTCCATCACAGCACTTTGCCTGAGGGCAGCACTGGTGGCTGCCAGCCTCACGTGCAGGCACAAATCCAGGCGTGAACCTGCCCTGAAATTGTTTGCTTGCACAGAGGACAGGAATGACACAGTTGCTACTTGTTGATTGTACTAAGATGACTTCCAGAAGATGGAGTCATAGGGGCAGAGTTATGAGCTTTGTCTTTCCTTTCCTGCTCCACCTCATCTTGTGAAGGAGGTATTAATTACACCCTGAGCCCTTTTCAGTCATCCTTCCCATAGGCACAAACCGCAGTAAGCTTAATTTCGCAGCCAATGGCAAAGTGGCACAATCCAAAACAAGCTGTCCCCTCATTAGTGTAAACTAATGAGGTTCTACAACATGAGCATCCTATATTGCAAAACTGACCCACTTCATGGCATTTTATACTTTTATGAGATGTACACATTTAGAGACGTACAAAATAGTTTTGGAGTGTAATATGACTTCAGAAGTGTGATGAACATTGTGAAATATCCACAACTACTACTATCTCTACATTTAAACAAACAACAAAAAACACAGAGAGTATATCCATCTGATTTTGACTCCAAAAACTTATCTGACCTTGGCTTTCAAGAAAACCTGTTTAAAAGCGTTAATATCTGTTTTAAAAAGTAATACTCAGTTGTATGACTTGCAAACTCAGGCTAAATACCACATGCATCAGCTTCAAATAACTTCAAACACTTATGGTTCAGAAGTCTAGAAGATTAAGAACCTCTAGGTATAAATCAGTGTCAACAAAAATAAAAACTTACAGAGAGTTTTTCAGCCATGGATAGTGACTGAATGATTTATGAAGGTGACCCTCCCTAATGACCCTAACTTACATACAAGAAAATTGAGGAGGGGCAAGAGCACAACCTTTCCCTTTGAAAGTATATACTTTCAAAAGTATACACTAATATATTAGTCTGGAAATCTTAAATATGGAAGTACCCCCCAAAAAACAACTGTTGATCCTAAAAATATAAATGCACTGGATTAATTTTGTGCCTGTAAATAAGGTAAAGGAACAAAATACAACAACCTTAGCAGATTTTATGGAAAGACAGATTATAAATGCTTTTGCACTCCCAAGCCCTGAGAATGCTCTTTGTACATTTGTTTTACCCATCTCAGCACACATATAAGATAGACACAGGGACAGAAAACCTGGCTTCAGAACTGTCTGGCTAGCAACATTCTGCCAAAACCTTTCTCTAGCGGTATCACCTATCTTTTTTCCAGCAGCAACAGATAAACAGGAGTGATATACAATCCCGTAACTTAATTCTGTCACACAGAAATACCATTCTCATGGAAATGTCCTCTAATATCCACAGCATATTTCATGATTCAAATACTTGTACTTTCAGAATTGGAGGGAAACATTCAGCTCTTACAGATCATGTGCTCCGACAGGTCCCAGTTTTTAAGTTGCAATGGTTCAGTTTGACTCAAGTCACTATGCAGGAGTTAACAGTAAAAAAGCAAAGGACCGAGCATTCATAAAAGCGCTGATCTCTCTGAAGCATGATCAAGTAAGGGTAATATAAAGCTGATCTGCTGTTCTGCTGAAGCACTAGTAATTATGTTTACGTGAAAAGTTATACTAATGCCTCAGCTTTCAGATGCTCAGGAACTTGTGAAGCATTTGCTATCTGTGAAGGATGGAAGGGTGACTCTTCAGGTCTAGATCAGTTCCATAACAACCTCTTCAAAGCTCATAGTGATGCCTCTCAAGATGAAACTCACTATACAGTAGATGAGGACTATCAGAAGGTGATGCAGTTCATCTAAGATCAGGATTGTCCTCTAGTAGCCTCTCCTTCTCTACATTAACATATGGTGCCTTGATTGTCTCAGGAGCTTAAATTATATGGAAAAAATCTGGGCCCCTATGCATTTGGCCTCTTTTACACAGTGCAAAGGCATACACCTACAGATGGGCCACAAGTATCTAACAGCAGAACGTAAACTGAAAGTACAAAATACAAATCTGAACAACACAATAAAACATATTTTTTCCATAAAGACATCCAGGTGCCACCCAGTTCCACTGACTCTGTCATCACCTTCCACAAACAGCTGCCATCTTAACCAATGCTCTGATATGAGGGGCCATATAGGAGGTATATTGCAAGGACATGGAAGCCACAATCTCCAGATCATGCATTTAGATTCATCCAATCTGTAACTATGTCCATAATGCTTAATGTTTTCACTCCTTTGAAATTCTGGGAGATATTAGGTGCCCCTGTAGGCCTGGAACATCCATGATACAAAATCAAACTCACATTCAACACTAGTAGAAGAGCTACAACCAGAAATTAAAGTTTAAATCAGATTGCAAATGTCATCTCTCTCTCCTAAATAAAAAGGTGAAGTATTTGCAGATCAGATTGCCATATTTCAGAATTTGCAGATTGCCATTTGCAGAATTTCAGAATGCCATAGACCACTCTGACACCTTTCAAAAAATTAAACTTGCTTAAAACAGAAAAAAATCAAAAGGAATGAACATCTTACGTATGACATAAACAGTGACTAACAAAGGCAGAAGAAGTTTGGTAAAAAGATGAAGGCACCCAAAAGTTACTCTCTTCTACAAGTATATTTTGTTTTTAAAATTTAAAAATCTGAGTTAAAAAAAATGATATTCAAGAAAATGTCAGCTTCCAAAGAAAAATCTTCAATACTTAAAATACATTGATAAAGATTGGTTTTGAGCAAAATTCTAATGGCTTTAGAAAGGAATCACATGATCAGAAAAAAAAATCAGAAATCTCAAAAGGGATTGAAATGCCTGTCTTGTCGGCAAGGATATCAGCAACATTCAGCCCTCATGGAAGCGTGTATATAAAGATGTGAGTAAATATAATCCATTATCTTTAGACATCACATGTCACTAAGTTGAGTTCAGTAAAGACTGTTGCAAATTGTTAGACACAAAACAAATCTAGAGCTATTATATATGAAAACATATATACTGCTTTGAGGAACTTATGAGATTTTTACAGCCAAAGGGGCTATTAGAAATCATATTTTATGTGGAGGAGACTTAGAGACTGTGTTTTTTTGTTGGCTGTCATGTATACAAGGATCAAAATTAGTTATAAAGATGAGAATGACATAGATTGACGCAGTACTATTAGTGTTGTTTGCCTGAATTACTTCCATTGGCTACTGGTTTTACTACAGGATTAAGGAACAGAAAAAACATTTAGATTCTTATCGTAGTACCTAATTTCTGGGTGGCTGGCCCTTCAAAGAGCATTCTGAATCCCAGGCTAAGTGATCCCTTTTACATGTTCAAGGAAAGTTAACTTACTTCTACATTAAGAAACTTCTAGGCACCTCCAAGTTCCTGGGTCCAAATGCACACCTCAGATATGCCTTCATTTCAAATCTGAATGAAAACTGAAAGTTCCTCCTTAAACTCTGGTATTCATAGAAAGAAACGCAAGAACACCATGTACTCCAAAGGTCCCCTTCAGATGAGAGGTGAGGACCACAGGACTCATGGCAGTTGACAGTCACGGCAGCCTTAGTCCACTATTCTGCCTTTGCAGATGTACCTTTCAGCACTGGTTGACCATCTTTCAATGGTAACAAAATGCCGCAGCTTTATGACTTTTCAAATGTTCATCCATAGAAATGTCTCTAGAGAATTGCAGCCTCTGGAGATTTTCTGTCTATTACTGGAAGAGAAGATCAGGTGTCACTCACTCACCACTACGCAAGGAAATCAAAGTATAGCTTGTATATAGTACCTACTAAACTGGCAGTTTATTTGGCTGACTTTGATTCTCCAGATTTCAACCAACTTCAGCTCTGAAGGTGGTAATCAAGGCACAAATAATTGTGCACAGGCAGTCATGTCCTCTGCCAGCTCTTGCTTAGCTATCTTGGAGAATGTATTTCTCAACATCCTCTCTGCCGTGGTAAAGTTCTTCTCAGTAGTGAGGAAAATTGTAAATAAGGGCTGTAATCATGTATCTCTTGCCATGTTACAAATGCGAAGAGGGAAGGTTGAGATTTTCTGGAAGAATATAACTAGCGATGCTCTGTGCTTGGAACCAAAGAAGATGCTGGTGATGAATCCTGACAGGCTTCCCATGCTAAAACACAGCCAGATGTTGCCTTCTCACCTGTACACATCATCTTGCCTTCTTTCACCCATACTGTCTAGTAATCCCTCTGCTTTTATCCTTGCTCCACACAACAAAGATATGACTTCAGGATGCTCATAAACTGACAATTTGGTGAAGACTAAAGTTGCTGTGAAATCTGATTATGTAAACTTGCTCCTGCAGCAGAGAAAAACAAGCAGGCAGCCCTAGGGTTACCCATCCTGTCTTGAGATGGGTAGAATGAATGGTTTCCTTGAAACATCTGCCTTTGTTTATTGACTATACAAAAAGCTCCACTTATGAGCTTAGTCAGATGCCTATTTTTTTGGATATTCACTATGTTTAGTGAGATAAAACTGCCTCATTTTCATTCAATAGCCAGTTCACCCAGGGCCCAGACAAATGCAGCAATACACATGAACATTTAAGCTGAAGGCAGCGTAAGGAGTTTCTTTGGCCTGCTAACTGCTGCGGTTCGCACACCAGCAGCCTCTCCTGGGTGACCAGGCTGCTTCTCACCTCTCGCTTCCACTTGCCTAGGTCTGAACTCTGTTCCCAGCGCTGACGTTGAAACGATTATTATTTTCCGGGCCCGCGCTCTTAGAAAGGCGGCACCTTCTTCCACATCACCGGTCTGCAAGGTTGCTTCGCGGACCTTGTCGCCCTTCAGGGCAAGAACATGCAACAGCAGCCATCCGGCACCTCTCCCGTGAGTGAACGGGCCCGGGGGCGGACCTCTCCCGTCAACAACGCGGCTCCGCACTCGCAGCTTTTAGAGAAATATATATACATATACATATATATCTTTTTTTACTCGAACATTGTTCCTCCTCCCCTTCCCCAGCTGTCGATATTGGTGACACGTGACGCCCCGAGGAAGCTCCCGCCGCCTCCCCGCGGGGCGCGGGCGCGAACCCGCCTCCTCGGCGGCCTCGCGGGCCCTCGCGGCGCCGCCACCCCGCCCCGCCGCAGCCTCGCGGCGCTCCTGGGCCGCGCGCGCGGGCGCGCTCGCCCGCCCGCCCTCGCGAGACTCCTTATTCTCGCGACAGCGGGCCGCCGCCATCTTACTTGTTCGCTCGCTCGGTTGCTCGCTCGCCGTGTCGCTCGCTGCGGCTAAAGGGAGCGGGGGGGCGGCGCGCTTCGGGGCCCGCCGCTCGCGCTCTCCGCCTGCGCTCCCCGCCGCCGCCCTCCGCCCAGGCCGCGGGGCGGCCGCGCCGCCGCGAAGGAGCGGGGCCCGCAGGGAGCAGCCGCCGCTCGGCTGGTTCCGCCCCCTTCGTGGCGCTGGGCCTGCGGCCCCTGCCTGGCGGCCGCTGCCGCACCGGCACCGGGAGGCGACCTCGGGCTCCGCCTCGGGCTCGGGCCCGGCCTCAGGAGGCGCGGCGAGGCGCCGCGGTGCCGGCCGGCGGGGCGGGACGGACCCCGCCGCCGCTGCCGTTGTTGCTGCTGCTGGGGAGGCGGGGGGCACGGGCCGCTCTGGATGGTGGTTAAAATGATCATAGAAAACTTCGAGGCGCTGAAATCCTGGCTCAGCAAAACCTTGGAGCCCATGTGAGTAGCCGCGACCGCCCTCCCCCCCCCCCCCCCAAAAAAAAAAAAAAAAAAAAAAAAAAAAAAAAAAACCCAGTCCCATCGCTTTGAAAAGACGGGCGGGGGGGGGGGGGGCGCCTTGGGGAGAGCCCCGTGAGCGGGCCGCCCCCTTTGCGGTGCGCCCCGCCTCCCCGCCCGTCCCTCTCGCCGGGGGTCCCCGCGGGCGGTGCGCCGTGCCCCCCTGCTGCCGGCGCAGCGCTCCGTGGGGAGGTAGCGCCGTCGTTTTCATAAGGATGCAGCTTCCCCCCCTAGCGACCGCGAGCGTCGGCAGCGCCTCTGCTCTCCGCCTTTGTAGCTTGGAGGAAGCGGGAGGCAGTGTGTCTGCGTGTGCAGCCCCGAAGCTGCCGGGCCCTGCCCTCGCTCCCCGCCTAGGCCAGGTGAATAGCTGCTGCCTGCCAGCATGTACTGCGACCGCCTCTGAGAGAGGCCGTGGGTATTTGGGCCATTTCCCAGGACAGGCTCTTTGTGTTCAGGGATGTTCTCTTTAACGTTTTTTGTAGGCTCATAGTACTTCATTCTTAGTCTTTTTGAGTATTTGATACTGATGCGTTTCCCTCCCCCTAAATAAGATTTGCATCAGTTGTGTGGAGCTCTTGGGAGTAAAAGCCCCGTGGAATAATTTACCTGTGTGTGAATACCTGCTTGGCCTCTGTGCATAATATTCTTGTGAGTAATTAGGACTCTTCTGCTCACAGTCTATGTAATTATACATGTCTGCCTTCTCTGGATAATATTTTGGTAGAATCAAGATATGAACTTGATTTTAAAGGTTTCATCTTCCAGAAGTACAGTGTCTGTATAGACGCCTTGAACTAAGGCATGTGCTTGACGTGTCACCCAGAAACACCATTTTAACGTGTGTATTAATTTACTGGGGCTTGATTTGAGTCAATAGAGCGAGATCTTATATAAACTAATTCTTTTGTTCACTTCTGTGATATTGGGTGCCATTGACTATTAACACTGCTGAATGGAATAGAAGACTGTTTTAATGCTTATTCTTAAATAGTGCATGTGTATATACATGTACGATTTGCGTGACATGTTGAGATAACTTGAATAAGGCTCAAGAACTGAAACTGGAAAATTTTTAGGGGAACTTCACTTATGATAGTTTTTGAGTTTGTTCTTTTTGTCTTGAGGGCCTAATCTGAGCTTCACTGAAGTAGATGAGTCCTGAACTTAATTTCAGTGGGCTTTCTGTCAGGCCTGCAGAAATGTGGTGACATTTTTTATTAGCAATAAAATATGCCTTTTTGGTGAACTTTAAAGATGTAGTTGTGTGAAGGTGAATTCATTTTCCTTTTGAGTAACTGTGGGGAAAGAAGTGGTATTACAATAACAAAGCACTTTCTGTTCTGTGGTAGTAGATCCAGCTAGTCCTCTGATGCAGAAGGCTCTCTGTTAGTCTCTGGATGCATTCTTGCATGTATGTTCTGTTAATGGAAATCAGCAGTTTGATATCAATATTTAACATGTACTGTTTCAGAGAGTTGGGGCAGGTAATTTTTAACTTTGGAAGAAGTTACAGTTTCCAAAATCCACATTGGTAATTTGAAGTAGTAAATCCTGCACACTTACTTAGTTTTTAGCTTATCAGTAGCTGGAGATTGATATTTACGAGTACTGTCAAATTACGAGAAATCTAAAACTGGGAGTCTGCCAGTGACATTTTCAGTATGGTTTCAGTAGGCTTCAAAATCCCTCATTTCATTGAGGAAATCTGTTAGGTTCTTTTGATTTTTACAGATCTGATGCACAGTAAGAAGAAATAGATATAGGAGCTTAAGTTTGGCTTTACCAGTGTATTATAAAACAATTTCATATTGACTATCTAAAAATTATCAAATGTTTGCCAGATACTATTAAGGCAGAGGTCAGGATGATTCCTCACTCTTTCTCTTCAACCTCATACATCGGTGATGTATAATAGTAACTTCTTATCCTGGTAACAAACATAGGTTGTTTAGTGTTCCTTGATCTGTTTGAGTGTTAGTCTGCGATCTGCTAGTGCTATTCAGCAACTGAAGGGTGAAATTGGGATTTTTAGCTTTTGGAAACAGGGCGGGTTTTTTTGCTTTGTGACACTAAAATGGCCAACCTGTTGTTCTTAAGTTACATGTAGTGTGTGAGCAGTTCAAGTGTGGTTCTCATGCTGGAAAAGTAGGTCATGTGGAAGGGAATTGTTGACCTGGAGGGTACTGTAATTCTCTGCTCTGGGAGGAGACGAACCACCAGGAACTGTTAAAAGTCAACATGGGCCTGCCATTCAGTTTTTTGCAGTACCTTCCTATGTACCTTCATTCCTCCAATAAATGTTGAAGTTAGTGGAGGAGTATTATCACTACTGTTATAACTAAGGGCAGAAGCAGTTCTCTGAAATGTGTCTTATGGGTCCTGACTATATGAAAATTTCAGTATGTAGCTTGTAAAGTAAAGAAGAATAACTGCTATTAGTGTAATATTAGTACAATGAGGATCTAAGTGCTTGTCATCTGGAGGTGTCACCATAGCCTGAAAATACTTTTGTGCTTATCTTCTTTTAAAGAAACAAAAATGTGCCTACTATTTCATTTTATTGCTCTTTTAGAAACTTTTAGCTGTAGGATAGACACGAGAATTTTTTTTCTAACTAGGTTCAGGAAGACGTATTGGATCAATGTATTTGGATACACATGGAAGTGTTGCTTTTGTAGTTGTAAGGAAGGAAATACATTTAAGAAGGTATGTAAATACATTCTATATACACTTGTGTATAGGTCTAGATTTATGTACTAGATACCAGACTAGATACTTGGAATATGCTTGCTTTTTCCAGTTGCCTGTTTTTCAAAGTAGCTGGCAATTCTTAATGGAGATCATGGCAATTATTAACCATGACTTGTTTCAAAGGCCATAACATAAACATGTGCTTAGACCTAGAAAAAGAGTATCCATAAAGCTAGTTTGAAAATAAAACTTAATGATGAAATTAATCAAGAATATTAACTTTTCAACATAATGGAAAAAATGGTCTGGACATATATTGTCATACAATTGTATGGTCTGGACATCAGTTGGTTATTAGACTCTTTCTCATGGTATTTCTGGGAAATTCTAAATCCTATTCATAGGCAAGAGTGTTCGGATGGTAGGGATGTTACAGGGTTATTATTTTTTGGTACAGCAGTACACTGGTACTTTGGTGCTGCCTTTGGCAAAACCTCAGTAATCCTCCACACAAACACCCCTCTCTTGGTCCTATTACAGTAAGGCAGGAACCGTACAAATGCTACCATGCCATTTCTGCATTCCAGCTCTGGTAGAGTGATAGTGGTTCTCCAGCAGCTTTCTACAGTTCTTCAAGAGAACTGCTTTTGATGTTTTGGAAATAATTCACTGAGCTGCTCTATTCAGTGCACAGAGAATTACAAAATATGCACACCAAACTATTAAAGTTATATGTATGTGAATACAGCACCAGTGTAAACAAGGTAACATTTTTTTTCCCTCTGTGGCTTTGTTGTATTTGAGTAGAACTGTCTTGTATGTATAATTCAAGCCAGCTTTGTAAAGAAGACACCTGTCTTCTTCATTGATTACAGACTGCGGTATACTTAGTTTCTAGTGCTAATCCGTCATGTATCACCTGTGAGCAAAGTATTTGGAAGTAACGTTAAAGTTGGAATAAAACTTTCATTTCTGTCACCTCTTATTTCTATACTAGCAAAGTCCTCTCTGTGCTGTATCTAATGCAATGGATTTTTTTTTCCTTTAAGTCCATTCCAGATTCTGTATAAATTTAGTGTTTAATGCTTGCCAGAACATCAGAATTTGGCTTGGCAAAGTGCCATGTAGGTATGTTGTTTCCATTTATTTTCTTTGTTTGAGCCTCTATGTGTAGCAAAGTCTACTCTTCTGTACAAATGCTGCACTCTACATTTTACCTCATAAGTAATTGTAATATTTACGTGAGACTTCTGTCCCTCTTGCCCCAATTCTTTATGGTGGACATATAACTTGTTTTTAATTATTCTGTGTAAAATAAATTTAATTAAAATCTGCTGGCCCACTGACTTTTACTTGATTAAGGTTCCTACATCTAATTTTTTTCCACTTGTTAAGTTTTTTTTGGTTTACTATATCAGACTTGCAGGGAAGATGAAAAGGAAATAAAAAAACAACCAAAGCAATATTCATGCACTATTAAAGCATACCTCATTAAAATGGAGAGGAATTTTTTGCCTCAGTTAATTCTGTAAATGATTATGGTATTGTAACTGCTTATCACAGAAGGAATAGAATCCAAATTGTTTAAAGAATATTCTGAATATATTTGCGTATCATTGGAATATTTATGTCAAAGGTAGTCAGAATGCTTTGGTATTCAGTTGTGCCTTCCTAGTATTATTCTTGTTTACCTTATTTTTCCAACGTTTCTTAGTAAAAGCTCGTTGTCTTTGGATTTGCTCAATTGTTAACAGGTTAGTTATCTTCCCCCAGTTACTTAAGAAACCTAGTGAACAAGAAGGGCTTAAAAATGGTGTAAGTAATACTGTAATAACTTGAGATATTGAAGGAATAGAAATAAATTTAAAAATGTGGGTGTTCCTTTCCACATACATGTTACACATCATACTGCCACTAACACTTACCAGCTACCAAGACATTTCATATTAGTTTCCAAAAGAAGTCTAAAAGCAATATATGTTTATCTTCGTTTAACTTATTCTATTAACATTTTACATTAAACTGTTTATAACTAGTATAAATAAAGCACAAATACACCGTATTATACCTTACTCTCTTTCAACACTGGCAGTTACTCTTCTTTGATGTTGCAAGTAACTTGATACTTGGTTCATCTGACTTGGAGAGCTGCTGTATTTGAGAATGGGAGATTCAGTACTGATTCTGTTAAGCTTATTCAAAAAGGTACCATGACAGAATTAAAATAGTGTTATTATAAAGAAGTAGTGGTTGAATGCAGAAAACAGAGGAGAAAATTATTCCTGTTGTAGTAAAATTTTCTTCTTACTCTGAGCAGCTTCAGCAAAAGAGGAACCCTTTGGCTGCATCTCAGATCATAGACACAAAATTGATGGATTTTGCTCTCTGCATTGAATGGTATGTTGGAAAACCAGCAAGCCAACAGCTGTTGTGCCTCATGAAAGCTGTCTGAGTCTAGAGGTAGCATTTAAAGCTGTTGGTTACTAGTTGTAGCTGTATGAACACGTCAAATCTGGGTACCATTATAATTTAATAACTTCTATAGCTTCATTGCAGGGTGTTAAGTTCCTCAGTGAATTTCTATAATTTATCTACTTTTTTTAAAGATTTATTGAAAGTGAGCACTGCAAGAGTAGTGCTTCCCATCTACAATAGTGGCTCCAGGTAACAGCCATATCTTGCTGAATGAGTCTGTCATTCATTTTACTTACTGAACACTGTAGCTTTTCCTGGATTTTTGAATATAGACTCTAAATGGTAGCAACACAACCAAATGCCACCATTGCCTACTTTAGACTAGCTGTTCAGCCCAGTATGTGAGGTACTCTTTTCTGTATGCACTCAACACTGCAGACATATCCATGTCCACTTTGTTTTATGTCAAGGATTGAACAGTATTCTAGAGGAGTATAAATATTAATCTTCAGGCAACAAAACTAGACTCTGAAATTTAGGTTGTAAATTCTGTGGACGAGAGTGAGAGAAATTACATGCACCTACATGTTATTTTCTTTGTAAAAATACCATTCACTGTCTTTAGGACTTCAGACATGCTTTTGCGGTTTCAATTTATTGTGGTGGTTAAGATTTGTCAAGAAACTAGTTTTAGGACTTGCAGTACATTTTTGTTTGTTAATTTTTTTTAATGAACATATAGACCAAAAAACAGGTGTAGATTCTTTTACCGGTTTAAAAAAGTGGTGTGTGTGCACTAGCTGCTTCCAAAGTGAATTGTAGGTTCAAGTTCTCGATGTCAGTTTGAAATAAAGGTGATGAAATACTTTTGAAACATAAAAAATATGTTTTGTTTACAAGGGGATTTGTTGGATGCTTTTTTTTTTTTTCTCTCTCCTCATTTCTCCCCTTCCTCCCAAGTATATATATTCTTTTTTCCCCAAGTAATAGTGTTCATTTTGTGAGAACCATCAGATTACAATTTGACAGGTTCAGCTTGGGAAATACATTTTTCAGGTAGTAAAAAGGCCAAATGTCTTGTAGTCAAACGCTGCTTCTGTATAGCTCCCTTCAGGAATTTGTATGCAAAGGCCAAGCATTGTGACCAGAGGGTAGATTTTGGAATACTAGATTTTTTTTTAATAGAAAAAATGTGAAGAAAAGTGTGAATTAAATTATATTGCCAAAAAGCTTAAAATAAAAATAATTTTCTTGGACTTGCTGTCCAACTACCATAAAATTTAAGCAGCAGTCAGTTTGCTTTGCCATGCTAGTGAGGTTTTCAGCAAAATTAAGGGTTTGCCTCATGTTAAACTGAATTCTCTAGCATCTGTTACAGCACCGTAGTACCACATCTCCAAATCATGTGAATACTACTTCTAAAATATTTACCAGAAATGATTATTTATATTATTTGTTTCAAGCACCACTTAAGACTGGTTACTTTCTTTATGAATTACTGACTTAATTGAGGAACAGTAGCATGAGGAATTCTATAGACCTAGAGATATGTAGGGTGTTTTGTTTTGTTCCTGAGAGGAGGAAATCTGGTGATGAGAAACTGAATTTAGGCATTTCAGTCCTTTCCTCATCCTAATTACTTAGTACTTTGAAAGGCTTTGGCTTGGTATTTGTGCAAGATACCTATAATTGTATCTTTGCTTGCTCTGTGCTTTCAAAATTGGAAAACATTGTTTGAGGAAGTCAGATTAGAGCAGCACAGGCAACATTAATAAGCTGCTTAAATATGTTTTTTTTTTTCCCCAGGTAAACTTTCATTAACTTCACAACCCTCTTGATCATTCTTAAGTCTGCTTTCCATTCCTTGCATGTATTCCTTCTCCCCTTACCCCACTCCAGCTGATACTAGTATTGTAAGAGGAGTCTTTGTGGTATTATATTTAGTATTTGTTTGGTGGAAAGTTCGGTGCCTTGTGGGAGACAGATTCCCAAAGTTCTCAATTCATGGTGGGCTACTTAGTCCAAAAGGGAATTTCAGATATATTTTCCCTTCTGATACCTTTTACGTAAAAATATTCAAGTAAAGAGCATGCTTTGTGCTTCATTTTTAATATTTTTTTTATATTGATGCTTAAAAACATTTATAGGCACTAACCTAGCAAAATACGGCTTCCGTGTACCGTGTGTGTAGTTTATTGTTTATTCTGTCTTAGAACTTTGAAGGTATTTACTGTATGCTTCTATTCAGTATCTTTTAAAGTGGTTCTTAGACAATATTTGTGAATACAAAGATATTTTACTGGTTTAGGGTCTTTTTCCTTGTTGAATTAGTTTTAGTTATTCTGGCAGTTTTCTTTAATCAGTATAAGCTGTACTGCTAGTAAGAGGTTTTATGGGTATAGATAGCTACACCGGTAAGAATTTTTTGCGAACAATGTGCAAGTGCATTCCATATCTGCTGAATTTGTAGATTAAGGCTGTTGCCAGTAATTGCATGGTATTTATAAAAATCAAAGTTCATTCTTGGAATGTATTTAATGTTTTATATTTTGAAATATGTAAATCTGAGCCAGAGACAGATAGGTTGAGTGGTTTGTATATTAAATTAGTTGATATTTTCAATTAAAAATGCCTTCATTGAGAACTGAATCTAATTCAGCCAAATTACTTTTCCATGCCCAAACATACATTATTTAAAAACAAAAACACTACTTATGGCTTGTGTCTACATCTTCATCTTTACTCTTCTGCTTTATTTTATTTGTTTGAAATAATAATTTGGTGTCAGCACTACAAAACCTGAAGGGATTGGAAACAGATTGTTTTGAAGAAAAAGAAGAATATTGAACTTCTCTGTGAATTTAGTTGCAATTGCAAAATCTTGATCCTACAAGCTGTTGCTTCTCTCTTTGAAGCTTTTCTTCAGTGGATAGCAGTAGGAAGTATTCAGATATTCTTTAAAGAGTATGTAGAGCTCTAGTAAGAGAATGCTTACATGCCTATACATTAAATAATCTTTTCATAAAGCAAGATTTCCAGAGCCACCTTTCTTGTTTAATATAGAGCAGATAGGTACTATGTATTATCTGATATAATACAGACTCTGCAAAAGTAAAACCTTTAATTAGGATCATATAATCAGGAAGTATTTGCAAGAAAATGTGCTTGCTGTTTAATTCTCACCAGCATCAGGATTTGCTTGCTACCGTGGAAATCAGTTTAGATTACTTCTGCCAACTGTTCTTTTGTTTGTTAAAGAAGATATCATAAAAGAAAACAAAGGAGGATAAATTTATGATTGCTGATACTTAGGGATTTCCACAGCACGTGCCTACAAAAGTTAATGGGATGTAGAAGTGTGAATCAAAGTTGAGAAATACAAAATTATTTAAAATATATAGCTATATATATTTTATACTGTAGCTGTGTGTGTGTGTGGCTACAGTAACTTTCAACTGTAAACAAATACCAGGAAGATCCCCCCAAAAGCTTAGCATTTTCCTAATTACATACTCTCTTAACATAAATAGGCCCAGTTCTATCTTTGTTAAATTTGGTTTTTCTTATTATAAATAAATGGACAACAAGCTGGACATCTGAGTACCATGCGAACTTCTAAGATGTATACAAAACAAATCCCAACTTTTTAAAGTGTTCTGGAGTGTAGTCCTCTGTTATATAAAGGACTCAGATTATAATAAGAATGTGAATTTTAATAAGAATCTTTGGTGAACCAATTCACTTAATAAACTAGGAAGATTTCTTCAGACTGGGGAACCTGCAGGTATTATTTTACACATTTGAATGCATGAAGGTATTTTTTACTTTAAAAAAGTTTTACCATAAAATGGAGTTAAAGCTAAATTTCTGTCATATTTCTAACGCATATTCCATGTATGCTCTAGTTTGTGATATCCTGCACCTTATTCAAATCAAACTAAGGGTTCAAACTTGTATCTAACAGAATTGAAAATGTTTTTCAATAATTATATGGTTCACTGAATGATATAAGTTAACTGACATTTCAAAATTCAAAATAAATTTCTGTCTGAAACATGCATAAGTGGTATTTTCATGGCAGACTGCTACCTGTTTTTCTAAATATTCAGTTAAGGACCTTTGCCACTCTATTGATCTTACAATCTGCAAGAAAATGCTATGATATGCTTCTGCAAGGCAAAGTCCTTGTGCTACATAGTACATTTTGCTGCTATCGATGTGGGTGCCTTTCCTGTTTTCTCTAAGGTGGTGTCAGGAGGAGACCAATGAATGAAGTATTGTCAATTATAAGAGCACAAAAAAACAAGCCAGAAAGGCTTAAAAAAACTAATAAATGTGTTTAAAAATCCGTATGTGCGTAGCAAAGATACTACAAGTATATGGCACACTATTCATGCATGAAGCATCTCTAAAAGCTATTGCCAAACTACAGAAGGAAAGAAACTTGTTGGCTATGGGCAAAACCTGAACCCCTAAAATCAAATACAGGAATTTGTAATTAAACTGAAGAAAGGTGGAGAATTTGTATGCATTTTTCGAGGAGTTCTTTCCAAATGAAAAAGTAGAAAGAGGTTTTATTTACTTATTTATTTTTTTCAAAGCAACCTGCCTCACTCCTCCCCTAAAATTCCTTAAAGAAAATATTCAGAACTCCAGGAGTTATAAAGAGCATAAATCATCAGCCCTTCTGTATTCACTGCTCTGTAAAGGTCTTCCCTCCCGCCCCCAATTGGTGAGACTGGTTATTCCACTTTAATACCGCTTCCTGTTGTTAACAATTTAATTTTTCCAACATCTTAAGAAAACAGCATTTTACAAGAACCTGGAAACCAAGAGAGATCAGACTATGCCCTTGTCAAATAAGATATTAAAAAAAATCTATCTAAAATACTAGTTAGAGAAAGAAGCATTATCTTCAGCAGTGTGGAGAAAATAAATCAGCCAGGTTTTTGTTAGTTTTGAACAAGCTGCATAGGGGACTTCTGTTTCAAGTCAGTACTTCAAGAAGGAATTCAGCCTTTGCCTCCATGAAGATGATTTGGCATTTAGTTTTAAAAAGTGAAAAGAAATCACCTAAAATTATGCTCTCAGTTTGCAAAGGCATTTTTCTGTCTTGCTGTACAACAGAATACGTTATATCTAATACCGTTTAATAAGCATCAGTTTGAAGTAATTCTCCTGTGCTTATATCTTAAAAAAATAGTGTTTGTTGAATATCCAAAATAAATATATGTTCCTAACTTGAAAGCCTGTAAGCTCTTACTTTTCTGTGCACTGGAGCTTCTACAGTTACATGTTGAAGAATAATAGCTGAGTAAAATAACCTTTTCATTGTTCATATGTGACAGTATAGTGTATAGAATGATACATGCAAAGGCAGTGCCACAGGAGAAAGTGATTCGGTGTTCAAAAATTTAAAGTATGTTTGTATACCTTTTTATTATACTTATTTTCATTAGAGTACTTTGGGAGTTGACTGGATATTATGAAATTTGGAGGTGATTGTGGAATGGGCAATATTGCTAAAATTGGATATTTTTTTAAAAAAAATCAAGCTTTCCAAAATCATCAGTAGAAAAAAAAAAAGCACTAATGATTGTTTTTAAAAAGCATATGCTTTTTCTTATCTTTGACTTTGGAGTCTAAGTGATTTTCCGGACAAGACTTCCTGTTTTCTACTCTGCTTATGTGAGAGGAATTGCTTTAAACTGAATATCTGTAGTCACTACTGTAGGATTTGGAGAATTAAATAAAAAGAATTACAGTAGCTGGCAGCAAATTTTTTTTTTTTTTTTTTAAAAAAAAAAACTTTTAGTCTAACCATTTTAGACACGTGTGCAAGCATGTGTCATTCAGTGATGCTCAGCTTATCAGATGAAAACTGAATTTGTGAAGTCAAAATAAAAAATTCAGTCTCTAATGTTCTGTCTGATTTTTGAGGATAATAAAAATAGGCATTGTCTTGTGGAAAGATTCCTCTTCCAATTCTGCCCCCCCCGACTATTGATAATTTGGAAATAATAACATTAATTTTCTGAGGTATGATTCAGCTTGAAACTCTGAAGGGAGAGGAATGAAAATCTTCTGTAGCAACACTGAAGTTGTATTAAGGAACAATAATAATAATAAAAAAGCTTAGCAATTTCAAGCGTTCAGAAGTTAAGGAAGATTAGAATTAAAACCTCTTGGAGGCTGTGCTGAATGAGAACCTCACTGCAGCCTATGAAGAACAATCTGTTCGACATTTGGCTTCCAAATAATCTAGTTAGATGATGTGCTGAGGTGTCAAAACTCTGCAAGAGACCATGCGCTTTGACCTCTCTGTTACTGTACCAGCTTTGTGCTGTGTTCCTGTTTTGAGGATGACTTAGAATTTTCTTCTAGATAAAGAATTATTAAATCTGAACAGAGGCAAAATATATGTGGTAGTTGGAAGAAGACATTTTTGAAGGATTTTCAGCAACTGTATGGTCTCCTTTTTTGATTAACAGTATTTACATTTTGTCAGCTTCATTAGTATGGGTTCTTCTGGAGCTCAGACTGATCACGAACTCCTATCTCCTAAATCTATGAGCAATGCAAACTAATACAGAAAATTGTGGTATGTCTCCCTGGCATCTCAGATTGCTTTTACAGCATGATTTTTTTGCTGTTGCCTGCTTTCTAGAGGATGCTGAATTATGTTTTAAGTTTTGATCTTTAACTTCAGAGCACGGTGTATCCAGAGGAACTCTGCTAAAGGTGCGCAGATCTGCTTTCTTTGCTTGGTGGATCCCAGTGTACTGGGGATGAAATTTGCTGTGCAGGAGATGGTTTCTTTTGGGAAAGGAACAGGGTAGAGATGTATTGTGAAGGAATCGCTTCCTTCTGCCCGCAGTCTAAAAGTACATGCCAGTTATCAAGATTCAGACTTACAAGTAATCTTCAGTGTTAAAATTTCATTTGCCTTAAAATGTGGAAGAAATTGGTAACCCCTATTTAGTTGTTGTGACTAGTGGATTAGTACTGGCATTGAATGTTCACTGGAACAGTATTTGTATAATATTCGTATTCAGGGCTATTCCCTGATCACATTTATTTTTTTTTTTTTTAATTTCTCTGTTACCTTTGTTAGAGAGAATGTACAGTTAGGATGTATCAGTGCAGTGTTTTCCTCTTTAGTTTTTTAAAAGAACACTTAACTTTGATTATTGTCTGAACAAGGTAGTTTTCCTTGTGTGGCCTGTGTGTGTATTTAATCTTCCTTGGTTTGAGGGCCTGTGTCTTCCTTTGGCTTATGGTGAATAATGGGAAAAAATTGGTTAATAAAAATGTTGTTGTTCTGCCTAATAAACTAGTGCCTTGCAGTTTAGTTTAGTTACTAGATTGGAATTACAAAACAAGTAATGGTTTTCTACAGTATTCTCTCTTGCTTTGGTAGGTTTTAGTCTGTAACTCCATTTAAGAATTCATTGTAGATTCCTATTTCTGAAAAATAATATCAGTTATATTTTGCTTAATATTAATGTATAGCTTACTTGATTCTAGTATTCTTTGTTATGGGCACATTTGTTTTCTGCTCAGGCTTCTAAGTCTGGGAGGATTGTCCACTGGAGCTGTGAGACTTAGATATTTTATGATTGAGAGTTTAGTCTTAATGCTTTGAGATCTATTGCCAGTACACAAAGCTATAGCCATCTTGCTGGCTTTTTAGTCATGATTTTCTCAAATTGCCCAACTAACTTTTTTTGCCAAGCTGGCTTAGTGACTATTATGAGACTTCAGCACTCTGTGCTGTTATTCTTTGAGGTCTCTGTGTGATGTTTTCAGGGTGTGTAGTTAGCCTCAGTATGCCAATACTTTAAAATCTTGCTCTGTAGAAATACTATAGCTAAGAGTTTCAGTGAAACTCCAGCAGTCATCTTATCTAAAGTGATTTCCAACAGATGCAGGTGCATTAAACTAGGACAGCTGAGTGACTCTTGTCCCAGCTGCCTGCTCTCTACTCTCATTGGCCTCCACGCCTGGAAGGGGAGGCTGAACATCTCGTGTATGGCTGGTGTGCCTACCGTTAGGCATGTTGAAGAGAATAGGGAATTGCTTCACTGTGATGAGCTGGGCTGTAAAATAAAATTCAAGAGTTGCTTCTTGGTCATATTGACTGTGCTTTTTACCTCCTTGAGAATAGAAGCTACCGAAAGAAGCTTGGGGCAGGCATCTAAGACCTTTAATTTCTTCCATTTATGCAACATTAAGCTTTCTTTTTTGTAGCTGACATGAGGTTGGAACCACATAGCTTGGTCTATGAGATTAGTATTTCTAGTTGTCTGCTCGAATCCCAGTATTGAACAGCTGAGTCACTAGCTGTTTAGCTGCAGCAGTTTGCAATATAGGTATTTAAAATTAACTTAAAATAAAATCAGTGATCATTTGTTTTTAGCGCACAGTTTTTGTTGCGGTAGCTCAGCAGCCAGTTCAGATAGCTCACCTGTGCACATGTGAACAGAGGAGGCAGTGTGTCAGTCAGACTTCTCTCACAATACCACCAGCTTCTACACTTAAGTGCTCTAAGCTTAATTTTGGATTGATTTAGATAGCTAAAATCAGTAATGAGCCTCTAAGTTTCCCTCTGTCTTATGAAGATTTCTCTGATAATGTTGCAAGAACACTTTTTTCTTTAGGCTTTTGAGAAAATTTTCAGTTAATCTGCTTTTTATTATATTTGTATATAGCTAGCGATAAAATTCCTTTAAAACATCTTTGAGTGAGGGTATTTTTTTTTAATAGCCTAGAATACTTTTGCATCCCTGTATTCATTTGTAATTACATGAACTGTCTTTTCCCCATTCAGAGACTCTGAATGTTACAGGAGTATCTTCACTGATTTAATCACTGGAAAATTAGGAAGTGTTTGTTGTATTTTCAGTAAAGATGACTAAGCAGTTGAAGCTCTTTCACTGTAAGCAGTCATTTCTTTGTAGTTGGTATGAAGTGCTCTGTAAAATACAGTGTGGAAATCTCACTTTTAGGGAACCATTTCTCCTCTGGAGAAAAAGTGATACTTTTTGATCATATCTATCCTGACTCTGTCTTAAAAAAAGCACCTCTGGGCATTTTTCATTGCCTTTGATGGGAAAGGTGTTGTTCCTTGGTATCAGTTCAGATACTCACTTGTATATTTTATTTACTCCAATGTATTAATCTATTTGCAGATGTGATGCAGATCCATCTGCCCTAGCTAAATATGTTCTGGCTTTGGTAAAGAAGGATAAAAGTGAAAAAGAGCTGAAAGCATTGTGCGTTGATCAGCTGGATGTATTTCTTCAGAAAGGTATGGTCTTTGTCATAACTATTAAGCTTGAGTGAATTACTTTTCTTGTTTAATTAATGCAAACAATCTTTTAACTTAGAATCCAGCATTTATCTTTTTATAAGCTTTGTTACTTAGAATTATGTAATTCAATTTGCATGAAGTAATTTGTTTACAAAGATAGTTGTATAGCTTAATGTGTGTTATATTGTATTAGGTATATTTTTGCTGTTTATTGATACTGCTAAGAAAATTAGGGATGTTAGAAATGATTACCAGAGTAGAAATACTGAAGCTCTATATTCCAGCAATAATCTCCTAGATATTTTATTTAAAGTCATTAAGTAATTTCAAGGTTGAAAACCTTTATGAAACTTTATCATTATGGACATGTTTCTTAACTCTGTAAAAGTTCTTTTTTAAATACAAAAATTAGAAGAGATGCAGATTTTGCCGTTGTTCTAACCTTCCAATGAAGGTTGGATGTTTTTTTTTCCACCAGTGTTAACTGAAGTTGTGAATATTGGATATGTATTTTTATACATTCTTTTCTTCTAGAAACTCAGATCTTTGTGGAAAAGCTGTTTGATGCTGTGAATACAAAAAGCTATCTACCTCCACCAGAGCAGCCATCATCAGGAAGTCTGAAAGTAGAATTTTTTCAGCATCAAGAAAAAGAGACAAAAAAGGAAGAGGTAGGCATTCAAGGCTTTATTTTAAATATATGTCTTTTCCCCCTCATTCCTGTAGTTTGCTCATGTGGTTCAACTTCATCACGTTTATGTGTTCATCAGTGATGGTCACAAAACTTACAGAACCGCAGTATAATCTATTAGATTTGTGCCCGGTAGGTTGAGTACTGTTACACAGTTTTTCTTAACTTAGGAAACGGATCCTTTGTAGATAAACCAAATGGTTCTCACTAGCCAAAGATAAGCAATGTTACTGAACAGTGTAAGAGTTGTGGTACAACCTGTATCACTTCATTGCTCAGAATACTCTAGTAACTACTTATATATCCCTTCAATCCAGTATAAATCCACACCGGCATTCAAAATTACAATACTCCTTCCTCCAGCTGCATGATCCAGGCTTCATCCTTATAGTGGCATCTAGGGATGCAGTTCTGTCTTCCAGAAAAGAGGGAGAGGAAAACAAGGGAAGATTTGATATTACTGTTTTTAAACAGCAGCCTAGATTTGGCTGAATGAATGTGAAGAAGCTAAACTGCTGATAAGAAATAGACCACACTGTGTCAGTCGTCCTCCCAGACCATCCCAGCACTTCAGTATGGATTTGTCCACCTACATTCTAAATAGATTTATTTTCATTGCAGCACAGTCAGGATTGTTTATTTTACTTTCTTGTAAAAGCTAATATTTTCTTGCAACCAGTGCTTTGGATATTCCCAGAAATTACAATTCATTCATTATGAAGATTGTTTAATTGCCATAGAGGCAAAATACACTGTTAAGGTTAATGTTAAGGCTGACTTTGCTCGATATTTTGAGTTCTTCATTTTTCTTTAATTGTGCAGAAGTCTTTGTTATAGTATACACATGTTTTGATCTAATGTATACCGCTTAAAATTCAGATAGTTAAAGAGGAAGAGCGAGAGAAAAAGTTTTCCAGAAGATTAAATCATAGTCCTCCTCAGTCAAGTTCTCGGTACCGAGATACCAGGTAATAAATTTTGCTTAAGCACTTGCATTATTTCAACAATCAAATATATTTGATTTTTTTTCATAATGTTAAATATTTCATTTCTGTACAGTCACTTGATAAGACTTCTGTCGCATTTATGCCTATATAATTAAATTGTAAATATACTGAGTGATAGTTTAAACTGTCTTTAAGTTGTATATAAAGTGTCAGATTTCAGTTTGGTGATACAGATTGATGTTAAAGTTGAAATTTGTATTAAAACACCTACTCTCTTCTGTTTTGAAATGGAATAGCGCTAATTTTAATTTAGAGGCATTCTTTTTGATATTTCTGACTTGGGGAAGATGCATTTTTTTCAGAAGCAATATCTTATCTACATTTAAAAATCTTTTGGATACTAAAAATAAATTACATAATCCAACTAAAATATTTGTAAAAGTCTTTTCAGAAGAGAGAAAGGACCATAGTTAAATTTAATAATTTTTTTAGAGAACTGTACAAGGAGTGGACAGTCAGTGTAAGTAGAATATCAACCTCAGTAT
Organism: Rhea pennata; assembly: GCF_028389875.1. Taxonomy (NCBI): domain Eukaryota; kingdom Metazoa; phylum Chordata; class Aves; order Rheiformes; family Rheidae; genus Rhea; species Rhea pennata. The sequence goes on from NC_084663.1 coordinate 170,197,362, forward strand.
TTTTCTAGTGTTTTCTTGGAACCTAGCTTTTCTAATATTTATACTTGTTAATTTTAGGTTATTGAGCAGAACACTGCAGTGTTCCTTTTCATTTGTATGTATAATGTCTCAAAGCTTTTTCCATTGTCATTTTTCAAGATTTATAAGTTAAGATTTTCAATTATGGCTTCATAGTTCTTGTAATTTACAACCCACAAAATTGTATATTTAGAAGCCGCGATGAAAGGAAAAAAGATGAACGTTCTCGGAAGAGAGACTATGACCGAAATCCTCCCAGAAGGGATTCCTATAGAGATCGGTATAACAGGAGAAGAGGGCGAAGTAGGAGCTACAGCAGGAGTCGAAGTAGAAGTTGGAGCAAAGAGAGATTGCGGGACCGGGATCGGGACCGGAGCAGGAGCCGGAGCAGAACACGAAGCAGAGGTACCTGTAGTTGGTCTCTAATATATGGTGGATTTTGCCTATATTTTCAGATGCCAGACTTTAACACAGTCTTTAAGACACACTAAAATCTTTCCTGTGGAAATAAGACTTACACAATTAATTTCTCATTACTTGTCCTCTGTTTCTCCTCCTATTTTTCTCGTCTAATATTTTTGAATGTGTTCACCATTTTTAAACAGTTTTGAAAGAGAGATAGAGATATCAGAGCTGATTGCATCTCATTAATTTCTAGGAAACTTAGAATCTGATTTGAGAAGATAGAGAAATAATTACCTATTCACAGAAGTAGGACTAGCAGAGACTACTTTCTGTCTGGTAGGAAATGGCTGGTCAAGCAGATCAATACAGCTGATTTTTTTTTTTTTTTTTTTGTTGACCCTTCCCTAGTGTTATAGGAAGGGCCTGAAATTACTAATACGTGCACAGAAATTGCTAATATGTGCATACTAGCACACATATCTCTATGACTTTTAGATTTCAGTAGTTTTGGTCCTCAAGTTAAGCTGCTTGCAAAACAAAACTGCTTATTCAGCTGAAAAGAATGTTTTTCCTCCTATAGCTGTTGCTGAGAAATCGAAAGAGAGTACTGAATGTCATTTTATGTTATCTTTATCCTGACTTAAACAACACAGTGGTAAGAATAGTCTAGTTTAGATCTCCTATGTGGTATTCCTTCTGCAGTATTGACCTCACTATCGCAGCCTTAAAAGTAGGAATACAGTATTCCTGAAAATTGTGACTGGATATTTTGCTAACACCTTATGAATGAGCAAGTTAAATAGAATGCACCGACTTAACTAAAATATTACAGCGTCCATTAGGTTACATCTTAAGGCCTGCTCTACATACGCTACGCTGAGAATATCTTACAGTCTTGAAAAAACTCTATTTCTTTATTCAGGCACATAGTAAAGCCTATAATAAAACAGAATCCTATCCAGTACTCTCACAATATTTTACCTATACTCCTCTGCCTTTTATAAGACATTTTTGTTAATGTTTCTTTTATATGGGCTTGTTTGAGTCTACTAACTTTTCTCAGGATGGAACTCTTCTCTCTTAATGTAGGTGCTTACTGTTTAATTGATGGTAATGTTAGAAAATAAAGAGATTGTGACAGAAAGTTAAGATAATATTTTGTATGTATTCACAATAAGAGATCCTATCCTATTACTCCTGTACTGGATAGAGATCCTATTACTGCTGTATCTGGTTGGAAGTGTACCACACTTTAAAGATACAGAAATATCTGAAAGCTTTGCATTCGATTGAGTGTACTCAACTTGGATATAAATTAAGATAAATCAATACATGGATATAAATAGAGATAAAATAATAATGGTATATTAACATGAAACCTTTATACTGTTTTCAAATTAAGTTTGACTCTTGTTTCTGTTGTTTCTGTTAATTCTGTTAATTTCTGTTAATTCTGAATAACTTTTCAGATTATTATTTTTTTTTCTAATTAAAACTCTGGAATATGGAATCATTGACTAGGTGAGGTTGGAGGGGCCTATGAAGGTCGTCTAGTCTGACACCTCTACTCAAAGCAGGGTGAACTAGAATGGGATGTTCAGGATCTTGTCCAATTTGGTTTTAAATATCTCTAAGGGTGGAGAAACCAGAGTCATTCTGGGCAAATTGTGGGACATCTTAATTATCACTTTTGTAATTTGAGTTCAGTTCATTTGGAATAAAGATACTGGTACAGGTTAGTGATAAAAATATATAGAAGGGTCACACAATGTAACTGTTTTCTCTTACAGAAAGAGATTTGGGAAAGCCAAAATATGATATGGATAGAACAGATCCATTAGAGAACAATTATACTCCCGTTTCTTCTGTAACAAATATTTCATCTGGCCACTACCCTGTCCCTACACTGAGCAGCACGATTACTGTTATTGCTCCTGCTCATCATGGAAATAACACTACTGAAAGCTGGTCAGAGTTCCATGAAGAGCAGCTGGACCACAACTCCTATGGAAGACCTCCGCTGCCAAAGAAACGCTGTAGAGATTACGATGGTAAGTCCACGTTTTTAAAATTACTTCTTGCAGCTATGACTGGTCCCTTTCCGAAATGATCCAAGTCTTTCTCTTTTCTGTTCTCTAATATTGTGGTTTACTTGTTATACAACTTGCTGGTCTTTTAGGAAAATTCTTAAACATTTTCCCACTTCTTAATTATCTATCTTCTAAACAGCCTTTTGTGTTAGTACAGTGTAGCTTTTTAGTTATTAGAATTATGTAGATGAAATATACTATATAATTTTGTGTAAATATTAATGGGCTTTTACACAGTTTTTCTGTATTGTCTTGTTCAAGCAGAGTACAATATTTGATACATTCGATCATGACTAGCACCTTGCTGACCTCATCGTGTTTTACTTTTATTCTGTTCTTAGAGATGATAATTTTTAGCTAGAATGGCTGAGAACTTCAACTTCTTAGACTCTCTTCCGTTTTTGTCAAAGCCAGCATTTCTTAAAATTTAGTGTTTTTTAAGCCTGTCTGTATTTTGCACTATCATTTGGATTTTTTTTTTTACTACAGTCAACACAGGAGGCTGCAACAATTTGCAGTGATTTACCTCAGTTCAGCCACTAAACTTGTTAACTCAAAAGCATTTCAATTTCCCCCTAAAGTTTTTCTGAGTTTTTTTTGTTGTTGTATTTCATAAGGATCTTTTGAAAATCTAGAACAGTTTACATTCAGAATACTGATTAGAATAGTATTTTTTTTAAAGTAAAGAAAATGAAGAGACTTGGCTGCAAGTGTTGATGGAATTATAACAGCAAAATTATTCTTAATTAGCACAAGCGATACAGCAGTGCTGTGAAAGTGTAGTTGTATTTTGAGATCTTTTAATACAGGTGGAGTTGCAGAAAGTATTGTCATGGTCTCACATCTACAGATTTTTAAGAAAGAGACAATATATACTGTTACACATTTTGAAATAACAATCTTCAGGCGTAACGCTGGAACTTTGTAACTTTAATAGTCCCTCTTAGATAGCAGCTTATTACTTTCCAGTATTCCAAATATAAAACAAATGCTATTGCATTATAGTTGTCTCAAATCATTACTTTATTTTTTTTTTGTACATTTCTGACTGGTACTAAAATCTTTCCAGAGATGCCTCTTGCAGTTGCTTTTCCTGTAGCTATTTGTGTGTTCTGAATTCATGCACTCATCTTTCTCTTTAGTAGTTACCTTGTTCTAGCATACTGCTCTTCCTAGCTGCACTTTCACATTTTCTAGTTCATTCTCTCCTCAGAACTTAAATTTTTCATAATCTTTCAGTTTCTGTGCTCTGTAACTTTTCCTGAAGGTTAAATGAGGTAATATGTACTTTTTCCTTCTCATGTGTTCAGGAATTGGACACTCAACTTTCTTTCTATGTTACTGGAAAATGTTTCGAGCCTTTTTGGGGGGGCGGGGAGGGGGGCAGGGTTGAAGGGAAGGCAGATGCTGCTTAATAAGCAGCGTTTTACTTTGCAGGTAAGCAAAGGAAAGTTGATATGCTTACGATGTATTCAAAAAGGTGTATTTTTGATTATATGTGTATGTTGCACACATTTACGTATGTAAATAAACAATACATACATATAAATAAAAATACTGGTTTTTACTCTTACATGAGCACCATAAACTAAGACAAAATGTTTTATTTTTTTCCAAAATAATTGCAGAAGACAGAATGTAAAAGAACTGGAAGGAATTTTCTCATGTTGGAATTTTATAATACTAACTTCCAACTCTAGTAGAAATTTAATTGAGAAATCTCTACACTCTTTACTTAGAAACATTGAGTTTCTGATATTATAATGACATTCTGATTTCCTTCTTTGTTTTCATACAATTTGTTACAAATCAGCACAGAAATAATTTTTAGCAAAAAATCAAACTCTTATTTGATCTGATAGTGTGCCACTGCAATATCCTGTTGTACTAACTGTTGAACTAAAGCTGAACAGACAGCTTCATGTTCTGATGTAAATTTTTGTTGCTGTGCAAAGCTCTTAATTTACAGACTCCTGCATTACATACAGAATATCCAATATCTCCTCAAAAATCAAACTTCAATTGCCGAATACTAATAATGCTTCCTTTCTTCTTTGATATTTCAGAAAAAGGTTTCTGTATGAGAGGGGACATGTGCCCTTTTGATCATGGAAGTGATCCAGTAGTGGTAGAAGATGTGAATCTCCCTGGCATTCTGCCTTTTCCAGCACAACCCCCTGTTGTTGAAGGACCACCTCCTCCTGGACTTCCTCCCCCTCCACCAATTCTGAGTCCTCCTCCTGTTAACCTTAGACCTCCAGTACCACCACCAGGCCCGTTACCACCTAGCCTTCCACCTGTAACAGGTAATTTAAAAAAAGGTTAAAACCCATTTTGGAATAGAAAAAGCTTCATGTTACTTGGGTTGCATGCAGTACTAAAAGGTATTTTAATAATGTAAAGTATATTTTTAAAAGTTGTAATACGCTCTTAAAATCAGATTAGTATATCTTATCTCAAATTTACTGTTTTTATGGTAATCAATATAATGCTGGTGGTTATATTATTTGAATGCTTTGAGTTTTGTAGAAGTTTGAAGCCGACTATACATAGAGAAGATGGGAAAACCGTGGAAACAACGTGTGGTTGGCATTTCTCTAGTAGTAAAAAATTAAAGAGAGTTCCTGACCACATTAAACTTGCACCTAAAAATGTTTTGCCTGCAATTAATTGTGAAACCTAAAACAAAACGTTTTCTCCAGCTTGTTTACTCTTGCATTGGAACGTACTTTGGCTCACATATTAAAAGTTACTTGAAGACTTTTGTGCCTGGCTATGATTTATAAAATAGCAACTTAGTATTCAGATGCCTTATGCGGCTTAAAAGCCGCCTAGCATATTACTTTTTTGGGACTATTCTGTTTTGTTTTGTTTTGTTTTTTTAATAGGTGTCCCTCTTGGTTGAATTATTCAAGAAAAATTGTTACTTGATATTGTTTGAAAGTTTCTTAATCAATTTTCATTTCCAATTGATAGAATTTGTAAGAAAGAACTGAGTTTATATATTTCACTTGGTGCAGAGAATAACTATCTTGCTTGGCTGATCAAGTCTGCTTCACAGAGTATTTTTAGATATGCCTTAAATTGACTTTAAAGTAGGTGACATTATCTCTTCTTCAAAGAAATGTTTTTACTAACAATTATTTGAACGTCAGGCTTGACTGCTCAGCTTCAAAACTCTCGCAATACCTTTTCTGAAAAAAAAAATGTTTTAAGAAGGATCACTTTGACTTTCAACTGTAGGTGTGTTCTCAGGTGTTTGTAAAAATTACTTCAGCTAAGTTAATTATTTTCAGCATAGAATATTTTTGTTACTCTATCTAGGTAGAAAGCCACCTTTTTTTCCTTAAGGGGCTTTCTTCAGTCTTAAAGATTTTCATTTGGTGAAGGTAAATATTGGGTTAGCAATGAAAGTTTGTTTGTAGATATTTGGAAGACTGTTCAACTATTAAAATGCTTTTGTCTGTAATCTAAATTCTTTTTTTTTAATATATTTGAGGATGGTTTCATATGAATGAAGGTATAGCATCGTGTCTGTATAAAATAGCTATAAAAGCATTTCATATCAAATTCCTTATGAACTGTGTGACATAGATCTGGTGGATAGTGTAAGAATGTAGTATTTTCCTTTATTTTTGGCAGGACCACCTCCTCCACTTCCCCCATTACAGCCTGCTGGCATGGATGCTCCCCCAAATTCAGCAACTAGCTCAGTTCCTACTGTTGTTACAACGGGTATTCATCACCAGCCGCCTCCTGCTCCACCCTCTCTTTTTACAGCAGGTGTAGTACTGAGGCTTTGCCCACAAGGTTTGCTAAATAGAATAACGATTTATATTTTACTATTCTTTTTAGAGTTTGTAATTTTATTGTTTGGGAGAATAAGTTTTATCTTTTAGACTATGACAGTAACTTACCACTTCTTTTTTTTTTCTAAGTTAGGTGAGGACGGAAGTAAAATTTGCATGTAAAATGGGAATCTTGAATATGGAGTCATATTTTAATTATGTTTAAACAAAAACTTGTCATGGCAGTTTTTTTAGGATAGTAGTGTTATACAACAGACTGTTCCATTGTAATTGAATCTTGTAACTAAATGAAATACTATATTTACAAGTTGTTTTTTTAACTGCAATTTATTTTAATTAGACAATCTCTTTGTTACCAGAAACGTATGACACAGATGGCTATAATCCAGAAGCTCCAAGCATAACAAACACTTCAAGACCTATGTATAGACATAGAGTGCATGCTCAAAGACCAAATTTGATAGGACTCACATCAGGTGATATGGATCTACCACCCAGAGGTATGGTCTTAAAGTTATACTTACTTAGTTTAGCTGATTTCTTATGTTAACGCAGATTGAGGCAGCTATAAGAGAATGTGATGCTGGAAAACATTTCAATTTTGTGAATCATTTTGATTTAAGAGAAATATAATCGAACAGAGAATTATACTGATAAGTTGCTTTGCATATGCATTTTTACAAGTACAGTGAAAACTATTGGTAGAGTATCGCATGGATTACACGCTTCTTAGACTTAATAACCTGTCACTTTTTACACCTCTTCTATAGAAAAAAATCTTATGTTTTTGTAATATAATCTTAGGGTGTTTTCGTTGTTGTGGAGGCGACGGGGACACTTCAGTTTGTAGTTGACAGCTATGCCTAAGTAATCTTAACTTAGAGTCCTGAGAAAAAGAAGCAGCATGTGAAATGGGAAGGTGGATAAGAGTTCTCTTAATGTGGTTTTATTTATATCTTTTTTTTTGGTATTTATTGTTAAGTTTTCATTAATGTATTTTTAGAGAGGAATTTCTAAATTTGGTTCATGTTCTTCAGCAAGAGCCACTGCCTGCCCTGCCCTACCTTACTCCAGAGCTTGGTCCTAGATGTTGATGCTTGGAGCACCATACCTGGCATTAGCATTTTTCTAATATGTCATATAATCGTAGAATGGAATGTTAGAAGTAATGGCAGAGTATTTTGTGGGACATTAGGAGTGAGTGAAATCATTTTGTGGCAGATGTCTTCTGTCACATTTCTTTTTTTTTTTTTCCTTATGTATTACTGAGACAAAATTAAAGCTCTTAGCTGTTTTGATCTGTCACAGTATCTGTTAATGGTTAAGATTAAGAGGAAAAGTCTGTGACCAAAATTTAATCCAGTTTGAACAAGGATAAGAGTCATTTCAGAATAAACAGTTTGTTTTTCAATGCAGAGTCAGTGTGAAAGAAGAAATACTTTTTGCAATCAAATACCCAGAAAATAAAAAAATAATGTAAAATCTCTCATCTATTTACAGAAAAACCTTCTAATAAAAGTAGTATGAGAATAGTAGTAGATGCTGAGTCCAGGAAAAGAACAATTGGTGCAGGGGATGGTGGAGTTCCTACAAAGAAGACTTGGTTTGACAAGTGAGTAATCATTAACACAAAGTTACCTTAATAGTTGATATTCATTGGAGCTCTTTTCTGTAGTCTGAAACAAATATAAACCAGTACAATTTGCAATGATATTAACTCTGAATGAGCTGACTGTATTAAAATAAATCATACTATAGAGGGATCTATGTTTGACAATCTTCTCTCAAAGACAGTATAGAGATAACTGAAGTTGCTTTGGATGGTAATGAGATCTACTCCCTGAAAGCTGGAATGATCTAAGAAATAGAGAAGCTGCAGTGTCATTTCTGCAGAGAAAGACCTGGGAGTGCTGGTGGATGACAGATTGACCATGAGCCAGCAGTGTGCCCTTGTGGCCAAGAAGGCCAATGGTCTCTCCTGGGGTGCATCAGGAAGACTGTTGCCAGCAGGTGGAGGGTGGTGATCCTGCCTCTCTCCTCAGCCCTGGGGAGGCCACATCTCGTGTACTGTGTCCTGTTCTGTACTGGGCTCCCCAGTACAAGAGAGACATAGAGCTACTGGAGAGAGTGCAGCATGGGGCTACAAAGATGATCAGAGGGCTGGAGCACCTGCCCTGTGAGGAACGGCTGCGAGAGCTGGGCCTCTTCAGCCTGGGGAAGAGAAGACTAAGGGGGGATCTGATCAATGTGTATAAGTACCTGAAGGGAGGGTGTCAAGGGGATGGGGACAAACTCTTTTCAGTTGTCCCATGTGACAGGACAAGAGGCAAAGGGCAGAAATTGAAGCACAGGAAGTTCCGCCTGGGCGTAAGGGGGAATTTCTTCCCTGTGAGAGTGATGGGGCACTGGCCCAGGTTGCCCAGAGAGGTTGTGGAGTCTCCTTCTCTGGAGATCATCAAGGCCCACCTGGCTGCAACCCTGTCTACCATGCTCTAGGTGACCCTGCTTGAGGAGGGAGGTTGGGCTAGATGATCTCCAGAGGTCCCTTCCAACCTTACTGATTTTATGATTCTGTGATAGTCAGGCATTAGCAGTGACTGGTTTAGTTTTGAAATGTGAACTGGATCACTGCCAGTTTGGATTGAGTTTTGGAATATGTTACTACTATAAAATGTGGAATGCAGATTTACCTGAGGTGACAAAAAGATGGAAGGTGACAAAAGACAACTGGGACTGAGGAGAGCCTTTGAGTAATAGGAGATACTGGTGGGGGGATTCAGGGGATTTTGGAAAATAGTTTCTGGAGAGAGATACTGTGAAGGAGTTAGAAATTTACTGACATGGGAATATTATTGGGAATTATCTTGCAGATTTATGCACTAGAGTATGCTGTGAGTATGAGTAGGGGAAACTGCTGGTTTATGGGCCTGTGCACTTTACTCTTGTAAATAAAATCGTGGTGCAGATACCTCACCTACCCCATGCTCCTGTGTAGGTATATAAAACTTAACATTGTACTTGTTAGCTGTCTATGGGTTTCTGGCTTGATTTTTTTTTTTTTTTTTTTAATCACAGGCAAAATTTTAACAGAACAAATAGTCCAGGTTTCCAGAAGAAGGTACAGTTTGGCAATGAAAATACAAAACTTGAATTGAGGAAAGTTCCCCCAGAACTTAACAATATCAGCAAACTTAATGAGCACTTCAGTAAATTTGGAAACTTAGTCAACTTACAGGTAAGAGCCAACAGAAAAATGGCAGTGTACTTTGAGTTCATGCTAAAGGTAATCTGCTAAAAGGCAAATGTGAAGTGCTTTGTAACTACTTCCTTGAAAGTAGTTTCATTATTTTCCTAATGTGTTTTTTTAGACATAATTTTCTTGTTTTTAATAAAATTATCATTGAGGAACCAGAAGTGAAATGTTCAGTCTTTGAATTTTGAACAAAGATTTTCCTCACAGATCAGACTTTCAAGATTAAGTGTTTTTCCATCTTCCCTTTCCCCAGTCATTTATCTGATGTCTTAAACCTCCAGTATTTTTTGAGGTAAATCATAATTAGAGAAGACTTGAATTTTTCATCCAGAGAACAGTCCCATACTTGTGGTATTATCCATTATAGTTGCTTCTTGGTATATCCGAATGATCCACTTTATTTTATTTTTTTTTAAATAAGTGTTTATAAACAGAAATAAGGAGACAATTAGGGAAAGATAAAAAAGAGATGAAAAGAGCTGAAGCTTAGTTTATGTTAATGTTACATATGGCAGGCTGTATATATAATGTCAGCATTTTGTACCCAGCGTCTGTGCTGCTCACTGTGATCTTTCATCATGTTTCTTTATCAGCAATGATAAGCTTCAGATGCTGTGTACATGATGTTTTCGCGTACACTTGCTTGCGCTTTCTGAGAAGTTGGATGGAGAGGTGGTAATAGAATATTTATTGTGTGAACTGATACAGTATAGAATGAACCTCCTGCACCCATCTTAACACTGAGAGAATTGAAATCTCTCTTAATGGCTCCTAAATATTTCTTTAGCCATTCATTAGTGTACCTAAGAGTATGGGAGTATTAGCAAGCAGTATGAATCAGTAAGGCAGGTAAACATACATATATACAGAGAGAACAAGCTCTGCTCCTCTTCCCGAAGGTATAGTTTTTGTTCTTGGAAATCATCTAAAATGATATATCTAAAATGATATATATCAACATCAAAAGGAGGAAAGTGAAAATACTTTGTTATATAGCTGTGATGCTAGAAAAGGACATTTATTAACTGACTCCTCAGTTCATTATAATAATTATCTTTACTTGAGCATTGCTTCACCATCTGTCTTTCAGACAGATACTTATGTTCATGATTACGACATTCTGTTTGATTTTAGGTATTTTGCCTTTTTTTTTCCCTTTTTCTTCTTTTTCCTTTTTTTAAGCATTCTTAAAGTTTATTAGCTTAATCTCAGAGTTTCTTCTTTGACATCAAACTTTTCAAACTCAATCATGAGTAGGAAATATTCATCTACTGACCCATGCTGGGTTTAAATAGTAAGTTTCTGAACCTCTGAAACTATTGATTTTTTGATAATGTTGACACAGATAAAAATCCTACATGCAGTAAGTTTCATTCTTCTGTTTTAAATCTTAGGTTGCATATCAAGGTGATCCAGAAGGTGCCCTTATTCAGTTTGCCACACACGAGGAAGCAAAAAAAGCTATATCAAGTACAGAAGCAGTATTAAATAATCGTTTTATTAAAGTTTATTGGCATCGAGAAGGCAGTACACCACAAATGCAAGCTACTACACAGAAGGTAGAGGGCCTAAGTCTGTTCTATCTAGAATTTTATGTAAAATACATTCTTTTTAAACTATTAGGCTTTTAAAATGTTTTAGAAAGTAAACCAAGTACTCTTGAACTAATGAATAATTAAAGACATTTTTTAAGTTACACTTTAATTGTAGATACTTGGACCTCAGATACAGGGTACAGGATTTGACTAGCAAGATATGACTGAAGGTACTTAAAGCCGTTCTGTGACTTATGAAGAATTAGGGTGTTACTTGTCATGTTATGTGAAGTAAAATTTGATGCTGCTGTGTACCAAATAACTGCTATTTTATTTTTATTTGGCATAGATTTATTTTTCTTCTCGTAAGCATGAGAAAGACAGCAGATTTATATCTTTTCTGCAAAGATAATCTCTCTTTTCTTCCAAAAGTTGCAGTTTTTTTCAATTTCTTCCTTTTTCCTTTCTTATTGAGCACACACATTGCAGTAGAAAGGGGCAGTATAGTCTGTTTTATACAGAAGTACTCTGCACTGTAATCTCCACTGTAGGAGAGGAGAGCTACATTAGCCTAATTTCATGGGAACAGATTAGGGACATTTTCCATTTTTGAGCTGTCTGAGTTGCACAGTGGCGCATCTGCTTGTAATTTTCAGTTGCATAGTAGCATTGACAAGTTTTTAAGCATATGAAAGAGTAATTACTGTAGTGGAGCTTACTGGTGAGCTATGGACAAACCAAATCTGCTTTATTAGCAGGCCTTGTGGTTCTACTGAAACCTAAAGAGACCTCAGAAAAATCCAAGCTTGTGTAGCTTGCATCCAAGTTGTTGGATGGAAGTCTGTCAGTTACCTCCTGGCATTGCAAGTCCCTTTAAAAACTTGGGTATCCTGCTTTACTGAATTTGCTGTCAATGTGAAACACGTTCTATACTTAAAACATGAGATGGGCTTTGTAGCAGAAACATTCACATGTTTGTATACTCTACTATGATGAACAAGTTTTTTATTAGAGGATTGTTTCAGTGCTACTCTAACTTTGAATGCCTTCTTTCTCTTGATGGTGTATGTCATCTTTCAGAATCAATGACTTAGTTTTCTAAGAGCAATCCTGCTGTAGGCATTTCCTGTGTCTCCCTTTTTTGTGCCAAATATCCTGCCTTTTATCTACAAAAATGCAGTTTTAGTGACTCCAATTCAAACTTTCCCTAGTTATCATCCTTTGGATTTGATTTTGGATCCAAATTTATAAATATCCTTGATGGTTGGTCTCAAAATACAAGAGTGATTTTGCTAAGCTTGACTTGCATCTGATCAGCCAGAAGAGGGTGGTGAAGAATGTAGAATACATTAATATATACATTACTCCTCTTGAATAGGATAGCTTGAGTAGTTAGGCGTTGTTGCCATTGTCTTATTTGCTGATTACGCCATCCAACTTGGACTATTAACTGTATATTTCCAAACAGATACCTGTGTTAGGTATTTGTTATTTTACTAAACATCAGTTTTAAATACTCTTACGGTTTTTAGTCATGTTATCTCAACACATTTGACACATTAACCTCGATGGTTTGAGACTGAATTTCCGCTGGTACCAAGTAACAGTATTAAGGGTTCCTACGTCACAGAGAACAACCTTTCGTCATGTATCAGGAGACAAAAGTTTGAAATCTGTTGGGGTGGAGGAGGCACAAAAATTAGAACTCAAAATTAGAAATTATGAAGTACAATACCTTTGTCTTCCACCTACTCCAAAATGTAAGAATTATCAAATTGCTGGATGAGTAAACAGGTGTTTCTAATTCATAATCCTTTCATAACCATGAACAATTATCTCCCTTTTAACAGAAATTAGTATTTGATATTATATCCATAATTTCTATGGAATTATTCTCTTATAACTCTTCCATTTTTGTCAGGATTTCTGCTGTTTGTTCACCTGTGTGTATAGTGGTTTCTGGCCAGATTTTTTTCTTTTCTTTTCTTTTCTTTTTTTTTTCTTCTTTTTTTTTTTTATCTAGCATTGAAGACAGACTTTTGAATTTTTTTTCAAGACCAATTGTCTGTTCAGTAATATTTTGTCCCACACAATTTCTTGACCATTGTTGCTGCCTCAGCAGGATTGCTTTGGTTAGTGTTGGGCACCACAGTTTAGAAAGAGTCTGAAATCCTTAAAGGAGCAGATTACATAGTACAGACGGTGAGAGTCCCCGATAATAAAACATCAAATAAATAAAAGGCTTCTGCCAAGAAGTGAAAATAATTGTTCTGTATGTCTCTGGTAGATAAGACAAGAAGTATTTATCTTGAAGGGTAGCACAGAAGATTTAGATTAGATGTGAAAAAACATTTTCTAGTGCTGAAAGATAGTGAAAGAATTTTGCCTAAAGGTAATAGAGTCTTTTTCACTGGAAATCTTTCAGGAGCTAGATATCTGTCAGTAATGGCTTAGATATAGATAGCTGCCCTGGAGTGGAAGGATGAATTAGGTCCTCTGAGGGTCTCTTCATTTTTTTTTTTTAATTAAAATGACAGGAAGTGTGTTCAGAAGCATTTTTTTGGGGGGGGGGGTCTTAATATTTAATTGTAATGTTTTGGCAAAGAAAAAAGCGAAGGCGTTAGCTCCAGGTCATAGCTATAGCAGGCTGCAGGTTATGAAGGTGAGCTGCTCTGTATTCAGAAGCTCTTCAGTGCCACGTGTGCATGTCTGTGCCCCTCTTTCTGGCTTGTGCAGCTGAAACACAGCGGATGAAAGGTAACACATCAGCATAGAAAGTGAGGCGCTTGGGGTGTAAGCTCTGCTTTTCTGGAACTGAGCAGTTGATGAAGAAAGATTTGTGAAAGGAATCAGAAGATTGCTGGTTACTTTTTGTTCGGTTCTAAACAGATGGAAAGTAAGGCAGGCTAAGTAGACGTGATGAATGGATATAGACCAGAGTTTTGATCACTACTCTGAGCTGTGTATGCAACAATAAATGTTATTGCTGTGTGCACTACACAGCGCAACATCCTAAATCTCATAAACTGTTTATTTTTGCTGTCAGGCAAAAAAGCTTTTGAGTGGTAGAAAAGAAGAACTGTAAATCTGAATGTCATGATAGCAGTCTTACTGGGTATTTATTGAACTGTATATGTAGCAACCTTCTGTTGTTAATGTTATGATCTGTTTTTTGGGGGGATGGGGCTGTTATAGGTAATACAACCCTTAGTTCAGCAACCTGCTTTACCAGTAGTGAAGCAATCAGTCAAGGAGCGATTAGGTCCAGTACCTGCAAGTAATATTGAACCTGCAGAAGCACAGAGTGCCAATACGGAAGTCGCTCAGGTATGTACATTCAGTCAAAGAAATGAAAACTTTTTTTCTATAATGGGGTTCTATAGTGTATAAATGTATGCCAAGAAATATGTTCTTCACAGTTACTCATATGTTATAAATAGGCATTTACCATACTAAAGTGCATCTAGTTTGGTTGTGAATGTTTTTTATATAAAAAATGTTTTCTCTAAATGCCATGAAATTTGGCTTTTGCATCCAAGAGCAATATTGTTTTTAGTGTCCTAGCTTTTATTTTGCTTAAAAAACAAAAAACTTGAAATATTTCATGACTTTTTTTAAGTTGCATTTCTCAGATTTTGAAATAAAGTGAAAATTATCCTTTGTGTTATCTAAAAGATATATTGCCACATATTGATTTACAAGATTCCAGCATAGCTGATTTTAAAGGCCAATTTAGATACTAAAATACCTAGGGGTTTTTTTCCTCTCTCTGTGTTGCCTTGCTGGTAAGTGTTAAGTCGTATGAGCATGAATCACCGGTTTTTCTAACCTTTTGCTAATCTCTAACCACATAATTAAAAACAGTACTTGACAAGCTTGCTCCCTTCTGCATTTTATAGGAGATTTTTTTAATCAAAACTAAAGAAAAAAACAGTTCTCTTTATACTATAAAGACTTTATCTTTCTAATTCCCACATTATACCCAAACCATTAGTGATTTTTTTATAAGAAATGTTGTATTCAAACTTCTGAACTGTCTAATGCATCACAAGTTAATGAATGTGCCTGCTTATGGAAACATTATATCAGTATATGCTATTGCTGGCAACTAAAATGACTCCAATAATTGTTTATTAAATCAACTAATTACCAAAAAAGCTGCAATAACTAAACTCCTCAGAAGTCAACAGTTCCATTAGTTAGCATCTGTTAAGCAACTAAAACCATTGGAGACTAATGGTCAGCATCTAGAGGTGTTTTCGGTATTTGTACATCACTCTTAAAACAAGGAAAAACGTGACTATAGTATCACGACATAATCTGGCATGTTACTCTCAATTTGATACAGATGTTAAATTTTGATTATATTAGAAGTACCTGATTATTAGCACTGTACCACTACTCGCATTTTTCTTCTGAAAAGGAGGAAAGCCACATTTTATGACATAATTGTTTCATAAATTCAAACTGCAACATCCTGCCATTGATGCCTGCAAATTACAGTTTATAAAATGCAGTAACTGGAGTTTAAAGATGTGTTTAAAAGAGCCTATACTGATAATCCTCTGCCTTTTAACATGTCATAGGCTTCTTCCAGAAAAATATCTAGTCTGGTCTGTAATTACACATTTGGCTTTATCCTTGTTTGTGCCAAGATTTACAAGACACAGGTGCATACTATCAGTAAAATTAGATATCTAAAATATATTCTCTAAGATGCTATAATAGTATTTTTCTTGTATTGTTTCCCAAATGTCTGTTATCTTACTAATTTTTTAAAATTCTGCTTTTGCTAAATTATTAACATTTAGAACTATACAGGAAACAGCAAATTATTATATTTGTAAAGTTAAACTTACTTGGAGGATAATTTTGCTTTGTTTTTTTAGAATGTGACTAAATTGTCTGTGAAGGATAGACTGGGTTTTGTGTCAAAACCTGTTACTCCAACAACTGAAAAGGTAAGTGATTGTGTCATATTCTCCTCCTCTCACATTTAATTTTAGGCAGAATATATTTTGTTGCAAAATTATTTGTATCAATATTCAGTTTGTTTCATAAGAATGAGTAAAATTACTTGCTAATACTATGATATATAGAAACTCAGTTTAGTGAATGTCTAAATGATAACAATAAGACTAAAGCATGATAGGATGGAAGCTGCTGTTCTATGTTTTTTTGCTTTAATGCAATAGAGCTCATGTTCAATCATGAAAATGGCTAGGAATGACCAGGATCTTGAGTTGTTGGCAGAAAGTAGAAGTAAATTTTAAATAAAAATTGATTTTGATACTACGTATGAATTTATAGAAAGCTTTTCTATAGAAACATTTTTGGGGTTTTATGTCCCTTGAAAGGGGATGCTGTGAACGTTTACTGGCTTACTTGGTTGGTCTTAAAATAAGATGGTAAAAGTTAATACACAAAAGAGAGAGGTAGGTGGGAAAGGCATCTGAATGGTGATTATGAGTTATATATTTTGCCCAATGGTTGCAATTTTCAGAACATGGACTTGATGATGAGTTTACCTTTAGTAGTAAGGAATTTTTAAAATCCGTATTTAAAATCCGTATTTTTTTAAAAAAATCCGTATTTATAGCATCAATTTAAGAAGATTTTTGGTAGAAAGGCAGCAAGTTTTTTCCAGTAACAAGATTTCTCTGCCTGGGTATGTATCTTTTCTGTTCTGAATTGGCTTGACCTGACGTGAGTCAATTATCCTCTGCATTTCATTATTATTACTCTTTTTTTTTTTCCCTGGTAATGTATCAGTTAATGCATTTAGTGGAATGTAATAAGTACAATTCACTCTGTAAATACAATGCTGTACTTACTTTGCACACAAAGATAGCAGTCTTTAGTGTTGAGTTATAAATGTGAAGGATGTCTCTTTGACTCGTTTCAAGTCAAGCCAAGCAGTACACTTGCATACGCTGATTTTGGTTTCTTGCCTGTGTTCAGTTTTGAGTTAATTAGTTGCATTCTTGTGGCCAAAAATCAGTTGCAGATACGTGTCTTAAGTATATTCCTGAACTACGGTCTACATTTATACCGTATACTTACTTTAATAATAATGTCTGTTTAAGTAGGAATAGTTTCTTCTCTTTCTGTAAGAGCTGAATTATCCTGAAACACCAGAGCAAAATCACGCTAAAATGATCCTCTGCTGTGTTGCCTTATAGGGGAGACTGACTGGGATAAAGAGCTGCTGGGCTCTTTAATGGATTGATTATGAAGTAGCATTTGCCTTGGCATGTTTAGTAGGATTCTAAAACTTACTTTGACCTGTTTTTGTCTATATTTTCCTTTCACAAGGAAATGCCCTGCTTATTTTGCAGTGACTCTGGTCTGTGATGATTAGAAATGAGCATATTGACAGCTGTCAGAAATTACAGAGCTCAAGTTATAGATGTTTCTCTGCTTCTAAGTGCAGAGAATTGCAGCAACTTTCTAGTGAGAAGGTAGCTAGCTTTAGCTGACTCTGCCTCTCATGGAGCAGAAAGAAAGGAAGATGAAACAGTCATGATGAGGCCTTTTAAGATCTGTATAGAAACTGTTCTTCCAATTCATGAACTCATGAAGTGATTCACAGTATTCTTTGTAATGAATACTATTAAGACATTTGCAAGATGTTGATACTTTGCTTCTTGCTCTACTGTATTACTGAAAGGAGGTACATCTGCTGTGGCATCCCCCTTTCTTAAAATGGAAGGGATAATGAGTAAGATTGGTTCACTGTGCTGTGCAGAAAGTGCATAAAGGAGTGTGTCAATATTTTTGTTTTTTACTTGGTCCTCTGCTTGTTTGTGATGTGGCCTGTCCTAAAGCTACTTTGTAAAGCAGCTTGATGGTTAGGATGTGTTTTAAAAAAGATTTTAAAAGATTTTAAAAAATTACTTTATCTCTTTTTGCCTTAAGCTTAAGGTCATTGGCCCTTAAGCAGGTCCAATGACCTGCTTAAAGGACTTTATATTACCTTTTCTAATACCCCGTAACATGCTTTGCCTGTCTGCACTGTCTACTCTAGAAAATACTGTTGGACAAATTAGTATCAAAAGCACAATGAAGTGCAAAGGTTTTGTATGAAGTATTCCTGTTGTAAATTCCTCTGATCTCTAAATCTTTTCCATCTTTCTAATGTTTCTTGGCTGTCCCTTTTTTCTCCTGTTATTGGACATTGTTAACGTTTTTATGGAGTTCATAGTGACCAACACTCTGCAGCTTTTCAGTTTATGCATGAAGTTTTTAAACTCCTAAAATTTGGTATCAATTGGATAATTACTGTGATATGCTTAGATGGCAGACAAGATTGAGCCAGTACCATCTGCAGCAGTCAACCGTGGATTTTTTCAATGCTGATATAGCCAAAATGGCCTTTAAGGAAATTGATAAGAAACAGAGAATGCCAGATCCTCAAGTATTGTAGAGATATACAAAGCATATTTAAAGAGACTGTAAAGCAGAAACAACTGTGCTGTCCATAAGCTAGAGATAAATTTTCCATAAGTGTAGGAAAGAGAACAGAGAGACATAAGAGTCTCTTCCTTTGCTGTATGGTGTTAAAGACTTCTCTGTATTGAAGTAATTCTTCTTGGCTGTGCAAGATCTACTTGCACAAACTTGCATATGAAAAGGAACTTTTGTATCTTCTTTGGGCCGTGGTCTCTAAAATTATGTTGAAATTTTGCTTAGAAAATTCACACAGCCATGAAAATGGCATTTTAAACTTAATATAGTAAAATCAACTATGCTTGGGCAAATCTGTTTCCTGTTTCCTTAATTTTACTCAATTACTTAAGTTTTTACTTATTTTAAACTTTGAAGGACATATGAAACCTCAATATAAAGGATTCATAATCTGATCATAATTCTTATATATTTGATGTCTTACCTTTTAAAAAAAATTAACTTCAACTACTCCAAACATTTGTTGCACCACATTTTAAATATTCTGTATTATCAAAACAGCCAAAAGAAAAGACATTTATATATTTTTAAGCACTCATGTTTTTTTAAAAAAAAATTGAAATTCACTGGCAAAAAATAAAATGATTTCCTTCTATAGGTTTTATCCACTTCTACTGGCTTGACAAAAACTGTGTACAACCCTGCTGCTTTGAAGGCAGCACAGAAATCTTTGCCTGTTGTTTCCACTTCCGTGCTAGACTCTAATGAAGCACAGAAGAAAAAACAGGTAAATTAAATACACTTCTTTACAAAATGGACCTAGATTGCGAATTTGTGACCACTAGAGATAGTGCACTGTGTATATTCATCTTAAGAGCATAGATGGAACTAGTTAATAAGACTAAATTTTGCTATTATGTTTTTTTTTCCAAAGTACAAGAAAATTCACCATTGGTTATGTTGGGGTTTTTTTAAGTTTTTTTTTTTTTTTTTTTTTTTGATGATGGTATAAGCATGTTTACAGTTATCTTAGAATGCAGAGTATGAAACAGTTTTTCCTGGAAACAGAATCTCCATGTTGAGGCATGAATTGTCTGTTATGAGTAAGAAGGAAGTATAGTGTAATTACTGTCCTTCTCTCTTAAGCCCTTCTGAAACTGGCCTTTATTCTCATTATATTTTGAATTTGTAGTGACCAAAATTCTTTCTTTGCTTTAGAAAACTGTATAGCTCTCCGGTTTATCATTTCCAAACTGCATTTCTTTGCCTTGCATTTTTATTACTGCATAGGACTAGATTTTCTCCTTAATTTTTATATTAGAGAGGAAATAAAACAAAATATGTATTTGATTTTCTTTGAATAGGTCATTTAGTTGTAGTTTAGCTTAACTAGATTTTTTCAGAAGAGCCCAGTTAAGCTTCTTTTTAAGATTTCTTGGGAAATTTCTTTGGTTTCTTACAATGTAGAAAAATTAAATATAGGACAATGTTTATCTTACTGGTTTCAAGTTACCAAACAAGAGTTGAATACATCAGCTGTGCCTCACACAGAAGCATTGAGAGCAATATAACGATTAAACAAAAAAATTAACTCATTAGTAAACTTCTGTAGCTAATATCTAATTTAATTTGAAATAGCAGTTTGTAGCTTCATGTCAGTTGTGGCATTGGGTGAGACTTTCAAGAAACCATTTCTAAATTTGAAATTTAATTTCACGTTTATTCCCTAAAACATGTTTTTCAGAAATAGAGCCTTTCAAGTTAAGAAACTAAAAGCTTTTAAGATGGTAAAAAAGCTTGAAGTAAAGTTATTGACTCATCAGTACAGCTATGGAGGTTTTTTTTTGGAGAGGACATGCTGAAGGCTTACTATGTCACTGGTTGTTTTTTGTCTTGCGGCTTTTACAGTCTTTAAAGATTTCCATTATAATATACTAGTACTTGTGGAAAATCTTGGTTTTGTGGGACTCATTCTCTTCTTTGCTGTTCTCTCTAGTTTTTCTTAGCATTCATCCCATTGTTTTATCTTCCCTTTCCCTTCAGAAAAAAATGATTGCACACTATATTGCAAAACTAACATTCCATGCAGCAGAATTTTTCGGTATTTGGGAGGACACATGCACAAGCATTATTGCTATTTCTTTTTATGGCTATCGGGTATTTACATTCCTTATGTAAAGCATTTACACTGATCCCAGGTGAACAGTGATCTAGAAGTGCAAAATCGTCTTCTGTCTTTCCTGTTTTATCCTATCAAATTTGTTGATATCAAAACTGTTGTTTTCTGCAAGTATCTTGGTATCTAAGATCTTTTTCATTCTGTATCCAAGAGCAAGAAGCAATTGCTTTCTCCCAAGCAGCATTAGTAGGAGCTGAGCACAGCAGCTGTCATCTGCTTCCCCTTTTGAGTGCATAATTTGTCAGTTTTGATTTATTTCTGTTTACCAGTTACAACGTCATATTTCTGTTTTTAGCAGTTGGAGGTTGGAGGGATAGTACTTGTCAGTTCCAAGTTAAACTAGTCAGATGCAAAAGAGATTATTTTCTGTTAGTAACTTTTTTTTGGGGGGGGGCTAGGATTTTACTGTTGATTGTGTTTAATTAATGGGCTTGATGTACAGTTGCTTTCAAGATAGTATCCTTGCATGTTTGAACTCTTACGTGATTAGCCTGCTTGTAGCTCTTATGATAGTATATTTTGCCTTTCAAGTTTACTGGATTGTATAAGGGATTACTGTGTACATAAGTAATATTGAGGTTTAGCATTTCCGAGCACAGATGCAGCTAAGACCGATCATTACATTTGTCATTAATTTGGTGTTGCTTTGTTTTCCTAAGTGTAATTTTAAATATTCCCTATTTGTACTTTGAGTTTCTGATACTGAGCGGTTTTTTACTGTTGCCAGAAAAATCATAGTGACTGCTGTGTAGTTCTGAGGTATAGTATATTATTCTTCAGACATTATTTTCAAAATCCAGAAGCTTTCTCTAATGTTTTTGTACTTCTAGGAAGCATTACGACTACAACAAGATGTGAGAAAAAAGAAACAAGAAATCTTAGAGAAGCACATTGAAACACAAAAGGTAAAATGTTAACATTAAAGAAAATGGGCAATTTAGTTGTAAAATCTCCATTCACATTATTAACATCTTTCAGAACTTGTAAGCATGAGTTATTATAATCTGACCTATAAAATAATCCTGTTTTCTTTTGAAATGGTATTATCATACTGTTTTCAAATTAGAGTTCTAATCTAACTTATCTTGCTAGTTCACTTCAAAACTACAGACTTCTGCAATTTAGATACAATTTTAGATGAGATTGCCTAATTTGAGTGCAAAATGTGTATTTTTTTGGGGGGAGGAGTGAAATCCAGACTGTCCTACTTCACAGCAGAAAGTGAGATTGTTGTAGAAAAAGTATGCATGAGTGTGCTCAGACTTAGGAGGGGAAAAAGGCCAAAATGTGATTAAGATTTGAATACAAATTTTGAAATACTTCAGGTATGCTGAGCAACCACTGGTCAATTAAAATTGAAATATCAGATATTTATTAGCAATTTAATCGGAGAATAAATAAAAATCTTTATTTGACTACACACTATTAAAAGCCCTCTGTATTGAATTTGAAAATCTGGGTTAAAAGAAATGCAGTATTCTGTTTTTCCATTAGTTGTAATGAGTACTGGATAACAGATCCAAAAACATGTATTGTTGTAGTTGTAAATTAAAAAGAAACTGTTTTAAATTGGACAGATGCTCATTTCAAAGCTGGAGAAGAATAAAACCATGAAGTCAGAAGACAAAGCAGAAATCATGAAAACACTGGAAATTTTGACTAATAGCATTACCAAGTTAAAAGATGAATTAAAAGGCGTATCACCAGGAGGAGCACCCCCCCTAAAAAGCATGAAAACCAAGGTTCAGGTACTCAAGTTTTAGTCAGCTTTTTGATAAGATTAATTTATATGCTTCTGTCAGTTGAATGAAAAATGAAAATATACAACCACTTTAGAAGTCTTCAGAACCATGCTGTTTTAAGTTTGAAGTCTTCTTTCTTGGCCCTTTAAAGGAATGTTGTTAATTGAATAACTGTGATGTCATCTGAAAGGTTATGCACTGTTACATAAGAGTTATGATACCTGGAAGATGCTATTTTTTTTCTTTATCCATTTTTTTTTACGTGGTCTGTTGCTTACTTAAATATTTAATAGAAGTCAGGAAATCAGTATTTCTAATGCAAAAAGATTAGCATTTCTCAGCACAGATATCGCTGGTTAGGTTCAGTATATGAAACAAACCTTTACTGCTTTACAATATTAGTTGGCTACTGTAGTGGTACAGAATTTTTCTTATGTCAGTAAAATTTTTCAATTATCTAAACTTTTAAAGTTGACAATCATACCGGTTAGTTTTTCTTCGATTTATCTACCCATATTTAGCTGTATCCTTGATCATCTGTGTCAGAAAGTTGTCATCAGTGCACTCCAGAAACTTCCTGGATTGCTTATGTGCTGCCTCTCTAGCAGATAATCAGGGTGGTTGAAGTCCCTCAAGAGGACCAGGGTCTTCAAATCTGAGCCTTCTTTCAGTTGTCTGAAGAAGGCCTTATCTACCTGATCTGTAGCAGACACCAACCGCTATGTTGCTGATTTTGGTCTTCCCTCTAATTCTGACTCGTAAGCTCTCAGCTGGCTTATTAGCCATCCCTAGGCAGAGCTCCATGCATTCCCGCTGCTTTCTTGCATGAAGCGTGACTCCCCTGCTCCTCACCATTCTGGCCTGTCCTTCTTAAAATCCCTGTATCCATCCACTGCAGCACTCCAGTCATGTGAGCTATCCCACCATGTCTCTGAAATCCCAGTGAGATCACAGCCCTGCAACTGTGCACAGAGTTCTAACTCATATGGTTTGTTTCTCAAGTTGTGAGTGTTAGCAGACAGGCTTTTCAGAGAGGCACCTGCTCACACTGATTTCTGAGAAAAGGTATTAGAGCTTCCCCCTTGATACTGTTCTGTGGGCACCTGTTGGTACCCTAGATGTGCATTTGCTTGAGGTGGTCCCTTTTCAGGCCCATTTCTGTTGATCACGGGGTCTCTCCGACTCCTGTCACCCTTTACTTGTCACTTCCTTGCTTGATAGTTGTTCATACTTGATAAAGAAAGATGGTTTGCTTTGAATTACAATTTTGATACAATTCCTGAACTGGTTTTCCATTTTGTCCTGAAATATGGAAAGGGCAGAAACATTTTAAGGAAACGCGTTTCCTAATTTTCTGCCCTTCATGGGGAAAAAAAAAAAAAAAAAAATCCATATAGAAGAATTGATTTTACAGAGATGCCTAGAAATGTCTGTCAGTTAGCGTTCCTCTCAGGCAAGTTGTGCATCTATGAGCACTGGTTTGTTAACATTTGAAAGAGACAGGGAAAAGAATCTGTCCCATCTGACCTTTGTGCAAGAGAGGAATTACAGATCCTTCAATTAAAATTTACCACTTTGACAACTTTCTGAAAGATTTTGCTCATGCATTTTCCTAGCTTTAAAAATCCTGGGCAGCTCACAAGTCCCTGCAAACTTACAGCATTAGTTACGTAGGGCCCGTGTGACTGTGCCTTTGCCTTTACCTATTTTTGTCTTGTTGCAGTTCATGCAGATTACAAAATACTGTTCTCTCTGAGTATAGAAATCTTTGCTACCTCCTGGTATATCTTGAAGGAGGCATTTTCTTCTTGAGACTTGCACAGGTCTGTAAAAGGAAAGTCTTCACTAAGAGCACCAGAAATAAACCTCACAAAATCTAGATGCTTTATAACACCAGAGTCCCTGGCTGATTTGTGAGTTCTGATTACTGGTCATTATTAAATTTCAAAAGTGATTGTTTTGCCATGTCATTGATGCATTGCAGCACAGTGGGATTTGACAGAAACACTGTTTCTCAATTTTGAAGACTTTGGAAAATAATTACAGGAAAGGATGATGTTTTCTGTGGTTGCTGTAGATAACTAGAAATGGGATTGAAATGGGCTCAAATTGAAGTTACCAGTTGAATAATCCAGCTTTTTTTCTTTTAAAGCTTCCAGGGGAAAAAACAAAGAAACAAAAAACCCCTTCTCTATCATTCATTGGTGATACTTGGTTTCCAACTGTCACAACTGCGAAACCTTCATCTCTTGACAACCAGCCCTTGAATACATTACATGCTGTGGTTTTGAATCAACGGGTGTAAATGTAAAACTGTGTTTCACAATCATCTATAATTTTCTTCTTCATTTGTGATACCATTTGAACATTTGGCTGCTGCTCTTTTCATTTTTTTTAAAAAAAAGTTTCCAAGTTGGAAGAAAGTTTCAAGTAAAATTTTCATGGTCCCGCTAAGCTCTTTCCTGCACCAGCATCTGCACCTCAGTTTTTACAAAGAACATGTCTAAATTTAGATTCAGGGACAATTTTCAGTTTTGTATATGTTTTTGCACTTTTTTTTTGAGGGTATTGTGTGCTGGAAGGCAATTCTAGGTGCATCAGAGACCAGCCTTTTGTTAGCAGAGGTCTAGTTACTGTACTACACAGTTTGTTCCACTGTGGTCTGGATAGAATTACCATTTGTGCTTTTTGCACACATGATAATCTTAGGAGTTATTTACTATTACTAAGTGTAGACTATGTATTTATCCATAATTGTGCTGCATTTTTCTTTTTGTAGAATCCCTTTTTATCTCATCATCGCTACCATATAATTCTGCATTTTCTATTTTGTGTATCTCTAGCTCAGAGCAAATTCCTTGGCTTTGGCTTTGTGTGGTAGACTAAAAGCTTTAACATCTCCAATCTCAGAAGCATGCTATTACACCTAGAGATTTTGTCTTGCCAAGAAGGCTTCTAAGCTTGTGCTTGATTTGTTTTTGAAGGTGGAAACCTAGCATAGTAAGTAGTACACCTACAAAGTCACTACTGCGATTTGAATTAATAAGGTACAATTTAGCTAAGTTTAAAATTTCAGTCCATCTTCTAGTTTTCAAGTACCCTTTCAGTGTTTCTAGGAATTTGTTTTCCAGGCAGAAGTGCTGTGACACACTTCTACCTTATGTGGAGACCAGCAGTAGACATTGCTTAAGTCTCTACATTTTTTTCTGTGATAGTCTCCTGATAAGAGTATAGCAATAGATTATTGGGTTTTATCAGAAAACTATGTCCTCACTAGAGAGTGTGAACTGTATAACTAATAATTTATCATAACAATTTCTTAGATGCAGAAAGAGTTACTAGATACTGAACTGGATTTATACAAGAAGATGCAAGCTGGGGAGGAAGTTACTGAATTAAGACGAAAATACACAGAATTGCAGTTGGAAGTATGTTTGTCTCTTATTTTGTAACACTTTTAATCACACATTTTCACATAATTTTTATTAGCTTGTGTAATAGATTGTGAGCTGTTTCTTTTTTTTTCAGAATACAATGTTAAGTTGCATACAGATGGAGGCATTTAGCAAACATATTTTGCAATACTAGTTTCTGGATTCCTCTTATGTAGAGAAATAGTAATGTCTTAATTTTGAATATTAATCATTTTGAATTCTGTAATTGTTTACATGAAATGGTATTTTATAGATTTGTGGTGGTAGTACTTTCTTGAGAGTATTGTTAAATTTTTGCCTATAGATGGTGCTGTGTTTGATACAAAACACTACCTAATTGTTCTCGTTTTTAGGTGTCAACATCCTCTTACTATAACCAAAATAGTCAAAGTCCTCAAAGGTAGTATTATTATAGAATTAGTTTCAAGAGAAGATAGACTGAAAACATGCAAACATGTTGTCCTAAGAAGTATTCAATGTATAGAACCAATGCTTTCCGGTAAAGAATTTGTTTGAAAAAATCAGAAGGTTGTGTAAGATTTTTCAAATATGTCTTACTGTAATCAATTCTGAATGATATTGGGAGTTATTCCATGTTTTGTTAAACTTTTTTTGCCTATATGATTGTGCAAATCCACTTAATTACATGATATTCTGTCTTTTTTCGCTCTTAACCGGACTGCTTTGTTGCTTAAATTCCTCTTGTCCTAAGGAAGTTTGGTCATGTCTTCTAGCTTTTCAGATCGACAGTAATAATTGATAGTCTTTAGCCAACTTTTACCTTGAAATAGGGGAGATAAATATTCTCTGTAGAATAGAGACTATAGAGAAAATATATAAAGGATATTTGTTTGAGTGCATATGAGTACAGTGCACATACATATGGTAGATTACATCATGCTTAAAAACTGCAGTTGTTAGGTAGCATTGGTAATTGTTAAAATATCTTTGTTAATAAGCCACAGCAGTTGAATAGAGATGACACAAAAGCGTACATTAACAATATGTATTCTAAGTAGTGAATAAGTATTTCACAGATGCACTAAAACATTTTTAAAACATCTACTTTGATCTGGACTATAGAAGTACTTCTATAATCACATAGTTGTAGAAGATGTTAGTTGGACATACTAATCCTATTCCATCTCTTACTGAGTCTGTACTGCTTATGAAAAGAATTAATTTAGCTGTTTCATAAAAATATTTTTTGCTAATAAAAATTAATATTCTGAGGCCTTTTAGCTAGTATTGATCATAGCAGATGCAGAAAAATT
This sequence comes from Rhea pennata, assembly GCF_028389875.1. Classification (NCBI taxonomy): domain Eukaryota; kingdom Metazoa; phylum Chordata; class Aves; order Rheiformes; family Rheidae; genus Rhea; species Rhea pennata. The sequence continues at coordinate 170,224,508 of NC_084663.1, forward strand.
AAAATTATAAATAAAGCATGCCAGTATGTTTCAAGGAATAACATGAAATGTATTCCTTTTATGATTTATATGAGCATGTTTTTTTTTTTTTTTTTTTTTTTTTTTTTTAATTTGACACCTATTTGAATCAATTGTGGGAATTGAAAGGAGTGGCTATATAGGGCAGAATTTTTAGAGAATACTTTGTCCTTATAGGTGCCCTTTGTAGCCTCAGATTTACTACTTTCAGTTCTGTAGTCAAAAGCTACTATGCTGCTTCTGTCCTTGTTAGATTAAAAATCCTGGTAGAGCATTAGGAGAAAAATTGAGTAGTTACTGCAACAAAAATAATTTGTTAATGAAGTTTAGATGTTGAACTGCAGTTGCAGTGCCCTGTGAGGAATTGTTCTCATGAATAAGGACTCTTTTGACGTCTGATTTTTCTACTTTGTTCTTCTTTCCTTGCTCATTCTATTTTTGATCCGTTAAAAAATAACAAAGACTGTTAAACTATTACTGTTATTAACATGTTCATATTTTGTCATTTTAAGATATGTAAGTTGGTATTTTGAGGCTTTCTTGTTTTTTTAAGGAAACAGAGAATATATGTCTGTATTAATTTTGACTAAATATTTAGCTTATGAAATGTAATATATCAATATGTTATGTATAAACATCATAGGCTGCCAAACGAGGGATTCTTTCTTCAGTTCGCGGTAGAGGGGTTCATGCAAGAGGTCGGGGTGCATCACGTAGCAGAGGCAGAGGAATACGCGGCCGGGGTAGAGGCAGAGGAGTTCCTGTGCACGCAGTGGTGGATCATCGACCTAGGGCATTAGAAATCTCCGCATTTACAGAGAGTGATAGAGAAGATCTTCTTCCCCATTTTGCGGTATGTGGTATTTTCACTTTTTCTGTTCTTTGGATAACATTCTTCAGTGCTAAATGAATGATTCTAATCAATGACTTGTTTTTTCTTGATTCAGTTTATCTGATAATATTATCTAGAAATGAATCTATATCATGATATTTCTGTTCATGAAAGAGGCTGCATCAGAAAAAATGAAAAAGTACAACCAATAGTTGTACTATTGGTACAACTGGTTATAGTAGCAATCATGTACCATCTACAAACCCTGGGTTTTGGGGGTTTTGTTTATTTGATTTTTTTTTCTAATTATTTTTTAAAAGTGGGGAAAATTTGGGGTATAAATAATGACTTCTAATATTCAGTTATTCAGAACAAGATATATATAAAAATTAATAGCAAGTGTTTAGGCATAAAAAGATGAAATAACTGAGGGGATGGTGTGAACAAAGATCGATTTGGGATTCAGCCTTCATTGCCTGGTAGTCCATTTATCTTTCATGAAATATATTAACAAGTACTTACAAACATAATTATTCATGATTCTGTGTATTCATGCTACTTTTTTCAATGATAGCTATAATCCTTTAAATACCTTTTGCATTTGTTATGATATCAAGTTGATCTGCAAATCTTCTGTGTTTTTGCCTAACCTTTTGAGTATAAAACTAAAGGTGAGAACTGTGCAATTGGTAGACCTTTCCAGCAAGGGCACAAATTTTTGTCCCTTCATCTATATAAACTTGAGAATTCAGAGTCCATTCTACAATCTTTTTCTATTTTTTATTATAAAAAAGTTCAAAATTTGAAGTAGATAATTTTTAGCAATTTTTTTAATGTGCACATGTAATAAAGTGAGAATTGAATAGAAGGGGAAAAAAAATCTTTGTCCTCTCAAAAGCCTATGATAAAAAGGAAATTTGTTTATGTTAAATGAATGTTGAGAATATCACTGATTGACATAAATCATGGGTGAGGTTTTTTCCCTTCCTTTTTTTTTTTTTTTTCTCAATATTTAATTGCAGTGATCCTTTCTGAAGGTAGACGTTGAAGAGCCAGTAAGTAAAGTAAATTCTGCTCCAGTCACTGTACTTAGTATTTCCAGTCTGGCAGCCGTGCAAACAGCTTATCAGAAAGATCAAGAGTAAACAAAAGAACTGACTGTATTGAAAAATACAGATGCTATTTTAGGTTTTTTTAAGGAGTCATGTTTCCAGTAACAGATTCTGTGTGTGTGTGTGTGTGTGTGTGTGTGTATACACACATAGATACACGTAGATGAAAAAATCAGATGTGCTAAAGGGAAGCAAACTGCTTTTTATAGAGATGAATGATAGACTGAACATTTAAGCATTAACTTTAAAAATTTTTGGTATAAAGACTAGGGACTTTTAATATGAAAATGTAGTAATACAATTTCTTTGGTCAACTGTAGGATGACCAAGCTAGTTTGCTAGTTAAGCTAGTTTAAATAATGAGTAAAAGACCAAAAAAACCCTCTTCTTTTTAATCCAGAACTTTGTTGTGATTTAATCTGCCATGTGAATACTGCTAAACTAAATTTTGCTAATCACACTTCGTATTTTGCATTTCACTGTGCAGTATTCTCTTACTGATGGTGAAGAATGTAAAAATCCTCTGAAGAACAAGAATCTGTCATTGCTAGAAACTTGCTATGTGGCATCAGGTTATGGTCATAATTTTGCTCAGAATGTGGTGTTTTCTTATACTGAGGTGGTTTTATTGCAAGCAGTATTAAATTTACTGACTTTAATAATCTTAAATAAAAAAAAATTTTAGTAGCTTCAATGAATGTAATTGTATTGATAGTTGTACTCTATTAACACTGAGAAAAGTTTGTTAGTGGTTTCATTTTGAAAGCTGAGGATTTGCTGGTTTTTTTAAATGTACTCCAAATTCTGTGGAAATGCATTGAGATACACTTCTGTTTTGCAAAGCTCTATAGCGGGTGTTATGATATCACGTGTCTGCACTTCAGGAGTGCACTCCACCTGTGTGATTATTGGGCATTGCAGCTGATGGCAGCAGAAAGATAGCAGCACCATAGAGGCTGTTACAGAATTGGAACAGAGTCTTTAGATGCTGAAATCAGGTTCTTGGAAACTTGCCTCATTTTGCCATATCTGATACATCTGTTCATGGAAGCAGCTCGTGATCGATGAAATCCTCTCAGGATCCATTCTTTTTGATCAGAACAGAAGTACTGAAGCAGAACATCCTCTTTATCTGTCAAAACTATATTTCATATCTGTATATTTACAACCAGGAGGCCCAAAGGCACTTTGTGTTTTGGCAGTGCATGTAAAAATAATAGTATTCCTCGCAAAGCAAAGCGTTCTGATTGGCATTAAGGCTGTGAAAGGGTGTGCTGGTCTAATTTTATGTGATTTTTAGGGCATTCTGTTTAGGACAACATTTGTAGGGGTGGGAGAGAACTATTTCACTAAGCTTATTTTTTTCTTATTAAAAGCAATATGGTGAAATTGAAGATTGCCAGATAGATGACTCTTCTCTCCATGCGGTGATTACCTTTAAGACAAGAGCAGAAGCTGAAGCTGTGAGTATAATCTTTGCTAAAATATATATATATATATATATATGTATATATGTATATATGTATTGTTTTTACATAATTGCCTGGAGTAAATTCAATCAAATGCGGTAATTTACTGTAATTACAAAGTAACTGAATGCTACTGAGTAGTTTCAAACAAGTCTAACACAGGTTTATTTCTAGATTAAGCAGTGTAGAACAAATTTGTCGAACTAGGATATTACTGAAATTCTTAGTAAATGACAAAGTTTATAACAAAGCAGACAAGTACAGAATATAAAAAGAAAAATCAAGAAGAATATGTAGGAATTCATGGCTTGATGTCTTGCTTTATCTTTATGTAATTGCTGGTTGTTTTTATGTGAAGACTTCGTACCTCATCATCTTCCTCAAGTTTTAACTAACATCCTACAGAGTGATCCTGTATATTTTGTGATGAATCAGAGTTAAATTTGCTTGAAAATCTTGATAGTGTATATGTAATTTCACATGATGAGATTTTTCTTTTTTAGCATATTTCTTGAAAGCTTAGGAAATCACAGAAGTACCTTTTAGAGACTAAAATGAATTGTTTTGTAGGTAATTCAAGAATTTAGGTATGTTGTAATTCACCATCCTTACATATGGATCATTAGGACTTTCATATTTTTTTTTATATATAGTTTTATATATAGGTTACATATAATTATATACACACACATGCATACACAGATATATCTACATATTATATATATATATTTATTTATTTACACACAAATATGTAAATATTTGGCCCAGTGGGATGTCTGCCTTATTCAGTCCATAGTCCAGGCAATGATTTACCTAGGCATAGTTGTTCTGCAAAATATTCTGTTTTCTGTGAAATTCCTGCATCACCATTGGAAAGGAATATTCTGAAAGTAATTGGGTCTCCAGAAGGAAGAAAAAATGGATTCATGGACATAGTATGATTGTATAGAAAGATTTCATTGTATGTTTATATTTTGCAGAACGTTGTTCTTGTAGAAGTTACTCAAACTTCTACATAGAATTTTCATATCTGTCCAAAATTTGCTCTTTTTTATGTTTTATGTTGAGATAAAGGGACCTGGATTTATAGAAATACTGATATTTACAATGCAAGTCGATGGGAGCTGTGGTTTGAACGTGTACAGTATCAATAGAATGGTTACATATTTTGTGAAATAATTTGAGACATCTCCCAAAGATGAATTAAAAAGGCACAGAAACGCTATGAAATTCATAGATGTGGTAGTGATGAGCACTAAGTATATCAAGATTGTAATTATTCTGTAAAAATAGAAGTATATTTAGTGATGTGTAGTATATACGTGTTCTCCCTGAATGATGAAGGGAAAAAGCAGAATTGTAACTACTGTCTATTGAAGGAATGTGATTTGGCAGTGAACAGATGAGTTCTATGGAGAATGAGAAATAACCTGATCACAGGTAGAAGTGGTCATAATTAATATATACAGAAGCAGACTGAATTAAACTTGAATTTTGGCACTTCCTAACTTTGAATACTAGGTTTCGCAACTTCCTGGTTGTTGCTTTTAATAAGAAATATATTAAGTATTGAGAGGAAATTATTTACGCTGCCTCTTAAAAAAACTAGGAGACCTGGAACAATAATTTTCTCTCATGGAGCATCCAAATACAGTCTTAACTGATGCTAGATTGAGTGTGATTCACAATTGACCAGATATTTGCTATGAACAGAAATTCTTCTTGAGATAACTTTATCAGCGAAGTACGGTTTTTGTTGTTGCAACTTTTTTTGTTGTTGTTAAAAATTGGTATGGAGAATCACTTCAGATCAGCACTACAGAGCTAAATTTATGTATCCAATAAAGCAGGGAACAGGAGTACTTTGCAAGTAAACATGGAAGCCTAGAGATGTGAAGCACCTGAAAAAGAGACGGGTTAATGCAGGGCATGCAGAAAGGTATTGGCGGGGGAAAGGGAGACGTGTTTGGGGGAGAAGGGGAAGTCAACGTTGTGTTCATTTTCTTTGGTGATGTGTTTTCACTCCATATGAACAACAGTGTGTTTTGCTTCAATTGTTATCAGATAGAATAGAAAGAGTTGCCAAGCTATATCAAGGAGAATTTTTGAACACACGCTTTGGAAAGAAATTTAAGCAGGGTCGGAATTCCTCATCGATGTGTGATGTGTTCACCTTCCAGTTAAAAGCAATATTAAAAATTTTCATTTTCGTATGAGTTTGTGCCTAATTGCACTGTTATTTTTAGGTTAAACTTTTGTGAAAAATGTGGTTGATCAAATACAATAAACTTCTATATTTTTCCTAAGATATTCTAATATATTAAATATATTTGTCTGGAAGTTATATGTTCTAGTAAAGCAGACTTTAAGACTGGCAATTGGAGAAGTTATTGAATTAGAATATAATAATGAAAAATGATTCTGAAGCTGATTGTGAAGTAAATGTAGCTAGTATTTTACCTTCTTAAATTAAAAAAGGCTTAACATACATGTTTTAGCCTGGAAGGAAGAAGAAGACTCCCTACTGTAAAATGTTGCATTTTTATGTAGTAGTAATTTCTTCCAAAGATTACAGATTGTTTCTAAACCTAAATGTCATGTAGAAGTACTTTTAAAAATTCTAGTTATGTGACATTGTGATGAGACCATGGACAAAAGCTCTTGAGCTGCATTTTAATAGGCATAGAATCTTTTAAATTTATCATAAATTTATATGTACAGATTTAAAATTTATACCTGGGGACTTTAATATCACACAACTCATGTTCAGATGTCATTGAACATGTAATTGTTTCTACATTTCACATTATGCTGTACTTTCAGGTTGTACTATAAATCTTCTGTGACTGTGACGGTTATTTCGTAATGTTGCTAACACTGATTTATGTTAGTTCATGTTACTTTAATTTGAACATACTATATCCAAAGCAGCCACTTAATGCATCTGGTACTTAGAAAGGCATGAATATCCCATAAGTTAAAAAATTTTACATTTCAATTACAAAAGCTTTACAGGAAGTGGAACATTTTCCAGTAGATTAAGTTGTAATCATAAAGTTTTTGTTTTTTCTTTTTCTTAACATCAAATCATTTTTATTGTGGGATGCTTTATTTTTTCCAGTAAGTAATGCATTAATTGTTTGTTCATCTTTTGTGTCAGGCTTTGAAAGGTGAAGAACCCACAAAGACAGTGTTAAAAAGCAGTAAGATGTTATGTTCAAAATGCTATCCACATCACCAAATGATTTATGATTTTCAAAGCTTATTTTCCTTATGGTTATATTTTTGTCATTTTTCTGAAAGGATATATGAATTCTCTGTAGTTAATAAATATGTTCAAATCTAACAGTAGTTCAAGAAGAGTTTATGAACTTACTAAAACTCAGATTTTCCTCAAAAAAAAGAAAAGACTGTTGGTTTATTTCTGACTTTGAAACATTACTGAAAATTATATTCCTCCATTAAGAAACATTTAACTAAAAAATTTAAATTTATTTTAGGCTGCAATTCATGGATCTCGGTTTAAAGGACAGGAGTTAAAGTTGGCATGGAACAAACCAGTTGCTAACATGTCGGCTGTTGAAACGGAAGAAGCTGAACCTGATGAAGAAGAAGTAAGCTTGTTTGGTTTTTTTATTATTATTTAAGGTGAAATAATGTCTCTCTTTTTTTTCTTTTCTGAAATGATCCATGGTTTCATACTTGTGTTCCTGAATTTGACTCTCATTTTTTGATAACAGTAAATAGATTTATCAGTAAATATATTACAGTCCAGATATTTTACTTTCCTTTGCTGGAATGTTTCATCTTTTATACAACAAAAAGTTCTAGAGGGTTTATTTAGAAAATTGGAAGCATGGATGTGAACCTGGCTGAAAAAATTGAGGATTTTGTCCAAAACTGGTTATTTGTCCAATTTACTTTAGGCATGAATTAGATTCTGAACTTCAGTCCTCTAAGAAGTTATCCTTTATAGACAGATACAGGTTGAAGGATACAGCAAGTGAAGGAATAATTTTAAAGCTTTTGCTAACATCATTCAGACAGCTAAGTACCCTTTCTGAGTGGCAGTCTTCATCATAGTACATGAAGGATTCACAATGGAAGTGGATTCAACACAGATTTTTTTTCAAAAAAAAAAAAAAAAAAAAGGATGCTTTTTTGTGATCTTGAGCTGAAAGATACTAAGTCTTTGACCAAACAACTTTACTGGATTAAATTAGAAAAGTTGAGAAAGATCTCATAATGTGATTAGTTCCTTATGTTCAAAATACCTGTAGCTGTAAACTGTGAAAAATAAATGCCGCTTGTTAAGCAGTTTTCCTTTTAATTCATTTATTGCGAGTTAACTGCATCTACGTGATAGCTGTAGGGTAGCTGAAGTAATAGAAGTACACCTTGACTGACTTTATGATAATGTTTTGCATGAGTATTTGCTCTTACGATGTTTTGGCATACCTACCAAAGAAGCTGTTTCACAAGGTTAAATTTCGATATGACCAAGTTCAGTCAGTCTTTTTGCACTTTGAGATGTTCAGTTTTTAGTAAGATATGAGTGAGCAAGAGGCTATGTTGGGGAATCTGTAGAGGATTTTAGGTATTCTGTCACTTCTCCTTCAGGGATATATTGCTTCTGAAGATCGACAGCAATGTTTGTTTTTAGGAGGAGTCTGCTTTATTAGAGGTCTCATTGAGAAGCTGCTTTACTGAGACATCTATGTTTTAGTTAATGAAGGAAAGGGCATACAAGGATATACAAACACTTCAACAGAGTAAAGAAAGTAAAATACAAATTGATTGGTAGGTGAGATACCATGAGATCTATCTTTTAACCCCACCTGGAGATACTGAACATAAGGGAACTTTTTGGTTGTGGTAGGAAGTGGGGGAAGGGGGAAAAGACAGTAACAAGCTATGGGCCAGGATAGATTAACGTGCTTCTGAAAAGACCTGAGGCCTTAGAGATTTGACAACTCTTGTCTGTTGAAAAACAGTTTTGGTAGTGAGATGCATCTATTTTAGATGCATCTCTTTAGAATTACTTTCCTGAACAAGACTCATCAAGTAGGGAAATAAAACTTGTGGAAAAGACTTGTGTAGGACTGTTTTCTGTAATTCATGAATTGTTGGACCTGTCTAAAACCTTATGTAATTTCATGGTTTGGATGTTGACCTTCATGGTAGATCCTTATTATTATTTATTATCTAGTGATTTTTTTCTAATATTTTTCTTGAAATATATTTTTTTCTTAATTTAACTGTTTTCATTGGTTCTCTTAGGATTATTTCTCAATTAGCCCTTGGCTAGTGATTTTTGTGGAAAATGTGTATGAATTGATCTTGGATCAAAACCCTAAATGTTCACGTCCTTTGTTTGTTTCCTGATTTCTTTGCAATACTGAATATCTAATATAAAAATACTATTTTACATATATTTTTGTCAGCTGTATTCCTGGAGTCTTTCTTGGGCCAGTGTTTACAGATTTCTCATTTAATATGATTAATATATCTAAGTACTTAACTCAGGCCATAACAGTCCAGATATATATCACTTGTTTGTCTTGTTTACTTAACAGGATTTTACCTTATTTTAATTCTGTCCAACTGAATTAGTCCCTCCAACCTTCATTAAATTTCTATAATAATGGCTTTTTACTTAGTGGTCATTGGGAAATGTTACGCTTCTTTCTCCTTTGCAAAGTGACCTTTGCATTCCTTCTAGCATGTGGTTAAGTTAGTATTTGAAGTGTGATATTATGATTGCAGGGTCCTGGATGAACTAGTTTAAAGAGCATATCAAGTTTATTTGCTGAAGTTCAACCAGTTGCAACAAAGATACTCTATAGTCCTATTGTTTAATTTTGTTTACTTATGTAGGATTTGAGCAGGGTGTTTTTTCCTATAGTCTGTGACCTGAATTTCAATCATGCATTCTTTAAATGTGTAAAATGACTTGAGTTTCTGTGGACTTGCAGTTCATCATGCTACTTATAAAACTTTGTTTTACAATAGCTATTATACACCCACATGAAAAAGCTTTTCTTTGTTTTTTCCATGTCTAAACTCTGCCATTTTAGTTCATCTAAGGAATAGTAAGATAAATAGGGTCGGTAGGCTTAAGACCTGACTAAAACTAAGAAATACTTTGCAATTAAAGAAAATAAGCTAAATCATTCAGCAGAATGACATTCTTGAACAGTCTGCTTATGAAAATTTGAAGCAAGGCTTTTTTTATACTTGGATGCTGTAGAGTCTAAACTGCAGCCCAGAAAATCTCTGGTGAGCAGCCACTTAATTATGAAAGCACCTAAACTGGCTACATGTCTTTCTTGCTAATCCTGGGTGCCTCACTTAAGTCAGCAGCAGATTCCTGGGATAAAGGAGACCCAATTGTAGAGATGCTCTTCTAATCCTAAGTAGTTTGCGGTTCAAGGACCTCTTGAGTGAATGATGGTGTCTCCATAGTTGAAAGCTTGTTATAGATACCTATTCCATGAATTAGATGGGCTTCTTTGGAACTTGAATAAACTTAGCATCTGTAATGTCCTGCGACAAGGATTGTTGCTGTTTAACTATGCATACCAAACATATTGGACTTGCCATCTTCACATTTAATTTTGATAGTCTCTTACTCTTGTATCAAAAAACCCCAATAATCATTCTTTCTTCACGTTAGTTCTAAGACACTTAATATTTTATAGACTTCTGTCATACTTCCCCCAAGTTACTTTTTTTTCCAGGCCAGAGATTCCTGGTCTGTTTAGTAATTTCTCTGTATGGTGGTGATTCCATGCTTGTGAACATCCTTGATGCCTCCTTCTCTTGGGCATCTTTGAGTTCTGCATTGTGCACTAGCCCAGAACTCTTTTTTTGACAGTGCCGAGTGGTTCCTTGTCCCCTGTATTTTAGCTTGCTGGGCATCTAGACAAATGGGGAGGAGACTAAATCTTCAGAAGGCTACTACGTGTTAGGTTGGCCCAGAGTATCCCTGGTGTACTTTGGTAGGATCAGACACTGTGTCAGCAGAGCTGCTTTTTAAAATGAACTTTACATAAGCAAAGGTAAAGAAGATAGTAGTTTCTCCCTCTTGTAGAACAACCTACTGGAAAGAGGGAGGGCTTAGTTGCAGGCTTTTCTTGGCCTAGAGCCTTGCATTTATCTGGAAGGTTTCCTAACTTCACTCTTCAGCCTTCCTCTTGTGAGTCTTGGAAAGGCTACAGTCCGTGGGACAGGAGGAACAGGCAAGGAAGAGCATAACTGTAATCTAATAGTTAGGAGACTTTGCTAGGAAGCACATCCTGATGTTTTCGTACTTTTGTTGTAGTTAATGCATAAATTGGTGCAAAGTGTGTAATTTTAAAGCATTTCTGAGACAGTGGATAGTTCATATATACACCCTGTGTCTAATAAATAGATGAACAGGGAGTCATGTTTCTATTTTTTTTTTATTTTGCCTTTCTGAAATCCATAACTCTTAACAGTGAGCCAAAGATGTATTTGTGTAGTCTATAGATATGTTTTATTGTTACTGAAAGCCAGTATAGAAGTTGAAAATCTATTAATCTATTTTGTCTAGATTTCTGTAAAGCGTCTTTTTCTTCTGATATTATAAAGATTAGGAAGATCATTTTTGAGATGGATTAAGCTGTCAAAATCAAAATGACTCTGAGTCAAAGTTTGTGCTATTGAGGCACAGGTAGGTTAAGAGCTTTGGGGTGAAACAAGGCAAAGTTATTACGAACATGGGAAAGCTAATGTTATTTTTCAGTATAGCATCCTAAAATTCCTGGCAACATAACAGCTCAAGCGTGGATAATATATTGAAGAGTCAGAAAGGTACATATCTTCTGGATATTTTGAAGTCCACTTAAAACAACAAAACCAAATTGTATTTGCTATCTGTTTAAAAAATGTATATTTTTAAATATATTTATGTGTGTATACACAACATACTTTCTTGACAGCATTACTGTTTTTACCTTTTAAAAATGAGTACATAGTTTCTTTATTAAATATCAGGAGTCAGAAGTTTGTATATTGCCTTTTGATGTTTTACATAATTTGACTTAACATAGCGACGATTGTGTTTTTCTCTTGAAGTTTCAGGAGGAATCACTGGTGGATGACTCACTGCTTCAAGATGATGATGAAGAGGAGGAGGATAATGAATCTCGTTCATGGAGAAGATGATTCAACTGATCACTGATAATGCTAGAACTGCACCTGCATTGCATTAGTATTACCTAATGTACTTCTGCATCTTTGTAATAAGAAGGGTTTTGGTAAATGTGGTGAAGTTGGATTCAGATATAGACTAAAAAGCAACTGATCAGTTATATGTTTTGAGAGATTGATGTTTGAGTTACATTTCAGTAAATGATTGCTAAAGACATCATACTAGGAACATATGCAATGTTTTTATTACATAGTTCTACAGAAAGTTACAGAATTCTTTGGGTTCTTTGTAATTTACCGAATTGGTCAAACACAAATGGCCAAAAGTTGTTATAACATAGATAATTTTTGTTTTATTCCAGATACGGAATGAAAATTTGCATTTAAAATCTTTGTGAATGTTTTCAGAAATGAATAGATAACAGTACTAAACTGAAGTCTCTAAAGTTATGTATTCATAATATTGCATAGTAGTATGCTTAGGCTTTACTATGTACTAGCCTTTTGTTGGATTTGTGTACGTATTTTACCTATGGGTTTTAATGATAAAGTGTATGACTGCTTTGCATATAAGTCCTTATGACTTTAAGATGTTAAAAAAAATAAAGAAATGGAATGGTCTTCAGAAAAAAAAAAAAAAAAAAAAAAAAAAAAAAAAAAAGCAATAACCAAAAAAGCTAAGGCAATGGTCCTTCATAATGAAAAAAGAAAAAAGAAAAAAAAGAAAAAAGAAAAAAGACCATTCCAAATGGCAACCCCCACCCCCATGTTCACAAAAGGAGCTCTAATCACTGTCTCTTACATTAACGTAGTATTGACTATAAAAAATAAAACTTGAAGTAGAGAAGTTTCCTTTCAGTTGCACACAGACATACTTTACTGCCATATAAAACTTTTGCATGTCTTCAGAATTTTAATACTGATTTAATCAAGCTCTAAATAGAATAATGTTTCAACAACAGGGAATTCATTCAGGATACCTACACTGAGCAGCTGTAGAAGAAGGCTCAATTGCACAATGATATATGCACTACTGAAATGTAGTCTAAAAATCCATTAAGAGAAGTGGACTATTTGTTAGATATTAGTCTAAAAACTTGAAGCCTACACACACCAATATATCTTTTCTATTCTTGTGTGTCTGTAATTACTTTTTTCCATTTCAAAAGTAGTATGTGGCAGATACTCAATTCATGCTATATTGTGTATATTCATTTTTTAGTGTACACATGTGGAATATTGTTACAGTTCTGACTCCACATAGTTACTTACTTGGCGGTGCTTTTTAAGAGGACAGTGTTATGTGAGGTGTGAAGTTTGTCTTTTGCTTACAAAGAGGAACTCCCTAGTCCTTTGCCGTAAAGCAGCTCTCTCATCTCAAAGAGCTTTTTTCTCTTTCCCTGAACCGGCATTCTGCTGCTGCTTTTTTTTACAAGCAAGGCCACCTATTAGGTATTAGAGTTCCTCTTTTTTTCCATCAACTCATTAATTAATGAGTACAATACAAAGCCACTATCTCATTTACCAAATAGATATCAAGAACAGTACTTCAGTTAATAGTAAATTTTTGTTAGGCATTGTTCTTTTCCTTTTGGGGGTGGGAGGACAGGGAGTGCTAGACTTTAAACATGTTTGGTTTTTAAAATTTTTTCCCCCCACTTTTTTATTCCAAAACAGAAATGATGGGATGTAGCTTTATCCCAGAGATAGGACTTCCCTCGTAGACTTTTTCTTTGTTCTGTGCTTTTTAGTTGTTCAAAGGTTTTTGGAGGCCTGGATCCTGTGTCTTTTTTTTTTTGTTTTCATGTCCCTGTGTGTACGCATATCTTGTTGCACACGATGCACTTAAAAATTTTTGTATAAGTTTCACATTGAAATTTCACAATCGACTGCCATGCTTGTTACAGTAAGTTCTAAATCTTGCCGTAAGGAGTTGTATTTGGGAAAATGATTTCCTTTTTACACTGAATTTCGGGCAAAATAAAATATTTTAAGAACCCTTATATCCAGTGCTCTGAATTAGCTATTCTAGTTCACTAGGTTAAATACAAGATTTCTTTTTTCTTTGATAAATTAGTACACCTGAAGGGTGCCAGATAGTCCAGGAGGTGGAGGGAGTCTTTTATATGTTTCATATGTTATCTTACAGAACACGTACAGCAGAGGGGAGGAGTGTGCATGCTGCCTTAAGGTCGTTGCTCAACATGCTTTGCTGCTCAAACCTGCCTCTTCACAGACCATCGACCATAATCCAAGCTAATGATAAATACTAGTGTGTAATGATTTATTTTAATCTTTCTTTACTTTAGGGATTTCACACTTTAAAATGGTCATTTCTCGTTTGCTTGCTTGTTTTGAATTCAAATTGGTAAGACATCCACACAAGATTCATTTCTTAACTGTCTGAATCCTGATCTACATGTAAGGGGAGTAAATCCTTTAAAGTTCTTTCTACACCCATACCTCCACCAAAAAAAAAGAGAGGGAATTCCTGCTCATGTGTATTTCATCCCCTGCTGTTTTCTTACAAAACTCTGAATTATTGAAAACCACTAGGATCAGAATGGTTTGGTTTACTCTTACTTTAAGAAACAAACTCAGGTGTTTAGTTTTCAATCAAAAACAGTCTGTGATTGGATACTTTCCCTATCACAGTCTAAATTGATAATGTATTTCTACCCATATCAGATTACTTGATTTGAATTTTTTTTTGGCTTGCTCTGTTCTTGTGATCTTTGCCTAGCTGTGTTCTCTGTTATTTGCTGCTACCTTAACCATGTTTGTTGTTGCAATTCAGTCAGAGCCTTAACTAAGATTGCCTTCAATGCAATCTCTGTCATCTGGAGCAGTATCCTCCCCTGTCTGAACCGACCAAGCATCCTGCTGATCTTCATTCGCTTCTTAGTTGATCCCACTGAATGTATTCCTCAAGTATGTCTCCACTATGATCAGCTAAATCATTGTGCGTGTGTAGCTTTTATTTTTTTTTTATTTTTTTAACAGTTCTGCAAATGGATTTTGATAATGTGAAATACTGAGAATGTGTTAACTTCCCCCCCCCCCCCCGAATATTTTCCAAATTTCCATGGAGAAAACAATGTTTAAGAAGGTATTTTCTTTTATGGGTAGATGATAAAGGACTTGAATAAGATGTGATCTGATATGTACTGCAATGACAATATTGCAGTAAACCATACTGGCTAAACTACATACAATGTTAAGTAACAGAAGTCAGTCATTGCAACTACATTACAATCTGTCTATAAAACAGTAAAATAACAGGCATACCACTTACAAGCAGTACTGACAGCTAGTGTTGTTAATATTTTTTCTTCTAGTCTTACTACTTTTTTCTTCTCTTAAAACTCACTTAAATCACAAAACCTAGAGATGAAACACGAGTTATTCATTAGTGAAGCAAAACAAGGTACATGACTTTATTTTACAAGTAAGACTGTTTCTTAAATATGAAAAACATCCATTGGAAAGTATTTATGTAACTTCAGACAGTTAAATTTTGCTGCTGTTCTGAAGCACTGTCTAAAAACAACATCTATCCCTTGATTAGACAAGGAATCTAAAAGTATCCAGGTAACTTAGGTACCTGAGAAGAGCCCAACATGAATACATATAAGCAGACCTGATGTAAAACATTCAGTTCTATTGAGCATCTACTCAGAAGAGGTCCCCAAACTAGTAAAGTATACTATAATTGTCAGCCCTTGGGTAACTTTTAATAACTGTATATTTATTCTTGGGTGGAGTTGACACAGTTGTAATACTAAATTGACTGGACAATATCATTTGTATTTGTATGTAGCCTTTGCTGCTGGCCCCCTCCACTCCCCCAAACAATTATTTTTTGAGGGAAAACTGCCTAATCCTTTTACTTCTAGATTTCTCTCTGACCTCAGTTTTTACGAAAGAAATTGCCTTAATAAGGATTTACCTGTTTGGTGGAGGTGGAGAGGCTTAATGCTCTATATTTCGTTAAAATGTAGAATTTGAGAGATGTTCATGTATTCTAACATTATTGAAAAAGGAGATGTATCTTCAGGTAAGAGGTAAATTAGTGTAGATACTAATAATGCATTTTTTTGTATCTTTTCCAAGAGGAAAAAGCGTTTCTTTGGTTTTCTGGTTTTCAGTTGTCTAACGAGCATAGAACACCAAAAGATGTGCAGGAATTTCTTTTTGACTCAAAGAAGTGATTTTTATTAGAAATTTCTTAAGTCCCCTGTCTTTCTTTTATTAAATTCCTGAACTAGTAGGTCCCACTAAATATGCTTGGGATGGAAGGAGCTGGAGGGGGATCTTCAGTCTGGCATACACAACTGCTGTTCCAATGCACAAAATAACAAGAGGCATAGACTTCCAAAGACATACTCGATTTATTGTATTCAGCAAGTCAGACAAACTAGATATTTCTTAAATTTCTTGATCAAGATTTCAAAAATTATATTTTCCTTTGAAGAATTACAGAATGGTTGAGGTTGGAAGGGACCTCTGGAGATCATCTAGTCCAGCCCTCCCCCCCCCCCCCCCCCCCCACTCAAGCAGGGTGCCTAGAGCATCTTAAACAGAGTTATATCCAGGCAGGTTTTGGAGTCTCCTTTTCTGGAGATGTTCACAACCTCTGTGGTCAACCTGTTCCAGGGCTCTGTCACTCTCACAGGAAAGAAATTCCTCCTTGTATTCAGGCAGAAAAAAGGAAAAAACTGTTAATTGATTCTTGGTGAAAATGAGCTCTATATTTTCGGGGACCAACGTACATTGCTTGTCATACAGTTGCCTAAATACTGTTTTTTTGCTAAAAGTTATTTTCAGTTTTTACCTTAATATTTCTTGGTATATTTCTTTTCATTCTGAACAATGTTTTGAATCTCTAGATATCAAAAATGCCTATAACAAAAATAATCTTTGCTGATTTCAATATTTTAATTCTCTATAGACCTAGTTGGATCACTAATGAGAGAGGTTTCAAGAATATCTTGTGCAAGGAATTTTTCTCCTAGTGGATCATTACTTTTAAATTCTTTCTGTGTGTATTATTGTTAAATCTTGAATGCTGATGCTTTTTACTTTATCCAGGTGAGTGAAGGTTTCTTTTCTTCTTCTTGTTACAGGAAGCTTTTAATGCTGCGACCAGTTGATGTCTTTGATGTCATCTCATCTGACCGTATGGTATTTTACATGTTTTTGACAATTTTGATGGATTCTTGATTTCCAGGATCCTGCTTGCTTTGTTAGCACAACAGACTAATTCAGTGTCTTATCTTTCTCTGACAAAGATTATAAAATTAGATTCAGCAAATCTGTTTATGCTAGTTGATGAACTGGATTTTAATATTTCCTGCCTAGCAACTGGAGGAAAAAAAAAATAATGGTACACTTTTCCAAAACTCACTTCTCTGAGAAACATCTGCAATAGACATGCTTGTTTATTTTGGTTTTTTTTGGATACAGAAAGGGTAAAATCTTTAAAGTTAGCAGTACCTAATCACTTAATATAGTTAAGCTTTTTTAAAAAAAATTATATGTATACAATACCTTGCTCTTCTATGTTGCAGTTTCACATAAGATTTTGAATAATAATTTGATGGTAAATGGTTTTTTTTTTTTTTAGAAAGCAGATTTATGTCACCTAGCATATATTTTTAATTTATTTATTTAAAGTTCTTCCTGAAAAGCTGCAGAGATTTTATGTAATCTTATTTACGGCCCTCAAAACTGGAAGAACTCAAATGACTATTTTTCAGTTAACAAAGAATGACTTTGGCTTCTTAGGTTTAGTGTTCTTTTAACTGCAACGGTAAAAAGAAACACTAACTTATCCAAGAAGTTTTGCTAATGATTTGCAACTAAATAGAAGATTTCTCTGCTCTAAGGCATACTGCACTGCCTCTTTATACAATAATTTGTTCTCTAGGGAAATAAGAAAAGTTTCCTAGATTTTGAAGGTCATAATTTGTTCTTTATCCTGCACAGAGTTTTGTGTAATACGGATACTTGAGTCAAAATGTTTCCTGCTGGGAAAGAAAACAAAGACTTGACAAATATGTATGTTGACCTGTGCATGTAAAAATCCATGTCCCTGTGCCAAAAATAATGTGCATGTTGCTAATGCATATGTGGTTTAGGTGAGATCTCCAGAAGAACAGAAATGCCTTTAGCGTACAGGAACTCTCATTTTACACAACTCCTCGGCTCTTCAAGATGCTGCTCTGTAAAAGCTGCGAAAAGTGCCCTTTCCATTAAAGCAACTTGTTTTTAACATGAAGAAATGTTCTTTCTCACATTTGCAAACTGTCCTTTCTCTGTGTAAAAAAGGCAGTTCTGAGTGCGAGTTTTTAACTTGAGCTGAAGCCCTGTATTTTCTCTTTTGAATGCTAGAGGGCACTGTGGCTACACAAGTGAACCTGACAGTAATGGGAAATAATTTGCTCCCATTTCAACATTTCTGTGATATTTTCCTGTTTCAGTTCTCGTACTAATATTTGCATTTCTTGCAGAAACCTGTATACATCTCTAGCATGTCAGCAGAAATTCTATTTTTTGTGTACTCATATAAGTTATCTCTCTTTGGAATTAGGTACCAATGATAAAACGTAACTCCAAGTGTTTAAATCTGGATAAAATAGAGGAACGTTTCTGTGTTGCAAGAGACACATACCCATCTCCTTTTCTGTTCTGGGAGTTGGATTATTTTTTCATGGATTACAGCTGAGGTAACAGAAAAATTTGGGCAGCTACATCCTGTTTGTCAAAGCTTTTTGTAAACATACGCTTAAAATACTGATTTTTATGCTCTAGAATAGAGTATATGTAGTGAACAGAAAACCAACTCCCAGTTGGAAAATGTGTGTGGCAGAGGATGCTATGTATTTTTATAAACTACAGAAGAAATCACTAGGTTATCATGGTGTGAAGAAATTTCACAACCATAGCCAGTTATCTTTGTTTTACGGTAGCTTCATGTTAAATACATCAAAGAATTAACTTCTGTAACTATACCAGCTGGTGCTGTGTAACTACATGAAATAATTTTTGAACCACAACATGTTATACTTGTTCGTAGCAATATTTCTGACAGTATTATATTATCTGTAACTGTCCTGCCTGCATGTGTTCAGAAAGCTACTTGAAACCCATGAATCTTTACATTTGGAATTCTAAATATGCAACATCCATGTAAACAATTCCTTTTTAGGCCAGCAACACAAAGGATGTCCATTTGACTCTTGTTGTTTTCTTACCTCTTTTACATGAATTTAATATCAGAAGGTGCTGCAATATCACTAATTTTGTTAACTGAATTTGTGGATCAAGAGAAGTATATGTGAAGATTATTATACACTTTTCTTTTTAATAATCACCTATAGATTGACATCACGGAGTTCTATAAAACCAAAAAGTTAGTATCTTTGAATCCACATAGGAACGGAATCCTTACTATACCAACAGGTCTGTGGGAGAAAAAATATTTGAAAATTCTTATTGAAAAAAATTCATTAAATTTATTTATCCATAGTCATCTAACTGTATCGAGATCTGATAAATGCTTAACATTTTCCTACTGCGTTTCTCAAGGAGGTAGTAGATAACGTTTAAAATAATATATCCCTGTATGCTATTTCTACCATTTTGATAGCAAATCAAAGAGATATACTGTGCTCATACATATTTTAATACATTTTTTGATGATGTTTTACATTGTCCACAGAGAATATTTTACCCTAGAGACCAGAGGAAAATGATGGAATACTATTTATTTGTTTACATAGTTCTACAATTTTAATTTTTCTCATTACTGTTGTTATTTTCAACCCACCCCAGCAATGCCACTTTTTCATATATAAGGCAAAAAAGTTTTGTCAAGAACAGAAAATCAGAGGTAGACAAATAAACTGCAAATGAACAAGTTAAGGTAACTCCGCTGTGGTGTAGAACTGCACAGTATCAAAAAAGGTGGACTTCCCATGTGTCAATAGTTGGACTTGTTGCTGTCTTCCAAATAAACTGTTGGAGCGAAGGGAAAATTTATCTGTTCATACTTGAAAACTTTGCTTCCATGTGCTCCCCCCCCCCCCAGTAATTGGCTTGGATATGGAGCCTCTAATTGGTTATGTGCAAAAACTCCTTCAAAATCAGTTACTCTTTTTATATACAGAGAGGAAAACTTGTTTTGCAGCAATATCCAGAAATGTTTATTCAATATCTTTCAGAAAAAAAAATTATCTACTTTTAAAATGCTAAGAGAGTAACTGGTGAATATTTGTTTCCAGTATTCAGGGATCTGAACGCTGGGGTTCCTACAAGCTACTTCTGTTGCTTTTTTTCCTGTGCTAGAATTTTATCTGTCATTTTGCAAAACTATCTAATGGAAGCCAAGAAAGACATTTGTTCTTGTTTTGGAGTTTGAATTTTTTTTTGCTGTTTTCAGAACCAATATTCTGTACATTATGTATTTAGATGCATTGTTGTGATGTTGCCAAATGTAAGTGGGAGTATTCTGTTACTGAAAAATGTGAGATTAAAGAACTAGAAGCAATAGAAGTACCTCTGTCTTTTATGGTGAAAAGAGCTGAGAGCTGGGCCTTGTGCTTGTCACAGATTTATTTCCTGACCTGAATTACAAAATAACTTTTGCGTAAGAATTGTGTAAGGCAATATAACAGAATGAAGCTGAACACTTTTTTTCTGACAGTATGTAATGTGAAACTGTGGAACCATTACGGTTTGTTAACTTGTAACAGGTCGATATTGTCTGTATTTGCAATTTTGTATTGATGAATGACCCACAATACTATTTGTATTCCTTCACTAAATATATATTTTGATAACTTTAAAAACATTTTGAATGCATTAATGTTTCTTCTTTTTCTGTACTGAACTATATCTAAGCATCTTTTAAAGTGATTCTGTGTAAATGCTGTTTCTTTTTCCATCCTCATTTAATGTAACATTTCCTGATGCATTTGCTGTTGTCCTGGGCCATACGTGCAAATTTATTATGTATTGAATTTTTTGAAGACTACTTGCTCATTTTAGGAAAGGAAGACACTGGAGAATTAGCTTTGCATTACAGAAATAAGTTGCAAAACTAGAATCTGAAAAAAATAAAAAGAATAACCAGTAACATTTCATTATACTACCATTTTTAAGATGGCAGTATATCATGCTTTATAGTACTATCTGTAGATAAGCTTTTGTTAAACTTTTAAAGTAATTTCAGTAGGTAATTACTAGTATTTTAGTAGTCTAAGCCAGAATTGATGGTAGCTTGATTGGCTGTAGCAGTTACTAAAGTTCACATTTTATGACCTCCTTAAAAATATTAATTTAGAAGCTTATGAATTACTCTCTGGAGTCACTCTGAATTAACAAATACTAAGCTATCTTTTAGCTTTGGAAATTTAAGTAATTTCTACCTACTACTGAAGTTCACAGTGTTTTCAAGAACTCATTTTCTGGATAGTGCAGGAGGTAACTCTTTCAT
The DNA here is from genome assembly GCF_028389875.1 of Rhea pennata. Taxonomy (NCBI): domain Eukaryota; kingdom Metazoa; phylum Chordata; class Aves; order Rheiformes; family Rheidae; genus Rhea; species Rhea pennata. Next base: position 170,245,613 of record NC_084663.1, read on the forward strand.
GACCAGGTCTAAGTTGCACAAAATGTTCTCATAAATAGTTGTGTTCTGTGCCACCACTAAAAAGAGAGCCCAGATGGTCACGCCTGCCCCTCCTGTGTACTTGGCACACACGTATTTATGTGATCACTTAGTGATTTCAGTTGAGGAGCTGAGGCATGCTTTTAAAAATGAGATAGTCTAAACTGAACCAGTTTCCTAATCTTCACCATGTGGCTGGAAAATACATTTGTAGCTGAGAATACAGAAGCAGATGCAAGCAGCTGGGATCAGTAGAGTTGTTCCTACAGTCTGATTCAACTTTCTTACCTGAGCTACTTCCAGTTGCAAAACTGGCATCACTGTGCAGTTCTTGCTTACTTGCGTTTGGCTTCAACTTTTTTTTTTTTTTTTTTTTTTTTTTTTCCTCTTCTGTTTACCTGATTTTACAGGATCCAGGACAAAACATTTAACAAAGCATTTAGTAAGCAGAACTGGAAGCTGAATAGCTTTAACAGAAGGTCAGAAGAGTAATTGCTGAGAACAGAAGCATTGCACTTGCACAGGTTCCTCAGACACGTGAGGTGTACTATGGTTCAAAAATAACCTTCTAAATTGAAAGCTGCATTTCTCTGCTTTTGAGTTGGCCTTCTGTGCCCGTTTGGGAATCAGTAAAAAGGTAGTCTTGATTGATAACCTTAGAGACAGGGAGTTCTGTTGTGGAAGCTCTGGCTTCTTTCGCTGTATTCAGTGGTTCAAAAGGGGGCAGTGGCAGACTCTGACATGGGGTAAGGGAAGAGCCCCCAAAGGAGGTGTGAGAAGCCTTGGGAGAATTTTATCAGACCCTTTGGATCTTCATTCTGCCTGTCATGAGAAGAGCAGTTTTGTGTCAAAAACTGTGACTCGTGTGCCAGGACTTCCCTAATGCAGTAGCAGCAAGCTACTTACGAGCTGCTTCCTCCTCCAAATCACTCTGTTTCTGTGGGAAGCTAAGCTGAAGGAATGGGCCACAATGCTTGCACTTTCACTTCCTAGGAGAACACAGACTTACCAGCTGGCTAAAACAGCCCTGAGGCTAGGCTGCAGCAGGAGGAGGTAATTTCCCCTAATGGATCTGTGTAGACAAGCTAAACCCTTGGAAGGGAACACAGATAATTCTGATGGCATCTAGTGCATAGGGACTTTTGCCAGTCAGGGAACCAAGCATGTTGGAGGAGAGCTGAATATATTATGTAGAGAGATGTACCATGAGGTACAGGACTTGGAGATGATAAAGTGTTAGGCCTGGTTTTGCTGAAACTTGTTGAGTGCAGGTGAAATAAACTACCAACACTAAATTGGAAGAATAGAGCGTGGTGCTAATGCTAAGGTCACAGGTTCAATCCCTGTATGGGCCTCTCGCTTGAGGGTTGGAATGAATGCACAGAGGCAGATGGAAGCTGGTGTTTCAAGCCAAACAATTACTTTTATGCATGTTTTCTTTCACATAATGCCCACTGTCTGTCATACTGTGGGGCAGTCCAATTTGTTGCAGAAGAGAGAACTTGCTATTGGAAAATACTGCCAAATTCACAAAATAGGCCAAGGTAATACAGGTTATTGTGTTCTGATTTCACAGAAGCTTTCAGCTGGAGCTTTAAAATAGTATCCAAGATACCTAACAGTCTAGATAAATCTTGATTTGATGTTTCCTTCTGAATGGCTTAGGAATCTCGATTCAGTGTTAAACTGAGTGTTGCTTATTGTGAATCCCTATGGAGAATGCTGTTGTCAGAGACAGTTGCTATTAAGAAAGATTAGTGTCCTCTCCCAATCTAATAGTGTTTGTATGATCACACCTGTTTGTCAGAGCAAGATAGGTTAGTTTAAACAGGTCAAATAATACATCTTTGCTGTTATTAAGCTGTTTAACCCTGTTGACTGAGTGAACAAATAAGCAGTTACATGAGCAGTATGACTAGCAGGTCATAATTTCATATTGGAAAATGAATGGCAACAAGCTACTGTAAAATCAGAGTAGGGGAAACTCTTTGATGATCCTTGCTGTAGCAAGGATGGAAGAAAGTGTGAGTCTAAACTCTTATGATTATTTTAACAGGTATGTATGTCAATCGAACCATTAGAACTGGGCACTTCAGTAATACAAAGCATTTCCATGGCTAATGGGCTCGTTTTGCATAGAGGGATAGTGCAGTGGTTATCACATCTGCTTTACGTGCTGAAGGTCCTAGGTTCAAGCCCCAATGGAACCGGCATCAGGAAATCTTTGAGAGGTTGGACTAGATGATCTCCAGAGGTCCCTTCCAACCTTAACAATTCTGTGATCCTAACTCCTTTCAAACATTTCTCCAGTTAGCTGAAGAACCGATGGCCCTGTCTGGCCCTTCCTTCTCTGAAAAGATTGGGAACTGACCTGAGCACTTGGAGTGTTAGGAGCCATACGAAGTACTGTCTTTGAGAGAAGTTATATTTTCTTGAGTGCTTTCTAAAATCAGATAACTTTAAAAAACATTCAAAATGAAATATAATGAAAATATTAATATGAAAGGGAAGGTGGAGTAAAATCTTGCATCTTCATTGGAATTCAAAAATCCCAACAAGTAATTTTCTACTTTTTTATCTCCATGAATCCACTGTTCAATTTACAGAGATTTCAAAGCTTATAGTGAAACGTAAATCTCTAAAGTGTATCTAAATGCCATAATCAAATATAATGTATATGGTTCTCTGCAAAAATAATCATTGCATTTTGGAGAACTGAGTAGTCTCTTTCCTTTCAAAAGTCCAAACAAAAAATAGGTAGTCTTCTCTATTACTAGTTATGAGACTCTATTAGGATTCCTCAGTATAAATTCTGTAATTGTGTTTACAAAGATGCTAATTGAATTTTTAAATCATGTAGGAATCTCAAGTCCTTCTAAATTTTATACCAAATGTCTAGAGGACAAAGGACAAATAATTGCTTACAACTTGCATTTCTACCCCAACAATCAAATGAGAGAATCAGGTAAAGAAAAAAAAAATCAGCGGTCTTACAACACAAACTGCTCCTGCCTGCTGCAGCACCTTGATTTTGCAAGGTGGTAGACTGTGGTGACTTCTGAATGCCTTGATGTCATATAGTCATGCTGTGGTTTAGTCTGCTGCCTATCCTGCACTATCACATTTCAGCATGTCCTTGTAGCTTTTGCTTTTAGCAAAACTCACTGGAGACATAGGTTATTTCAGTGTCTTGTTCCCTGTCTGAATGTTGGTACTCAGCCTCTTAGTCTACATCAATACTAGTAAATTAAACATAGCTGGGACTACAATGTTCTCTGATGCTGAAGCCAACTGGCATGGAACAACTCTCATACACACTATTAAGCTTCAAAACAGGGCAACCACATCCACGTTCCCTACTGGGAGTGGTCTCTGGCTTGGGATGGCTGATCCAGGTCTCAACTGTGCTCGGGCCTTACGGGTTAACAGTATTGGCAATGAAGTTTCAGTGCTCAGGAATATATGCTGGACCTCCTTATTTTACTAATAGAGATTGCTTCAGTTGCAAGCCAAGCACTGTCCAGCAGTAGCAGGCAACGTGTTCTAGTTCTGTAAGTAGACTGAGGCCTTGAGGAAAGTCTGTTCGGTGGAAAGGCAGGGACAACAGGCAATGCTAGTCTGGACGAAATCCGTACTCTCTAGCAATGAATGAAGCACTGCCACTGGCTAAAAGAGAGAAAAAAAATACCTTTTTTTTTTTTTTTTTTTTTTTTTTTTTTTTTAATACTTGGTGGTTTTGCTAACACACAAATGGCAATTAGCTACCAAAAAAAAATATAAAGCATAGAAATGTGGTAGCTATTGGATTTAATGAGAAGGGTAAAATATTTGATGGTATCATGAGTATAGGGTTAGAAGAACCCTCATTAAAGAAACTGAATAAAAACCTTAAAGTTGAAACTGTATTGAATACAATTTATTGTATTCAAAATTTCCCATCATTGGGGGCCTCTTGAACTATCCTCTAAGTATTATCTGCTGTCTTCAAAATTAACCTAGCATGAATGTAACACTGTAATCAATGGTGCCCCATTGTTGCTGTGATATTTTTCTTGTAAACCTGCCAGTAATATTGCAGTTTCCTATGAACTGACAAAGGGGAGGGGGGGCTTATACACAGAAAATTCGTCCTTTATCTCTTCTAGTATGCTTTCTAGTACAATTTATCACCTTAATTATTATACTCTCATAGAATTCATTGACCAGATATTTTTTGTTGTCAAATTACTTGCACGTACATGGTGAAAATATTATCTGTGTCTGTACATATATTTCATCAGCCGCATTCCCATCTGTCAAAGCAGTGTGAATACTTTAATTGCTTGATGAGCTTTCTGGGTCTCCCATGCAGGCAGGAAAACACTGAAGTGGATATGGCTACACAGACTTTCATAAGAAATTATTAGAGGTACTTTTCCTAACTTTTGTATTCTAATAGGCAATCTTAGGTTCAGTGAGATTAATAAACACTGTTCCTTGCTGGCAGAAGCTGATGTTTTTCTCTCTATTTTTACATTTGAGGATAAAGTATAATTTATGGTTGGGCATCCTCTCCTCGAAGTTTTAAATCACTTCATGAGGCTTTCAGTGTGGCTTGTGTCATTTATCCATCAGCGCTCAGTCCATTTAATCCAGGCCTCTCAGCTGTACAGACCTAGCCCCTGTTGTGAGTGATCGGCCTGCTTGAGTGCTCCCAGCTTCTCCTGTCACATCACATTTGCATAAAAGAGGACAGATAACCAAATTTGAGCACACAAATGAAAATGCTAAGCGCTGAACCTGTCACAGTTGTTGTTCAACTAATTGTGAAAAATTTGATTTGCTGGCTTTTCACTGTTTATCATGTGGACCCCCTTCTCAAATTTGCGTTGGCTTCTGCTTCTGTACATGTAGCTTTTAAACTCTCTGCACAAGCAGCCCACCCTGGGGATTACTTACCTCTCCTACCAGCTTTTAATGTTGGCTCATCTACTTGACTAAATTAGGCCACCATGGCAAACAAACACATAATTAAAAACCTGAGAAAGACAACTGCAGTTGCACTTCTTAAATTGATTTTGCAGTCTATTACTGGGATATGCCTTTGCATTTTGCCATTTTTTGTTGTCTTTGTATAAAGCCTTAAAATACCTTTGCTTTTCATTATGCATAGAAGCAATGTATAATATTTAAAAATGAAGACTTAAGATTTTTTTTCAGAAGGGAATAGTAAATAAAAACATTCTTATTTATGGATAGTTTGTAGCAGCGCATTACATAGCTACTTTATTTATTTGAAATTAATAACCGTTTCTGAATTGGTGTAAAAGCTCATGGATGAAGCTGTTTGAATTATAGCGATTTTTCAAAATTCAGGTTTTCGACTTAACTTTCCAGATGCACTTTTAACTGCTGTCATGCGTGCTTCTATTTCAAAGCACCTTCTTGTAACTTATTTGTATAATTTACGTGTCACTTCTCATAAACGTACACCAAAATGACAGCAATTAAGAGTCGAACATTTATTTTTTTTTGGGGGGGGTCAGGTGCAGTTTAGTGATAATAGCAGTAGTCAGGTGGCACAATTCCTTTCATAGCACGATCAAGGCCTATCTTAAAACTGTATATTTTCCTCTGTTTCTCTGGTAAAATTGTACAAACATTATACATCCTTTTTTGACAGTTAGGATCTCTATAATTTGTAGCCTAAATTCATTTAATTCATTTAAATCTAGGTTAACTGGCCTTTGTTTTAAATAGCTGTGTGATGTTTACTTCCTTGGTATGTTCATAAGCAGCAGTCATACATCTTCTTAGTCTTCATTTTACTAATGAGTAAAATCATTTGTTTTACTTTGTTTTACTTAAAGGGCTTTGATACATAAGGTCTGATGTTTTTAACTGCAGCAGTTTGAGATGTTAACATTCACAGCTCTGCATGCTAGAGATTGCTTTCCCCTACCTCTTATTAGGTTTTGCCCTTTTCTTCGTTTTTACCACCAAATTCTACCGTCATTAAAATGCAGCTAGAGAAATAATGCTTACTCAGTATATTTTGCGTGCCTGCTATCACTTTCCTTTTCACAGCTTTATTTCACATCGTATTATTTTATCTATTTCCTCATGCATAGCATTCAAGAGCTGACCTCCTTTCCTATCCTGTTTCTTGAGCTTACCAGTGAATTGTATTAATTGCACAAATTATATTTGCAAAATAAAGTATTTGGAAAACAGAGATATTGAAATGTTTTGAAGAGACTATTCATGACTTTGTTGAGTCTAGACCATCAAACTGAGGAGCAAAGGAAACTCAAGAAATGATTTAGCTAACAGAAAGCTTCATTCTCTACGTAACAAACTGGAACTACTTTGCCAACAGATTTGATTCTGAAAAGCTGTGAAGTAGCATCTCTTGTAAGCAATATAGGAAAGCCTAGACCAAAAAGGTGGCTTGCAGATGCCCTGAACACTGCTACAAGTGTTCAGCAAGATGTTCCAGGGTGTATCTTACATGCTCTTTCAGTCTTTCCTAGTTTTAAAGTAGCTCCTAGTAGCTGAAATGTCCTAAGATATCCTTGTAATTGAAGAGGCAGAAGATTAATCTACTCAAGAGAATGTGTTCTATTTTCAATACCCTTCATATCAAGAGAACAATAAAAATTCCATAGTTACCCTCTTCTTCCACAGTGAGATTAATATCTATTGATGAACTATTTTGTCTTCTTACCATGCAGTGGTTTGATCTGAAAGACTCAAGTTGACTGTAGAACTGGTTTGAATATTTAGGTCAACTATGAGAATCACGCACTTTCTCTATTGACTATAGCTTTAAGAATAATGTCTCAACCTAAATGTGCATCATACTGGTGATAGGAAGATAAATGTTCGTGAATGGGGTAAAGTGACCATCTTTTTCTCAGATTTCAACAAATAAGATGTAAATTTCTTGTTATGTTTCTAACTTTACTGATATATAGAATTCTATTGTTTAATCTTGGAATTTTAGCATTCATTTTTTAAAAAAAGAAATCCTTGTCCCTTGTTTTAATTACTTTGCCTCTCTCTGAATTTAGTTGGGTATCTTCTTAGGTTTATTCTGAAGCAGTACAAGAAAGGGAGAATGGAGAGGAACAAGTATAATGCCTACAGAATGAAATAGCTCTTGGGTAAGTTTTGCAGTCTTAAGTATTTGAGACAAAGGAACCAAAAGGCAGTTTTTGCAAAGGAAATTTAGAATGCTAGATTTGAAAGCAATGATGGATCAGATTTTAAACTTTCATCAGCAAGTTTATCTGTCTCCTGAGCAAATGTGAACATGCAGTCGTCCAGACAGGGCTCCTGATGTAAGTATCTGATTTACAGTTTCAGAAACTACATTGCAAAATTTCTGTAGGTTATGTTTCCTTAAATATCTTCACCAATAAAAGTGTTTTGCTGGATAAGTCGAAGGAATACAACAGAGAGGGCATGAAATGTGTTAAAAATTTTGAACAGGTCTTGATGGAAAATGTATTGCTGTATTCCTTCAGCTCTAATAAAACGTACACTTTCCATTTGTCCTTCAGCTAGGTATCTATTGATGTTTGATTAACAACAATCTCCTCTGCTTTTGTAAGTACCTTTGTGTAATTCATGGGGATTTTCTCATTTTCCCAGGTCCACCTGAGTAAATAAAAGCTTCTCCTCAGCTCAGTCTCTTAGGTTGGATGTTAGAATAAATAAATTTTCATTAACTTGCTTTTTATTTCGCTTTAGATTGCGAGTATCTTCATCAGCATGTTAGAGGAGCAACTGCTCCACCTCTTCCCATATATTCTTCCATACAAAGCTGACCCCCTTCCCATGAGCCTAGCTCTTTACAATAGCTAAATGCAAAATGCTAATGAATAAGCATGTATGGAAAGGGGTAGCAGGTTACAGCTACATGTCTCCGTGATCTGTGAGTATCCATAGGGAAAGAGATAAGTTAAACGGTCTGCTCTTTTTTATATAAAAAAGGAAACTTACATACCCTATGGATAAAATGTGTTGACCTACTGTATTGCAGTATAAGCATGAATAAGGTTACTTTTTCCCCCCTTTCTGCTAAGTAATAAGGCAACTTGTGCTTAGGGTATGGTTAAAATATATCTCTGAGTCTTGGAAATTCATACATTGTAAGGCCAGATGGGACCATTATGTTCATCTTACCTGACCTATAGTACAAGCACATAGAGTTTTGACAGTATTTGTGATTTCAAATGCATTAGAGTGCTATTTATAGGATATATAATGTATTGAAATGGTGGAACATACAGTGCTCTGAAATTCTGCTAGATATTTTACTACCATGGTAGCTTCTATTCTACTCTGGTATGGTACATGTAAAAGAAACCAAAAACAACAAAAAAAACCCCACCCACCAACAAAAAAAAATCAGAATTTGAAAGAATTTTCTAAAAATATGTTTGCATCTGAGCTGCTCAGGACAACAGCTGCAAAATCATATTCTTAGTATGAACATACATGTAATACAAAATAATCTAGATAATTTATTAATTACCAAGTCCTGTAGAATCCAGCTAATAGAGGAGAAAAAACGTAATGTCCATTGCACTAACTGAAGTAGTTGAGCAAGAGGAGAGAAAACCGTTGTACCTTTCACAGCTCAGTTTTGTCCTTTCCCCCTTTTCTAGGGTTCCTTTTCCTTTTGGACTGTTATCAAGGACTATTCTGCTTTTAACCTGGATAGTGGTTCCATGGAAATCTTTACACTGTGATTGCTATATTTTTTTTTTTAATTTAAATTTTAATTTAATTTAATTAAGATTTTAAATGTTGACTAGTTCAGAAGTAGACCTCAACTCTATTCTACATCTAAAGCAAATTGAACTGAATCCTATGCCTTGCTTTGTTAAATTATCATCCTTTCTTTATGTTAGCAAGTACATTTAATATTTCCATTAATGAAAAATTGAAATCATTAGTCCTCAAGTTTCATTTCCTATGTATCTCAAATGTAGAAAATGGTCTCTGCATTTTCAGGAGGAGTCACTAATGAAATGTACTGCTTTGAACAGTCCTGTAAGTCCCAGTCAAACCAAACCAGCTCAAATCTTGGCAACAGATAATAAGCCTGATTTTTAAAGATGAGAATCTAGGTATCACCCATGTTTGTATTTGCTGCTGGGAAGGGAGCAATAAAAGGACAATTAGCATTTCTACTGTTCATTGGTTAAAATGATTGAACCTGCCTTTTAGGAAAGTAGTAAAGATCGTTGAAGTAATTACATCATTTTGTTAAACGCTAAGAATGATGAGATAAAACAACATGGATATCATTGGTCAAAGCTCTTTATCTATGTGTATTGAAATGTGTTAAATAAGACCTTGTGGCCTAAATAAGCCTATGCAATTCAGATCAGTCCCTTTTTCTTCCAGTCTTCTTTAAGATTGTACAAATTTAAAGACAGATATTTTAAAAAGTGTGCCTGAAGAAAGCAGATAGGAGACTAAATGTATCACTTTAAAACTTTGAAGAATTAGTTATCAGTAAAATAGCTTGATTTTGTAGAATCTGAAATGCTTTGTTCAGAGAGCCTCTGTCGCACCTAAGTTCCGACAAACTCTTGTGATGAATGCAGAAGGTTTGCATTTTGATCCATTCACTAATAAGTTTTGTGATAGCCTAGATAATTACAACATTTAGCTAAAAAAGGTTATTTTAAAAGCAATTTTTAAAGAAATTTCGATGAAGAGAGAAAAGGGATGAAGAGGCCAATTAACCAATTTTTCTTGGCCTTTCTCTCACATGCAGATGCATTCTGTACAAACTTCTGTTTTGATGTATGATTTTAATTAATCCCAGTCTTTTGATTTCTGCAAAAAGAAGGTTAGCAAATGTAACAATGCTCGAGAGTTTCTTTATCGTAAAAGACACATAATTTCAAGCATTTAATAAGGTAGATTTATTCTGGGTAGTTTAGTTTGCACATTCACTCAAACAGCCCTCCCCAAAGACAACATTAAAAATGTGATTAGTTAGCTGCCATCAATAACACAAAATAGGAAAACACTCTCTGAAGGGACAGCTTTGTGGAGGGCACTGCACAGTGTGTAGTAAAAATATATGGCCTAATAAGTTTACATTTGCAGGCTCATTTGTTAAAACTCTTGAATTTCTAATTTGTGTCGGAAAGATAAATGGATGGGGCCTCAGTAAAGTGTGAGATTAATACTGATGGATGGGGATTCAGATTTTTGCTAGCCTCTTACTTCTGTACAACCCAGTAGGCAGTTTATGGGGAAAACCAAATGTAAATAAAAAAGAGGACGTTATTTACTTTGGTCAAGGCCAATTACCAGTTATATTGTTCTTTTCAACTTTATAGTTTAGATGTAAATTATCCTTATCTAATTATTGTTTAATGCATTTTGGTAATCAAGCCCTTACAAAGTGTAATTAGATGCTAAAAAGGACAGGCAGCCGATGGTTACTTTGATACATTGCGAATAGTCGAATGGTAGAAACAAAGGCCTCTGGGACCTTTTGGTGTACGGAGTGAAAGAATAATAAAACATATTATATAATAAAATTTGCCTTATACCTGAAAAAAAATACTCACTTGAAAGGAAAATGAGCTGAGGTTAATACAATTACTAAAAGAAGTAGGATCTGCAGGTGCCATACATGGTACTTCTATTTCAACAGCCTTACATGTGCTATGTCAGAGCAATGTTATAGGTATCTTACAAGGAAACAGACAATATAGGTTGTAGTTATTTCTTACCTGCCTGGCAAAAGGTACTTCTGAACTAGGATGAACTTTACTAACTAAAAAAACCCAAATTCTCATATTCTAATGAAGTTTCTAGTTCTCTTTTTTAACATAAAATATGGAGATAGACATGATGGAAAGAAAGGCATTAATACAGGAATAAGAAAAGGGACACTGCAACATGAATGAAAATGAAACAAAGCTGTGTTCAAATGCTTCTGTAGGTATAGCAGGTGTAGGTCAAAGTTAATCTGAAAGTCTTCAATATTCATAAAACAGCATGTATTCAAGTGCCGGTACAGGTTGTTAAGAGTTGCCAAATCCAGCAGCTGGACAGAGGTGAGGCTACTGCATCTCCATACTCCTAGGACCAACCAGTTACAAGGCTGAGCACATATTCCTAGAAAGCATCCATACAAACACACATGCTTGTACAACACACACACACGTGGTTGTCCACACAGATCAGGACAGACACACACACACTCAACTCTTACACAAGTACCAACAGCCTCATCCTCTTTCCCTCTGATCAGGATGAAGGCTTGTTAATGGGAAATACATATGTATGTACCCTGTGCACCCTGGTAGGTGGCCTTAGATGCCCAGTCCATCCAATTGCCCCTGGTCCTTGGATCCTCCTGTCTCTAGCTGCCTCGTGCACAGACACTCACACATGAAAATGGGTCTCAGTTGACCTCCAAACCTGCAGCAGTTGGCTGGACCCTCTGGTCTTCCGGTAGCCCCTTCCTGCAGTTGTTTTACTAGCTAGACACATACACCCACACACCTGGCTCCCAGGGCACTTAACCCACTCACCAGCTAGTTTGGCTTGATTTTCACTTGCAGTCACACACTGACATATGTACCCACGCGCACTCCATCCAGACAAGTTTCCTGACCAACAACCTGTTTACGTGTGACCAGCCCCTTTTGTCCATTTAAACTTCTATTTTCCTATGCTTTTTACCTCCCCAAACCACCTTGACCTCTCCTTTTCCCCACTTTTGGTTCCTCATCTCTCATCCCCTAATAAATCTTGTACAATCCCAAGATGTTCTTCCTCTGTGTCCCATAATGAGTCCCCTACCCAGTAGACAGTAAACCCCTGCAGTCTGTGGGGCTATTAGCTGCTCCTGTGGACACATCCTGATGGGTTGCACCCCTGGACCATGGAAATGACGGCTCTTCTATGATGGGCCTGGAGGAACAGGGCAGGGTATTCAGGTTTTCCTCATCTGCCATGGTCTCTCTGTGCTCCTTTGCATATGGAGACCAGATTTTTATTGAATAATCTAGCACAGACTAGTATCTTGATAGGCTATCTACTTAATGAATTTGAACATAGAATCATAGAATCAGTAAGGTTGGAAGGGACCTCTGGAGATCATCTATTCCAGCCCTCAAAGCTATTTGCTTAAGCAGCTGCAACTTAGAATGTGGTGACAGTCATAAAAGCTGTTTACATATATTTTTCCTTTAGAAGTATGTAATGGATATCATCTTGACTTCATACAGTTCCTTAATACCAGTAACATTTCATTGTTTTTTAATCTAATTATTCCAAAATAAATATAATTATGAGACTTGAAAGCAGCTCTTCTTTAGTTTCAAAATCATTATTGCATTTTAAGTTAAATTACTTCTGTAAGAACTTTAATCTTACATATTTACTCCATGCAGATCTGATTCATGTTACTAGTGCTCTGTGAACCAAAAGAATCAAGTCCCAGATCCAGCTTGCTTTCTTTCGTTGAAGATGTTTTAGCAGACAATAATCAAGAAAAAGCTCTATATATTGGCAAAATAAAACAAATCTGAAAAATATATCCTAAATAGACAGATTTAAGCAGTTTTTAGCTTAATAAAACAGCAAGTAGAGTGGTGACGTGGCATACCCTATATAAAAAGAAAGCTCTTCAAATCTGATGAATAAATATTAACACGGGTAATTAGACAACAATTCACTATTGTGTGAAATTCTTAAATTAAGATTGGATATCTTCTTAAAACTGCACTCAATCAATCCTCTGCTGAGTGCATTTCCTTATCCATTTTCTGCTCTCGCATATATGCGGTTTTTGCTCTTGAGCTTGGAGTTTTAGGTTAGCCTGCTTTTGTATATGCTTTGCACCGAGAACTTGAAAGAGGAGAATGCGTCTTTTTCATGTAACTCTTTTCTAATTGTGCTATAATTTAGCCATGAATTACTGCAGATGGTGCAGAAGTTACTGACCAAAATTCTGTGGCCTGTATAATGACAGAGGTCAAAACAGATGCATCACCTGTGGTCTTACTACCTTCAAAAACTCTGATTCTGTTAAAAGGGATACTTGTATCACGTATGCTCAGATTATAACTGAAGAAGACTGACTCCTATTGTTATGCAAGTTTAATTTCTGCACAGCTCCTGCAATATTATGATCCATGTTTATTTGAAAAGGTCACAGAATAATCATGATGCTAATGTCAAAATAGCCCTTTCATTGTAGGTAAAACTATTACTTTAGTTTAACTGACTGCAGCCTTACATTCTGGCTAGATAAAGGATCCATTTGTACTACAGCAGCTCACGGCTTGAAATTTGAATTTCATCACTGGAAGCAATTACAATATCAGTGCAGTCTCTGCACGTAATCCCTCATTTAGTAATTTAATTAAAAACAAGTAGTACTATGAGTATCAGAACTAATGAAACCTAATTTCCAACCAAACTGTGGCACATGCTAGATTGACTTTAACTGAACTATGTTGCAAGAAGGAAGCAGGTTTGGTCGGGGTGACCACAGGGAGAAAAGGCACCTCAGGAAGACCCGAGCTACTAAGGGACCAGAAAGCCTCTGCTTCAGCATGACTGCTCGTTTCTAAAGGAGAAACAGCGTATTTCTGAGCTAACAGTGTGAAATTTGGAACATGACTGACGAAGAATTAAGTAACAGTGGCTGGGAATTTCACAGAGCCAAATGTTTTCATACTTATGTTTCTATAAAAGTAAATGCCAAATCTAACGTATTTCTTCCTTCCCCCCCGCCAATATTTTTTGTCTTTCATTCCTTTTATATCCAATAGAATAGCTAGGAAAGAGTTCAACAGGCTGAATACAATGGAAATTTAAAAATAGACTTTAAACATTGCAAGTAATAATCTGCATTCATCAACATCGACTACATGCTATGCTCGATTCCTAACTTGTTAAGGTGAAAATGATGCACCTACTAGTGTATTCTCTTGCAAATAAAATTGAATGCCATCATTTCCTCTATAGAGCAGTGAATATCTATCATTTCCCAGGGTTTGGAGGATTTAGAAAAAATAATCTCCGTTTTTGTGCACCCTGGAAAACTGACAGTAACTCTTTTCTTATTTGTTTAAATGGACAGCAACCTGATTCTTCTGGAATGAATCCCTGCTTAACTTGAGAGAAGTGAAAGCAAAAACAACCATATGCATACATACATAAGCACACTGCTTTTGTCACCTACCTAGCTACGAAATTTATTTTAAATAACTGGATGATGCCATCTCTTGGATAGTACTACACTTCTATTGGATTTAACTCTCTAGTGTTGAATTTTCTGAACATTCAGAACAGAAAAGCTATCAGTTCATTTATTTTGAAATCTTTCATTTAAAAAGAGAAAATATACACACAAACATAGACAGAAAACTGACTACTTGAGGTTATAACCAACATAGTTATTTCTATAACATTCATTCATGGTTTTTGTTTAATGATTAATGCTTGTTTATCTTGAAAGACTATATAAGAACAACTGCATGAAAAAAAATGTGGCAATAAACCAGTTGAGCCTGGATCTTTGTAGGCCATTCAGCTTGAAATTTCTCCTGATGGCTGAGGTGGGACGTAAGTAATAAAGAATGAAAGTATAATAGCAAGGTTAATTTCAGACATGCTCAGGATTTTATGGAAAAAAAATAAATTTAATTGAATAACCTCAGTGTTGCTTTTTTGACTACATTAAAAGTTCACCAAGGTTTGTCCTAAACTGTACTGATAGTTGGGTTTCTGCATGGTACTTGATTATACATCATATGGCATTCAGATGAAAAAGTTAGTGCTATACAAAACCAGAACAGAGACAGCAGTAAACGGATTGAAAACTAGCCAGTTGCTCTCAACAAAAGCTGCCAACATTGAGGATGTATCAAGTAAGACATAAGAGATACAGACTACTCATTTCAGCAACATACATTTTAACATAACCAAATAAAAATAGCATGAATCAAACTTGCAAGAAAGGAGGCATCAATTAAATAAAACCAAGAGGGATGGTGTTAAAAGTGAAGTTATGCCACAGGAGCCATACCATAAGCTGATATGTTTAGTGACATGGCAACTGGGACAGTGTCTTCAATTTGGATGTCTTCACCCCCAAAATGGCATTAAAAAAAAAATAGCTCAACATTCACGTGCATGCTAGTTTATCTATGGGATCTTACTGAAAACTAGCCATCCAAGCCATGATGGAGAAATTACTGGTATCAAGAGCTGCCAGAACAAAACAATGTGCACATTTATTGGGAGAAAACAGGAACACTCTGGATTAGGAACATGGGGAATGACAACAGCTCAAAATGAAGCATAAAATAATTATTATTTCAAACCTTAGGTTTAGAGAGAACAACTGATGGTGGGGTTTTTTTTTGTTGTTTGATTTCTGGTGCTAATGAATCTTTTATTCTAGACACTTGAGATAATGGTTACTAATTATAAAGTTTTATTTGGAGATGCCTCCAAAAATATTTCACTTTATAGTCTCTTGAGACAATTGCTCCTGGTAAACTTTTATTGATAGTAGCACACTGGGACCAAAACCACACATCTACTAAATTTGTTGCTTTGTAATGTAATTATAACTCCTGAAAAAATAATTGAAATGAGGTTCACATGGAGGCCCACATTCAGAAATGCATATACTGAAGTCCATAAATAGCAAGAGATACAGTCATGTGTTTAACATGCATGGATTTTAACCCTATTGACTTTGCTAGGATTTAAACAAGACACTTTAAGTGCTTTGCTGGTAAAAACCTTAATGTAAATTTTCTGTCTATCACTAATAATATCACAAATGTTGTATTTTCAATCTATTTATAACATTTAAAAACAAGTTTTAGTGATGATGAATGCATATTTTCAGACTTGACAGGCAGAATTGTTTATCTATCCATGGTGATACAACATTAAAATCTTGTTTACATGCTTTTTAGAAATCGTTAATGAAAATTAATTTTCTATCTATTCTCTCTGTGGATATTTGATCAAAACTGTAATTCTTCAGATTACTTTGAAAGAAACAAATTGCATGTTGTATTACATCTTTTTAAAAATTCTCTGAACCATCTAAAACAATGAACTTCTTAAACAGGATAACAAGGATAAAGAAGATTTACGTTTCAGTGAAATAAAATAGCTGAAATAATTATGAATTATTTCTATACCACTTTATTCAATAAGACCAGTTATTCAGCTCTGGAAAAAAATTCCAGCCTATATCTGAAATTTAGATGACATCTCTTATATAAATATCACCACACATGAGCCTATGGTAAGTGTGAATTCATCATTTTTGCTCACATTAACAGAAAACTTTTAAAAATCAGATTCAGAAATAAAACCATTCTCTTCATGTTTTCTTCCTTTGTTGATACTCACTGGTTGCAGCGATAGAGTGAAATGCCCTCACAACCTGCTTTAGATGTCCTCTGCACTCAAGGATTTTCAGCTCTTTCAGAACTTTTAAATATTCTACTCTTCCACTTTTATACTCCACTGTATTTTCAGTTCATTTTTTCTCTTAGCTTCATGTGTTGTTCAGCAATCAGGTGGGACAAGGAACTAACCTGCTTAGTATCGTACAACATGAACCTCTGCAATAAACCTAGTAACAACCAGAGCCTTTTAAGAAATTCCTCACAAAGGCAATAGAAACTTCCATGTAATGCCATTGCAGCACAGAGAAAATAAGTTTCTACAGACCCCATAAGCCAGGCAACATATTTCAGAATTTCCCATACCCATTTCCTATGTTTGTATATAGAATTGTACCCCCTATTTCTAGAGATCTCCTGCAACAGAAACTCAGCTCCTTTATGGAATCTGAATATGGCCTGAGGAGACTTGCTTTAGGCTCTCATTTGAAAAAACATGCAATGATATATAGCATCATATTTGCATCAGAAATCTATGAGGAGGGGCTGTACTAGCAGATTCATGAATTCAGCAGCAGAAGGGGCTGGAGAGGGCAGGTGCAATGATACTGACTTTCTGGCATGCCTGAATGGCACATTAGCTAAAAGGCAGATGTTTTCCTCAAAAGTTAAACCAATTAAGTAACAGAACTGAGCCTGGCTGGTTACATTGTTCTTCATGAATTTTATGCAGAATAGGTGTGACTTCAATAATGAATCCATGTGCAGTTGCTTTCAGCTCTTCTCCAAGCGGATGACATTCTTGTGTATGTTCATGCACTTTTGCAGCTCAGATGGATCACTGCATCTGACATTTCAAAGACTAAAAATGATCTAAAAAATAAACACACTGCAATAATTTTGAAGGCTGATCATCCTTTTAATGTGATGTCAGTTGACTTTTAGTTTGTAAATTAGGCAGCGATTTGATTCTTTATCAATTTTTAGTAGTGTTTAACATCACCTAACTCATGAAGAAGGCAGCCTCAGTAGCCTGAAATGCAATGAAGCTTTTATCTACTTGAGAAACAATGACAAGCCTTTTAAAAAAATTTGGGATGACTTAAGTACTCATAAAAGAGATGCTGATGGCATTAGCTAACACAGATACGGTGCCAGCACAACTTGTGAGCTCTGACAAGTCCCCTCCGTCTGACAGGCTCTTCTGCTGCAGTTCTAGCAGGGGGCATCCATTCTCGCAGTGAAGAAGGGGAAGGAGGGGTTCAAACCCCTTCAAGGTGAAGAAGGGGTTCAACCCAAAAGGGTGCTACAGACACAGAGTTCCCCTGGATTTGGGACTTTCCCCCCCTCCTTTTTCCTCCTTTATTTAGTGTAATGAAAACTGCACTCCATGCACTCTGAACACCTAACTACTCGAAGTGGTTTCTGCAGAAGGGAATTCCTTTGGACATAGTTTTGAAGACTGAGCAGTTTTGTTATTCTGACACAGTCAGTGTTACCAATGGTCAGAACTGAAGCACGTGGGTTTTGTTTTGAGGCTTCACATAATGCGATAGGATCTTTTAGGGTCTTTTTTTTTTTTTTTTTTTTTTTTTATTTTGGAGAGAATTGGGTTCCTAATACAACACCATAAAGCATCAAAAGGAAGATTTACTTTCAGTGAACTTTTTTGCCTAAAAAGGGAGTCTGAAGAAGGATATTACCAAAGATGACAAGACATTGCAAAGATGTCTGCAGAACAACTTCATTCACAGCTGTGTTGAATGCTTCAGTCAAGGATACACTAGCACTTCTGTTAATATTTTGTCAGTAACGGTACCAACTTCATACAGGACTTACACAATGCGGGCAATAACATGCTACATCAATAGTGAAACTGCTGTCTGTCTATTTTTCTTTCCAGTTTTACCTTCTTGGAGATGGAGAGTGATCTGGGGATTAAATTAATTTACCATTAAATTTGTCATTTAATTTACCTGACCTAAAAGAACTCTTGCAGGAGATATTTAGATGTGTGGCACTGTGGAAACAGTTTGGGTTGGCTGAACTGATTCTAATTTAAAATGGAAAAGGTGATTTGAGGTCTTTAGAATGGACAAGCAAATAGATGTAATTAATCTACTCTGCACATAAATTATATGTGATGATGTGGTTAACTATTCTGCAGTAAAATGGCTGATATCAGTCCTTGCCAAGTGAATCAACATGATAAGCAACATGATAAGCCTCCTTATTTTTTCACTTGAATATTATCCAGGAAAAGGGAAATTTACATTCATACCTGGGCTATTGAAATAATTTCATGGCCTTTCTTTCAGCCTTTGACTTTGACTTCAGGGCAGAAAAGGTTTGTATGAGTTGTTACACTCCAGGTAGGAGTTATCTGAACAAGACAACTGAAACACAACAAGTTTTCTGAGCCTGAAACTTCATTGTGTGTTTGATGGAGACCTATAGATACACCCAGGACATGACTTCCTTCACTCTAATGGAGACATTTAAAATTGTTCAGGAGAATCAGACTCTGCAAAAAAAATTTTTCTATTTTCCTCCACTGACTAAAATGGAAAGTGGAGGAGGGGAACAGTGACTGGTTCATTGCTGAAGTTAGGTGAGATGGCTCCCCAAAGCTGTGCCAAATAGTGCTTCCTCAGCGCTTAAGGAGACTAAAGGATCTAGCAGGTATTCTAGTCCACCATATGTAAAGATATGGCCACTTAGAGTATATAGGGTCAGGGGCAACGGCTTGCTCATTGTGTGTACAATTTTTAAACTTTATAGCAAAGAGTCTCAAATGTACTTTCTCTTTAAAATGGTGGAACAATTACCTGCAGGTAGTGAATATTAGGAAGTATATGAGCAGCAAATAATTTACTACTGGCATTATCCAATAATTAGATGAAACTGCAACACTGCAGTGTTTTTAGAGCCCATTTGTGACCTGTAAAATATGGGTTAAAACCTCACATTCCACCACTTGCTTTTGCAATTATTATAGCAAATGGGGGGGGGGGGGGGGGAAGTATAAAGCAATCACCACGTAAAGAGATTTCTTGACTACTAACATTCCTGAAACTAATCAAAAAGCTAGAACAACCTGTCCAAAAGCTTGATACCTATCTCATTTTATTTACCAGCAAGCAAACAGAGATGTAATACATAGTAGTAAAAATCTCTCTTTCCAAATCAATTTTATTCTGTCAGTATGGATAAAGAAAGGATTCTTTGCTTTTACTTTTCTATTATAATATAAGAGCCAGTAAGACTGGGTCTAAGTTCACGTTTAGAAAAGAAATTACAAGACCAAAACAAGAATTGAGGCAGTAAAACACTCCCTTCTAAAAGTGTGCCAGAGTAACTTCAGGGAAGAAAAGGAATGAAGTTACATATCATAAGAATAAAGTTAGTTCATAATAAAAGTATTCAAGAGATTACAGTAATTCCTTCTGTTGGTCACAGCAACAGGAAGAAAGATTTCCAACATGAAGAATAGGGGAAAAGCCTTCCAAAGGAAAAATTTCAAGGCTGAGTCCAGGGAAGAAACTATATGTATTGCCCAGCCACATTTGATATTATGGATCTGAATTGGAAGACTAGGAAGACCCTGCCTTCTTCATGAGTTATGTGATGTTAAATCTACATTTTCTTAATGCAAATAAATCCTACAATCAGGGAATATTACATTTTTTTGTGACTAAACTTAGGTGAGTGATTTTTATCTTCTGCTCAGAGTGAAAGTGTTAAACAGGAAATCTAATGTCAGTTCCAGTCTCTCCTACAAGGCATTTTTATGATCTTCAGAAAGTCACATAGGGAGAAATACAGAGAACATAGCTTGGAAACCAAAATAGGATCAAGACAAAATGTAGGAGCACTGTTCTTCTGCTTTGAGTTAGACATCTAAAATGTAATAAGCCCTGTGCTAGACACTCTGCTTTCAATATGAATGGGGAAAAGAGACATTTCTACAATAATTCACCCTAACCTAAAATAACTTAAATACAAATCAGATAAATTACCTCTGAAGGTGTATGTTTTCCTCCATTGGCTGTCTAACGACTTTTATCTTTTAGAGGTCTGAAGTTAGGTGAGATGTATCCCACAGAAGCAGCCAGCTCTGAGGAAGTCCTCTGGAAGTCAAGTCTCAGCAGAATCATGATGATGAGATTTGCTTTGATGACATTTACAGCCTCTCAAAGTAGTTTTGCAGAGAGCTTAAGTATAGACAAGTGAGTATATTCAATTGAAATTTTATATTTTTTAGATTAATTTTTGCCGGCTTCAGTGAGATTCAGGTACTCTCCCCTCACCGCACTTCAGGCCCACAATCAACTTTAAGCACAAGGCAGGGAAGAAAAGGTCCTACTGCAGGCAAAACTTGAAGGAGATGTGTCTGAAACAACAAAGAGCGTGTAAATATGCAAGTAAAAGGCTTTAATGAAAGAAACGCTGGCTTCAAGTAGCAGTAGCATCATAACTTGTGATGACTGGAAACAAAGCACTGTCACCAAACTTATTAATATTCTTATTAAAAATGAAGCAGACCCAAACCAAACCCAACAAAACAGCCCTTTCCCCCCAACATAAACACCCCTAGCAGAGTGAAAATAAACCAGCTAATGTATCACAGATGTCTGCTATTTCATGGAAGCCAACTGCTTCTTTTCTTGCCGTACTGCATTCCTATCACAAAGTGGCAGTATGTTAAAGTGTATATACGTATCACCATTACTTGCAAATTCCATACATCTTTCCCATAACCTAAAATGGCTACATGCCAACATCATATCTTACCCTGACTCCAGAGAAAACTACCAGCCTATTGATTTAAGGTAAATTTTCCCTTGTCTCTGCCTTTTGAGAACAAAAGTGGTTAGAAGAAATTGGTTATATAGTATAGCGACTTTGCAATGGGATTGATTTTTTTTGTTTGTTTGTTTGTTTTTCCTCCCTATATTGAGTTATAGGGAAAGCCCTTCCCTATAACCCAATATAATTTTTAATATAGATGACCTATATTTTGGATTAATATCCAGCTCTACCCCTTTTAATGTTCCTATGCTAGCTTGATCTTTCACAAGACATCCTGGAAGAAGAGTTAACAGAAAGCACCAAAAGAGTAGAACATATTAAATTACTCCTCAGAAGTAACTATATTGTCTATTGGCTTTAGTGGGAATGAATTTTAGAAGAGAATCCCAGGTTACTTGGACAGGATGAGCCAGGCAACAGGTGCTCTTAGGAGCAAAGACACTATAGGGATCTACCTCATTTCTGTAGCAGTTGCTTTTGCAGAAGATCATTGTGCTAACCTGGCTCACATGGAAAATAGTTAACTATTTTACTTCCACATCTGCATGGGAAATTGTTTCTCCTGGCTTCTCTTGAAACTTCATCCCTATTGTAAACAATTACCATTGATGGTAAAGCACATAGGCACAGATACAAATAGAGTGTCATATGGCAATATATATATATATATTTATACATATTTGATGAAAAGAACCCAATCAAATCACTTAATGAAAGGGCCCAGTTATGGCTGAAACACTCCTGAGTTCTCTGCAGTTTCTCATCCGATCCTACCTCTAAATCTTTTTCCAAGGCCCCTTTGGTTAAGTTACACACGATGAAGCAGAGTAATCTAAATCTGAGATAATTTTGCCCTGAAATCACAAGGGTAGGACCCACAGCTCAAAGGAGAAGGCATTTGCTATACAGTTCGGTATAATGAACAAGTCTTGCAAAGTAACGACCATTTGTGCCATTTGACACCAATGGCCTAGCAGACCTAGACCTAGCAGATACAAGTGCCTTTGATGAGAAATTTTGCCAGGCAGTTAGGAAGAAGGGAATAACAAGAAGAAGAAGGGAAGCAGGATCTCACTTCCCACAGACCAGTGTTGAGCCACTGATGAGGCATGAGCAGGCGTTTCAAGAATGTCATCTGCAGCATCACGTATGCTTTACAAAGACCCATACCGAGGTAGCACTGCGTAACACATATTCCAACAGAAACCATTTTTAGTGTCATTAATAATCCCTTTCCTCCTCAAAAAAATTGAAGGAGAAATTATTATCTGATTCAACTCGGTATAATAAATGGGAGATGAGATCAGAAAATTCTCATTTTTAACACTGTTGTGACACCAGTGCAGTGAAAACACAACTTCACTGTCCATTCACCATGCTGGTTTTTCTAAAGATAATTTGTGCTGCCTCATGTTTTAAAAAGTCACTTGCTGGCAGTAATTTGTTAGCAGCTTTTAACTTTTCCTATATGTAGTTTCAGCAGGAGTTGTAAAAACTCCCAATTAAGCTTTTTGAATAAAATATAAACATTTAAAAAGCAGCTATACTCAAGCACTGCTGAAAACTAAGACAGTGCATACAAGAGAAAACCGCTGCTCTCTATTTGCAAGCCCGAAAGTGCCGGTTGGCCGAATGTGTTTTCAGGGGCAGAAAGGGAGAGAGTGAGGCAGAAAGAGATAGCAAGGGCTAAGCTTGTCACCTTCCTCCTCCTCCATCTCCTGCAGTACATTTTCTTCTTTCTGATGTGGCTCTGATAGGAAGAATGATTTCCAGGACCTCTCTAAAACACTTTCAATAAGTCCCCTGGCTATAAGGCACAAATTCCTACAGATGATACTCAACTTTTACCCATGCTCACTTGGGGAAAGGTGA
The DNA here is from genome assembly GCF_028389875.1 of Rhea pennata. Classification (NCBI taxonomy): domain Eukaryota; kingdom Metazoa; phylum Chordata; class Aves; order Rheiformes; family Rheidae; genus Rhea; species Rhea pennata. The sequence goes on from NC_084663.1 coordinate 170,268,724, forward strand.
GGAAGAGAAGTGGAGAAGATCCTGTTTCCAGGAATGATGCTATCTTACCCGTCCGAGTGAGGGAGTCGGCAGGAGGTCCTCATGTAAAATCGCCATGGCTTGAAGGCATCCTGATCTTCCCGGACCAGAAACCTGCATTTATGGTTGGGTTTTTGTCTGTTTGTTTGTTTTTGTTTTGGGGAGGATGGGTGTCATTTCAGAATCGGGTGTCATTTTTTTTATTTGTCCACCAGCAATGTTGAAGTGCTCACTTCTTACTTTCCCACCTACGACCCTATTTTTCATTCTATTTCAAGATCAACTCAGATCAGCTCAGATCAACTTTTCCCACAACAGGGCTACTTGTCTGCTGAAGGGTAGTATCAAAGAATAATGCCTGTGGTTTGGAGCTCTGCCTCCTACTTTAATTTTCCCTTTGCCCATTGCTTTAAATATGCTTCCTAGATTCTGTGTCTGCATAAACATCATGACTAAAACGTTGGCTATATTTCCCCATGGCTGTACCTCTGCGCAGAGCAGCTGATGTTTAACATGAGGGCATTCTTGAACACAGCAATAAACGACACATGGTAGTAAAAGAAAAAAGTAAAATAAAATAAAATAAAACAGTTTATTTGGGGGATGAAGGACTGCCTGTGACCACAGATCTCTGGCTTAAAGGTTTCTGTACTCTCTCTTGAGAGAGAAATTGTCTTTCCTCATATTCCTGACATCTCCTCTGGTCTCTTTGCTTCACAAGCTGTTCTTCCCTTCTAACAACTGACCTCTTCTCTTCTCGTTCACCTCTCCACTTAACAAGGCTCTCTCCCTCCCTCTCACCACCAAGAGATGTGCTGCCACTTGGCTAACTGCTTGCCATCAAAGCAGTGCCTGTGATTTAAGGAGGTCTGATTTCCAGCTCCACGAGGTCAGCGCAGGCTCGCTTCGATATTCTTCGGATACAAAGCTGGCTCGCTCTTCTGCGCGGAGCTGGCAGAGAGATGTTCCCTCCCTTTCCTCTTCATTTTATGTGCACATTAAAAGTATCCATGACCAAATCAAAAATCGTGCAGCTGTTTCAATAGCTGCAAAACTGCTTAGAACTGGGAGCCCTGAGTATAGAGAAAGAGACCTTTGTGAATTGAACACTCTCTGAACTAACTTGTTTGTGAAAACCCATGTATAATTAAAGCCTCTCTTGTTAGTGAATGGAGCCCTACCTAAATACACACAATGTATATCTTTATTTCCAGCTCAAATCTTTTTGGGAACATTTTCCAGCGATGTGTATTATGTGGTTTCAGCTACTGCAGTGCATCATCATCATCATTCAAACAGTGGAGCTCCCTGCTACATTATGAGCATCTCTCCCCTGAAATACTTTTTGATGGACTACAGTATAGGCAGTCTAGACCTGAACTGCATAATAAATTGATGTTATGATTCCTCTAATGGCAAGGTCCTTTCCCCCACTGCAAATGGAGATATAATTCAGATGCACACTCTCTCACCCTTTGCATGCTGAGAGACAAAATAAACAGTAACATTCATTTGTCTTTTTCCAGTTCCCTTACCAAAAAGTCAACTTCCAAGGAAAATGTTTACCAAAACATTTCCCTGAACAATCTGAATAATATTTTAATGGACCATTTACTTAGTTAGTATCTAATTAAATTTTGCATCATGAATAGCATATTCAAATCGCTGAGGTATTGTGAATAAGGATTCAATAAAAAAAAACAGGATAAAAGAAATCTGCAGAATAACCACCATTAAACTAATGAGTAAAAATTCAGCAGCTATAATAAAATCCACCAGAGAACAAATAAACCGCAAACAACCGTATTACCAAACAATATTAGTCAGGTTTCAGCTTGTTCCCTCATGCACCCCTACACAGAACAGGAAAAAAGAAATACTCAGAGGAGAACATTCTGACAGAAGTAAGGGCCAAGCACACATATACAGGGAGATGCAGTAAACACTAGCAGCTGCATGGCTTAAGGTACCAAATAGTATGAAATCTCTTAATTAAAAAATGAATTAATTGTTGTGAATATATTTCTCTTGACAGAGCGCATTTTCACTCGTGCAGAATGCAACTCTCAACATATTTAAATAAGCTCTATGTTAGTTATACCTATAATACAAGGGGATAATATTAAAAAAAAAGGAAGTAAGTGATTAGTCTTCCTCTCTCACTTGAACTTGAGTTTATCATACCCCACCTAGATCCTGTAGATGTTTTCCTAAAGGTTGCTGGGTTTCTGTACTACTCCATGACCTATTTCAGCTATACTTATCCATAATACTAAGCTTGAACTGCTCCACTGAAATCAATACTCAAACGCCTAACTGCTTTGCTATAAAGGGGCCTGGATGACTGTAAGGCCATTGCCTTGTCACTCCATATAGAGCGATTTCCCTGCTGTGTAATATAACTCTGTAAATGTAATCTGTTCCATGCACCAGATAAATATTTCTATTGGAACATTCCACCTAAGGCTTTATTTGTGACCTGTGTGAATGTTACTTATTAGAAAATTTAAACATTATTGCAGCCAATTAGAAAAGCATTTTTTTATTATTTGCAGCTTTTGCGGCTGTCAGTGCCCCATGTTCTCCCCCTTTGCCACTGCCATTATACAGTGGATCACTCGAAAGGCGCCGTGAGCAAACGTGCCCACCTCTGCAAAGAGGTTCTGCAATCTGGACTTCAAACATTTCAGTAGTCTGATTTCAACGCTGCTACTTGTTCTTGAAGGCAAGCAGGCGTGAACACAAGTATCTGCAGGATCTAGATTTCTAGACATTCATAAACTAACAAGCTGACCTGCATAGGAGAGAAATTCATTCTTCTGAGCTTTTGTTCATACTGAAGGACGTATTTCTGTGAATAACTTTCTGTCCTCCGTATTTCCAATTTTTGGATTGCTTTTCTAGTCCACTTCCTCATGGCCCATGTTAATGCAAAACTCACACTACTAATACCTGAAATATGTTTTGCCACAGGTAAAGCAGTGCTCCCCCCCAGAATTGCACTTATGTTGACGTTTGTTTGAGCCTTCCAAAATTTCTCTTAAAAAGTCTACCCTTTAAAGAGACAGAGGAGGCTGCCAATTTGTGAATACTTTGTAGTGAAGTCCCATAAAGAACTGCAGATGGATCCCTCAATTAAAATATACAGACCATATATTTTATTTTGCACATATCTGACTTCATGAAAATTTATCTCAAATATATACATAAAATTTGAATTTGCATGATGGGTTTCTTAAAACCATTTTTTTTAAGAATCAACCTTGGTATTCGCAATAATTGGTAGTAATTTGGGTGAACACTTCATCTAAAGAAGTTTATTTTCATATCATTTCCATATATAACTATAGCCTCCTCCTGCAGAGTATTTCAATGTGGGGTATAGACTGCTATGCCTGCAGGTATCAGCCCACAGAAACAAAATTTAATTAGCAGTGTGCATAAAGACATTCCAGGGTCTCTTCTACCTATAGAAATTGCAGAAATACAGCCAAATGCAGTCTGCCTAGCATGCACACATATAGCTTTTTCCTGAAACCTCAGTACGCAGTGACTTACTCCTCCAAGAGTTGATAGTTTTCCTCAAAAAAGTCAATAGAGGGATGGTGTGGCTTTTAAAGTTTTGAAGGGAAAAAAACTTAAATTTGTCTAAATTTGGATAGTGCCTTCTTCCTGAGACCTTGAAAGACATACACCTCCCTTCACTGATGAAACAGAGCATAAAACTGTATGTTGCTTTGCTGAGCACCTTAAAATAAAACAAGGGTTGTGTTAATGCTGTTTGAGGATCAAGTGAAGCACTGAGCCTACTTATTCTTGAGACCTCTTTCCACTGTGCCTGAAGCTGGCCAATGGGTTCAATTTACTTTGGGGAAGGAGAAGGGAGGAAAAGGGTTAATATGGATATGTCCAGATTGATTGATCACATTTGTTTGCTCGCATGAAACTAAAAATATGGCTAAAATATGGCACAGGCTAAAAATAGACAAAGATATGTACATTAATTTATTCAGCAACCATTCTACCAGATAATGTAGAATGGGATATTAACTGTATAAAAGAGAAAGTTATGACAAACTTAACAGTAAAAGGAAAACGAATCTTGTCATTGTCCAAATTCCTTGTATTGATTTCCAAATTTGGACTATCTTCTGTTATTTTGCATGGAATTTCCTTAGTTTTGTAAAAGAAAAATGAAAATGAAGAGTTATTCACCGTAAACTTATCTGTGAGTTTTTCAGTCGATATTTCCTGATATAGCCATTTTCAGTAAAACATACTGTATTACCTGGAATCACAGTTGTGTTACTTTTGTTTTAATATGTCTGCTTACTTCTGAAACACTGCTTAACAGCGCTGAGCGAGGGCAGAGCCAAGACTATGAACCTTTGCATGTTATTTTCCGTTAATTATTTTTCAGAGGTGTAGGTCTCATTCTTAAAGCCACCTTCTAACCAGTCACCTTGCAGTAAAAAGGGGTGAAGAAGTGGAGAGCAAAGCTGGAAAACTTCTGTAGGATAGGTTGACAGAAATGCTATTCCTCCTTTACTTAGCAACCTTAAATTTAGGACATCCTTGGACAGAGTAGACGTAGGTTCAGCTCCCACTTTAAACCTCCAGCCTAGTTTAATCCAATTTTTTTTTTCCTGTCACCACAAAGGAATCCTCGTCTCATCCCACCTTTAACCAGTGACAAATCAAGACTAGCGAATACACACAAACAGAACGAGGCACGAGGGGCAGCAGGATAAACGAAACGGTGGCGAACAGAGCTCCGGCCCAGGCGTCTAGGACATTTTTTGACTAAAAAGTAGAGTTTCTACTGTCCGTGCCACCCTCAGTAAGGGATGGGTTATGCTGCCGTTGACTTAATGGGAACGGACACGAGGAGGGATTACTGCCGCCGTCGCAGGAGCAAGGCGTGCTTTGATGGGCCCTGCAAACAACCTGCGCCGCATGCTCCTCTCAGCTGAACTCCGTTCCCAGGTGAAGCAAACTGGAATAACTGGAATAAGGCGGCGTGTCAACACGGCTGTTCCGCTTTCACGCTAACTCCCCCCCCCCCCCCCCCAAAAAAAAAGCGTTTACCATTTAGTGTTCAGGCCAAAACCAAGTACAAACTGTCTCTCTCTAAAAAAAATAAACTGCTTGACTGAGCTCTGGGCAACTATAAAAGAAAGGGCCAGAACCACCACTGGATTTTAACCCATGCTGTAATAGGCACTTTCTATGTCTGCAGCAGAAGTAGGAAAGCAACATGTTTTAAAGATACGTGGATGTGACATGTTCATGTTAAACAACTTAAAAAAAAATCAGCTTTCCACAGGACCTTGAATTCTTCCTCCCTTAAGAACATCCTGTCTTTTAGGCCCTGTGGTACTCCAGGACGAGGTGGCACGCCGGTCCCCGTGTGACTGTGGAAAACAACGACAGCTATGTCTGAATAACTACCCTCAAATGATTTTGCAACGCATGCACTTGGCTACCTGTGCCCATGCTGTTATGTTCTATAATGCGTATATAGAACAAGACTCATATGTCATTTAATTATTTGCTGTTGCATTCCCTCTTATTTTTTTATACATTAGCTGTAAAATTTTCTGCAAGCTATGCTCTAAAGTTTGTGCATATCTCCTACCTTCACTTTGAAAAAAGAGGAAAAAACAGATGTGGGAGGTGTTTCTGAGGAAGAAAAAAATCGAGTGCAATGATATAAGTAGTGGTGGGACAAGGCTGGCAAAAAACAATTGAATTTGAATATGAGGAGAAAAAAATATAAGACAAGTGGATAAAAATAGAGTAACATTAAGAAAAGGAAACAAAATGGGAAGTGCCGTAAAATTTGAGGATTACCACAGGAGATAAAGCCCTGGGCACATAATGATGGAAATTTTTCGAATAGGGGGGAGAGAAGAGAGTAGGAGGGAAGAGAGGAGGAGAAGGAGCCCTCCGGATTGCACCTGCAGAAGAACGGGGCTCCCTGAGACAGCAAACGGGCAAAGGCCTTGCAGCGATTTCTCCGGGACTTGTGATGAAAGTACAACAAAATCCAGTGTCACCTCCTGGTCACGCAGAGGCAGGATTGTTAGGGGAAGCAAAGCGCAGAGTTTTAAGGTCGTGCTGAGGGGTACTGCTCAGAGCACCACGAGAGCAGAGCCAGGGCGCTGTTTGTTTAACCAGCTCCTCCAGTTTTAAATGAGTGAGGATACCCTAGAGCTGACTTCACCAATTTCATTTATTTAATGGCTTTGAGAGGGAAAGGAAGCAAGGTTTTCAGGCTCTTTCAAATTTAAATACGTAAGTCTCAAGCGAAATATTTTCTTCATTCTGGTAAAGCTCTGGCCAATGTCTTTTGGGACTAAATAGCTCCTTCCTTGCACCCAATCTGTCCAAAACAGCAATAGGGATGCAGCCGTGGAAATCCCACATCGCACCAACATAGAAATCAGCAAGAAAAATCAATCTTCCCTCCTTCCTTCTTTCTTTCCTTCCTTTCTTTTTCTTTCATACTTTTCTTTCTTTTCTTTCTTCATTTCCTTTCTTCTTCTTCTTCTTTTTTTTAATTATCCCAGACACAAATAAAGGGTTTCAAAAGGTTAAAAGAATTTCAGCCTGAACTACCTTTAATTAACAGTGGAGTTTGTCAGGTAATGTTAAATTTAATTTACAGCTACAGGTTAAATTAATACATAACAGTAGCCAAAAGTCAAATCTTTCAAATCTTTTTGCTGCTCTTTTTTTTTCTTTTTCTTTCTTTCTTTTTTTTTTTTTTTAAGTCGCACATATGAACTGCTTGTTCAGAAAGGTGTTTTCCTGGGAAGATAGAAAATGTAGCAGGTGCTTGTGAGGTGCAATAGGTTACCTTGTACCAGAAACAGGTAGAGTCTCATTTGTTAATGTACATCCCCACCAAAGTAAAAAAGTAAAAAAGTGGGCTTTTTACCTCCACTCAGTAAACATGATATAGCTACTATAAGGTAAAATCCTAGTGAAGGCAGGCAAGAAAGCTTGCCATTTTCACATACTAGTGGATAAAACACTGGGAAAATCTTTGACTTATCTCAAGCTTCTAGAAGAACAGAGAAACTAGTGTCTTATCCCAAATAAGTCGTATTTTGTTTAGTCTGATAAATCTTATTCAAAATGAGAATATACCCTTTCCTACAGTTGAAAAGGACTTAACCTGTGATAACCCATCACATCATTTTGTCCAGCTTCATACAGAGGAGGAGAATGGAATTAATTTGTTTTCCCACTTGGAACATTTTCTGTCCTAGCCACAGAAGAGATCTGGTACCATTTGGTAAGTAAATTTATATTTTTAAGTGTATTTGCTGTGAATACTTATTTTCCATTCCTGAAAATATACAGGTTTCTACCTAGAGTAAATCCCATATTTATGCTACTTCTGCCCACTTGGTGTATTTTTGTGGGCAAGATGATACATTCATACTTCACAGTATTTTTGCTTTACCAGTTGAGAAGAAAACTTTAATTATGGGTGAGTTGTCTCCAGTGCTGGCATTCAGGTAGTCTCTCATTTTTCACTTAAAGAAGGGATTCAACCACTGAATGCCATACAAGAATATCAAAATCCTGAGCTGCCTAAAAAAATATGTCAGATCTCCTACAAACCAATATTTACCTGTGTGAGAAAAATTTCTAGCAATTTAGAAATAAATGCATTGATTAGTCAGAATAAAGTTTTGTTTTAAAATGGTTCTCTAAAAGATGCAACACTCTCTGCACCAGAATACATTATGGCCGGAAAGATCTTACTGTCGAATCTTTAAAAAAATAAGACAACCAAGCATCACACCAAAAGTTAGTGAAGTATTGCCTACTTGGTAGGATCTAATACTCCCTCTCCTCCCAGCCACCTCGGTAATTAAGGAAAATTCTGTTACTCCTCTTGGTAACTGACGGGAATATAGGAGAGAGATTTTACTGCAGACAACTTGAAGAACAGCCGTCGCTAATTCTGTGGCTGTGGAGCGATCCTCACCGTTTGACAGTGTTTTGTAACCAGGCAACTTGCACAGAACCCTGTTCCTTCTTTGAACACACCCGCGCAGAAGAGAGAGGTTTGATGGTGGGCAGATGCGTCTAAACTACGGTCGGATAAGTCAGCATTCACAGCGGCACTGCGCTGCTCTGCTATCGCCTTTACGAAGAGTAAAGGCACGGTGGTAGGGCAGAGCTCAGCGCAGAAGGGGAACCTGCGGAGAAACCCAGCACCTCGAGCGTCCTCGTACGGGCCAGGCGAGGTGGAGTCCTTCATGGCTTCTCTGCTGCTGTTACTCCTCCTGACAAGACTAAAGGTGGCATCAACAGCTAACGCTTAACGCTTGCTCGTGCGGCAGCCACTCCTTCCGCTCCGGTGTAGAGGTACCTAAAGGCTCTAACTGCAAACACAATTACTGCAGTGCATCACAGTATCACAGTAACCAAAGTGACTAGCTCATATGTCAAAGTGAGTTATCTGCAAAGCCCCCCCTCCAAAAAAAGCCCACCCAAACCATCATTGTATAATTAGAAATAATAGCATGAAATTAGGAAATAATAGTGTAAAGGACATATAAAAAACAAGACAAGAAAAGACAGTGAAAAATTGCTTAAGCAAACCACCACCATCTGCTCCATATTAGGAACTGGGTATATTGGCGCCCACTGTGTCTACTGCAATCCTAAATCCTACAAAGTAACACTCATGCACTCCAAACCAAACGGATATTTGAAATATGTGTTCTGATTTATAAAAAGTGAAGGAAATCAGAATTACTGAGGTACCAATAACAATTTAGAAGCAGAATGATTTTGCACAGAAATGGATCTCTTTTGTTATATGAGGAGCTTATATGGAGGTTGTCTTTACAACACCTGCAGTACGCACGTGTTCAGAACAAAAAGAATTTTAAAGATTTTATAAGATTTATTCGTTACCTTACAAAGTAGAGTCAAATGTTCACAGATGTTTTGTGAATTTTATCAATCCTTCTTTGTCACAAGTGATTAAATTTTTTAGACTAATGTACATAATTCCCATACTTTATACAACTAATGAAATTTTGTACATAAGCTGAATTTGAGAAACTAGGGGTCTATTGTAATGAAGTAGTTATTAATAACTGCTGTATTAAATGGTTACAATCACACCAGATTCAGGTGACTCAAAAGCAAATCTTCTGAGACACGAGAAGTAATTGAACTGAGTAACACCTTCCCTTGTAACGGATAGGGGTACTTTAATGAGGTGAGTCAGTGGTGTAAGCCAGACTCAACTTGTTTGTCCAGAGTTGTCATTCGCCCACTTTGCTCTGCTCTATAAATGGTATGCTTACAGGAGTACTGATGCATTGCAGACTCCACTGCAGAATTACTTTGGTTGTTACGTCCTACAAAACAACAAAGTTGGGTGAAAGAAAAAAGAGTTGAAAAGGGGCAATCTAAAAACCAGAGATTTTTCAGCCTGGCTCCTTCTAGCAGTAGCAGTATTGCAACATTGTCTCCTAGATCAAATATTTGAGTGAAAAATGAAGGCTAAAGCTATCCTTATCATTTGGTTGATTTGCATTGATCCAGTGTCACAACCACCTTTTATCTGGCTGATATATTCTAGATTGCTCTACTGAGGAGGAGATTCTCAAATCCAAAAATCTTCTAAGCCACCATTTGTTTCCAAGATCACTAACTCCCAAGCTAAGCCATGAGACTATCAGCACGACTGTAGAACTGTCATTTTTGTTGTGATCTCAGAGAAAATTTAACTGCAGAAGAGGGTCTTACAGGCTGAAATGGAACAATGCACCTGAACACGAAAACAGAAGTGAAATTGCACGGCGATGATTTCAGAAATGGTTTCTTTATGCTATGAGACATCTCTCACTATCAAGACACTCCTTGTTTTGTCATCCCAGTTGAAACCATTTAGCCATATATTTGCTCTTCATATATTAAAAAACGTATGTCAGAGGTTTGCCTCGTGTATTTTTTGACTGCTTTTTCCACAGTCCATGGCTGTGAGGCTCTCAGCATCACATATTAAACTGGCACTTCTCCGGATCCTTCAATGGAGCAGGAAGCCTGTAGGTCATCATACCACACTTGCTGAGTCTGCCAACAAGATCCACTATGGATCTTTCTCAATTTGCTGATTGTCAGTGGTCTTACATTCACCTGTATAGCCACAATTTGCTTTGTTCTCACAATTAAAAATGATCATTAGAAGAGCACTTAGTGAAAGGTTGGCATCTTCCCTGCTTCTCTGCATTCCCAAATGCAAATTTGTCACTGTGGTAAAAGGTCATTCCCCACAGTAAAAAACCCAGATGCACCTTTATCTGAGACCCTGGTTAAAGGTACAACTGTTTCATTCAAACGGGAAAGAAGGAAATTATTTAGCCAATCGTTCATGAATCTTAACCAAACCAGCAACACTCTTTTCTTCCCTAATAAAAGGCAGCGTGTGCGTGTGGGGGAGGGGGGGGCGGCTACTCTTAAGAGCCTCTAATGGCTATGAAAAAATATCAGAAAAGCTTTTAACACCTGGTTGCAATCCACTGACTGAGGCAGGTAGAATTGCAAGGAAAAAGAAGCTCACTACTTATTTATTTCAAAACTTAAAGGGGAGCTTTTCTATTACAGTTTCCCCTCTGGAAAGAGGGGGTCCCTGTTGTGGTGGTGAGCTGTGCAGGCTCATGAAGCCTGCATGTTTGTCCAAAGCCCTGGCAGATATGCCAGTGATACCTGAGGAGCAAGACCTTGCACCTCTGGCTCTCCCTCTTGTTACTGCTGCAGCCAGGCAGGCACTGATTTATTCAAATTACAGTAGATTATCAGCAGTGAGCAGCTAATGGGATAATTTACGTCCCCTTTCAGTCACTTTGTACCAGGAGCAAGTGGTGAGTCAATGCAGTGAAACTGAAAAAGAGAAAGAAAAAGGAAAAAAGAGAAGCACAACAGAAACAGAAAAGCGAATGAAAAGTTAAATCATGGCTGACAAACAGACTTTGACTCCTGTTGTGCATGTACCAAACTTCTGGTATAGTAGCTGGGTTTTTGAAAGCAACAGCGTGGTATGTTGTTCCTAATGCAAACATTGTTTGGAGACTGTTCATTTTCATATTTAGTCATATCACAGCAAAGCTAAGGGGGTGTCAATCACACTCAGTACATCTGACTGGGAGAGCACTCCCTTCACAGCTGCAGCTGGCAGAATACACTCCTTATTTATTATATTTTTAGTAAGGCATGCTATCTTGTTCATGTGTGAGAAACTGTAATGCATCTTTCACATTTAAAGTGCCCTCTGAAGCTTTCTGCCTCACAACCTCCTGCCTACTTTCACTGTTACCACTAAATTTTTTATATTGTCTTGAGCATCTCTGAAAGAATTGCAAATTCCAGATAGAACATGATTAATTTAGCACTGTCGTCTCCTACAATATAGCGTACAGCCGTCCATCCTTCTTCAGCACTGCTACATCTTATCTCAGCTCTTAGTGAAAAAGTAAATTATAGGCAAAGGCTGAAGTCATTCATGTGTGTTACTTTTAAAATTAATTTTTGCTGACAGCACCACAGAGTCAAAAGCGTGTAGCTGCATTATGAAAGTCAGAACAGAGATTAAAATATGTGTGTATTTTTGTTATTCTGGGAAAGAGAGTCTTTTGCTTCTTCTACATTAGTCATTTTCTCAAAGGACCCTACATTCTTCCTTATTTGGGTATGAAAGTTGAAACATCAGTATCCTCTCCATTTGCTAAGGTTTTCTGCTTTTTATTGTGTTTAACTCCATATACCTTCTTTATAAGGTAAGGGAGAAATTTTCTGATGGCATTTTGGATGAGAGACATGAATGACCATCAGGCGACAGTAGCCTTTTTTTTTTTTTTGCAGTGCACCTTATTTTCAACAAGTGATTTAATTTAAGAAGAGTCCTCAGTTTCTAAAGCTGAAATGTTCGTTATCAATATACATGAGGCAATTTTTCTTTTAAAGTTTTCTTTTATTTTTACTTTAAAACTTGTAAAATGTTCAGAACTGGAACAAAATACATTTTTTTGACCAAGTTTAGCATTTTAAGATCTTTTAGATTAGCGAGAAATACAGTACTTCTCTCTTAGCTTGAGCTACAACAAATTTTATCTTGTATCATTTTAAATTATAGTAAACTCCCAAACTGTATTTGTCCAATTCTGTTTTCTTCTCTTCTGCCTAGTATTGTCAGGAGAGCTTTTGTAATACAGAGGTGAAACTGAAGGAATAACAGAGAGGAAATTAATGTATTTTCCATTTTGGACCTACTTATCCAAACCTACTTATCACTGTTAAAGCTGTACGAAGTGCATCAGAGGCAGGCTCTGTAATTCCTTGTTCACCGCTCTCCACAGCGGAGCAGGGTAAGTTCCCTGCTTTCCAGACTAATAGCATCTTTTAGTTGTTGCTTCTGAATTAGATCAAAGATGAAGACAACAGAGACCAACGAGCAGCAGCCTGGCTTGTCCAGCATTCCCTTCTAGGCAACAGTCCGACTTTTCTCGCAGTGGCCATAGCTACAACAAGCCTTTGCAAAACCTCTGGAGCATGTCTCTTCCAAAATGTTACAGCACAAGTTTGAAAGCAGAGAGCGGTGTGCCATCAAGCTGAGCTCCTCACAACGTGAATATCAAAGGGAGCAGTTAGAGCAGCAATAAGACAGTATTTTGATAGCTTTGCATAACCACTTGCCAAGAGAAATTAAAAATTAAATTAAAAATAGTATCTAAAGGTAGCCCAGTGTATGAGAGTGACTCTGTTGTAGAGAGGGACAGTAATACCTTCCAGGAAAAAATAAGAAGTCAGAATATCTTTGATCATTAATGATTGATTACCTTCTGGATAAAAAGTAAGATCTAGAAATCTAGTCAGATTATAATGGATCACAAATTAAACAACTCAAAATGTAGCACTGCTAGAAAGGTAAATGTTATAGTGGGATTAACAGGAGCATAGCCTTCAAAATGTGAATACGTCCTGGTCTTGACAGCCTTGGCAAGGTCTCCACTGAAAACTTTGTCCTGTTTTGGATACCATATTTTGAGAAAGATGTAGACTAAATGGAAAAATTTCAGTGAGCTACAAGAATGATGAGAGTTTTAGAAATCTTTTGTCATGACTCCCAAGCAGAATAAAAACAACTGAGGTTGTTTAGTCTAGAGAAGAGTTGCTCAAGTAGGACTATGGTAAAAACTTCCAAGTACATACGTACATTTTCTTTTCGTAAATTTCCTTTCAAAGAAGAAAATAAAACTGCTTTAACACTCATGTGAACAGGACAAAAAGGAATGCACTGATATTAGAACAAAAGAATTCATATTAGATAACAGGAGAAACTTTCTAGTGGAAAGAGATATGGAGGCACCAGAACAGTCTGCGTGCATTAATTATGGAGTATTTCTCATCGTAGAGCAGGCCAAAGAAACATTCATCAGGAATGACGTGAATAGAGCTGATCCTGTACTGCAGCTACAGAACCGATAAGATAAGCTCTCTAGAACCCCTTCCTCTCTATTTTTTGTTATCTTAGACCAGTCCATGAGTTAGACTACGAGAAACAGGTGTTAGGATTAATATCACTTTGTGTCTCTTCCAATGTGTGCATGAACAAATCAAAGGCGACTGGAAAAAGTCTACTGACAGAAGGCTTGTAACAGTATTTTGAATGAGGTTTTCTTGTACTGGGCATTCAAATACACACCAGACAATATCTCTGCCTCTAATGGATAAAACGAGGATCTCACTGTAAAAAGTTTCCAAAGAAAAGAAGTTCTGGCCATGTATTCCAACCATAAGACATAAGGTAACGTGCAGAGAAGAATAGCTCAGTAACAAAGGCCTCCAAGGTTTAGATAGCTTTGAACAAAGAAAATAGGCAGCTTAAAGCAAATAAGCAAGCAAAAATCATGCCCTTGCAAGGCCCTGCTCTGGCAGTCCCCATCTGCACAGCCCATTGTCTTCTGCTGGAGGCCACGCATAGGTGTCTTCCAGAGCTAGACATAAAAGAAAGAAATAACTTGAGTCTAAATTATTAAGAGTAAAACCTTGAACTGCGTAAATATGAGGCAAGAGTGCATAACCAACATGTTGATTTTTGTGAAGACTGCAATGTATCAGAAAGCACAGAAATCAAAACATAAGACAGAAAAACATTTTGAAAGAAGTCTGACATTTTTATTAATTAACCTCTGGGAATTCTCTTAATGACAGATCCCTATTGAGCGATGAGAGCTTAAGGGAAGAACAAAAACACTTCTTGAAGCAGAAGCTCAAAGAAATCACCAGAACATCACATCCCTCATTAAAGTAATTCTTTCAAAGGTATGACCTGAAACTATTGCTTTTTTGTGGGGATTTTTGATTTTTTCCCCCTTTATTAACAATCATTGACAAAATGTTTCGGATTTATTTTGTAACGATTTTGGTATTATGTCAAGATACTGATGTAATTTAGGAGCCTGAGTATGATCTCCAAATGCAGTGAAGCAAGAATTAAAAAAAAATCTCAACTTCCTATTAGCTCATCAAGCTGTACTTTAGATCTGCTCTGCTAAGGATCTAGTCCATCCACATAAAGCACACATGTGGGGCTGGTAACATTATTTCAGTTTTAACAGAAGGGAACTGAGAAGGTGATTATGTGATTTGGCTACGGAAAGAAAGTTGGTAGTATAGCTAAGACTTAGGAGAGCTGTTTCAGTCATTAGTTTTACCTATAAGCCGTAAGACTAAGAAACGTAAGGACGCCGACTTAACTTTCACAAGCTTCAGAGGCATTGTGAGGAAACGGGCTTACACAATTATTTGAAATAACTGTGTTGCCACACTGATGATAGTTTCCAGGTAGAATGTATAACTATCTGGGAAAAGAGAAGGGATATTAAAAAATGAATTCATAGCAAAATTAAAAGGATAAGTGTGAGTGACAGATTTTTTAGTCTGCCATCTAGTTTAAAAAAAAAAAAAGTTATAGGAAATGAAAAAGCTTTTTCATTTGCTTCTGGATGAGAAATAAAACTAAAAATTTTTTTTTCAGGTTGACTTGAAAAGTTTTGACTAAAAAGATGTATCTTCAGTTTTCAACTTATTGCCCTCTTAAAGCATTTAAAAAATCAAATTCAAATTAAAATGTCACTTCAAATTCAGAAACCAAAATATTTCATTCTAAGAACACTGAAATGAAAACTTCTGACATTATTTACTGACTGCCTCATTTCTCAATTTATTTGCCTCACAGATATTTGCCAAATTCACAAGACGCTATGCTATGCGTTGAACTGCATTTTTGCTGACATCTTGCAAAGCCACAGAATAAAATAACTTATACCTTAATAACTAGCCATACATTTGTTAACACTAACATGAATTGTTTTCATTACCTCACAAAAAAATCTATGCCCATCAATTTCCCTGCAAGGACTAACTTTAAATATAGCTCTCCTGAAAGTCGACAAGACTTAAAGTCTATGTCATTTCATCACTTCAGTAAATTGCCCTCAAACCTCTTATTCCTACACATACATGTGTGTGCACAGATTTTGCTATATTGCATATATTATAAATGAATGAATATTTAAGCAGCATTACGAAAAGGCAAGGAAGCTAAAAGAAAATGCTAAGATTTAAGTATCTTGCACTTGAGCTTTAAAAAGAATGAAATATGCAACTTAGAAGAAGCCACTACCAGAAGTGCCTCGGTGTTAATTTCTAGGGTGCCAGATGCATTTTTAAATAGCTTTCTACAACCCCCTGCCCGTGTTCCCATTCTTCTCCCCGGTAAACAACTATAGGAGAGGAATAGCACCAGTTTACCCACTGAGTTTGTGGTTCCATGAACTCTAAAGAAAATATTATAAATGACAAATTGTCTAGAGTGAATTAAGAGCGGTATTTGCACATTTTTCTGCTTGGCTGAGCTCATATTGTTTCTTTGGGAATAAGCTATCAGTTTTTAACATTTCCTTTGCCTTATTCCCCTAGCACAGCATCACTCGCCTTTTACATTTTCTGCTGTTTTATCTCTGTGAGAAAGAGGCGTAAGTTAATTTTGCTCTTGGGATAGAGATGTATAAGAAGTAAAATTTCCAAACTTCTGATTAATGGCTGGAGGCAACCAAAGGATCCTCTTTGTCCCAAGATTAAAGGACTCTTGTATGCTGAACATTGCTTTCAGGCTCCTGGAGTTTGTACCTAAAGCCATCATTTAAAATACTGGCACCAAATAGGCTGCTTTAAAGAGAAGGGCTTACAACGTTCCCTCCACCCTTTACTTGAATCTGTGAAAAGATTTCTTATTATCTGTAGAAAAAGATGATCACAGCACCGCTTCTTTCATAGTGTTTACCTTCTCCTCTATGGTGCTGTTCAGACATATTCGGCTGTAGCCAGGTGAAAATTGCTTGATGCCTCCTAAATTTCCTGAATGCTTTCACTCATGGCTTGCTTTCAGCTAATATTTTGGGGGAGATAGCAGAAGGACAGAGGAAAAGGTTTCACAAGGACTGTTTTGGAGGAGAAGTCTCCCTGTTACAGAGTGCGTGGGGTGGATTATTCTCTCTTAAGCAGAGTATTCTCTCTTAATTCTGCAAGCAGCAGGGGATCACATCACTTGGGAAGGCCATTACATCTTTTCCCTGTTCTGCTTATCCTCTCATATACTTTCTTAAGGTTTATGCTTTGTGGCTGGTTCACATAACTATTGCAGCAAGGCAAGGAGGGCAAGACTTCAGTTTTATTTTTCAAGATTTTTTTTCTTCTTTTTATCTGTTGGTACATCTTTTGTTTGCAACAGGGGGTGCAAGAAGGCGCACCTTTTTGTCCTCTTGCCGTGTTCAGCAAGTCTTATTACACAGTTTTACAAGTACCTGGCATTGTCAGGCCCAAAGTGCACAGCCCAGATATTAAGGCAGAGACAGATCAGGTCCCAGCATACTTGCAGTGCAGCTGAAATGTCAGTGGAGGACCTCTTTGGTTGAATTTGAATCGCAGAAACAGTGATTCTCACGCAAGACACCATCCCTCAGTCTGAAGAACTGGAAAAAAAAAGTACATGGAGATGATTTTGCTTGGCTCATATTTTAAAAATGAGTTTGTATGTAATAGCTTTCAGCATGCTGCTTGAGGGGCCCTGAGTGGATGGAAAGGAGAAACTAAAACCGCAGACCGCAGGCACCGTGCCAGGAGAGGGTGCCTCCTCGACACGGATCCATTATCACTGAAGGAGTCGCTGAAAGCCATCATTTCACTCCAA
This sequence comes from Rhea pennata, assembly GCF_028389875.1. Lineage (NCBI taxonomy): Eukaryota > Metazoa > Chordata > Aves > Rheiformes > Rheidae > Rhea > Rhea pennata. Next base: position 170,286,029 of record NC_084663.1, read on the forward strand.
GCAGCAAAACGTTAAGTGTTGGTTGACTTTAAAGACTTTTCCACTTTGCCCTGTTGTGCAATAACAGTCTGTTCCTTTCTGCCACCCAGCAGAGGCCGTAGCTGAGACTGTCAGGATTTCGGCTGACGGCCACCGTGAGTACCATACATTAGAACAGCAACCACCTCGTCACTCCCAGGTGACCTCTTCCCGTGGGTTAGGAGCTCCTCCACACTTTGAACGGCTCAGAAGTCTTCAGCTGTGTGACTGGACTTGTGAAAATATCTAACGTGTCTTCAGCCCTAATCTACTTCTAATAAAAAACAACCCCTGCCTTAAAGAGTTAATCGTTTGGGCTAATGGCAATGCAATGGGTGTGCGAGACTGAACATTACACACCAAGAACAGTGGTGTTTTCATATTATCTGGGTGCAAAATGGAGCTTGCCACGTGCCTACCGCAACAAACAGGGTTTTCTTTGCAGGCAATCCAGAAAGAAACTCCAGAAGGAAAAAGCAGTGTCTTTGAAAATGCTGATGGAGAATTTTCCATGCTTTACAATAAGATAAATGAGAAAAATTTAGAAATGCATAGGTGATATTAAGGTTAACGGGAGTACAGAATACAAACTCACCAGTGCTCCCCATGAAGTTATACTAATGGCCAGTAAATCCGTACTGTACGAAGCCTGACTAATTTTATATGAGCATATCTTGAAAAAATGTTAATACAAGAAATTAAGAAAAAAGTATAAATATATATCCCCATCGCTTAAAACTGACCATACCAGGTACTTCCTGCAAGAATGAATATTCACTGCAGTACAAAGATTAATTTTGCAGAGCAGTGTGTCTTTTGAAGAGCTGACACCTCGCTACTAGTATAGATACATTAAATTCTACTTTCAATTTCTCTGAAACAGAAACTTTGACTCCCCCAAAATAAATTTGTCTTTTTTTTCGTGATTTGAAGGAAAGATATTTTCCCCTTCACCACCGGTAATTGTTCAGAAATTTAAATCTCTTTAAATAGAACGAAAACATGATAACATTTCGTGTATTAAATATGCGATCACAAAAGGAAATTATTTATGAAATGTTACACAGCGGACGTTTCCTTTCAGCCTCCAAAGTTTGAGTCATCTTTTTTCAGCTGGCTGTAGGTTATCAGGATGGGACAAGTTTAGACGTTTACACCTCCACCGCATATTAGAACTTTTTGTATTTGATAGGATCGTTTAAAGCCAGTCTCTCTGCAGAAGGAGTTAGAAATAACCCTCTACGGCACCACCCATCAGAGGGGAGGCCCTACTATATGTAGAAAGATCTTCCTTATTACTATGAAAAGTCACCTTTTTGGAGCCCTGAACTGCACCCGTATGTCAGGCACATGGTGTTGCTGTCCGCCAGAAGAGAGTGCACCTGCTTTTTTGCCCACTGACTAGGTAGGGAGCTTTCGTACTCCAACCTACAATTTAGATGCAAATCAAGCATCCCAGTTCAGCAGCGCTTTTTGCCTGTGCCTCCTGCAGCATTCATGCAACAGTTTTAGAGCTGTCACTTCCAGACGCAGCAGAAAGCAGAGGAGCGGACATCTAGTGAACATCTTACCTCAGCGAACCCCAGCGTCATCTGTGCTGGCAGACTGCTGATCCTGATTCGAAGACGCTCTCCTGAGGTCCTGTTTCTCCTCTTCTGAGACCTGTTCCCACAATTAAGAAGACATCTCAATCTACCATTCTAAATTTCTTTCTCTTCCTTGTTGTTGCAAATCAACGACAAACACTTTTCAAACATCAGCTAAGCATCACGTTATGCTTCTGAGGCAGCTAATCATCACCTCTTCTGCCAAGAGAGGTAAAACGAAGGCTGAATCAGTTGTCTAACATATTTCAGTGAGGCAGTGGTATAACCTTGATTAGACCCAAGGGCTCCCAGTCCTGCTACTTCAGTATGAGCATCTTCATCCCTACTCTCCCATTACCTGTGCTATTTAGCTGTATTGTATATACTAACCGATAGCATACTGCACAGTCTTATCTTACAATCAGGATAAAAACAGTTTTTGTTTGTGTATGGCAAAAGTTGCCCAATCAAAGTGACCCAGAGAGGGACAGTTAAGCATGGCCTTAAGACTTACCTTAAGAATACCCTTGAACCCACATGCAAAAGAAATGCTGTGAGCAGTGAAAAAACTTCCAGTGGCAGTTACATTTAGCAAAACACCAGAATTCAAACATAAAACAACCTTATGTAAGAAATTGGGCTATTCCTTTTTAAAGAAGTGCTACTTGCTCAGATTATTATTTTTTTTCTTTAAAAAAAATTACAAAATTAAATTACCTGCATACACTTGCAGAGAAACACTTAAAAAAACTAAAACTGAAAGTTTAAAAGCCTTGAAGGAAACAAAACACCCCACAATTTTTTATAAGAAAAGCCATCATCATCTGTAAGCCAGTCTTAAACTTTTATTTGTTTACTTGAAATACTTACACTGCCAACATAATTATTCTGACCTTTACCCATGCTACTTCTTAATAGATTGAATGGAGCACAAAATAAATTTGTCTTTTTTTTTTTTTTTTTTTTTTTTTTTGCTGCTGCAGTTCTGGGAGGAAGGAATTTGGTATGACTTCATTCAGAAACAGGTACTGACTGTCTCCAGTTCCCTTTCTGAGAACTAAAGTTCAAATTCTTGCTAGCACATTTCTAAATCAGGTCCTAATTTCTGAGGAGATTTGGAAAATTCTGGATGTTACTGGAAATCTATGGCAATTTTTTTTCTTATTTTCAGCTATACAAATCAATTGGCTCAGGTAGTATGGAGAGTTAAAGCACGGTAGTATTGTAAGTTAAAGCAAACTATATGGTAATAATTTTTAGTGACCAAAAAAACCTTTAACAATTTATAATATTCAGGGGCAAAAACAAAACAGAGCATGGCAAATTATGATTTTAAAATTAAAAAAGTTGCCAAACTACTTCAGAATATACAGAAGTAACACCAGACCCATCAGCCTAGCAAACAGATTGAGTCCACTGTGATTTTTACTTTAGAGTGAACTCTGTAGGCTTTTTGCCTTTATCTCTTTAAATCCTTAAAACAGTCTTAATCGATCTAGATGCACTTTTTCCCCTCTTCATTATCCACCAAGCATGCCACCCATGGTCACAATTTTATCCTCACATACTCAGTACTTCTGGGACAACCAAGGCAGACTAATTTCAGTGCATGTGATTACTATATCTTAGAAATACTTTGCTGGCCAAGAATCTTTCTGAATATTACTTTGCATGGAAAGAAAGTCACAACACCTTGGTCTATTTTCCAAAGGCAAGAGGCCTTTCCCACCACTGACCAGGTGGCTTTAGAAGACATTCCTTGAATAAGTCCTCCCAGAATTTAGTACTCCAGATCAGAAACCAACAAATCAATCATATATAAGCTTAAAAACTCACTGTTCTAGGCAATTCCAGCAATGCAGTCGTTGTTTGTTCTTGCTCCACAGAATCAATTTCTAACTAAATGTTTAGTTTGCTTTAATCGGTGTTGCTCTTACTCTGACAGTACCTATTTTCTTTCAGTTGTCTTTTCTCTTGTTTTGGTTCATGAATAACTGTCACAAGTAACTCCCTAGGTCCTTTGTTTATCTGTCTTCTCCTGATTAAATGTAACATTACTGCAGATTTTTAAAGGACCACTTTTCAAGCAGAGGTCAGCAGAGGCAATGCACAATTTTCTCCTAACATCTTTCTTCCTTCTTTAGAAATCAGAACTGGATGTCTTTGCATGTAGTAACTGTGCTATATCTCAAAAGAGAGTCACAGATTTTACACAGAGCTTAATAAGTAAAGTCCTTTAACCTCTATTATCCAGGATTACATGATTATAATGTTAATAGAAATATAATAACATTTCAGCCATAAAGGTAGACAGTGATTTATTTTCCGTGACAAATCCCTCCCTTTCAATCACCATTCTAAAGCTGTTGATACAAGTTTTTCCTCCAGTTTAATTAAGATAACTCCACTAGTATACTCTGTATCAGCAGGTGGATCCAGTTTGCTGCCAAACTCACCATTTTAAATCAAGCCAGTATCTTTTCCTCTGTAATCAGATCTAGTCAAGCTATCTGTTCATCATTCAACCAGAAGCGAAAGCTGGTCACAGATACTTATTGTCAGATATTTAACACGTGGCTATTTCCTCTATTTAAAACAAAATCACAAGTCTACATTTCTTAAAAAGTCAGAATTTATATAACTGTTTTGATATATATCAGGATGACAGGAGTGAAGAGTTCAGTAGATAAAAGAGCATTTACCTGGGTGGTTATTTAACTTTGCAGGCTCATTAATCAAGCAGGACAAATCTCATTCAACAAACAGGTGTTTAAATGAATAGGTTTTCTCATCCATCCAATTTATTTTAAAATACCTTGTGCTAATTAGTTCACACTTATTCCCAAGTTGATTCACAATCAATTCCTGTTCTCCACAAACATGGCTGATGTTTTCAGGTGAGATGTGTGCAACAAATGAACTCTAGTATTTTGAACTGACTGAAGATATTGTCGGGGTGCCGTAAGTGCTGACTCAAATTAAGAATCCTACAATGACCCCATAGGGTAGGATGGACCAGAATAACCAGCAAGGGTTCCAGGAAGGTTGCTGCGTGCTCCACTTGGAAAAATATTTTGCATCAAGATAGATTTTCTTTTTTTTTCTTTTTTTTTTTTTTTTTAAATTAAAAAATCAATGACTGAGAGAAAAGCCAACTGCAACTGTGTTCTGCCTTTGTAGGCTGCATGGGTTAACTGATTGGTGATCACCTCACCACCAGTATTATCTTTCCGGATCTTGACTCCTCCTGGTGTTTAAGATGTCAGTATACGATTTGGACATGGTCAAAAAATCAGTAGGTGGAGAATTAGTCTATGTCCTAAACTGGAATGACACCAGAATCCCAGATACAACTACCCTTAGAGGTGTAACAGCATAAAAATTACCCACAGCTAAGCAATTCACAAAAGTGAAGACTCTGAAAGCCTTGCTTGGTTGGGTTAGGAGTATGAACTCCAAAATGAGAGCATTTTTTTTGCCCTAGCTGGATTTTAATGCAATAACTATAAGTATAAACACCAGCAATTGCTTGGAGATATCAGCTACCTCAGATGGAATATTAGGTGAGTGGGAAAGGGAGACCAAGAAGGCATGCTTTCTATATGCCAGCTTCACCTTAAATTGTTTGAGACCCTGATCTTCAAGAAGAAGTACTTATGATGAGGACTTCTGAACCGTAAAATGGAATATAAAACTTGAGACATTGTTTTATGATTTTGAAGTCCTCATTTTAACACAGACTTCTGGAACTGCTTTTTCAGCTCTGTAAATAAGAAATTATCTATACCAGGAGACAACTTTTCTTTTCAAAGGAGCAGATGGCTGAAGCATCGAAGGCATCCTACTTCTTTCTTCTTCTGTGCAAATAAATATATTTTAAAATGCTGAACCTGATATGAAGTTTATTTCAATAATTAATGTAAGTGGTGTGCACTTGAGTGTAGGAATTCTCATCACTTCTGGGCAGTGTCCACAGAGAGATCTTGGAACAGAAGAATGCTGTGCCCTTCAAACTCACAGATTTTTTTTCACACAGAATACATTCATTTGTTCTATCAGCATATTTGTGGAGACACTATAAAAATGTATAACATAAAAATAACAACAACAAAAAAGTGAACTCTTTCTATTTTGAAACTTAAGAATCCCCTCAAGTCTTTGCTGTTGCTTTTCCCCTTCTCTAACCCAGATGCTCTTTGATCTGTCTCTTCCTAAGTGGATAAATATATTTTAAATTATTGCTAGCCCCAGGGGAACCAAACTGGTGTTAGCTAGCAAGGAGATGCTTTTAGAAAATGTCACTAACATAGGTGGAGCAATCAGGAAGAAACTGTTGAGGACTGCAACAGCTCAGCTAGATGGGAACCAAATTTAGGGCTAGAATAAATAAGCACAACATCCACTGTCTTCTCTGGGATGTTCAGTTGCAGAAGCTCTCTGGAATTTCCCAACTGTACCATCTTCTCATTAGATATGGACACACAGGAAATTATGACGGGTGTGTGGTTTACTCTCTTTTGTCTTAGAATACATAGAATTACCATAGCTAACGCCTATGGAAGCTTACAGATCTGGGGCTGGCTTCTCCATTGCCTTGCATGTAGTAATTTTCATATAAAAAAGAAGGGCAAAATATACTATTCTGATCTGTTGACTTGTTAGTTGGGCTAGTTATGCCCAGTTAGCACCAAAGCTTGTATAAAAAGCAGATTGAACAGCTCCTTGGGTTGCAGATAGAGGGGACATCTTCACCAGCCTGTGTAAGTATCTATCCATCGTATTACAAAAATGCCTTAAGAGTAGATTCTGGTCTCTGTGGAGTGATTCAGACCTCCAGAGCGGAAAGTCTAAATAACTTACGCTGTCAAAAGAGAGAGCTTCTGGAAACCACTAAAGAGAGTGCAAGCCAGGAGGCACTTCTCTTTCTTAACCACAAGGGATCTAAAGTACCTCTGGAGAGCAACTCAGGGAGTTGAGAGGCTGTGTCTGGAGCAGTCCCAAGAAATGTCTGAACATGTGGTTCATGGAGTCATCTGCATCTGCTGAATGGCGGAAGGCTGAGGGTGATGCCTTTTGGGGTGGAGAAAGGCAGTTATTTCTTCCACACAAGATATATTACTGAGGTCTCTCAGAAAATAGGATTATATCTCATACTTTAAGAGCTGATTACAGGAGAAGTGATCAAAGTTCTCCTTATAGTAGTCACTTGCTTGTGAGGATATAGTCTCCACCTTTTTCAGCCTCTCCATCTACCTTTGTAAACCTATATATCGTTCTACATATCAATCCAGATGCAGAGGAACAATAGAGACATCTGTGTACAACAAGATCATTCTTCTGAAACCATTTGTAACCTGATGGGTGAGGTATGCTCCTGGTATGTAGAAATGAAGTGTCAAAATCTATCAGTCTTAGAAAGGGCTATCAACCTGTACTTTGCATAGGAACCAAAAGGGGATATCACCAATGAAAATAGTGATATTTCATTAGACAGGATCTGTTTACATTTAGCAGATCAAACTCCATAAGGTAAAGTTCAGGTGCCCCCAAACATGTGCATGACTGATCACACACAACAGACTTAGATCAAATGCCTAGGAAATATCATGGCCCATGACAGCGGCTCTGAACAATCTTCAGATGTCCTCAGAGGGCTGAATCTGTGTGAGATTAGCCAACCAATTCTTCTTTGAGACTTGTAGGACATGGGTCATTTGTGTAATTTTGAACATCTAAAATGTAGATGTCAACACCTAAGTCAGTCACTGTAAGATCCCTTTATGGAGAGGGAGACAGACACTTGCAAGATTCAATTATTGTAGCTATCCATCCTGTGATGATTTGCATCCTAGCAGTATCTACTGCTCCCCACCAGGGAAATTCACCCAGCACATCTGCCTTTGTCAGTTGAAGGCACTTGGAACATTCCTTCACTCGATGCAACTGATATGATCAGGAGAAAGCTTAGGTTGGATTTAGACTTTTTTATGCTTTCCACTGTGGTGAAATTTGTTATGTTTTTTGTTTGTTTGTTTGTTTGTTTAAGTTTATTGGTGAAGGCAAATGCAAAGTAGGGAGTGAACGAAGATCACGGTCAGCCTTGATGTCTACTGTGCCAATAGCAGGGCAGAACAATGTTCTTATCTCCCACAGATTTATAAGTTTTAGTGATTTTTCCCAAAGGACACCCACTAATATTTGCTTATTTCTGGCTTTTCCAGATGCCAAAACACACTGTCTGTTCTCTTGATTACATTGAACGCTTATATCAAACATACATGACACTTTAGCTCTTTTTAGGGTGAAAAAAAAGTTGAAAAAAAGAAAAGCCTTTCAATTTTAAAGACAAGATAGATCAAATATCTTCCTGAGCCTAGTTAAGTCATTCCACTTTCCATCCAGCTGGCTAAATACCACCAAATACAGGCAAGTATTTAAGGTTGGATCAGCATTTATGGTTGGATCAGATAGGAGTGGATTTCAGGTTAAGTGTGAATCAAGTTTATGCACTTGCAGCAAAATGAGTTACAGAAACTATCCCTGAGCCCCAGAAATGTAACAACATGGCTGCAAGGGACACAAAACATATTTAGTTCAAGGTCATTGCTTAGGGTCACATGAAATGAATTGGTTGTCTCTAAAGTTACTGTAGCTGGGTCTCAACAGCTGCTCAGCACTTAGCATCTGATTTCTTGCAGCTGTACACGGTTAGCTATTGGGAAGACAAATCACGACCTCTCTTTGTGGTGTTCTCCATATGTCTGTGGCACTGTTTACAAAGGAAAAAAAAAAAAGAAAGGAGAGAAAACGGAATCTTAGAGGATTGTTTTTAGTTTCTTCTTAACATTTCAAGATTTTTCAAATAACTTTGCTGGATCTTAGCATAAGGAAAGAGACAAATAGATGCCAGATGTAGAATCCAGCAAAGCTGAAAGAGAGTCTTAACATTGAATTCAATGGATCTGGAATTAGGAATGGGATGAAGAGAAGACTGAAAATAGAAGCTTTCCTAGACAGCACACATATACAAAGGCAAATCTTTATTCCTTTCCACATCTGCAAAATGGGAATACACAAATAATATAATACACAAATTACACCTGCTGTCCTAAAGCTCTGTTTCATATTTTTGCAATGCAGCTTCCTCTCTTTGATTCTTTCTAACCTTTCTAGTATTAAAAAAGAAAGAAATGTAAACAATTATGTTTGGTTTTTCATGGCAAAATAAATCCTCTGGATTTTTTTTTTAAAAATGGTAACTCCTGTAAGTTCATACAAAATGAGACATTAATTACAGATTACAGCATTTTCCTCCAAGCTGCAGACTGTGCCATAAATATTTTTAGAAATGTGTGGTTTTGATCTTATCAATTCTGTGAGCTGAACAATACTGCTGCTTAATCAAAAAGGAGATTTTTTAAAGAGAGATTGAGCAATTAGTTCATAATTTCCTCTTGACATTTATTCTTTGGATTTTTCTGAAAATCAGCAGGCTTTTCTGATAGCTAAGACTTTCAAACAGTTCCATTTGCAGTTTGAGCAGACATACAAAATATTATGTGTATGAATAATCTGTCTTGATGCAGCAACATGTTTCCTTTAGTTCTGCATTGCATTAACATTACAAATCCTACTAAATTTGGACAGGAATGTATTACCAATTCATTTTGTTGGTATTTAGTTACTCAATGGGTAAATAAATACATATATTGTAAATTAAGAATTTAAACTTCACCGCATACACAAAAGTTGCTTTTACTTACAACATATCCCTGTAATATGGATTATAGCTGTCATCTGTAATGTGCTTTATTAGCAGTCTGAAGTCAGAGAAAGGAAATTATATAGAATACTGCAGTATTATCAGAAAAATATTTGCATGAGTTAAAAAAGTAAAAATTGAAGTTCTAAAGTTCTAATACAGGTGACAACATTTTTTTTTATATTGATACAATTCCCAAACCTCCTTTTTATTAGTAATAAAGACACAATAGTCTCCTAATAAGTAGGATATATTATAGAAAAATACATGGTTTTTTTGCTGATTGGTAATGATTTACATTCAGTAAAATAACTTTACAATTATCTTAAGCGTTAAGGTGAGAAACAGTAGTCAATTTTTTCATTTAGTTCTGCCGTCAGTACTAGTAAAAATGACAAGAGTTTTAAATTCCCTTAGTTTCCTTGTAGGAAGAGGTTATATAGGTTGAGACTGGAAGAGAGTAGGGCTGTTCATTTGATATACAAACTGGTTTATGATATAGACAGCTATGTCACCACTCTAGAGGACAGCTATATTTTTTTGAGCTAATCTTACTTGTTCATGAATAAAAGGATGTTATTATCTCTCCTGTAAAATTTATTTTGGCTATCTGAAGAACTCTAATGCTCCATCAAGCATTTCACCAATTTTCTTAAAAATAGATGTAGCAGGTGGTGATCTATCTTGTTCAGAATAATTAATTGGCATTTTCAAGCAATGATCAATCTAGAATGATGTGATTGGGATTATTTGCTTAAAACAGTATTTCACTTATTGATGATGAATGCTTTCTGTCGTTATTTTGATCTTTAGTGGCAGAACGCACCAAATAAAGTTAGTGAGAGCTGTCAGCTAAAGGAACTAAGAGGAAAAGGCCATATTCTGCTTGAAAGCATGAAACAGGTGGAATTAAGTTCAGGCAATGGACTCCTGGACATATTAAATAGCAAGTGGAATTCATAAGCTCACAAAGGCCCCTTCGCAAAGCATTGCCCTAAAATATGCAGTCTTAAATACCTTTAATGAAATCCTCAGAGCAACAAGTAACTCCCACTCCCTACCAGTGGATTATTACAGCCTCCGCAGCCTTGTGAAAGTTTTAATTGAAGGGCACTACTTAAAGGGATGATATGGAATGACTCTAAGGTAAGATTGATCAGTACAGGCAGAATTTTATTACAAGTGTCAATTAGATTGAAAAGTGTTATAAAAGAGATCATTTACATAGCTTTAGGCGACAAGGAGACACATTATTCTGAAATCTCCTTTGCTGATTGTTTAGTGATTCTCTAAGGGTAACAGGGAGGAAATATTCCCTCCTGCAAGAGGAGACAGTAGCCGCTTTCTGACTGGCTTTGATTTAAAGCTCGTTAATGAGATATGTGCAGCTAATTAACAGCAGGGAGAATTTAGCTATATACCACAGTGGAGAACAGCATTTATCAGAGAAGATCGGACTATTGCCCTATAGAAGTTCAATGTTGTGCTGCCAGGAATGGTTCAGTTCCAATATTGCAGAGGAGAGCAATATAGCCAATACCAAAAGCTGACTGAAAATTTCTTTGACACTTTTTTCCCCCAGAAAAATAGGGTTGCACTGACAAAGCAACCATTTTTTAAGTGGAAAACCTCATTTTTGGTAATTCAGCACAGTGAAGACAAGATCTTCCTTTTCATTTTCACCCTTTTTTCCTCCAGAGAGAAGGGACAAATTAGCAGACAGAAAGCCTTTGGCTATTACAACCAGGCTTTTTTGGAACTTGAGCTAGACCACGGGAGTGTCTGCAATAGCGTGTTAGACACAGGAACATACTTTTGAAATAAATCATCCTACAGCCCCTCCAGTTACCACAGTTTTGGCCCTGTCACCAAACCCTATCACCCTACCTCTGAGTAAATTTCTTTCCAGACTCAAACAAATCTGAAAGATGTACTCCAGGAGTAAGCCTAACATGCTCTAGCTGCTAATGAGCATTCAGTCCCAGACCAGACTGGACCTAATCCAAAATATATCCCCCAGAAAGGTCTAAAATATTGACATTAGGTCCTCTGCCCTAAATGTTTCACTCTAGAGATCTGTTTCTTTTAGCACTCCTTGCTAGTGCAGATCATCTTTGATGATTTAGGGCATGAGTCATCAGAGACACATCTGTGTAGTCCTCGTACATAGGACACAGGACCTACAGAAAACCCCCTCTGGGTGACATGCTGAATGCCAGGGGAGATACCCTACAGTGCCTAAAATTACAGTAGGTGCCTGTGTTTAGGCAGTGTGACCCTGCTCACCTGGTGGTAATTCATCTCCAGAGCGTAGGCCCCCAAAATTATTTTATTCTTTTAAAGTCAATGGAAATAGATGGCCTACATGTAGTGCCATTTTAGAAGTCCTAGATACCTACCTGGCCTCCAGCTATCTCTGCAGAAAGGTTCAAGCTTTTCTATAAGCCATCTGTTATATTAGCTAGTATTGTGCAGAGATCCTACCTATCATAGGATAAGTCAAGATGTTGAATCCCACCTGGAGACGATACAGTCAGTAGAGTCTAGAGACCTGTTCAGTTGGGCCAGATGAAGGACAGAGTTTGGATGCTTAGATATGGACACGTGGTGCTGTTTGAGATTCCCTAAAGCATGCAAAACATCTGCACAGGGCTGGTAGCGGTGACACTGGATTTATGGGAGGCTCACAGCCTTCTGTACTGTGCACCAAGGTAGAATACCCTCCAGTGCCTCAAACGAGGCAAGATGCCTGTGTTTAGCAATGGCCTCTGACCCCTTGTTCAAGCTGGTTCAGCCAGCTTGAGCAGCTCTCCAGAGGACAGAGCAGCATGCTATGGAAAAGGACATATAATGCACTTCGTCATTTGTTCTACTACTTCCACCCTCCACATCATGAAAAATCTTTTGTCTTTATAAGGACTAAAGAATATGCATTGCCAGGTGGAAATAAAGAAAAGTGAAACATTTAAGGGAAAATACTAATGAGAGAAAAAAAAAAGAATAGAGTTTTACTTTCAGGTCCTTCCCTTCTGCCTTTTCAAATTGATGAGTTTCCAGTAAAGCCTAAATGTACACTAGAAAGAGAATATTGGTCAGGACTGTGTGATTTTGAAATTTTCTGCATGAGGGAAAGTGAATTGCACATTATATTTCCTGGTCTGGAGTATGAATATCGTCTCCTGGCTGTATTTTGTCCCAAAATCAGTCATAAGTTCTTCAGGGAGATATGATCACTTTTGTAAGGGACATTACAGCTAGCGATTCCTCTTAGAACTTTTCCAGACCAGGCAAATTTGTATATTTAATCAGTTTCAAATGTTATTTTATTCTGTTTTCAGGGAACAGGTGAATACATCTTTGTTTGTGGTGACTACATTATTTGTCAGAAGAGACTGAACATTTTATTATGAATATCTGAAGTTGCTAAATTGCACTGTTGGCTGCTTCCCTAACTCTCATACAGTCATTTGTTTTGCCAGGTGAACTGAAACTGTAAGGTTAAATTTAAAAAATAGGCTGAGAGAAAGTTGCAAATCATGGCAATTACCTAAGTTTTACCTTGCACAATGCACATTAATATTTCCATATTTCTATTAGAAAGACTTAATTTAATGCATTGTAGGTAGCATGTGGCAGAATGTAGTCATATTGGGTGTTATTGCTACACGTGGCTCCCTCTCTTCTATTATTTCCAGCTGTTGAACTTACAGGAGTTAAAACAGGAGTTCTTGGTTTTCATCTCTCAGTGCATCACTTTAAGGTTTCTTTTTCTTTTTTTTTTTCACTTTGTACTATTAATTTTTAAACTATTTTCCTCACTGCAGTCTCCAGTGTTGGAGACTACAAAAAAATTGGCATACTACAAAAATCAATAGTCACCCACCAATATTGTCCCCACTTACAATATACGAATTTCTTTTGCTATTGTTTTAAGTACAGTAGCTCCTTCAACTTAGGAGATCCATGAACAGTAGTGTTTTGACTGTATAGCTTATTTAGGTAGCTTATCAATTCAGTATGGCTTGCTGGTGGTGAGAGCATACAGTTCAGAAAAACCATAATTTAATTATGCACATTCATTTGGTGGAGTTGGAAGGACCTTGGGGGATCACCTCGGCTGACCTCCTGCTTGAAGCCAGACTGCCATCAATGCTAGATTAGGTCAAGCATGGCTCTGCCTAGTTTTTGGTAGATAGAATTTCTTGTATATTTGCTTGAATGCTTTAACATTCAAGGAAAGTGAAAAACAAATGGGTCATGAGTAAGGCTGATCTGAAATTCTGATTTGCATTTGAATGAATATTCGCAGATTTCTTTTTCTTATAATTCCCGTGGGCCATGCAAAATACAGGCATAGATTACCAAGAACTCTCTAGACTGGCTGATTGATATGGTTTGTATTTGCCATGTAAATGTACGGTGTTTAATACTCTATCTATACAAATATAATGCTGATTGACAAACTTGCCCAGAAACAGAGATATCTCCAAGGAGGAGGAAGTCATTAACATTTTAAAAAGCAGAATCCTAAAGGAAGGCTGTTCAGACACTGCAAGGGAAGGTGGTTCTTTGAAATGTGCGAAGGTATGAGAAGTCAATATTAAGGATTCCTTTGTTTTTCTGGAACAAAATTCAAGAAGGCCTTTTTCTTTCTTCTTTTTTTTTTTTTCCATAAGAGCAACACTTGATATGCAAATAGAATAATTCAAAAAGGGTTGAGAAATAATTAATTTTATGGAATATATGGGAACATAAAAGCAGAATTGTAAATCGCATATTTAAATTAAAAAAAATGAGAAAACGTACAATATGTTAAAGAGCCTTTAGCATTTGAGCTCCACAGAGGACTATAAAGGGAAGGACACTAGCTCTGAATATAGCCTACTTGATCACAAGTTTCCAGAAAGCAGTCCTACAAGTCAAACAATATGCTACTGTTCAGGGGGAAAAAAACCCACCATTTATTAGGTAAGTATTTTTATCTAGTTGAACTTACAGCATACGACTAAGATGTCAGTTGAGATGGTTTCTGTTTATTGTAATGTCCTGCCTTGAAGAATGAGAAAGCAGTTTCCACATTAACTAGCAATTGTGAAGGAGGATTTTTGTTTCCAGAGCATTGAAGAGAGAATTACTAAGGGCATAAGCAATAAGTATAATGAGCTTTATTTTTTCAACAAATTTTGTTGCTTCTTCCAGTTTCCTTTTCTATCTAGATATCCCTTTGAAATCTTGGGTCAGAGAAGGTCCCTGCACTTTTCTGGATGTCCTCAGTCCACTTTGTTGACTGTGTGTGTCCACCACTCTGCACTTTCAGCTTTTTAACTCTCATCATCATTGGTCTTTTTGTTGTTTCTCTTTCAGGCCATTGTTTCCTCTCCAGCCTGCTAAAATGGGAGATATCTTCTCAGATAACTGACCACCCCCCAAAAAATTTTTAAAACAATGGGACTTGTTACCAGTTTTCCTAGACTCTGTCTGTCCAGGAAAAAAAATGTCAGTTTGATCAGTTATGTAGGGTGTTTTCATCCTCCCAAAAATACTGAGGAAGAATACTCAAGAACATAGGAAAACCCATGTCTGATTCTGTGTGACGGATGATCACAGAAACCTGTAACAGATCTCTTGATTATTGCAAGTCTCATAGTTAAGCTTTAAGAATGGCAACTTTGTGAGGCTGGAGAAGTCGGTTCCTTGCATCGCTGTGAGACATCTGAACTGGAAATGAACGCTGTGGGGCAGGCCTGCAACGTGCTAAATTCACTTGCTTCTCATTAGCCTCATGAACTGAGAGTTCTCTGCGTGGTTCCTGGCCGCGGGATGAGTCATTGCCGCTTGCTCTCTGCTGGAAGGGGCCTTGGCGATGCCTGCAAGACTGAATTGCTTTCCAAAAGCAGGAGGTGGTCTTACGAGCTTCCCACGCTAGCCCTCTGCAGGCTGGCTGGTGTCGAGTAGAACAAAACATAAAACATACTCTAGGCTATACTCAAAGGTAAGCTATCTTCCCTGTAGTTCAGGTATGCCTAATCAAAAGTTATTTTGAAATGCACCAGTATAAAATGCAATTTCTGTAAGGCAAGTTCACCTTTCTCTCTCTAAAATTCTGGACTACTAACTCCCATATTTCCAATGTAAAAGTTGATTTGGTGACTTATGGATAAGACAGATAATTCTACTATGTAGTCTTGCTTGAGAGTCAATACATTTGCTGAAATCATGACTTTCTTACTAGCAAGTTACTGAAGGAATGATTCAATTTCATGGTTTCTCTGGAGACAAAGGAGTTCCCAGGGCCAATCTGCTTATTCTTCTGCTCCACTTTTCACAAATTATTGTCTGTACAGTCGCACTTGTTCAACTACTTGTGCGGTTGTGTACTGAAACTAATCTTTGCAGTGAGCCATGTTTTAAAAGTCTCAGGATTCGTGGTCCATTTAGCAATGCTGATTCCACATATGTTTAATATTATTTGATAAGTACAATAGTCTAGGCCTAACACATCAAAAGGAGTATTGATGGTGCAAGTATTTTAGTAAACTTCCCCTAGGCATTATAAGCGGGCTTTTGGTCACTTTCTGAGAATGAAAGAGAAGGCACGATGCATGCCAAAGCACATTCCCCAAAATATTGTTGATGACAAGCCTCCACTATGTCCCCACTGCTCCTGCCAATATTTGAGATTTCTGATTTTCTAGTCATCTTAGAGAGTCTTCCAGGTTATTTAATGAGGTTTTTTGTGAAGCTTTCCTGCCATCCATTCAAGCATCCATATTATTTAAGCTGATTGTCTTTTAGCTTTGGCTTGTCTAATTTTTAATTTTAAATCCATCTTCCTTTGTTTTCCCAGGAGATACCGAAAAATGGTGACAACTCTTCTAAATTTACAGAGTGCAGGAGATCTTGCAGTTGCCTGGGTCCAGATTCTCCTCAGATGCTTACAATTACTTCTCTGCCCCATTTCTGCTTATTCTCACAATCTCCCCCATGCAGAAGGAATTCTTTGCCTTTTCTTTCCCTTATTAACTCATTTATTCTAACTCCATATATTACTTCTCCTTCTTCAACTTCTGTATAGGTTCCGCCTTTTCCAAGGAAAATTTAAGAGCTTTTTGTGCCCTCATCTTCCCTCTAGCCAAGTATGCAAGACTGGCAGAAGGGAAATCAGAGTTTTTCCTATTGACAAGACTGAACTCTTAAAGAAGAACGATACAACTTCTTCCACCAGGAGACTGGTCATTGCAAATCGATAGCACTCCTCATACTTCGTCTGTAAAGCAATATTTTCCTGTGACATATATTGTCATGCACAGGACATTTTAAGTGTGTAAATCAGTGACATTTCTCATTGGATTAAGGAAAATAGAGCTCCTCAGAGGTCTTGTGGATAGGAATACAAAGTGTCTTCAAAAACCACTTTGAGCCTGTGTCAAAGTGCGTTGAAGACGGTTGGAAGCTTCTCCCTGGTTTCAGCAGGTCTAGGATCTAGACCTAGATCTAGGATCATGGGAGACAACAAGCTTTTGTTTCTCTTTGTTTTTCTTGGTCTGTCTGCTGTGTTTATAAATATAGATACAGATACGGTGGAATAGTCTTACAGTATTTGATTGCTCACTGCAAATAAAGGTATCTTATAGCTGAGGGTGAAAACATTACCTTGTTTATTAGGATACCAAATCATAAAAAGTTAAACCAGATTAAAAAAAAGTGAAGCTGCTGATTATTTTGCAATAAGGAGTTATTTAGAGAAAGAAATTTTCTCAAAATAGTTTTGTGCAAGGAATTTTGTATAGCAGGTCTAACCCTGCTTACCGTGAGAAATACACAACCAATGATATACACAACATATTTGAAATACAAGCTGAGTACCCATCGAAATACGAAACTCACTGCTTCTTCATTGTAATTTCAGTCATTCATTTAATCAAACTACAAAATTTGTGTTTTTAACAGTGGTGTGTTTTTTCTCTCAGTTCCTCCCTCCAAGTGCTGGAATTATAAATGTTTTAATCAGAAAAACGTAATATATGACATTGAATTTTGCAGAAAAAGAAATTAATCATTACCTGATTTAAATGAGCTTTTAGAGAGTTTTGTCTATTGTGAACAGAATACACATTTGTTTGTATTTTAGAATCATCACATTCTGCAAAGTTGAAAAATGTATAACATCATTTTAATTAGTTTTTAAAGGACAAGTTGATTTTACACTTTTACTTGCTGCCTTAGAATATTGTGCTCATTCTGTAAGGTAGACATTCAAATGGCTCTTCCTTAATAAGGTAAAAGTTGTGGAAACACACATTTGAGATTTCATAATTAAGTACTCAATTTGAGCATACTTACAAATGCCAGAGGTAATGATTCTTTGAAGTTTATCGTTCATAGAAATCTTTTGATACTACAAAAAGGCAAGTAATACCGTGACCAAACAAAATTAGAACCATAAATCAGATTAGCCCTTTGCTTATTTTTTTTCACCAAACCACCAGTTCAATAAATCACTCTACATGGCCTGTACATTACGCTTACTGCTTTTCTTGTATCTACATCAGCACAACAGTGTGCCATAAAATGTTATTTGATGTATGCAAAGTGAATCAATGGATTCTTAAAAAAAAAAAAAAAAAAAAAAAAAAAAAAAAAAACACGGAAAGAGAGCTTTTTTTGATTTTGTTTTGTTGTTTTAAATGTAGTATTATTTCCAGAGAATTTTTGGTTGGAAACACAGGAACTGTCTGTAGCATTGCAGTAGGCCCATACAGTAATCTGCAATATCATTGTATCTCCTACAGATACAATCAATTACTGACTGGTATTTTAAGTGTCAGGGCCAACCTCAGGTTTTGAAGTATGAGGGTTAAACAGTGCAATTCCTTTAGGTACATCCTAAATGAAACACCTGCATTTTCCTTTGAAGCTTTCTGTACTCAGTATTGTTCCTTTCTACCTCTGGCCTCCCCAGTGGAGCTGATCAGTGATTGTCCTTCCTCTCTTCGGTTTGGCAGTCTTCCTTTCACAGATGATGAGCACTCAGCCCCACAACACAGCCCTGCATAGACTCCCACACTATTTGGTTCACACCTTTCTAAATACAATAAATATATCTTTGTATTCTAATGGTATGGTGTAGAGACTGCAAGAATGTGAATCAGGCTGGCTCCCAATGTCCAGAATTAGAGGAGTTAGGTGGTATTGGAAAATTATTGCAATTAAAAGAAAAAAAAATTGTCTTCTACTCTCCACACTTACTGTGAACAAATTGCAAAGACTACAGTTTGACTAGTAATCCAATGTTTGCATCAGAAGTTAATAAATGTATGTCTATCAACCATCCTAAGTTACCTCATAGTGATAAATAAATGGATAAACATACTGGTCCTCGGTGTGCTACTGGTAGAACTATGGTTAGATTTCTGGTCTCCTATCTCTGTTACTATGCCTTTTATGTATCTGCTTGGTACCTCTAACCATTTGAAAATAATTGGAGATGCAACGTAAGTATGAACTGGAAGTATAGGTATGCTGATCCTAACAAATGTTCCTGCCTTTGGTAGCTTAACCACAAAAACTAAGGGGGGAAAAAAACTTTTATTTGTAAATACTGTGGATTTTTTTAATGTGAAAATACTGATTTGCTGAAATAAAAACTTCTTTTAGAAACAGTGATTCTGACATAATTTTGGTTGGAAAAGTATCCAGGTGGAATTTGAGACTGTAAAGAAACCACATGCTTGCAGACTATCTCATGTCAATGATATTAGCTCTTATTCTCTATTAGCTATCGGTCACTTTTAGTTCATGGTAGTGTTAAGGTGCTCGTCCAGATCGTAGGAGATCCTTAATCTGCATTTGGCAAGGCAGTGACATATGTAGTGATTTCACAGGTCTTACCTAAAGGTCTTTGGATTACAGAGGATGGTTTCTCTCATGTGGTTTTCACGTGAATGGGTCTAGTTTTCATTCTTATGAAAAATTTTTAAACAACTAATCCTAGAAATACTTAACAAAACGTAGTCTGTTTTTCTGCTGCCTTTATCTGTCACGTATGCTTTGCTCAAAGAGCTGAGATAGATATTATGAAAAATGGAGTATATTCTATGTCTTTCTTTATGTCTTTCTTTCTAAAGTGCCTTTTGACCTATAGATGATTTTTATAACTGGAGATTAGAATATCAGAGCCTGAACACTATCTCTTTTACAAAATGTTGTTCATATTTTTGTTAAATACACTGCTTTTATAACTAGGCTGTGACTGTGAAAGTCTTGTCCTCTATGAATCAGTCAACAGTCTTTCTTTCATTTTACAAATAAAATAACTGGGAAGTCGTTCACTGTTGGTTTGGTCATGGCTAGGAACAGAAAAGCCCAGTCTGTAAAATAACTAACCTATGTGGCATATGGAGTCATGTTGCCTTAAGCTGAACATGTTAAAGCTTTGTACTTTTGATAACTAGTTTTCAAAGCATTGGACTTCAAAGAGCACAGAGTGCAGCCTGAAGTTATTCTTCTTCTATCTAACAATAGACTCCCATGAGCAAACCACTTAAAGACTTCATGAGTGCAGAGGACAGCTGTCTCCTACTAATCTTTGCTAAAGTGGAAGAACTGAGCCTATCATTACTTTTATTATATCGTTTTAACCTTTATATCTATCATATAAATACTATTTATAAGATTCCTTGGTGGTGCTTACTTGGGGAACTTGTATTTGTTGATAGACTCTGATTCATCCAAACTAATTTTAATAGTCCTTAGAAACATTCACCACCAAAAGGTGATTTAATCCATTTGAGATTTGAAGTTAATCCTTTATAATGGGACTTCTGTGGTCACTCTGACATCTTCGGGAAATGATTTTGTTGGCTTCTAATTCTAGATCTTATGACCTAAACTCACTACCATGAGTGAGATAAGAATTTGGCATAATGCTGTCCTGTACAAAAGCAGACAAGTTCATTTACTAGGAATGTCAATATGACTCCTTTCTCTAGTCTCTGTTTTAAAAATAAGCAGATGTTTATGTGTACGTTTTGTTAATATGGACATATAGTATTTAACAATATTATACACTGAAAGCCTCAAAAATGTGAGCTATGAATGTGAATGTAGGTATCATAAAGGTAAAAAGACGTAGCAGTCTCAAACATTCTTAATGACATTATATAATCCTGACAGTGTGATAATGTACTAGCTGGGTTGAGCATAAAACTGTCTGAATAAGGAAAGGATTTTTTATCCTATTTTGCCAAGACTACCAAATACACTTTCCTGAGTCAAAAAGAATATATATGAAAATTGTCAGTCAAATGATTTTAAAAAACCCGAGATTTTGTCTAGATTCTCAGGTACTTGACTTTTTATCTCTCTGTCAGCCAACGTTAGCCAAAAAGCAGCCTAAAGGCTTAGAGGTTCCAGTGGTTACTCCGGCATAATCTAATCTGTGACCTCTATCCCTTGTTTTTTTTAATGTCCTTATAAAAACATAGTGCATTTAAGTATGCTTAAAGTGCTACTGGCTATAATTAAAGTTCTGTCAGCCTTTCCATTATAAATCCCTCTTTTCAAGGTTTAATATCTCAGAAGTTTCAAATCCCACGGGGTTAAACTTCATACAGAAGCTGTCAGCATGAATCCCTCCTACCTTCCAAACTAGTTTCAGTTCATAAACTGCTGATTGTTATTGAGTCCTAGAGTCTGCAAAAGTATTTCTGATTAGCTATCCTCCCAAAGTGTCTTATACTGTCTCATTTCATCTTAAATAAGTAAAGAAACAGATGCGAAATAAAGAAATAAATGTGAAACAGAAGCACTCTGATGGAGTTTTTTTTCCCCTTCTTTCAGGCTATAGAACCACTGCAGCTTCCACCCATGTTGAAAACTGCTGACTTCAAGTTTATTTCCAGATTGTCCCAGACTGCCTCTGCTAGGATGTGGAGAGCAAAAGTTAATAACCTTGACCATAAACTAGTATACTCATATTCCCATCTTTTCCATATTTATTCATAATAGGGGCCTACACTGGCTAACCCAGTGAGGTTGATAATTTTCATTACTTCCATTAGAAGGAAGTAAGGTGAGAGAAATTAGCACATGATCTCTTTAATGAATTTGTAATCTTGGAGATTAATCCAGGGCAGCCTAGTACCTCTGTGTCTGATCACCTGCCATTTCATGAGTGTAAGCTGGATTTCTAGAGTGCAAGGAGATTTACCATTTTTGGTCCTTGGAATGAGGAGAAGATCAGGAAAGCCAAAACAGCTCCTGTAGGGTATCTTGTAAGTGATCTAAAACAGAAAAAAAAAGTGACTGTTGACAGTGTTATGGCCCTTTGATTTTAGTGGTGTCCACATTTCAAGTTGATATGGAATATTACAGAAGAAAGTATCAGTGTTTACCTATTCCTTACAAATGAAATATCATCATCCTCTTTTAAGTGTGCTCCCCTCAAAGACTCTCAGAATAGTCATCATCAAAGTCATCAAAAAAAAAAGAATTGATGCCCTAATCAAGCCTTTTTGATTCCTTACTGGACCTATGACTATTATACACCTGAACACCAACTCATCTTTACAAGGAGAGATAGCACCTTTTCTCTTCCTCCTCTGTAGGTATGTGATAAGGGCATATTTCTGGCAAGGGGAAGCTACACAAGAGGCTCAAGGGCTCCAAGCAGATAGGATCTTAGGACTGTGGTCACCCCATTCTAGGTGACTGCCTAAACTTTGGGCTGTTACAAAAAGGATCATTTGGTTGAGAAAGTGGAGGCGGAGACCTCAGGATCTGGAGCTCAGCTTCACAGCCAACGCTAACTGCAGATTTCAAGTACTCGGAGTTTCAAGTACAATCTTTTTCTTTGGCTTTTCCATGCCAAGGAGCAGAAGTCCAGCAATATGAATCCCACTCCAGGTGCCAAAACCTTTGCCTGTTCCTTACACAGGGGCCTGTGCAAGACTAAGCCAGTCTGAGATCTCCACTCTTGTATGTGGGCTAATGTCATGTGTTGCAGCAATGACCATCGTGGTGCATAAGGCCTCTCATGAGTGCCTGGCATAACAATTCATACCGATTCATGCTGATATTCACAGCTATCTATGTAAACTTAAGCTAATCATTGCACAAGAAAGAGAAAAAAACTCATTGTGTGTATATACACACATTCACCCTGATACATATTTTGCCTTTGAATTTGTGGACTCTGACAGACTGAGGAAAGGGAAGGGAGAGATATCACTTCAAAATGAGTTAGAGACTGCAATTATACCAGCAACAATTTTAAAAAGTATGTAAGCTTCTGGTCATGGAAGCTCTCCTTTGAGTCTGAAAGCGATTCAGGGTTAAATACCAGCTAAGAAAATGGAGATGCCCATTTCTATTACTTATTAGCATCTCCTCTCCTCCTGCCTTTTCTTTCAAAGATAGTTGAACTGTTATTTAGCTAATTAAATTCCAGACAAATATTTTCAACTAATAATTGTCATTGAAGTTTGCTATTTCAGATCTGAAGAAGGATTTATATGCTTGAAATCTTTTCTACTTTTTCTAATAGGGTAATTAGGATAAGACTTCCTTCCAGCAGGCCCTCCCTTTTCACATGTCCTTATACTATTATAGATACAATGGTCCTGGAACCCAAGGGCTCCAAACTTCCTGGAAAAAAAGAGAATTTTCGGCTTAGCAAATATGAGCAGCTTACATTTATAACATCTTTATTGCCATCCAGTTCTAATAGGAATCAAAATCAACATGATGTGGTAAAGCAATGAAAATAACCTCATACATTTCTTTTGCATATCTAGGTGTAGATGTGCATAGCTATTTCCACACTAGCTTTCTGAAGAAACTGATTTATAGTGAAATTTAAAAATGCGTAATTGATTTTAATGTGTTTAACCTGGTTACAATTTTATTAATACATGTCTAGAAAGAGCCATACCTCAATTGAAAATGGTAATTTAGGTGGCTTTTTGTTACAATAAATGGACTGAAAGCAGTGAATTTTCTAACTGCTCAGGAAAAACATTTATTGCAACAAAATTACATATTTTCATACGTGAAAGACAGTAAAGTGTTAGTGGAACTGATAAGCCCACAAGATGGACTAGATGTAATGAGAATTAGTCTTTACATTAAACCTCTAGTTGGCAACATGGATTGCTCTATCAATTTAATCTTTTATTTATTTTGGCTAGAACCATTGACTGCTGTAAGTTTGTAAGTACAATGTATCAATAGTGAGGTATTAACACAAAGAATAGCTATGTCTGTATAAGAGAATAAAAATGCTCTCAAAGAGAAGTGGCATTTGACTCTGTTCTGGACCGACATCCTTTGAGATTTCGCTTTTCTCACTGTTACTTCATGTATTATTTTATTTATTGTAACATTAAATAGCAAGACAAATAGTAAAAATAATCTGGAAAATTATCAGATAAACTTTCATTATGTTATCATGTTACTCTTGTGAGACTTCTAGATCTGATAAGTACCTACAGCTTCAGTTAAAACTGCAGACAGAAATTAAAAAGCTACTTTGCAAAAGCTATAGACTTTATTTCACTGGAAATCAAGATATCTGATGCCATTTTCTCTATAGGCTGTTCTGTTAAGTGGCCAAAAAGATCAGATATCCCTGAATGAGAATTGGAACTGGCTTCAGGTTTTGGAGCCAATTTGGAGCTCAGATCAACTGGGAGTAGAACTGGTAAGAGAAGAAGATACCAGAGGTGGAAAGAAGCTTGCACTCTGAGAGAGTAAGGAATACAGATGAGTCAGAGAGACGTTTAGGCCACTTGGAAGTAATCCTTCTTAACTTGCAAATAAAACATGCTATGCAATCAAGAAAAGTTCTGTGTCCTACTTCTGTGAAAGAAAAGTTGAACGCAAAGTGTTGCTTTTGGTCTAGTTTGAGTACAGCCTGGTGCCGGAGTACATAGTCACTTTGTCTGCTCAGAAGCCTACAGCTGTTGTGCTTTTCAGTCTGGTTCACTTGAGTTCTTTTGTCATTCAGGTGCACTGCCTTATTGAACTAAATCCCCATGTATTTGGAAGTCACTGAAAAGAGGCTACATTTGTAGGCAGCCTTACTGTGCTTGTTATTGTTTGTGACTTGAAGTGGGTTCATAAGATGGTGGAATAAAATATTAATGAAAATGCATTGGAAATGTGTTAAAGCAACCATTTCTGAAATATCTAAAAAGAGAGCTTTTTTTTAAGGGGAAGGCAGCACTTTAGTTTTAGTTTTTAAATATATTTATATACGCATAAATACACACACAAGCACACGCATATCCTTCTAAACAATGATAAATTTTAATGTAACAATAAAAGTTCAGTTGCAGTCATACAACTTGGTAATAAACTATTGCATGTAATTTACTGGATTGATTAATTTTTTGATCTGCAAATAATTTAATAATAATCATAATGTGTGCAAAGAATGTGCTATACTGAACACACTGGATTTTTATAAATCTTTTTACTATTGGCAAGATCTAACAGAGATTCATGCTTCTATTACAGGATTTATACAATGCTAAATATTTTTAGATTGATTTCAGAAGAGCTGAGAGACAGCTCTTGCAAGAGTCTCGAGAGGATCTAGTTTAGTATTAATTTTATACAAATGAAAAAATACAACAAATGTAATATAATTTGAACATTTAATCTGGTTACCTTTTAACCTCTATGAAATGGTAGACCTTGCATTTTCAATGTAATAGATGACGTGCAGAAATTATTCTCTAACATAAGTCTAAGTTTTTTTTTTTCTGATAACAATCGATTCTGCTTTAGTGATTTTGAATCTCTTCCCAAAAAACAATGGAAAGAGAATTAACATGAAGAAAATGATCAAATGATCACACACAGATTATTGTTGCAATTAGTTTTTCTGTTACTTGCAAATACAAGAAAATTAAACTAGAATAATTCATATCAAAGTGACATAGAGCTCAGCTCTATCCTTTTCATTTCAGCTCAGATCTAAACATTTGTCTCCAATGAAATAAAATATACAGTACGATGAGGACATACCAACTCATACAAAGCCTAGGAGGAGATACTCTGTCTCATTTTGTGAGGTTTG
The DNA here is from genome assembly GCF_028389875.1 of Rhea pennata. Classification (NCBI taxonomy): domain Eukaryota; kingdom Metazoa; phylum Chordata; class Aves; order Rheiformes; family Rheidae; genus Rhea; species Rhea pennata. Next base: position 170,311,479 of record NC_084663.1, read on the forward strand.
TGGATTTGAATGAAGTCAGCTGGTATCCAATAAATGTAACATTTCTCTCATACTTTCTTTTGCATATCTATGTTTTCATAGTGCAATGTTTTCTTACTAAGAATATATCAGAATGCAGCTTCTGATGTGGGGTAGGCAATGAAGAGAGGGATTTATATTTTGAGCTTGTATTGGAATCTCAGACTTGTTCTCTAATTCACCGCTTATTCACATTATTAGCTGGTTTAACCAGGGTATGTGACACTCTTCCAGGCTCTGACACCCATAGGATCTGAGGAACATTAGCTTAAAGCTGCAATTGTTAGCTTTATTCTTTCCGTTGCATACCTAGATTGACACCTGGCTGTGGTTTTTAGGAAATGGAACAAAGAATAAAGTTTGAAGTTCTCCTGGGACAGATTTTGTACTGTTGGGGACTGATGAGTTACCACCTAGCAACTGAGACAGCCACCCACCACGTATCCATTGTAAATGCAGGGATGGATGTGTTTGCTTAGAGCTCTTCACAAAGGTTTTAGCTTTGTCTTTGTTGTAGGTACATACAATCAGAGTATAAGACATGATAAATTTACTTCATACTGGCTGAGGGGATCTGTGACCTCTTAGCTACAGACTGTGGGATTTCGTCTGCCCTAGCTCAGTTTTCAGAAAGTGAAATGTCACCGAGCTGCTCCCTCCAGGCTCCCTCCACATCAGTAGAGAGGAACTGGAAAAAAAAAAAATCCAAAAGTCAGAGGAAGTGCATTTGGAAGTGCCTGTTTGGTTTCATCACTCTACTGTAACTGGGATGTCATGAAGGTGCTCCAGTTACTAGATGTGAGGTATAGAGTGACCAGCTCAGACCTACTGATATCACTTTCAGATGCCTACTGCTAGACACGATCAATGTTGTTCTTAGGAGTTAAGTTTCTTTGGAAGACATTGGATGTAGCTCTAAAATACTTGCATCTTGGAAATGATCCTGCCATCAACTATTCAAAGAGACCTTAAAGTTTTGCCTAAGAAACTTAGATTCTTAAATCCATCCCTATTCAGCAGAGCAGAGTGGTCCATAGAAGTGCATAGCTTTTGAAATCAGTGGGGCTTCAGCATATACTTTGGAGATGCACAGGTTTTGAAATGAATGTTTTGGTGCCCTAAATTTAGGAAGTCCAGACAGAGCACCATAGAGAGTAATAATGGATATGTCTTAGAGGGGGGAAGCTGGTGCAAGGGAAATGTGAACATGTACTTAGACCTTACTAGAGAGAACAGATTTTTATGTTATGTTGCAAAACCAATCAAATAAATGGATCTGGGGAAAGTATAAATTTACATTTTTAGCATGACAGTGCAGCTTAAATAGAGACGTATGGTACTTTTCATCTCCTTGTGCATCATTTTCTGATACAATCTTTATTTTTTCTGTGCCTAAAAGGGGAGTTGTCAGAATTTTCTTCTTCAAATGTTTCATCAGTCTTGGGTCTTTTAAATGGTAATATTTTTAAGGAAAGTACTATTGTACATGTATGTGTACGTGTACATGTATGTACATGTATATGAGGTGCCTAAGTAAAATGGAATATTCAGTCTTGTAGCTGCTAATGTAAAAAAATGATATGTAAGTACATATTCGTGATTAACTGAAATCCAGTCAGCTTTGTTGGTGTAGATCTGTGCTGTCGATTTGATTGAAGATGCTCTGATGTTACAAAACTTCTGTGAGCAACTCTGACACACTATGTCATGAGCTTATGTTCTCTAAATAAAAATTTATGGTGATTAGGATTCCTCAAATATAGTTTTCAGAATGTGCTGCTAATATTTCACTTCCACTCATTGATCCTGTGTGACGCTGGAAACTTGAAAACCTCTTGATTCCTATGTAACTGAAAGTGCATCGCATGGCCTTGAAGTCTTGCAAATGTGCATGGTTGCAAAAGATTCCATATAACTGTTTACGTTGGCCTTATCCCTATGATATTCAATGTCCTACCAGGCTGTGCCTAAAAGACCGCTGTGTTCATAATTCTAGATTAGGTGTTTAGTGGTTACCAAGGTCTTTGAAGTGTTCCAAATTGCACATGCTAAGAGATAGTAAGCTGGGAAGATGGCTTCATATATCCTCCAAAGGCAGTTTGTATTTTCAAATTATGTTTGTGGTAACTCTGAACACATAAAGACACTCATGTGCTTTAACATTGTTGTTGGAAATCACAAACAATTTTTGTTGTTCTGACTCTGTGATGAAAAAGAATCAGCCAACTTGTTCAGTTTGCCTCTGGGTGATGGTAAAGTACTGGAAAGCTCACAAAAGAAAAAAATGTCAATGAATAAGTAACTGAGTTGTCTCTTCTGTGTTTCCAGAAATTAAAACTAGTTTCTTTTTACTGTCTATTTGTTTATTTTAGTGCCTCTCTGGTAGATATAGCTTCGCAGGTGTGGCTGTATTTTTCTAATAGACTCAAGGAACCTACAGCTGCGGTTTTGATTGTAGGCAGTAGGCAGAAGAATTCAGGAGTTCCCATTTTGTGTTCTTGTCTCACCTTTTCTACCATTTTGTTGAGTATGAACACAAAAGCCAATTACCACGACCTAACTTAGTAACTGTCATTATAATACATCTGCCTTTCCACAATACATGGCCTCTGCATATTCTTTGATTTGCACAAATAAGCAGTGAGGTGCTATACCTTTAGCTCACTAACCTGAGTTTGCTGTTGAGTAAAAGTATGAACACAGTTACCATGCAGTAGCTGCCACACTGACAAAAATTTGCATCCTGGCATTTCTCATTGGTATCCAATTTGAATGCACATACACTAAATGCTTCTCTACCATCACTCATGTCAAACTGAATAACTAGCTAAGATTCAGGATCATTCAGGTTGTTCTTGCAGGGAGGTGATTAATTTTAGAATCAGGTTTTTCTTTCCGTTCTGTCCATTCGATTTCCTACGTGGAAAGAAACAAAAATTGCAGCTCATAACATTAAATTTATTTTGGTCAACACCTCTAAAAAGATTTCTGTATGGATTTTTTCTCATAGGATTTTGCCATTCACTGTCTAGACCCATGATCTGCTTCAGCATACTTCCCCCCACTTCTCACAGTCTCTCAAACATCCCCTTTGCATGCATTTCAGTATGTGAATCCCGGCATAACTTTCAACAGAAAGACCAAATTCTTGCAGAGGTCTGATAAAGTGAGATGGAGGCAGATGAGGGATGGGGAAGAGACAGCGACATAACTGTCTCTACCATTTATTTTCAGTGAAGATCTTCATGGACCAAAAATGTCAGACAGGGAGCAGGTCAATGGAGAGGCGATCAGTCTGAAACTCCACTGCTCTTTCGGTTCCCTTGCTTGAGTAAAATGCTGTGTATTTTACAGCTCTCCTTACTAGACACTGCCATACCTGCCGTCACGAGGACTCTGCAGCAGCAGTACACATTGGCCATGGACAGGCAAGACACCACTTCAGCTACTCCTAGTTCCAGGCATATAAAGCTGTGGGCTTAGTGAAGGTGGAGAGAATTTGCTTCGCTTCCTCATGGTTTGGAAATCTACTGTGTAGGCCTAAAGAGAAGTATTTTCTTTTCTAAAAAAATAAAAAAAGAAAAAGGGAAGGAATTATGAGTTTTAGCATATTTCTGACCATTCTGTTAAAAATGAGTTAATTAAACTCCAGAGATGAAGAAGACCTATTGAAACATTTGAAACATTGACCTTCCCTTTTGACTGTCACCTTATTTAAATAATTCCAAGTTTAATTAGCTGACTTGGAATGAATTGATAAAGGGTTACTGTCACTTATAATTTCTCCTCTTTGAAATACAGAAGTTCTGTGCAATTGTTGTAGCCACCCTCCTATGTTCACCCTAATAATTAAAGCAAACCCTTTTAAAAGTTGAATTTTTACTTCTAAAGCTCTAATAGCTAGCTTATATCAAAAACAGTAAAAATGTGACAAGATAAACAATATATAATATAGACAAACACATATACACACAAATATATGAATGTATATAAAAATTATCTAAATCTGCCATTATTAAGAGGTTAGATTTTTTTGTAGAAATTATCTACAAATATGCAAAAAAGTAGGTTTTGTTTTTTTATCATGAGTTCTAATGACACTTCATGAAGTTTTAAAAATCCCAGCTCCTTAAATCAGGTTGAGATTCCCAACCCAAGATCCAATGAGTAGAGAAATGTCTTTAAAATACTTAGGCAAGATTTGGTTATAGTGCTCAAGATATTCTGTATTCTGAACTTTACCAGAAAAAAGAGAATTTTTTATTTCTATTCTTCCTTTTCTGATGCACTCATAAAAGTCTTAGCAGGGAAGCCAAGGCCTGATTGGGAAATGTAAAATTCATTACTTGTTAAGTTGTAGATGAGTAGCTTTCTAGAGTACATAAATGGTGCAGGCTTGGGATGTTGTACTCTGAGCCAGGCACAGCTCTGCTGGTAAAAAAGCCTCCAGGGCAGTAGTAGTAGTAGTAGCACCACAACTACACTTGTGCTGATTTAATATATTTACTTTCTTACTGAGGGACTGTAAATGGTGTTAAGGTATAAGTGATACATTGATATAAGTGATATTCACAGAGCAACTGTGAATGGGATGGTTAGGGATACTGGTACTGTACACTGTGCTCATCATTCAGACTTGGCCGAAGGTGCCGAAGTAAGTAGTACATCAAAAAGGTCTGTTATGGAAATCCATGGTAAAGACTTTATGGAAATTGTTGTTTCTCAGTCTAAATCTCACAAAAAAGTATTCTAATTTTGTAGGTGAAAGATATATCCAGAACCTTGATCTGTAAAAGGATAAAAAACATATAGCCGCTGCTAAAGTTGCATGTTCATTTACAGTAAAGTCCCATGGTCTTTTATGCAAATGTATGGCAGTAGGTGCTGCAGCAGCCTACAAACATAAGTAAAATAAAGAAGAGGAAACTGTGGGTAAGTGAGATCCATGGGGATGTCTGAAAGCACAAAGCCTGCACCGTGGGAGGAAAATAAGGGAGAAATAAACAGATACGGTCTGTCTCAACGTGCCTTCTGAGGCTGGTTCTCAGAACGAACCATTCCCTGGACGGTGCTAGGAAGAGTAGTTGCAGTAGTTGAAAACATATCAGGGTGGGAGGTGACAATCAGAGTGGACAACTAGAGCACAGTGCAAAAACTTTTTTCCAAGGCCCTCTGTTATTTAGTAGTACTGATAAAGCCTATCAGCACAATACCCAAGGTTTCCAAAATCTTTTGAACAACCCTTCTAGGTTTCTTTGCTCTCTTTGAGCACATGTATATGCTAATGTATATATATATACACAAATACATAAAAAACTATATTGAATACCATATGTAAGTAATACCATATATGTATATACTATCATTTATGTATATGTTGATGTATATACATGCATATATGTGTAATTTGCTAGATTACTTTGTACTGTCAAAAAAAGGTGCTTGTGTTTATTATTCATGACTCAGGCAAAAGAATAGCCTTAGGAAGAGCAGAGAGAGATGCAGAGCTTACAAAAAACACATCTCAATTTTATAGATGGAAATTTCAAAAAAATATTACTTGCTTTCTAGTATATCCATATCATGAACCGTCAGTTATAATTGTCAGGAAGGTGATACCATAGCTTAATGACATAGCACATTATTATATGACCTAAAGAGCTCTGAGACATAACCTCCATCAAACCCGCTCTTATTATCGCTTTGTACTTCATGATCATGTGGAATGGATTCTCTGTCTCCCTGTATAACTTGCAGGGATTATTTTGCAATTTGCTGGTATCATTTGCTGTACTTCATCATTGCCTGATGAAAGAAAATAGAATACCAATTTCATTAAACAGTAAATAAAAGTCAGAGTGAAGACAAAACATCTAGCATGAATGCTGATAATTAGTTTCTTGTTATGAATGAATGTTTTGAAGGAATGGCTTAGTGCTTGGGTTATAATGTTTTTTTTTTTTTTTTTTTTTTTTTTTTTTGCCCCTTTTCAGCATTTTTTTTCATGTGCATACTGATGGTGTTTAAGGTTATAAGAAAATCCATTCTGCTTCATTGATCAATGCTGTAAATGATAATATGATTTATTTTTTACTGCTTTTGATTGCAACACATTCTGAGAATGTTTTTATATACAATATAAGTTAAGTCCTGATCATGAGGAGGATTTATGGCCCTTGGGAAGGGAGTAAGTTAACTAAATATAGGTGTTTAGTGACATATTAGGTGCATATGATGTCTTTCTTGACCTCCACACAGTGGTCTTGTAGGTCCTAAATCTTATCTGAAAGCCCAGATATCTCAGCCATTTGAAATGGCAGAAGACAGCTATTTTTAGGTGCTTGAATCATTCCTCATGAGTATTTTATACATTCTTAACATGAGAAATGTAAAAGTTCATCCCTAATGCAATGTCAAGTGCAAAGCACCAAATGACTTGGGAGAAGAGGGGTTATTCCCCGACCTGGACTGTGAGATTGGCCCCCTCACAAGTATCCGCTGGATATATTTGCATTGCAAAGTCCACCTTACTTGGCCAGAATCTTGAGATATTAGTCACAGTATTAAAAGATAGTCGAACTATCCAGATATTTTTGAGATGAGCACCAGAGAAAGGAAGTCCTGGAGTGAATTCTGTAGTGAAGATATGTTCACAGCTGGCTGAAGCTACCTTCCTTTCCAGCCAATCCACACTGAAGTTTTGGGGAATGGGACTATTTATTCCTATGCTCTTGACTCTGGAGCCAAATCTTTTCTTCTGTTCTGTGTTTCCATCTTCCCCCTGCGCCAAAGGATGTAAGCCAGTTCTGCATTTTCAGCTTTGTTTTGTAGGATATCTCCTCTTTGCTACTAGTCAAAGCACTCAAAGGCACAGCAACAGGCAGAAGGCTGCAGGAAAGCATGATATCTGTAGCAGCTCCAGTGCTATTAGACCTGTGTGAATCTTTACTTCTCGGGTTTAACACAAGAAATAAGCATTTTAAAATGTTATTTCAAATGTATATGTATTCCATGCTTGGCCAGAGGAATCTCTTCACTGCAGCAGAGCTTTCCTCAAACTGAAGGCATCCATGCATCTCTAAATAAAGGGGTTGGGTAATTGTAAGGAAGAGTTTCTCTCACAGCTGCTTCTTAGACAGAACCAGTGCTGCCGGCAGGAGAAGAGATTCCCAACGGGCTCCTGGTGACGTGGCCTCATTAACCACGCTGTGAAATAGTGCAAGGAGAGGATCACACCCTCGCCTGTCAGGGCTGTTCTACCCTGTGCTTAATCAGTCATTCCCCAGCGGGGGAACCAAGTACCCAGCCTTCCGGGCAAGCATCTCCACTATTTGGCTAGTGAGTTCACTCTTATTCTTTTGGATGCCTCAATCAAACTGTTGGAAAAATAGAGCAAATATTTGAGTAAATATCTGAGGAACTTTTATTTCTGGGTTTCAAACACCATAGCTATGCAAAATATGAATAATATTTTTACATTCCCCTGGTGATACACATAGATAACAAGTTCCTTAGATTATAAAAATAATTGAGTATAAGTTCAGTTGCACTACACCTGTGCATTTATTAATATTATTGTTAGATTTACATGAACTGAATAATATTTCAGGAGTAAGTACCTTAAGAGGCCAGGAGCTTTCTGATCAAACTGGATACTGTAGCATAATTTTTCACTATTTTGTGACTGTCCTATTCCAGTTCATCAGATTCAAGAACTGTTGCTACTTTCTGTACTTTTGGTGGCAGATTGCTATAAATCAGAACTTTGGGATCAGGCTTTAAATAGCCCGAAACAGTTTTCATATGCCTGATCTTCAGCCAAAAGCCTTTTCTAAATGTGATCTTTCTAATCCTGATCAAACTGTCTGACAAGTAAGAGAAGGTCTGCTTTTTCTTTCTCAGTAACCTGTGCACCACCTTCCAGGAACTTAAGCAAGCTATCTGATCTCTCTTATTAATTAATTCCTGTGAGAACAGGAATTCTTCTGCAGTTATTTGGCACTAGCAGGCACTGGGTCACACCGCACTGTCTCTGTGTGTGCATTAGTACACAGAACTAGTTAAACTGGATGACTCTATGGGGTTTAGCAGATCAATTGCCATTCTCATCTGGGACAGCAACTGAAATCCTAATGAGAATAGCAACACTTGTAATTAGAAGTCTACAAAATCTTCTAAAATAATCACTTAAATTTAAAATGTAAATGTGCCTGTAATTAATTAGCCTATTTAGAATAAAGCTTTCTAATTAACAAATGTAAATTGGGAATTTTCTGTAGATTTCATAAGGACAAAAGTGTTTCTCAAGGGAGCTGAAAGGAGACACATTTCTGTGTGAATGCATATTAAGCCCTGGTAGCTAACACCTCGGTGGCAGTATGCCTGTGGCAGTAGGAGAGACTGTCTGCAAGAGGGGTACTACCACCACAATCATAGAGATTTTCTTAACACTTGTAATACAAATCCTACTTTTTATTTAATAGGGCAGTTTTAAACAAAGGATTATATTTTTTTCAAAGGTAGAAAACTGGCAGTTCTAAAACTGAAGTCCCCAGAAACAAAAAAGACATGGAATGAATAGTGTCTTCAACTTTGATTGGAAAGGATGACAATCAAGTCTATTTGGGCCTTTGCCTCTCTACTGAAACCAGAGACTGATCATGGAGGTCAAAACCAAAATTCTCAGGAAATTTAAACTTCTGAAATTTAGTTTAATTACAAATCAAGATCACAAAGAAAATGAAACCCAACAAACCTAGAAAGATTTTGATTCTTAGTTCATATCAGAATCCTGAATTTTTACTTGGAGTTCAATTTATGTATTTATTTTTCTGCTGAATTATATTTAGATGTTTTCATGATATAGAAGAAGTATTGAGTCAGCCTGTTACACTGTTTCATCCCAACACAGACAGGAGAATTGGATCTGCAGATTTAGGTATACTCTGCACTGCTGAGAGGTAGGATAAACTAGTCTACGTGCAAGTCCTTGCTGCCATGCCATTATATACTTTCTACTATCTAAACATCTGGTTTAAAGCTAACCCTGGCACCTCAAGCATAGCTTGGAAAAGAAAATAATAGGCTGGGCCTAATTTTTGAGTTCCAGCTGTTAAGTGTGGTATTTGTGTTTTTTCAATGTGTTTTCTAGAGTGCCTATGATGTCTCAGTTCAGTTACAGTTAGTGGAGATCCTGAGTTCCATTTATTTATCCAGCAGTCCTTCATGGATGCAGAGCATCGGACCTCACTAGGTTTCTCCATAAGGGTAATGGACTAGTCAGTGCAGCCAGTGGGGTCTGGAGAACTCTTCAGCTTCTTCTAAATCTGCACAGCTGAAGAGCTTTACAGACTCCTCTGCTTGTGTTGACTTGATCTCAATTGACTCAGATACCTAATTGTCATTGAATGCCTGCCTTGTAGACATCTAAATGTAGGTGTCAGACTCTGAGTCTCACTATCACTGCTTATCCATGAAATAATGTAAACATGAAAAAGATATAGAAGCACAAAATCTCCAAACTGAAAATAGTCCGAAACCTTTTTCCTCTGCAATTTTTAACATCAAAAAAGTGCTTTGATTCTGCAGCTGCTTTTTGCTGAAACAGCTCAGAGAGAAAAAAAGGAAAGAAGAGAAGAAGGAAAGAGAGAGAGAAAAAGGAAATGCTAAAAAAAACCCCCATCCAGCTAGTATTCTGATTATGTGCTATTTCTGATGTTACTATTCTGGTGGAATTGAAGTATCCTTTAAAAAATAATTTTCTCTGTTCTTTTGAATTAAGCCACTAACTGCCTTTAAAAGGCAGTGATTCCCAGTGTTTACTGCCTAGGATCAAATTAAAACAAGTGCTATAGAGATAAAGGCACATCTTCCATTATCATTCCTCTTATTCTGGCACGCTGATCCATTAATTAACATGCATCTTTTAAAGCTGTATCATTTTAGTGATTCCCATATGGTATGATAAACAGATTAATGTCCGCTAGATGGTTCAAAAAAGGTGAATGAAAGTATTTCTCTTTGAAGAAGATGCACTTAAATTTAGTTATGGGCCTTATTTTAACTCTCTGAAATACTCCAACTTTTTTCTTTTTCCTTGTGTAATAACAGCATATCATGATATTTTCTGAGGTCGTGTTGTCAAACAGTAGAGTGCTATTGAAGTGGGGATTTACATTAATTCTTTAAGAATAAGTCTTAACACAGGAAATATTCCTTACATTTTTAATATTGTTTAATTGTGACTTCAGCAATATAAGAAATTTTGTTGTTTGAACATGTTGGAAGTAATATTGCTGTATGTCTGCAAGCCTCAGAAGTTCCCATGTGAAAAGCAAAGATTAATTGTACAGTATTTACACCTTTTCATTGATAACTAACACCATAAACCTGTACAAATTGCAATTTGTTTCTCTTTCCCACAATCCCTTTGGTTTTTAAGGGATGTTCCTCAATTAGCTGAACTGTGCTTCCTCTTGCTTGCTAAGCACTTTTGGTCAAACAAGGAATGGCAGAGGTCCACAATTAGATCAAAAGATCAATCCTAATGTACCATTTTTTCCTCACCCTCCTGCTTTAATAAAGTGGCTGCAGATCTCCAGGGGACAACTCAAAATCCGAGTACTGATATTTCTAAATTAGCTGACTCTGTGACCTTGCTAGTAATTGCGTTAGTTTATCAATGTTCAACACAATTTATTACTCTCCAATATGTACCAAAGTGTTTCTCTCTCAACACTAACAATATTAAAAAATCTAAACTATCTATCGAGAAACAAAGGACTATTCAATAAAGAAAATGTATAATAAAACGGAAAACACTATACTGATGGGTAGTAGCATTAATCTAGTAACTAGTCATAATTGAGATAAGGAAAGAATGCTTATGCCATATTACATTTAGGACACTTTTAAAACCTCCAAAGAAGAGAAAATTTAAATAAAACTTTTCTTCTTTCCTTCCTTCCTTTACTCTTACTTTCTTGCTTTATTGCTTCCTGTCTTTCTTCCTGTTTTCCTCTTTCTCCTTCTCTCTTTCTCTCTTTTTCTTTTTCCTTCCTTCTTTCATTTTTTTCCTTCTCCCTTTTCCTTCCTTTCTTCCTTCCTTCCCCTTTCTTTCTTTCTTGCTTTCTTGCTTTCTTGCTTTCTCTCTTTCTCTCTCTTTCTGCCTTTCAACTAGGAATGAGCTACAGCCTTTATACATCACTGAACATATTACCCAGGCTCCAATGAGAAAAATGAAGACTGATAAAGTCTTATCTAAGCATTTAAAAGTCATTTGGACACATTGATCAAAACTCATTCTGAAATTAAACATATTAAATTTAGATGGAGGAAAAAAGGCATTAACTTGATGGAACCCAATTTTTGCATGAAGCAAACAAATGGCATCATTTCACCAAGCTTCTCATCTTGATCACATTGCTATGCATTATTTAAAATATGCACTTGATTTGGGTAGTTAATAAGCTATCTGTAAACTTGGTGTAAATTTGATTGTGGGCAGTGCTCTTCTAGTTCCCACAGAAGGATTATTGATTTGTTTTTATTTCTGTGAGAAGTGAGCTTGTGGCATGGTGCCACCAACCATGAATCAATGTAACTATCTGTGCTCATACTGCGATAAGAATGGTAAAGAGCAGAAGTGCATAGAGAATATGTGATCTTTTAAATGACCCAGTTTACTTAGAGCTGTCAGCTGCTCAGCAATTTTGCTCACCAGCAGCAGGCATATATGATTTTGTTGTATTGGACATAGAATCTCCGCCAGCTTTTGAGTTCAAATGAACCCTCAAATAAAACTGAAGAGAACAGCTAAATTTTGCCCCAATCCACAGTTAAAATAGTGAAAATAGCCAACACCAATTTTGTGTTCTGATCTCTGCTGTAAAGAAACATCAGTTAGGTGTTCTGAAAAGTTGCAGACCTATGGGTTCCTCTGGAAATCAGTCATCTTCTTTTACTTTGATAAGACCAGTACATTGTCTTTTTAGGTTCATTAGGGCTTTGTCTGCATTCAGAGAAGCCTGGCACAACAGGAGCAGATTCATAGGGAAGAGCTGTTGCAGCTGACCACCTGGCGTCCACACTGCCTGCCCCATTTTCGGGAGAAAGGGATAACTTTGGGCTAGCTCTGCTCCGGTGCTGCGAGCTGCCTGCCTGTTAGCCGCTGAAATGTGTTGGGTGGCCTCCCGAAGAACAGCTTGTGGTTTAGTTTCTTCTGAAAAAGCTCCAATTCCCTGAGATCACACTATGAGACCACCAAAGCAAGCGAGAAAGATTAGGGTATTCACTTCAAATGTACATTCCTGATCTGAACTAAAACACTAATGTAGACACGGACAGTGAAACCTGTTACTAAATGAGCTTTGACAAATTGTACTATCAATCCCTCAAAACTCACTTTGAATGAAAATTTTGTTAAGCAAATATGATGTAACATGTCTCAAGAATTAGTTTTTTTTTTCTCTTACAGCATCACAATATTTTCACAGAAAACACAGTCTCTAAAGAATGTTGTAAAAATCGGTATTTTAGGCATTCAAAAAATTCTGGGACATCATCAGGTCCAAGTAAAGGTTCTTGGAACAGGAGTCCTCCACATTTACATGATTGTGTTCTTTATCTTTTTTGCAACAAATCTTAGGGAGAGAGGAGTGTTACAAGGAGCACTTTTGGATATACATCCTAATTATGAATTTCACTGTCGTCTCAGATGGATCTTGAATCCACTTCCAGACCCTTTAAAATATTTTAATTGCTGTGTTAACTATCTTTTGAGATACAGAAATCTGCTTTGTAAGTAAAGTTAAAATTAATATCAATGAACTTCAGGTGTCTAAGACTGAAAAAAAGATTTGAACTCTGGAGGTGATCATTTCTCTTCATTGAATGTAATGGAAACCTATACGACTGGCTTAAATATCAATGAATAGATTTTAAATAATGACATGAATCCTAAATTACAGCATCTTTAAAGCTGGGGGAAGTGGAAGAACCTTTACAAAAGGCACAATTATTTCTGCCTCTAGGGTGTTGTTTCATACATCTTTGTGAACTTCAATTTTTATATAGCCTTTTTCAAAATTAGAATTTACTAAGTAGGTCAGGAGGTCAAGGCTGCTTCCAAATATTCATCAAAGATTAGTAAAGACATATGCAATGATGTTTTGTTGTTCATAATTCTCTTCGGTGGCAGACTTTTACTTTTCTAATTACATTTTTATTTCTTCATACTATTTTAAAATTCAATTTATTATAAAGAGTAGTGATCCTTGCATAAAATTTCTAACCAATTTTTAAGAAATATGTTTTTTACACAAATCCAAATCTGCACAATATTGAATTTCAGGGTACTTCTCTTTACTTCTGGAACAGGTTGCCTGGAGAGGTTCTGGAGACTCCTTCTCTGGAGATATTCAAAACCTGCCTGGACACAACCCTGTCTAACATGCTCTAGGTGACCCTGCCTGAGCAGGCAGGTAGGACTAGATGATCTCCAGAGGTCCCTTCCAACCTCAACCATTCTGTGATTCTGTGATTATTTGCACATATGCTAAGGAAAAAAAAAATGTATTTTTATGCAGAATTACCTTACATCTTACTTCTGTGATTGAAAATGGTTCCTCAAACCAGAATTCTAGCAGTTCACAGAGTGTAACATCTAGCCTTCTTCATGCATATTCTTCTCCCGCTCTGCTGAGTTACTCTGGCTTAAGATCTGTTTTCTATTTGTGTGGAGTCCAATGACCACATTAACTTACAGCGACTGGATATAATAGGACACAATGACACATTTGAGAAACATTTTGAAAACAGGAATAAGTCTCCCTAGAAACATCTACTCTCTTAAAAAAATAAATCCACTGGTAAATATAGACATTTTTGAGATAAAAGCATCATACTTTGTTATTTGAGTTTATATTTACTAATATTGTCATACTTACTGATAAAAGATCAGCACTCCAACGTGCTAGTCTCTGTACAAAAGGGATACAGAGAAGGCAGAATTACTGAATGCCTTCTTTGCTTCTGTCTTCACTGCTAAGGGCAGCCCTCAGGAATCCTGCAGCCTGGACGTGAGGGAGAAAGTCTGGAGAAGGGAAGACTTCCCTTTGGTTGAGGAGGATAGGATTAGAGACCTTCTGGGCAGGCTAAACATCCACAAATCCATGGGCCCAGTTGGCATGCACCCACGGGTACTGAGGCAGCTGGTGGATGTTGTTGCCAAGCCACTCTTCATCATCTTTGAAAGGTCCTGGAGAACTGGAGAGGTGCCTGAGGACTGGAAGAAAGCCAGTGTCACTCCAGTCTTCAAGCAGGGCAAGAAGGAGGACCCAGGCAACTACAGGCTGGTCAGCCTCACCTCCATCCTTGGAAAGGTGATGGAACAGTTCCTTCTGGATATCATCTCCAGGCATATGGAAAAAAAGAGGGTGATCAGGAGTAGCCAGCATGGATTCACTGAGGGGAAATCCTGCTTAAGTAATCTGATAGCCTTCTGTGATGGAGTGACTGGCTGGGTAGATGAGGGGAGAGCAGTGGACGTTGTGTACCTTGACTTCAGCAAGGCTTTTGACACTGTCTCCCATAACATCCTCCTAGATAAGCTCAGGAAGTGTGGATTAGATGAGTGGACAGTGAAGTAGATTGAGAACTGTCTGAAAGGCAGAGCTCAGAGGGTCGTCATCAGTGGCATGGAGTCTATCTGGAGGCCTGTGGCTAGTGGTGTCCCGCAGGGCTCAGTACTGGGTCTCATCCTGTTCAACCTTTTCATCAATGACTTGGATGAGGGGACAGAGTGCCTCCTCAGCAAGTTTGCTGATGATACCAAGCTGGGAGGAGTGGCTGATACACCTGAGGGCTGTGCTGCCATTCAGAGAGACCTGGACAGGCTGGAGAGCTGGGTGGAGAAGAACCTCGTGAGGTTCAACAAGGGCAAGTGCAGAGTCCTACACCTAGGGAAAAATAACCCCCTGCACCAGTACAGGCTGGGGGCTGACCTTCTGGAGAGCAGCTGTGCAGAGAAGGACCTGGGAGTGCTGGTGGACGACAAGTTGACCATGAGCCAGCAATGTGCCCTTGTGGCCAAGAAGGCCAATCGTCTCCTGGGATGCATTGGGAAGATTGTCGCCAGCAGGTGGAGGGAGGTGATCCTGCCCCTCTGCTCAGCCCTGGGGAGGCCTCATCTCGAGTACTGCGTCCAGTTCTGGGCTCCCCAGGACAAGAGAGACATGGAGCTACTGGAGAGAGTCCAACGCAGGACTATGAAGATGATCAGAGGGCTGGAGCACCTGCCCTACGAGGAACGGCTGCGAGAGCTGGGCCTCTTCAGCCTGGAGAAGAGAAGACTGAGGGGGGATCTTACCAATGTGTATAAGTACCTGAAGGGAGGGTGTCAAGGGGACAGAGCCAAACTCTTTTCAGTTGTCCCGTGTGACAGGACAAGAGGCAATGGGCAGAAATTGAAGCACAGGAAGTTCTGCCTGAACGTGAGGGGGAATTTCCTCACTGTGAGAGTGACGGAGCACTGGAGCAGGTTGCCCAGAGAGGTTGTGGAGTCTCCTTCTCTGGAGATCTTCAAGGCCTGCCTGGATGCAACCCTGTCTACCATGCTCTAGGTGACCCTGCTGAGCAGGGAGGTTGGACTAGATGATCTCCAGAGGTCCCTTCCAACCTTACTGATTCTGTGATATGTACAGATCCTGCTATGCTTACCCCCAGTAAAGAATGAAATGCAAGATTCATCACACCAAACTTCAAGCAACGAGATGGAGTGACTGATCACCCCAATCTCTCTAAGTGATCCCTGTCTGAGAGAAACTGGCATCTCTAGGGAGCTGCTAGGAACTGGTCTATCTCTTTCTGTTAATAATGAGAACAAATGCTCTGGCTTTGAGCAACCATTAGAGAAAGACCTTGATTTACTCTTGAGGAAGCCAATTCCTCTGTTCTTGAAATGAGTGGCTGACAAAATACCAGCTGCGGTGATCTTCGAAAATGGGTATTTGACAGTTGACTTTCATATGGGTTGACTTTCTTGGGGAAACCAGGGTAATTTGTGGATTTCATGGTATTTATATTCGGTTATGACCAGCTGTAAGGTTTGGAGGGTTATCCTCAAGGTCATAAAGTTGATTCATACATCTAGTAGCTTTGATTTGGGAAGGTAGCATCATTGTTCTAAAAAAGACTGGGAAAAAGAAACATTTGGATATATGAATATCCAATATATGGATACATGAAAGCAATTCAGTTTTTCTGCTTATACAAGAAATGAAGTACGCAATACAGGCTTATATTGCTACACATGCAATAACACGAACCAATTTATGTCTACACTGCTGAGTGCTAGCTCTCTTTAGAGCTAGATGAAAAACCCAGGCCACACAACATTTTGCCTTCAAACTTCTTTGGACCTGTGTAACGTCTGCACGGTTCTGACATATAATTATCTTCTTTTTTTGTGTATTTTTTTTTCAGTTCAAATTTTCAGAAATGTGGAACTATGTGCTCAGCAATTGTGGTGGGATCTGAGACCCTGTGGGATTCTTGGGAACGCAAAACTTGCTGGAGTAATGCTAAAGGATTCCCCAGGGAGAAAGGAGACAAGTCTGGTAGATACTGACTCTTTGGAGCTCTCTTTGGGGTCAACTATCCATCAGACTACCTTCCAATTTCTCTTGGAGACAGCTAGTTGGAACAGTCTGCAACAGGGGCAGGAAAAAATTTAACAGTTAAGCAGTGTGGCCAGTGACCCACTGCCTGAGTTCACTTCATGATCCCCTGTTATTTGGCAGTAGGTGCATACCCAGTGAGTATTTGAGGGTCCACAACAACAGCACAGCTTCTGACAGTTCCTATTCCTGTATCTGTACCCTTCAGCTAGCAGCTTTTGATCAGCAGAGGAACATGTTTCCATGTGCCCTCCAAAAAAATCCTCACAGTGCTCTAGAAAAGTTTACCCTGAGTTGATTTGGCAGATATGAATCTTCATCTCTGAAGACCAAAATTCTGGAAGAAAAACCTTAGAGTATTCCAATAGTCTAACAATGGTCTCTGGCTAGTCTCCTTCACTACTTCACTCTGCAATCCATCCAGAGCAACAGCTCTTTTTGAAGGCAATATAGAAATGTAACTGACATATTCTTGTGCCCCACCCCCCCTTGTTTCAACTATGCCTGGCTGAAAGGTCCAATTATCTCTACAAGGCATTAGAGAACACTGGTTATGTTCACTGCATCCCCAGTGAACATTTCAGTCATGGGCCAATATATTTTTTGGATGTGATGCGTTAGTCTCCTAGTTCTCCCTCTGGTTCTCATACACAGGAATTGCAAAGAATTTCCCTGAATTTCTTGCACCTGTGTCAGATTTGCTGAATGTGGCTTAGAGGGACCTAAATATATTTCAGATTTCACAGGTGGAATTTCCAAGAGCATGTAGTGAGGGCACGACTCTCCTCCCACAGAAGTGAATAATAGTTTCACGGTTGACTTCACTTAAGGAAGAGCTCAAGGCAAAGCTCAGTGTTTTTGAAAATTAGACCCTACATATTTAAATGCCTCTGCTGTCTATTCATGAGCTTGCTTTCCATAACAGTTTTCCTTCTTCCTCTGGGAAGAGGCTATGTTCTGTCTCCGTGAAACACTATAACAAAGCAGTTTAAAAAATAATGATGACCATGTCTTTTTATCACCACTTCTATCTATAAATTATTTTTGCTATCTCTTAAAGTCTGTATTATATCATAATTATGATAAAATATCATAATTTTATTTCATGTCATTGGTCTATTTTACTACTCCCTTGAGTGCATAAAGGTATATATTAACACAATGAATGTCATATTTTGGAGTGCTTACTAGTGATATATTTAGAAATCAAACCAATATTCAACCATAATTAATCAAATATTTAAGAAAAATTCTTAGCATTCTAAAATACTAGTATTGCAAGATGTATTTGTATAGCTTATAGCATCATGATCAAAGTAAGAAGACATGCAGCATTCACTTCCTTCTGACATAATTCAAAGCACAATAATGACACATTAGTGGTATTAGGGACTGAAATAATATTGGCTGAAACTAAAGTCATTTTTTGAGTTAACTGATAAGTAGCTAAGCACATTTTGGGTGTATTCACATTTCTTCCATCCAACAGAAAACAATACATTATAGCCCTTAAAATTTGGCTTGTGTGTCTTGCAAGGTTCAGTAGGAGCAGCCTGAACACAGACAGAGCTCAACAACCGAGGAAATCATAGAGATAAGTGCTCTGTGCTGCTGTCTGTTGTTCAATTTGTTAAAGAGACTGAAAGAGCTGAGCTCATTTTCATGGACAGTATGCAAGTTTCTCTCCTCTTTAAACTCCTGGCAATCCATGCCACCTGGTTAAGTTGTTAGAATTCAGACAAGACTTTGAATATGAAGGTTACAGCTGATCCTATTTAACTGAAAATCAGAGGGACCAGCCTTAATACACCGTGAGTAGTTCACCACAGCTGAACTTGGCTGAAGTCTAGGTGGTGAAACTGAGACAAGAGAAAGAGTAATGGGGCTTTGACAGGGTGGGAAAGTGGTGTGCTTGAGTTTAGGCTCAGTGTGCCCGTATCAGTGAACCTTCCTTGCTGTGTTGAAATCTGGCATCTTAGTGACATAAGATGTAAATTTTTCAGTGAAAGGGAAGAGATGAGCTGAAAAGACTCACAGTCAAGTTTCCCTTTTATTCAGCTAAAAGTCACCATGACAGATGGAAGAGTTGAATGACAGGAGGGGGAAGCATTGGCTTGTCCCAGTGGAAATGTATTCAAACGTAATGGATGGAAATAATCTCTGGACCAAAATTGAATACAAGAAAGTGTCATAGTATGCCATATGGCATGGCAGAATTTATCTCAGTCAGAATTAGGCAACTTGCCCCTACTTGTAATGGAGATGAACTTCTCTGAGTGGATTCATGTGCTCTAGGAGTTTTCTATGTCCCTGAAACAAGTCGTAAGATACATACACATGAAAGTAAAAGGAAGATGAAAAGGCCTAAGGTATCAAGGATCTATTTATACATATTCAATTCTACCCTGTTGTCCAGTTGCCTGTTGTTTTCGAAGTGATGTTTTTAAAAGCAACCTTCATGTGGAGATTCACATTTCTGTTACTATAAATTACTGTTAATATAAAATACTGTTAGTTCAAGCACTTACCTGTAGGATCAATTATCTATTTCCTAGTCCAATGAATATATGTATATATAAAAAATGTAAAGTAGAAGCATTTTAAGATGGGAAACTGAGAGAAGGTATCTGAAAATTTGGTGTGGCCAGTGCACAGGGCGACTCAAGAGAGGAGATGCTCTTTGAATTGATGCTTCTAATCAGACAGAGGAAGAATATGAACTTGCCTCCCCTTGACCTAGAGAATAGGATAGTATCATTTCACCTCAGTTTCCTAGAAAAAATGACTGGTTTGGTACCTCAACCAAATTAAGAGCTCAGGACGATAAGTAAGGAATAGAAATAGATGTCTTTCTTCACCTTAGAGTTAAACATGAATGTTTCAGGACCAATATATCCTTCTTCTTGATAGTATATATTGACTAATTTAGTCCTCTCCTTTTAGCATAGTCTTCTCTATGTTTCCTCTTAAAATCTTCATTCTTCATTAAATTTGTATTTGGAGCAAAGGGGTCCAAATCAGTGTAAATACCAATAGGTATCTTCGTGTCAGAATTAGCACCCACATTATTAAGTCTATGTTTCTTTTTTCAGACGGAAAGTGGGATTCAAGAAAACATTTTGGTGACTCAAATGCTATTTAGGCAAAAATCTAAGAATCTAAGAAATTTAAGTTCAAGAAGAACAATAACAACTGTTCTTACATCCTTAACTACTTTAGCGCCTGACATTCCTCAAATAATTCCTAAAGCACCTAACATTTTGCTACTCCTCATGGCTAGGAGAGTTTTTCTGATGCTGAACTAACAAAGCTGGAACCACAAAGCTTCCTGATGCCCTCTTGGAAGTGTCTATGTAAAGTCATCTGAAGTCATTTACACTAAATTTTTTGTAAGTGGTCAGTCATTAAAGAATAGATTTCAGAAGACAGCGTATTTTTTATTTTTTTTTTCCAAGATGTGGAGTGTGAGTCACTGTGCAACAATTTGCAGAAAGGCTGGAAACTCCCAATTACTTGTGTGACAATCAGAGCTGTGCCTTGGGCCAGTAAAACACTAAAATGCCAAGAAAAATACTCAGAAAAATAAAATTTTGCAGCATCCTCCAGTTGGATCCTTAAAATCAGGAGACTTCGTACCTTAAGTTTTGCGGTTCATCAGATTTCTGTCTCTGAAAAGGGAATGTGACTAGGACCTTTTTCTCATAAGATGATCGTGAGGCGGCGTTCATTAGTGTTTGATTACCACAGTGATGCAAAAACTGATGACAACGATAATGGTTCTGTCTTTACAAAAAGCTTTGAATTGGTAAGAGCAAGTGTTTTTAAACTCAGTTTCACCTTTTTAGTATTTTCAGTAAGGTTCAATATCCTTGGCATAAATCCATTTACTGCTCTGTGTTACTACAGAGTATTAAAAGCAGTTGCTCTGCTCCATTCAAGAAGTGGTTGCTTTTTAGCACCATCGAGTTACCTCAGAGAGGTGTTGTAAACCTAATTACTTTATGTTTGCTTTTGTGTTTTGACATCACCAGGTGAGAGGTGCTGTTGGTGTGCACAGCATAGCTGTCATTAAAAATAACTGAGCTGAATGTTTGATGAAGTGTGGGGTGGTAGCTACAGAACAGATAAAGCAAACGAAGCACGCAGAGTCAGACCTTTAAAAACAGTCTTGATGCAAATGAGGAGAAACATTGTTAGCAGATCAGTAGATTGTAGAACTGCTCATCCCCAAACAGTTTGCAATGAAAGCATTTCATGCTATGCTGCTGTAGCACAATAATTCTAAACCTATGGTTTTATCGTTTATGCCGTGATATTTTGTGGGTACATACGTACACATACAGGTAAACTTTGTAGAATGAGATTAATGGAAACAGCAATAAATATGTTTTCAACAGCGTGCAGCCGGCAAAAAATGAGGATTATATCTAGAAATGCAATGTATCTGCAAAAATAGATTAATTTTTGGAGCATTTATTGTTGTTATTATTATTATTATTGTCATTATTTTTATTTCTAACCTTTCCTAGACTTCATTCTTTCAGAGAAAAACATGCATATCAGCTTTGCAGTTTGATTGCCTTATGGGCATAAAGCTTTGCATATTTACTGCCCATGAATCATACAAGTATGTGAAATCCAGTGAAGATTCAATTTTTCCTGCTAGATGCACCTCTAGCCGTTTAATTAAAATATGTATTATTAATAAAACTAGATTTAAGTCATATTTTTTACAGATATGACTGAAACATTAAGGGCAAATTGTTTCATACTTTCATAGCAATTTGCTTTTAACGTTTTGTGCCTTAATCAAAGTAATCCTAGGATAAGGTTTGTGGTGCTTGTGACTTCGTGATGTTTAAGTCACTGAAAACAGATTTAAGACTGTTCTAAGGCATTCACATTTACTTATGAAATGAGCTCCAAATTTTTGCTACATATGGAATCCTATGTAACAGCAAAATGGAATAAAATATGCCTATTTAGAAAAGTGTGGTTTTTGCACAGACTGCAGTCTGTTATATCCATCGTCACGGAATACCTGTCAGGTTATTGTTTTATTCTTGCTGTGGCAGTGTGCCTTTAGATGTCACAGTTGTCCTTCTGTTCACCTAACTCTTCTTCCACTTGGTTATAAATTTCTCCATCTCTCCGGTAATCTATTGTATTTAGTAATACTGATAGCTACAGTCTAACTCATTTACATATCTGTTGCTGAGGGATCAATAATACTCTTTGCTTCATAATATCCTGCCGACTGTTTAATTCTGCATATGTATGGTTGTTTGTGGGTAATGAAGCTTTTGGCTGCAACAAGCTTATTAATTACTTTTAAAGAATATATTCATTTTTAATTTTAACTCCTAGGTCATATTATAAACATAATGAAAGTGTGAACAGTGGGAATTTGAGAGGATTTCTTTCCTGAGAAGGCTGTAAAATGTAATTAAAGTATATCACTCAATTGCGGTAAAAAATTTCGGATATGGAAGTCTTAAGTACATTTGCTAATCAGAAACAGAGTAGTGATTAAGAGAATAGGAGGAAGAAATTATATATTTTATGTTCAATTAACTCTTTTTTTGGTCTATGAAGGTTGATTGTATGTCTGTGCACATGTCTATTGAAGTCCATAGGTTATGTTTTATCCCATATTATTCAAAGTAGTACACACCAGTAATTTTGCTAGACATTGCAGGTCTAAATAACATTTTGACAGTCAAGGGACTGAGAGGAAACCACAGTTCTGTGATGAGACCAAACTTCCTGCCCCACAGGACTCATGAAAAATGTAGGAGAAAAGATTCATACTTTTATCTCCATTTAACAACACCTTTTAGTATTATCTATAAAATAAAAATACTTTTTGTGATCTGTATATAATCAAAGTCAAATACAGAAAAATCATTTATATTCTAAAGTATGCATTTGCCACTCAGTTATATTTTCATATAGAAAGTATACCTTACACTTTTCAGATACTGCCTCTTTTCAGATAACTACTGTCTCTTAACTCTCACAATTTAAAGGGTAATTTGGCAATATAGACTATGCCAAATGCAAATGATATATATTAATACAAGCAATAGAAGAAGTTTGAAAAATCTTGAATCATTCCTTTTCATCAAAAGCATGAAATTTGCTGAAATATCCACATAGTATAAAACAGAACAAATGACATATATATTTTTTTTTTGTTTGCCTATGTGGTTTTTGAACCTTCAGGGTTCTTGTCTTCAAACTTTTCTATGCAAATGTGATAACTAGGAGCACATTTATTTTAGAAACAGAAAATCAAGATACTTATCTAATGACTTCAGAAACTGGGGCTTTCAGGAAAACTATCATGAGAACACCAATAAAATTGTAAGAATAAGCAGTGCTGGCCTGACTGCAAGATGACAGATGGAAAACTCATTTCCACAAAAAAAAGAAAGTATGCACTTTCTAAGCAGATGAAATACTGTAAAATTACAAGTAGTACAAACACAAGATGTTTTCAGGTGTGCTAGTTTGATTTGTTAAAGTCACTTTTTTCTCTACTGTGGAGAGTCACACAGTAAAAAAGCAAGAAGAAATCTTGGAAATTCAAAACCACAGCAAAATTAATCAAGAGTCATAACTGGTATTATAATGATATATATAATTGTTATATAACTATGTATACCATTATCCTAACATTACCAAAATTCTAAACTCTAAATTCAGAAGACATTTTCATTGTCATATGTGTACCTGTGTTTTATGTCTTTGTACCTTTGAAGAATTAAATTGAATTCTCATGACTGCTAAATGAAATCGAAAATTAAACTCACATGCCTAAGTCCTTCTGGGAAATTTTTTAAAGAATAAATCATTCATAAATGTTCATTTTAGAAATTTGTTCTCATATGGTTTCACAACGTGAAGCTCCTGTTCCATTTCAACTTTTTATCGTAAAGGGTCTTTAAAATGCACTAATGAGCTTAGAATACAGAAATAACATCTTGCCTCATTTACCAATCACCTCTATAAAACCCACATTACACTTCGAATAATAATCTATAACTTTAAATTTGGATCAACTATTATTGAATAACAAATAACTCATGAATATTTGTGATATGTTTGAGTACATTGGTTAAACAAAAAAAATGTTAAATTCATGATATACATTGTTTTGTAATGAATTATTCACCTAAGCCTACTTTTTATCTTATTTCTCACTGTTTGAAATAGTTATAGAACTTCAGAACTACGGTGCGAAGCAGTAAAAATGATGTTTTCCTGCCAAATGTGGCCTTGAAAATGCAAAGGAGTAAGAGACAAGTTAGGGAAATGAAAAAGAGATGATATCATTGCAATCACATCTACTAGGCTATGATTTTCCTTTTGTACTGATTTCTGCACCGGTTTAGGAGATATCTAATTTCAAGTGTCCCATATTTTTACAGTGTCAAATATTCCTAAGCGTTTCATCTCTTCTATCAAGACTTATATGTTAGCAGCAGAATTAATTCTTACATCTCAGCATTGCTACTTTAGAGCAGACCTTGTTGCTAGGTTTCTATTTTCTGGCACAAATGTTATATCAGAAAGATCAGATTCTACCCGAGATTATCTGTATTATCTTGCATTTTGTTTATCTGAAACCCAGTATTGCAAACACAGTTACACACCGTACTTTTCACCTTAATATGACCATGGTGACAGTTATACGTTTTTTAGCAAATCTGCTTAATTCTGACTGCTTTTCCCATTGGTATTATTCAGAGCTATTTTAAAGAAAAATTGGGCTTGATGTTTAACTTATATTTCCACTCTATTTTGAACCTAACTTCATAGTGGCTACCACACCAAAGAATAATTGAAAATACTACAATGACTTTGATATATGTGGTAAATAATGACTACTGCTTCTCCAAATTTTATTCATTTTTTTAATAGCTGCCACTAGCAGACAAAGAAGGTGAACTACAGATA
Source organism: Rhea pennata (assembly GCF_028389875.1). Classification (NCBI taxonomy): domain Eukaryota; kingdom Metazoa; phylum Chordata; class Aves; order Rheiformes; family Rheidae; genus Rhea; species Rhea pennata. Next base: position 170,336,135 of record NC_084663.1, read on the forward strand.
AACAGACAGACAAGCAGATATACTGCAAGTACCGTCTGGTAAAAAAAAAAAAAAAAAAAAGAAAAAAAAAAGTTGAATGGGATTCATCTAACCAACCACAGATGTCCACATCTGAACTATTCTATTTCTAGTTCCTCCTTGAGTCAATGGATAGAAAAAAAGGCACTTCCAGGGCAAGATTCATTTCATCCTAGGGTAGACATCCAGCTCAGGCTGGAAGAGCAATGCTCCAGAACAAGCTATTTAGACACTTCATTGTAGACTTCTAAAGCACATCCTCACCTCTATTTTTACATTCTTTGTGACTTTAACGTGTCAGGCTGGGTGATATTTCCAGCTCAAGAAGTCCTAGATGACTAACTGCAAGAAGATGGGAGGAACGTATTGGGGGAAAGTTGCTCTGTGCATGCCCCATTTGTCACACTTCTTCCTAAAATTCTACTCCCAATTACTACTGGAAATGGGAAACAGGTCAAGAGAGGCCAGATGACCTGGCCAGTGTGACAGATTTTAGTTTGTTACCTTTTTGCCATGACCAGTGGCATCCTGTTGAACTGTAACGTACCTGAGTAGTAAATTAATGATTAATGACAACAATGATAATTATTAATGATTATTATTGTTAATTTTAAAGCTATGAGTGCACCGGACAAATCATATCTGGAGAATATAACAAAAATAAACATCTGCTTTACAGCGAACAATTAATCTCTTATTCCATATGTAAAATATCAAAAAACACAGCATGAACCAATACAAAAATAAATAAGAAAACATGGAAGATCCTGAGCTTAACCAAGAAAGACACTGGGGCTATGTCTGCACTGCTCGGAGAAAGACGGCTGGGGTCTGACCCTTAGTCGTGAGCCAAGCAGCATGCACAGGCTCGCGGCCACCCTGCTTAGGGCTGGGCCCTGCTGTTAGTAGACTTTCCAGTTGGAGTAGCGAAAACAGAGCTAGGAAACAGCAGGGTGGTGTTGCGGCTGGGTCTCTAAAACCCCCTAAAAGTGGGATAGAGACCATGTGAGATAAAAATAACCACTGTGTCAGTATAGAAACCTGTTGTAAAGTAAAAGCTATTCAAAAATCCGAATACACATGACCGCATAGTTATTGACTATGTCACTAGTCAGCTTTAATTTTAGAAACTTATAAGGCCCACTTAGCAGATAAGTTGCATCATTTAACAAAGAGCAAGCTTTATTTAAAGAGGAAGGGATTAACCAAATTTAGAATAAGCAAAGCAGGTTAACCAATTTTTGTCCATGTTTAACTGTGATTTTGTTCTTGAAGCACAGTTAAAATGGAGACCGCCCATAAAATGTCTATTCAATGAAAGTTTTGGGGTTTTTTTCATAGATAAATACAATTTTTAAATGTCTATACCATATTGTCATTTCTCATCTTTGAATGAAAAAAGACTTTTTGATCAACACGAAAAATTCCAAAGAAAATCTTTACTATGTTCAATATTTTCACACATATTTTACTCCGAAAAAAGGGAAAATCAGAGAAGAACAAGAAAGAGCTGCTGCGGAGAAAATATTTGCTAGAGACTAAGAAAAAATTCCTGCCTTAAGAAGGAGGAGCGGATATCTCCTGTATTTTATTTTTGCTGCAATAGTCCCTGTAGTTCATTTGTTTCTAAGCAGTGCATTGTTTAGAGGACAGGCTGTACCTTCATGCTTCACCACTAAGTCAGCTGGCCAAAGAGGTTATACTATAGGTCACAGGAATAAAGTTGTATTGGTTATTTACGTTTAGTGAGTGAAGGCATTTGTCTATTGCTAAATAGATGTCCACTGTTTTTAGTGATCATGCAATGGTATTGGCATTGCGTGCACAAATCAATACATGCATTATTCCTCCCTCTACAGCAATTTTATTGCTCTGCTGGTATTTTTGACCTCTGAGAGTTCAATGCTTTTTGTGGGCCCATGGGGCACACACATTTGTAAAGTGCGGCACTAATTCACTACAGGAACAACTTTCTGCTAAACTTAGTTTTGGTAAAATTAGACTCTCTGCTCCAAACACCCAAATGTAGAAGAAAGCAAGTTCATCCATCAATAGTGGAGCTGAGTTTGTTTTTCTTTGGATTGTTTTCTGTGTCCTCCCTACCTTTCTACTATAACAATCTTCTGTTCAGGTGAAACCCTCAACATAATGCCTTGGCTGCCCCTCAAGCCATGGCAACTTTAGGGTGCTCTCAGGTCTTCTCTGGGCCCTCAGTGCCTCCCTGGCAGAACTCTGTAATTTGTCTTGTAACTTCTGCAGGAGAGCAAAAGAAAGTACCCCTCATCTATTTGTCTGTACTGTACATCCATACTTCTTCACTGAGCAAAAAATAAAGTATACATGTCCTTACCTGTTCCTCTGTGAGGGAGAAAGTGAACCTCTCCATTGTTTTTAACTGTCCTTTTCTTTAAAGAATGCAATATTCATCTTTCTTCTACTCTAGCTGAAACTGGTCAGTGCATTCAAACAGGGCTGGAGGGAAGGGATGAGTAGGCATAGGATGCAGTCATATACACCTCAATTCCAGTAGCATTGTAATAGTGGTGGTGGTTTCTTCTTGCTAAGCAGAACGAAGAATTACACTCCCAAATGGATATTCTTCCCTACATTATCCTGTAAAACTTATGTTTGCATACCTCTAGCTAAATGGCTAAGTGTCAAAAAGGCACTCAGAATAAGAAGTCAGAGGAGAAAGAGGAAAAAGCTCTTCTCCCAGTGACTGACTCCAGCGGAACAGCTTTCTGTGGGCTGGCAGACCATACAAAATTTTAGTGTTCAGCTGCTGAGTATAGCAATTTTGAAAACTTGTGTTAGGATTATATGTACTCTTATTTTTGCAACAGTGTCCTGGAAGTGCCATGAAGCCAAGCACGCTTACTGGGCTTCATCTGGCCATATGTGGATACCGCAGATATACATCTGAATTAGTAACTGTAGAATCCCCAAATATCAAAATAAATCTAAAATCAGTATCAAAACTTACCAGGTGAATGATGCTCTAAAAGCGCCTTTTTATTCTGCTGACTATGGAGTGCTAAGGGTCACTTATAAAGTTAGGTGGCATGAATTCATTTCTGATGATGGGCAGAGAATCTTATTGCTGTCTTCAACTATCTCATGGGAAGATATCAAGAAGGCAGAGTCAGGCAAAAGATACATCCAGGGAAATTCCAATTACTTACACGGAAAAAATTCTACACTGTGAACAACCTTCTCTAACTTCAAAGCTGACCCACCTGTGGAAGAGGGCCTCGATTAGATGACCTCCCAGGGCCCCTTCCAACCTCAATTATTCTGTGATCTTGTATGAGGGAAGGTAGGAACCAGGGAGGAATATATGTCCCTATTCTCCTTTGTTTTCATCTGCTTCAAATCCTATCCATCCCCTTCCATTATGAAGACAGCTGTTTCTAGGTGCAAGTGAAGTAAAGGGCTTCATGAAGCAGGAGTGATCCTGAAAGGCTGGCTAGGAGCAATGGCTGACACAGCAAGAGCTTCCTCTCTTCTAACTGGGCCATAGAAACAGAAAAAAAAAAAAGAAAAAAGAAAAAAAAGAAAATGTTAGCTGCTTCTGTGTCTGCTGGCTTCCAGATTAAGCCTATGCAGGTGCTGGTGACAGTTGTACCCTAGCAGCCCCCTGCCCCTTCACAAGCATCAAGAATTAGGGCATCAAATCCATCTCCAAGTTTTTTTTTCAGCTAATCCCAAATGACTTTGCTATAAACCACCTAGGAAAGACTCTATAAAACAACAGAGAAGAGGGAAATAAGGGAAGAGACATATTTTAGGAAAACACATTTAACTATATATCTGTCTGTACTGGCTAAAGGCTGGACTGCAGCCCACAGAGTGATTGTCCCATTGGCCTAGACAGATGTTGCACAAACCTTTTTTCGGTCATTTGGGAGAAAAAAATGTATAGGTTGAAGTTTCTATCTTGTAATAATTATCTGAAAACAAAAGAAAGAAAAACAATAAAGGACAGATGATTACTAAAACATACGAAGAGCATGGACATATTGGTATTGTCAGACTCCTAGCTGGCATAAGTTAGTCTAAGTCCACTTACTTCAGAAGATGAATTGAGAAAATAAATAAAGGTTGGATAGAAAGAAAATTCTCATCATTATATGACCTTTCCTTGAATGGGGTAATTTTCCAAGGAAAACATGGAAGCTTCCATTTCTTGAAACACTCAATCTTGATTTGTTAAATCACTGAAAAATATACCAAGAGGTTTATTGTTGTAACAGTAAATGTAGACTAGATAACTTGCATGACTGATGATAAGTTTAATTAAGTTATTTAAATAATGGCTATTTGTAACCTGGTACTCATCAACACCAGATCTGGAATGCCTCACCAGGTAAGTCCACGCCCTTCTGGTGTGACAGGTGGGTTAGCTTATGCTTAAAAAGGAGAAATGATTTGCCCTAGAAACTGGGCAAAATTCAGATTGCCTGAATCATTCGAGCCTGATTGAGGCCTGAAAACTGCATTACAGTCTATTATAATGCAAACATGCTTACACCAGTCAGACTATGAACTAAATACTCTCTGCTAAAAGACCTGATTATAGGGTTGTTCAGTACTTTCTGATTAGTCTTATATGAGAACTGATGCAGTTAAAGTGGTCACTGGAGAAATAGGCACTCTAAATATCCTCATGCCCTCTGCTGCAGCATACATTCTTCTGGCATAGACCATATCAGCTTTAGAACATGGGCTAATATAATACCTTGGGACAAGTTTTAATTATTTCAGGGCTAAAAGGGGGAAAAGAAACCAACTCTAAGCGGAAAACTGTTTTTCAAGGGAGAAAACAAACAAGCATAAAAAATTGTTTCTATAGTGATCTTTGCATTTCTTACAGCAGGCATCAATCTATTGCTGGTTGAACAGTTTAGAGTTGGCTGCTGAAGCGAGTGAGAGTGCATTAATGGAATTCCATGAGTGAAAGATTGAATTCACATAAAGCTGAATTAAAAACAGATGAGCAATCATCTAAATGTGAGAGAAATGGTACTGTAATTCCTAATAGAAAGAAAAAACAGTAATTTCAAAAGAGTTAGACAAGGGCTGAGACCTTATGCTTCCATTCAGGAGCTGGCCATGTATGGTACATCAGCACGTGGCTTTAACAGACTACTTCAATAGTATGAAGTGCCAGGTAGTCTTCCTAAGGATTTTCCTGTTTTTGAGGGATTCTGAGCATCCTTATGTCATAGTTTCTAGACTACCTGTTTTTCATGTAGCTACAAATTAGTGTTTCTAGGAGCAAATTGTTTCAAGGATGTGTCCAGTCTGCTTTTACGTTTTAGCGGTCTGCCAACAGATCTTGCCAACAGATGACATGCTTAAATCCATTACTCACTGCAAACATTGCAGCAGTCACGCATTAGTTATACTGCAGTCACCTCTGGACCAAGCAGCTGCAACCTTACAAGTGTTTCCTGTTCTTTGTTATATTTGATCATGTCAGAAATCCATTGGTTTCTGCTTTCCCCATGATAGCTAAGTATTAACCAAAATGCATTTTACTCTGCACTTTTTTAAGAATGTCCACAGTAGAAATTCCTGTGCTGTTAGAAGTATTAATACGTAGAATTGATGAGTATAAGGCCATCTATTATCTTGGGGTCACAAGGCACTCTAAACCACGAGTGTGGGATTCAGTTCTGTAAGGTCTTGGAGATGGTGCATTCCCAGAGGACATTTTGAATTCACCACTAGAGCATTTAAAGTGTTCCAAGACTGAACCCTTATATTCAGTTGTATCACTGGTCTGAATTCTAGAACAGAATTCACATTTTCAAGGAGATTAAATTAAATTTCCTACTCATAAGTCATCACAAACTCTAGAATTTTGGACATATGAATGCTTTGATCTTCTTTAGTTTTCCCCATTAGGAAGCAGAAAACACAAAGAAGCATAAAAAAATTCTAAATGCTTTTAAAAGAGATGCTGAAAACTGAAACAATGGATTGCACTACTAGAGCTGAAATACATCAGGTACTACCATTATATATGCCCCACAGCAACATCTGGACAGCTTTTAAAACAAATAAATATAATTTGTTGTTTTAAAAAGAGGAGCTGAACTATAAAATCATTATTCTGTTATCATCAGAGAACAGCAAACTCCACTAGCAAATGTCTAGCATTATGTTTCTTTAATAGTTGGAAGTACTACAAAACCTGAACTAGGTCAAACTGCTTACAACCTGGCTGAAAAATCTAAGGATGGGATTGTCCAATTCTATTAATTCTTCATTTCCTATTACGAGAAATCCTGTTTGGGGATTTCAATATATGAAAGGTAAAAAGATCACAAGGTAACACTGATACAGGTAAATATTGACAGATCCAAAGCACTTACCAGTGTCCTACTGAGAGTTAAAACAAGTGCCTTTGTTGCTCAGGGACTGAGTCAATCCTATGGATGGGAGCTGTCAAGGTAAAACTTTCACCGTTTTCTCATTTTTGCTGTATAGATGTGTTTCTTCTATTAGATTTCTTTATCCCTCTTAGCCTTTCTAAATGACAATTAAGTCTGCCTACCCTATCAATAGGAGGTAATTTATTTGTTTCTACAGCTGAGCCTGACCTTCATTGATTTTATTGGAGTAATTTGCTGGAAATGATTTTTTAATGTTAGATTTATTACAGAGGCACTTCATTGTCCGATAAATGAAGTAAATTGTATTTTAAAACTAGCAAAATGAAAGAACCACTGGAATTTGAATGAGCTTTTTTACAAGCATTTCAACTCAGAAAGTCCCTTACGCATCTCTCGTATGGACCTTAGTTTGCAAACAAGAAGTTTTATTCAGGGCTTGCATATGCTAACTTCCCAAAAGCATATGCCTGAACTACACCAAAACAGAACAGGGTGCTGTGAGCAGAGGTGCTGCAGGGCCACTGCCTGTCCAACGTGAGGGACGATGTCCTTCCCACCTGTCCTGTGCTGTACTCATACTGTTCACGCATACCGTGAGCAGTCTCATTTGGTTCAATGGGACTGACATGTAATATGAAGAAAGATATGGGAACTGGACCTTTCAATTTACTGATGTATTTCTCTTTTATTCCCTCTCTTCCTTGCTTGCCCCATTTTAACCAGCTGCAGTTGGGAGTGGGATTTGTGCCTTGCTCACCTTCTAGATCTCCTCCCTCAGTGGAGGAGACACTGCTCAGTGTAAAGACACTGCGAAATGTCCTGGAGAACAGTAAAGTTATAACAAGTTATTACCTCTACCTTTCAGATTCCTACCTGAATATGACAGAGACATAAGTTTCCATTGTATTTGGATTGAAGCAATAAGATTTGCTGCTCTGCGTGCATAGCGGCCGAGTAAAACCCAACTTATTTCTGGAGCATCCCTGGAGTGGGCGTAAGGATGAGTCTCTGAAAGCTGTTGCAAAGAGCTGTTCACGGCTCCAGCCTCTTCCTCACTAACTTGGGGCTGCTGGAGCTGCATTTCCAGCCCATGCTAGGAGTGAGGATGCCTGCTTGAGGAAGAGTACTTTCAAGAACTTCTGAGTTACTGCATCTCTGGGCAGCCTTGTTGTAGGTGCGCTGTCTTCATGATTGCAGCCCTGCAGGATGGACCACGATGTTGATTGCTATTGATGTATCTGATAATCCTTCGTAATACTTCCCTCCCGCTGCCACCATTAAATTGTGGAACTAACATGACATTTGTTGCCACTGTGTTGTTCATCCTGCTGGAGTAAAATGGGTAATCACACAACCTTTATTTGTCTTGTCTGTTTAAATTGCAAGTTCTTCAGTGCATGGATTGTTTGCTGCTCTATCTATGCAGTGCTTAAAACAAAGACATCTTTCACTTTTTTTTTAATGCACTACTGTAGTATATAATTATTCTTATTATTATTATTAATAATAATAATAATAAAATTAATTTAACTAATTTTAACCAATGGCTAAATTTATCAATTTCTGGTCTTATTTTTTAATCCAAATTTTACATTTATGTATATAACAAATATTAAACTTGAGACACCTAAATAAAAAAAAATATAATTATCAGACACACTCAAGGACCTAAGCTCACTATTTCAGACAGCATTAATGTCATAAGAAAGCCCACTATTCAGGTGCCAGTTGGCCAGGCAGGGTCTTTGGTGCTGTATTCATTATTTTTTCTGCAGTGGCCAAAGACGCCGTTAACAGTGAGCTGGCTTTTTGAATAGATTTTTTTGAGACCCTTACATGGTATTTCAAAAGAGAGATTCCTCGGTGTACTTTGTTATACCTTCCCTGTTCATGAGCCCCCTAAATCAATACAATTCTCCTCAAATAGACGATTGAAGTCCAAGTGTTTTATAGAAAGAAGTTGAATCTGAAAGATTTGCATGAGGGAAACAGCTACTGAGATCTAGCAGGCATTCCTCTGTGCCTTCACTAGCACTCCTGTGAACAATTAAGTCTCAGATTTCATTTGATAATAAAGAGTTCAACTTTTTACTCTTTTCTATTCAAATGAGGACTGTGAAAAAGCATCTCAACTGAATGCATTAACCATTGGAATCATAAAACTGTTTCTAATCTAGGAAAGGAAAACCATTTCTTCTCTTGAGCTTCTTGGTGCTCTGGACATACATGCTTCTAACTGGCCTGTTAAAGTGACTGATCTCCACACGCTCCTTTGCGCCTCTTTCCAGAACAGGCTGGACATCTTTCTGCTCAATTCCTCCCTGAGGATCCTTGATGTGGGCATCTAACTGCTCACATACTTTCTACCTTGCTGCCTGATGCTGTAAAACCCTTCATATCTCTAAGAGTCTGGTCTCATCTGTCTACTGATGTCTCTGAAAACAATAGGAGTTGGATAGTCTTGAAAATAAGGTGACTGTAATGTAGTTGCTTAAATCTGACTTTAGTTCAACTTTTGGCATCTAAGTACGAACATTTCTAGTTTTTGTGTGTATTCAATCTTGTGTAGTCAATTAATACAAAAATGATATGAATAATAGCTGTGCATTTGCTTTTGCTATTTAAACAAGATTCAGAGCAGTGCCCACAAAATATGTGTCAGTGTCCATTTTATCTGGAACTCTACATTTTTCGAAGATCATACAATCATTTGAAGCAAAACTTAAAAATATAAAGCTATGAAAAGACCTAAATACAAATCTGAGAGTGCTTTCCTTTTAAATTTCCTAGGTTGTTTCTTGTTCCCCTTTCTGCCACCATTATTGATATAAAGAATCCATCAACATATTTTTATGGATGATTAAGAAAGGCTGACCTTTCCTTCGGAGGTACAAATAGGTAGTTCTTCAGAGGCTGTAAATGAATGACAAGATAATTCTATCCATTTAATATTGAAGTGGTGTTGATAGTATCATTCTTCTCATGTTTGAAACAGGAAAGTATAGAGACCTTTCTCCCTCACTCTCTTCTGCTTTATGTGATGGATTTTCTCTCTGACTAATCGCTGTCACATTAACCTGCACTATTTCATTCTTCAGAGCTGTCAAGATAATGACGATAATCGAAGCGGCTCATTGTAGGTAAAGGAAATTATATGAGCAAAGTAATATCATAAAACAGTGTTTAAATATTTTAATTTCATTTGTCAGGGCTGCCCCAACACTTCATTACACATATAACCATCTCTCATCAGTGGAATTAGTGCATTATTCATTACTGTTAATTATTTTCACATAATGGCTGCCCTGATATATTTAACCTCCACATTATATCTCAGATAATGGGCCTGTAAAATTGAATTGTGTGAAGAGTGGAGTTCTAAAGCTCATTTGCAGAACATCAAAGAACAAAGAAGAGGAAAAGAATTCTAAATGGGACATTTCACCCAGCTGGGGCCAAACATTTGTTTCTGTCTGATCTGCATACAGAAAATAGGTGGTTCAGAAGTGGTTTAATATTGTACATGCTGTCTGCTCCTATTACACAGCCAATTAGAATTTGTTCATGTCCTGAGTTTGAGACAACTTATTAACCAATCTATAGCCCAAATGGCAGTGAGCTGGAAAGTTGACGAATGGAAAAAAAGTAGAAGGACATACAAGAAAATCATTACATACAAAGATAGTACCTACAGCTGGTAGATTAAAAAAAAATCTGTATTGTAAAACTAAATTATCAAAAATTCCTGCTCAGAATATTGGAACTGTGAATAAGATCCAGGTCTGTGAAATTCTACTAATGCTTTGTTTATTACTTGATTTTCTTTGTCACTAATTTCCTGATTCTGTCTGTCATGTAGGATGTGGAAATGGGAGAAGAGCAGAGTGCAACGTCCCGGCACAAGATGTGTGTAGCTACTCTGGGTGCAGCAGATCTGATTGATAGACTCCATCCTGCAGAGCATGCAAGTGATGTATATTATCACTGGCCTGTCCCCAGGGGTGCTGTGGGAGGCTGGGTTTGATATGGGAAATGTAGGACTCCCTTTTTCTGCCTTGCTTGGTGCTTTTAATATATGCTCCAATAAAACAGACTCAGTATCGGTATGCAACTTCAGAATACTTTAGCTTTTGAGGAACCAGCTGGATTACTAGATATAATTTCAGCTCTAAGTAGCAGTTTAAAGTCCACTATACGTCCACTCTGACTGCATAGACTTACGTGAATACCATATTTTCCCCATTTAGATGGTTATCCATTATTCACGGATTTCACTGGGCCTGAAAAGACATTGGCAATTTATAGAATGAATATTTAGTAAAACCACACCATACTGAAGGTCAGTTCAGCAAAAGCCAGATTTCTCAGGCAGAAAAAGGCAATTTCCTTCAGACGTCAGCCTCAGAGAGTTTGTGAAGTTCTCTGTAGTTCTTACGTATGAACACTATGGATACATTCTTCGAAATTCGCATGCAAGCCGTAGCTTCCTTCTGCTTCATAGCTACATTTTGTAGATATTTCATACCTAAATTTTATAGATTTTTTTTAAAGACTCATTTCGAGTCTGTTTCACAGTAACTTACGGGTGATGGCGGGACTGTGATGTCAGAGATGACTCAGCCAATCAGAAGTCAGAAAATGTTTAATGACTAGTAACACAATTCACTTGAGGTCATTAACATACTTTAGTCTTATTGGCTAAAAAGTCATATTTCACGGGAATGATAAATGTCTTTTTGCCAAGTGGCAGTAGGTTTTGGGCCATATCATTAAATATTTATACAACATATACATAAATCTTCCTCCACTTGGCATCATCTGGGATTCATTTGGAAGAGACCCATTTATTTCACTTTGTAATGTTTTAAGTTTGTTGCAGGCTTGAGCCTCAGCCTTCAAACTGTAGATGCGGAATAGTTAGAAATGAAAGAAAAATCACATTAGCTTGGACCTGGCTTAGAAAGAAAAATCTTCTTTCCTTAATTTGCCTATGTTTTAGAGCACACTTTTTTACAGATTCACGTACAGCCTTTTTGCCTTCTTAGACAGTCATTGATACATGGTAGAAACTCTGGGAACAAAATCCACTGACATTCTCTGCTTTCTAAACCATTTTTATTTCATGGAGTATTTGCATGCAGCCATGAAATAACAATAAAAAGAGAAACTGAAAACACCCACTAAACAAGTGAATCAATTTCTCCAGATCAAAATACCTTTTACAGACTTCAGTCAAAGGCATAAGAATTATTCAGTCTTTTCACAGACATTCAAGTCTCCCAAACAGGAATTGACTGATAAGGCTAATCTGTCTGTCTACCCCTGCCTAACCAGAAATTGTTTCTTTTCTGAATCAGGTACCTCTAGTAGATTAAATTTGTTTTATGTATAAGTTGATTCTTGAAAAACTCAAAGCCTAAATTATAAGCCCCTCTACTCAAGCTGACATTACTATATGTCCATTGTAGTCTGTACGGCTGAGAAAAATTCATGATTTTTGTTAGATTCCTGATAGAAGTGCAACCTGCAATTGAGATAGCAGAACCTTATGTACTTTGTTATTTAGCTTTGACCAGTAAAAAAGGAGGGCTAGATGAAGAAATTAAAGGAATTCCTCAAAAGAGTTCCTCAGTGATGTTATTGGCAAAATCAGAGGCCATAGCTAGAAGAAAGTAGGAAAGAGTAAATGTTACAGGCAGGGCAAATCAGCAGAACATTTCCTCAATCTAATCCAGGTGAGATGAATAATTACAGGTCAATAGAATTATAATAACCTCTGATTTTGCCAACATCTTTGTGCCCTGGACAGTCATCATGTACAGGCCTACATCAGAGTTGTAGTGAAGAGGCAGGTAAGTAAGGGACTCTATTTTTTCTCAATAAGAAAATGAATGTAAAGTGATGGATGAAAAGTGATGATGTCAAGCAATCTCTCTGGAACCTTCTGAGTCTCTAGAAAGACTGGTCTTCTCTCAAGACTTGATAGGAGCCGGGTGTACTGCATCAAGCCTAGTGGTCTTGAAATAGAAAATAACTTTTCTATGAGGTTGAGGTACTAGGAAACCTTGCATTGCGGAAAGCACATCAGAAGTGGAAAATGCACAATTGCTGGCAGAAGTTATTTTTATAATGGCATTTTTCCTCAAGTGCATATGGATGTGTACACACATGTGTAAACACACACACACTCACACACACACAATCAGTGTTGCTGGTTTTTTGTATTTGTTATTACATGTGGAAATTTAGGTGCAATTTACAAAGAGAGAATGATTGAGATATAAAAGATACAAGGTTCTGACTACTGCCTAGGGAATAGTTTCTTCTAATAAATACTGTTGAAGGATGACTATCTATTTTGAAATTAGTGCATTCTGAGTCAAGGATTAGAAGATCATATTAGAGAGCATGGAAGAACTTCTTCTTCCTATGTCTGAGCTCCATAACTATTTCAGTTTTCCTGATGGTAACCATCTCAGGTATGATTCTTGTAACTTTAGTTAACGTTAATTCAGACTCACCCTTCTTCTATAATACCTTGTTTGCAGGAAAGGTCCACCATTTTACAATAGAGTTTCCAACTGAATGTAGTTAAGTGTGCTTAGTATTCTGAAAGAATCAGCTCAAAAGGGGTGACTGCATATGCCCTACACCCTGAATTAGGAACTATATCACATAGGTTTGCATGAACATTTGTATAAAGCTATAGTGGATAAATTATGTCCTTTGAATATTTACAGAACACTGAAAACCTTTTCATAGAAGGTTTCTGGGAAGCAGACATCAACTTAAGTTTATAAGCAATAAGCAGAATTGCATTTGAGTGGTGAAGTGATATATCAGTTCATGAAGTAGAGATTTTTAACTAGTTTGGGGTAAAATACTTTTTCCGGGATGAAAAATATTCAGAACTTTTGCATAAAATCCTAGGTCCTTCTTCCAGTCTCTTCTATATGTATCTCTGTTCAATCTTTTTCTTATATGTTACAAGATATTCTTGCAAATGCCTCATTTTCTATGAGAGATTAGTGGTTTATAAAAGTGCATGTGTCGAATAATTGGATGCATAGACTTCATAATTGACTTAACATATGTCAAAGTATATAGCTAAAGTTTAGAACTGTGAATGTCAGAGCGTTCTGATACATCAGACACAGTAGTTTAGAAGCAGAAGTGCCTTGGCAGAGAAATTCATTCCCTTTTGGACAATTCAATAACAGGAAAACATAGTAGTTTTCAAAGGACATAGAAGGGGAAACTCTTCTGATACAGGACTGCACCAGGAATGAGGATGACATTGGAAACCAGGAAATGGTAAGACTGAGAACAAAATATTAATTTTACTCTTGTAATTGAGGTAAGAGATGCTGGTCTAGAACTGCTTCAGGTAGCAATGAGCATGAAACTGAGCTTCTGTACAGAGGGAAAAGAAGTTTCCACTTTAATTGACTATCCTCATCTTTTACATATATATAAATGGGGAAATAGTCACGATAAGAGGAAAATCTACCTAAACAAACAAACAAACAAACAAACAAAGCAAGTTCTGCTCCAATGAGTGTTACTTCTGTGAAAATCTTTAGGAGTTCATTTTTCACACTTGGTTATCTAATTTACAGCAAAACATGTAAATGAGTATTTAGCCGTTCAAGTTTGCTAATTAAGCTCCATGGTGTTGTCCTGACCATTTATTACCTTAAATACGCAATTTTGTATCTGCATGCTATTTTTTCTAATTTCTGAATTAATAGGGGAAAAAGACAAACAAAATTTGGCTTCATTTCTGGTTATACTGAGGCCATTTTACATATTCTAGCAATGAAAAGGCAAATTAAGGTAAATGTAAATGCATTATATTCCCACTACCAGCGGCCTTTGGGCAGTCAGGGGAGTGTAAAACGTCTCTCACACAGGCATATATTATGTGCGCTACTGTGTGCTGTTGTGTACTATTAATGAAACTACCTGTCGGGTGGGTCTGAACACATGAAAGAGCTGCGTCTAAGAGGTGGACATACTCAAGGCTCGCGGAGTCATCAGGTAAAATGAGGAAACAGCATCGAGAGAAGGTAAAGACGATTCTCAAATGTGTCTGAGGGATTCCTCATCACAAACTATAAAGTCAGGCTCCCGCTGGACGCATCCCTCTTCTACACCTCTATTTTGCGAGGAGCTCAGCTTTCATGTGAAGTGATCGCAGCAGCTCCCAAAAGTGGCCTGCCTTGTCCCGGTGTCGTTCACCTCTCCGAGCAGTGACCTGCAGCACTGAACCTTTCCTGTGCGCGAGTGCTGTAATTATGTGTTGGTCACGCAAAAGGCAGGCAGCAGTGTTTCCTCCAGCACTTTAAACACACTGAGTCGGATTCAGTTTGCTGATTATTAAGAGAAGAAAAAAAAATCCAGGAATGAATGAGTTAGTGTGTTTGCAGAATGGGACAAGAGTTTGGATGCAGTCCTGTACCTGTGGAGCAGAACTGCACTACTGTATAGTAAGGAAAAGCAACAAAAAGGAGCCTCACTTGGACGCTTTCCACCAGCGCTTATCCCAGTCCATTCAGTATCAGAGGAGTGGAGCCACCTCGCTCAGGTGCTGTGAATTCTGAGGCTCTGTGTGGTATAAATTAAGCGTCTCTAGTAGGCAGGGTGCATATGTTACCAAATCAGAATCTGCAAAATTGTTAGACTTATGTCTGTTAATTCTCAGTCACAAGACCAATTATTATAACCACATTTATTCCTTAGAAGCAAGGGATAAACTTTCATATATGTCAGAAAAGTTCTTCAAGCTGTTTCAGAAGAATGAAGACCATTCTTACTAAAGATCTTTCAAAATTGACTTGAAAGAAACTTATCAATCCCATCTCTTCTAAACAAAGAGGTTACTTTGACTTTAGAGAAAGAAAAAGTAGACAATTTTGTATCAGATGTTTTGAAAATTATGTAGGAAAAAAGAAATCTTCAGGGAGTGGCTAAGTGCTTTGCAGTCTGAAAAGCCTCAAGGGGTTTTGAGCCTGTAGTGAACTCACAACCTTTAAATGTCACCTAGAATAACAAACAAAGTCTTTCAACTAACAGTTAAAGGGCCTGGTAGCAACATTTTAACACAATATCCTATCCTATCCTATCCTATCCTATTCTATCCTATCCTATCCTATCCTATCCTATCCTATCCTATCCTATCCTATCCTATCCTATCCTATTTTCCAAAGAAAGCCTTAACAATTCTAATATCTTCACATCTTTCTATTGCAAATTTAAATAAAGAATTATTTTCTCTGTTGAGGGATGCTAATGCAGATTTCATATAATTTTCAGATCCTCATAAACAAAGGGATCTATAGGTAAATAAAGAATTACTGTATATTCCTTAGGTAAATGTCCCTTCTTGTACATCTACATCCTACTAACTGCTCAGACAAAAGATGTCCTAAGGCTACCTCCTCAGACAGTGAGGCTCTTACTGACAGCTCTGGGCTTTAAGACAAATTAAAATAAGCTAATTTTTCAGTCTCCAGGTCTAATAAAGCTTCTGACTTTCAGGTCTGTCAATGACTATGAATAAAATTCCTTGACAAGAAAGAAGACAGGATGTTTATTTTTCTGACAGGAAAGATTTTAAGATGGAGACTAGTCCTGCAATTCTGACCTCAGTTCTCATCAGAGAGAATTTCCTATTATTAAAAATTCAAGTACAAAAAGTTTTCAAGACCTACTTCTCCATTTTGATTGCCCAATGCGCTTTTTTATTAACTGCTCTGCAGTCTGAGTGCTATTCAAGGGTATGACAAGTGCCTAAATAAATATAAAGCTATATATATTCAGTCTCAGAGTTCAATTAGGTGATGCCAATAAGTAATTGTACTACTTGGGTGCAATTTTCACATATATTCTTTTGCAAAGACTGCAATCATTTTGTTCAGAACATCAAGACAGGATGGCAAGTTAATGTTCTCCTAGTGATGGACACTCACCTGTCCTCAGATACTCACATATATATTCATTTCTGAATGCTTTGTAGTTTTTGAAAGTTGTGGGTTGCTAAGTGAACAGCAGATACAAAGCTGTGCTTGAAGTTTTCAAAAAAAAAAAAAAAAAAAGAGAGAGAAAGACTACATTTTTCCTTTGGTGCCAGAAATGTTTACCTTATTATTTTATAACACCAAAAACTAGCATATAACTCACAACAGAACTTAAGATGGCTTTTACTCGTCATTTTTCATCCCCTGAAAAGCACTGAAACAAAAGTTAGGTGTCGCACAAAGAAAAGATAGAAACATTGAGAGTCTTTCAGAATGAGGAATAAAATTTCCAATGAGAACATTTTACAATAATTTAATATTATACAGAGTACAGCAGTGCAAAAATCAGATCACTCAGTTTTAGGTTTCTAAATAGTTCTTTGTTGTTATAATACTTGAATTTGTTAATAAAAAAAGAAATGAGAAGGCAATGATTGTTGTGGAAGGTTGCTATTGTCTAAGGGGAAGAAAGCAAGAAACCATGTAGAAATAGATACCTATTTTTATGGAAAATATGAGGTTTATGTTTGATATTGTTACCTACCAAGTTGCAGAAGTTCATTGCTTCTTCAGACAGTTTTTTTTTAAAAAATTGTGGTCAAGTATGCTTGTCATGGCTGGACTGAATGAACTACAAAAATAGTCAATAAATTCCTTCAGTTACCTTTAAGATATGACAGAATAAGAAGGTCTGGACATTAATTTTTAAAGAGTGCTGCCCAAAGGAGGCACAATATTCGAAAACATGACTACAATAGAAAACTACGAGCTAAGGTGTGAGGAGACTGTCATACCTATATTAGCAGGCTTCACCTTCCCTTCATAACTAAAAAAAGGGGATATACTGTTGATATGCTTTTATAGAAACTTTAATTGGTGTTTCTCTACTTTTACTAGTTGGGCTTCATTTTCTGTACGGTTATTTTCCTTTCTGCAGAATCTTTCCGCTTAGCAACTTGTTTGACTCTCCACAGACTTCCTGAGTAAAGGGTAAAAGGGTACCACTACATTTTCTTCATACTCACTTGTCTAGTAACAAACCAATGTATGCTTCTAAATATCCATGAAAAGAATGTATATCTGTTTTTTCTTGCTATATAGCTATTTTCAGTAGCTGACAATGTTTGTGATTATAATGCAAACACATACACACATATGAATCTTTAAATTGGTTTTACAGATCAAGTCTGGATAAAATTTTCTGTAAATATCATCTGGGGAAAGTCAAACTAAGAAAACATCTTTTACAAATAATTTTATTTTTCACAATTTTTTTAATCAATAAATATGTACATTTCAGTGAGTGTTTAATCTTCTTTTTAATACATTTTTCATGAGAAGAAAAGACTTCTGACCAACTCCCCAACTGAGAGAGGTCCTGATTTAGGAAAATACCCTAATTCAGGAAGCAGGTAACTTCAGGTAATTCCCTAGCTTTACATGTCTGTAAAAATTACGGCCATATTTAAATGTTTAGTTTTATCATTAATTTAATACTTTTTTAATAAGGCTAAGTATTCAGGTCAGACAGTCTGCATTACAATATGCTCATAACAAGGTCTATATATTTATGGAACTTGATAAATTATTTTTAGCAGATCAGACCCGAATTATTCAAGCTTTGTGATGAATGTTGGTGTTGGCAAGATCTATAAAAGCATCCCTTTTCCAATGGTCAGTGGAAAACAAATTTGATGCAATTTGTGTTATTCTGAAAATAAAAGAAGAAAAAGGGGTTGTATTTCTTTATCAGTTGTTCCTGCAATATGACTACAAGGTGCAGTGAGAGTGAATTCCTCCTCTGAGGACAGAAGCAGTCCAGCCATATTCCTTCGCTACAACCTGCAGAAGCTTTTATTTCTTGGATTCAAATTAAAACTGTCTTAGTGAACTTGATAAGAGGCTGTTATTCTTAATTTAAGAAAAGGTGAGTGCTCCATAGAGCTTTACCCTAATGTTTTATTTTCATTAACTTTTTTGAACATAGCCTTTGTCATAAATCATAACCTGTACAGGTATACTGAGGCCAAAGAAGCTGACTTGTCCAAAGTCATATATCTGCTGAGTGGCAGGAAGAAAATCTTTGCTTATCAGTCTTATGATTTAAATGGTATAAATTTAAATTATATAATGCTTCTTTTAATATGGATTTATATAACATGGGATTAGTGATTCACCCAGGTATACCATCTACAGCCGGAGCCAAGCCTATGAGCAAGGGTAGAAGTTAATTCTAAGGTCATCCAGTCTCTGTAGGTGAGGCATCCAATTTATATCTAAAAATAGGTACCTAGAGAAGCAGAAAGCCTTAAAGAGATGCTTGAGTTACCTGTATGGTCAAAGAAGTAAATGTGGTAAAAGTTCTCCAGATGTAGATCCAATCTGCATATGTTAGGTATCTAAACTCACCAGTAGCACACTCATCACCAGCACCACAAGCTGCATAGTGACAAATTCTTTTAATAGTGACTGTAAAAGGCAAGACTTTCCTGACAGCTTGAAAACAAACCCTGGGTTCGTAGCATACAGAGAACTACCATTTCTTTTCACCCTACATACAACTAGAGATTAATATTCTCTGACAAGAGAAGTACCAGGCAAGATCTTTTTTTTTTTTCTTATTGCCACTAGCAATAGCGTTTGAGATTAGATGTGCTCTAGCTGCCATTGTGCAGGTGGAATATCAGAGAGAACTGCAAGCAAAACTTCATATTTCCCGGAGCCAGTCAGATTTTGAATCAGCTCCCTCTTTGGTGTGAAAAGTCTGTATCTACAGAGTTGTCATACATCTTCTAGCTGATGAAGCACAGAGGAAGGAGGCATAACATTTGTAGGGCTTTCATTCAAATACAAATTTTAATGTGAGGATATTAAATGTTAGAGGGTTTTTGTTTGTTTTTTCTCAGCAGCTGACACACTGGTTGTGTTCTATGGTATGTTACACCATGAAGCAAAAAAAAGCAGTTTTCTTCTAGCCTAATTTGTGCATGTGTCTATTGGACTCTGTTTTGCATTCTTTGCCAAGAGCTCCCAATCATTATTTCAGTGTTTACAGGTTCAAATTCAAATACTTACATAGTTAATGTGACATAGAAGCAGACCTTTATTTTAAAGTACTAAGTAAAATAGTATGATTTTCTCAGATACACTACCAACTTTTTGATAAAGAATTTCCATCTAAAATTGTCCTTTTCAGCTTCTGTTACACAGGACATTTGATAAGTAAAATGTTTCCTATTTATCCAAACACAAACACATCCATTAATTCCAAATGGATATTTCTCCTCAGAAATCATCAAAGGTTTTGATTCTACCATTAGGAAATCCTTCCACATCCCGTCTTTCTTTCACCTTACCACAATGTTTCCTGGTAGGTTTTTCCCTACCTGTTAGTCATTGTGGACAGCAACACTGGCAGTAGACAAGTCCTGGATTTGGTACCACAGCAGTGTTATACTACTACTTCTACATCTCTGGCACAACCCTTCAGGCCAAATTCTCCATGCCGCAGTGTCCCAGCATTTACAACGTACACTGTGCTGTGCCATTCCTCTGCTGCGCTGTTAAGGAGCCTGGCGGTGCCTTCTGAGGTTCCCTGCGTTTTGTGTTTCTGCTGATGTCCCTTCTGGGACTACACATGTCTGCCCACACAAAGGATGCAAGTTTATTGGCATCGCCATGCCAAGAAAGCGCCCATGGTATGTCCCGTCAAAACCTTGTGATATCATTCTCACCTCACCTCATAGATGAGTATAGTTACACAAAACCACAATGATCCTTACTTTTCTTTTTTCCACCAGCCTTTATTGTCTCACAAAGTTTATAGTTGTACCTCAGCCTTGAGACTCTGTACAGGCATAAAGGGTTATACCGGGAATGTCACTCGGTGTGCTGTGTGATCGTTTTGTGTGAGCGGTGGACCTCATCGCTGACCGCCTGAGGAGAAACCAGCACCATGGTGCTTCCAGATCAGAAATCCCTCTGCCTGCTGCATTGTGACCCCCCTGCTACAAGGAGACTTTTACAAAGTTATCTCAAACTACAACCTAATCTTGATTTCTGGGGAACTGAGATGAGAAGGAAATTCTTTGTCTACTCAAGCAAATATATATGGACTTGGCAGAGACAGAGTAGAAGTGTGGGAGGAAGAAGTCTCCTCACACAGCAATTTCGCAGTGGATACACTTGATGATCCACTGCCTAGCAGGGCCTATTTTGCCTTTATCAGTCTCAGGATTAGTACTTTTTGATATGCTTCTAGTAGTTGGAACAGCCAGAAAGACAAAGATAAGGACTTCCAGAAAGGTTATTGATTTGGAAATGGCATTTCTCTTCCCCCTTTTCCTTTAACTTCTTAAAAATATGAAATGATCATTGAGGTGACATCAGTCCCAGACTTCCATTAGACTCACCGTTGCTTGGGCTTGAGAAAGACAGAAAGATTCCTGTCTTTGTTTATCTGGCCTAAATATTCCAAATAAATGTCATCATTGAAAAACCACCAGGATGCACAATGTTGAGATGAGAATCTGGATTTCAGAATAATCTGAGAATTACATCCCGATTCCTGAGATCGTTTTAAACTGGAGACCTTTGGAATGAAGACAGAGTTATTGGCTATATTCAGCTCATTGGTATGTTGAGAAAAAGTTCTTGCAAATCCAGTCGTCTGCAGACTTTGCCCTGATAAGACCTTGCAGTCCCATGGCTACAAATCTCTGGTAGATCAGAACCCAGACTGGGGGCCAATTCTGAGTAGGTCTTAGATATACTGTTTTTATTTGATTCATTGCTATCAGCTGGGGTGTACCCTATTTTCTTTAGTTGGTCAAATATCCAGACCAGTAGCCGGCAGTCTTGATCTGAAAGGTCTGTGACATTCCCTGCTGAAATTTTATTTCATTTAAGGTCAAATGCTTCTGTCACAGACACAAAACTACATTTTAGGTTTTTAGTGGAGAGACATAAATGGAGACTTTCAAGACATGACATGTCTTTTGGGTAATCTCTGTTTGTGGCCCAGGCAGTCCAGCCTAGCTTCTCATTGGTGCCAGATTTCTGAATGCTCCAGTGAGAACATACATTTCTTCCACCAAGTGGTTTCTCCGAGTGGTTTCTAGATGACACTGTGACTTAGTGACTTTCTGGGCACCACTTTTTAAACACTGACTATGAAACATGTCCTTTACTTATGACCTTGGTGACAATGGGTAACAAATGTGTCTTTCTTGAGCAAAATTAATATTTTTGGCTTATGCCTGGGAATATGAGATGCACACTGATATATGCCTTGTCAGGAGACGCAGTGCTGGTAACATGGAGAAGACATGATTTCTCTAAGTTGCCCTGACACACACACTCACAGAACAGACGTGCACCCCCCAAAACTCTTTCCCTGCATGTTCTTCATTGCCTTGTGCATACACTTGTGTTAGATCAGTTCTTTAGGTTTTAAAGCCAGCCTGCAGATTTCCATTAGAGAAAGAGCCCTTGATCAGACAGCAGGGAGATGATGGAAGTGGCCTTTATGAGATATAGGTAGGGAGAGAGGTTGTGCTTCTGTATACAACCATTCTGGCAGTCTGAGCCTGAGAGGTTGATGCTGGCTGGGGGCAGGTGACAGCTGGCCTGAAGGAGCAGTGGGAAAGGCTGGCAATCCAGGTCTCAAGTCCTATCTCAGATTTTACCTTCTTTTACTAAGAAAAACTGGGTCAAACGTGTCATGCCATTGCTATATGGGGTTCTGAGGAGTGCAGGCATGAGGAGGGAAAATGGGATCTGGAGCAAGTTATTGAAAGGCTTTGCTGGAGCTTTGTTATTATTAACTCCCTGTCTTGGGCAGACATGGATATGTCTGGGATAGTCCAAGGAGATTGTGAGCCTCAGCTGCTTTTCGTGTGGCTATAGACAGGTCACAACAGCTCTGGGAATGGCCAATTCATTAATAAACTTAAAGATCAGTGTAAATGCAGCTCTGCTGTATGATGATAAGGTGGTTTCTCTGGAAGCAAATATATGCCATAAAAGCAGGTTAAGTCTATCCTCAAAATGAAATTTTTATATTTGTGAAGAAAAGACAAATCCACTTTTACCTAATAACAACTTTTACTATGTATATATATGTGTGTGTGTGTGTGCGTGCATGTGCAGTGCACGCACACTTGTCTATACATATATATATGTATATAGTAAAAGTTGCAATGGAGAACTTGGATTTATTTTTTTTCCTTAAATACAATAAATCTAAAATGTTTACTGACTGGATAGAAGAGGAAAAGAGAGAAACAGTATCTCTTCTACACACACACACATATATATATATGTAGGAATATATAATATATATCTTCTATATAGTACTGGGAGCCACTTCTACTGGAATGATTTGGACCATGGAAGAACTGGCATACATTAACAAATTATAATTTCGCATAAAATGATGGGAATTTGGAATATATCGTTAAGGTTGTTTGGCATCCAGTGAACAATTTCAGTGGGTTGCTTTACGTTCAGCCACTGGATCATCTGCCAGTTGAATGACAGCTCTTCTGGTAAGCATAAACTATGCCGGTAGTGCAAATGTATAAGCCAACAGCAAAAGTAAATGTCTTAAAAAGAAATAAATTATATTCCTTATCAAATCATGTCACTCATGGTCTCATTATTGTTGCATAACAAATGTAGCTACTACATTTTAATACTTACATAGCAATATTCCTTATCTATGTAATTTCTTCACATCATATGGGTTTTTCTGAACAAAGCAAATGATGTCGTATTTAAGATTAGAATATCTTCAGATTGATGATCTGATGGATCTCCTACTCTTTACCGAAGAAATGAATCCCTCAACTCATCCTAAAAAACAAAATATGGAGATAATCAAAAATTTAAAACATTATATGTAATCTAAAATATCATATATTTTGTGTCCTATTCTATTCATTAATCAGTTTGTCTTTAACTTGCCTTTAATTATATCAATAATAGCTCAATGTATTTGGCAACTACTTGTGTGCTGTATTCTTATCTAAGAATTAACAGATTATTTGTAGCAAAATTAATTTTACAAATTATGTTTGATCATTTCCATTCTACAGAATTGGTTTTAAAACAGTTTGTAATTCTACAAAATGGTTTGCCACTAATAACAGATCTTTAAATGTTTTTTGTAAACAATTATACATTTATTAGCATTTTACAAACTTCAGTTATTTATTTTGTTATTATTTACTTATTCATACTTCTGTGTGATCAGCTACTTTGGTAACATACTGTTGTTTCATCAGGTGAAGTACTATTACTCTAATAATAAAAAAAGAGCAAAGGGTGATTGGTATTCTAAAGGTAGAGTAGGAAATCGTGTCATTGAAAAAGACTGGCAAAGTTAGTGATATTTGGAGATATTTAAAGTAGTTATCTTAATTTGTCAAATCTTTCTTCATTCCTGGAAAAATCTTCCACTCTGACCTGATAACCTGTTTTTAATGCCATTTGGCACTTTTCCATGATTTAATTGAGAATAATTGTTAGAAAACATCGCTCAACGTTTCACTGAAGAAAACATCTTTCAAATGTTTCAAAATGTTTGAAAACAAATGTTTATCATTCTTTGTTTGAAGCCTGTTTGATGAAATTAAGGAAAATGATAAAACGATCCTAAAGTTAAGAAGTGAACAACTCCAGTTACCTACACATCTGAGAAAGAGCGTTACTGATTCCAGGTACCTGTTGCATTTTAGCGATATAAATTTGCAATATTAAACAGTGAACTAATATTAATTACCTACCTGATTGCAATCATAATAATTCTTAAGCTGTTTTATAGTTTAATATTTTGTACATTAATGATCAGATTCTCATGGGAAATTTAGGTATTCATGTGCCTTTTCAAGCATCTAAATCCAATATGCATACTGCTGGCAACCACAACACTCATGTCTGATCTTAAAGGTGCCGAAAGCACTTAAATTTCTGTATCTGGGCACGTGTATCTGCCGAAGTTTTTTCAAAGCTATGCTGTGTTGGTCCCTTGCTTTAGGCCTCTTATTTAGCCCTAGTGGGAGTCATAAAATGAGAGTCTTGCCTGCATGAAGTGCAGAAATAGCCAGGTAGCTACCCCCATGCACAAATATACGCACACGCACACATCCTGGAAGAGGAATATCTTCCCACCCTTCCCATCCTAGCTTGGCTGTTAGAATAGTCTTGGAGGCTGGAGGCTGTTTTTTTTTCCGTGCGGGGTGTCATGCCAGCAAGTACATGAAAACATCTGTATAGATCAGTGGTTAGGGAATGCAGGTAGAAGGCAATACTGCTTCCCTCACTGCGGGAAGGAATGGCTGTGTCATACGGACCGAAACATCTTAACAAGATGACCGAGAGCTCCCAACCTCAGAACGACTATTGTTTGCAGACGAGAACATTCCTCAAGCAGGTAGGAGGCATGGATTAGTGTCCCTTGGGCAAGGAAGGCTGAACTTTAATGCAGTTCCATTAATGTCCATTTAGGCATTCAAGTATTTGAACCTAAGGTATTACCTGTGATAGGAGAAAAACCTGGATACAACCCCATCTAACATGCTCTAGGTGACCCTGCTTGAGTGGGGGGGGGGGGGGGGGGTGGACTAGATGATCTCCAGAGGTCCCTTCCAACTTTACCCATTCTATGATTCTATGAAAAGACACCACCAAGGACTAAGACTTTCTGCTTTTGACAGATTAGATTTGATAGAGCTGAAATTTTTACCTGTAAAAGAAACTACAGGGTTAGGGCTTGTGGATGGTAGGATATATCTCTCTGACTCTGAGGGACCGTATGACTCTCCTGAAAAGATACCTTAGCCATACAAGCCTAATGGAAGCAGTCTCTAGTTGTGCTGTCCCCTGGACTGTGCTGGGCATTACCTAGGAGAATAATGAGCCAAAATTATGGCCATGGATTATATCAGCATCTAGACTAAACTAAACTAGATGAGTAATTGCAGGACATGGTTTGATCCCACATCTGAGCCCTGTTCAAAGTTTTAGTACGGGTGTAACCAAAATCCTCAACCACTTTTTTTATTTAATTAATATTTGTTTAATAGATATATTTTGCTCTTAATTGGAATCTTAAAAAAGCAACTAAAAACCTCTAGTCACAAGGGAGAAAATATCACCATATGTTGTAGTTTCTCCTACTGCTACTATTAAACACCACAACTAAAAGAATAAATGCATATAACATGGAGTTCAGTCTATGTATGGATCATAACACTACACTACTTAGTATTTCTCTGTAGTTCATCTTGAAAGCAAATTGGAAACTAGATGATGATCAGGTGATTTAGAAATCATGTTGCTTCCATTTTATAAGCAGAAAACTGAGACATATAAGTGAATATGTCTAGGATCAAACTGTAGGCCAGAGAGATATGTATCTTGGAATGAATCTCGGTGTTCCTAAGTTATCTGTTATTCTGGATATTAATACTGATTTCTTTTATTTCTCCCTCTTAAAAGAGACATTTTGGCTTTTAGGATGAGATTAGATCTACACCTTGTTTTCTCCATGACCATGTTAGCTTACAGCAGGTATACAGAAACTGAAGAAGGAGACTGTGGGAAACTTTAATTTGCTATTTATTTATCAACTTGACATTTAACATCATGCAAAATTAAAATCTTTTTCTTGTTTTTGCCCCATTTATTTTAACAACAGTTTCTTCAGAACTTTAACAGCCCTTTACCATCGATAGCACAAATGTGTACATACTTTCCAGATACTGAAATGTTTTCATTTCTGGCTATGGCCTTCTTTCTATTCATTAGTTCGTTCTAACTGGGAGAAGGTCACAATACTAGCCTTTGGCTTGTGTCAGAGCATGCATTTTGTGTGATACGGTTTCACTTTTGAAGTCTGACCATAACAGACTTCTCTCCATCGCACAGGAAGTCTAGGCCAATATCGGGGTAGAACTTAAGTCCCCTAACGTACGATTTTGTGTTTTTACTACAAAACTATCCTCCACTCTTTATTGCATGACGGTTAAGCCAGAGTCTAGCTGTTGGTGGATGAATGGAGGGGTTATCAGATAAAATGCTACTGAAGTTTCCTAAAAAGAAGGGAATAGCAATTGCTTTTTAAATCTTTGTCTATTCATCCTATTCATCATTTTAATATGCATGAAGTGGGTGAAATGGCTTAGCTACTTGGTGACACTAGAAGCTTTTAAAAGATGAAAGTAGTTCAGGCAATGGGAGGTCTTTCTGCCCAAGGAAGCCAATGGCAAAGTAAGGATGGAGATACTAGAAGGATATTTGACTCCAATAGGGGAGTTACTTCCCATTTTATAGTTTCAGATATAAAAAGTGCTAACTTAACAAATTGCCTTAATTAGGCTTCTAGTAAATTAACCTTCCTTTTGGACTTTGCCAGAAGGCTGATTCATTAATGCTCATGGAGTTATTAGAGATATTTGGATGGAAATTACTATAGGAGCACAAAGTATTTATGGCAGGCTGAGTCACAGCTTAAAATCTGAACCTTACTACCTCTGGGAAAGAGATGAAGTTTTTACCCAATTTTCAATTCTTCTCTGCTGATGCACAAGCAATAAAGTGTATGTTTCAGACTTCTGTGTTGGAGGGACTGAAACAGCCTGGTAAGATTTTGACCTGTTTAAATCTGAGGATACTTTTGACGCCTGAATTATTTTCTCTTCCTACTTCAAGAAAGTTTTGACTTAACTAGTTCACCATAAACTGAACTGAATGGCTTGTACTTTCTTCGATCATTAGACTCGAAGATTGCTCAACAAGAATGATTCCTTTTAAGCTTTCATAAACAAGTACTGTAGCATCTCACTTAGAAAATAGCTAAGGATTCTATTATATCCCTGCATGTGGCTCCACATCTCTTATTAAATCAAGTGTGTCATCTTGTGTTGCTGCCACCTTAGATACTCTGGAATTGTCAAGGGACATGAAAATGTGGCCATTATATTTTATACAGGATGTTAAATGATTAATATTTGTAAATTAATGCATTTAAATTATATGTGCATGAGACACGCTAAGCCTTACAAACACATCTGAGAGAATGACTTAAAAAAAAAGGCACCTGACAACTTCTCTTTTCCTATTGGAGTCCATTTGGACTGGTCAAGTGAAAATAAAACAATGGCATGTAAGAATTATAATACTCGAGACAGTATATTTCTGGGCAATTATAACATGCCTAGGAAGGTGTTGCAAGGCATAAGGCTGAAAGGCCAAATGACTTTGCCCACCTGAGAAATGTAATAATTCCCTAGAAATGCACTGCCTGGAGTATGTTATTACTGTTATGAAATAGAATTCATGGATAGAGAGAAGGAAAATGGTGAGAAGGGGGACAGGCCTACCCATGCATGTACTGGCTGTTGTTAAAGTAGGTATGACATCAGTCACAGCCAATCAGACAGGCTCAGTAATGTCCAAAGTACTAAAGACATTTCATAATTAAGTAATGAGACATGACAGGGCATGAATTGTGTTGTATTAATTCTCACTGAATGTGTTGTTGTAAGGCAAGAGACTGAAGGCCGGGTGCCGTTGGTCCAGCCAACTGAGAATTAATTCCTTCTCATTCTCACAATGGAACCTCTTATTGTGGTTTTATAAAATGTTAATTTTTAAAATATTTATATTGTTAATTAAGTGATGAGTTTCTAAGCCATGAAGGCAATCAACACAGTTCTTTCTGTAATTCTGAGCAGTGAATTACGCTGTCTTCTACTCCCTACTCAGATCCTCAGCAGCCACTCAGACTTGCTGTTTCCTGTTGTCCATTTGCTAATGTATTCTAATATTCTGCCTCCTAATGCCTACTTTTATATCTGCGTTCATTTGCATATAAGAAGCATCTAGATATGTCAGTAACGGTTAGTGAAGTCCTTTGAGCATATAAAGCGCTATGGAAGTGCTAAATATGGCTTTTGTTTACTATTCAAAGAAATGTGTGGTGGGTACTGTGCTTGTCCCTTGTCAGTCAAGACTCTGTTCTGTTCACTGCGGACGAGAGCAGTATTTTTTACAAATAAAAATAAAGCGTTGGGGTTTTGTGCCTCTGCAAAATTAGGGCATCCATCTCTTTTTGTTAGTGTCTCCCAGTTAAAACCCACTTACTTGAAAAATGACAGTTTTCTACAGTACTCTATATAGTAGCATATAGTACTCTATAGTGTTGTATACACCATTTTCATCGGTCAGTGATATGATGCTGGTGAAGTTAAGGCTGAGGGAGCTGGTACTTGTGTTCTGCATGCCCAGTGGAGCTTTTGGCTTTAATTTAAATAGGAGCAGATTCAAGGTTAAGAACCTCACTGAATTTACACTCCCGACCAGGTTGCAGAAGGTTTATTACTTAGGTGTCCTGAAACAAGTGTACTTGTTTGCAATACAAAATCATGAAGAGAGATGCCCTGGCTGGACAATTTCACTGACAATTTCCAGAGGCTCTGAACACCCCCACGACCCTATGGTCCTCCAGGTGCTGTGACATGCAATACAGGTGGGGAAAGGCTGCAACCATTGCAAATACTGGGGATGTGGGGGGGCTTTGAGCCATTTCCATGCTGGTTGACATTCTCCTTCAGGTATGGTTTTCCAGATAGGTTGCTCCTATAGATTTATCTCGCTTAACCTTAGGTCAATCACCTCCTTACTATTAAAGGAAATGAACCTGAGTGTCTGTGACCGCTGTTCTGCTGAATGTATCTAGAAATGCTCAGCAGCCTATAAAAGGCCCTAGAATGCCACTGAAGTGGCAAAGTGGCTCTGCGAAATTTTGGCACGGGGTAGGATGATTTCTTTTTGTCATCATGACATACCAAATCACCATGCCATGAAAAGTATGTGAAACTAAGGTCTGTCTTGACCAGAGATTACTGAGAGTGAAAATACCAGAAATTTCACCCCTGCAAGGAAATTATGGAGAAAGGGCCTAGATGTTTACTTTGTAGATCCATATAAAGATAAAAATGCTTGGACACTGTCACTGGGGCAGACAGGAAAATCTTGCGCTGGGAAATAGATAACATGCTTTTCTGCCTCTAATAACATTTATTTAGTTTCATAAACAAAGATATGAAAATGTTCCTTGGGTGAACATTAAGCAAGAGTGTATTTCAAAATGTTAAAAGTAATTATAATTATACAGTTTCATCCATTCCCAAGCATTCCTATACAGTTAACTCGCCCCTCTCTTTTTAAGAGAAAAAAAATCCAGCAATTATTTAATAGCATACAGTAACACAAACATGTATTTGAAACAGGAAATAAAGAAAGGTACTATCCACATTTGAAATTGCCAGAATTACTATAAATACCTGAACTGGAATTATTAATTATTATCAACATCATCATAGAGTTTGAGCCAGGTCATTTATCAATGATGTTCCTGCAAAAGAAGAAAAAATATAATTCCCATTTTATGTTACAAACGTGTTCTTGATATAAAGTATTTGAGTTCAAGCATTTTATAAAATATTGAATTACTTACATCTAAAAAAAATATTTTCTTTTTCACTTAGACACTTAAGATTACATTATAACTTTGTTCCCAAAATCAAAAGAAGATTCAAGTTTTAGAAGTGATACTCCAAGTGTTGCCTTTTAGCCTTGGTTCAGCAAAGTATTCCATTACATTTGCAATCCTGAATGGAAGAAGTTGGGATTATTCACAGACTTAAAGCTAAGCATGTATTTAACAGTATTGCTCAGCAGGGGTTTAAATGTTCAGACAACATTAATTAATATTGAACAGAAACAGTTTTCTCATAAATGCCCAAATTATTAAAAGCCTCATTCTGAATGGTGCTGAGAGCTGTCCTTGGAGTAAGAAACATTGATGCTAAATAGTAAATGACACTGAAAATTATACATTATAGTATGTATTACATAGTATGTATTACATACAAGTACATATACAACCCAAAACAGATAGGTAATATTAAAAAGTTCAAACGATTTAACATTTTAAAGTCACGGAAAATTTCATAAAAAATGAAGAGGGAATGGAGAAGTCAATGACCCTCTACAACACTTTTCATATTTTAAAGAAAGGTCAATATATTACCTGAATTTTTTTGAGCAGCTCTTCTCAGCCCAACATGTTGTAGGACCTTCTATCATCTATTCACTGCATGAGCCTAAAAGGTGTCCCTGGACACCAGTTTTGTCTGAAAGTAGGCAGTCACAAAGCAAGTCAATGTGGGAATTTTTAGTAAAAAGAAACAAAATGTTTCTCTGCAGTTTTCAGAAGGTACCTGAACCTTTTCACCATCTGGATAGTACCTGCTGGTCCTCCTCTCTGCCATGTTTTATTAATACACTCTTTGTGACTAGGTTAAAGACCTGACCATTCTGCCAATGTAGGATCATTTCAGCCCTGTGCTTTTAAATTTCATCATTTACCCTTTTGAGCAAATGAAGTCAGGCTGGTGCCTGGGAATCTGCAGTGGTGGACACGGCTTGTATTTTAATTATCAAATTATTTTAAGTGTGGCACAGAGATACTTTTTAGTAATGGACTTGGAATAAACTATTTAAACAGATAAAATAAATAGAATTAAGACATTTGTAAATATGCATGATCCAACAAGTAATTCCAGACCATTGCCGTGTACCTACTGTATATACTATGTTTTGCTCTCTGGACTTCTCAGGCTTTCATACTTCACTTAGCATGGTTTTCAACAGGATTTCTGGCAAGGTGTAAATGACTGTCAATAAAAAGAACATCAGTTGTTTTTTTATGGTAATTTGCACTAAGTTGCTTGGTTATCAAACTGCTCAAAATTGGTATCTGATCTAGCTTTCTATCAAGCACTTGATAAAACCTTTATTCTTTTCCTTGAGATTCAGTCTTAGAAACATATCTTTTCTGCTCACATTGTTGTTTGTCAAAATGAAAAGCAAATATTTTTCCTTCCTCGGTGAGTTTTGCTTTTCAAAGCTCACAGCTCTTATCGACTGCCCGTATGTGGGCATCTAGTGCCATTTAAAACACCCTCGGTCTCAGCTTTGACTCCTAAGGAGAGATCCACGTGCCTGAATGTAGGTGTCTAATAGCATCTGGACACCTCAGGGTACGCTGCCTGGCACCCAGCCGCTGCGTCGGAAGGGTTCCAGTCTCCCATTGATCTTGTGTTACGTCTGTTAGTCCCGTGCAGGTGCTGTGAATACCCCAGGATGTTTAAAACTGTGCTAAATGACCACGCTTAGGCACCTGCGCTGCTCCCCTAATGCTCGCTGCTCACAGCGAGCACTGCTGGAACGCACAGCGCAGGCTCGTGTCCGTGTTTCCGTATTTCTAAATGCCCCTTGCAGGGGCAATCCAGGACCATTCAGGAGCATTTGACAGCCCGTTATCTTGCCTTGAATATTTTCGCCCTTCTAGCTACTGTACAATAAAATCTGAAGCCTCCTATTCTCCTTTCTTAAACAATCAAAACATACTTCTAGATTAATTTTAATGCACATATTTTTTCTGTCTGAATACATCGTGATTAAAAGTTCACGACCTTGATTATATTATGCAATTTGAGAAATAGCCAACAATGTTCATGGTGATTAAATATTCCACTTTGTAATTATTTTGTAACTTTTGTTCTGCTCTTTGCTCACTCCAAAAATTATCATAAAATTTTGAAAGATGTCCTCAGTGCAGAATATGTCCATAAAATATTAAATATTCAATTTTCCTCTATCATGGCT
Source organism: Rhea pennata (assembly GCF_028389875.1). NCBI lineage: Eukaryota > Metazoa > Chordata > Aves > Rheiformes > Rheidae > Rhea > Rhea pennata. The sequence continues at coordinate 170,368,311 of NC_084663.1, forward strand.
TGAAAAATTCATAATTACATGATGATCCACATAATAACTCATTCTGAAAAGTCATATATGGCACTCCCCCTGTGACTGAGTTAATAATTTACTGCTGTGTGGGATTTTCACTCTGCACTGTTAGTCTTGGGAACATTTATTAAGCAAATGTTCATTTGCAAAGATCAGAATGTGAATGAAGAGGGTAAGAATTTAATGAGGAGTGACAGACAGGTGAACTGATTCCATATAGTTCTTTACTACAGGAGAAAGCAGATAGCTTTATCTTTCATAGCCTCGATAGACACATGAAATGAAATATAGAAGACAAGGGGCAAAAGGGAAAAAAAAAGATACTTTCTTAGAAGGGCCAATGGAAGGATAAATCAGTGGAACTCATGAACATGATTCAGACCATTTGAAATGGTTGTTCCTGTTGTGAACCTTTGGACTTGTATAGCTGAAATGTTCAGTCTTTTTGTTTTTAAAATCTTTGTTAAATTTTTAACAGTGTTTTTAATCATTAAAGGAAAAAATATCAAACCCAGGAATGCCAGCATCAGCTTATCTGATAATAATATACTTCTGGAGAAACAGGAGGAGGAAACTTTTTTTAAAAAAATTTAAATGCATTTTAGTTATCTTTTTATAATTTTCACATGTAAGAAACACTTGTGAAACAACAGAAGAAAGGAACAGTTACCAAAACTGTATCAGCACTTTTTCAGTAAATAATGAAATATTAATTTGCTTCATATTAGCCATGTAAATTCTTCATATGATTTTGGGGTATGATCTGGTGGAACATAAGTTAAATAATATTGATCCTAGATTTTGTTTAGAAAAGAAATTCAAGAAAAAGAAGAAATGTTACGGGAAGATTTTATATCTGATTCAGAGTTCAGCTTGGCAAAATATCCGTCATGTTGTATGATTTACAGCTTCTTATACACAGAAAAAGATGTTTGTTCGTATAACCTAACTAAAACTAGACAAAACTGGAATTTCCAGTTGGTTTACTTTACAAATTTGCTTGCATTCCAATTCAAATGTTTTTCGGTAGATTTCTTCTCCACGAAAATTTAAATTTCCTCAAATATTTTTGCCCTCCAGAATCTGAAATATCATTTTGGGAAAATACAACATTTATCTCCGAAAACATTGCCAAGATAGAAGTAACTCTCATGAATATGCTCCTTTTCTTTAATTTATTTTCGGCTGTAGTGGATTATTATATTACCAGTGATGCCAGTCAATTGGTTCTTTTGTTTTGTTGGAGGTGGATATAGTACGTCAAAGGCAATACTGGAGAAAAAAACTATGACAAATTTGTAATTTTCTGAAGAAAATGTCCATTTTTTTTAATAAAGCATTTTGAAAGAAAAATTTCAAACAGTCAGTGCTAGATTACTTTCCTTGGATGTATATGTATATGTATATGTATATGTATATATGTACACATTCATATATGTATATAAAAACACATACATATATACACACATTATATATATTGTTTTATTTATTTTATTGCGGATGACTGAATTTGTTCATTTTGTCACTCGATTTGGTTGCAATTTGTAAATTGCACAATCTAATCCAGCGGTAATAGATTAGATTCTAATCGAATAGATTCTAATCCAGGCAAATGAGACAGGAGCTTTGGCCTCAATTTCTGATGGGGATTTCCAATCTCTGTCCTTTATCAACAGATAGTTACCTGACAAAAAAGAACTGACCTACATAGAAAATTTTTAATTTAGGCCGTCACAGCACCATGAATCACAACTCTTACTTATATAGGAGAAATTAAGAAATGCCTGTTTCTTTCAACAGGCTAGGTAAGGAGCCGACAGTGAAAAGCTCAGATACAGATATCTGCACCATATAAGTCAACATTTGGTTAAATGATTCCAACCCTCAATTACCAGAATACATAAAATGTGAGAGTCTAAATAGAGGCTTAAAAAGAGAGTTTTTAAAATGCACATCCTTTAATTTACCTTCAAAGACAGGTAATAAAATAAAACAACAGAGATAACGGTGGTAACAGTAAAGACTGGAAGAAGGAACATAAATGGATGACAAAACTGGCAGAGATAAAGGTAAATACCTCATGGAAATAACTTACATGTGGTGTTTCATACTGTACTGTTCATGAAAGAGAAGATGAAAGAATTCAAATGATGACAACAAGAGACATCTGATGGAGAGAGGAAGAAAAGATAGGTATTGTTAGGAGAATGCTTTAAAAATAAGTCAGTATTTGCAGGCACTTGCTATACAAGAATACCTCGTCAAACACCAGATCAGAGGGTAGCCATGTAAGTATGTATATAAAGACAAAACAACGCCAAAATCCTCTAACAGAAATGAAACTGAATTGAAGAAAAAGTCTGTTGTAGAGCAGAATAGCACAGTCTCATGCAGTGCAGCACGAGAAACAGGCAGAAACAGTAGACCGGTAAAAAAGAAGAAAAAGACCAGCTAAATTCAGAAGATAAGGGAGAAACCATGAATATAACTACTAATGAGAGTGTGAACTGAAAAAAAAAGGAAATATGAGCTTTAGAGAAAAGAAAACAGAGATTCAGAAATTCAGAGAGAGAGGAAAGAGGAAGAGGTATAAATTTGAGATTTATCTGAACACTACAAAAAAGCAAGTTTATGTGACTGAATTCCTTGTTAGGTAAAATCAACAGCATCTGCCATCCAAGAGTCGGAGATAAAGGGTGTATTTTCTTCAATAGACCTACCCTGGAAAAAGCTTCTGATAAGAAAATTCCACCAGTCCTTTGCATGAAAATATATGTTACTGCTAGATTCATCCTGGAGTGGAAAATCAATAGATTTGCCAGGCTGGAGAAGATGACCTAAGAAGTGGAAGCATAGGTGGTCTGATTTTCTTCCAACCTAGAGACAGAAGACAAAGATATCATAAGACAGTAAAATTAAGTTCCTTGGACACAGAAATTAGGATCTGGATCCTGGATCCGGAGGCCTTCAGAAGCAGTTATCTTTCTCCTTTTGCTACGTAGAAGATGTAGGCAAGTCTTTGAGAAAGACAAATTCACTCAACATATGAAATCTGGATGGAAGCCAGGTGACCAAATTAGGCAGCCTGGATTCTACTCTTTGTTCACAAAATTGCATGTTTGAGGAAAAAAAATGAAATACTTGAATACTAAAGCAAGGAGGAAGTGCAACAAGATGGAAAAACTGAACTGCTGGGAAATTCGTAATAATAGAAACATGACAGAATACTATTCATTGCTGAAATAAAAGTAGTGAAAGGTATTCACTGTTCAGGAAATGATGAAAGAGTAGCAAAATGGCTGGGAAATAATACAGATCACTGGCACTACAGACAAGAGAAATTATAAGAGAGATCATTAATTCATTTTAGTCAAAGTCTCAGAAGAAAAGAATAACAAAAAATGTCAAGCTAATATAGTTCTGGGAATTTGTTATAGATCTGCTTAGATTCAATTTGACTATAAAGAAAGATCTGTAATGTTATTAGAGACAGAAATACTATTAATATTTGTACCAGTATGGAAGGTTTGAACTATTGGTTTCTCCAATATAGAGATAAGAATATATAAAAATGTTAATTCTGACAATCGTTGCTAGGATACTTCCTCAGTTTGTAGTCCTCCAATCTACCTAGGGGTGATACTTTTTTTTTTTTTTTTTTTTTTGGGGGGGGGGAATCTAAGTATATTATAGGAAAAAATGTTTAGAAAACATATTATAATGAATATAGCAAATCCAGTGTCTCTGGAGTTCAGAAAAACACTTCAAATAACAAGGTGTTATTATCAGCTGGAAAAGATGGAGATTAATAGAGAAATTATAAAGTGAGAAAGAAAATGGCCTAGGTTGTCTTGATATGGGATCCTTCGTTCACAGAAGATTATTTCCATTTTTTTTCCAGGGATCATCTTGGAAGGATTTTATTTAACAACTTTGTTTTTGACTTGCCTCTTAAATTAAGACAGTGCAGACAGTGATTGTTTATAATGAATTGGTGGACCATATTCAAAAAGAAGGAACTAGACTACCATAAAGGAAGAATAAGGCGGCACTAGGAACTAGACACAGAGAGAAATCAGACTAATTTTAACAATACAAACTTAAGATCCTCCATTTGTAAATATACAAAAAGATTTTTTTTTTTCCTAGAGCTTATAGGTTAGATATTACGGAGATGGGACAGACGTGTTAGTTGATTATAAGAGAGGAAACTCATTTGACCCAAGATTTGACCAACTGTGTCAGCAGTTACAGGCAACTGGGAGAAACGCGCAGCACTTTTATCACATAGTCCATTTCATTTTGAAACAGATTTGGCAAGATTAGTGATTCCTTAGTGCCTATTTCTTTAAATTGATCATAAAGGAACCCCAAGTTAACTACTTAGATATATCTGTGTGAGACGAATTTCATCTGAGGGAACTATTAGCCACAAAGGTGATGTGGCCATGAAAAAGACAAATGCAATCCTTAGATATTTCTGATGTGGTATTCCTCAGTAAAGATAAAAGAGAGACACTGCCATTATATAAAAGGGACATGAAGATTGTCTGAAATAGCTTTGACTATTTTGATTATTCATTTTTTTAAATGGTAAGTTCAAATTGGAAAAAGTATAGCAAAAGGTTATTGTGGCAGACAAGGCAGTGGGGAACCCACCTTTTATTAATTTTGGTGTTAAGAACTAGAAAGTGATAACAAAATTAAAAATGAAAGGATAACAGTAACCAAATATTGTTACCATCATTTCAACCCAAAAAAAAATAAAAATAAAAAAGAAAGAAAGAAAAAGAAAGAAAAAAAGAAAGAGGTGAGAAGAGAGTTAAGAACATCAGCTGTCACTGAGGAGAACAAGTCTCTTCCCCATCTGCCTAAGCCTGGTCTCAGTGAGAGGTGACCTGTGCTAGTGCCAGTTTCTTCCCTTTTTCCTGCAGGTCCAGCGTAGGGTCAGTGTAGTTGACCCATATCTCAAAAGCAATGATATTCTTTGCTTCAAGACTCCTTAATCCTAGACCAGGGAATCTTAAATTCCTCCTATTCTGAAGTCCCTTTATTACCAGCTAGTCCACCTACATCTAACCCATCATCACCATTTTCATGGAGAAAAGCCTGGACTGCGGTTGCACTCAAACATTCTGTATGGATGGGAACATATGTGTGAGAAAAAATAACACATTTGGGAAGAGACTACCCTGCAGAAGAACATCTGTAAAAGAGATTTGTTTGATGTCAAGTGGACCTAATAATTTGACTTGGTGACCCAGGAGTGCTCATCCAACCTCATTTCTTCAGTATTTATTTAAAAAGTTACTCCTACATATATGTATTTCTGAGTGTCAGTGAGCCAGGCAAGGCTGTTATAAGAATCTGAGACTAAGAAAATAGCTAGAAACTGTAAAATGCAATTTATAAACATGATAGCTATGATGAGTAAACATTAAAAAAAGTTAGTAGAATTTTACATATCCTTATTTGAAGACTTTAAACTCACCTCTTTGAGGAGGCTTCTCCAGACATAAACTTTTCTCCAGCAGTCTCCTTTTCCCCATCTGTTTTGTATCTATGAAGAAGATTAAATCCAGCTGAATTTCATGTTTTATGTCTTTAGAAATCATTTTGATTCTTTGTTTTAGATCTATTTTTAATAGCACTTCATAGAGAGGAGATTGATTTTCTTCTTTAGAAGATAGAAATGAGAAAGAAAAAAAAAAGATGAGTTATATTCTGGTACTTTTTCATAGGTACTCTGTGTGAGGTAGGACAAATTGCATCTCTTCTTTTTTGCAAACTGGGAGTAATAATAACTTCTGAGTTCTGGGAGCTGCCTGCTCCTTTGAGAATAACATTATTCAGACTAGCTAGGGATTCTGTCTCCTGAATCATACAAATTGTTCAACCTGGTGATTGGAATAATTCAGTATTTTGCCATGAGGACTTAAATTTGGTTTGAGATTAAGACTTTCAAGTTTAGGTCTCTATGTGAAGGTGTCTGCCTGTGAGCTAAGTGGCTAATGCCCACCAAAGTCAATGGAGATCTAGAGGGTGATTCCGTTGCCTGAACATAGAAGTTTAGTTATGTGAGCTACTCTACAATATCTGAGACATCCAGATGGGGGAAATATGAGGCAGGGTCTATGGGAGATTTGTAATCTTCTGGAGTGGCAGCTGAAGGCCATGCCCTAGGGCATTTTGGCTGACAGCATGTACCTATATGAGGGTGACGGAATTGACTCTCAACTCATTACAGTCAGTAGAGTCAGGAAAACTACTCAGCACGCCCTGAATTAATGAGTTCATTGGTTGAGTAGATTAGATCTCCATCCTTAGTTCTCATATATTCATCCACATGCAGACTCCTAAATCTGGATTTCTTAATTTAAACTTTAATCTGACCCCTCAGGCCTAATTCAGTTGCTTAAGCATAGGTATCTAAATAAAGATATTTCTTGTGGGACTCCACCTACTCCCGTAGGTTCGGTGTCAGATTTACCATTTCCATGGATGTGATCGACCCTAGCTTGGATACATTAGGTTGTCTGAAGTGGCAATAGATATCTATGTTTTGACAACTAAGTCAAGACCTAAGTGTTCCTCAATGGGTATGTTAGAAGAAAGGCAAAAATAACCCTTGGAACAGAGAGGAACCTAAAAAAGTTTCCTACGTGCCATGGGTCAGGCGCCATAAACTACAAAAATAGCACTTGTGATGTTTTCAAAATTCCATTTTTTTGTTTTTGTTTTAATTCATTAACATTAAAAGATATATTACAAGTTTCCATGGGATATCAATCTTGAGTGGGTTTTTTTAGATGAGTTTACATTGTGATTTGAATGCTACATTGTGTGCCAGGTCTTTGGAAAGCTTACTTCATGATTTGAAGTAAAAAGCATTACAGGTGCATCTTTTTTCTTTCTTAGATGCAGTGTCACAATAATCTGGGAAGAACTTTAATAGTTATTGTAAGACTATTTAGACTAATAACTAAAGCAGAAATATCTAATTGGCCTTTATCCAGTAACTAAAGGAGAAATATCTAATTGGCCTTTATCACTGTTGTAATCTAATAAGCTACAGGCCATATTACTTAAAATTATCACCCACTCTCAAGCTTATAACACACTTTGTCTAAAAGAGGAGTAGAATAAAATTTTCACTGACATTTAAACTTCCTCACAATAAATAGCTAAATAAAAGACAGAATGAAGGCATAAAAAGGTTATTTAAGCCATGTGGACATCATTAATAAAAAAGCTGCACTCAAATGTTTTCAACCATCTAATAAAAATATTCACAACATGACGAAAAACTGTCAGTTAGTTCTAAAGTATAGCAAAAGAAATTATTCAAATTACATTGCACTAAATGGCTGTCTTTGACAACATAAATCTTGTTTTCCTTTGATCTTCTGATAATGCCAACATCTACTTTTTGAGGGGTCTGGCAAGCAACAATTGAGGATCCTTATTTGCCAAAGTCAATAACATCCTTTCCCTTGCCTGAGAGACAGAAGTGATAACTAATAATGGAAACATGCTCACTGGAGGCTGAAGGAACACTTGTTTGTGCCTACTTCAGTACGCCAGAACGACTGCTGAAGAACGATTCAGCCTCGTGAAACTGTTATGCCTAACACTGTCACAGTCGGTTTCTGTATCTGCCAAATACAGTAAAGGTTGATTATGCAAGTCAGCCCTGCCTGAGGGCTTGTCTATCCTGAACATTCAAATTTCCCAAACAATTCTATTTCTTTCTTTCATGAATCAGTATTTGTGCTCTATTTTTTTTCAGTTTTACTCTTTCTTTCATTCTTCATCTCCTTCTTGTCTTGTAACACCTCTTTGGTACATACAGGTAAATGCAAGATGTAGATTTAATTTATGAAGGGTAAGTTACATGATTTGCCTTTGTAAAGTAATACTTGTCTTCTGTAGCAAACATGGGCAAAGTCTCTCTATTTTGCTTATACCCTGACTGCTAGGTTAGGGTTAAAAGCCACTGTCAGGTTACAAGAAGAACTAATGAGGAACAATTGCATGAAAGAAGCTTCCTTATGATGAATATCATAAAATCAAACTCTTTACAGGAAAAAATAAAATACCTATGCTATTTCAATTAATCCCCTCTTATTAAGAGCTGAAACTTAAAGATGTGATCAATTACTATCTTTTCTAAGAAGCCCAGTCTCATTCTGTACATAGTCCGATAGTGCAAGTCAATGAAGAGTTACTCAGTAGTTTTTCTTCTCCTAATGCTATATCCACTGCTCAAAACATGTAATTCTGAATTTTCTTGTAAGCTTTGTTATTTTGCTCATCATTGCTTTGTGATATACTTCAGAACCATATATTAATTTGTTTTTGTAATGTCCTTCTAAATGGAGGGACATTTTACAGAGGCAGTCCTAATCAAAGTATCCATTAACATGAGATGCCCAGGACCTACTGTTTTAAAACATTTAACATTTTATCACGTTGTATATGCTAAGCGCAGTGCCATTCTACTGCAGCTGTAAGCTGCTTTTCTACAGATACAGATCTGGCTTATTTACTTTTTCTCCTTTCCTTGTCCAGCACCTTCTGTTTCTCCTTCTTCAGGTCTTCACTCAGTCACTAGTGTCAGATTTGCTTGCCCCCTTCTCAGTTTCTTATATTTGTCACTTTGCCCAGCCAAGTCTAGCTCTTCACACTTGTGCTGACTCCTTCTCAAACCTCCTGTTCCCTGTAAGTTACTATTGCAATTCTCAGTGATTTGCCAACTTTCCTTCTGCCCCCAGCTCTTGGCCAATCTACTTACCAACCTCTCTTTGTTTCACCACTGTGGTTTCCAGTTGTGTCTTCTTGCTTGAACAGCTGTCTAGTTCTTAATTAAGTCCATATGCTATGTAACTCCTGATCACGGCTATTTTCTTCCTTTGATTTGGATGGATAGAGCTTGCTGCTCTGGTAGGAGGTTCTCAAACAAACCCTGAGGAAGTCTAAGCTGCAACTTTCCAAAAGCTCATAAAATTCCCAGACATGAATAGATATTCACAGAAAGTACCAAGGGCTGATTAGCATTACCTAAAAACTTATTTTTTCTAGCTTTATTCATAGAAACACTTTAAAAATTCACCAATATTAAAAATGCTTTTCTCTGGCATTCACTGTATGTGAACTGTCAGTAAGCTGCACAGCATCCACAAGAATGAGCAGAAGATAGACAGGGTGTTTTAAGATAGGGTATTTTTGGAGACCATACAACACTTGGAATCCCAGTCCCCCGCAGCAGAGTGGAGGGCTCTGTGCCAAGTGAAACAGTATGTCACGGCACTGTAGAAGGCTAGAAGCTGGCCACTTCATGTAGGAGGAGAAAGGCCCTTACTCCTCCTGAAAACTTGCAATTGAGGAACAGGCTTAGTGCCCTCCAGGCTGAGGGGGAGCTGGGCATGCCTTCAAGGGAAGCAGTTGGGCTGACAGACCCTGTGCCTTGTGGGAACACCCAGAAGAAGTGGGAGGGATTGCTGTGGGTGACTCCTTGCTGCAAGGGATGGAGGCACCTATCTGCCAACCTGACCTCTTATCTAGAGAGGTTTGCTGCCTGCCAGGGGCTCATATACAAGATGTCATGGAAAGACTGACAAGGCTTGTCCACATATTTGCAGGGATTATTACCTTCTTCTGTTCTTCCATATGGGCAGTAAGGATAGCAAGGGCAAACTGGAAATGATCAATCAGAATTTCAGAGCTCTGGGGATGGTGGTCAATGGTCTGGGAGCCCAGGTGATGTCCTCAATCCTGCTGGTGAAGGGGAAGTGTGGGAGGAGGAGTAGACAAATTCTTCAAATTAACAACTGGCTGCCCCACTGGTGTTGGCAACAAGGTTTTGGTTTCTACGATCATGGGACCTGTTTGAAGATCACCTGCTTGAGTTGGGGAGTTGGATTAGATGATCTCCAGAGGTCCCTTCAAACCTCAACCATTCTGTGATTCTGTAAACACATTTAACCTAAACTCATGTTAGTAAATTTTGAGGTAATCAAGATTCTAGCCCTTGTAAGAAATGTCAAGTCATATGCTCATTTTAGGTACTACCATGTCTCTCTACAATGACTGTTAGATTCTAGCTCTGGATGTAAAAGTTTGAAAAACCGAGTATATGAGTTAATAAAAAGTCAGAAATTGACCAAATTTGTTGGAAGAATTGTTAGACTGAGATGTCAAGAAGAAGAAGTACATATCTGCATTATTTCAGCTGGTTTATTTTATTGCAGAAAAAAACTGCCTCCACCTTCCCAGCTGTGGAGCATCTGAATAGCCATGAGATCGCAATACTAGGACAACGTGACATGGTAAAATTACAGCTTTTATGTGATATGGAGCTAAGTTCCAGAGGGACAGAAATAAAATCCCTCATGCAGGGTTTGACATTGCTGGTGGATCTCTGACGATGAACATCTTCAAATCAAACCCCATGAAGCAAATGAGTCAACAGCCAAAGAAACTATTGCTGCCCTAAAGATTAAGTGGGGTCTCCAAGCAGATCATGGTCCAGGAAAGGACAACTCTATAGTGCTCCTCTGTTGTTTGCAGAACTCCCCCGAAAAAATCTGATTTACTCAAGTTTGGTACTGCAGCCAGAATCTGACCCCAGTTGTACTATAACCAGTGCTGTTAAATGATTCATATTTTATTTCAGGGGTTTTCTTTCCAAGAGTATACTAAGTTACTCATACATCTATATAATTCTGTAATAGAATAACAATTTGCCAAAATCATGAATCATAAACCAGATATAAAATATACAAAATCATTGTAAATGTATTGATGTAATGGATTGATTGTATATGCTGTAATAAATGTATATATCAAAGAGGGTAGGAAAAACAGGTTGTGGATGTCATTGTTGAGGCATATTTAGCAATTTTCTCAGTGTATTTATCTCATATTTTTAAAGTGAAAGAAAGATTCTAAACTTTTTATCAGACCAACCAAATACATTTTTAAACCACTTAGGATACACTGGATGTTTGATTCAAGCTTTCATATGCTGTTAAAATTATATTTTCAGAATTCTAGACTTCTGCAAAATTGCTCCCAATTAAGAACTTTGTGATTAAGATTAGTGTTATTTATTTATCTAAAAGAAAGATAGATAGCCTGTTCAAATACGTAAAATTTCCTTTGAACTGAATGATTCCTCTCAAAATTTAGATAACTGTCTTTTTGTTGTTGATGTATATATTTAGCTAGTTTTCTTTTCTTTTTTTTTTTTTTTTAACATGACTTTCTTGAGGTTACACCTTTGCTGCAAATATAACCCAATATATTTAAATGGAATTTTTGTCAAAGAAAGTATCAGACTTGCCCGGTACGTTTTGACTTTGTTAAAGCCATGTGGAATGTCTTCCTATTTTCTGTTGACACGGTGTCCTGTAAATTGTTTTGGGAATATCTCAGAACAAAATACAGTGTGGAATCTGCCCCAGGCAGGCCTAACAGGGCGGGGTATAGATTTATTCTGCAAACACTCATACTGGTCTATGGCAGCCTCGGGAGTATGGATCCACGAGGCAAAACCTATGCTCATGAGGTAGTAAAAAACTTTTCCTGAAAAGTGAGAGAAAGCAAAGGTCTCTAGGTGGGAGGTCTCCAATTTCTGTGGAGCTGGCACTGTCTACTACAGTCCACGTGGTTGTAAGTGTAGATCACAGAACCGTTTTCAAGAAAATTGCTCCCAAACGTGTGTTATTGGAGACTCCCTGCTCCCTTTTCTCCCTGCAAGCAACCCATCTTCGTATTTCTAGAATGACTGAGGCAGATTTCCTGCAGAGAAAAGCCTCATTTGCCCCCAAACCAACTTTAATTCTTTCTTTGAGCTTCAAAGGAGGGAGGGGTCCTGTGGAATAAGTAACAGGCAATCACTGAAAACAAACTATTGATTATCCAAATTTCCCTGCTTAATGAACTGTCAGTATGTTTCTCTTGATATCGACTCCCACTTAGACAGAAATAAATCCAGTGTCAGCCAGACTGGTGAGGCAAGAGGTCACAATGTGTATGTAAGTGCTAAGCATCAGTATCCTACGTACCATGTAGAAGTAGTAAGGATTGTACCTCTAAGAGAAACATGAGATGTAGATATAACTGCATGCCTATGCATTTCCATAGATGCCTGTGCATATATATTATATGTCCATGTACAGTAAATGCTTCACCAAGCATTTTATACAGACTGTTGCCATAAAATAATCTGTGCCTCTAAAAGGAAAATATTTTGTAAGTTATGTAAACTGCAGTCAAGGCTACACTGAACTGCTCAAAAATTATTTGGTTAAAGGGTAAATACACCTTGTACTTCATAATGAAAATCTTATAGGTAGGGGTGGAGATTAACACTGCAGGCTGTCTACAGAATATTAATAAAATTCAATATATTTTCTAAAAGCTATAATTTATATTTTGTGGAAATGAGACTCTTTTCTAATAAAATTCTTCTGTCCTTCATTCTATTCATATAATTTTTCTATAAATCATCCTGTAGGAATTTTTTCTAAATATTCATCTCAGAGAGAACCTATTTAAATAAGCCCTCTTAGCAAGGTATTTCAGAATTAAAATTACACCATGAGCAATACTTTATCCAATATACTTCCTTCTATAGAATTTCTTTGTGACTAAAACAATATTTTGTAGAATAATATTATGTTAAAATAGCTGATCTGGGGTAACGCTTCTAGTACATAAATACTATATAAAAAAGATCAACAAATTATCTATAACCATTTTAATTTAAGCAATCTCTGAACCTGTATGAAAGTAGCTGCTTTTTTCTCCATAACTACATATATAGTGAAAAAAAACCTAAAGGCATTGCACTCAGCTTCACTACAATGACAGAATAAGAAAAGAGAAAAGTGCTGCTAGTTATGCTCTATTTTCCTGGGTTTACAGTAAACTAGAATACTATGTTCTCTATAGTCATGTATAAATATTGTCTGTGATGTCCCTGGAATTCTTACAGGGAGGAATTGATCCTCCCCCCCCCCCCAAAAAAAAAAAAAAAAAGGGTAAATTTTGTTTCTAGAGAAGAGAGCTGGAATCAAAACAAAAAAAAAAAAAAAAAAGAGAACCTGGTACCACTTGCTAGATAGAGTAAATTTATCTTCCAATTCAGGGCCAAATTTTGTAGGTTAGATAGTTTCCCTGAGCAGGAAAAGGCTTGCACAATACCTAAGTGCTTTTCTGAATTAGGATTCATTGACAAACCGAATTGTTTTCATTGAAAAGTGAAAACCAATATTAAATAAAGCTTAAAATTCCAGCAGTGGGCCAGTAATTTTCTTTTCCTCTTTTAGATCATACTTCCCCAATGTATAGAAGATATCCAGAAAGGTTTTGCTATATAGATCTTGTTCTAAAGGTTATATTTAGTGTAAGAAATGGCACTTTCAGATATTACACATAAATTGTACATGAGAACATATTTGTTGCTAGGACAAGTTTCCAGGGAACCTGGAAACTGAACACAGTGATGCTGTATACGCATTACTTTGTGCCTACAAATAACTGTTGTAGCATGCATAGAAACTGATTTATAATAACAAGCAAACAACTGTTTCACTACACAGTCTGCAGTATTCTCTTTTGCACAATGAATGTTAAGTTTCTGTGAAGAGCAAAATATAGACCAGCATTTCTGCTGAAGCTACATATTTGGTCCATAATATTGTCATTACTAGGCCATATACTATATTTATATCTAACTTACTATGTAGAATAATATATACCAATATATAGTGATATACACACATGCATGCACGCATGCATACACATATATGCATATGTATAACTTCTGGGAAATATGTCAGATATGACTTACTGTAGTCATTTCTATTGTCTGAGAGGCTGGATGATCATCTTTTCCAGTACCTAGTATCTATAATAATGGCCAATAAAGGAAAAAATGTGTGAAAGTTGCTGGATGATAAATGTATTAAGCTGCTTCTAACGTAAGTTCCCACACTGGTTTCTACTAGTTGTAGAGATGTCCCCACCTGGCTGGCCTATAGGTTGCAATACAAAAAAACAAACAATCCCCCAAACCCCACATTATGAGCCCTCTGGGAGTCATCTGGTCAGAAAGAGGTCTGCATAGGAACTGGTTGCTTTAGGATGGCTTTGTCATTAAAGGAAAGAACTAAATGCTTTCAAGACAAAATTAAAGTAAGCATTTAAAATAGGTCAGATGAATATTCCAGAGGAGGATTTATTTCTCTCTATTGACTATAAAGGTAACATATGGCAGATAGGCCAGGTGAGATGCTTACACTGTAGACACCTGAAGTCAAGCAAAATTAATTCCACTTCATCTGTGCACTCAAATTGCAGAGTGACAGTCTAGGTTTTTGACTTTCTAATTTCCCGTAATACTAAGTAGCACTAGAAGTTGACCCCTGCGCCTCAGTATGAAAGTTTCTGAGTTAGAGATTAGCTAAATTCTGAAGCATAAGGATTAATTTCTTTCTTTTTTTTTTTCTTTCTTTCTTTCCTTTTTTTTTTTTTTTTTTTTTTTTTTTTGCTACCATTACTATAGTAAACCTACAAATTCTTGATATCCAAATTCCTTCCAAGTAATGTTACATTCTGGACCGTGAGAATACACTGGGGAAATGAGTTCCTGTATGTAATTAGATGCTGCTTGAAAACATTTCCTCCTGTCAGGTAAGAATCTGCCACTATTGACTCTAATTGACTGTCCTGTGGTTCCTGCATTATGATATAAGGAAAATAGACACGTCCCACGTTCATTCTCTCTACCTTTCTTTATTTTATAGACTTAAAAGCTGTCACTTCCTAGCCTTGTCTTTTCCAATGTAAAATCTCTCTCTTTGCATTTTTTCTGGATTTTTGTCATCAAAATGTCCTTTTCTGAACCCTCTCTGATAACCTTTTTGAGATGAGAGGACCTGTTTTCCCCACTGAACTCCAAGCTAGATCACAGATCAGATGTTATCAATACATTACATTTAAAAATATTATTTCCTCTCCATTCTTAGGACTTTTATGTTGCATTTCAGAAATGCTAATTGGAAGAACAGTTTTTGAGTTATGTGATTCCTAGACTCACCAAATACACTTGGCATGCATTGTGCATGTGTAGTAAGATGGGCCTGGACACACTTTTTCTTTTGCTGTGATATTACAAAAATGCCAAATGGCCGATGGTCATGGGTAGGAAGAGGTAAGAGATAAAAACAAAGAGAAGAAAGCAGAAGATTAATGCTTCTGATGGCAAAAAGCACTGAGGAGAAAAGCACATTGGAAAGAAATTAAATTAAACTACCTGATTTTAATAAGGGGTAGGATTATGGGAACAATATTGTTGTCCACTTAAGCTGTTCTGGAGTACTCCACCTCACCTCCAGCTGCTGCTCCAGAGGAGGATACATTTACTGTAGATCGCATGTCATATCTGCTAACCCTAGATGGATGTATGAGATTTCCTATGACATCTAGAAAGATTTGAACCTCTACATTGGGGAATGTGGAAATTCTGGAGCAAAAGCTACAGCACATGTGTTGTAAAGATGATATGTGCACATATAGAAAATTTTACCTATCCCTTCCTACCCATAACCTTTGGCCATTTGGCATTTTTATAATATCACAGAATGATGTTTTTTTCAGTTGTTAGGTCAGCTGTTGTTTCCCCTCTATAGAGCAGTGGAAAAAAATCTGTTTGGAATTTCCATTAGTGTTGTAATTTGTTATTCATAATGGATTAGAGAGTTCTATTTTCTTTTTTTTAAAAAAAAAAAAAAAAAAAAAAAAGGAAAGAAGTTGCACATTTCTGTTTTATTTCCAGTTCTTGTTTACAGTGTCAACTATTCACCATGATCACTCATGGATCATTATCTTGTCTGCCACAAGTTCTATGTCTTTTAAAAATTTTCTCCTTGGAAGGTGTCTTAATAAGGGTATATGATGACATCCTACAGGAGCTGATTATTTTATATTTCAAAAGGCAGTCGTAAAAATGCAGTAATATCTGTGGAAATCTGACAAGTGCTACCAGTATGCACAATTTCCCAAATAACTTAGGCTTTACTGGCTCAGGCAACATTATCTCCATACAAGAAGGAAAAATAGTCCTACTTCACACTCTCATCTGAGGACGTGTTATGGGTCAAAAGGCAAAATTATCTTCATTCTTCTAAAGAAAGTTGCTAAAGAAATAATTCAATCTCTTGGCTCTTCAGGTAACTGCAAGAGGTCTTCTAACACTATCCTTCAATTCTTTTAACTTCCTTTGTTGGACTTGTTATATTGGACTTGGAATACTAAAAAGATTCCCAGCTAAGACACTTTATTGAAACACCTCCGCTGGGAGCGCTGATACACAGGATGCTGCATAGAGTCAGTACCTGACCTATGTAACAAACCCCCCTCTTTAAGTGTTTCGGCTTTATAAAATACTCAAATTGTTCCAGGCCTTATGCGTTTTCCTTGACAGACCTCCATAACCATGACTTAAGTCTTTATACTGCAGTATGGGGCTCAGTAGCTGAAGCACAGACGTGTATTACCAGCTGGGCTGCACTTCAGGCTGTCACAGATCTCCCACAGGTCCTGTGCCATATCCATCAGCCTTGTGGCGGCTGTGGCTTTAATACCTAAGAGATCTAAAATAGCAGTAGAAGACCGAGTTTATGCAACTCAGTTCACTTCTACGTTGAGTTTATGCCTGCCTTTGGGAGGCTATTTGACATATGGTAAACCATTTATGGCACTTTACCACACTGTAATTTGACTCTGCCTCAATAATTTCTGCAATTAGTACTGACCTGAGGCATCTTTCTGTTTGCTTGGCCCACTGTATATTTATTTACATATTTCTTTGTTTGTTACCCTGAGCAATGAGTATTCTTGGGATCATACTAGATGCCATGTCAGTCATCCTGTTCCTTTCTCACTAATACATGTTTTTTTCCCTCATCTTTCCTTGATACATTTGTTCCTCTGTAGATTTTGCCTTTAAGACTTAATTTTTTTTCTGTTTCTTCTTCCAGTGAATAGAAATTGCACACACTGCCTCAGTCAATATTACAGTTTTCCTGAGCAATCCTTCACTGCACCTTTGAATTCTGGTTACTTCTGAGACAAAGGGAACTGGAAATACGAGTATTGCACAATGTCTTCAGAAAATACGTAGAAAGCTTAGTCTTCTAACAACTTGGAAAAGTATTAACAAAGCCCAAACCTCTCCAAAAAAGAAAACATGTGCATATAAAGTATGTTTCCCCTTATTATAAACAATCTGATAAGTAGGCTACTACAGTAAAATACTTTCTGCGTTCAAAGGAAGGAGATACGTGCTCTGAGAAGACAGCTCATCTTGGGTGGTAGGTACTTGATTCACTTGCCCAGGTCTAGGGGTCTAAGACTATCTGAGATGCTTCAGGGTGCCTACCTGGCCTCCAGCTGTCATTTCAAAAGGGCACAGGTCTTTCCTAGCTCCTACCCACCAACCCTATGCAGATGGCTTAACACTGGTTTCCAAGGTGTGGTAACTTTGCTGTGTCTCCAGTGTCCATTTTAGGGGGAATTCACCCTCTGTAAGTGCCTATTTCTCTCTACTTACTCTATGGACGCCTAAATAAGCACATAAGATTAGATCTTTCAAGCAGCACAAATGAACAGGGATGGCACTCATCCCTAACCTGTGCAACCGATCCCCCCAGGAAGCATCAAAAGAAGGATCAGAATTATCTTAAAGCACCTAAAAACACGCTTGACACTTGGAAGGAATTAAAACCTTTTTGCTGCAGGGCCTGGAAGTTAGAGATGCATATTCTCAGAGTAGGTTATTATACCTGTATATGTATATCTGTTACAGCATATCTGTCTCTGACAAATGCATTTGTTTTTTCCTCATTGCTAGAGACAGAGGTTTTTGTGATTCAATCTTTAATTATAACTGTATTTTGAGAATAAGTTCAATAAACACATGTGACAGAAAAAGCACTACAAAAAAGGATCTCATTCCTCAGTGACAGAATTATTAGACCTACAGCAGGTGGAGTAAAGTTACTTTCAGTGCTTATGAATACGCTTAGATGTGTTAGATGTGTGGATAGTTTCCCATAAAAAGTTTTTTCTTCTCACTAAGATTTAGGACAAATGAAAAAAAAAAAAAAAAAAAGGATGGTCATATGGGTCTTGTTTTGGCTGGTGTTGGTTTGTTTAAAGTACTAGCTTGACAACTGCTAGTGAACTTCAGAGTTTTCCAAAAGCTTAGTATGCAACTGTTCCTGTTCAACAAGCCTAAATGCAGAGGTTCATTTAAAAATCTCATTCCTATTCTTCCCACTGGAGCTGGGAGGTGCTGTTCCCCTTTGAAATCCAACTAGTTCAGTTGGTTGTTAATGTGGGTGCTTGGTTCTTCTGAAAAGCTTTTGAAAATCTAGCATCCCAAACTGGTCTGCCTAGACTACAGGCCCATAAACCTCTCCACTTACTGTTTCCATAAATATTTCCTCCTTCCCAAGAGCTTTCCTAAAAGTATCTAATTTTTATTCCACTTAATTTTCTGTCTGATTAAACCATTTCAATGCATGTACACTTTTTTCTGAGTAGCATTGAGCACATCATTAACCTCTTAAAATAGAAATAAAAATTCAAATTAAATTTGGAGATATTTATCAATTTAGTATTTTGCATCATCCCTATGATTTTTAACTGACATTCAACTTTACACTAGTGTTACAATTAATATTTTGCATAGTTTCTTTTATCTTGCTGATATCCCTTACATACACAGATTTTCATTTTCCTTTGATTTTGCTCACTTTAAAAACTTTTATTCATTTTTTTCATTTCCTATTTTGACATAAATGCTTAGATTTTCTTTTTTGAAAACCCTCCTTTACTCCACATCATTTGCAAAATACAATATGCTGCAAGTGTAGTTTTATTCTGATATGATTTTAACCATGAATAAGTGTTAGATTCACACTTTACAAGACAAACTATATGTATTAAGGAACACATTAGAACAGAACAAAAACAATCCGGCACTGCTTTGTTGTCTACTTCATAGGCATATATTTAATTAAGTTATAGTACTTCTAAAATTCAAAAAGCTTAATCTTTTTCTGTCCTTAAATTAAACTCTGTACTCTACAATGACCAAAACAAATAATCTATGACCTACAAACAAGACATTTGCATTCCCTAAAGAATTACTTCGTCTTCTCCTCTAGGTTATACATCTTTGAACCTCTCTTTTCTGTAATGACCTTCTAGTGCTCATTAGCATGCTGATTACCATTAACACAGCTATAATGCAGCAATTTTCTTGGTGTATGTCGAGGAGAAATGCTCATCTGAATGCAGTCAAGGGACAAAATTAACTGCATAAATCTACAGCACAAACTGGATCTCATCCAACTTTACAGGAGTCTTCCTCCCTCTGCTAGGTGTGACATCACCATCTCGCTCCCTGCTGATGGCTTAATAAGTATTCCCAGGTTCCACACTATTTAATTTACCTCTTCTCTAAATTTTATAGTTCCAGTGATGGCTGACCATTTCTCTTAATTTATGTTTACCTTTATTTTTTTTCTATCTCTCCTAATGAGTCCTCAAGTTATATATATATTTATTATACAAAGGTTATACAAATGTATGTGTATGTATGTGTATACCTGTATGTCACTAAATTTATAATTTCATATTTATAATATGAAATATTTTACTGGGCAATAAGGTGGCATATTTTATAACAAAGAACATATTTACAAAACTAAGATTTAGGCTGAGATATGTGTGCCCTGCTTATACAATAATTATTTCAAGTTCAGTGGTAATTTTTATATGTTTCAACAATAGAAAACAGTAGTAAAAAACTTTAGATTTAGTGATCTATGTTACACAAATTAACCTTCAGCAATCTTTTTCCTTGCCATCACGTAGTTCTTAATAATAATTTAAAAAATCCCAAATTAGTCAAAACATTTTAGTTAAATAGATGGATGATTGTTGGCAATTGTGTGTTAATTCAAAGCTTACTGAATTCCCTGTAAAGATTCCCATTAGGCCAGTGGTGTTACAATATGGTAGGTGTCTTAAGTGTCAGTAAACATATCCAGTGATGTGGATAATAATATCATAAAATGTATATAATGTGCAAAGGTACAAAATAAAAAGGCAGTTTGAAGGAGACAATACTTAGTACAAAGAATCCCCTCCCATTATACTAGTTGACTACTTTCAAAGAAATTCCTTCTAAACCAGCATTTCCCAATCTTTCAAGCAATGAAGTTCCTCATTATCCCCTAGCTATCTGATCAATCCATCTCTCAGCTAGAACAGCAGCATATATTAATGTATTATTATCCAAAGCACCAAAAAAAATTCAGATATGTACACTAGGGAATTGAAATCATGAAAAAAAAAATGTACTACAGAAGAGTTCGTAGATGGTTAATGCTAAAATGGAAAACAAGGTGAACAGTGAGAAAAACACTGTAAGTTTTGTCAAGTCTCACTAGAAAAGAAATATGGACTAAGATTTGAAGAAAGGTCTAATCTGCAAAGGGGGTAGGTACCTTTCAATTTTCTTATATTAGGTCTATAGTTGTTAAGGTTTCAGGTATCTCTAGAAACTTTCAAAAGGTAGTAAATCCTGGGCTAAGTATTTTACTTAACTTGAGACTGAGAAACGTCATTCAGACCTGTGCCCAGGAGAAAACTAGAACAGCTTTATAACTTGACCTGGACTCTGTTTCAAAATTAAAAAACCAACAACAACAACAACAAAACTAATCTGCTAATTTTTATCACAGGGTACAATGGACAACAGTGGACTGCAGAGAGGAGGAAGTTTCAGGCTATGAAAGCTTATGTAATTCAACCAGAGGCACGTTTATTTTTTCAAATAAGTATTGTAATAAATAACAGTATAACTCCATGATTCTCTATATTTACATAGATATCACTTTAATTCAACTACAATGAGCTAGTTTTGAATGAAGGGATTTAGTTTTAAAAGAGAAAAAATATATCTAGGAAACAAACTTGGTCTATATAAAAGAGAAATATTCAAAAAGGGAAAACAAGGGGAAAAGCATACCTGGCAAATGAGAGTGTAACTAAGAAGCAGAAGAAAGAGTAAATCAGGATAAAGACTTTAAAGAATAAAAATCGAATGGGAAAAAGGGAAGAACAAGAAGAAAGAAGAAGTAAAACCAGTAGGAGAACAGACAGTGGTATGTGCAGAAAGATGTTAGACAGAAGTGAACTTGTGGGAAGGCAGAGCTCAAGCAAGCTTCATGGTTATGCAAAGAAAGACAGGGAGAGCGGGCAGTAAAGCAAGTGAATCCAAACTGCAAGCAGATTACTGTGAAGGACACCACGGTCCCAGAGCAACTGGAATCTAGAGTGAGGCGCTTGGTGGAAGCATTGGTCTTAGGCTCAGGATTCCCAGGGGCAGGCAAGGTAAAGCACATGCTTTTGGTCTCATTCTGATGTTGAGTGAAGAACTTGGCTGAAGCATGCATCCAGATCTAGAAAACAGGGAAGTTTCCCAGTTTCCAAAGTCTCATAGGTTAGATATGGTCAGGGTGAATAGTGGGAAAGACAGTAGCTAGCTGTCAGGGTGTACGTCACATCAAAAACACATCTGGGAAGGCTAATTATAGGATATAGCACTAGTTTGAGACAAATAAAGGGCCAGTTCACCTAGACGAGCAGTGGGAGAATCTAAATCTCTCTCAAACTGGAAAACTAAGTTGTACTGGGCTTCTCCATGAAGAGTTTTGGGCCCTGGGGAAGGGCTAACCCACAACCCTAGCAGTTGTTAGCAGTCCCCTGTGCTTTCACCAGCTGGCTAGCTCCTGGCGTGGTGGTACCTTACCTTGCAACGAGGGACCCACAGCAGACGTCCCACAGCACCTGTATCTCGGGGGCTCGCCCTAGGCCAGTGCGGCTCCCGCACTGCCTCTCCAGCCCCATGCTCCAGGGTCTTCGCTGCACTTGGACATTTTGCTGTGGAAAGAGAGGAGCCAGGTGGAAAGAAGGGAGGAAAAAACAAGGCACAGCTTCAACAGCTCCCTTCCTAATAAGCCTCCACTGCCTTGTACTATGTGTCTTTTTCGTTATGACGCTCTCGTGGTATCAGTACAACTTCCGTGAGTGGAGACTGCAATTTAAGCAAATTTAATAGATTCCTCAAGTAGGCCAATTCTGTTAGAGATTTGTTCTTAAAAACTTCCACTGATGGGGTTTTTATGGCCTCCCTAGGCAACTTAACCTACCACTTTACTGTCAGAAATGTTTCCCAGATGCCTAACTGGAATCTCTTTAATTTAAGTCTGTTATTTCCTGACCCCTTTCAATGTCTTTTATATATATAGTTTAAAATTATTACATCTCCCCTCAGTTTTCTTTCTACTTCAGCTTTTCTAGTCAATGAACCTGTTCATATACCAAGAATATCAGCATAAAAAAAATAATAAAAAACAGTAAATCAAATATCACTGAAATTTTGTGGGATGAATTTTGTCCTATGACCTGTATAGGACTGACCTGTGTACTTAAAGGTAGGGGGCAGAGTGGATGTCTCCCAGAAAGGGCAGAGAAGTATTCCAATTGGGAATTATGAGAGCCATGCACAAATGTGTTATCTCATAAGGCAGACTCTAGTTTCAGTTAGGAAATCTTTACTTTTCCATTCAGTTGCCAGAAGAACAAAAAGATCCCCAAATAAATAATGATAGCTATTTTACTTCAGAAGCCCAGTGTCTATCAGACCATTCCTCTTTGTCAAATTAAATTGAAATCGCAGAATCATAGAAATCAGTCAGTGCATTCAGAAGTTACTTAATACTGTCCTGTTTTCACTGTCTACTTTGTGGTGACACAAATCATTCTCTCCTTAGATGTACCTCTTCCTTTCCAGGGACAGAAAAGTGAGCCTTGACAGTAAGCCCAATTGTAGACATCCACAGCACATTAAATGACATGAATTCTCCATATGTTGTGTCCTTAGTTTCCATTTTCTGCTCACACATCAGAGTCAGAAGGAAGGCTCTGACACTTACACTGTAATTAAATCTTTTCTCAGATCCTCAATGTGCTGGAGGAACCACCCTTACCTGTGATGCCCAATGAGGCAGGAACTTTTCTATGCTAACTTTAAGGTTTATATAGTGTTAATTATATTATACATAATTATGAAGTTATTAGCATCCTATTAAATCTATCCATTTTTATTTGCAATATATGAAGAAACTCTCTTTATTAGGCTCTCTGAAATGAATGTCTAGATAATTCTCCAATTATATTTTTCCTTAGAGCTCACTAAAAAATATCTTTCTGACCAGCTAACAAAATTATCTGTTTAAGTGTTCATGTTTTGGTTAGTGAAATACTGATTGCAAAGTGTCATTAGGTATGAAGTTCATAGCAGTTTCTCTTTTACATTTCTGCAAATTCATCTGAGCATAAAAATCTCAGCCCCTGTAAAAAAGAGTCACAAGAAAGATTCTGTAATAAGTAGCATGAGGCTTTTTGGTACATTAAAATGGACAAACTAACAGTCAAACAAAACAGAACATTTTAACCAAGCATTGTTAATGTGTAATGTTTAACAAGAAATAAGTGTGAATAGCTTATTTTTTTTCTGTCTAGTGGCTGACTACAGCTAGCAGGTAATAAATTCTCTAGTTGTTGCTAATAGCACTGACAAAGAAAAACAGCAATCAGTTTTGTGAACCATATGAAAAATCAGAGATCAATATCGTATTAAGTCATCTAGAAACAAAAGGCCTATAAGCACTTTCCAAACACAAAATGTTGCAACAGGAGGTTGCTGTGGTAGTGATGAATAGTATACCATGCTGTCAGTTAAATGGGAAGAGTACACAGTAATCTTTTATTCTTGTTCCTATGTGATTTGAGTATAAATGAAGATCTTATGAATATGTGGGGCATCTAACACTCAAATGAGGTTCTATCTGTGGTATAGGACCCCATCCAAAGGCATGACCAGCCATGTACCAGTGTTGTAGATCAAGGTGAAGCTTAAGTGTAGAGCAGCCTCATTTGCACCTTGACTTCCAGGGGGAGGAAATCAAGCTTGAGGCTAGACAGGAACATAGCTCACAGAAATGGGGCATGGGAACCTGGATATGCCATAGCCTAGATCACATGTTCTTCACTGTAAACTTTCTTTCTGCTGATACAGGAAAACTGGGAGGAGAAGGAATTTTTTGCTCTCCAAAATCATTTCCTGATGTAGAGCTCTGGATTCTGTGATCCTTATGTGTTCCTCAGCTTTAGATATCTGTATCAAACAGTATGAAATGGAGAAGGATTCCAAAAGTTCATGGGAAAGCAAAGCATTAGAAAAGGAGGAAAGAAAGAAGAGGAGGAAAATGCAGTCATACTTTACTTTTACAATAGCAAAAACAAACACTAGTTCACAAGTGGTAATAGAGAGAAAAAGGCACTGCTAATGGCAATCAGCTTGTCCTACTGGTCCAAAGGATCTTAATTATTACATTTGAAGGAAGCTATATAATACTCTGGAGGATCCATTTACAGTGAGCTCAGTAGAAGCGTCTGCTAAGCAATCCTGGCAGCTTTTCTGCCAGAGCCAGTGCTAAATGCAGCAGGGAATACAATACTATGGAAGCCAGAAGACAGATCCAGCAAAAGTCTTGGATGCCAGATTCCAGAAGTGAACTTCAGAGGTCTGCCTTGTTCATCTCAGGGTGAGATCCCAATCAGCACTTGGATAATTTAAATATGATGGAATTTGAATTAGGCACCTGAGAATTTTCAGGACAGTGATCCATAAAAGCCTGTAGAAACCACAAAACTGTCAGAGATACTAAATGTGCCTGTAGTTTGGCCACAGAATTAGGGGCCTAAAGTCTGTTGGCTGGGCACAAATGAGCATCCAGGTATTATAACGCCTTTGAGGCTTTATAGCCTCACCAGCTGAGCTTCCTCTGCTTTAGTGCCCTTCAAGGCTTGACCAGCTGGATGTCAGATCACATCTGATATACAGTAGCAACATTGAAATCAGAAATTACAACCACTCTAATTCCAAAAAAAAGGTGCTTTTCTCCCTTCTATATAACAGAATAGTTGTTACAGTATTTGTTCAGATACTGCATAATCTGGATTTAAACTTGAGTTTTGCTCGAGGATGTACAGCCTTACATCCTGTAAGGGTGGGAAGAATGGGGAAAGAGCATGGATCTTATTCAACTGTGCTGTTGAATATGCTCTGCTCTGCAGCAAAGTTTTCAGTATTTATTAGAAAGGGAATAAGGGGGAAGGAAGAAAAAGTAGTAGTGAGAACATGACTGCGTTGCTTAGGCACTCACCCTGAAGGTGCAGTGGTTATTTCACCTTCCCGGAGGAGGAAGCTTCTCAGAGGAGCTGAGGACTACCTACTCTCCTTATCCTAATTAGACTAGAGATGTAGGAGCAGAGCTGGGCAAACTGGGGTAATTATGACATGAGTAACTCGTTGTCTCTGAGCTGATTTCTGGTTTTAGCTTGATAATATTGTTCAATATTTTTATTTAGGGGATCATCATTGTTGAAGAAACCAGATTTGGAGGTGGATAAATAGAACAGGTCTTCTCTCTGCCTCCATCAGTGCCCGCTGGTATGGTACATACTTCTGTGCCATACGATATGATGACAGCTGCCCTGGACCCGTCCTAGGAAAGAGCTGCATTGCAATACAGAAGGATAAAGTTCGTCAGTCTGAGAAGCAAGTTCCAAGTTCAAGATTCTGGACCATCATACCAGGTAGTTATTCATTTCAAAATAAAGCTCCTGATCCTTGAAGTGCTTCCCACAGTGTTTTCATTTCCTTCATCCCATCAGGTCTCAAGTGAGGACCAAAATATTCTGATGACCTATGTCAAGTAAGATAAGTCAGCATTTCCTCAGTGAAATTTTGGTGCTGTGCATTAAATCTTGTATATCTGAATCCTACAAAATGTGTTATTTCTCTCTCTTAAATTTCTGCTCAGAAAAAAAAAAATCCTAGCCTTTTTTATTATTATTCTGAAGAAGACATACACATTTAAGGTCTCATAATTTATTAACTGCTTGTTTAATTTCCTTCAAATCTGGTGGGAAATTCTACCTCAGATGCAGACCTCATATGGCACTTACGAAAGGGACACGTATTTTTTTTAATTTACATTCAAAGATGCGGGCCAAAATCAGATGCAAACCATAGATGAATTGTAATTTCAAATATGAATAGTCTACTGTTTCTCCATAACCTTATGTTTGTTTACTAGTATCAAAAGATTAGGTGCTTGTGAGACATACGGGCTTCAAAGTGCAGATTATATCTATAACACAAGTTAAAAAAAAGTAAGTTGATACTAATTGAATATACATGAAGAGCCAGGAACTGAAGAAAACTGATAAGAGAAGGAAAAAAAAAAAAAAAAAAAGTAATCTGTGATTGCAGAATTAAAGACAAAAGAAAGTCTTTACAATATTAGTGGTGCAGAACTACAAATGTCAATAGTAATGGAGAAAGGGCAGAAATGTTCAATAAAAGCAGCTGCTTATGGATAAGAAAAAGTCAGATGACGTACTCTTTTTAGAGGATCATGACACTTGCCAGTCCAAAAGCAATTTGGTTAAAACATAGATACCAGAATTAAACAATGTTAAATCAGCAGGTGACTTTCATGCAAGAAGTTTAATGGTTGGTTAAAAGATGAGCTCTGGAACATAGATACTGTCTTTTCAACAATTCTTAAAATACTTGGGAGTTCAAAGATCACAGAAGAAGGCTAATTAAATGGCTGATATAATAATAGATCTCTTGCTAACAGAACATATATGGAATTTGATTAATAAAGAATTAAAGTACAATAATACAATTACTGCAAATACATTTAGACTCTTTGGAAACTTGGTCTTGATTGTGTATTGTAATCACAGAATCATAGAATCACAGAATTAGTAAGGTTGGAAGGGACCTCTGGAGATCATCTAGTCCAACCTCCCCACTCAGCAGGGTCACCTAGAGCATGGTAGACAGTATTGCAGCCAGGTGGGCCTTGAAGATCTCCAGAGAAGGAGACTCCACAACCTCTCTGGGCAACCTGTGCCAGTGCTCTGTCACTCTCACAGGGAAGAAATTCCCCCTCACGTTCAGGCAGAACTTCCTGTGCTTCGATTTCTGCCCATTGCCTCTTGTCCTGTCACAGGGGACAACTGAAAAGAGTTTGTCCCCGTCCCCCTGACACCCTCCCTTCAGGTACTTGTACACATTGATCAGATCCCCCCTCAGTCTTCTCTTCCCCAGGCTGAAGAGGCCCAGCTCTCGCAGCCGTTCCTCACAGGGCAGGTGCTCCAGCACTCGGATCATCTTTGTAGCCCTGTGCTGGACTCTCTCCAGTAGCTCCATGTCTCTCTTGGACTGGGGAGCCCAAAATGTAATGATGCAATTAGAAGTTTAGTTACTAAAGGTAATTCTGTGAATGTAATACACTTAAACTCCTGTGAAACATTTGATTTGGTGACTGATGACATTTTGATTATGAAATTAGAACAATATGTTATAGGTTACCAGTTAAAAACCAGCTAACTGATAGTGCTCCAGTTATAATTGTAAATGACTAACCATTGCTGCCTGGGTACATTTCTAGCTAACCCACTGGAGTGGGTTTCATTTTATTTAACATTTTTATAAATGGCCTGGAAATTAAACACAAAATCATCACTAATAAAGTTTTCAGATGACCTAAAGAATGAGGTAGCAGTAAATAACGAGGAGGACAGATCATTGCTGCAGAGTGATAGGAAATTCTAGTCTCAGGTTTAATGCAGGTTAACAGTCTGCAGTTGAATACAAGCAGTTATGAAATTCTAACGTGAGGAGAAAGCAGTCAAATTCAGATTGTAACAATTAGGTTAATTAATGACTAGAACACAGTTTGTGGCTCATCCTGTTATATGAAGGAAAATATTCGATGTTACCTTGCTACAAAATACTGGGTAAGACGAGGTACCTTGTCAAGCTGCAAGAGACAAGCCGAAAGTGCAATGTATGAGTGTGGTCATTTTTGACAAGGCATCAGAAACGCTTGTTCTGCTTGTGACAAATATGCGCAGCCATGACTGGTGGAGCACATTTCTGTCTTCTCAAGCGGGAGAAACAGCATTTATCCATCTTGTGGGATTACACAGAGGACATTGAAATGAACACTCTCCCAAAGCAAGTTACTAGGGTGATTTATCTGAGGTTAAAAAGGATGGACAAGCATCCAGCGATGCTGATCTTCTCAGTTCACATGCTTACTAGGTCAACATATGGGAGTTACTTTGATCTCGGCTCATGCAAGATATCAGGAAAAAGAAGCCTCCTATTAAAATTTCATGGCCTATAATTAATGATCCCTTTCATAAAATTGCCTCTAATATCTTTGAATCTTAGACAGACTGAGTCTACCTGCAGGGAGAATTTTCTTTGCAGAGCTACATGGAAGATCATAAATTGCCCTGTTTTAGTAATTTATTGGGTCTTTGAGGGGCTAAAACTTCCTTTTCCTAAAGAGCAGAATTCAAAAGAAATTTCCTGCTCTAATGAAATTAAATATGGAAATATTAAAGATCTGCAACAGAAGTGAGTATTTGATATACAGTATCTCCCAAAGAAGCTTTGGGTCTGAGGAAATTTGTTATAAGCATCATTGTTTAGGATATTGTTTTTTTAAAAAAAAAAAGAAGAAGAAGAAGAAGAAAAACAGCTTTCGGTGCATCAAAAAAGTCTGATGAAGTTCAAATCTGCCACATCAGCTGACTATATAAAATCTATCCAGATAGTGCTCATGAGAAGAGTTCTGCAGAAATTGAATCAAGTAACTTGCAGCACATACACACACAGAAACAGAACGGAGTGATTCCAGGAACAGAAATGTAAGCTGCCAGGCAGCTTTTCTCTCTGAGCAGCTGGGAAACTCCCTCATATAAACTGTATTTCTAAGAAATGTTTTGTGAAATGCAAAGCAGACGGCGATGAATAGCTAGGAAGTCAGTGCAGGATGCAGCCCCCACAGGAGACACCTGTGTAGGGTGCCTCACAGTAACAGAGTAAGAGACATTAGAAACCTGCAAGAAATGTTTTGAAATCAGAGCCTAAATTCCCTGTGCTGCCAATGAAGTAAATGCTGCAATTCATCAGAAAAGTAGACAGGATCTTTCTCTACAAGCTTTCAGACACTACTGCTTTTTTTTTATTTACCTGTAGAATAAATAATAAGTGCAAAATTCCTCTATAGAATCAAAGAGTATTCAGAGACATATCTATATATTAGTCACCTATGTTTCTCCTTTGACTATAAAGGGGCTTAGGCAACTAGGCTAAGAATTTGATTTGCTAAATGTAGAATATAGGCGGAAATCTGAGCCTTGATGCTGCCTGGATCACCCATGCATGCCTAAGTCTGAAATTATTTCCACTCTGTTACCTGCTTTCTTATTTATAAAAACTCTGCACAAACCCCAGAAATCTCCAGTAAATAAAATATTTGGGGAAGATATGGAATTAAGCATTTTGTTTATGAGAAATTGTGGACAAAAATTTTCTCTTTCCCTTTCTTTTAAAAAGATTAAATAATTATTAACTCTAGTCCTATTGCTGTTTCAGATAAAAGTAAGGTTTTCCTTTTCCATAATATACTTCTTGGCCAAACTGCAAAAAGTAGAGGTATTGGTGTTCATTTCCAGTTTTTTAAAAACTAGGCATCAATTTTCTTTTTTTTCTCTCTTCCTCTAACTGCATACGTTCTCACAACTGGTACTATCAGAGTCAAGGATACTTTTCATTGCCACATCTCAAAGGCAATCAGATTTATTATTCCAGTGATTTTTTTTCACATTCTCACAGAGGAATGGGTTCTTAGAATTTTTTCTTTTGCTTCTAAACATACAATGACTTGTGAAGAATGTATTCAGCTCAGACAAGGCAGAGTGCATCCTAAAAATTACTGTTGTTATTTGTAAGTTGTTTTGCATTGTGTAACTGAACTTAGTGGATGTGAAAGCCTTGGAGTTTGAAATCATTTGCTTATCTAGCCAGTGGAAGTGCTGGAAGTGCTGGAAATGCAAGTCCTCCTAGCCTAAGCAGTGTGCCTCAGTGTGCCTGCTGCAGAGCTGAAAGGTGGCTGACGTCTTCAGATTTAGTACATTCCTGGATTTTGTGAGATTAAGCATAGATCAATGACAACAAACTCAGATTATCTCCTTCCAATTCTAAGTATCTAACTTAGAGATATCACCCTTCTTTTCCGTCTAAATGATTAAAGGAGGGCAAGAGAGGTATCCCCAGGAGATCATAGACAGACTCATCCCTGTGAGTCTCCACTGACCAACGCATCAGGACAACATTTTATCTCCTGGTTTTTGTGTCCGAATGCATGCAACAACTCACTTTGTATATGCTGAGGAACGGCCTTTGGATATTATCAGGTTTCAGATACTGCTGGGACAGGCAAAAGACACCGGAGCCCATTATTAATCCCCTGGGCCAGCTGGTCCCCAAGAGTTAGCTTAAGCTCCACACTGACCTTTTCATTCAGACTACCAGTTTCTCAGAGCTGTATCAAAGCTGGTAGCTGAAGTGGCAAACTAATCACTTGCATGTAGTGCATACTGCTGCAGGCACTGGGGTGATAAATTGTCCAATTTTACTAAGCAAGGTTGCTTGGATAAAAGAGACTCACAATAAGGGTATATACAGCTGTCTTTGTTATGGCCTAAACAATAACATACAAGGCTCTGATGCTTTTATATTTTTATTTTTAATTGTCAGAGACTTTCTCAAAAAGGGAAAACACCTTCAGTGAGAAGATTTTATAAGCTGTAATTTGCATAAATATTTTAGATCATTTTTGAAGTAACAGCTGTCATGAAAGGCTGTATTTCCATTTGTTTACAAAAATAGGAAATCATTACCATTTTGATGTCCCCTGAGAATTGAAAAATACATATATAAACACAGAGGAGATTAACATGGAGAGCTAGTGTGTGTCCTTGTATTCACAATGGCTGAGCTGCCCCTGCCACAGCTGTGAGCCATAGGTTTATACTTTTGCATTGGCCTATGTTATAATACCACTTTAATATTTTAATTCTCTCAAAGCAATAGTGGGAACTGTAGATTATTTTTTAACCTTTGCCTAATTATGTCCCCTAATATTCACCTGTTCATAACATTTCCAGATAATATAATGTGTTTTATTTTTACTTGTAAATTTATTTATTGGGAACAGAAAATGGTTTTTGTACATACAAAATATACATAAAATATATTCTAGCTGAGTTTTAATTAGACAGCAAAATTAAAAGTGGATTTGTGCTTAAGCCCCAAATATGGATTTCTGTGCATAAGTATCGCTATTCTGTAACAAGGTACTCTGGTATATGCAATCTCAGACTTATGTGAAAATCCTCACATGAAAATAATAGACAAAGTAGACATTTCAGCTAAACTTTATTTTCAGCTATATATGAGACCTGACTTTTTGTTAAAATAGTGCAAGAAACTGAGCAAAATTTTTCATACATCTTTTAGAGACATCTAAAAATTAGATATGCCTAACTAGCCATTTTATCTGCTTCTATATTTACTGTGGATATAGTGTTAGGACTACTTCCATCATCATTCCCCACCTATTAACTGCTACCAGAGTAGTTGGTGTCAGGAAGACGGCAAAGGTGAACATAACCCTTTGTCTTTTTGGGTTCCACAAAACCTTTTATGTTTCACTGAAATGAAACCTTGTATAGATAGAATCTTGGTTGCACATCACTCCACTTGAGCTGTGGGAAAAGCCTGCGTCACTAAAAAAAACTGTTTGGTCTGCCCCAGCTACGGATGCTACTGACACACCTATGGATCCCTGGCAGCTGGCTTTGCTATGATGGCACTTCACCCAAATGTATACATGCAATTTTTTTACCTGTCTGAGATGCCTTTAAACTGACCAATTTAAAGTGATGATTACAGCAGCACAGAGAATGTTAGATGCTAGGAATTTGCCCACACTTGGTGAGGACCCAGCACTGGACTCCTTTCTGCCATAAGTGCATGGCTCTTGGCTCAGGAGGTAGCTTTTCCAAAGCTAACTCAGGTAGCTCCTACATGAACTTCAGTCATAATTTTGGCTGTGGTATAGATGTCATGCCTCAGATGTCATTTAGAGGACTATCAGGAACAAATATTCCTTGTGATAACAAGGGTTTGATTAACAGTTGCTGAATGCGTCAGAGTTACTGTACAGTGAGGACCAGATCTGGAAAAGGATTGCAGTGTTGTCATGGTAAGTGTCTCCATACTTATTTGCTATATACTAGTTCCCTGCAGATTACTCACAAAACAAAATTGCTCCAAAATTTCTACCCAGTGGAGTGGGAAATATTCAGTACTGAGGTTAAGATTCACAACGGCAGCATTTTGGGAGAGGAGATGGAAAGAGAGGGAGAGTGCAGTACCTAAAATAACAAAGAGGAAATATGAAAGAAAAAGAAATATTCGAAATCCTACCCTTTCCCAGAAAAAGGCACCTACACAAACAATTGAATTAGATTGCTGTCTGACTCCTTGCCCTGTATCACTTAGTAATAGCTGGCGTCTCTTTCCTCTCCTGCAAAGCGGAGGAAGCTTCAACATGTGCAGTTAGGGCAGCCCAAAGGAGATCTGCGTTCTGGGGTCTCCTCAGCTCCCCACTAACTCCTGGCTCCTACGGAAACTATTCCTGGTGCAGACAAATGTGCAACATTCATGAACATTTAAACTACATGTCAATCTGAGTTCAGACGTGAGGGAGCACAAACCTGGGACCAGTGATGACAGCATCAAGGCAACATGGGGGAAAAGGATTAGGTTTCTCTAGGCTACCACGCCTGTGGCTACTTATACAAAGACTTTTAACGCACATTCACTGGGTTACAGAGGCCCATCTTGTTTGCTGTCCTGTATTCTGGAGCTGATAACTCACCAAGAAAGAGGAATACAGAAGAAGCTCTCTAGGTGTCTGAGGAAAGGTAAAGTGGTGGGAATGGTGTACCTACTAGCTAGTGAAGCAGTATGTGCTGCAGTTCCTCATACAGTCACTGGAGAGAGACAAATGTCTTTGAAAAGACACAAGTGTGTGAATTATATGGACTATCTACTCTGATCCCCAAAAAGGGAATAATGGAAGGATTGGATTTTCCCCAAAGTTTTTTTATGGCATCTATGTCAGATTAGCTCCTTGAGAAATCCCACATCCACAATAGTTTTTTTTTTCCTCAGCTATAGTTCATATTTTTGCGATTTACATCCTGAATTTTAGTAACAAGAGATTTCCTGCTTTTAATGACTACTTAAGGTACATCTCGGAGCTCAGACTTGGAAATGAAATTTAAGTGGTTCCTCTGTTGTTTAGACTGGTTCTGCAGCAACAAGAGAGCATGAAATGGAAAGACCAAGCAAGGATCCTAATTAACAAATGTTTTAAGTGGAAAACTGCACACAGAAGAATGCAAAATAACTAAAAATGCTTACTGAACTACTGATTGAAGCCATGCTTTCAGCTCGGATCTTTACCTTTATGTCTCTATTAAAAGTACATTGGCCTCACTAAAGCTGTTAGTTTTTTGAATGATATCCAAAGTGGATAGAAAAGAGGGAATTGATACAGCTAAGATAATAGAGGTCTGAAAGGTAAAATGAGTTAAGCTGGAGAAAAGGATTGAAGTAATCTGAGAAGGTAAACATGGATTTTAAAAAAAAAAATCATGTGGCAAGGAAAATGGCTATCCTGCAGGGAAGGAGAATGGTTCATGGAAAAAGAGAGGAAGAGATGGAGTGGTGAGCAGCAGCCAAGAGGACTGACGTGTTTGTGTGTGACAAGCAAGTGTGACCTAGAGCCTGGAGTGGCAGTCTGGGATGCGCTGCATAGGTGTATATGCAAACTTCCTTCGCCTTTTTGTTACATGTCTCCAGACAGGCCTGGTTTAATCTTCCAGGCTAAAGGATCTACCTTCGTCAGGTGAAGGGACAAGAGTTTGGCCCTGATTTTGTTTTGGCACCTGAATCCAACCATGCAGAACTGAGGCTAAAGTCTCCCGCTTTAAACACTGAAATCTCGTAGAACAATGTCTGTTTTGATGTTGAAATCACTTTCCAACCACAGTTTTCTGTGAATGAAAACTTTTCTGTGGATAGGGTTGCAGATAACATTGTGTATCCTCAGCTAATGTTGAGAATTAGTGCCAGTCCGAAATGTATTTTTTAATAAAAAAACAAACACATATATTTGTTTTAGATAATTTTTAAAGGTGGTAGTTTTAAAAAAACAAACTAACTGACTAGACATTACTCCACACCAAAATATTTTGAATAATTTTCAGTTCAGAAGTTTCAAATTCCAGTTTTACTTGGGAAAATGGGATAAAACCTAACACTGATGTTCTTTCACTACTGTGCTAGTCTGCAGGATAGTTTAGCATAAAGAATACCAACGCAGTGGACTGCCAACGCAGTGGACTGCCAAGCCTTTTCACGTGATTTAAATAAACTTAATTCATATGTGGTATAAGAGGTATATAATCTCTACATATAAACATAGTCTGAAAGGGTACATAATTCAGAGGCAGAAGACCTGAAGGAAGTATAAATATGTCTAAACTTGGTCAGTAGTCTCTCAATCTATATAAACTTTGCATTGCTGGCACATCCTACTAATGCTTTCTGTTAGAGAAATAAAAATGTCTACTGTGCTGATACAAAAAAGAAAAAATGGATGATAGAATTTATTTATAACTAGCCTTCCCATAATTATGAGCATGAAAGTGTCATTTTACTGAAATGCATTGCTGAAAACAATAATATAAGCCTGGCTTTGGTGTTTGAAAAGATGGCCTGAATCTGCTACATGCAGAATTTTATAGAACTTTTATTTCAATAGAATGAAACAAACTCTAGTCACATTTAGTCAAGGGTAGGGCAAATTCAGAGTAACTTTGAAAAGGAGTGTACTACTTTGAATGCAAAATTTGACTTCAATTAAAAGAAGAAATATTTTAGACTAGCTGAAAATGTCAGAATTGTGTTAAAAAAATACATTTTGAAATAATTTATAGCATAAAATGTTGTTTTCACATATAAAATGTTAGGAAATTAACACACAGGGTTTGCTGATTTAGTATATATTAGAACACTGGGTAAGTTACAATTTCTTCCATTCTGATATATTTTGCTTTGATAAAGGGCTGGTAGGATTGGTAGGAAAAAACTTCTTTCCACATTGTGTATAAACTGCACAACCTTTGCTGTATCAACTTTATGCTCCAATAAACAAGACAATAATGACAAATTATCAAAGCAGGCCTCAGATGTGACCCTCAATTGGGAG
This sequence comes from Rhea pennata, assembly GCF_028389875.1. Taxonomy (NCBI): domain Eukaryota; kingdom Metazoa; phylum Chordata; class Aves; order Rheiformes; family Rheidae; genus Rhea; species Rhea pennata. The sequence goes on from NC_084663.1 coordinate 170,403,755, forward strand.
AGCAGCAATTTAATGAAGACAAAAGCTAGGTGAAAGCTGCTAATATCATTTACTGATAAACAGATTTTCTCAAGAGGCTCCTAGCTCAATCCCCTGAGGCCCCATAAACCTGCATAATTCCATTTAAAATATTGTGCAATTCACTAAATTAGTCTTTGAACATCCTTACTATCCAATTACGAAGCCCCAGCATGGACAGAATAATGAAATTTTTCAAACTGTGGAATGCATGTGGTCTTAACAAACTTATGACAAACACTGAAATTAGCTTTCAGTTTTGAAGCCAATACAGACTATTGCTAATGCTTCAAGTCAGAGATATAACAATAAAACACTATTGCAATGGTTAAGTAGGACATACAAAAAATAAATCTTTGACTTATACAAAATTCTCCACGCAGCCTACCTTCAGGAAAAAAAAATCATAAGAGCTTGAATGATGTTTTTGCATTTGCAAGCTATTTGGCCTGCTTAAGTTCTAGTAAAAGCTTTACTGAATAAAGGGTACAAAATACCTCCTGGACAGTTTTATCTTCCAGGCAGGCAGAAAAAGGCGAGAGTTTCGGAAGTGAAATTTATTTCTGTTCAAGCATTGCAAGCTGCATTATTAAAGTCATTTGTCATGGTTTGAATATTTCTGCCTGATTCACCATTAAATTGGCCTTCTAATTACCAACTTTGTCATGAAAAGCAGTTGGGCTGCTTTATTCACTAGAAAACTTCAATCCCTTAATAACAGTTTGGTTCATATAGGGGGAAGGATCGTTTGGCTTAAAATTTAAAATTGGGTAGGGTAGACAATGACATCACAAAAAAAAAGAATCAAAATAAAACAAAAGCTATTAATGATGATTTCAAAAGCAACCCAGGGAATATTTAGAAATTATTTTTAAGGAAAGATTTATCAATTTGGATGAAAAGATTTTACTCTTTCAAAGTACAAAGTACAAATTCATTTATTGTGAATACGTATACAAAACCGAAATCAATCCATGTAACTTAGAGCAATACATATTCCTCTAGGAAAAAGAAGTATGGTCCCAGTTCCTAAAACTCTAGGATTGCATGACTGTGTACAGAAATGTTTATGCAAGTTATTTGTCAAATTTGTGCATTCTATTAGTTAGAATGATTTTGTATGCTAGTGTTGGAGCTCCACTGCAGATATCAAATTGCAGTCACATGTCAGATATATCCATGAAATTGTGCTAGTTACATTGTACATGCAATTATTAATGATTTCCTTAGGTAGTTGTGTACAGTGACGCCTTAGCCTCATCGAAGTTTAGCTTATATGCCAAGTATAGATATGTGCTTTCTAAAAAAAAGGTAAATATGGACTATATTAAATAGATTTCACTATATAAGTAAAATGCTCTCCTTCTCCTATGATTGGCATTTTTAATCACAGGAATCCATGATATAGTCTACATATATATTTATATATATATAAAAAATATGCATACCTTATAAATAAAAATATAAATATACATATGTGGTCTATAGCTACATCTAGCTATATATTTTTACAAAAAATCATTTATTATTAATCCACCTTAAAAATTTTGGAAGCTGAGGATCTATGCCTGTTTCTGTAGAACAGATGATGATTATTTTAATTTGCAGAATAAGATTGGAAATCTTGTTAGTGTAGGCTTTTAATCAAGATTTGCTATCATTCTTTTCTCCTTAGGTCAATTTTGCTTTAGCGTAAAAAGAAAGATTTGTTACAATAGATTATGGCAGTAATTCCATCTCTTCCAATAGCTTCCTTTAAATATTTGACAAAGGATCAGACGAAAAAGCTTCCTAATGTACGCAAACAAAAGATATAAAATTTTGTTACCTAGAATTAGGTATCTAAACTCATGCTGGGATATCATATTGACCTTGTCTTTTAAGAGAAATGTGACCTTTGGATAAAAATAAAACCTGCTTTAGCAGGAGTTAAGATGACTTGGCTCCTTAAAAGTCAGACCCACCTATCTGGCTGCTCGTATTTTTATCGCTGTATTCTTCCTTAACAAATGAGAAAGGTCTGTCAAGCAACTCTGAAAAGCAAAGTATGTCTACCAGAAAATGCGGTGGGGTTAAGAACCAAAGGACACACTAAATTGTGAGGAGCTTCAGTCTTTATTACTGAGGAGGGCTGGTGACAACATAATGATGTGTCTGAGACAGCTGAGTGACAGCAACCAGCAGAAGACAGGCAGCAACAAATAATGAACAGGAAAATATGAAGGCGAAGAAAACAATGTAACAAAGGACCCACTGTTTCTTCTTGCTGTACTTTCTTTAAAAAGTGTTTTGGGGGTCAATACGCTTATGATGCACAAGGTACTCCTTTTTTCCAGAACAACGGTCATGAGTTAAGGAAGAAACAATACATTGGCATTTGTAGAGGTTGTCGGGGTCTTCGGCAAAAAAAAGTTACAGCTCTTCATGTTTTTGGAAATTTATGAGAGGAGAAAGCCTGTAAGTACAGTTTCCAGATCAGATTGTGTATGCTAGATAGGCCTCCGCCAGAGAAAGCTTAGGTCCTTCTTCAGCTTAACTCAAAAGTATGGGAGTTGAAAGGTTTTACTTTGACTGCAGTAGTACAAGGTCCATACTAGTGGCAGACATCAATTTTTCTACAAAATCCATCTGCCTCAATGAGAAAATGTATTTAACTGCAGGGCAGTTTCACTGAAGATGTTCTAACTGACTGTTGTACACGACGTGGGGGATTATGAGCAGGAGATTGGTGTAGATTACAAGAAATTACAAATAAGTGAATGAGAAATGTGAAGTACTCTAATGAGAAAGAATAGATATAGGGATGTGGTAGCAGGAAGCTTTTAAAAGGTGGCAATGACATGCTCACGAAAAAAGGAAGGATAAACCAACAAGGACCCTATATGTCTGAGACTAGACTAAGAAGGATCCAGTCTCTTGGATTTCTGTCTGTCCTAGTCCAGAATAATCCTTCTTCACAGTCCTCATCTACTGTCCCACTGCATGTCTTCATGAACTACAGCAAAACTTGCAGCTTTGTAGCTCTGAAAAAAAAAATGCCTCTTTCCCTCCCTCCCCCCCAATCCATTGTGGTAGAAGTATCATATCAGCATCCTGGAAGAGATAAGCTTGAGGTCTACACTATGGAACAGAGAAGAAGGGGGGGGGAAGATGGAGGGAAGAAAGAAACTCAGAAAAAAGAAGAAAAAAGATACAAAGATCTTTCTGCTAAGGACTCTCTGTGTACAATGGGGTACAGTGGGGTCCTGACTATCTTCTAGATATCAGGCTAATACAAATGATAAATAAAAAAATATAATGAGTAAGAAGACAACGGTGGAAGGAAGACATTCTCAGAAATAAAACATATTGCCATCATTGTAAAAGATTAACATTTTTCTTATTAAATGATGAGCTTGCTTTTTAATATCAGCATTATAATAGACTATACTGTGAATCTCTTTATCATACCTAAAGCACTGTTAATTCATCTTTCATGAATACATTAGAACAGAGGGTTTTCCCATAGGCAAACACATCATACATATTTGCAAATGTCTTACATAATGATGCAAACACTATGCATAGAGAGTAGCTGTATTATGGTGAAAGGGAGAAACACCACATGCACAGAAAAGACTTTCATTCAATTTCATTAAATACTTAAACCGACAAAATAAAGTAAGTCTGATTTGCTGTATATAAATCTTGCAGGCAAGGAAAAGGCTGCCTTTTAAATTTATTCTTTAGTTTAAATTCAACTATTCATAATAAGGAGTTGACGACTGTAGATAGAGCAAATGATTTGTTAACACATCGATTGCATTTGTTCTTAAAATAAAACACTGCTCATTTTGCAGTTATATCTACTAGCAAATTCCTAAATATCTTATTTGGGAAACAGTACATACACCATACTCTGTTTAAGAAAATTTTATTGATATACTACAGTATGGAAATGAAATTGGAAATCACAGCCACAGACACAAAATAAATAGTAGTCATTTTATTTAGCTTGTTACCATCTAGTCTGGTCTAAGAATATTACCTTAACAGCAGACTCTGAATTCATGAAGAGTTACATAAGGGCCTCGTTGTCAAACATAAAAACAACCCATTTAGTGGCTGCTTTGCATCTGCACAGGAAGTTTTCTTTCATTATCCGCCAGCTCCTAGACCTTATTATGGCCGTTGTTTAATTTGTGCTCTGTTTTACAAATGACACTTGTACAGGCCTCATGGGGCTGCTGATAGAAGTGTGGCTCTCTCCTCCCCTTGTGTCAATTCTGTTGTGAACCTTTATAATTAGCCACTTAACAAACCGAGGAAAATGAATCTGCGGTTGTAAAGTGCTTACTGATGTTAAGTTGACCACGTGACGGTCCAAAGAGATATCCAAAAAGTCACGGCACTCCACTGTCCAAAGGGTTAACAAAACCTCCATCATCATGGGTTAATACATAGAAACGAGATATGTGATCACCAAAGAAAACTAGACAAGTTAGGGCCATTTTCTCCTGTTAGAATATATATAATTGTTTCAAAATTAAGGATTTTCTTTCTAGTGTCTCTCTCTTGGGGGAAGACTTACCAAACTATGCAACTCACTCAGTCACATATCAGAGATTAAAGCCTACATTTGACATTTCTGAATGCTTTATCTGTAGGAATTTATAGCCAGAAAGTCAGCTCAACACACGCTTCTCGTAGAGAAGAATGTGTCTCAACTTTAAGTGATGTCACATTTCCCATACTTGTTTATTACTAACACACTTGGTGGTTAATTTTCTAACATTAATTTGAATGAATAATTCTATTTCTAATAAAAATACACCCTTTAGCATTATCATATACACTTTTTCACACAAAACATTTTTGATAAAAATTAAGTTTTACTTATATTTTCCCAAAATATATTCTTCTTTTTCGTCATGTCATTGGAAAACAGTATCTTGTTTCAGCTTTTGAGGAAAAAAAATTGAAGAATTTTAACTTCTCTGGGATTTTTTGTTTGTTTGTTTTATGAAAACATGGATTTTAAAAGAAAGTTCAAGTGAAATTCTCTGGTCAAAAAAACGTTTTCCCCAGAGATTTTTTTTTTAATTGGATTATCTGCTGCTTCTATTTTCAATGCAGCAGATGGTTTTCAGGGAACTAATTTCTTTTGTGTACATATCCATATGTATATATATATGTTAATACATATCTGTAGGTTCCTATCCAGATTCCTCATGCTTATCGCAGTTACTTAAGTATTTAAAGCTATGGAAGTTCGTTTTGGTGACGTGCATTTTACTTACTCCTGGAGCAACCTCTGGACAAGGAATAAGAGCCCAAATATCCCTATTCTCAGGTGAGTGATTTAACTACTGAGCCCAATTAATTGTGACATCTTCTTTCTATGTAGTGGGAGGACACCAGCAAGCAAAGTGGAGGGAGCCTTCTCCCCCTTACCCTGAACAGATGGTTGCACATTGATTAGAGGTTCCCCTGAGAGGTGGGAGCGGTGGGTTTGAACCTCTGCCAGTGGAAGGGGAGTTAAATCCATATCTTGGTGGGCTAAGTCTTCTATCCACGGAAAAGGAAGGCTGCACCATGAAGAGATCTCGCAAGAAAGACTGCTGTTTGAAAGGAATAGCATAGTCATCTAAACATGGAAGGAAGATTTCTGGCAGTGAATTCAGCCTGATGTTGCCTGTTTTCTGTGCAGGGCACCTGAGCTGCGGGTATATAAAACATATCCTTCTTTTAAGGATTTTAGATTAGCCAACTAGGGCAATGCGCCCTTAGTGAACTGGCTCCAGTGAATGTCATTCTGATCACAGGTCACCTTGAAGTATCTAACCTTCCCAGGTACTGCGCGAGGCAGTTAAATCCAGGACACAGACCTCTGGATTTCAATTCACCTTTTTATATTTCTTAATTTTGTATTCCCAGAAGGCTTTCTATACCATGGCTAAACTCACCAGCAGTGACTTCAGCAGAGGAAGCACTCAGTTTTCTCTGGGCCAGCCCCACATCAGTACACTATATACAGCTTTTAACAATCAAGATTCCTAAGACAGTAGGGTGGTGAAGAAAGTTTTTCTTTCCCGAAGCCCATCTATGGCAGCCGCAGATGTAAATGTTTAGGATTCTACTCATGTTCATTGGATGTGTCGAAAGACAAAGAGGAGGTATTTTTCCTACCCAGTAATTAGTGATGCCATTTAGTTCTGAAAAAAAAAGATGGACCACTTCTCCTGTTATGCAGGCAAGTTCTAATATCGGCCACTGCATTTTGCTGACGCAAAGTCTGTTTCAGCTCAGTTGTTGTGTATGTTGCCACAGTAGACACTTGATTCCAGAATACGTGGTGCAGCAAATGAGACTGAGGGCTGTATAAGTTGTCAGGAAGCCAGTATACAACAAGATATGCCACATTTTGTCACTCTTCCCTCCTCTTAATGACTCGTGCCTCTGATGAAGCACTACAATAGCATCAACGCATTCATGATACTCTTCCTTAATGTGTGGCAGCTGGACTACTACTACAGAAGGGAGGCCAAAAAATGCTTTATATAACGCAGTATAGACCTTTCCTAACATGAAAGCAAGGTTGGTAAAGAGAGAAACCACACAGTTCATCTGACTACAGTGGAAGTGGCACAGTTCAGCATGGCAGAATAGACACCTCGACATGGTGACTGCATTTGTAGTAGGTTTCGTTGTTGCCTACAGGGGTGAATGTGGCAGAAAAGGCCCCACCGGGAAACCAAGAAACCAAGGTGGGCAAAGACTGCTAATGGCTATAGAGAAAGCTTGGTATGGACAGGTGGAGAACAAGTGCAGGACTACGGAATATGAAGCCGGGGAGAGGAAAAACCATACCTAGCTTGCAGTGTCAGTAGTGGTACACATACTACTGTGTATGAGCTGTTTAGGGGACAGCAGGTATCTTTCTTAACAAAAATTCTGCCTTACAGAAATCCTCTTTTGGAACATACTTGTTATTGTAAGTGCTTCCTATTTCCTTTATCTTCTGAGTCATAAACTCTACAGAGGCTAATGAGGGAGATAGCAGTATTATTTTCTCTGAATGTAGTATGTACCTTTCTAGCTTGATATTATTCCATCTGACTACAGAGAATTAAATCAAAGAGGCTGCTAGGGAAAACCAAGCTAGAAACAAAACAATGACAGAGATGAGGTATCTCTAGAGATATGCCAAGTGACAGGAAAGGATGCGAGAAGCTATTAACTGCGAGACATTCACCTGCCTGTCTCCAATCAGGCTAACAGGTGTATCTTCCCTGACCAAAACCTAAGAGCAAAAGAAAATTCAACCGTTAAAAAAAAAACCCCGGATAAAAAGGAGGAGGGGGAGTGGGTAGTGGGTAGTTAGGAGAAGATGATGCTGGGAGTCAGTAAAAGGAAGGTGGGAAAGTGACAGCTGTTTGTCCCAGTTTAAGAAAGGGGTGACCATTCCAAAAATAGTTAACAAAACTCACAAGTAAGAATCAGAAATAGGTCTTCTGCTGTTTTATCTCCCTTCTCAGGATGTTATGTA